>NC_064629.1:387513326-388805409 GCF_023864275.1 Schistocerca cancellata | reverse complement strand
TATTGGACGTACACACTACTTCACAGAATGTGGAAGCTGGAGGCATGTCTGCTCTGTAAATCGGAATAGCCGAGTACAATGTTGCTGCAGGCATAAGTGTTTCGGAGCGCACCGTTCAGCAAATGTTATTTAACATGGCGCTCAGCAGCAGACGTCCCCCACGTGTTCCATGTGGACATAATCATAGCGTCTTATTTGATTACAGCATCATCGGGACTGGACTGTGAATCAACGGAAACGTGACTCTGCGTTGCTTCTTACGCCGGGTCGAAGATCGAGTCCAAAAACGTCGTCATCCAAGCGAACATCTGCTCGAAATACGTGTGGCACTAGTGACGAAGGCCTTTGGGGACAGCATTATGCATTGGGGATAATTTGCCTGTTTTCAATTGGACCTGTGGCGGTAATCGAAGGCACAATACTTGTTAACTGCATCCCTTCATGATTGATGTCTTCTCCAACGACGATGGCATCATCCAGTACGAGAATTGCCCATGTTATAAAACCAGAATAGTGCTATAGTGGTTTGAGGAGCATGATAGGTAGCTGACTCTGACCAGTCAATTTTGCCTGATGTTAATCCAATGGAACACATCTGGGACACTATCAGGCACCAGCTCCAGGACCAATTACTTCCAGAAACCTACCACTGAGTTATAGACTCCATGCCATGGAGAGTCACTGCTGAAGAGATGTTCATAATGTGTCGGCTTATCATTGTAACGCTACAATCACACATTGTTGGACGGCGGCTATCAGCAGCCAATAAATATTTCTTATAGATCAGGATAGACTTATCATCTGCAAATACATCTGTATTCTCAGATCTTCAAAAGGGATTTAATGATGTCAACTGCTGTTTTGAAATGTTCAGTTTAATATGCAGGCCGTTATTGACTGTAATGTATGTTTGTGGTTTACAACTTCACTTGAAGTTCTGAAGGACTTGCAGAATTTAAAGCAATAATACAGTGGTTACTGTCATTGATCCAAGCCAGTTATCGTGAAGTAATACCTCCGAATTCTTTATGTGAAAAATTTTAAAACTTTTTAAAAAAAACTTTATTAATATTTTACGTCTTTATTCTTCACGTGAACATATTTATTTCAAAAACATAGTCACCCAGTCGACGATCATTTTTCTCCAATCGACAGACAAGTTTCTTGATATCGTCACTGTAAAATGACTGACTTTGATGACGGAGCCACAGGCTCACCTCTTTGAACCACTTCATCACTATCAAAGTGAAGTCCTCGAAGGTGTTCTTTAAGCTTTGGAACAGACTAAATTTGGACGGGGAAAAGTTCAGGCTGTATGGAGGATGATTGACGGCAGCGAAACGAAGGCGTCGGATTGAAGCAGATGTCGCACTGCTCATGTGTCGTCTGCCACTGTCATGCACAGGGAGATGTTGCTCTAGATGTGGATGAACACTTGAAATTTCTGTTTTCAGTTTTTTGACGGTCTGGTAGTACTTTGCAGATTTTATACTGCTACCTTTAGGCATGAGTTCCAAGTGCACATCTTGAACACCGAAGAACTGTGAACGTGACTCTGCCTACTCATGTCACGGTGTCTTGAACTTTTTTGGTGTCGGTGATAACTTTGTGGCGGAACTCCATTAATGTTCTCTCGTTTTCGGATTCCAAATGGCGAACCAAGCTTTCATCACTGACGTCGCACGTTGCTGATGTCGATACAATCATCACCGTACACAGCTTTCATTCCTCTGTGGATTTCAGTCAGAGGCAATGTTTTATGAGTTCACAAACTCAATTACAGCACACTGTTCTCAAGCGCCGACATGGTTACGTTACACACCGCAATGTTGCACTCACAGTTCGCAACGCTCTAGCGGTAGAGGGTTCAAACTTGCGTCAGCGAAGCGGGAAGTCGATCGAACCATATGAATAACATGTAGTACCTCAACCGCTATTAAGAACCGAATAAAAATTTCGGACGCATTACTTCAGCTTCCCTTATATTTTCAGACAGCTTGGGTATCATAAACTTTATATAGAAATTTCCACAATATTTCTCACATTACGCCACTGCTTTCATTTATTTTTGACAGCGATACAAAGCCAGTTTAAAGAGCCAGTCAGAATGAGTGCAGAGATCTTTTCTTTCTTATCACTGATACTGCTTCACAGCAGTAAAGCAATACAACATGAGGAAATGTGGATTTTTAAATTGCTTCAGTTTCTTTCATTATTATTTAACTGAGTGTATGATGTACACAAATAATACGTTTCTTTTATTTCAGTGTTGAGAAGTTGTTACACTATCACTCTTCACCTTCCGTACTGTAGAACTGATCGAAAGTGAGATTAATGCCATATCATTAATACGGGCGAAAGCACCTAACACCCACCAATTTGTGGGTTAGAGAAGTGTAGCTAGTAGTATTTTGAACCATAGATCGCTCTGTTATAGTGACACATATTGATCGACGAGTCACAGAAAGCGCCGACAAAATCATTCCCAATCATGACATCGACACTTACGGAGGCTGATCTGTGCTGCGTGCAAGGCTCATAAATGCTGTTGCTTGGCGTACATGATATGCTAAACAGGGGATAACACAAGCATCCTAAGGTTCCTGTCTAAGACTATGTACCATGTGGCTGTAAAATACGAGTAAGTTTGAAGATAGGATCACTTTTTAACCTCTCGATTCACAGTACGCAAACAGCACAGACAATGAGCTCTGATCTGGGTGCTCTACAGGAACTCATGGCATGGACAATGTTTCGAGTACTCGTCGTCGGATTCTCTTCTACACGACGTAAGGCGTCTTCTTCAGAGTCGTGAGGGTGGCTCTTCATGAGTATCAGACGACCCAACTAGTAGCGAACTTACAAGTTTCCCGCAGCCGTTGCTGTAGTGTGACCAAAATGATATGTGATGTTATAACTATAACAGGTTTAGACAACGGGTCCTCTGCTCAGTTTGTGTGCATGCGGGGATCCGATCTACCAACTTATTTTGTAGCCATAATGTACATATGCGGACACAGTTGCCTCATCAAAACTTTAACAATTAAGGCCTCTATACAACCCCTAGAAGCATATAACAGAAATTTTGAAATGCCCTAAATGGGGAATGTTTGCGTTCAAGTTTCATTGACTTGTGTTTTTCTTCTAATTAGTTGTAAAAGAACTGATAAAGTGTTGAGACAGTTAATAGAGTAAAAATTCAAGAACACCGAATAGCACACTGTACTCTAGCCATACTTCACATCTGAGGACTAGCCATAAGTGGAATAGACCTCCTTTCCTGTTTCCAGAATCTCACAACACGAGCTTCATGTGAAACGAGATATGCATCTTCCGTCATTATCACCTGTTTTTCATGTGAAAGTCTCACAATTTGTCAGTTGCTGTTTATTTCACATGTTTGTACTAGTGCATGTTGTATTTGTGTGAAAAATTTCACGCAACCTCTGACAAATATAAACTCCTAGGTAAAATGACCACCAACGCCTATAGAAAGAGACAGAGTAGGCCTAGTTTTAATACTCTTCTCAGGATGTGCACCTGCTTTATACTTACGGCCAGTGGAATAACAAGAGATTTTGAAGACTATTCTGAAACCCTAACGCTGCCAATAACAAAATCATCCATTTTCGTGCATGGGTTTCCTCTTGAAAAATAATTAGTTTACCGTCCCATGCAGTGCAGTAACGACTGTATTGTTTAGATGCGCCCTGTAACACGAAAGTTACGTACAGAACAATAGACAAATGACGTCAGCAAAAATTACCGTACTTACATTCTAAAAGTATGTCCTTCGGGATTCAGGTTTGTATAGTGAAAGAGTCTTAACTTATCGCCCACTGGATCATATAACTAGTTAGCAACTTTCACTCTTTATTAAGTGCTGCAGATTTAGCACGTGAGTGACTTGATTCCCTCGTCTTAAATTTCGGTAATGTAATGAACTATGGCAAACACATACGGTTTGATCCCTGTTTAAAAACTTATTTACTCACAATGTCTCATGTTCCAATCCGTTAATAGCTTTAGAGTGTCAGCGATTTACTATGGCAGTTAGACGTGACAATTTAAGTAACTTCCTTTTCCTAGTAGGCAAAAAAAAAAGGTTCAAATGGCTCTGAGCACTATGGGACTTAACATCTGTGGTCATCAGTCCCCTAGAACTTAGAACTACTTAAACCTAACCTAAGGACATCACACACATCCACGCCCGAGGCAGGATTCGGACCTGCGACCGTAGCAGTCGCGCGGTTCCCGACTGCGCGCCTAGAACCGCTAGACCACCGCGGCCGGCCCTAGTAGGCATCCAATAAATATCATTTCGTTGGTACCAAAAATAGTTTTTCATCCAACCGTTTTTAAAAACTTGCGTGGTGTATTTACGAATTAACTACATAAAGACCAAGAGAATAAAGCCCCAGGGAAATCAGTACCCCATCGGCTACACTTTGGCCTCCACCACTGCCACTACTTGGTTTGGTAGGGGTGTGGTCCAAATGTAATGTCAATCTGTGACTTGCTGTTCAGTTTGACAAAAGAAGGGATCCATGGAGCAAAGTGTTCGTAGCGGTCAGGAAGCCATCGAGTTCCGCAACTTTCATACATACCATCAGTACGTATACGTCAGCTTTGTTACAGTTCACAAGAAAACAGAAACCGTGATATATAGTTTAATCACGAAAGCGTATGCTGTGACATTTAGACCCTAAGCCCAATGTCTGCCTTGGGACAATGTCTGAGGGTCCGAAAGTGATGCCACAAAGGGATACGGAGCTAGAAGTTATGATCGTGAAACATTAAAGTGAGTTAAGTAAACTCTTTACACTTTTTTAAGGCAGGAGAACAGCATATGAGAAAGTTTCAGGTCCAAATCAAATTCTACGAGCGTCCAACCGTGAACTAATTGAACGCTTGTTCGAATGTCGTTCAGCTCCTCACCCATTTTCCAAGATGTCATTGAGGGAAGTAAGTGCTGACAACCGAAAAAATTAACGGAAGTGGAGACGAAACATGGCTAAGACGGAAATAATTTCAAAAAAAGATGTTTCCATTGCTGAAATTTATCTTCAAGAACTAAAATCAAATTCCACAGAATGGATATTAATATGTCTATCCATATTTACAAAATTCCGAAAGACATGCTCGTAGTTAAATGGCGTACTAGTCTGATTTTAAAGAGACGATAGTGATAGAATTGTGAGTGGTGGCCGTATTACTGTGAGGAACTATTCTAAATTATTAAGAAAGCAATTATGTGAACAAGTCAAGGCGGACAAACTGTAAAATGCTGCATCGATAGGCAAACTGTATACTCAAGCTATAGTGGTACAAAGGATCCTTAGTTAGTGAAAAAGTGATGCTCATGCTGTACAGCTATGCCCTTGTCTATTTATTTGTCTTTAGACACGTATCTAGATTAATACGGACAAATAATTTTATGTAATTTATAAAGAGGTTGTGTACTTTGTTGTAGTTTCTTGAAGTACCCGATACGTTGTTATAATCCCGTACTCAGCAGGCGGATGTTGATGGTGGGAGTGTTTGCTGATCTGTACTCGCTTTTCTCGGGTGACACTATGGTCTATAACGTCAGTTGGCCGGTCACTCCTTGCCATCCTTTAGATGTTACTGAAAAGATATATATTTAGATGTTACTAAAAAGTGAATACCCTCAGACTTCGAGAAGAATATAATAATTCCAATCCCTAAGAAAGCAGGTGTTGACAGATGTGAAAATTACCGAACTATCAGTTTAATAAGTCACGGCTGCAAAATACTAACACAAATTCCTTAGAGATGAACGGAAAAACTGGTAGAAGCCGACCTCGGGGAACATCAGCTTGGATTCCGTAGGAATGTTGGAACACGTGAGGCAATACTGACCCTACGACATATCGTAGAAAATAGATTAAGGAGAGGCAAACCTACGTTTCTAGCATTTGTAGGCTTAGAGAAAGCTTTTGACAATATTGACTGGAATACTCTCTTTCAAATTCTGAAGGTGGCAGGGATCAAATACAGGGAGCGAAAGGCTATTTACAATTTGTACAGAAATCAGATGGCAGTTATAAGAGTCGAGGAGCATGAAAGGGAGGCAGTGGTTGGGAAGGGAGTGAGACAGGGTTGTAGCCTATCCCAAATGTTATTCAATCTATATATTGAGCACGCAGTAAAGGAAACAAAAGAAAAATTTGGAGTAGGAATTAAAATCCATGGAGAACAAATAAAAACTTTGAGGTTCGCCGATGACATTGTAATTCTGTCAGAGACAGCAGAGGACCTGGAAGAGCAGCTGAACGGAATGGACAGTGTCTTGAAAAGAGGATATAAGATGAACATCAACAAAAGCGAAACTAGTATAATGGAATGTAGTCTTATTAAGTCGGGTGATGCTGAGGGAATCAGGTTTGGAAATGAGACACTTAAAGTAGTAAATGAGCTTTGCTATTTGGGGAGCAAAATAACTGATGATGGTCGAAGTAGAGAGGATATAAAATGTAGACTGGCCATCGCAAGGCAAGCGTTTCTGAAGAAGAGAAATTTGTTTACAACGAGTATAGAATTAAGTGTCAGGAAGGCTTTTCTGAAAGTATTTGTATGGAGTGTATCCTTGTATGGAAGTGAAACGTGGACGATAAAAAGTTTAGCCAAAATGGGTATAGAAGTTTTCAAAATGTGTTGCTACAGAAGGATTCTGAAGATTAGATGCGTAGATCTCATAACTAATGACGAAGTATTGAACAGAATTGGGGGGAAGAGAAATTTGTGGCACAACTTGACTAGAAGAAGGGATCGGTTGGTAGGACATATTCTGAGGCTTAAAGAGATCACCAATTTACTATTGCAGGGCAGCACGGAGGGTAAAAATCGTAGTGGGAGGCCAAGAAATGAATACACTAAACAGTTTCAGAAGGATGTAGGTTGCAGTAGGTACTGGGAGATGAAGAAGCTTGCACAGTATAAAGTAGCATGGAGAGCTGCATCAAACCAGTCTCTGGACTGAAAACCACAACAACAACGTTAAAAAGAGGTAATAGTAATAAAAAGCTGAAGTGGAGAGAAACCGATGGAAACCAGGGAAGGTATAAATGAATAAAAGAAATTGTTGGAGTTCTTAAAGTATGTAGACGTGTGGACAAATTACGAGGGTTGTTCAGAAAGTAAGTTACGATCGGTCGCGAAATGGAAACCACTGGGAAAATCCGGTAAAGCTTTGCACAGATGTGTTGAGTGTGTTGAGCAGCGTCTCTAGTATTCCCGTCGATCGTGTCGCGTCGCTCTTTTCGATTTTAAGTGAACATTGAGCACGTAAAGATGCGTAGAGAATACCGTCTCCCGCCAAGTATGAGGGCCTGGTTAGAGATTTCGCCTATCTCATGCAGCCCACATAACACAACTGTCGAGCAGTTCCTTCTTCTTGCCAATTCTCGGCCACACACTGCAGGGGCAATGAAGACGCTCGTGCAGCGTTTCCGATGAGAAGTGTTTGATCACTCACAATACAGTCCGTAATTGGCTCCCCCTGAGTCTCATCTCTGCTCACAAGAACCGCTGGCTATGAAGACAAAATTTTTCCAATGAGCTGCAGACCAGTGAAGATAACTGGCCAAAAGCACAGGCGGCTGCTCTCCATGAAGAGGATATCGGAAAGTTAATACAACACTACGACAACACTCGAAGTTGCAGCGGTGGCTATGTAGAGAAGTAGGTGGAAGGTGTACCTAGCTGCTGCGAATAAAACGTTTCTGGTTTTCACTGTGGTTTCCATTTCGCCACCGATCGGAACTTACTTTCTGGACAACACTCGTATATAGTTTTGCACTAAACAGTTCGGATCCTTAACTATGTCAGTTGTAAACATACATAAATTACCTCGCTGGTGGTGGCACTCTAAACCCAGTTCACGTTTTGATGAACATTAATGAACTGTCTCGAAGAGGAAATCGTGTCGAAGGTGTACTAAAGCATTTTCTGTTGCACTACCTGTGTGAAAGTTTAATGACTCTGGACGCTGTTTCCCATTCAAACTCGGCTTCTGACCCGCAGACATTACGGCAGTTCACTGTAGCTACTTCCTGAAATTAAATTAATACCCAGTTTCTAAATGACGCGTCTTATTCTTCTACTCCCAGCATGAATAATCTGCTCATAATTTTATCATTCAGCCACATCTGAAACAAAAGTAACACGGTGCCTCCAAATTTTCTTAAACTCATTTCAAGGTCTTTGCTTCGAAACATAGTAAACTATTACAAGAGAGTCATTTTGGTTTCAACAGAAGAATAGTGACTTCAAAACTTGCCTACAATGAAAAGGGAGTTAAAAGAACAGTGAAAACCTCCATCCAATTTTGTCTGATATATCACTTCAGGCCAATTTCTCCCATACTCCAGAAGAGCCCAAACGCACTTCTGTATCGGCGCAACTGCGCTGTAGCTACTTTTCCGATCCAGGTCCAGCGCAGCCTGGAAAGTGAAATCCCTTCTCCCTCGAGACTCGCTACTCAGGATAGTACGGTTATTTATCTACTGGAGTGAAATACACTTATTGGTGCTTTAAGCTATCATGTAGTAAGTCACTAAGAGAAGATATACTACTTAAAGTATGTGTCACCTAATAAATGTGAAGAACGATAATCCAAAGTTTGCTCCGTTGATTCAGTCATTAAAGTAATCAAGAGAGTGCTACTAGCAATACGCAAGAGCAGTGACTCACATCGCCATCGGTTCCCAGCCTCTGAGACGACAACCTAACTGAGAAGCGGTATTGAGTTCAGAAACTTGGGAGGACCTCCTTCACACGTTCCGGGACTCCAATCTAGCGAACAGCGGCTCAGCCCGTCACTGTCTGTGTAGCCAATAAAGCTAAAGCAGGAACACTGCGCGCAGCCCGCGATTCAGGCCAAATTAATTCCGACCTCCACGCCAGCCATCAACGAGTTTCTTCTTGAATAGCACAGCTGGTCGCGTCGCCGGGAATTCCAGCTAGAAATTAAAACGCATTTCACTGGCTTATTATGTATTATTCCAATGGGAAAGAGAAAGAATTTGGAGTACGCGAATTTCACGCAGAATGAGGTCTTTAAAAACGCAGATACGGAGCAAAAATGGAAAAAAAACAAAAAAAAACGACCGGCAGTGCGTAACGCGAGCAACTCCATAAGCGAGGTAGGTATACGGAATTAAAAGAAAAGAGAAGGTTCTATCACAAAACAAAATTGAACGTTATTAGTCTTAATGAAATTTTTTATTAACATTAAATTTTCTTGCCGCGTCTCATAATGCATCCGTAACCGCAAATAATGAGTCGAAGATAAAATGTATAGGAGGAATCAATTAAACAAAATGCAATAATGAATTTGGCATTAAACTTAATATGAAATGTTGATACATGAAATTACCCAATGATTTGTGGAAATCAATTTGTGAAAGACATCTAATAATGCGTGAAAATTCATGCAACTAAAACAGATCAGATATTCGACTGAACAGTTAGGAGGTTTTATTTTAGAATTACATGTTGTCAGACAAAAAGTACTGATGCACAGCACAAATTAACTGCTTACAGTAGGCCAAGCAAGCCAATTAATAAGTGTGGCGGATATAGGTAATTGAAAGGAAGTGGAATGAAACTTCTTAAAGTTAAACCTGCAAGGAGAGCTTAATGAGCTTCCCACCCCCAGCTATTTACACTGCAAATGAAGAAGGCAGCAATAAAATTGCGAACATTCTGATATAGCTGTAAAACACTTTTAAACTCTGGAACTGGACAACATCCAGTCGTAATCTAAATCTTATGACTTATGTGAGAATGAAGAAGAAGATGAAGACGCACCACTAGCTATTGAAGGAAACAGAGAAAGAAATAGAACCATAAAAAGCAGCATACCCACTAGGAAATGACTCCATAACACGTAGCCTCGTGGGGTAGCCGCGCGGTCTTAGGCGTCAGGTAACGGTTTGCGCAGCTCCATCCGTCGGAGGTTCGAGTCCTCCCTCGAGCATGAGTGTGTGTGTTGTTCTTAGCATAAGTTAGGTTAAGTTAGATTAATTAGTGTGTAAGCCTAGGGACCGATGACCTCAGCAGTTTGGTCACCTAGTCCTTACCACAAATTTCCAAAATTTTCCGTAACACATAAACTTTTAAGTGGTGGAAAACAATAGCCCATATACTTATATGGATATGGTGTCTGTTCTTTCGGACATGTCCGAAAGGACAGATATCATTGATGACCTGCAGCCGTCTAGAATGAAATTAGAGTTAAATATTAATACCCTCCAGCTGCTGACGGGCGTTGATATATATAAACGGGGCAGGTGAAAATGTGTGCCCCGACCGCGACTCGAACGCTGGATCTCCTGCTTACATGGCAGACGCCCCATGCATCTAAGCCACCGAGGGCACAGATGATATTGCGACTGCAGGGACTATCTCGCGCACGCCTCCCGTGAGACTCACATTCTCACCTTGTATGTCCACATACTACATTCGTAGTGTTCCACCCCATGTCCGAAAGAACAGACACCATATCCATAAGTATATAGTTCTGGCAATACCGGCCATGACCTTATTCTTCTGTGCGTATGCACAAATATTCCCCGAACTCTTACGGGACTTGGTAGGAATGTCTTCCACGAGTAATGAGTGTGTTGCGGTGGGGCACTACGAATGTAGTATGTGGACATACAAGGTGAGAATGTGAGTCTTGCGGGAGGCATGTACCAGATAGTCCCTGCAGTCGCACTATCCTATATGCCCTCGGCGGCTCAGATGGATAGAGCGTCTGCCATGTAAGCAGAAGATACATGTTTCGAGTCACGGTCGGGGCACACATTTTCAACTGTCCCCGTTGACATATATCAACGCCCGTCAACAGCTGAAGGTATTAATATAACTCTAATTCCACAATAGCCCATGATCACTTAGACCATTACATATATTTCCTTAAGTTGTGTATTAGCGCAAATCAGGATTAAAGGGTGTATTAACGCCGTTCAGGATAAAAATTTACGCAATCAGTGCTACAGAGGACGGTCAACAACTAAAATTGAGTATTTAAGCACTGACCAAAGACGTAACCCAGTTGCTTGTTTCAGTACTCATGAAATGAATGAAAAATACAAGACATTTATCACTAAAGTGTAACTGTAGCTTTTATATGGTTTTCGGTTTTTTAAAACGTTAGTGATATATGCATTTCAACTGAGATTTTCGGTGTCTCATTCTCTATACATTCAGCGTGCTGTCAGTGGCTATTAGAACATATAAAACTTATATAAATGTATAACCTTCACAATGTCATTTATTAATTTTCCTTTCAAAGTTCGTTTAAGTAGTTAGTCAACAAATCACTAGCCATTCTAAACGAGATAGAAATCTACGTTCATTAATGGCCCTATGCAGTGTAAGTTCTTCCGCTTAATGTGGTTTTCACACGTTTTGTGCACCTCACATTAGCTCTAGTGTAACATATATATTAACAAACTGCTCTGTGCTTCCATTTAAAAGGTGACATTGCTTTTTACACCGTGACCTACTGTAAACCAGGAAACGTTCTTGGAAAGGCTATCGTTTTCCGAAGCCATTTTACACATTGACTGAATGGCCGTTAATGGAGCACTTCACAATATTTCACTACTTACCTTCTAGGTAAATTCCCACGTTACATACTACTGTTGAAACTATTACTACAGGTCAGCAACATACACTCACTGACACCGGGCACTGTACTCAGCTTTAGAACTTCAGCCTGCAAAATTTTAATTTAAGTCGATCTGTGAAGTGATTTCTTCTTGCGTCTCCTTGTCTTTAAGTGCAGCATATTTTAGAAACACGTATATATACTCTTACGTGAATCCTCGCCCATGACAACAGTGATTGGACAAGGTTAGTAATCATTTCCTTTCCTCACATGCAGTCTCTTACCACACGTGCAACAGAATAGCTAATCTGGAGCGTCCTTTTTGCTGCCACTGATTGATCCGATGGGACTGCCTCAGGTGCACGCGTCAATCTTGGCACTACATTTAAACAGAAGGACAATTATCATAATTAAAAGAGCTATTTCCTACCAACGGTGTGATCAGAAAAATTACAATTTTTTTAATTTTTAATTACATATGTTTCAGATCTTCACATTTTTGCATGTATACTTTGAAAAATGACACACAATTGTACAATAAAAATAGAACTGTTTCAAATATACTGAAAGAACATCTATGACAAAGTTAATTACGTAAATAATACAAATATCAGTACGAGGGCGGTATTTGTGTATCAGTTATGGTGAGGTTATGTTACAAACGTACTCCCCTTATTTAAAATTATTTTACCACAGGAATAACTAAGACTAGAAGAAGTCTCTTAAAAAAATAAAAGAAACTTACAGTGATCAACGAGTAAGGGTATTCCTATGATATGGCTTTCAAGTTGATATTGTTCTTCATTACAGGAAGTATTGCAGTTTATTGAAGATACTAATCCAGACATCAAAGCAAATGCATTACGAGGATATGACAGCTACAGTAAGTAAAACATAAAGACATCACAAAACATAGGGTGAGACTGGTAGAACTATAGACAAAAAGGAGTAGTCAATTTTCTGAGTAGATGTGTATAATGTTACACAGAACCTCAATTAGAACTTTGTATCAAGAGATGCTGCCCTAAATTTCATGTGATATTTCTTCACAAATAACTTCAATAACGTGATATTACCCCCACAACAGAATTAATGACTATGTACAGTTTTTAAAACCGAAAAATCCGAGTAGGTATGATTGAAAATCAAAAAAGTGAAAATTATTCTTCTCAGTCTAATCATTAATAAGTAGAGCATTTATTGCTTAGCTAAAACGTGCTAACATTAAGCCATCGAATAAGAAATGCAATAAATTTTTATATCAAACATCTATCCAGAATCACACTTACTAGAATTTTCAAATATCTTTCAAAGGTAAACCATGCGACTACAAATAACTGATTGTCAAACTGACAATCTGTATTTCTTAAGGCTATGGATACTGAGAAGGGTATTCAAATATACAGTGGGACTGTAGCTTTTTACAGGACGTTCTCTTTTAGGTAACCAGTATATATTGTTAATCGTCAGAAACACTTGATTGTGTCAATCCCGAAAAACTTTTAAAGAAATTAAAATTTTGTGATGTCATTTAAATTTTAAAAAAAGATTAAAATCATATGCTTCTAATACGAAACAATGGTTGTCAGTAGGGCAACCAATTATACGTACTGCCCCACAAGGTTCCATCACAGGGCTCTTGCATTTTTTTTGCAGATGATACAAACATATCTATGAATATAAAGTTAGGTATAGCTCTAGAAAGTTTAATATAGTTTCCATGGACGTTAATAGATACTTCTTAGCCTAGTAACTGTCATTAAACTTACAAACAAACCATTTTATGAAATGAAAATGCAAGAGGATATAGCTCAACATACGTACAAATCATGAGAACATGTGTTCAGAAGAGGTTGTGATATTCAAATTTTTTAAATTGCAGCTTGAAAATAAATTTAGTAGAGATGATTGGCAGCATGTCTGTTGTAATGTCTGAACAAGTATCGGTTGGCAATGCAAATGTGGCCGCACAGGTATGATGGAAAAATAAAGGAATGCTTGATCTTATAGTTGGACATAAAAGTTTTCGAAAATGCTACTGAACAGAAAGACAGTTTAAAAAATTCTCGTATTTGATGACCAACTACAGTTTCAAATACTGAAATTCATTCCTGAAGTTCAACGTAATTATAACAGGAACAGAAGTACTACCTACAGCGACATATGTAAATTTGTGCCGGACTGGGCTTTAACGGGGTTTTCCCACTTACCACGAAATCCCGGTTCAACTCTTAGTCCATCACAAATTTCCATATGTCACTTTAGGTAGTCCAGTACAGTGAAGCTGAATTTCTGGAATAAATTTAAATCAAATAAATGTCAAGACTGATATAGAAAAGAAAGATATTGTTCTTAACAGAACGAATTTGAAGATTAAAAATTGCCATAGACCATTGCATCCTAAAATACATAGTTACAACGTTTGTGGATATCAGGATAGCATTTCACTGTTTCTACAGAGAAACGCAAAACCAAATAATGTGAGACTCGGACCTTAAATCTGAACTGACAAATCTAATTTGTGAAATCTTTACGCTGGCAGTCTCAAAATGAAAGTTCCCCTACGGAATCTCTAAGTCTCTTATAATAACGGTGTGTGCAACACTAGGTGATGCTGTATCTCCGATACTCGTCATTTGTGTACATTTGTGAACTAAGCTGGGAACAGGAAAACAGTTTATTGAAGTGAACTACATGAAATTTGCAGCTAATTCTACTATACTACTTGAAAATTTAGCGGACACAGAAATACAAATCTACTGGGACAGACTGTCAGAAGAGCAGGTTTAAGAATATCTTGCAGGAAAACTATAAATTTTACTGACATATATGCACCAAATATTTAGTATGCGTCACTTGGCACATAGAGGAGTCGATATTGTTCAAGTATTTAAGACAGGTAATTCAAGAAAGTGGGTTAGACAAATCTGCTATAAATTATGTGACTAAACGAGGAGAACATTAGATGACTTATGTCAAAGAGATGTACTAACACAGTGAATTATAAGGTTCAGTTTATTTTTATCTTGATTGGTATTACGCTGCAGTTACAAACTAAAATTCTCTGACATTAAGCATGGAGCGTTCAAATGCTTGGTTGTCTTCAATATGGTCCTGGCGGGTTTGTTGTGTACTACATAATTTTTTATGGCCGCAAAGGAACCGACGTAACTTCGTTATGTATATGTCATATCACCAAGTAACAGCTGAACCTTTACAACAGTCACAAAATGAAACGGATAACAGGAGTGGGAAACGTTGTGTGACAATCCGCCAACAAATCTTACTTGTTACGTAATTTCGTAGAACAGAGGGCAAGAGAGTGGACAGTGTATCTGTATGATACGCAAGCTCGGCAAGCAGAATAATGGAACGGATCTGCAGTACTTATTGTACAGTTCATTTACTATGCGCGGAAGAGCGAGTGGCAGGCGCGAAACTACTCTCCGTGCGTCCTGACGTGACAGCGATGAATTACTGCCCATTACCTCAATGGCGAGCTCTTAATTGAATTTCCCGAAAGGGTGTGTATCAATCTACTACATTACCGGTGCAGCTTCGTTGGTGGTAAAGCAATGTAGCGAATCGTCATACCTTACTTCTTGACATATCAGTAGTATGAACACTGAGAAAACTTCTGCAGGTATCCTCTGCTCCGAAACTATGTAGTACACGAAATTTTTTCTTCTTTTTCCGGAAACGAGTATCGCGACTAAGCGCCGCAAGCTACTACGCTTCCAGCAGATGAAACCGCTTAAACAGCGAATTTCTCTTTGAGAGTGTCAAAAATCCGATAGTTCGAAATCTTATAGGAGGAAATGTTTTCAATCAGAATGTTATCTACGGAACATCTAGCACGGAGGGAGTAAAGATCCAAACTCCAAGGGCTTAAGCAATATCTAATTGAGTAGATACATAACACACTATCTACAGATGGGGTAACATTAACCTTGTAACATCACTGGATTTCTCTCTTAGTTTATGTAACAATAAGATAACTCGTTGTGGAGCTAGACAAGGCTTACTGCAATACTTGCGTCGGAAGTTAATAACACACACTAAAACGTCTAGGTAGTGCAAATCCATGGTGTCTGCAACGTAGAAAGGAAGAATTAAGAATTGCTGCACGTGGATGGGATATTAAACACTTGAAGCTGTTTTGGTCACCACTCTTAAGTTCAACTTGTCTCCCCATTACCATGAAGTTAAATTATTGTGACTGAATAATAACTAGTTACCTAAGTTAGTAGTAAGCCGAAAAGCGGTTAGCACAATAAAACTAATACTGTAAAATAAAAGCAGAGTAGTGCTTTTCATTTGTTATCTAGTTACTTGAATGGAAACTTTTGTGCGAGAGAAGTGGTTTCCCCAATATTTGAACACAAATACCTCCCACACTCCCAGGTATAAATTAAATTCTTATTTGAATTTCCGAGGTCTATAAAACAAAATGATTAGGCAGATACAGTTCGCAATCATACTCTGTCGGCCTCTGGATGTTGAAGTCTGCACCTGGAACTAAATTTCTGTGGCTCTGCCGAATTTCCGCGATCATCAACTCTGAAAATTCTTAAACGAATCAGAGGCTCAATCGTACGCCGTAGGGAGGACAGCTTGGGTGCTATGACCCACTCACTCTGCAGTATGTGAATAGAGCATAAACGACCGTGATGCAGGCTTTACTGATTTCCCAGGATAGAAAGTTGCCTGCGAGTTACGACACTGCAAATAATGTTCTGCGATACAGGCAAGGGAGGAGTTAAAACAACCAAAGAATTAAATGTACCTTTTCCATTCACAAAAGTATGTTTTTCCATAAATGGTCCTCATAGCTATATTTCAGGGTACATCTTCCTCTCGTATGGGATGAAATGTTATCATAATTAATCAAATTACATTCCGTACTGAGAATGGCAACTTACAACGTTGCCGCTAGTTACAGTTCAGCTGCATCCTACTCTCTGCAGTTGCTAAATCAGAAGTAAGTCCATAGTATACGTAATGTTCCACATTCTATCCACAGAATTTTTATATCACGAGTCAGAGATAATCTCTTTCTCTATCACACTTGTAATGAGTCTTTGATCCATCTAGATAACTTGCGCAATTACGTATAAACATTAGCGCTAAAAGAGAAAAAGTAATAGGAAAATGGTGATACTACATAAAGATCGACTTTTGCAGGTCTCTGTTTCTGTTGCTCGTCTGTTATCCTCTTCATACTCTTCATTCTGTCCGCAGCTCCTGGTCTAGCGGCTAGCGTTGCTGCCTCTGGATCACGGTGTTCGATTCTCGGTCGGGTTGGGCATTTTCTCTGCCCGGGGATTGGGTGTTTGTGTTGTCCTCATTATTTCACCATCATCATCATTATCATTCGTGACAGTGGTTAGATTGAACTGCGTAAAAATTATTCTGTGTACAAATTGGTACTTTTCACGGGCGCTGACAACCGCGCAGTTGAGCGCCCCACACACCAAACATCATCATCTGCATTCCGGTACAGCTACTACGTGCTAAATGAACGACGACTTGCCTATACAATCCCATGTAGTCCTACTACATGGTCAGTCACATTAATATGACCACTGCCTATGTTCGACGGCAATGTGAAGCATTCAGTCACAGACGGCAGGTATCAACACTAGCAGTGGAGGGCATATAAAGAGTCTCGGGAGGACGCAGATAACAGTGCAGCCGTTGTTGTACCGCGAAAGCGAAACAATTTATCCAACGTCCTAAACAGCATGATCACTAACCTTAGGGCCAAGTGCGGAAGCATTTACGAAACGGCAAAGTCTGTACACTTGTCGTGTGCTGCCGTGTTTAAAGTATTCCATGCATGGCAGAATGGTACCATCCAAAACCGGCGCCGAGGCAGTGTGGTGCATAACGGGCCATAGATGACATCAATGAACCATTGCAGCGGAAATGTGAAACCAGACACTCTGCGTGCTTTATGGTCTAGGGAATGTGTACGTGGAATAACCTGAGTGATCTCATCATTCTGGAAGGCACAATGGATCAACACAAGTACGTATCTCTTCTTGGGAACAATGTCCACCTCTACATGCAGTTTGTCTTTCTTCGGCAGGACAATCCAGCGTGCCACACAACTTGCAGTATAAGTGGGTGAGGGGTGCGAAAAGCTGCAGGATGAGTTTACCGTACTCTCTCGCCAGCCATTCCCAAGATTTAAACCCAATCGAAAATCTGTGGAACCATCTCGGACGGGCTTTTCATGCTATTGACCCTCAACCGAGAAACCAACCGCAACTGCCCACGACACTGGAGCTAGCATGGCTCTATATACTTTCCAGAACTTCATTGACTCTCTTCCTACATATCTCGCAGCGGCCAGCGCTGCAAAATGTCTATAATCAAGCTTTTGACAGATGGTCACATTAATATGACTGGGAAGTGTAGATCGTTCTATCTTTACTTCTCCTACAAGGGCACTAGGAAGACGCCTCCTCGAAGATTGCGTAACAGTCGGGCGTACCCTGGGCAACGTTGAGAGCAACCCCAACGGCTGAATCTTCCGCCAGCAAAGTCACTACAATGTTGCACTTAAAACAGCATTATTTTATCAATGCCAACACTAGCATAAACTTCCACTAATAGTAAGAGGATTTAAGCAGAGATGGAAGCATAATTGAGTGACTAGTGCATGAAACATAGCAGTGATGTATTAGTTGTCAAAGAAACTCACAGCGGATCAAACGACCTTCGATCGAAAATGAATGGAATGAGATTTGCCTTAGAGAGACATAGTGAGCAATAAGTCAGTGCATTTTTCACAAAACTGAAGAGTGACATAGTGTCTAGAGATAAGAACTGGTTAGACGAAAACAAAATTGTAACAGTTGAAATCCAGTCTTCCACTACTACATCTGTCTACAATCCACCAAATAAGGAACACAAATTTACGGCAACTTACAATTTGGAGTCTCAGCTAACAAAGCTGGCCATAGGTGACCTTAATTGCCATAGAGCTTCTTGGGTATATAAGGATACAGATACAAATGGCAAAAACCTAGAGGACTGGGTCGAATGCTTCGGTTTGAAAGTAATACATGCCTCAAAGTAGCCTTATTCCTATAACTGTGCACGATGTGAGGGAGGTTACAAACCGCATAATATTTTAGTCTCCAAACACATTACTCACCAATCCGAGAAGCATGTTGCATAAACTTTCCCAAGAACATAACACCGTGCTCTTACATGTACTGTAAAAGAAGTTTTTAAACCAGAAAAAGTTGTATTCAGAAGGCAGATTAACTTCTAAAAAGCTCGGAGGTATCATTTTTCTATGAATTTAGATGAAAAAGTTACAAAAATCAGGTATGCTTCAGAAAGTTATAGGTTTTGTGAAGGTAGTAAAAAGTATCTCTCGTAAATACGTCCCGAGGGACTGTA
The DNA here is from genome assembly GCF_023864275.1 of Schistocerca cancellata. NCBI lineage: Eukaryota > Metazoa > Arthropoda > Insecta > Orthoptera > Acrididae > Schistocerca > Schistocerca cancellata. The sequence goes on along the minus strand of NC_064629.1, from coordinate 388,786,352 downwards.
GAACAGTGTACTACGTAGACATGGTAAAGACTTAAGTGCGATCTTTATGAGGTGTGAGCAGCACTTCGAAAACGGTCCAGTCTCAGAAGAGAAAATACAAACGGGAGAACAACTTACTCAGAACTTATCAGCATCACAAACAGAAAAATCAAGTGATCTCCTCGAAAGTGTCGTTAACAATTTTGGAAATTGTTGTGAAACCTAGACGGATATCCCACAGTTTTACCGTCACGAGTGAACAGGTCCAACCCGAATCAAACAGTACACGATCGGTTGCTGAATGGTGAAACCACAAAAAGATAAAAAATATCGAAACATTAACGATGTGACAACGAGATGGATCGTCTTAGCACTCCAATCACAAATAAGGAACAGAGAAGTATTATTCATCGTGTGACAAGTAACAAGGCTGCAGTGTTGGCTGACTTGAGATAAGAGCAAGTAAAGAACTTTGCCACAGCAACTACCAAGTGGATCATGAAGACGTTGAACACTTGTGTCACTAGAATGATAACCCTAAATATCTGGAGCAAGGAAAAAGTTGTTGCATTGAAACTGAGCAAAGAACCAAATAATCCCAAACACCCTCGAAACATCCAACCTGTACCACTTCTGTCCCATCTATTTTCAGTTCTAGATAGCGTGGTTTTGAAAAGAATTTCTGGATCTATCGACAAGAAGGTTTTTAACCAACAATCATGCTTCAGCCCAGATACTTAATTTAACCTAATACACAGAGGAAGGGTGTCAAACAAAGCAGATTAGAGGAGTCTTCTTTATCGATCTAACAGATGTTTACGACACTGTGAATAGTGAGAAGCTTAAAAAGAAGCAGCATACAACAACTGAGGACTACCGACTGAGGCTGTTTATTCAGTCTTTCCTGCAGATAGACAATTTTTTGTGATATAAACCAAAACATGCGAATGGAGAATGCAGAAGAAAGATCTTCCCCAGGAACGTGTGCTGGCTCAGATATTATATAACATGCACACCAATGATCAGCACTCAACACTGAAGCCCAGTCCTTCACCTATGCAACGGACACGGCTGTCGGTGCTCAGGGAGCGACATTTGGAGAATTAGAAAGCAAGCTAACATCTGCTTTCGAAAGACATACTACCTGCTGGGAAGGTAAGGACTTGAACACCAGTCCGGGTAAAACTCAAGTGTGTGCGTTCCACCTGATCAGTAAGGAGGCAAGAAGAAAGCTGAACATCACCTACAAAGTACGCAATTTAAATCACTGCGTTCTCCCTCAATAAGTAGGGTCGAAGTTCGATAGTGCCTTAACTTACGAACAACATAGAACAGACATCAGACAAAAAGTATGCGCCAGGAGCAATCTCATCCGCAAAATGACAAACACCAATTGGGGAGCACAGCCCAACGACCTCTGCAAATACGCTACTGCTTTGTGTTTCTCGACTGCGAAGTACGCTGCACCAGTCTAGTGGAACTATACACATCCTAACTGAGTTGATGTGCCACACCATGATACAGGTCGCATAGTCACAGAGTGCCTAAAACGAACCCCAGTCAACAATATCTTTCCACCCACGGAGTAGCACTTCAACATGTAAGACAACAGGTATTAGTAGTGAATGATAAGAAGAAGCTAGAACAGATCAAAGCCACCCATTTTTGGAACTCACATTTACCCATGACGACCGAAATCCATAAGCATCTTCAGCCTTGCAACATCACCATTTCCAATTTCAGTAGAAGCTCGCCAAAAAGCGGTGGGGAACAAACTACCCTGGGGTTCTATAGAGAGCAAAAGAGAAGCTGTCATCAGGTTGCATTTCCAAAAAGGGGCCTAGAAGACCTTCAACAGATTGTGAACAGGGATGACAAGATGGAAGATTAATCTGGAGAAGTGGGGTATTAGTGATGACCTATTTTGTGAATGTGGGACAAGGCAGGACACTGAAAACTTGTTTGTTTTCAATACCCTGAGCGAACCTCGTTATGAGGAAGACTAATATGTAGCAAATAAACATACCGTTATGGCTGTTGAACGTTGGACTAACAAAGTGTGAAATTCTCTTAGTCATCAATATTAGATTGAATATTAGACTGCAATTTTATATCATATTGTGTTTTACAGTTTTTTTGGACTCGGAAAAATAAATAAGACTTCGCCTACAGATTGCAGTAAAGACTCATATGTTGATGTACCCAACCATTCTGTTTCTTCTATCCATTATCTTTTTTAACAAGCAATTTTTTTTTTCGTTGGATCTTTGAAAGATGTTTTCTTTCCTCACTCGATCACTATATCGGTCTTTCTACAGCTTCCTCTTAACACCACATTTCAATGGCTTCTCATTGATTCATTAGTGTCTTCCCTATCGTCTGTTGTGTACCCATATGGAGCTGTGCTACGGACAAAGCTTTTCCTGAAACTTTTTCTGGCTTCCCGATTTGTTAATTGGAAATTAGCATCCGTTTCTTTTACAGAAAGTCCTTTTGCCTTGTACAATCCTTGGTATTTCGCCTCTCTTGCCTGTGTCATCTTCATCTATCATACTTACGAGGTATCAAAATTCGTTGACAGCGAGTTTCAGTCACTTAGTTCTGCCGGGTAACTACTACAGTGCTTCATTTGATGTAATTATGGAATTAATTTTCGCAGCAAATGATCTGTCTCCCTCATGACGACGTGAAAATCGTAAAGCTGCCCTCTCACGGGACGTGCAACAGTAAATGGACGAGGAGCTGGTGGTGTCACAGCGTGGAATTCCACTTTCCACTGCATTGTGTGCTGATAAACTCCGTATTTGGTGTTTTTTTTCAACAAATAATACATTACGAATTATAAATATAATCTGTAACAAAGAAATAGCACATTGAGGCTCTCAAGATACGTGTTGTGAAAGTATATCGTGTCATCGCTACGGCAAAATGATGATCTATCAAAAGCATGTCATCTAGCGTAAAATGTGTCATAGTTAAGCATAAAATAATTGCATGTGCAGACACAGTATACTGTACAGACCACGCCAACTCCAGCCCTTTGTTGTTGCGCGCCCCGTGCAGCGCCGAGCGGCACCGGTGCTTTTCCCCTCCTTCCCCTCTTTCCTGCCTTGTAGTTGCTGTAGTAGCGCGCGTGTGACAGAGACAGCGCTCGCTCTGACGTCGTCTTCGGTGCGCTGAAGTATCCGTCCGGAATCTCACCAAATCGGACACAGCTAATCTGTCTTGCAAGCGTTCAGCCTGAGCAGAAAAGGTTCGGATTTAGGTGTGCAATTTTTTAATGTTCAATGTCAAGATTCTTATCTGTCTGTAAAGTCTAATGGGATAGCACTGTGCTTAATACGTCGGCCATTTGACCATATTATTCTGTGCGGATGCACAGACATTGCGGGCAAAAAGCCGCGAGTAATGAGTATAATGGGCAGAATCACTATGAATATAGTGCGGACAATAAGTTAGCAATGTGGGTCTCGCGGGAGCCGTGCCAGACATAAGTCCCTGCAGTCGCACTATCTTCTGTGCCCTCCGTGGCTCAGATGGATAGAGCGTCTGCCATGAAAGCAGGAGCTCCCGGGTTCGAGTCCCACACATCTTCAACTGTCCCCGTTGACGTATACCAACGCTTCTATGCAGCTAGGGGTATTCATTTCATTGTAATTTCGTTTTAAAGAGCTCCATGGTCACCGATAGTATCTGTTCTTTCGGACATGTCCGAAAGAACAGACATCATCTTCATATACATATGATTTGAAAATAGGTTTGAACAAATAAAACAAGTAAAAATCTGCACTTAAAGTTTTTATGACGCCTTTTTCGGTGCACCCAGAGGATGCCCCATCAAGTCTCAAAGTTGAGCTGATAAAACTACAGAGTGGTTCAGGTTTGACAGACTGCTATTACCATTACAATGGTGATTTTATTTTATTTTATAAAGGTGTTGCGCAGCAAGGATTCCCGAGGATTCATGCCCTTGCCCTGAGATGTGTTTGCTATGTTCGGAACAAGATTCGTTTGTGAATAAATGTTTTCAGTTATGAATGATAACAAAAGAACAACAAATTCAAGTTGGTCTGATGCTTCGTTGGAAATTACACTGCGTATTGCAACTGCCAAAATAAATGTTTCAAATATGGGAAAATTAGTGGCTTCAAAGCGATGCCATAGATAAACAAAGAATGTTGTTAATTAGTGCAAGTGGCCGAGTGGTTCTAGGCGCTACAGTATGGAACCGCGTGACCGCTACGGTCGCAGGTTCGAATCCTGCCTCGGGCATGGATGTGTGTGATGTCCTTAGGTTAGTAAGGTTCAAGTAGTTCTAAGTTCTAGGGGACTGATGTTTATTTGCACTTTTGATTACTCATAGATGACAGAATAATATCGCCGTTCAATGAGGTTTTTGGGGGGCGAGGTTTGATTCCCACCCTTTTCAATTTTGACTAGATCGTCTTAATCCCTATTTGGTCGTTCAGGCATTTATTCCACCAGATAACGCACCTTATTTATGATTGCAAGACTGTTACGAGGGGAGAAATAGCAACCACTCGGTCTTGCTGGGGCAGATCCTTGCCGTTCACCAAAGGTGTTTTTCTGGTCACACGATCCTGACGCTGTCGCAGAATGCCGAGATATAATGTCAATGGCTGCCACCACTTATGTTCAGGGAATTACTATTTATTGATTTTAATAATGCATTTGACAGAGTAGATCACAGTTTCTTAGCGCGGGTATTTGAAGATGTAGATTTTAATGATGAGGTTCATCGAGTGTCATTCAGTCCTTTCACTGAGACCCAAGCGTCTGTGGCCGAGAATGGGCCGGTCATCCTCTAAATTATAGTCTGTCGGTGTGTCTCACAAGGGAGTCCCTTCCCCCAGTCACTGTCTGTAATATTTCTGGAGCCTGTACTGCGGCGTATTGCTGCTCAGCTACTTGGCTGGACGATATTAGGAGGCCACTTTCCGGTGAGAGCATATGAGAACGATGTCACGGTCTTACTGCATAATTCAGATAAAATTCCCTTGCTCAGGGAAACCTTAGATGCCTGTGTCATCTCTCTGGAGCCAGCATTAACTAACGTGAATGCAGTAAGTCGAATTTTCGGGTCTTTTCCGAAGTTGTGACCCATGGGCTACGGTAGCTCACCTCCACCAATCGTTAGGGGCAATCATTGATCGTTGCGCTACGAAAAGAAAACGCTTGTATGGCTCTTGGGCCATTACGTTATTGTATATGCATACTAATTATAAGCAAGTAAAACAATAGTCTCAAGTAAATTCTGCAACCCTGTTAACACTGGTTACGTAACCGTCTCTCCCTGTCTCTGTCTCTCTCTCTACCCCTTTCTCTCTCTCTCTCTCTCCGTCTGTCTGTCTGTATGTATGTCTCTTACACACACACACACACACACACACACACACACACACACACACACACGCACATCTGCATCATGAAGACACATTCGTCTTTGTATTATTTTCGATATTTTTTGACCATCTGACTCAGCTCTCAACACGTATGAACAGTATGTTGAGCGCAGGAAAGTGGAAGGGCATCAGTCTATTCAATCTATTATCCGTCCCATTTTATTTCATGTTTCGTATTGTCGTCCTAGCATTATCTCGTGCTCGACAGACTCATATTTTGCCGGCCGAAGTGGCCGTGCGGTTAAAGGCGCTGCAGTCTGGAACCGCAAGACCGCTACGGTCGCAGGTTCGAATCCTGCCTCGGGCATGGATGTTTGTGATGTCCTTAGGTTAGTTAGGTTTAACTGGTTCTAAGTTCTAGGGGACTAATGACCTCAGCAGTTGAGTCCCATAGTGCTCAGAGCCATTTGAACCATTTTTGAGACTCATATTTTATTTCATGATCTGGCAGTTAACTGTGCGGCTGGACAAAGTGTAATCCTCAGTGGTCCAACAACCCAACAAAGGAGCGGACCAGTGCTACATATCTAAACCTGCCCTGAAATTTTTTATACTGGAAGAATACATCGAAGGAAAAACTACGTCAAAATTTTAGCTGCTAAGACACATTTCAAGTATTTTTTGTTGTTGTTGGAAACTGCCATATTCGTAGCTCACTAAGTGGCTGGAGAAATGTCCAGCACTAACATAGCTGTACCAGAAAGCACAAGCATATACGACAGGTGAACAGCCTTGATTCGCGGTGCACCGATAAACAGTTAACATAGCACAACCTGATCGGAATTTGTAAAGCAAATTTCAATTTCCGTTGATAGTTTCTCTGACACAATGGTTCGAAGTTACTGTTCCATCGAATTTTCAAGTCATTTAATATCTATAATAATTAGCAGTTGCCTTGGCGATATTGCTAAATCTGAACACTGGAGATAAAAATGAATTAACTTTATTCGTATTTTCTTCTTATACGTATCTGTCTTTATGCAGGTTTCAGAGTTTCGCAGGAGTCTGCGACACTTGCACACAGTGACACTTGTACGGAGAGGGAATATGTTGACATTTGCAGGGAGCCCAGGACGCTGTAGTTAGTGGACAGGGTGTTCCAGAAGTAGCCAGTCCGGCGCTACCTGCAGCGGATTCTGGGGAGTACCAAAGGTCATTGCCAGTACAAAGTACCCTGTCTCCGCACCATTTCGTAGTGTGTCTGGCTTTCTCCAAACGTTCACTGGTGCAGTTGACCTCTGACTGGAGAGCTGTGTTCCGTGTTTTACTGCTGAGATAATGGAGGTCACCGAGACCCCTAGGAGGAAGCCTTTCCTGATTTACAATGGGCATCAGTATGTAGTGGACTATAGAAACAAACAAAAAGCGGCTTACTGGCGCTGTGTAAACTTTATAAAGGATTAAATGCAAAGGAAGACTAGCATAAAAAATAATACCGTTTTAAGAGAAGGTATCCACGTTTGTATTCCAGATGAAACGGGAAATGAAGTGAGAAAACATTTGGTTAGCGCAAAGAAGTCGGCAAAAGAAGCAGACGCTGTAGGGCAGCTCTTAAATCGAGGCTACAAGTTGCCAACATCGTTACCATCATACAGAAGCGGGAAACAATTGTTACGTTGCACTAGGCCAAAATATGTGGGAACTACTCAATATGCCATCGATTCTGGAGAAATATTCTCCCAAGAAAACAATTTACTAACGAATAATGGTAGCAATTTGTTAGTTGCAGATGATAACAAGGGACAGAATGACAGAATACTGGTGTTGTTTATCAAACTGAGAATCATTCTTTGTGGATGGAACGTTCAAGAGTTCGAGTAAGCAGTTTGTACAGTTGTTTATACTCTACGCTGATATTAATAGATCTTTGTAGGAAACAAACACCATTCCAGTTTTTACGCTTTGCTGCCGAATAAAAAGTGAGAAACGTATGAAGGTGTTTCAAACTTATTAAAACTAACGTACCTGGATGGAACCCTGCATCTTTGATGATGTACTTCGAAATTTCCATCGTCCAGGTAACTAACAGTTTGTTTTCTGGAACAGAGATTACAGGTTGTAATTATCATTTTAATCCACGTTTGCGGGAAAAAGTTCCGTGTTGTGACCTCGTTCCAGCCTATAAGGGAAACGAGGAAATACCCTGTCACATAAAAATGTGTTCTGGTCTAGCACATCCTTCCCTGGAGATGTTGGACGATGGCTTCTGTGTATTCAGGAGAAAACACATGAAAACAAAAAGCTTCAGGGCTTTAACGACTATTTTTTGCAATAGTGGCTCGACACTGAACGTATGCTAAGAGAGATGTGGAACTGCAGTGGAAGGGGTCTGCGTATTAATAACGTCTCAGAAGGGTGGGGCCGATGAACAAATATGAAAAGTTCGTCAGAATGTTTACTCATTAGTGAAAAACCAGTTTGACCGACTAACTTTAATCTTTGGTGGGAAGAAAACAGTCAGCAATGAAGACCGATGAAACGATTGCAAAGGCTTCAAAGAAATTCCAAATTGTTGGGAACTTAAAGTCATTTCTGACTTGTGTAGACTACGCAAGAAAGTTACAATGACGAAGAAAGCGTTAAAACCATTGAAAAACTGGTAAATATGGAAAAATATTTTAATGTAATCATTGGCACTCTTGTAAATATTGTAAATGGATTTAAAGGATGACTGCAAGAGACTAACTCCTGGTGCTATTCCTTGGAAACGACACAAAGTCGGCTAAATGTCTCTTGAAATTTGTAAAATATGCCCTAGTAAAAACTGAGAAGACTATTTTAAAGGTCTAGCATCTGTTAGGGAACATTCGCAGCATTCTCCTTAAGAAGTACTTAGAATCAAAATCTATATGAGCGGACATCGAATATCGAATACAAAACCATTGCAGGGGCAACGCTGGCAAATGACATGCAATTAAATCCATACTTCCACCCTCCGTTAGAACACGAGCAAACCAGCATGAAATTGACATAGACAAAATAAATCATCATAAAAAAGTTAGTAGTCGCAGTTTTGCAACCTTTCAGCACATGTTAAACCTGATTCCCAGTAACACCTGTCGTATACTGTAGCAGGCCTGTTGAGGATGAGGCTAGGCGAGCAAGAGCGCTCACGCTCGCTCGCCAGCTGTTTGTGAGCGATCGCAGTAAAATTTGACGGTCAGACGTCGTTAAGTAGCGCAGCATGGCCGAATAATAGCGGAGGAGAATTTGTAACAATGTGTTACCTTCAGAGAAATGACCATAATTAGTTTCGGAATAGAATTACATATGAACCTACAGTATATAGTGCATAGAGCTTAAGGGGAGACTCCACCCAAAAATTAAGCTTTCCTTCTGCCTTATCTATAGCAACGAAGTTTTAAAATCATGTCTGTTACGTAAAGGTGTAGCAATACCCAAGTCTTGAAGTCCATAATCATTGGTTTTCGAGTTTTGAAGTTTTGTTGTGATTTTAATGACAGTCTTGAAAACCAACTTTTGGCACTCACACCACAAGTTTCACACGCCAGATTTAATAAGTACATTCACAAGACGTAATTCTACCGTTATCTGCGTTCATTTTATGAGAACATTAATAATTTGTTTTCAGTGTTTATTTAAAATTTCAGCCTTAAATTTTCGTTAATTGTCGATACATAAATGTGATGATAAAATAAACGAATTACTTTTTCCGCAGTATTAATGCGTAGAAGTATGTGAACACATCATCTCTGTTTCCTGAAAACATTTCATTCAGAATGGTTATTATTTATGATGAAAACGTTGGCACTGTGCTTAAAAGAAAAGCTTATGATAAAATGGATTTTAACATTTTATCAAATGTCCACCGGCACCACAACGTTTTCCTTTTCTGCTTATATGAGGCTTCTCCCTGTAATTTCAAGATCAGTGTGGCCTCTTCCTCAAATTTTCTTAATAAAGAATCGATACACAGTCTTCTTGAGGAGGTGCAGTTGTAGGGACATCTGGTTGTAAGCCAACGCCTATTTCCATGGATGTTGTTGATTATAATGAAAAGGACTTCAGTGTACTCCCAAAATTTTTATTTACACAGTCAACATGCAAAATATGAAAATCTTGAAACTTGTTTTTCCTACTTGAGTCTATGCCAAGATCGGAGTTAAGAGTTTTCTGTTTAATGGTAATAAAATTCAAAACTTATCTTTGGCGTCTTTCAGCGTGTCACAGCGCCTTACGCAGTTCGCATTTCAGACATCTCTTAGACGTACTTGTAATTCGAATACAGCCAAATCATTTGGGGACCTCAGAGTAAATACCCTAAAGATATAATCTAGCCATTATTTTTTTTAATCGAAGTTTTGTGGTGGAGTCTTCCCTTAAAATGGAGAGCAGCTGTTATTAAAGGGATGAAAAGAAGCATTACGGTAGCGTTAGGAACTTAAAAGCGATCCGACACATCAACATTAACGTACCAGTGCAAGATGTCTAGTCTATATGTTTATTGTTTGCGATGGTGCCTTATTACGCTTAGTGTTATATTAATGTGCTTCAAAACTTTGAACACAACGAAAAATTTCAGTTTACTACACCTTTAAAGTAGATTCCATGCAAAAGATTGTGGTCACTTGGAAGGTGAACAGCGAGACGCCGATATAAAAAATGTACATAAAAAAAAGAAAAACAACGCCTTTAAACGATGTGCCTGGAGAAAGTATTCATTATAATTTTCCCAACAAAGTGTTGTACCGTCCCACTGATTTGCAGGTTATGTTGAAAGCGTAGAAACTCGGCTACAGTCAGGTCATACACACCTACTGTGTGAAGCTTGCGTCATTAGTTTCATACTAAAATTAGTCTCAAAGACTTCTGCTTCCTGAACGTAAATTTTTAAGACTTTTCAAGTCTGCAGCTACGATTATGTCGATGTTAATTACATGCACTTGTTGCGTTTTTTCGCAGTGAAAAGAACGAAATCCACCCACAGAAGCTCATTGACAGACTTGAGTTTAAGAGTTCGTCTTCTAATTGTAATTAAGAGCGAAGTGGTATCAGACCCTGATCCTTCAGTTAAAATCAAAATAAATGAATTTATTGATATTCTGTGTGTTTATGGTAACGAAAGTCATCATAAGGCTGCAACTGTCGTGAGAAATACCTATGTTCTTAATTGGCTGCTCGCCGTTCTTTGCATCATCAAAATAGTAAAAGAGCTGTCGAATTTCATTGTCAGTTTTCATTATGTTGAATTTCATTTCCAATTTTCGTTAATACAACATTCGCACGAGCAAGTGTTCCAACCTCGTTTCACGGTTGTGGATTCAATTAATGTTTTAAACCTTGTAGAGATAAAGAACGTGGTATACAATGGAAATCACTTACTTCTCCTGAAGACCTATTATGTGTTATTTAGTAGTTAATTCCTTGTACATTTATTCGAACGATGTCTACATTTCGCTACTGAATGCTATTTCAATATTTGGTGTAAAATGTATAGCTAAAATAGTCCAGTCACGATTTGAATTAATAAACATAATAATTGTTGAAACACCAGAAGAAATCGGAAATAACTCTGACTATACCAAGAATTGTGGGTCGAACGATGATTGTTGTGCTAACTAAATTTCAGAAGAAAATAATTTATCTTTCCAGCTGAAAAGGAGTAGTACACTAATAGCTTTCAGTGACAAAGTTAAAGGCCTTAAACTTTTTGGTTAAACAAAAGAGGGAAAAGGCACTCATAGTTAAAAGTTGTGCAAAGCCAGTTTCGTTTTGCAAAATCTGAATGTGAATTTTACGTATGGAAGAAAGATTTTCACCAGTTACGACATACGCGTCAAAATGAAACCCTCAAATCTGTGAAAGTAAAACTATTGTAACGATTTAGAACTGATCATCAGAATTAATACTCTGTTACAGAGGGAGATCTACGAGACAGGGCTCTCTGAACTACAAATGAGATGAACATTACAGATTTCCAGGCTTCTTTGAACTATTAAAACAAATTCAGGAAATTATACTGAAAAGGATGTCGCGAAATAACAAAGTTTACTTCAACTAAACGAACGTGTACAGATGACACCACTAAAAAATAATACTATAGAGAAATTCGTAGCTGACGTAAAGCAAAGCTTCTTGTTCACCCCTAAAATGCTGTGTATAAAGTCCACTCAGGATTCGTCCAAGAACTGCGATCATTTCGGGGAAAAAAAAGTTTCTTTGTAATCGATGAATCCTATGACACATTCGTATAGAACAATGCCAGTGATAAGTCCCAGTAGATTATTGTCTCTGCTGTTTTATATCTTTCTGCAGTAACCTTAAGGCAAACAAAGACAAAAAATTTAGAAAAGGATTGTTTACCTGTAAAAATCTTGTAATCGACGGAACAAAATCTGTAAAAATGGGAGAGAATAAGTTTTAGTGTTACATCTGAAATTTCTTCTTACAAATATCGGAAAATTATTCACTGCTTTTGTTGGACTCTTGGACTGGACATAACAATAGCACTGTCTTTAGGAGGACGACGAAAATACTGTTGGTATAGTTCTGATTCCACGAATCACTAATTGAACTACTACTGTGATTGAGACTCATGATAAAGAAATACTTCGGCTGTCGAACAGTATAATTTCCGATAGTTCTTTCCCATTCAGTTTTTGTCAGTGGAATAATGTTATTAAACTTCAGACATTTGCACATTGTCAGTTTGCTTCAGCACATTCTACGAATTTGATGAATGTGTGTGGTGTGCAGCACAAAATGCATAGCAACTGCCACAAACATTTCCTCCTCCATCTCAATTTTGTTGAAATAAAACTAGAAAATACTAAATACTGCGTAAGAAAATTTGGCTTTTGTCATCGAGAGAAAGCAAAATGCTTAATTTCGTCATCGAATAGACACTTACACAGTTTTCTGACAACTATAAGGAGTAAACAAGGAACTTTTTCATAGTTAGTAAAACACATGTTAGTTAAAGATAGTCGTAAGAACTGTGCTACAGGAATTATCGCATAACATTTCATCTCAAGCCCCGATCGATGGAAATTGTCTGTAAAGTAATACCATACATGTTCTTTATTTTCTTTCCTGTGCTAGTCACTTACGTAAGAGTTAGATCTGCAGCAATTTAGCTGTTGATATGAAATAAAAGTAATTTAAAAAATTATGATTTGATGCATTTTTGGTATGGTTTAAGTGCTTTAAACTGTCTCATCTGCGCTTTAGATTTCGCACTATGCTTTGCTACTTTCCCTTGTTACAGCTGCGTATGCTTATCCTCAAATTCGCACGCGAAGCAAGAAGGGCTGTAAAAGCAAATTTCAGAAGAGGCTCTTTGTGCGGCAAATATGAGTAACTTCAATAATTTTTTTAAAAAATACTTGCAGTGCGCTTTAGAAGCTAAAATTTAGACACTGCCTTTTTTCGTTGTATACTTTCCGCCTTAAGAATTTCAGAGTAGGTTTCGACATACCGGATGGACTGCTGATGTGTATATGAGTCATACAACTTTTTCATGTGTTTCGTAAATGAAATTATTTTCACAAACACCATACAGTTACACCAGCGTTCCACTGATCGACAAAAGGATATGTTTCATGGTAAACCCACTGTCAAAGTCAAGTGTGAAAAATTATCAGAAAACTCTCAGTATTTACATTCACATGTCATGCGCGAAAGCGGTTCACTGCTGTCACACATGTCGTTGGTAAAAGTAGTTCTCTAGGGCTGTGTACTAAAACAAATTTATAATATCCTCATACATACACTGACGGAGGAATATCGCAACACCAAGAAGGGCATGTGCGATATAAACGAAAGTTTGTAGACACATCTGTAAGACGATGTCTGCTAAAAATTTCGCGACTGTCGCGTAAGAGCTGCGCTAGTAGCGCGACTATGAGGATGTAAATCAGGTTTGCTTTAAATACACGATGTAACTTTAGTGAGCGTTAGTTACCTTTGAGATTGGACATGATGAGTTGATGTTAGTCAAGAACAACTTTAAGGCAACAAAGACTCCATTATCAGCACCTCACTGAATTTGAACGAGGTCGTGTAATAGGGCTGCGAGAAACTGGATGTCCCTTCTGCGATACTGCAGAAAGACTTGACGGGAATGTAGCCACAGCGAATGACTGCTGGTAGCGGTGGTCACGGGAACATACGGTCGCATGAAGACGTGGCGACGGACTGCCACGGTGGAGCTACAGACAGGGAAGACCGCCCTGTTCGGCATTCCACTGTGGTTTATAGTACTGCATCTGCATCAGTAATATGAGTAGTAGTTGGCACCACAGCGACACAACGAACTATCTCAAATCGATTACTTCAAGCACAGCTCAGGGCCAGATGCCCTGTAGCGTGCTTTCCTCTAATCCCAAATCAGCATCATTTGCGACTAAAGTGTTGTCAAGCAAGAACTTATTGGAGGGCAGGGTGGAGGTCTGTTGTGTTTTCTGATGAAAGCTTGTTCTTTCTCAGTGCCAGTGATGGCCGTGTTTTAGTTCGACGGAGGAAATTGAGGACATGTACGCAGCCTGTCTGCATGCTAGACTCACTAGACCTACGTCTGGAGTAATGGTCTGGGGTGCGATTTCGTATGACATCAAGAGTTCTCTCGTGGTTTTCCTACTCACCCTGACTGTACATTTGTACGTCGATATGGCGTTTCGACCCGTTGTCTGTCATTCATGAACTGTATTCCAAAGGTTGTTTTCGAACGGCATAACGCTCGCCCACATAGCGCTGATGTAACCAAGCATGCTCTACAGAGTGTCGACATGTTGCATGGCCTGCTCGATTACCGTATCTGTCTCCAAACGAGTATATGGGACATCATCGGACGACAACTGCAGCGTCATCCTCAATCACCATTAGCTGCCCCCCCCCCCCATGAACCATGGACCTTGCCGTTGGTGGGGAGGCTTGCGTGCCTCAGCGATACAGATAGCCGTACCGTAGGTGAAACCACAACAGAGGGGTATCTGTTGAGAGGCCAGACAAACGTGTGGTTCCTGAAGAGGGGCAGCAGCCTTTTCAGTATTTGCTTGGGCAACAGTCTGAATGATTGACTGATCTGGCCTTGTAACACTAACCAAAATGGCCTTGCTGTGCTGGTACTGCGAACGGCTGAAAGCAAGGGGAAACTACGGCCGTAATTTTTCCCGAGGGCATGCAGCTTTACTGTATGGTTAAATGATGATGACGTCCTCTTGGGTAAAATATTCCGGAGGTGAAATAGTCCCCCATTTGGATCTCCGGGCGGGGACTACTCAAGAGGATGTCGTTATCAGGAGAAAGAAAACTGGCGTTCTACGGATCGGAGCGTGGAATGTCAGATCACTTAATCGGACAGGTAGGTTAGAAAATTTAAAAAGGGAAATGGATAGGTTAAAGTTAGATATAGTGGGAATTAGTGAAGTTCGGTGGAAGGAGGAGCAAGACTTCTGGTCAGGTGACTACAGGATTATAAACATAAAATCAAATAGGGGTAATGCAGGAGTAGGTTCAATAATTAATAGGAAAATATGAATGCGGGTAAGCTACCACAAACAGCATAGTGAACGCATTATCGTGGCCAAGATAGATACGAAGCCCACGCCTACTACAGTAGTACAAGTTTATATGCCAACTAGCTCTGCAGATGATGAAGAAATTCATGAAATGTATGATGAAATAAAAGAAATTATTCAGATTGTGATGGGAGACGAAACTTTAATAGTCATGGGTGACTAGAATTCGAGAGTAGGAAAAGGAAGAGAAGGAAACATAGTAGGTGAATATGGATTGGGGCTAAGAAATGAAAGAGGAAGCCGTCTGGTAGAATTAAGCGCAGAGCATAACTTAATCATAGCTAACACTTGGTTCAAGAATCATAAAAGAAGGTTGTATACATGGAAGAACCCTGAAGACCCTAAAAGGTATCAGATAGATTATGTAATGGTAAGACAGAGATTTAGGAACCAGGTTTTAAATTGTAAGACATTTCCAGGGGCAGATGTGGATTCTGACCACAATCTATTGGTTATGACCTGTAGATTAAAACTTAAGAAACTGCAAAAAGGTGGGAATTTAAGGAGATTGGACATGGATAAACTGACTAAACCAGAGGTTCCACAGAGTTTCAGGTAGAACATAAGGGAACAATTGACAGGAATGGGGGAAAGAAATACAGTAGAAGAATAATGGGTAGCTTTGAGGGATGTAGTAGTGAAGGCAGGAGAGGATCAAGTAGCTAAAAAGACGAGGGCTAGTAGAAATCCTTGGGTGACAGAAGAAATACTGAATTTAATTGATGAAAGGAGAAAATATAAAAATGCAGTAAATGAAGCAGGCAAAAAGGAATACAAACGTCTCAAAAATGAGATCGACAGGAAGTGCAAAATGGCTAAGCAGGCATGGCTAGAGGATAAATGTAAGGATGTAGAGGCTTATCTCACTAGGGTAAGATAGATACAGCCTACAGGAAAATTAAAGAGACCTTCAGAGAAAAGAGAACTACTTGTATGAATATCAAAAGCTCAGATGGAAACCCAGTTCTAAGCAAAGAAGGGAAAGCAGAAAGGTGGAAGCAGTATATAGAGGGTCTAGACAAGGGCGATGTACTTGAGGACAATATTATGGAAATGGAAGAGGATGTAGATGAAGATGAAATGGGAGATATAATACTGCGTGAAGAGTTTGACAGAGCACTGAAAGACCTGAGTTGAAACAAGGCCCCAGGAGTGGACGACATTCCATTAGAACTACTGACAGCCTTGGGAGAGCCAGTCCTGACGAAACTCTACAATCTGGTGAGCAAGATGTATGAAGCAAGCGAAATAGCCTCAGACTTCAAGAAGAATATAATAATTCCAGTCCCAAAGAAAGCAGGTGTTTACAGGTGTGAAAATTACCGAACTATCAGTTTAATAAGTCACGGCTGCAAAATACTAACGCGGATACTTTACAGACGAATGGAAAAACTAGCAGAAGACGACCTCGGGGAAGATCAGTTGGGATTCCGTAGAAATGTTGGATCACGTGAGGCAATACTGACCCTAGGACTTATCTTAGAAGCTAGATTAAGGAAAGGAAAACCTACGTTTCTAGCATTTGTAGACTTAGAGAAAGCTTTTGACAATGTTGACTGGAATACGTTCTTTCAAATTCTGAAGGTGGTAGGGGTAAAATACAGAGAGCGAAAGGCTATTTACAATTTGTAGAGTAACCAGATGGCAGTTATAAGAGTCGAGGGACATGAAAGGGAAGCAGTGGTTGGGAAGGGAGTGAGACAGGGTTGTAGCCTCTGCCCGATGTTATTCAATCTGTATATTGAGCAAGCAGTGAAGGAAACAGAAGAAAAATTCGGAGTAGGTATTAAAATCCATGGAGAAGAAATAAAAACTTTGAGGTTCGCCGATGATATTGTAATTTTGTCAGAGATAGCAGAGGACCTGGAAGAGCAGCTGAACGGAATGGACAGTGTCTTGAAAGGAGGATATAAGATGAACAACAACAAAAGCAAAACGAGGATAATGGAATGTAGTTGAATTAAGTCGGGTGATGCTGAGGGAATTAGATTAGGAAATGAGACACTTAAAGTAGTAAAGGAATTTTGCTATTTGGGGAGCAAAATAACTGATGATGGTCGAAGTAGAGAGGAAGGAAAGCGTTTCTGAAGAAGAGAAATTTGTTAACATCGAGAATAGATTTAAGTGTCAGGAAGTCATTTCTGAAAGTATTTGTATGGAGTGTAGCCATGTATGGAAGTGAAACATGGATGATAAATAGATTGGACAAGAAGAGAATAGAAGCTTTTGAATTGTAGTGCTGCAGAAGACTGCTGAAGATTAGATGGGTAGATCACATAACTAATGAGGAAGTATTGAATAGGATTGGGGAGAAGCGAAATTTGTGGCACAACTTGACTGGAAGAAGGGATCGGTTGGTAGGACATGTGTTGAGGCATCAAGAGATCACCAATTTAGGATTGGAGGGCAGCGTGGAGGGTAAAAATCGTAGAGGGAGACCAAGAGGTGAATACACTCAGCAGATTCGGAAGGATGTAGGTTGCAGTAGGTACTGGGAGATGAAGAAGCTTGCACAGGATAGAGTAGCATGGAGAGCTGCATCAAACCAGTCTCAGGACTGAAGACCACAACAACAACAACATCTTTATCAATCAAGGGCAACAGGCATAGAACTCCATCCCTTAAACTGACATCCGATACAACCTAAAAACCACACTCTGTCTGTCTGTCGTACTACATGGTCAGTTGTTAATCTGGCAGTTGCATTAAAAGAAATGTTGTGCGGAAATTTCCGGTTGGGAATTACGAATTACACTCCTGGAAATTGAAATAAGAACACCGTGAATTCATTGTCCCAGGAAGGGGAAACTTTATTGACACATTCCTAGGGTCAGATACATCACATGATCACACTGACAGAACCATAGGCACATAGGCACAGGCAACAGAGCATGCACAATGTCGGCACTAGTACAGTGTATATCCACCTTTCGCAGCAATGCAGGCTGCTATTCTCCCATGGAGACGATCGTAGAGATGCTGGATGTAGTCCTGTGGAACGGCTTGCCATGCCATTTCCACCTGGCGCCTCAGTTGGACCAGCGATCGTGCTGGACGTGCAGACCGCGTGAGACGACGCTTCATCCAGTCCCAAACATGCTCAATGGGGGACAGACCCGGGTATCTTGCTGGCCAGGGTAGTTGACTTACACCTTCTAGAGTACGTTGGGTGGCACGGGATACATGCGGACGTGCATTGTCCTGTTGGAACAGCAAGTTCCTTTGCCGGTCTAGGAATGGTAGAACGATGGGTTCGATGACGGTTTGGATGTACCGTGCACTATTCAGTGTCCCCTCGACGATCACCAGTGGTGTACGGCCAGTGTAGGAGATCACTCCCCACACCATGATGCCGGGTGTTGGCCCTGTGTGCCTCGGTCGTATGCAGTCCTGATTGTGGCGCTCACCTGCACGGCGCCAAACACGCATACGACCATCATTGGCACCAAGGCAGAAGCGACTCTCATCGCTGAAGGCGACACGTCTCCATTCGTCCCTCCATTCACG
This sequence comes from Schistocerca cancellata, assembly GCF_023864275.1. NCBI lineage: Eukaryota > Metazoa > Arthropoda > Insecta > Orthoptera > Acrididae > Schistocerca > Schistocerca cancellata. The sequence continues at coordinate 388,767,904 of NC_064629.1, read as the reverse complement.
CCTGTCGCGACACCACTGGAGGCGGGCTGCACGATGTTGGGGCGTGAGCGGAAGACGGCCTAACGGTGTGCGGGACCGTAGCCCAGCTTCATGGAGACGGTTGCGAATGGTCCTCGCCGATACCCCAGGAGCAACAGTGTCCCTAATTTTCTGGGAAGTGGCGGTGCGGTCCCCTACGGCACTGCGTAGGATCCTACGGTCTTGGCGTGCATCCGTACGTCGCTGCGGTCCGGTCCCAGGTCGACGGGCACGTGCACCTTCCGCCGACCACTGGCGACAACATCGATGTACTGTGGAGACCTCACGCCCCACGTGTTGAGCAATTCGGCGGTGCGTCCACCCGGCCTCCCGCATGCCCACTATACGCCCTCGCTCAAAGTCCGTCAACTGCACATATGGTTCACGTCCAAGCTGTCGCGGCATGCTACCAGTGTTAAAGACTGCGATGGAGCTCCGTATGCCACGGCAAACTGGCTGACACTGACGGCGGCGGTGCACAAATGCTGCGCAGCTAGCGCCATTCGACGACCAACACCGCGGTTCCTGGTGTGTCCGCTGTGCCGTGCGTGTGATCATTGCTTGTACAGCCCTCTCGCAGTGTCCGGAGCAAGTATGGTGGGTCTGACACACCGGTGTCAATGTGTTCTTTTTTCCATTTCCAGGAGTGTATTTTACCACACACTTTTAGGTCGTGGTGAGGTGTAGCGGGTTACTTTCATTATTCTGGCGGTTACATCGGTTATTAATGTACCAACATTTCATACCTGCAGTGGCTTATCTCACGTTATATTAACCTATGACTTGACAGTGTTAGTAAGTTAAATATGATACCTAGACAAATATATTCTCGAAGTATCACTACTCTACGTTAATTACTTTTCCGTCAGCGTATGTACATAATTTGTACTATGTGAAAACAAATTATAAAATTATTGCTGAATACCAGATATTTTTGTACCATGACATGTACATAAAAACACTCACTAATTCTGAAATTTTCTAATTCTGGCTGTTAGTAACTATCCTGTTACCTCTCCAGATTTAATAAACAAAATATTGGTGCGGATATATGCTATTTACCAAGATGTCATTTGTTGGCTGTAATGTATGATTCTCAGAAACCACACTGCATAGACACTTAAAGTACGATTACACTGTTACAATGAAACGTTTTCTGCACGGAGATTGGGAATTATCCCCGTGTTTACCAAAACCCGCATGGGGAACAACCTAAAAACCATACTCTGGCTGGCTGTTGTTCCACATGGTCAGTTGTTAATCTGGTAGGTGCCTTAGAGGAAACGTTTTCATAAGTTACTTAACTATACCTTGTGCGGAAAGTTCTGGTTGGGAATTACGAATTATTTTACCACGCACTTTTAGATGGTGGTGGGAGGTAGCGAGTTAACTCAGGTTTAGGCGAGGAAAATTATGGGAGTGAAGAATATGATGTAAGGATAGCTCCCATATGCACATCTGAGAATGTGGGGAGGATCGAGATGGCATGAGTTTTGAAGCAGCCACTGAAATGTCACATGCTGTGCGCTGCTGCATGTTGTGCCACTGTGTGGTCCACCTTGTTCTTGGCAACAGTTTGGCGGTGGCCATTCATTCTAGTTGACAGCTGGTTGGCTGTCATATCAATACAAAACGCTGTGCAGTGGTTGCAGCAGAACTGGTGTATAACATGGCTGCTTTCGCAGGTGGCCCAGAGTCTGATGGGTAGAAATGAAATGAAATGTCGTGTGGCTAGGGCCTCCCGTCGGGTAGACCGTTCGCCTGGTGCAGGTCTTTCGAGTTGACGCCACTTCGGAGACCTGCACGTCGATGGGGATGAAATGATAATGATTAGGACAACACAACACCCAGTCCCTGAGCGGAGAAAATCTCCGACCCAGCGGGAATCGAACCCGGGACCTTAGGATTGATATTCCGTCACGCTGACCACTCAGCTACCGGGGCCGGACTGATGGGTAGAATAAACCTGTGATGGGACTGGAGTAGGTGGTACTGGGTGGATGAATAGGGGAGGTCGTCTGTCCAGGTCTTCCACAGGGATATGATCCTTGTAGCAGAGTGGCATAGGGATGGACTGTTAGGTTGAGGAGGTAGTGTGGGTGCTGAAACATCACGTTGGGAGGGGCTGGAAGTATGTTTGATAGACAGGATGTCCCTCACTTCAGGGCACAGTGTACCTAAGTAATCAAAGCCCTGACAACCGACATGGTTCAGTCTCTTCGGTGCAAGGTGTTATTGGGTAATAAGAAGGGCGTTTCTTTGTAATTGGTTCAAGGGATTTATGTGAGGATCAGTTGTGTGTGAGGATACAGCACAGGAGATCCGTTTGTGAATTAGGTCTCGAAGGTATCGCAATTCTGTGAAGGTCTTCATAAGGCTCTCACCACACTGGGCGAGGGAGTTCTCATCACAGCAGATGGATTTACCACGGGTGACCAGGCTACATGGGAGAGATTTGTTGGTGTGGAAGGGGTGGCAGCTGTCAAAGAGCAAGTCCTGTTGGTGATTGGTGGGTTTGACATGGGCCAAGGTGTGGGTGTAGTTACAGGAGGAGATTGACATCTAGGAAGGTGGCACAATTACTAGAGGCAGATCATCGAAGTGCATGGACGAGGTGTTGAGGTTGTGGAGAAATGAGGATCCTCCTTCAGTCTCATAACTTTCCTTGCCTACACCTAAAGTAACTGGCTGCCCCTCCCAACACCCCACATAATGGTGTGTGTGTGTGCATGTGTGTGTGTGTGTGTGTGTGTGTGTGTGTGTGTGTGTGTGTGTGTACACCATCCCTTGCCAAGGTACCCCACCCAGTTTGTGTCCCTACACCAGCTAGTTGTGTGCTGTTACCTCACATCCTAGTCTATGAATCACGTGTCCAGCCGTCTAACACCAGCTCCCTTTACCTGCAACCCTAGCTAGCCCACAGACAGCTCCCCTCTCTCCCACGAGCTCTTAGACGCTTCGCCCCCACCCCATTCCGGCCTACCCCTCCACTCTCCATCCCTCACCCCACCAAACCTCACAACCCTACCTCATCACAGTATAGTCTCTGTGGGCCAGGAAAGTGCTGGCAGTCGATTGATCACAATGTAGGGAGACAGGCAATGCACGTGAGTGAGTGTGTATGTGTGGTCTGTGTGTATGCTGTTCCTTCAAGTTTGAAAAAGGAAGTGCATTCTGAAAGCTAACCAAGCTTTGTAATTTTTGTTTGCGTACCTATCGATGACGCAGCGTTTCTGCCATTTGATGAGTCAGCCCTTTATTCCTTAACTTTACCTTGTATTTTTATACTATTTGTACTTAGTTTTCAAAGATGTAAAATACGCTGGTGTCGAAACCATTACATAATGGGAAGGGTCGCATCTGGTACTGGGGAAAGCATCACATTAGATCTTACTGAAAGGAAACGTTTGGTAATTAACCTAATGGGTCTTTAGGAAGCAGGAAAAAATTATATGGTGGCTGTTAGCTGAAACAGTCAATTTTTTGTTAGAGAGCAGTCAACATCTCTGCCACACACCCTGAAGGCTGTCTTTCTGTTACAAGACAATGAAATTTTAATTATTCGAGCAGTATATCATAGTAGCCAACGGCCGTGACTCAGTGGTAACACCGGTTCCTGTGAGATCACCAAAGTAAAGTGCTGTCGGGCTTAGCTAGCACTTGGATGTGTCACTGTCCGTGTCGGCCGAGAGCTGTTGGCAGGCGGGATGCACTCGGCACTTACGAGGCCAATGGAGAAACTACTTGATTGAGAAGTAGCGGATCCAGTCACGAAAACTGACAACGGCCGAGAGAGTGGTGTGCTGACCACATGCCCCTTCATATCTGCATTCAGTGACGCCTAGCGGCTTAGGATGACACGGCGTTCGGTCGGTGCCGTTCGGACTTCCGAAGCCTGTTCAGACGAAGGATATCCTAGTACAGCACAGTTTTTAGAAGGCCTGAAACTGTCTCATTCGTGATGCAAATAATAAGAGACAGCACTGTTTACATTATTTCATGCTTAGCGTGCTGCGTTTCCCGAGTTCGTTCTCATTGTCTCATTTGTAGTTTATGTGACGCTTGCATGCATTCTGCCTCTCTTGCCCCGTCTCCCTCCTCGTGCAGAAATCCGCACAACTGCATACCATTACTATTACTGTTTTGTTCGGTGAAATCAGTTTATTGTGTAAGGATATTACTATAGTATAGATTCCTAAGGAACTTGGCTACGGTCATTTCCATTTTTCGTCGATTGGATTATTAACATCAAACTCTTAATCATAACTTCTAACCTAACTATACACTCTGATAAAATTTTCAGTCCCGCGCCCGGGTTCCCGGGTTCGATTCCCGGCGGGGTCAGGGATTTTCTCTGCCTCGTGATGACTGGGTGTTGTGTGATGTCCTTAGGTTAGTTAGGTTTAAGTAGTTCTAAGTTATAGGGGACTGATGACCATAGATGTTAAGTCCCATAGTGCTCAGAGCCAAAATTTTCAGTTATTCTTTCTATTCTAATTTACGTTACTTTGCTGCAAATGTCACGTCGAGTGTATGAAAGAATGAACAAATTTATAGATTTTCTATAATTTTTGTATACAGGAGAAACAGCCGTAGAAATTAATAATCTTTTTTTATCTGGTTTGTGATTGAGAATATTTTCTTCTTTCTTTTTGTGGTGTGAAAAAAATTTCCAACTCCATCAAATTTATTGTACGTGGGTATTGAGAGTGATGGTGTATCTTATCATCTTTTTTATCTATGCAAATTAGTGACCAGTGTTATGTACGTGTTTTCCTATGGCAGATCTTGTGAAATGATTACCGTGTGAGATAATTTGTGTTCAACTTGTTTAGTGTGAAAGTTACTGCTAGTCTGTCCTATGTAGTAACCTGAGCAAGTCTTACGTGTGATCAAGTATTTTTCTGATTATGAGAGATGGTCTTCTGTGAAGTTTAAGTTGTGAATTAATTTCTACTCTAATTTTTTTGTTTGCGCAAAAGCTAATTTCACTGTTTGTGACCTAGGTAAGTATGTCATTCGTTGGGAAACGTTAACTACAAAAAGTATCGTGGGCACCCATTTCTTTTTTCCTATTGGCTTCTACATTTTGTCATCGAGCTGAGAAAGTAATCAGTGAGCGGAATTTTCTTACTGATATGTAGAACCTTCTCCCCGCTTTCTTTGTAAACTTGAATACCGTTTGCTCTGTGTGCTATCGCTTTGTGTGTAACCTTCGTGTGTGTATGTGGGTGACAGAATGTGGCAGCGACTGAGGGGCGTGAAGTTGTCTTTTTCATGTACAGGGTTGAGAGGTGGCATGAGCCCCCTCTCATATTTCTATCTTACGATTTTCCTCTCTAATTGCATGCAGTGAAAAGTCGCTATTCCTTCACACGCGGACTTCCCACGCAGCGTCTCTCGTCACCCGGGTGGTCCGGTGACAGCCGGGCTCAGCTGATCTGGAAAGCGTTAAGCCGACGGGTGTGAGGAAGTCGAGTGAATGCTTTGCAGACGCCGACATTGTCAAAAGACACGCCCGGAGGGGTCTGAAGTAGCGGCTGGGCTAGAGGTTCCGTTACTTTGCAGAAACTTAGCGAAAACACTTTCTGGCGGGCTACCAGCGAGGCGTGGGAATGACTTGTGTACCCAGGCAGTTGTGGCAGGAAAATTCCCGCGCTTTCTACAAAATAGTAACTGTGATTGGCTTGCTCAGGGCATAGCTCCGTGACGTAGCAAAATCAGAGCAGAAATTGGCGCCAAGAATCTCCATTGGTGGAATGGTAGTGCTCCGGCAATAGAGTGGAATTTTCCGCCGGTTTTCGAGTTGCTGATTGGAACGTTGAACCACGGCCACTGTCGTTGGGGCGGGAATGTTGTGTGTTCGGCCTGTACGGGTGCTCTAGGTAGTCGGCTCTCGCCTTTCGGTCGAGGACGTCGAAGCAACAAGCCATCGCCTCCGGTACGCCAGATCGTGTTCTGGCAGTTAAGAAGACAGTTTGGTAATGTATGTCCGCAGCACCGGCAGATAGGGATTTTCCTAGGTGATAATCAGAGCTCAGCAGAGCGCGCCTGTTCGTCTTTTTCTAACTTTGTTCTGTCTTGAGTAGCAGCAATTAATGTTGGGTTAGCTGTGTGTCTCTCTTAAGATTTGAGTGGCAAGGAATTGGCTCCACATACCACTTCGTCTTAAACCTCACAATCTAGTTTAGGGACAACTTCACCTTCATAGCGTTTGTTTGAGTATCCAGTTTGAGCCAATTTGATGTATTATAAATGTTTCATGTGTTTTTGTTTATTATTTTGTGTTTAGTATTAATAAATCATATTGTTATTTTGAAATGACCTTTCGTTCTGTTAATCGGTAGAGCAACCCATCATTTCTCACTACGTTAATGAAACCTTCCTTTATTTAACTTGTTTATCAAATTAAATTATTGCAGGTGCCAAACTCTTTTCTATTCCACTTGCAGGGTTGATTACAGTCAGTTCACGTATATTTTTTTAATCCATGTGCAACAGCAAAAGTCGGAGTTAGAATAGGGGGGGCTTAGAGCATCATTTACATATGGAGATTCTAGAAGAATTTAGTGCTAAATACACTGCTTGCCCTGGCACCTCGCATAAAATGGCGACCCTTAGCCTCGGATCTTTCCTGTGAATCGCTGATAAGCAAGTATTATTAGTAGTAGGGACATTCAGAATTTTTTTTGCTTAATTTTTTTTATTGATTAATACCCAAGTTTTTTTTCTGGTAGTTTCGCGTTTAGTTTTAAGAAGCGGCGCATGATTACAGTTTTTGTTTTCAGTGAATATATTCTTTTGTTCATTGTTTTTGTGTTCCTTTGATGGTGTGTCCGTATCACATCACACTTTGTCGGGTTTGTGTGCGGTTTCTGTACTACAACAAATCGTGCGTATAATTACAGCGTTGGAGAGGCGTTGTTGAAATTTTATGTCTATGTGTAAAAAATATATGGAGTAGGTTAATTTTATTGTGCATTTTAGATAAATTTGTTTTTCATGAATGATAACGAGAAGTAAGGCACGACTATTATCGAGCGAAGCTAAAACAAAAGAGGATATCATAATGGATAAGGGGCACTTTACTGACGGGAATAGGTTCAGAGATGAGATGGGCACATTTTTAGCAGGACAGGACGCCAGGGTCATTGATGAGGAAGGTGATTTGGACGCGATCTCAGAGCAGCGTTGCAGCCGTGATTATGATAGTGATTTAGAGGATGAAACAGAGACAGGCACACAGGTCGAGACGGTAGCAGAAGTTTATAATCAAACGAACGAGAGCAGACAGGGGCTAGCTCGGCCACGTCAGAGCTCTAGCACCCAGGTGTCCAGAGTTACATCTCCCACGTTTGAAGAGGATCAAATAGATGACGTAAACCCAATACTAAGCTTCCTACGATCAATGAAAGAAGAAGCTGACGAACAGCGTAAGAGGGAGAAGGAAGAAGAGGAGAAACAACGTAAGAAGGAGAAGGAAGAAGCTGACGAACAGCGTAAGAGGGAGAAGGAAGAAGAGGAGAAACAACATAAGAAGGACACTGAGGCAATAATTTCGCATATAGGGGAAATTCGTGGGGAATTACTAACAATAAAGAAAGAATGTGGAGAAGTAAAACAAATGTCAATGGCTGCACAAAAAGTAGCAGGCCTGGCCAAAACGGCAGCAATAGGGGCAATGAAAGTCGCGGAAGCAACTTCTAAACTCGCAGGGCGCTTGCGACGTACAACACAATCCCACTCAAAATCCCTAGCATTCTTAAAAACTCAAGGTAATATCGCGGTTGCGAACACCACGAAGCGAATGGAAGAAGTAGAGAGTCGGATAGCAAAACTAGAGCAAAACGGGCACATGAGCACTGCGTGTTCGGATACCCATGATGGAGTACACAGAATTGTGTCTCCGAGGAAAAGCCCGCCGTGCTCTAGCCCAATGACCGAGTGCGGAACTAACAATGCACACGCAGAAACAGCGAGTAATAGCTCCAATAATTATAGCTCACTTAGGAGAGTGAATTCTGAGTGCCACTTCCACTGTGATACAGAGGTAGCACATCACAGTTATCAGCAAGATAGAGCAGGCCACTCAGCAGACGTGCAAGTATCGGAAACGAGGATCAGACAGGATTTTGATCACAATCACTTCCTGTCGATACAAAAATTCCAGAAGTTCAAAGAAAATGGAGGGTCGATGCATCCGAAGAGCTGGGTGATGCAGTTCACAAATTCATTACCGGCATCATGGCCAACCCAGGCAAAACTAGAATTCATGTGTGGACACATCGAAGGCCAAGCCGCGGAAAAGATGCGGGGTGTGGCAGTGACGTGTCGGACTTATCAGGAATTTGTTGGTGCATTCCTGCGGACCTACTGGTCAAAGGAAACGCAAGACAGGATTAAAGAGGAAATAATATTTTGTCCTGAACTGGAAGTGTCCGGGCATAGGAGCGCAACCAAATTTCTTGATGAGTTACTCAAGAAGAATCAATTTTTAGATAGTCCATATAGCAACGGAGAAATCATTAAATTTTGCTTTTCCAAATTGCCAGTTAGGTACCAACAGACACTTGTCGGCAAGTGTGGATCTGACATAGAAGCATTCAAGAGTCTATTGCGCGAACTCGAAGTAGTCTTTGATAAACAAGACGCAAAGGACAGGAAGAAGGGGCAAAGTAACAAATACCACGGGCCAGGAAGGGAAGACGACAACAGATCGCATAATCGCACTGGTCAGTTAGGAAACCAGGGTTACGGAAGTCAAGGTTACGCTATTCAAGGTTATGGAAACCAAAGACACGGAAACCAGAACGTCAGGGAGCAGGGTCAATCTAGACACGGAATCTGGGATAGGAGGAATAACGAACGGCAAAGCGACCATAATTGGAGAGAGCGAAACCAAGGACAACAGTGGAACCAGGAGATTGAAACTAGACCCGCAAATCCTAATGCACGTCAGAGGAGGGGGAGCTTAACAAGGGATTGACGCCAGACTAGTGCGAACACAGGCCGCCGGAATTACGCACGTAATCTCGGACCTGGCCAACTACGGATGATACATTACGAAGATTTATCAGAAATCCTGCTCGAGGAACATAAAGCAACTCCTCGACAAGATCGGCAGCCTTTTATCACAGTAGCAATAGCTGAAAAGAGTATGAATGCGATAATAGATAGTGGAAGCTACATAACAGCAATATCTGAGGCAGCATACAAGAGGTGCTCTCAGGAGATGGACTGGCCTGTTCTATCGGTTAAGAAAACCAAAATAAAAGGGGCATTAGCGGGTAAATGTACGGAGGTCACCCAACAAACAAGACTGGAATTCTCCTGCCAAGGACACAAAATAGAGTCTAACTTCTGGATCGTGCCAAATCTGGCGAGCGACATGATAATAAGAACGGACTTCCTAAATGAACATGAAGCGATAGTTGATCTAGGACGAGGTGAAGTGGTTTTGAGGAAAGGGAATCCCATCCACATTAAGTTCGACGACCAGCTGATCCCAGCTCAACTACCGTCTAACTGTGTACAGATAAACTATGCGTGTCTGAAAGACAGAAAGGAAGAACAGGTCGACGTTCCGGCTAGGGGAGAGGACACGGATGAGAATGAAGTCGGAATAATGGGAGAAATAAAGGAGAAAATGGTAGAAAAAGTGGAAGCAATAAAGAATATAAGGTGCGACCACCGCAAAGAACTTCATAAATTACTAGTAGAACATACGGAGGTCTTCCTTCCCAAGACAGGATCAATAAAGAACTTCCAATATGAATTTCGTGTACGTCCGCACAACCAGTTTCGTGTGCCACCCTATCCAATCCCCTTGGCATATCGACAGAAAGTAGCAGCTGAAATTACGCGAATGCTGAGTGAAGGAATAATAGAACCTACGTCTTCAGCCTGTAATAACCCGTTAAGAGTAGTCGAGAAGGCAGATGGTAATACTCGTTTAGTCTTGGACTCGCGACAAATTAATACCATAATAGAGCCCGAAACAGACAGACCGGAACGATTAGAGGAACTCTTACAAAACTTCCATGGAATATCAATCTTCTCATCAGTTGATCTAAAATCGAGTTTCTGGCAGATCGAGCTCCATCCAAATTGCAGACAGTACACAGCCATTTTAGCATTTGGAAGATGTTACCGGTTTCGTCGTCTCCCATTTGGTTTGAACATTTCGTCTGCCGCATTCATTCGGGGGCTGGACGGCATACTAAGCGATAATTTGAAACGTCATGTCACCAGCTATGTGGACGATTTGCTGATCGCGGAGAAATCTTGGGGAGAGCAGAATGCGGTCCTCAGTGAACTCCTTGCGACATTCAAGGAATACGGAGTGACTATCAATATCGAAAAATCGAATTTTGGGACGTACTCTGTCAAATTTCTAGGACATATCATCACGGGTGAGGGCATTGCACCAAATCCCGAAAAGATCGAAGCGATTGAAAAGTTACCCATTCCTACGACAAAGAAGCGGTTAAGGGGGTTTTTGGGGATCATAAATTTTTACAACCGCTTTATACACTCCTGGAAATGGAAAAAAGAACACATTGACACCGGTGTGTCAGACCCACCATACTTGCTCCGGACACTGCGAGAGGGCTGTACAAGCAATGATCACACGTACGGCACAGCGGACACACCAGGAACCGCGGTGTTGGCCGTCGAATGGCGCTAGCTGCGCAGCATTTGTGCACCGCCGCCGTCAGTGTCAGCCAGTTTGCCGTGGCATACGGAGCTCCATCGCAGTCTTTAACACTGGTAGCATGCCGCGACAGCGTGGACGTGAACCGTATGTGCAGTTGACGGACTTTGAGCGAGGGCGTATAGTGGGCATGCGGGAGGCCGGGTGGACGTACCGCCGAATTGCTCAACACGTGGGGCGTGAGGTCTCCACAGTACATCGATGTTGTCGCCAGTGGTCGGCGGAAGGTGCACGTGCCCGTCGACCTGGGACCGGACCGCAGCGACGCACGGATGCACGCCAAGACCGTAGGATCCTACGCAGTGCCGTAGGGGACCGCACCGCCACTTCCCAGAAAATTAGGGACACTGTTGCTCCTGGGGTATCGGCGAGGACCATTCGCAACCGTCTCCATGAAGCTGGGCTACGGTCCCGCACACCGTTAGGCCGTCTTCCGCTCACGCCCCAACATCGTGCAGCCCGCCTCCAGTGGTGTCGCCACAGGCGTGAATGGAGTGACGAATGGAGACGTGTCGTCTTCAGCGATGAGAGTCGCTTCTGCCTTGGTGCCAATGATGGTCGTATGCGTGTTTGGCGCCGTGCAGGTGAGCGCCACAATTAGGACTGCATACGACCGAGGCACACAGGGCCAACACCCGGCATCATGGTGTGGGGAGCGATCTCCTACACTGGCCGTACACCACTGGTGATCGTCGAGGGGAACTGAATAGTGCACGGTACATCCAAACCGTCATCGAACCCATCGTTCTACTATTCCTAGACCGGCAAGGGAACTTGCTGTTCCAACAGGACAATGCACGTCCGCATGTATCCCGTGCCACCCAACGTGCTCTAGAAGGTGTAAGTCAACTACCCTGGCCAGCAAGATCTCCGGATCAGTCCCCCATTGAGCATGTTTGGGACTGGATGAAGCGTCGTCTCACGCGGTCTGCACGTCCAGCACGAACGCTGGTCCAACTGAGGCGCCAGGTGGAAATGGCATGGCAAGCCGTTCCACAGGACTACATCCAGCATCTCTACGATCGTCTCCATGGGAGAATAGCAGCCTGCATTGCTGCGAAAGGTGGATATACACTGTACTAGTGCCGACATTGTGCATGCTCTGTTGCCTGTGTCTATGTGCCTGTGGTTCTGTCAGTGTGATCATGTGATGTATCTGACCCCAGGAATGTGTCAATAAAGTTTCCCCTTCCTGGGACAATGAATTCACGGTGTTCTTATTTCAATTTCCAGGAGTGTACATGTCAAAACTCAGAGCTGTCCTCGGTTGCATCAACTTACAGGAAAGAAGATTCCTTGGGAATGGGATGAGGCGGCCGAATCTGAATGGAAAGCATTAAAATTCGCATTATTACAAGCACCCATCCTATGACACCCTAATTTAGCAGAAGAGCTTTGCATAGTAACGGACAGTTCATACTCAGGTCTGGGTGTCATGGTGTTCCAAGACTATGTACATGAAGGAAACAGGGTGTGGAAGACAATTGCGTTTGGTAGCAGAGTACTAGCCAAGAGTGAGAGGAATTACTCAGTAACCGAGTTAGAGGCGCTGGCTATTGTATGGGCGTTTGAAAAATTCAGATACCTTCTGTTTGGTCGCAAGACGAGGGTCTACACAGACCACAAGGCACTCGAGTTCTTGATGACTGCAAAGCTTAATCACAGGCGGCTCATTAGGTGGGCATCATATCTGCAGCAGTACAACTTTTCGATAGAATTTATCCCCGGCAGTCAGAACATTATTGCAGACGCCTTATCACGGTCACCGATCGGATTTGAGCACAACATGGAAGAAGATCTGGAGGAAAATCACTACTGCCTTTTCTATATGCAGAAAGTAGCCTTTGAAAATTTTATTACCTGTAGTATTCAGGACATCAAGAAGGAGCAAGACAAGGACCCTGCCCTAGTGTTATTGAAACAGAAATGGATAGATAGAAGACACGCCACCATCAGGCAGTTCTACCTCTTGCGGAAAGGCATAATTTTCCACTGAAATTATGCCAATGACACTGAATGGGGGGTATGCATCCCTGAACACCTAATAAACAAGGTTATATGGCATACTCACCTCAGCTATGGACACTTCGGACCACGCAAGTGCAATCTCAAGCTAAGGACCATGTGTTACTTTCGAAACATGGAGCGTCGAATACGGAGGGTACTGTCGGTGTGTAAAGACTGCCAAAAGGCTAAGCACACCACTGTGAACATGCAGGCACCATTATACCCAATCGTACCGACCAAATTAAGACAATTAGCAGCAACAGATTTGATGGGACCTTTGCCAAGAACAAGAAGAGAATATACTTACGTATTAGTGTTTGTTGAACTAACGTCCAAATACGTTACCTTTACGCCACTGAAGAGGGCGACAGGACGAACTGTATCACGAGCCCTAATCCGGGATTTCCTACCACAGGTTGGTCATGTGAGTAAAATTATTTCTGATAACGGGCCACAGTTTAGGTCAAAAACATGGAAGGAGACGTTGCGTGGATGTAAAATTGATCCCACTTTTATATCTTCACACCATCCGAGCTCGAATGCTGCAGAACGGGTTATAAAGGAACTCGGAAACTTGTGCCGGTTGTACTGTAACAAACAGCACACGACATGGGACGTTTTCCTTAAAGACTTCCAGGAGGTGATCAATGAGGCACCCCATGGGATAACAAAATTGGCACCCATTACAGTACTGAAAAACCGGATTCCTAAGGACTTGATAACCGAGGTCGTAAACTTCCCACCAAGGGCGCGAACGCAGCACCAAGCCATAGTGGATTTGGCTCTCAAGAGGATACGGGCTGCAGCAGACGTCAGGAAGAGACGTGCCGACAGGGGAGCTCGTCTACGACACTTCCAAATTGGACAAAAGGTGCTCGTGAAGTCTTTCCGACTTTCCAACAAACAACAAATGAAATGCCAAAAATTCTATTGTGTTTACAACGGCCCGTACCGTATAAGGAGAGCAGCTCACCACAATGCTTATGAATTGGAGACGCTGAAAGGAAAGAAGTCCATAGGACTCCACCACATCTCTCACATGAAGGAGTTCGTGGAATAGTAGTAGTGTAAGTGGTGTACATAGTAGAATAGGCAAATATATGAACCTTTCTTCGGGGAACGATAATCGTTGCATTAATAGATTAAGATTGCTAAAGTATTAACACGCTGCGTTGTCTCGCATAAGAATTTACTGCTGCTATCTTTTTTTTTTTCTGTTCGCGACTTCCAATGTCGGTAGAGTAGGAGACACTATTTTTCCATGATGCAATGTTTTAGTCCTTTCCTGTCTGGTGTCCATGTTGAGGGATAATGATGAGTGAGGAGATGTCGCACAAACGGGCGCATACAAGAACGTGCTCTTAGAAGCGTTCTGAGAAGTCGTGATACGCTCCATAGCGGCCACAACCAGTTCGTGAGACGTTCATACCAATGCTTGCAGGCACGCGTCAGTGCACTGCAAGATTGTGGTATATTGCGTGATTTCGAGGATGAACATGTGCAGTATAGTTTTTACAGTGATGCGCCAGCATCGTTGTCTTGCAAGTCGGGGTGAACCTGTGAGCGTTTGACTCCAATGGTGCCCTAGGGCCTAGACGGTAAAAATGCGGGCATAAAGCCTACCATGCCAATGTGCTGGTTGGGGATTTAGCGTGCAGGTTCTGACTGTCACAGATGAATAACCAAGGAATTATACTTGGAAATTCGTGACATACTGTGTAGCTGATGTGTGGTGGGCGACGGAATCCTCAACAGGAACCAGTCCTGGCTTGGTCATATTACATTGCCTCTGGAAAGGTGTGCTTTGATCGCGAATACTGCATAACATAGAAAAAGAAGTTGCAATTATAAATTTATTGACTTGTATAGCCATGGCTAACCCAGTCTCTGGAGTTTCAGTGAGGCGTAGTGAGAACTCGGAGGCCATGTCGTACGGCGCGCACATCACTGTCGTAAATAGCGGTGAGCAGCGAGACATCTCAGCGTAACAGGAATTATGTAAGAGTGTTGTATAAGGTAAAAAAAATAATAGAGAGAGTACCATATACTAGGATAAATTAAATTTTAGGATTTTACAATAACTAGATCCTTAATAGTGTGGCGGTTTTCCACCACAAGTGTTTGGCGCACGCCTGATGAGATGTTATTTTTCAGGTCACCAAACCACAGACCCGAGATGGAGGGACGACAGGCGAGCGAGTGTAGCATAGTTGCATGTTCTTTATAGCACAGTAAAACTTAGACCTGCATAACAACATAATTTAATTAAAAGACATAGAATGTAGATCGTTGGCAAATGGTAGTTAATTCTTGAGCATGTCTACTGTCGATCTATATAATTAATAGTAATATTAGTGCGGGCCCACACATTTAGCTGTTCATCCAGTGTAGCTTCACACACCATGTACAGTAGTAAGACCGGTCTCTATTTTGTTATAATGATAGCCATAGATTAATAACTATAAAAGTAAAATAAGAGTGTCTGAAACGACAGACCATCAATGTGTCATTATGTAAATTTATTATAACATAGAAGGTCATGGGAAAAAGTTAGGCATAACATTTTTGTCAGAACTGTACAGATGACGGGTATCGTGGCAATGCAGAGGCCAGACAGCGCAAAAACAAGAGGTCTTTGGCTACCTGCAAGAAGGCGAGCGTCCAGTCCTGCAAGCTGACAGTCACCGGGCCGTATACCTGAGGGATTAGGCGGGATCCTCGCCGGGCCACAAGCGAAAGTGAGGCTGGCCGTTGACACTGACACGCAACCCACACGGGACAGCCTGCTAGCTCTCCGGACGCGGCAGCCGTTTGGAGGGATTCCCTGCGGCAGACCACGTTGTCGTGAGTACACGAAGATCACATATCGTGTCAGAACCTGCGCCTCATGTGCCTCAGGACAGAAAGGGACGCTATATACTCATCTGTTTGGGTTTTTACAACTCACTAGCATTGGCCGATCTGCATACACAAAGCAGTATCGTGCCACACTAACAAATGTATGGTCTCATTTCTAACTTCTCCTCTCTATTAGAGAGCAGTTTTAGCAATCGTCGCTCCTAGTTCGATCCTGTATGGATGACCTCACACACTTGTGGAGTCACTCCACGTGCCATCATCCCTCGTCGAACTGCAATATTGGGAAACGTAAAGTACTGTCCAGCGAGAGAAGAGACCTAGACTAGTGATGTATCCCAACAAGTAGACCTCAGAGACAATAAATCGACGTGAGGAGAGCCTATCACTGTGTCTTCCTACCATACTGCCGTGATCATATGCGTAGGTCTTGGTGCAATCTAAACAGAGTACTGCAGATGCTCCAGCACACCCTATTGCCGTTACAACAACGTAGCAACAACACCCGACGCTTAGCCCTATGTGATGTCAGTACTGTGGAATTTATGAAGTGCTTCGAATATTTCTAACAATGTGATTTAGTGCCTCATTCTCAGCACAGTCGTGAACTTTGTGCAATGTGCACGCACAACTTGATGCCCCATGAACCTTGTTTTTTTTCTTAAATTTCTTTCTCTAGTGTTGTTTTTGTAATGTATGTTATACCTTGTATGTGTTTGTGTTTTACACTGTAATTCTTATTACAAATTACTGTATTGTTCTCCACACCATGTTTTTTTGTATTTTGTATTTATTGTTGTGTGTATGCAAACAGTGTGCCTGAAGTCCCCATAAACTGAAGCAGATACCACCACTGTCATTGTGAATGGACCATCAGTTCCGGGAACATTTTGCAAAGGTTGTTCTTGCTGCAGGGAGACAGAATGAATCAGAGGTTGTAATTAGATTCTGAAAGCTCACAAAGAGATTGTTAACTTGAATAGTATCATGTGTGACTGAGTTCAGGTTAGTTTAATGGTTAAAATTGTTGTAACATCTTGGGCATTTAGTTGCAGAGCACTCCAACTCTGATTGTAAAGAATAAATTGCTCCATATTTGGCTCACATGCCCGGGCCATATATAGAGAGTGAATGTCTCTGTGAATCGGTGTTTGGACGGGGCTCCCTGGGTATGGATGTGAGATGTGAGTGTTAGTGTTCCATATTAAGAAGGTGAAGTTGGCTACATCATAAATAATCCTCCCTCTATGAGCTGCATTTTTCAGTTGCAGTGATTTTCTTTATAGAGTGCGGCATGTGCAGCCAGTTTGCGAGATTGTTCTTGGGCGATTGACTCACTACCTTGCTCCTAAGTGAGCCAACCGCTCACCAATTACAATCTAAAATGGCGTAGGGGCTATGAGAGGTGGCATGAGCCCCCTCTCATATTTCTATCTTACGATTTTCCTCTCTAATTGCATGCAGTGAAAAGTCGCTATTCCTTCACACGCGGACTTCCCACGCAGCGTCTCTCGTCACCCGGGTGATCCGGTGACAGCCGGGCTCAGCTGATCTGGAAAGCGTTAAGCCGACGGGTGTGAGGAAGTCAAGTGAATGCTTTGCAGACGCCGACATTGTCAAAAGACACGCCCGAAGGGGTCTGAAGTAGCGGCTGGGCTAGAGGTTCCGTTACTTCGCAGAAACTTAGCGAAAACACTTTCTGGCGGGCTACCAGCGAGGCGTGGGAATGACTTGTGTACCCAGACAGTTGTGGCAGGAAAATTCCCGCGCTTTCTGCAAAATAGTAACTGTGATTGGCTTGCTCAGGGCATAGCTCTGTGATGTAGCAAAATCAGCGCAAAAATTGGCGCCAAGAATCTCCATTGGTGGAATGGTAGTGCTCCGGCAATAGAGTGGAATTTTCCGCCGGTTTTCGAGTTGCTGATTGGAACGTTGAACTACGGCCACTGTCGTGGGGGCGGGAATGTTGTGTGTTCGGCCTGTACTGGTGCTCTAGATAGTCGGCTCTCGCCTTGCGGTCGAGGACGTCGAAGCAACCAGCCATCGCCTCCGGTACGCCAGATCGTGTTCTGGCAGTTAAGAAGACAGTTTGGTAATGTATGTCTGCAGCACCGGCAGATAGGGATTTTCCTAGGTGATAATCAGAGCTCAGCAGAGCGCGCCTGTTCGTCTTTTTCTAACTTTGTTCTGTCTTGAGTAGCAGCAATTAATGTTGGGTTAGCTGTGTGTCTCCCTTACGATTTGAGTGGCAAGGAATTGGCTCCACATACCACTTTGTCTTAAATCTCACAATCTAGTTTAGGGACAACTTCACCTTCATAGCGTTTGTTTGAGTATCCAATTTGAGCCAATTTGATGTATTATAAATGTTTCATGTGTTTTTGTTTATTATTTTGTGTTTAGTCTTAATAAATCATATTGTTATTTTGGACAGAACTTTCGTTCTGTTAATCGGTAGAGCAACCCATCATTTCTCACTACGTTAATGAAACCTTCCTTTATTTAACTTGTTTATCAAATTAAATTATTGCAGGTGCCAAACTCTTTTCTATTCCACTTGCAGGATTGATTACAGTCAGTTCGCGTATATTTTTTAATCCATGTGCAACAGCAAAAGTCGGAGTTAGAATAGGGGGGGCTTAGAGCATCATTTACATATGGAGATTCTAGAAGAATTTTGTGTTAAATACACTGCTTGCCCCAGCACCTCGTAGGGTGGTCAGAAACAATCTGTAAAGGTTGTAAGGTTATTACAAGGTATGGTATGCTGAGAAATAACTGTATAGAAAAAAATTCGATACGTTACGCTGTTTCCGAGTTAACTAGCGTTGAAGTTAGACGATCAGGCCATTGTGTCAACGGATTCAAGCGGCCCGTCAGAGACGGTGTCGCGAAACGTATTCTTCGTGTTTTCCTCAAACCGGATAGGAGAACGATACAAAAATTGGACATGGAACGGTACTAAGGATCGAACTCCAGCCAAAGGCTGAGCAGTCTCGTGCGGTATCATCTACGCTCTGACAACAACTGGCACTAATTTTATCTGGAGGACCCCTTGAATTTGTGCGCGGGTAACGGTCTGATTGGCTAACTCCAATGCTAATTATCTTGGAAACCGTGCAAAGTACTGAATTTTCTCCTAACAATTTTTCTCAGCACAACATACCCAGGAACACCCTTACAGGCCTTTCAGGCTGCTTCTGACCACCCTGTATATCTTGAAATTCAGCCTGTTGGTGCGATTTCCTATCCACAAATGTAGGAAAAATGCCGCAAAATGTTAAGCATTCGCATGTGCATTTCGTTGTTTATCATCTTATAGATACTAGCCAGATACGTCATGAGTGGCTAACTCTCCTTAACTGTCTTCTGTGCCACCATTAGATGATAATGAGGTCCCATACTCCGAGGAGCGTAGGGGACGATGCGGGAGACCCACACCGCTGACTAGTCGAGGTCCTAGCGGAGGTGGTTTGCCATTGCCTTCCTACGACCGTGATGGGGATGAATGATGATGATGAAGACGACACAACACCCAGACATCTCGAGGCAGGAAAAAAATGCAAAAGAGAATGCTGAATGTGCTCTACACCTTGAAAGAGCACACGGGATTACCTGTGGATTTACACTTACATAATGGTCGAATGAGAACTTGATGGTGTAAAGAAGAAAGTATTATAAATAAATTGTTTCTGAACTAACATCACCTCAATTCACCAAGATTTCTCAGAGATGTATAAGAGGCAACATAAAGCGCAAACGTCTAAATGGTAAGGTAGTCGCTAGTTTTGATTAGTGAGAGAACAATATTGTTTGCATTATCATATATTTTACGAGGTCAGAAGTAGTATACGACAATATTTACATATTATAAAATACACCAATTACATTCATTTGAAGAAAGCAATTTGTTGATAATGTGGTTACGGCCTAACGCTCACCGAATAGTGTTATGCAACTGACTGTGTTCTGAAACGCCACTACATCGTTATTTTTCGGCATCCATTCTGAATTACAACTTATAATATACATTTTAAACTCGGAAATTAATGTTGCTGTTGCGTAAAATCGCGTACCGAGTTGCTAGCCTTTAAAACGTTGCACCAGCTGTATGGTTAATGGCGATCCAGATATTATTATTTTGTGGCTAAATTTAAAGAAATATCAAGTAACGGAGGCGTCGCACTGATCAGTAAAAATTTATTCCGCGAAAAAAGTCTTTCTACAACGTTTCAGGAACGTAGTTGTCAGAAAAAAGTGGAAAGATGTTGAAAAGAAGTGTTGGCTCATAGGGTAGAGCTTAAAAGATGTCTGCTCTTAGTGTGAGCTCTGCGAAAAAAGGCTGGAAGGGAAGCAGTCCTCTACTTGATTAATGTGGGAGCGAGACGGAAAGTGAGTGACAGCAAGTCAGCACCTTCCTTTGTGTCGATGCGGAGACGCCTCAGGAAATAACAAGTGAGGACACGAATTAAAGGGACGAAAGGAGGGAAGGAAGCGAACAACGCAGACTGAGTGGCGGATTAAAAGAAGGAGAAGCCAGAGACGAGGCGGTGGAAGAGGGAAACTCGGCTCTGAGCCGTTTCTGCTTTCAGAGGAAACAGGCCTTTCCTTGTGCACAAATCCTATGCTGAAGGAAAAGGGAAGTGTGATACGTAACTCTTCAGGGCGCCAGTTTACAACTTTTAAAGACTGACCTAAATACTGTAAATTGCGTTTAGCAGAAAAGTATCACAGAACATAAAAATGCGGAGGAAATTAATGCAGAACACGTGACAGGATGTAATGAATTTTCGTGTTCTCTTTCGGGTAAACTACTAATACATGTATGAGCTGAAGTACAGTCAACAGATTCTGCATGTTCAAGAAAGACGCGAACGAGAAAAGAATCCAAACCTGCGCATCTTTTATCAAGAAAGATAATGTACAGCGTAAGACCCGACGAGAAAATAGAAGCACATGACAGGTACCCCAGGGAAAAATCTTACGAGAGTGTCGTTACTTTAACATGGATATCTATCTCCTACAGCAATGGCAGGGTCAGAAATTCTTGCCTCGTGAAATGATATGTTCATTCTTGTCAGAAAGAAGAAGGAAGATTAGAGTTTTAAAATCTCGTTGACAAGGAGGTCATTAGAGAGGAGCAAAAAGTCGGTATACGGAAGAATGAGGAAGGAAATCGTTGGTGCCACTTCAAATGAAACCTCACGCCACTCGTCTTAATCAATTTCGGGAAACCACGGAGGGTCTACATGGGTATCGATATATGGGTATGGAAAACTGACCCTGAAGTTCAAAAAACTGTTCAAATATGTGCGAAATCCTTTGGGACTTAACTGCTTAGGTCATCAGTCCCTAAGCTTACATACTACTTAACCTAAATTATCCTAAGGACAAACAAACACACCCATGCCCGAGGGAGGACTCGAACCTCCGCCGGGACCAGCAGCACAGTCCATGACTGTAAGCCTTTGACCGCTCGGCTGATCCCACGCGGCGACAGTGAAGTATTAACACGAAAAAACAAACAAAAAAAGAAGAGACAGACCTTAATGTGAACAAAATACAACAAAGGTTTAATGATTCGAGCTGTGTTGATTTGCCAACCAAGCAAAAGAACAGAAATTGTTACAGACGTAACAAAGCATTCACTTTTCATGAACTGGCATAAGCGTGGATGGCCGGTGACGTCTTTGTCAGATAATTTTGTACGCATATTGATGGTTGCGATACACGTTAACCATGTCTTCAAAACTGTATTGGCGTGAGACTACCTCCTGTGGTACCGTTACGTTCAAGTTTATACGGATAACAACGGCAAAAGCTTTCCTTTTAACCTTGTTACTTCGCAACTTAGATTTCTTGGATACCATGTGAGTTTCTGATGTCGTAGGGTCGGATCATAGAAACTTAATTTAACCCTCTTCCGACCAGTAGGTCCATGTAATCTCAAAGTTAATACAAGTGTTTAATAGAATCTGTTCTACACATGTAGCTGTATGCGGTACAGCCTGAGTAAATAGAATGAATAACGTAATTTATTCATTAATGATATAGATACAAATACTGTTGGCCAGATAAGTATTGTTAAATACATCCTGTTGCAAGTCCTCAAGTCGCCGGGTTTTATCAAACTGCAATTATACAGACTGATTTTAAATATCAAGGGAATTTTCAGTCCGTACAACAGTATAAGGTTTATGATGTACTTAAGGTCCAGAGCTCAAAGTATGGTATCGTACAACTTCAACCCCACCAGCATCGGTTTAATGCTGTATAAAAGCGTCTAAACCATTTTAACTGGAACCACAAAGCCAACCCGATTAAGGTATCGCAATAAACTTAAGCTTTGTATCATGTTTTATGTCTAGAATGAGTCAAAATCATCTCTCCAAAACACTTCGAAAAGACCTGGAGACACAGGAAGGTTCCAGCTGTGTTACGTCATGGTCAGATGAAGATTTCGAAATAAGTTGTTGGATTGTAATCGGTACCCTGGAAAAGATACAGACTCAGATCACAATTAAGTAATGATGAAGAGTAGACTGAAGTTTAAGAGAATCATGCGGAAGAATCATTATGGAAGGAAGGTGAGCACTAAAGTACTGAGGAATGGTGAGACGCGTTTGAAGTTTGCTGAGGATGTGGATACTGTGATAAGGAATACCAGAAAAGTCAGTTCTTTTGAAGAGGTCTGGCAATCACAGACGTAAATACAAACAGGGAAGGTAATTGAGAAGAAATCTTGGGTAACAGGAGAAATACTTTCGTTGACCGGCGAAAGAAGGAAATACATAAATGCTCATGGAAAGACAGGAGTAGAACTATATAAATCACTTGTGAATGAAATAAATAGTAAGTTCAGGGTAGCCAAGGCCGAATGGTTGCAGCAGAAAATGTGAAGAAATCGAAAAAGGAACGATCCTCGGAAAGACTAACTCAGCATATAGAAAAATCAAAACAACTTTCTGTGTAATTAAAAGACAAGTGCATTAAGATTGCGATGGGAATTCCACTGTCAAATGCAGAGGAGAGAAAGGATTGGAGGAATGAGTACGCTGTTGGCCTCTGTAAGGGGAGGGACTTGTCTGATGACGTGAAACAAGGAGAATTTATTTTAATCAATAAGGAAGACATAGGGGATCTAGTATTACACTCAAAATTTAAAAGAACTCGGGAATACTTGAGATCAGATAAGGCAGATGTGATAGATAAGCTTCCACCGGAATTTTTGCTCGACGTCAATGGCCTAAAATTAGTCATAAGTTTCCAAGAAACGGCCTGAGTTGTCTAGGAGACTGTTGATTAAACGAAGTAACCTTACCAGCGAACACACGATAAAATTAATACAATTAACTTATTTGAGTATTTGATAAATGTTTTAAAAGGTATGCAGTGTCTGTGAGATGAGTATGAGAAGCGGTTTTTTTGGACAATGCACATCAGGACTGTACACCATCCACCTTAGTTCTCGATCGTATATTGGACAGAAGAATGTAACAGTTATACCGGCAGTTCGGAAATAACCGTTACACACTTCTAGGACTTGTAGAGGGGAGTGACTACATAACATTTTCAATAGGCATACATTTCCGGAAAAGTATCGTTTCTGTGCTACAGCCATTTGGAAACATGTTTGCTAGTGAGGTACGCAAAAAGGTAATCACGGTGGGAGTTGTTCAGGTCGGATCGGCTGATGTCATTTGACGTCTGTCCTGCCTCTCTGACCTGATTCAATCCTTATTCTAGTGACTGTGAGTTTTAGAGTAACGTGGTTGGTTAGACGTTTGCAAGATACACTGACATGAAGCATCTGAATGGTGAAGCTAACGGTAATGGAAGAGCTGCTAGTCGCCTTATCAATATCGTTCTCACAACGTCCGACTCCATCATATATCCTTTACACCACAATTACACACCAGCAGGTGTGACTGTAGTGCTCCAAGGAGACGCTGCACACCCGAATAGGAAGAGGCCGTACTGCATCTCATTAAAGAGAACCCGTCAACGAGTGCACGAGCAGCTTCTTTTGCTATTAAAGAGTGGAAATTTAAAGCAAGCGATGTGCTAGGTCACGCCCAATCAGTTACTTGTAAAAGTGGTCGCGTTACGAGCACGTTTTTGAATGCAGAATGAGATTTTCACTCTGCAGCGGAGTGTGCGCTGATACGAAACTTGCTGGCAGATTAAAACTGCGTGCCGAACCTAGACTCGAACTCGGGACCTTTTGCCTTTCGCGGGCAAGTGCTCTAGCAACTGAGCTACCCAAGCACGACTCCTCACAGCTTTACTTCGGCCTGTACTACGTCTCCTACCTTCCAGACTTTACAGAAGCTCTCCTGCGAACCTTACAGTTCAGTTGGTAGAGCACTTGCCAGTGAAAGGCAAATGGTCCCGAGTTCGAGTCTCGGTCCGGCACACAGTTTTAATCTGCCAGGAAGTTACGTTTTCGAATGGTTGTAGCACAGAAACGGTACGTTTCCGGACATAGTTTCTAATTCAAAATATTATCAACTCAGTCCCCTCTACAAGTCCTAGAAGTTTATAACGGGAATTTCCGAACGCTCTGTATTACTGGAAACTGAAATGTTGGCACTTTTGAAGATGTGAAGCGAAAACACGATAATTGGAGGGAACATTGCTGAGGCGCAAAAAAGGCTGTGATTCAAAGAACCGTGGTCTGAATGGGGTACGAACCACGTACTGATGATGAAAATGCAGAGTCCATAAGCACAGTGTTCGGCATACTGAATGACTGGCCTGTTGTTTCCCTTATCTTACTGCGTTAGTAGTCATTGTAAACAACCAAAGAAACATCCATGAATACGATTCGTGCTCTTACCAGGGCAAAATCGCATTCTTGGTCTGTGGGAGAGTGTATGACTCTCAGATGAGTTGCTCTAGACGTTGGGCATCAAGTGTCAGCCGTGTATCAGTGTCGGCAGCGATGTTGAAAGAAAGCCACACGCTCGACGTAGTTTATCTGGAAAGCATCGGCAGGCCGATTGGCGCCTGCACAGCCACATCGGACTATTAATTATTGCTGATCGCGCTATGAACAGTATAAATCTTAGATCTTTTTCTTCTTCTTCTTCAAGCTATCTCAGTTCACTGCTGGATATAGGCCCCTTCCATTTGTTTTCATTGTCTTCTAGTATCATACTGTTCCAGCCACCACCTTCACGTCATCAAGCCGTCTCTTTTGGTGTCTTCCAATGGTTCTCTAGTGGTCCCACGGTCTCCAGTGTACAGTTCTAGGGGTCCACCTGCTGTGATCATTTCCTGCAGCAACATGTCAGACCCATTGGTAGGTCAGGCTCGCTATTCTCTCAACGACGTCTGTTATCTTTGTTCTCTTTTTAATGTTTTTTAAAGTCCTGACTAAAATTATAGCTAACCGCCTCACAGCAGAACTGGATTTATATAAACCTGTTGAGCAATCAGGATTTCGAAATGGTTTTTCTAGAACTGATCACGTCCAGACTGTTCGCTTTCTTCTTAAGAAAACTACTGAGTGTAACATTAGGATTCATCTGACCTTTATAGATGACCGAAAATCTTCGACTCCGTTGAGATTTGGTCAATTATGAAGGCCTCTGAAAATGCCAAGATAAATTCAAGATATATAAGGCTCCTGAAATACATCTATGAACAGGTTAAAACAGCAGTGACAGTGGGTGAAGACATCACCAGTAGGATCCCAATTGCCAAAGGAGTTGACCAGGGTGACACAACCTCTCCGACACCGTTTTCCCTAGCATTGGAAGATGTATTCAAATTACAAGACTGGAATAACGGAGGGATAAAATTTAGTGGCTCTTATCTAGACCAGTTGCGCTTTGCGGCGATGCTGTGCTCACAAGTGACGATTTGGAAGAAGTGAAGGATATGATCCAAGAACTAAAACATGCCTCTGCAAAGACTAACTTGGCAATGAACATCAATGAAAGAATAATACTAAGCCCAGACAACCATTCACTTACAGTCGGAAATCAGCCTGTACAAGTTTTTGTTGGCTATATCTACCTCGACCACAAAATCAAACTACGGAAAAACAATCAAAATGCTGAATTTCCTCGCAGAACAGGATTGACCTGGATACCTTTTCTCAATCTAGGATTTATCCTGACCGACAAGGATGTCTCATATAACTTAAAGCCTAAGGTATGTAATATGTGCGTCCTATCAGTTACTACCTACGGCCTGGAAACTATAGCCCTAACAACGACAATTGCTCGTTAACTAAAGCACACACGGGCCATAGAGCGACGTATGACAGGAGTCAATCTCAGGGGTAGGATTCGTTATGAGGAAATGTTTGATCATATGGACGAAATAGGGTAATCACGATCCGTTTTCTAGTACCTCGTAATGAGCAAGATATACTCTTTCGGCATCTCCTTACGCCTCATGATCTTGCATCTTGAGTATGGTAGTGTAGCATCAGACGAAACTAGAGGAGTGGCTCATCGTGCAGCGCGCGTGTGATACTGTCAGACGAAGGATGAAGGATACCAACCCATGTTCAGCAATAAGACAAATGTCCCACCATCTGTGGAGTTCGTTAGCGAGTCAGACGTCGCCACGAGAGCGGGAAGTACTTTGCTGGCCATCGAACTGCTACGCGAGGTAGAATTACAAATAACGCTGTTTTACTTTTTGTGCGTAAACAGTACAGAAGGAAACATACGCGATTAAATTTTTAGCTGATCTGAGAGCATACAGGGTGCCAAATGCTGTGCGAAAATCTCTACCATCACTGGTAGCAACTATGATTACAGCTAGGCTAAGTATCGAGCCCAACAGAGCGTTGATGATAGATGTTGTTGTTGTTGTGGTCTTCAGTCCAGAGACTGGTTTGATGCAGCTCTCCATGCTGTTCTATCCTGTGCAAGCTTCTTCATCTCCCAGTACCTACTGAAAACTACATCCTTCTGAATCAGTTTAGTGCATTCATCTCTTGGTCTCCCTCTACGATTTTTACCCTACACGCTGCCCTCCAATGCTAAATTGGTGATCCCTTAATGCCTCAGAATATGCCCTACCAACCGATCCCTTCTTCTAGTCAGTTGTGCCACAAATTTCTCTTCTCTACAATTTTATTCAATACCTTTTCATTAGTTATGTGATCTACCCATCTAATCTTCAGCATTCTTCTGTAGCACCACATTTCGAAAGCTTCTATTCTCTTCTTGTCTAAACTATTTGTCGTCCACGTGTAACTTCCAAACATGGCTATACTCCATACAAATACTTTCAGAAACGACTTCCTGACACTTAAATCTGTAGATGCTGGAGCCTAATTCCATGCTAGTTCAACTCTAGGCCCAAGGTCATTTATCGCAGTGGCTAGAGAACGGTGGTTCATCAGTCTCTTAGCAGTCTATAACTTGTTTTTCTTGAGAGAGAGACGTGCAGCACCTGCTAGTCAAGTGTAACAACTTTCTCGGACAACTCGCAGGTGAAAGAGATATTCTAGACTCCATAGTTACAGTCAATATACACAATGTTTCCGAGAGTACCACCAGTGAATAAAGGATGCTATTAAAGAAACAATGGTCATCAGAAGCATCAATTTCATCAAGATAGCTAGGAAAGTATTTTGGTTTGATCACACTGATAGAGGGTCGTTAAAAACTTAGTTCAGAGATTTGTGGTTTAAGATGAACTTCATTAAAAATGGTGGTCTCGATGACTGCTTTAAATTATCATGCAAGCAAATTTAGCACTATAACACAACAGTTGCTCGCCATATTAGGTAATTCGAAGGTAATGAAACATACGTATTTGAGTCCTCTCCACGACCCAGACAAGCCTCTCCGCGGGATCAAGTAATGCAGTGGTTGCGTTTGGTCGCACAGCTACTGCCCAATATCTATTCTGTTGTGGAGTGTTTACTCTCGACTCAAATTATAGTAACCTACGATGAAAACGTACACCTAACGCTTTGAAATGACACTTGGTGACACATTAAGTTTGCTGATATTGCACTCTGAGTCTGATCCCCTTCATAATGTCCAAAAGTGATCTGAACAGCATATTTTGGGATTTAGTTGTGAACTTCAATCTGCTTGTAAAAAGAGTAAAAATCCAGTTGAGTGTCCAAACTATCGCTACACATTACCATTTTTGTCTATTTGAAGCAGCGGGTAGTCTTTTCTTATACTCATAACCGCGGCCACTGTAATTTGTTGGAGTCCGATGAATACTTAATACAAATTTGAAACCCCTAGCAGATTAAACCTATGTGCAGGACCGCGACTCTAAATCTCAGCTTTAGCCTTTAATGGGGAAATATTATAGAGACTTATCCAGACACGACACCTCAGGAACGGATCCTGCGTCTTGCTTGGGTAGCTCGATCCCTTCCAGGCGCATGTGTAGTGCTGACGACTGTAGCAGCTCTCTCTCTCTCTCTCTCTGTGTGTGTGTGTGTGTGAGAGAGAGAGAGAGAGAGAGAGAGCGAGAGAGAGAGAGAGAGAGAGAGAGAGAGAGAGCGCACTCACGAGGCTACAGGCAACGAGCACCAGGGAAGCGTACACCTGATTGGAGTTACGTTTTAAGTACAGCGTACCACAGCCATGGTAGACGTTTGGAGAAACACCCTGAGATTCGGATTGCCTGTCGGATATGATAAGTAGAAAATAGAGGAAATCGATGGTTAAGTTTCTTTGATTAAGCTGAAATGAAGTGGTGCGATGTTTTTCAAGCTAGAATGCATTGAGGTTTGCAAGAGCGTCCTAACCGAGTATAATGGATCCGAAGAGTTCATAAATTACGCAGCCGAAATAAACAGAGTTGCGGTCTGGTGACTGGCGAAGCCAGGGGGTGGCTGCTGGGTGCAACTACAAGTCCCCAAGACTGTTGTCTGCTTCAAAATGATGTGACCATGAAAAAGAAAACGGAGTAGGAGTTCTCTCTATATGTGCAAGAGCGCGCGCAGATTCATTTGGTTTCTGTGCCACTATTAGGGCTTTGAACGCTGTGCATGATTTTTCCGATGTTTTCTACCATCCCAAGATATCTCTCCATTTTTATACGTGGAAATTAGTACATGCTCATTGAGTTGAAAAACTTCTGCCTCGACTGTCGTTGATGCTAGGTCTTTGGAAGCATGAGTGGATTTAGTTGTGGCGTTAGAGTATGGTGATGTCTCCCACGCATTTTTCAGCTGGAGATTTTGTATCATATGGCGCTGCTCTGTACTGAGACAGAGCTATTAATAATGCTTTATTCATATTTTACTGCTGAGTGAGCCTTATCATATGGGACTTGAATGTCCGTACAAATCTTTCAGTGATTCCGTTTGCTTTAGTACGAGATGGTGTGATTTTTGAGTATAAAGTATCATTTCTTTCACAAAAGAGTTTAAACTTCTGTGGCGAAAACTGAGAGTTGTTGTCTGTAACTATAGATATCGGCAATCCTTCAATGATGAAAATCTGTGACTAAGGTTAGATAGTTTCCATAGAAGGAATCGGTGACATTTGTATCACATATGGAAATGTTTAAAAGTCACCGTTGACAATCCTAGGAAAGGTCCAGCATAGTGGACAGGTAAATCTGACGAGGATTCTGATGGCTGTACCCATGGAAAACATTGTCGAGGAAGAGCTGACTGTTATTTTTGTCATATGTGGCATTTACCCAGCGTCTCCTCTTAATCTATGTTTTTCCAATAGCAATACTCTCTGGCAATCAGACGCTTTTCTTAAGGTTTCATAATAGGGCAGGAATCTCTTATGTTTTGTGCGTTGCTATCGCTTTATAATTACCGCAGATCTTTAATGTGCTATTCCGTCGTTGTGCTGCAATTGTTGCCATTGCCCACTGGCTACTGCTAAGGAATTCTGTATAGCCATTCTGTTCTGGTCGATCAAGTTATTGTTCCACTTTGTTCTTTACTGAATATTAAAGAATTTGGGCACGGTGTTTAACTTCAGTGTAATGTGAGCTTTGAAGCAGCTTGTTACCTCAGAAAAAATTGATATTTTTGCAGCAGTGTTAACAACGCTTCGTTAGGAACGTCCATTGTGAAGCCTAGAATATTAAACAAGTCAGGGACCATTAAATATGCAGCTGTGCAAGGAACACCCGCTTGGAGAGGGTTGAGGCAATAGCCCTTTTTAAAAAAAAAATGTTATAGAGGCTGCCCAATTCTTTATTGCAAGCTTGGGTGCTGGACAGACTTCCCACAGTCTCCCACAGCTCAGCCCATAATGTTGACATGATACGGTTCTCACAGTAAGGATCTCTGAACAGCGGTTGCCTTCGGTGGACTTTTTTCATCCCCCTTGGCCGATAGGTTATCATGCCACGGCCACTTGGCTCCTCGGCCACGGCTGCGCAAGGCTCGGAGCGAAGATATTAACTGTCTCATACTCGCCAGCGCTCTCCAACTCTACCAAGCCATCCTACACATTTTGACGTCAGTAGCCATCTCTCCAGGCAGTGGCTGCTTCCCTAGGTGCTTCTAGCATACAACTTTTTTCATGGATAAACCATTCTGTTTATTTTTGGAGATTAGATGACTTTTCATTTACTTAAGCACTCAGAACCGGACGCCTATTCTCTGACCGCTCCTGCTGTCAGGTACAAACCTGATGTCGCATGTGTGACATATATTTCCACCGTCCGATCCCAAATAGTGGTCTTTTAGGCCGTTATCCAGCTTTAGTATATACAGGTGGAGAAGATAACTTTCTGTACATCTGGTAGCTGCCGCAGGGTTGAGTTAACCAACATGGCACGGTGTTACGACGGTACGGTGTTCCGACTCTGTCCGCGTGAGCGCACTTGCTCCGTGTGTTGCTGCCTGCGGCTGTGCTGAGTTCCTGCTCGCTGCGGCCGTGACACCGCTGCCCTTCGGGCAGTGCGCCTTTCGCCATCATTGCTTCTGCTTCGTTTTCCGATGCTTGGCTCCACTCGACGTCACTACTGCCTGTTCCTGCCATCGTTGCGAAGGTCCCGTCGCTGACACGCAAATCGATCTTACCTCACCGCTCCTGTCTGTACACCGCCACCGTTTACCCAGAGGTCATGCTGTACGCGCTGTACCGAAGCACAGCCGTCGCCGTCTCCTCATGACGTTGTTAATGTGAGTATCGCGAGTCACTGCCTTTGCATCCTGTTGCCGATCTGCCAGCGAATGTACGTGCCACTTGTCAGCCAGAATGAGTAGAGAATCGGCCGGCCGTTATGGACGAGCGGTTCTAGGGACTTCAGTCTGGAACCGCGCGACCGCTACGGCCGCACGTTCGAATCCTGACTCGGGCACGCACGTTCCATTGGTTCAAATGGCTCTGAGCACTATGGGACTTAACTGCTGAGGTCATCAATCCCCTAGAACTTAGAACTACTTAAACCTAACTAACCTAAGGTCATCACACACATCCATGCCCGAGGGAGGATTCGAACCTGCGACCGCAGCGGTCGCGCGGCTCCAGACTGTAGCGCCTAGAACCGCTCGGCCACTCCGGCCGGTGGCATGCATGTGTGTGATGTCCTTAGGTTAGTTAGGTTTAAGTGGTTCTAAGTTCTAGGGGACTGATAACCTCAGATGTTAAGTCCCATAGTCCTCCGAGCCATTTGAAGAGAATCATCTCTGTGTAGGGTTTGTTCTGTTTCCCGTTCACTTTAAATCTTTCTGGTTAACTGTAAGATCTCTTTTTGTTGTAATCGTGCCTCAGACACGGTCTCAGGCCAATAATACTGCAGAGTCAGAGAAAGAAGACCTTGTTGATTTCTTGCAACGGAATCTTAATCTCGTGGTCAAATATATTGAATTAGATGGGGAGAATGTTAATTTGCGAAGACAAGCAGCCCCATAGAAAGTAGATTGCAGTGTTGAAGCTACCTTTGGTGAAGGCAGAGGAGTCGGAACCAGCTCAGTTACTACCCACGTACCACCGCAAGTCATTTCTCTGCAGTTAATTTTATGTGGGGAAAACCGTCAGAGATTATGAAAAGATTTTAGAAAAAATGTTCATGACCTGGCTCACATCTGTGCATGGCTCTACACTTTTCCATTAAATATGGCACGATTGAAGTTGACTGGGGATGCATACATTTATGTGGAGACGGTTGACACTCTGAAAAATGCTGTAAGTTTTGAATTTCTGGTACAAGGTTCAGTAGAGAAATTTTCTGATAAGTGGGGTGTTAGTTACTACCGTGAAAAACTGTTAATCCTCTGAAAATGATAGGGGGAAGATCTGTAACAGTTTAAAGACCGCGTAAGGACTACAACATGTGAAACTTATACCCTGAGTCGAGATATTACTCATAATGATGTGCCCTAGAAGAAGTCGAAGCACATGCAGTTCATGTTTTATTCGCGGCTCTCCTCCTCACTCCCTGGTATTGTTACATGAAGAAGCCGGACACATCGTTGTCGCCACGGAGTTTATAGGAGGGCCACACCGCATGTTTGCCAGTGCATTAGTTGGGGACGATGTAAGTGTGCCCGTCATATTTCTGATAAATGTTTGTCTCCTTACTGTTTTAACTGCCGAGGTTTTGGCCATCTAGGAATCCATTGCCCGCAGAACGGCAACAGGTCACACCTTGACTGGGGAAATGTTCAGTTTAACCAGGGAAACGGTAGGGCTGGAGGGGGGGGGGGGTGAGGTGGGAGTCACAGACATCCAAAACCCGTCTCAGTAACGTCCGTCAACCCTGCGAATTACCGACGTTTGGCGAGGGTGGCAAAATGTGATAGTGAAGCGAGAAATGCAAGGAAAACCTGCACGAAATGTAATGGATACGGGCGCCCGGGTATGTTTAGTGTTTCTTTCTCCTGGTGATAAGCGGCTGTTAAAACCTCCCTGTTGTCGTATTAATAACTTGGACACCAAAGCAATAAATCTTTCAGGTGCGGGTTCAGTGAAGTTGAAAATTACGGCACCACTTACGACTTTGTTTAGAAGCTGTTAGACAGAGAAAATCTGATTTTGGCAAACTTGGAAGCTATTTCCTGCACCAGATGCAGGGCGTGAATTGTTTGTAGTCATTCACTGTAAAATGTGGTATAGCAATTCAACATTTTAATGGTACCTCACAGACGCAAGGAAATCCGAGAAGGCAGCCATTCTCCCAAGTTCCGATACACCGTGTAACTTGGTGTTAGAGGCAACTACCAATGTAGCAACAAACGGCGACGCAGTAGCTCCTCAGAGAATGGGTGTACCACGCTGTTGTTGACCTATTCTGTTTGATCTTCTTCTCTGATTCGACGTTGCTCATCAGTATCTACCTCTGCATCGTTGTCAGGCAACAAGGGCCCGAGCAGAACCTCAGCAGTTTCCCGCTAAGTCTCCGTCATTCGATCCACGTCCCTGACGGTGACCACTCTATGAGAGTTTTGATTTTTTTCTCTCACTAATTTATACGGGACACCCCAGGGGTCAATTGCCAGCTGGTTCAGCACATACCGCTCCCCGCTCCAGAGTCACAGCTCTTAGTTCCTTGTGATGACTGGGTGTTGTGTGATGTCCTTAGGTTAGTTAGGTTTAAGTAGTTCTAAGTTCTAGGGGACTGATGACCATAGATGTTAAGTCCCATAGTGCTCAGAGCCATTTGAACCATTTGAATCTTAGTTCCTTCTGAAAGAGTTGCTTGGCTTCCCGCTATATCTAAAGCCAGTATTATCTGTCTCCCCAGACAACACTTCGCTAGTAGTACGACCTCGACCTTCTGACAGGCTGACGCATTTGTCCCAATTGGATAGACGATGGTGATGGGGAGGCCGCCACGGCCCTCCTCCTGGTTGGCACGGCTGTTTTCACTGCTGTGGTAAGCGCTCTAACCAGTTCTTCGGCGTACTCCTTCACGTTATCGTCACACTCCGGCAACGTCGTAATGTTACACGCCCTTGCCAGACACTCACAGTCTGTTCGGTTATAACTGAGTTGAACTTCCCACCCTAGGTCCCAGTGGCACTATCTATCAGATAATGTAAACGTTATTAGATTATGATCAATTATGGTAGCTGAGTTATGCACTAACCAGTTCTCAACATTGTCCACTGCACCAGGTGGCGGCAAAGTGATGTCGATGTTAGGACCTTCAGAGCCTTCGCCACTGTAGGTGGGGTGGATTACCTAGTCTGTTGGCCACCAAAAGTTGCAAGGCCATGGTTGCTTCGTCCGCCCTGCCTCCATTGGCATCTCGAGTGCCACTGAACCAGAGAGGGCTTCGCATTGATGTCCGCCACAATGACTTTTCCGTCCCCGAAACGCCGTAATCACGCTAGTAAGGTGGTCTAGTAAACTGTTTGTCATTGCATAAGTAATCACTACACCTGTTATTACGTTTGTCTCACTCCGTCACAAGACAGTCAATGCTTTCTCGGAAAAAGTTCGCGACTGCCTACAGAACCATAATTGTACCCAGGCATGCTACTTGTCGTCTGAAGCAAATCGACCACAGATGTCTTTCTTCATGGCTCTAAAAACATGGTAGTCTCGTGGGGAGAGATCGAAACTGTGTGGGGGATGTCTAAGCGCTTCACAGCAAATCGTCTGCAGCGTAATTGAAATAACAGACACGCCAGCTCCGGGAAAGTCATGATGACCTATTTCTCTGACTGCAAGGGCCCGCTGCTTATTGACTTTATGGACCACTGCTCCACAACGAACGTCCGCAGCTCGTGGTCGTGCGGTAAGCGTTCTCGCTTCCCGCGCCCGGGTTTCCGGGTTCGATTCCCGGCGGGGTCAGTGATTTTCTCTGCCTCGTGATGAGTGGGTGTTGTGTGATGTCCTTAGGTTAGTTAAGTTTAAGTAGTTCTAAGTTCTAGGGGACTGATGACCATAGATATTAAGTCCCATAGTGCTCAGAGCCATTTTTTTCCACAATGAACGCACAGCGGTACGTTGACACTTTGCAAGAAGTGAAGCGCGGCATCAAGTCCAAACGACCAGAAATGTTGATGGATGCCATCATTCTGTAGCATGATAATGCCGGCCCCCGTGTTTCCAACGTTCTTTCGACTGGAAAGCCCTTACATCTCCATGCAGTCCCAATACTTTCCCATGTGATTTCTGTATATTTGGCCTTATAGTTGGCGCCATGAATATAGCCATTCGTAGCTGACGATTTTCTTCGGACGAAGAGGTACACTCCTGGA
Organism: Schistocerca cancellata; assembly: GCF_023864275.1. Classification (NCBI taxonomy): domain Eukaryota; kingdom Metazoa; phylum Arthropoda; class Insecta; order Orthoptera; family Acrididae; genus Schistocerca; species Schistocerca cancellata. Next base: position 388,733,186 of record NC_064629.1, on the reverse strand, counting down.
TGCTATCGCCGTTCAGTACGCAAACGCAAACATCTTTTCATGAAGACAAAAAAAAATGGCTCTGAGCACTATGGGACTTAACATCTGAGGTCATCAGTCCCCTAGAACTTAGATCTACTTAAACCTAACTAAGCTACGGGCGTCACACACATCCATGCCCAAGGCAAGCGGTCGCGCGGTTCCAGACTGTAGCGCCTAGAACCGCTCGGCTACTCCGACCAACGCAAAACGACTTAGAGTCGATATATGTGTGCTCCAAAAAGTGACTCTAAATAAGGAAAAGTGTGAGATCGTCCAAACGATTATAAAATGGAATAATTTAAATTTCGGTCACACAAATCTACATGTAGTCAGTTTAACTAAATACCTAGGAATAACATTTAAGAACAACTTAAAGAAGAACAATCACACAGATAATCTCGAAGGGAAGGAAAACTGAAAACTGTGTTTCAATGGCAGAACACTTAGAGGATGTAACAGGCCTACTGAAGAGACTAGTCTACACTAAGTTTGTGTATCCTCTGCAAGAGCATTGCTGTTCGGTATGGGATCCTTACCCAATAGGATTGATGGTGGACATCTAAGAAGTCCAAAGAAGGACTGCTCGTTTTGTTTTATGGCGAAATACGGGAGATGGTACCTCGGATTTATCAAGCGAGTAGGGGGGTATCAGTTATTAAGACACAGGTGTTTCTCGTTGAGGCGAGATCTTCACGAAATTTCAGTCACCAACTTCCTCCTCTGAATGCAAAAATATTTTATTGACGCCAACCTACGTAGAAAGAAATGATCATCGTATCGAATAAGAGACATAATAGCTCGTATAGAAAGGTTTAAGTGCTCAGTTTTCCCACGCAGTGTTCGAAAATAAAACGGAAGAGGAAGAATCTTAAAGTGGTTCCATGAACTCTGTGCCTCACACTTTAGCGTGAATTGCAGAACAGACATGTAGATATATATGTAGCTGCAGTGGAATGCGGGAAGTGTCGTTTTAAAAATTCCGTACGACTGTGGTACCTACCCAAAAGAATTATTTCATGAACACTTCTGCGCAACCCAGGTTTGCTAAAACATATTAATCGCATATTGCTTCTGGAAACTGCACAGTAGAAAGAGCTTTACAAACGGAATATCGACCACAATCGTTTCAACAACCCAGGGCTAATCCATGATTAATCTCTCTGCCTATAGAAAGATTGTATCACGTATGTCAGCAGTAAATTAAAATCCAGCGTTACTTACTCTGATAAATCTCTGTGTTTGTTATTTATCATTCAGTGTTATCTATTGGTAATATTGGTACGTCCTGTGTATGGCTTCCCTGCCGTTGTTATTTTCATCAATATTGTTTTCCGTATACGTGATCGCATCGTTATGTTGTGATACTGGGCAGTGTTTTCAGACCCTGTTGCAGTTGGCTTTTATGGCGAAGGTACAAGTACCCGCTGATGTGTGTAGATCTTGGTGAAAGATAAGTAGCAACAGTTGGCGAATCATTGATCTATGTGGTCAGGTCGCATACACGGAACATTTTTGCTGAATTCGTTCTCTTTCCTGCTGGCATATAGCGATAACGTATATGAACGGTAAAAAAGGGAAAGGAATCCCTCCGATTAAGCCGTGAATATTGCGCAATAGTTGACGGCCGTGTCATCCACTATCATCCATCATCGAATGCTTCACAGATGGGCATTGGATCACCACACCATACTGCTGAATGTTGTCGACATTTCCACCTTGCAGCCGCTACCGCTCAGTGATGTAGCTGCTTAATTGGCAGCGTGAGGCTGAGTGTACCCCAGGCCAGTCCTCCCACCAGGGAAAAATCAAGGAAAAACCCGGGTCCACAGCATGAGAATCTGTCGCGTTGAGCACTCGCCTGCGCTGGCGGACTGTATGAATGTATCTATCAATAAACTATAAAGGAGAAACTCAGTTACTTTTGCTACTGTTGAATTCGTTCTCTTGAGGTCAGTCAATATGTTTCACTAGGCAGTCACACAATCCGAACAAAGATACGTAAGTAAAAGCTGTTTGGAAAGTACGCTTTATCAAAATTCTTCATCATCAACTGTGAAATTTAGTTTTCATTTGCCGTTTCCGGTTGTAGAAGGTCTCCAAAGCTTCCATTCATAGCTGAGCAGCGGAACTCCCACACATAAAGGGGTCGTGAATATTATTGTGTGTTCCTAGCAGCTTTTTTGTAGAAAGGCGCTGCCAGTGGAATATTTGCTTAGCATTTTGAAAGAGTGTTCTGGTAGGTTCATCTCAGAGAAGACTCTTCACGGAACGAGTAGCAACACAGTTTTTTAATTTTATTACTTTGACTTGGAAGAGAACTGAAGCACAAAAACAGCTTAAGAATAAAAGAAAGTTTTACTGTTATCCTGAGACAATCAATGAAATTTTCTACAGCCGCTAACGTGGAACTGATCGTGGCAGTACAGCGAAAAATACACGAAGAACAGGGGAAGGACCCACAGTACCTCTTCTAGAAGAGGCATCTGGAGATTTTTCTATCCTAATAATCCTGGAGGGACAGTAATAAATAGATTCTATAGTTACATTCCGGATTACGTGATTACGTTCTGTACTGCTACGGAGTCGTATTTAACAAACAAACCTATCACGAATGATTGAAATTATTTACGTTAGAGCTGTTCGGCGGCCTCAAAAAGAAGAAATCTAGAAACAGTGAGGGATAAATTTGATGTGATACGTGGTGGTAAGATAGACGGCATGTGAGTGATTTATGACGTAGCTTGTTATTGGTAGAGCAATGCCAGCTGCTTTGCTAGGATGTAGCAGTCTTACAACATGTACTTTGGTCTGTGGTTCCTAGTTCACGCCAGATGAAAACCCGGCGAGAATCACTGTTCAGACTGTTCCTGGACTCGTCCCTGAACATAACCTTGGACCACTGTTCCAATGACCATGATCTTTTTTCTTCACACCAGGCTTTACGGGCTCTCCTGTGATCAGGGGCCAGTGGAATGCACCTTGCAGGTCTCCGGGTGAATAAACCATGTCTCTTCAGTCGTGTGTAGACTGTGTGTCTCGAGACAACTGTTCCAGTGGCTGCAGTAAGGTCCCGAGCAAGGCTACCTGCAGCACTCCGTGGCCGTCTGCAGGCACTGATGGTGAGATATCTGTTTTCTTGTGGTGTTCTACACTGTGGACGTCCCGTACTGTAGCGTCTGGACACGTTTCCTGTCTGCTGGAATCGTTGCCATAATCTTGAGATCACACTTTGTGGCACACGGAGGGCCCGTGCTACAACCTGCTGTGTTTCACCAGCCTCCAGTCGCCCTAGTATTCTCCCCCTCATAACGTCATCAATGTGTGTTCTTTGAGCCATTTTCAACACACAGTCACCATTAGCACGTCTGAAAACGTCTGCACACTTACTTGCTGCACCGTACTCTGACATGCACCAACACACCTCTCCGTATGTGGACTGTTGCCAGCGCCACCGTGCGACGACTGCAGGTCAAATGCACCGCATGGTAACACCCCGAAGTGATTTAAACCCGCAAACCGCCCGCCAGAGCGTTGTTTCACCATGTATCAGCATTATCCTTAACTTATGAGCAAGAGTATATATATGGTTTATGACTTGGATTTAACAGTATGTGAACGTGATTGCAAAAATAGTGCTTTACAACAGATAGCAAATACATGTAAATTTGGGAACTATTTGATTTAACATGTTGCAAAGGCAAAAAAAAAATACACTGTTTGGTTATAATGTCTTAATTATGATGAATGAATACTCTGATTGTAGATGCTGTAGGTCCCCAACACGCAACACACGAGCAAATGAAGAGTATACATTGAACACGAGTAGTAATGTCTCCACATGTTCAAACCACCACGACAATGGAAACACACTGTTTCATCACCGTTATTGGTGTAAAAGTATCCCACTTCATTTAGCTTATCCGGTCGCTGCTTAGTAGCAAGAGGCCACTCTTTGAATGATCCTAATCTAGCCTCCTGTGTGCTGTATTTAGGACACATGGCTCCTGGCACAGTTTCATGAGAACTGTACTGAGGCTCTGGTTCCGTAAAGAAATTTGGATATATACCCATTCTGCGCAGGTCTACCTCCTACAGCTATATAGGATAATTACATGACCATAATCGACCTACATATGCCATGAACTGGAAACACTGTGCACACTGCTGTACCACATGCAGCTGCAGTGGAACCGGAGAACTGACGATTCAAGGCAGCAGTACTGTGCCTCCTGCGACCTGCTGGTACAACCTGAGAGACAGGTAAGATCCGCAAGGCTATACTTCGTATCAGCCGAAGTTGAGAGACTGAAAGCAGGCGACTTGGCACCGTGCCTGTTCGGACCTGTTGGGGCAAGCAGAAAACAGGTGGGTCTCCCACTTAGCAGCAACAGCTGTGCTCTGTTTGCAGGAGACGCGAACGCAAGGAAGCGCGTTCTCGTCAATTTACGTATTGGACGATTGGGATGTTACCATATACAGAGAGGCTCGCAAGGGATCCTGGATGCAACTAGAACTCGGCCGCTGGTCCTTTGATCATAGTATTGATGATCTCTCCAAAATCATTTCTCCTATTCTCCAAGACGAGCAAAGAGGACGCAAGTTAGATACTTATCTGAAGCCTGTACGTAAATGAGAAGGTGAAAAATAGAAAGTGAATAAGTAAATACAAAGTTCAGTTTAAAAAAAAAACATTCATAGGTGGACTACATGATGGTATTTAATGGAAGCAACGAGTCTAGTACATACAATCACACCACAGCCGACAATATGCATTTTCTCGCGGTAACTCGTACTAAGTATAATACACGGAACGCCTAATGACCAACACCTGACTCCGAATGCCTGACACCCGACGCCTGACGCTAGACACCTGACGCTGCTGGACACCCACTACATATTCCGAACCTAGATGAGTCGAAGTGGAATAGTGGCATTCAGTAGTTAATGTTAGACAGTAAGGCAACACCTTATCCTAGTGTGCAAGTGCAACAAGTTGTAACGAGTGGTACAGCAAAGTAGGTCTAAAGCAGGCAGAGAAACAAGGCAACCGATGTCACTCCAGGGGAGGCAGAACCTCCTAAAGAATTTCAAGTTAATGACCAAGTGATTTGCGGTTTGTAAGGCTTGAAATATAGATTTAGGTATCTACCTGTATCATATTTTTATACAACAAAACTCATGCAGTCTCTGGTCTTCTCATCGAGTATGGAATTGGCCTGATCAAATTAAGGTATGTGTTTTCTCAGTATTTATCAGTTAAGTAAATATTCAAGTGTAACTATACTCTTATTACTTACATAACCAGATGTGGTTTGCTGTTATTATTTTCTTTTTGAAAAAGTACAACATTGATACACAGTCCCAAACCCTCCAGGGTATCTACTTATTCATCAAAATGACAAAACTAAGTGCCGAAACCAACGCTAAAATACACACACATGGTAGTGTTACATTTCCTGCCCTCTGGCTGGACCGAATTAGGGTCTGGAGACTGCAGTGCAGCTTGGCAAAGTGTTGGGTACAAGACCGTAGGCGAAAGCAATCGTAGTCAGGCGTCACTGATCGTGGCCTCAGTGGATTTACAGTTCAGTATATTTAATTATAATTAGAGGTGTGAAACCACCGTAAGCTACCGCAGACTATCGTAAGTATGCGTAGACTACGGTAATTTTCCTAGAAGTTTTGCTCAGTTAAGATACTAACCTCGTTTCCTGTATGCTGTATTTCTTGCATTCCTATCGCGCTTACCTCAGTTCGATTGCTTTTTTTTTTTTTTCGTGTATGATCGGTGTCTTAATAGATATCCCTATAAAATAAAGCGGTGAGTCATCTAGAAACTGACATGTAAATCTACATTTATATTCCGCATGCCACCCAACGGTGAGTGGCGGCGGGCACTTTACGTGCCACTGTCATTACCTCCGTTTCCTATTCCAGTCGCATATGGTTCGCGGGAAGAACGTCTCCCGGAAAGCCTCCGTGCGCGCTCGAATCTCTCTAATTTTACATTCGTGATCTCCTCGGGAGGTATAAGTAGGGGGAAGCAATATATTCGATACCTCATCCAGAAACGCACCCTCTCGAAACCTGGACAGCAAGCTACACCGCGATGCAGAGAGCCTCTCTTGCAGAGTCTGCCACTTGAGTTTGCTAAACAAAAAAATGGCTCTGAGTACTATGGGACTCAACTGCTGTGGTCATAAGTCCCCTAGAACTTAGAACTACTTAAACCTAACTAACCTAAGGACATCACACACATCCATACCCGAGGTAGGATTCGAACCTGCGACCGTAGCGGTCGTGCGGTTCCAGACTGTAGCGCCTTTAACTGCTCGGCCACTCTGGCCGGCTAGTTTGCTAAACATCTCCGTAGCGCTATCACGCTTACCAAATAACCCTGTGACGAAATGTATTCGCAATACATTACATTTGTCTATGTTAACGGTCAGTTGCCACTGCCTACACTAAGTGCTTATCCGCTGCAGATCTTCCTGCATTTCGCTGCAATTTACTAATGCTGCAACTTCTCTGTATACTACAGCATCATCCGCGAAAAGCCGCATGGAACTTCCGACACTATCTACTAGGTCATTTATATATATTGTGAAAAGCAATGGTCCCATAACACTCCCCTGTGGCACGCCAGAGGTTACTTTAACGTCTGTAGACGTCTCTCCATTGAGAACAACATGCTGTGTTATGTTTATCAGCGCCCATACACGCATTAAAAGAATCGAATGTGGAAAAAAATAGTAAAATGTTATCATACATACTAAGACAACGGGAAATGATTAAAAATGCTATAAAAGAGACTAAAACACAAGTAAAACGAGAAAGAAGCTAAAAGGAAATCACAGGAAACTGTCACTGGCTGGCCACTTACGTAAAATATGCGCGAACCAGTCACCCTGTGAACAAAAGAAATCATTCTCCCTAAAATCTTGGTATATACGTTGGACAGTTCACAAAATTTTAAAACTCAAACCACATTCGTTTGATTATAAGCTGAAAGAGACTGCAGACCCATCGGAAAATCAGCCGCGGCCCGCTGGTCGGAAAATAAAACGCAGTCCAGTAAAACATGGTGCATAGTGATGTGTAAGCCAACGGCCTTGCTGCAGTGGCAGCAGCGTTTTCCGTCAGATCACCGAAGTTATCTGCTGTCGGGCAGGGTTAGCACTTAGATGGGTGACCATCTGGTCTGCCGAGCACGGTGGACAAGCGGGGTGCACTCAGCCCTTGTGAGGCAAACGGAGGAGCTCCTTGATTGAGAAGTAGCGGCTTCGGTCTTGTAAACTGACATACGGCCAGGAGAACGGTGTGCTGACCACATGCCCCTCCATGCCCGCATCCAGTGACCCCTGTGGGCTGAGGATGACACGGCGGCCGGTCCGGTCGATACCGTTGGGCCTTCCAAGGCCTGTTGGGACGGAGTTTAGTTTACTTTATAGTGATGTGTGCGTCACAAACGTCACACATTGGAATGTCCTCTCGCCGAAACCAGAATGCATGCATCATAGGACTGTGGACTATGCGAAGACGAGTGAGGAGAGTCTAGTCCCGTCTACGTGGCTGAAAGGAAGTACATCATAGCCGCATTGTGGGCTTTACTAAATGCAACTTATTGTTGGTCACTTCCAGCTACTTATCTTCCCACAGACGCAAGACTCTCGAGCTCAACAGCGAGATGATAGCATGCAGGGGGATGACAGACTGAAATACCTGAGGATGGAGGTACGCCTCTTTGGCTGCTAGATCTGCCCTTTCGTTCCCTGCAATTCCCATACATCCTCCCTGGTATCCAGCAGAAAGATACCTCCTTCCCCAGTTTTTGTAGCTGGAGGAGGTCATCCTGGATATTCTGGACTACTTTACCTGCTGGTAAAAATTTTCAACAAGTGAAGGGCACTTAGAGAATCGGAACAGACAAGAAATTTAGCACTGGAAGAATGTTTCATCAGCTCCAGTGCCCGCAAGATCACATAAAATTCTGCATGAAAGACAGTAAAGGTTTAAGGCACTCTGGCCTTGAGGACGCGATCCGGAAAACAACGGAGCAACCAAGAGAATCCCTCTATTGCGACCCATCCGTAAAAACCGATAGTGCTCAGATAAAATGTCAGAATATATCGCATTAAAAACGGAAGTAGGGGTGCAAACTCTCATGTAAAGCACCAAATCTAAAATCACTCTGGAGCTTTCCAGTAACCAGCGTGCCAGACGGTTAAAACCCTTGATTTGGGGTTGTAATTGCTCCACACCGACGGACTCCAGCATACGTTGCACGCAGATACCAAATGGCATTGTGGCTAGTGGACTGCTGGAAAAAAGGCGTTCCAGAGACAAACGAGCAACAGTATAGTGTGTGTGTGAAGTCGGAGCTGTCAGGAACTTACACGCCTGATGCACTATGAGGTGCTGCCGCCGGATGAAAAGTGGTGGTTCCCAAGCCTCGGCACAAAGGCCAGGTAAAGGAATGGTTCTATAAGCACCTGGGACCAGACGGAGCTCCTTATGGTGGACAGTGTCAAAGATTTTCGGATAAGAAGGCCTCGCCAATCCATACACTATGCACCTGTTGTCCAGCCGTGAAAGCACGAAAGCCGCATAAAAACTGGAGGAGAAGCGCCCTGTCCGCTCCCGAAGACTGTGGCTAAGGCGCTTTAAGATATTCATTGTCTTCAGCGTTCTGGCTTTCAGGTCTGTCAGGTGTGGCGACCATGACACTTTCGAGTCAAAAATGAGGCCTAGAAACCTCACTGAATCTCTAAAATTTAGAATGGTGTCCCTCATCTGTCAGGCAGGTAAATTAAAATACGACGAGAACGATTAAAATGAACACACACTCACTTATCTGCAGAAAACTGGAAACCTGTCTTAGCTGTCCACTCCTCTAACTCCACACTGTAAGCTGCAACTAACGGCTCGCTCTTGCAACACTGGAGGAGGAACAGGAAACAGCAAAATCGTCCACAAATAAGGGTCACTGTACATGACTCCTTATCGTAGACGTGATACTATTAATGGCTATGGCAAAGGGTGTAACACTTAAAATACTGCCTAGAGGGACACATTATACGGCTCAAAACGGTCTGACAGCGAGTCAAAGACTCTGGCCATAAAATACCGCTGAGACAGAAAAGACCAGTTGGAGATAGGGAGGTGGCTACGAAAGCCCGATTGATGCAGTTGTGTAAGAATACAGGTCGCCAAGTAGTATTGTACGCCTTACTCATATCGAAGAATGTGCCAATATCGTTATGTCTGCCTACGAAAGCCCACTGAATGGATGCCTCTCGCAGGGTCGGGTTGTCGACAGTGGACCGAAATCTTCGGAATACACACTGAGAGCGGCTAAGGAGTTGCCTTGTCTCTAACAACCAGACCAGACGACGGGTTGCCATTCGCTCCGTGGTCTTTCCTACACAGCTCGTTTAGACGATACTCTGATAGCCGCGCGGGAATAGTCGAGCGGTCTGGGGCGCTGCAGTCATGGACAGTGCAGCTGGTCCCGGTGGAGGTTCGAGTCCTCCCTCGGGCATGGGTGTGTGTGTTTGTCCTTAGGATAATTTGAGTTAAGTAGTGCGTAAGCTTAGGGACTAATGATTTTAGCAGTTAAGTCCCATAAGATTTCACACACATCCGATACTATGGTAAATATTGGGGCATGTGCGATCCTTTCTGGTTTGAGGAGAGGTATCAAAATTTCGTCCCTCCACGAGTTTGGGAAATTACCTGTCTGCCATATAAGATTAAAACATTCTAGGAGAATTTTTTTCGACGCTGCAGGCAAATCTCTGAGCCTTCAGTGGTCGTGACCAGGTGCAGTGACGAGTCTGAGACGGGGCTGATTCCAGCTCCCACGTGGAAAAAGGGTAGTTATAAGGCTCGGAACAGTTGTATCTAAAGTTCTACCCCTGTCTACAGTCGCACGGTAGCGACGAAACGGCGGATCCCAGGTGGCAATTGCAGTAGTTTGTGCAAAATTCTCCGCCAGCGTCTGAGTAATATCTCCGGGCGCAGTTTGGAGATATCCCCTTGTCAGCACTGCTGCTATTGGTGAACTACTGCGTTTATAAGAAATCCTCCTGATGGCTTCCCATACTTTCGTAGAACAGTTAGAACGGTTGATGGAGTCCACGAACGCTGAAGCATTCCCAGAGCTTTTGGTGACAGGGGACTGGCGGTGATTACCTGTCCCCAGCTCAAGAACCCCGGTGTCGCTAAGCCCGTACCCAGCAAATGAATGTTGAGCCCCTGAGAGACATACGTTCGTGGTTTGCGCTAAGATGATACGGTAGAATGTGAGGTTTTAACAATAGCCTATACAATGTGTTGGAAGTGTGTAGGATGAGGTAATATTGATTGTGTCAGTAATTGTGAAATGTGTTGCAACAACATGGCAACTGTGGAATAATTCCTGGTATCCCTTAACATTTTACTGGCCCACTACTAGAAAGGAGACCTGCAAATTCCTGCACTGTTCCACAGAGTCAAATCATAAACGAAACGGGAGGTGTTGCACTCTGTTCATTCTTCTTATTAAACATTTTCGAGACATTCTCCTGCGAATTAAACAAAATTATCACTATTCATGACGCCCTCCTTTGCAGACATTCATTATCTACATCTACACCTACATACATACTCCGCAATCCACCATACGGTGCGTGGCGGAGGGTACCTCGTACCACAACTAGCATCTTCTCTCCCTGTTCCACTCCCAAACAGAACGAGGGAAAAATGACTGCCTATATGCCTCTGTACGAGCCCTAATCTCTCTTATCTTATCTTTGTGGTCTTTCCGCGAAATGTAAGTCGGCGGTAGTAAATTTGTACTGCAGTCAGCCTCAAATGCTGGTTCTCTAAATTTCCTCAGATTCACGAAAAGAACACCTCCTTTCCTCTAGAGACTCCCACCCGAGTTCCTGAAGCATTCCCTTAACAGTCGCGTGATGATCAAACCTACCAGTAACAAATCTAGCAGCCCGCCTCTGAATTGCCACTATGTCCTCCCTCAATCTGACCTGATAAGGATCACAAACACTCGAGCAGTACTCAAGAATAGGTCGTATTAGTGTTTTATAAGCGGTCTCCTTTACAGATGAACCACATCATCCCAAAATTCTACCAATGAACCGAAGATGACTATCCGCCTTCCCCACAACTGCCATTACATGCTTGTCCCACTTCATATCGCTCTGCAATGTTACGCCCAAATCATTTACTACTCCCGTTTGTCTGCTATTCAAAACTCTGTTAGTAGATGACTTCTTATTAGAACTTGAATATACACTCTAAGACAAAAAAGAAAGAAAAAAAACGACCTACCACGAAGCCATTATACGACGGAAATCGTTAGATGTTATGTACCTGTACAGACAAACAAATGGTTACAGTTTGAGAAAAACTGGGTGATTTGTTCAAGAGAAAGAGCTTCCCCAATTGAGCAAGTCAATACAGCGTTGGTCCACATCTGGCCCTTATGCAAGCAGTTATTTGACTTGTCATTGATTGATAGAGTTGTTGGATGTCCTCCTGAGGACATTGTGCCAACTTCTGTACAACTGACGCGTAAGATCGTCAAAATACCGAGCTAGTTGTAAGGCCCTGCTCATAACAGTTAGAAAGTTCTCAGTTAGGGAGAGATCTGGCAACCTTGCTGGCCAAGATTGGGCGTGGCAACCAAAAAACAACAGAAACTCTCGCGGTGCGTGAACGGGCATAATTTTGCGGAAATGTAAGATCAGGACGCCTTGCCATTAAGGGTAACAAAATGAGCGTAGAATATCGTCGAAGTACCGCTGTGCTGTAAAGGTGCCACAGAAGACAACCAAAGGGTTCCTCCTATGAAATGAAATATCGAGCCAAATCATCTTTCCTGGATGTCGAACAGTATGGCGAGTGAGAGTCAGCTGGGGTGGATGTCTCCAGACTCGTGTTCACTGGTCATCGGGACACAGATGGAAGTGGAACTTATTACTGAAGACAATCTACTCCAGTCAATGAGATTCCAGGCAGAAGACGTGTCTGGAGACGCCATGGACAGCAGTGGGATACCAACCTCACTGTTGCCCACCAAACGGCCCGACAGCCAGAAGTGATAGTCTGAGTTGCCATTTCATTTCATAACAGGACCTCTTTATTTGTCATCCGTGACACCTTTACAGCAAGAGGTACGTTGACGACATGCTACCCCTCTGTTTTGTTGTCGTTCCTTGCAAGCCATCCTGGGCTTGCATTTTAGTAAGATAATGCTTGCCCGAACGTGTGATTTTTCTACTGTTTGTTTTCATGCTTGCTTCCCAAACCCTACCTTGGCCAGCAAGGTCACTGGACATCTACCCTACTGAGAACGCTTGGAGCATTACGGGCAGTGCCTTCCGAGCATCTCGGGATTTTGACAATCTAACGCGCCAGTTGGACAGAAACATGCACGATATCCCTCAAGAGGGCATCCAACAACTCTATCAAACAATGCCAAAGCAAATAACTGCCTGTGTAATGGTCAGGGTGAACCAAAGCGTTATAGGCTTGCTGAATTTGCGAAGCTCTTTCTTTTCAATAAATTATCTAGGTTTTCTGAAATTGTAATTATTTGTTTGTCTATACATGTACATCACATCTACCAATTTCTGTCCCATTCAGATAATACTTGTGCAGAAGCCAGCCCAGACGACGTAGCAAGCAGGAGACGTCCGCCATTAACCGGTGTCCGTCCCTAAAGGTACATTGTCCAAGACGCGACGGACACTAGCGACTGCGACGGGTCGCTACGTGACGTCAGAAGTTGCCTGCTGGCGCATGCGCGACGCGCGACGCGCGACTGTTGCGGCAGCTGCCGCAGCACTGCACCAGTGAGCAGTGTTGCGACGGAAGTCGCACGACACAAAGACGTACGGCTGCCAGAAAGGTGTCGAGCCAGTCAAGGAAAACTGAAATGAGCCACTCACAGGATGTGATGCTCTGTGAGCTGGTCTCGCAACATCCTTGCCTTTACGATTTGAAGAACCCTAAATATAGAGACACTATGTTCAGAGACAGAATTTGGGAAGAAATTGGTGCACAGTTGAAACTGGCAGGTGAGTGAAATATATAATATTTTCCCATTAATGCAAATTTTTCAGGCCTGTTATGAAAATCAGTATAATCCATGCAGATGTAAAATTAGAATGATGAAAATGAACTTGAAGGTCAATTTTCGCATTACTCGTTTTTGTGACGATAAAAATTGAAAACGGCAAGTACATTATAAAATGAACAATCTAAAGTACAACGAGAAAGTTACATTTTACAATACCTTCACTTTGAAAGTAAACGGTAGATTGGTGTCTTGATGATACCTTCTAGTAGTGAAAAACCACCACCAGATTGTTGTACAGCTTTTTGTAACCAATAGATGTTCGTTTTTGAGGAAGGCGTTTCTCAACAGATTGCGCAAACAGTATGCTGCAATAAGTAATTTGTCACATTCACTTCAATTCATTGGTAGAAGATGGTGCTCAAAAAACTTGTGCCAAAAGTGCAATACTGTTTTACAAGGCCCTTCTGGTCTGACACAGTTCACAATTGAAATTCGTCTTTTGTAAATCCTGGAGTCATCTTTTGAGTGCAGCTTGGCAAGATTAAATGTTCATGTCATCCTTAACTATGTATGCTGTAAGAATATAAGAATATGGAAGTTCATTTGGATGGGAATAAAGAGTCAGTCGGCTATGAAAGTTGCCTTAGCTTGTTCCAAAAGTTTCTGCATGGGAGAAACTGACAAGTATAATTTGGGGAAATTTTGTGAACAAGCATGGACATTATTTCTTCCACATTTCTGCCAGTGTATACTGTAGACGTACAGAATGAAAATTCTAGAGATGTTTAAGGTCTGACCCTATCTTGTTGTCAAGAACTTGAAACAATGTAATGACGCTATCGTGCGCTTATTGTTAATAAACTTATCTTTCATTGGAATTTTAGCTGAAATGTGCAAAAACAGATGGAGGATTATTCGGGACTCGTATCAGAGAAATAAACGAGAAAGAAAGCTTGGAACAGGTTCAGATGCCTCAGCAAAACCAAGAAAATGGGTTCTGCTTGATCACTTGGCTTTATGAAATCTACATTTCGTGGCATTTTAAATGAAATTGTCAGGAGCATATGGAGAAATATTAGTATCTCATACCGGAGAAATATATGACATAAAATGGTTTCATTAGGTCCAAATGTGTCAGCGAAACAAAACAAATGCATTCTCTATCGTGTGATGACCACACGATTCTCGTTGCACGTCGACAGAACTGGCGGCTAGTCGCGACGCTCCCGGAGATATATGGGCCCAAATCTCGGAAACGGAGATCTATATCATTCTGATCTCACCTTTAAAAATAATTTCGATATGTTAGCTTCTTTTCATCGGCAACGATGTATGACCTAACGTGAACGATACGTAAAGTAGCCAGCGAGCACATTTTTCACTGTACACAATTCAAATTTTATGGAGTAGGTTACTTGTAAATTAAGTATCGGAATAACTGTGACGAATATCAGAAAAAAGACACCTCATTATCAAGCTGTGATGTGAAACTGTAAGGTATGCAGATATCAATTTTTTGTGCCTTTTACTTTCCTCACAATTGATAGAGAAGTAATATACAGCGATAAAAACACGCAAAACCGGAAGAGATACTTTTCAATTTTTTAAAGTAAAAGGAGAATCTGTATCGAAAAACTAACTCTGGGAGCCGATGTAACTTTGTTGCATTAACATACAGGATTTTTTACAGCAAGAAAATCGGAATTCTTATTTTTCAAATGTATTTGAATCCGCCGCCGCCGACCGGAGCTTGGGAAACGGCGACGACTCCAGTCGTGTTGCGGCCACGTCGCCGTCTGACAGGGTGGGAAAAGAGGAGGGGGCAGCGTCGCAGTCGCAGCCAACTGTCGCGTCTTGCGCAACGTAACTTAACTCCCCGCAGCTCGGAGCCAAACCACCCAGCTGCGCAAAAACGGCCAGCAGGCGGCGCTGCCGCCCAGACTTAACGCGCAACGGAACACAGCACAAACGTGCGAATCGATGTATCGCCGGCAAGCCACACGGCTCAGTGCCTACTTCTCATTTAGAAACATACTCTTATAAATGTAATTGGACTGAATGAGAACTTAATCAGTGCCGTTATCAAAGGCCTATCTAATTGAAAATAAACAGCGGAAGTAGGATGCCTCACCCTTTAAGGGGCTCCGGAAAGGCTCAAAATCATGAAAAGTTCAATTTTTACTTTTTTGCGCTTTCTGAATCTGCAGACTATTACCTTTTAATAGATTTATAATTTATTCAATTCCGAAGACTACAACTATTTTTAAATTTTTTTTGAAATGTGTTCTACATGGGCGTGACCCACTGTGGCGCTGTTAAACTGCTGTCAAATGGTGTTATTATTAACGTCCGTGTTCATCAGGTACATTTTGATGATGTGAGATAAAGTATGTGTTGTGGCTAACCTGTGATGGTTCAATATATATCGCTGGTGTGATTGTCGATTGTTTCATGTTTATTTACTCTGTCGTTATCTCGAAAATATTCGTAATTAATTCTGTTTCTTGAGTCTCTGTTTTGTTGAAGTATAATAATGAGTAAAAGTAAAGTTGCTGTTGCGACTTTCAATGATGGCAACATTGTAAGGTGCAAGGTATTTAGAAATATGGGAATGAAGATAGGTTCTAACATGGTACGAGCGATGCTTGCTTTAGACAAGGTACGCCTTTGGGCTGCAGGCAGGGCTGTAAAGAGTCTAGAAATACAAGCAAGAGTAAACAGGAGGAGGAACAAGAGGAAGCTGGAGGTGGAGTTTGCAGAGGATGAAGATAATCCATCCTATGAACCTGGAATGCACTAAAAAGTTAATCCAATCTTTGTCGCTCGATTCCCAAAACTTTTATTTTCTCATACTAATTACATGTTTTCTAAGGATCTTCCAAACATATTTGTTTCAAACTTTCAGTAAATGTTACACAGTACCTTCTGCACAATTTAACACAGCCTTTTTCCAAAAAACTGTATATTTTTGAATATATGAATAAAAAAATTGCAAAAAAATTTTGTGAATTTTCATTACAATTGAAAAAAAAATCATCTTTAATAACTGAACTAAAATTTTGTAAAATCCCTGTGTTAAGTTGTAGCCCATATTCCAATAAATAATCTGTAAAAAGTTCAACTTCCTACCTCAAATACTTTGTGAGGAAAGATGTAATTTATAAGTGTTATTTTAACATTGCAAGTATAGGGCGTTCCGGAGCCCCTTAACAGCTCTGTTCTTCACTGCTGTTTGAAGGCTTCCACAGCAGATTTGAAGGAGAGGTATATACACTCCTGGAAATTGAAATAAGAACACCGTGAATTCATTGTCCCAGGAAGGGGAAACTTTATTGACACATTCCTGGGGTCAGATACATCACATGATCACACTGACAGAACCACAGGCACATAGACACAGGCAACAGAGCATGCACAATGTCGGCACTAGTACAGTGTATATCCACCTTTCGCAGCAATGCAGGCTGCTATTCTCCCATGGAGACGATCGTAGAGATGCTGGATGTAGTCCTGTGGAACGGCTTGCCATGCCATTTCCACCTGGCGCCTCAGTTGGACCAGCGTTCGTGCTGGACGTGCAGACCGCGTGAGACGACGCTTCATCCAGTCCCAAACATGCTCAATGGGGGACAGATACGGAGATCTTGCTGGCCAGGGTAGTTGACTTACACCTTCTAGAGCACGTTGGGTGGCACGGGATACATGCGGACGTGCATTGTCCTGTTGGAACAGCAAGTTCCCTTGCCGGTCTAGGAATGGTAGAACGATGGGTTCGATGACGGTTTGGATGTACCGTGCACTATTCAGTGTCCCCTCGACGATCACCAGTGGTGTACGGCCAGTGTAGGAGATCGCTCCCCACACCATGATGCCGGGTGTTGGCCCTGTGTGCCTCGGTCGTATGCAGTCCTGATTGTGGCGTTCACCTGCACGGCGCCAAACACGCATACGACCATCATTGGCACCAAGGCAGAAGCGACTCTCATCGCTGAAGACGACACGTCTCCATTCTTCCCTCCATTCACGCCTGTCGCGACACCATTGGAGGCGGGCTGCACGATGTTGGGGCGTGAGCGGAAGACGGCCTAACGGTGTGCGGGACCGTAGCCCAGCTTCATGGAGACGGTTGTGAATGGTCCTCGCCGATACCCCAGGAGTAACAGTGTCCCCAATTTGCTGGGAAGTGGCGGTGCAGTCCCCTACGGCACTGCGTAGGATCCTACGGTCTTGGCGTGCATCCGTGCGTCGCTGCGGTCCGGTCCAAGGTCGACGGGCACGTGCACCTTCCGCCGACCACTGGCGACAACATCGATGTACTGTGGAGACCTCACGCCCCACGTGTTGAGCAATTCGGCGGTACGTCCACCCGGCCTCCCGCATGCCCACTATACGCCCTCGCTCAAAGTCCGTCAACTGCACATACGGTTCACGTCCACGCTGTCGCGGCATGCTACCAGTGTTAAAGACTGCGATGGAGCTCCGTATGCCACGGCAAACTGGCTGACAATGACGGCGGCGGTGCACAAATGCTGCGCAGTTAGCGCCATTCGACGGCCAACACCGCGGTTCCTGGTGTGTCCGCTGTGCCGTGCGTGTGATCATTGTTTGTACAGCCCTCTCGCAGTGTCCGGAGCAAGTATGGTGGGTCTGACACACCGGTGTCAATGTGTTTTTTTTTCCATTTCCAGGAGTGTATTTCAGGGACTGTGCTTGGAATGGTGATAATCAGCACTTTGAGGTGGCTTGGAGCTGGAAGTTAGCTGCTGGTTCTCATCATGCTGAGCAAATGCAACAAACTTGAGCCTTCCCGACGTCAAGTATTTTCAGTTTCACTCTCTCCCGGATGTGTAAATCTCTCATCAAAATTTTCCTGACCTCCTCCACCTGATTCATTGAGTTCAGGACTATACCATTTGCTTTCCCGCTGGAATCACGTAAATCTTCCCTCTCTTCTTCGTTGGCCCGCGATCAGACTAACATCCTCTTTGCAAATTATTAGATTCTACGCTGGTGAGGCGACGAGATGTAATTCCTGTGATTACTGGTCGCGCTATAGGGTTGTTTTTGTTGCCTGTCATGGTAATAGGTCGTCAAGTACAATATTAGATTACACGAAGAATTCCCAACTGTGCAACGAAGTGCAATCAACAAGAAATAACACTGGAGTTCTTGCTGGTTGCGTTATTTCTACGGAGCCAGTGCACATTCTTCTACTGTGTAGTAATAAATGTTTAGAACATCCATAAGTCTCCTACCATCCTATCACAATATTAAGAGCATTTTACTTCGATTACTGTTATTTTTAAGGAGTTCTAAACTCTCTGATATGTTTTGTTTTGTTGACTATAAAAGAAAATGAGCTACGAAAGTAATTACGAGAATTGCTTAAAATTCAAAAGCAAATCTTAGTTCACTGTTTGGCCACAGTACGGTGACGTTAATTTGTCATAAGCGATGATTAGGGAGGTACCCGGAAATGTCGGTGATGCAGTAAATGGGATGTGCCAGAGTAATGCGCGGTCTAGCATTGATCGCAGTCTACGACGCGCTCGGCCGCCGATGGCCGCTGCTCGTGGCTCGCGCCCTGCAGCAGTCTGCTTCGCCTTCGACACGCCCCGGCCGATGAATCGCGGCTGGCAGGGCCACCCTCCGCAACCGCCTCATTTAAATACATTTGTGTTGTAGATTATGCATTAAGGACGCTTCGCAGGAAACGTAACGTTTCTTGAGAGGCGCCCCGACTGCCGCTGAGGTCGTGCAGTTGCTGTCAACTTCCGGCGACTGCCCGTAAACGTAAGGCTCTACAATGATAGAAACGCAATGGTGGCGATAAAAGCCGGCAGGACCAACTTGTTTGTCTGCTTTTTTACTGACAACAAGTTCCGGAAACGGGTTCGCAGAAGGTGCCTCGGGTTATTTTGTAGCTGTTTCTAATCATACCGCTCCACGTTAACGGTTTATGTTGAGAGCTATGTCATATTCCATTAACTTTTTCGTCTGATAATCGTAAAGCCATCTTCAAGGTCAGTTGACGACAGAATTAGAACCACAATACTGTACGTTTACGCCACACTATTATGTCAGGTGGTTTTAATCTGTAATAGACTGAATTTGATGACGGCTGTACGACTATCAGCTAAAATATCGGAAGAAGAAATGATATTTTCTGAATGCACAGGCTAAAAATGGTGCAATGTTCCATCCACAGAAAAAACATGAAGAAACACATCTGTGTCATAAATTGCCCACACCATATGATTTCTCATACTTCGTGTGAGTAAAATACTTGTGATACCAAAATCTTCTATAAACTCTGAAAACTTCAAGAAACAGAGCTGTGTCTTTAACTGCCCACATCACATGCTTTCCCATACTTTTTGTGAGTAAAATATTTGCGATGACAAAATCGTCTGTTACTCTGTCAATCATTATATATTATAGTTGAAAGACCTGAAGTACGGTTGAGGAACTGTCAGATACACTGCAGCAGTATTTGTAATGCCATAGTTTTATAACGAATGTGATGTAATCATCGACATCTATCAGGGGAATCCTCTCACTCCTCCTTAGCCTCTTCCTACCGAGCGATGTGTATTCGGAAGGGCGGAAGTTCTAATTCTCGTCTAGCCAGCCTGATTTAAATTACCTTTGATTTCTCTTAAGTGCTTAAATCAACCACCGTAGTTGTTTCTCTGATAAGGACGCGTCTGTTTTCCTTCCCCGTCCTACCCAAATCCTAGCTTGTGTACCGTCTTTAATTACTTCTTTGTCGATGGGACATCAGACCCAAATATTACTTCCTTCTTTCTTTCACCGTCTGCCTGACCTTTTCTTCCTCGTCCTCCATCTTCTTTTGCTGTATTCTGCTCTTCTACCAAACATGAAACATCATTCTAATCTGGTGGAATAATTTTCACTTTAGTCTGCCCACATTTTCACGCCATCCTGTGTGGTAATGAAATATTCTTTCAGCTAATCTTTCATTATACATCATCTGCATAGCGTTTCACTCGTATCTTGTTATCAGTCTCTTCCCTCTAAGCTTAATATGCCAGATACTACTGTACATCGTTCTTTCTCTTGTTATTTGTTCTTGTGGCACTTAAAAAAGACTACAGAATTATAATTTTCATTGCGTGGATTCTGATTTTGTTCATCTCTTTTAATACCGATTGCTCATGGCCATTAATAGCGAGTTACAGCTATTACACTGAAGCGCCAAAGAAACTGGTATAGGCATGCGTATTCAAATACAGAGATGTGTTAACAGAATACGGTGCTGCGGTCGGCAACGCCTATGTAAGACAAGTGTCTGGCGCAGTTGTTAGATCGGTTACTACTGTTACGATGGCAGGTTATCAAGATTTAAGTGAGTTCGAACTTCGTGTTATAGTCAGTGCATGAGCGATAAGGCATACCATCACTGAGGTAGCGATGAAGTGGCGGTTTTCCCGAGCGACCATTTCTCGAGTGTACCGTGAATATCAGGAATCCGGTAAAACATCAAATCTCTGACATCGCTGCTGTAGAAAAAAAAACCTGGAAGAACGGGACCAATGACGACCGTAGAGAACCGTTCAGCGTGGCAGAAGCGCAACCCTTCCGCAAATTGCTGCAGATTTCAATCGTGGGCCATCAACAAGTCTCAGAGTGCGAACGAGTCAACGAAATATCATCGATATGGGCTTTCGGAGCCGGAGGTCCACTCTTATACCCTTAATGATTGCATGATACAAAGATTTACGCCTCGCCTGGGCCCGTCAACACCGACATTGGACTATTGATGACTGGAAGCATGTTGCCTGGTCGGACGACCTCGTTTCAAATTATATCGAGGTGATGGACGTGTGCGGGTATGGAGACAACCTCATGAATCATTGGACCCTGCATGTCAGCAGGGGACTTTTCAAGCTGGTGGAGGCTCTGTAATGGTATCGGGGGTGTGCAGTTGGAGTGATATGGGACAACTGATACGTCTAGATACGACTCTGTTAGGTGACACGTACGTAATAATTCTGTCTCATCACCTGCATACATTCATGTCCATTGTACATTGTGAATTCTGACAGACTTGGGCAATTCCAGCAGAACAATGCGACACCCCATACGTCCAAAATCGGTACAGAGTGGTTCAAGAAACACTCTTCTGAGTTTAAACACTTCCGCTGGCCACCAGACTCACCAGACATGAACATTATTGAGAATATCTGGGATGCCTTGCAGCGTGCTGTTCAGAATAGATTTCCACCCCCTCGTACTCTTACGGATTTACGGACAGTCCTGCAGGAATCATGGTGTCAATTCCCTCCAACACTACTTCAGGCGTTAGTCGAGTCCATGCCACGTCGTGTTGCGGCACTTCTGCGTGCTCGCAGGGGCCCTACGCGATATTAGGTAGTTGTACCTGTTTCTTCGGCTCTCCAATGTGTAAGGGGAATGTTTTTGCTTTATCTTAAATAGTTAGTTTTCTCAGTATTCCTCTAAGGGGATCAAATACAGGGTGTCCGCTTTATCTTAACCACCCAAAATAACTTTCTGTCCGGAAAAAATGTATCAAACTATTGTTATTTTCCTATCAGAGGGGTATAAAACAGCATGGTTGACAGTCTTGTAACTTTGTTCATTAAGGAGATAAGAACAGAAATATGTCTTTTTTTAACAGAATTCTGTATTTTTTGTTCGTTAATTCACATCCTCCTCTCAAAAACTTTTCTAAAACATGTCACTGTGTAACAGTCACGTAAACATGACATTAAAAATGTAAATCACGACTGATTTCGACTCTCCTATACTATAGCACGGTGTAGATACCGAGAGAAACGTAACTCATCCACTTACTTGAGCTGACAGTAAACAAAGGGAAACACATTGACAAAACACACTTGTCATTTAGCTACACGTTTTCAGGTGAAGGATTGTGCGACTATAATGTACACCAACTAAGAGAAGGTAGAAATGCTGCTCATCACTGGTGAATGTAAGGTTGCAGAACAGTAATAGCAATGTGGCTTCTTCTTTACAATTGGGGTACGAGTAGTACAGTACTGTAGTACTTTTAAACTGTTCTTTGTGGACAGGAAAGGCAACCTCCGATTACAAACTGCCTCACTATAGTTCTCTTTTAATGTTGTTGAACGTAGACATAATGCTACTCAAGCAGTGAAAGCCTACAGAGAGCGATATCATAACAACAACCCACCTTCCACAAGAGTTTTTTTCTCGTCGTGTAGTGACTCTCCAGGAAACGTTAAGTTTCGGTCTCTGGCAATTGCCGTAGAACTCGCTGGCACATATGAATTCCCTGAAGTTACTGTTCTCACATCTGATGCAATTAATCCACTCGTGACCACACGCCAGCTTCAACAGATCAGCATTCACAGAACCAGTGTACATCGCATGCTGACACGTTACCAGTTCCTTCCCTCTCATGCTCCCTGCCACCGTTGGATCAGCAGCTGCCAGCAGCAAGTCGTATACTCCTATCTTACTTATTTGTTTCATAGTTTAATTATTAATTTCTTTGCTTGTTTTTGGGTACTTGCATTGTTTAATTCAAAAATTTCGGGCGTATTATAGTATTTGAGAGTTGTAGCATCGCGCTTTACTGTTTACTTCGTAGATTCTTACTTAAATTGCGTGTGAGTTTCGTATAGGAGGTGTGATTTCGAGTTTTAGTTACTGTAATCGTAAATTCAGGTAGATTGTAGCGCAGTCGTTAGTCATTTGTACCGGTTAGTTAATACATTCTTTGCGTGTTTCCCTTGCGTTATCTAGGCACTGACTCGTGTTTCAGTAACCGTTGTTCAACATCGACTAGAATGGACAGGGAGTGTGATTACTGTGTTCGGATGAGGGCTGAGTTGGCATCCCTTCGCTCACATCTGCAAGCGGCGCTGACTTCGGTCGCGCAGCTTGAGGCTTTTGCCAATGGGCACCACTGTGGGGAGCCGGACTTGGGTATCACGGGGGTGTCAACCACGTCCCGTCTGTCCCCAGATCGGTCTGCCGCTGTGGTTGCCCCGGTTGCTGCCCGCAGTGGGGCTGAGCCCTCGTCTGTAGTTGATTGGGAGGTCGTTCCAAGGCGTGGCAGGCAGCGAAAGACGTCCCCGGAGGCTGATCAGAAAGCCTCTCCGGTGCGCCTGACAAACAGGTTTCAGGCACTGTCTTTGGCTCAGCCAGATGCAGCTGCGTGCCCTGTTTCAAAGGATGATTCTCAGCCTTCAAGGTCCGGGCAATCACAGAGGGTGGGCTTATTGGTAGTTGGGAGCTCCAATGTTAGGCGCGTAAAGGGGCCCCTTAGGGGTGTGGCGGCTAAGGAGGGGAAGAAATCCAGTGTGCACTCCGTGTGCATTCCGGGTGGAGTCATTCCTGTTGTGGAAAGGGTCCTTCAGATGCCATGAAGAGCACAGGGTGCAGCCAGCTGCAGGAGGTGGCACATGGCGGCACTAATGACGCGTGTCGCTTTGGATCTGAGGAAATTCTCTCTGGATTCCAGCGGCTATCTGATTTGGTGAAGGCTGCCGGTCTTGCTTACGAGATGAAGGCAGAGCTCACCATCTGCAGCATAGTTGACAGAACCGACTGCGGACCTTTGGTGCAGAGCCGGGTGGAGGGTCTGAATCAGAGGCTCAGACGGTTTTGCGACCGTGTTGGCTGCAGATTCCTTGACTTGCGCCATAGGGTGGTGGGGTTTCGGGTTCCGCTGAATAGGTCAGGAGTTCACTACACTCAGCTAGCGGCTACACGGGTAGCGGAGACTGTGTGGCAAGTGGACTGGGCGGTTTTTTTAGGTTAGAAGGCCTCGGGAAAGTACGGGGTGGGCTGCAATCTCAAAGGGTGCGTGGCAAACTCAGGACGTGCTTGGATCAAGGAACAGTTGGAATTGTGCTTGTAAATCGTTGTAGTTGTGCTGGGAATGTCCCTGAGCTTCAAGCGCTAATAGAAAAAACAGAAGCTGAAATAGTTATAGATACAGAAAGCTGGCTAAAGCCTGAAATAAGTTCTGCAGAAATTCTTACGAAGTCTCAGCGGTGTTCAGGAAAGGTAGATTAGGCAGAGTTGGTGGTGGAGTGTTTGTGTCTGTCAGTAGTGGTTTATCTTGTAGTGAGGTCGAAGTAGATACTCCGTGCGAATTGGTATGGGTGGAGGTTATACTTAACAGCCGAACTAAGTTAATAATTGGCTCCTTCTACCGACCCCCAGACTCCGATGATATAGTTGCTGAACAGTTCAGAGAAAATTTGTGTCTCGTAACAAATAAATACCCCACACATACGGTTATAGTTGGTGGGGACTTCACCCTTCCCTCGATATGTTGGCAAAAATACTTGTTGGCAAAAATACTAGCTACAAGGTCGTTGTAGCTAGGCTCAATACCGTTTCTTCCAAATCCACCAGAAACAAACGCAAAATAATTTTATTTATAAAAGCGGATAAAGTGTCACTAGAAGCCTTTCTAAGAGACATTCTCCATTCCTTCCGAACTGACTATGCAAATGTAGAGGAGATGTGGCTCAAATTCAAAGATATAGTAGCAACAGCAATTGAGAGATTCATACCTCATAAATAGGTAAGAGATGGAACTGATCCTCCATGGTACACAAAACAGGTCCGAACGCTGTTGCAGAGGCAACGGAAAAAGCATGCGAAGTTCAGAAGAACGCGAAATCCCGAAGATTGGCTAAAATTTACAGACGCGTGAAATTTGGCACGGACTTCAATGCGAAATGCCTTTAATAGGTTCCACAACGAAACATTGTCTCGAAATTTGGTAGAAAATCCGAAGAAATTCCGGTCGTATGTAAAGTACACAAGCGGTAAGACGCAGTCCATACCTTCGCTGCGCAGTGCCGATGGTACTATTACCGTCGACTGCGCCGCTAAAACAGAGTTATTGAACGCAATTATCCGAAATTCCTTCACCAGGGAAGACGAATGCAATATTCCAGAATTTGAAACACGAACAGCTGCTAGCATGAGTTTCTTTGAAGTAGATACCTTAGGGGTTGCGAAGCAACTCAAATCGCTTGATACGGGCAAGTCTTCAAGTCCAGATTGTATACCGATTAGATTCCTTTCAGATTACGCTGATACAATATCTCCCTACTTAGCAATCATATACAACCGCTCGCTCACCGATAGATCAGTACCTACAGATTGGAAAATTGCGCAGGTCGCACCAGTGTTTAAGAAGGGTAGTAGGAGTAATCCATCGAACTACAGACCTATATCATTGACGTCGGTTTGCAGTAGGGTTTTGGAGCATATACTGTATTCAAACATTATGAATCACCTCGAAGGGAACGATATATTGATACGTAATCAGCATGGTTTCAGAAAACATCGTTCTTGTGCAACGCAGCTATCTCTTTATTCGCACGAAGTAATCGCCGCTATCGACAGGGGATCTGAAGTTGATTCCGTATTTCTAGATTTCCGGAAAGCTTTTGACACCGTTCCTCACAAGCGACTTCTAATCAAACCGCGGGCCTATGGAGTGTCGTCTCAGTTGTGCGACTGGATTCGTGATTTCCCGTCAGGAAGGTCGCAGTTCGTAGTAATAGACGGCAAATCATCGAGTAAAACTGAAGTGATATCAGGTGTTCCCCAGGGAAGCGTCCTGGGACCTCTGCTGTTCGTGATCTATATAAATGACCTGGGTGACAATCTGAGCAGTTCTCTTAGGTGGTTCGCAGATGATGCTGTAATTTACCGTCTAGTAAGGTCATCCGAAGACCAGTATCAGTTGCAAAGCGATTTAGAAAAGATTGCTGTATGGTGTGGCAGGTGGCAGTTGACGCTAAATAACGAAAAGTGTGAGGTGAGCCGCATGAGTTCCAAAAGAAATCCGTTGGAATTCGATTACTCGATAAATAGTACAATTCTCAAGGCTGTCAATTCAACTAAGTACCTGGGTGTTAAAATTACGAACAACTTCAGTTGAAAAGACCACATTGATATAATTGTGGGGAAGGCGAGCCAAAGGTTGCGTTTCATTGGCAGGACACTTAGAAGATGCAACAAGTCTACTAAAGAGACAGCTTACACTACACTCGTTCGTCCTCTGTTAGAATATTGCTGCGCGGTGTGGGATCCTTACCCGGTGGGATTGACGGAGGACATCGAAAGGGTGCAAAAAAGGGCAGCTCGTTTTGTATTATCACATAATAGGGGAGAGAGTGTGGCAGATATGATACGCGAGCTGGGATGGACGTCATTAAAGCATAGACGTTTTTCGTCGCAGCGAGATCTATTTACGAAGTTTCAGTCACCAACTTTCCCTTCCGAATGCGAAAATATTTTGTTGAGCCCAACCTACATAGGTAGCAATGGTCATCAAAATAAAATAAGAGAAATCAGGGCTCTAACAGAAAGGTTTAGATGTTCGTTTTTCCCGCGCGCTGTTCGGGAGTGGAATGGTAGAGAGATAGTACGATTGTGGTTCGATGAGCCCTCTGCCAAGCACTTAAATGTAAATTGCAGAGTAGACATGTAGATGTAGATGCGCGTTTATACACCAAGAATATCATGGCTATGAATTCCAGAATCGAGTACAATTCCGTATGTGGGCACGACAACAAAGCATACCTAACCAGAACTTCATCTCCGAGGTTTATTTTACCGATGAATTTTCCTTCTCAGATAAGGGACACACATTATTAGTCCAGCGATAGCACATCATGGCTAGATACAGAACGTCAGCGTCAATGAAAATTTAATTTTTGGTGTGGGACGCTTGGTACTGTAATTATTGACCCTTATTTCATCAGTCACAACCCAAACAGAAGTGCACACGCTAACTTTCTAACATGAATTCTTCCTCGTATCTGGACGAGGCACCTCTAAGAACCAGAGTGTTTGTATGGTACCAGCACAGTGGATGACAACTAAAGTAGTGTGCCCGTGTTCCTGGGTTCGATTCCCGGCGGGATCAGGGATTTTCTCTGCCTCGTGATGGCTGGGTGTTGTGTGCTGTCCTTAGGTTAGTTAGGTTTAAGTAGTTCTAAGTTCTAGGGGACTGATGACCTTAGATGTTAAGGCCCATAGTGCTCAGAGCCATTTGAACTAAAGTAGTGTATCAACCTATACCTAGAACACAGCATAGATAGTAGGGATACAGGTGTATACAGCAGTCAAGACCACTACAGTACCGTTTCACAGAAGATTTAATTTTAAAAAGACCAAATGGGAAACTTTCGCAGAGGAACTTGATAAAGCCATAGTAAACATTCCGCCAACCCCAGAGAAGTAACAAGCATTTGTGCGAATGCTGCAGAGAATCTCGAGACAACATATACCACGAGGCTGGCGACAGCAGTACATCCTAGGTTTCTCACATGACTCCAGGCATCTCCTAGCCAAGTACGAGGAATTATATCGAAAGGACCCCTTTAATTAAAAAACAATAGCATGTGGTAGTAGTAGTAGCTTTATTCATCCGTAGATCTCTTTTTACAAGGATATAGAACATGTCAAAGTATTTGCAAGTTTAGACCAATTTAAAATAAACTACTTTGTATACCCATACACTTACAGACATCTAGTTAGAGACAATCATTAGATTTACTCCTGGTATACAATACTTAAAAAAAAAAAAACTTATTACATAATGTAATGCCACACTGTTCACTCATATCGCATGGCCAGTCAGTGCACGCACTGCACACACATTGTTTCGTAAAACTCCACTCACGGCACACACACACACACACACATACACATACACACACACACACATACACACACACACACACACTGGTGATCTCTGGGCCATTTTCTGTACCGCAACATCCCATTTGCTATCCTGAAAAACTCAGTCAGCATCCCTCTATAATGAGTGAGATGTTGGACTTAGGAAGCGGAATAGGTCTTACTACTGTGCTATGCATAGCTTGGGGGTAAGTTTTTCTAGAAAAGGGAAAAAGAAGGAAAGAAACATAGTGAGAAGGTGTTAGGTGGAATGTTGGATGTTTTATAATCATTATAATTATTTATTTGTATAACTTTTTTAGGCAAACCCCTACTCTGTTTTGTCGAAGTAATACTTCAATGTAGAAAATGTATTGCATGACAGGTACTTTTTAGCTGCCTTTTTGAATAAGTGTATTTTTGCAAATCTTTAATCTCTTTTGGTAATTTATTGTACAGTTTTATTCCTTGGTAGAAAACGCTGTCTTGAGTTTGATGCTTATTTATTCTTGATAATTGTAAGTTGACTCTAGCTCTTGTTCCATGGTCATAGACAGAGCTATCTGTGCACTAATTACCAATTTTATTTCTGATGTGTACAACTGATTGATAAATGTATTCACACAGAGCAGTTCAAATCCCCAGTGGTTTGAACAAATCTTTTCAATGAGCTGGACTACTATTTTTGGTTATTATTCTTATGGCTCTTTTCTGGAGTTTGAAAACTGTGTTCATATTTTGTGCATTTGTTCCCCAAAAAAGAATGCCATAGCTTGGAATTGAGTGTACATATGAATAGTATGTAACTAAAAGACACTGTGTGTTACATACTGATGATAGGACTCTAAGGGCATAACATGCTGATGACATTCTGCTTGAAAGTACCTTTGTGCTTACGCACCACTTCAACTGCGAATCGATTTTCATCCCTAGAAATTATGCATTTGTTACACAGTCTATAGCAGTACCATCTACATTTAATGTAACATTGTCATTTTCCCTCTTCAAACTGAAATTCATGGCAATAGTTTTCTTTATGTTCAATCTCACTTTATTGCTTATTGAACAATCGTAAACTTTCTTGAGAGTTTCATTTGCTTTCTCTGCAAGGAGTTCTCTTGTTTTCTCTGTGACTGTAATATTGTTGTCAACAGCGAAGAGAATTTTTCCAGCATGAGTAACGCTACTGTGAAAGTCATTGATGTACGCTATGTTGTGAAATCAATATGTTAATGCATTTTGGTTCTGATAAGTGTTTCACTAAATGCTTAGATCCATTTGAAGTGTGTGTTATCTCTGCTCTTTGTAACCTATCTGCTAGTTATGATCGAAACCAGTCATTAGCTACCCCTCTTATTCCTAATGTTTCTCGATTATTTAACAGAATCTTGTGGTCTACTGTATCAGAGGCCTTAGAAAGATCCAAAAATACGCCTGTGACACACTCATCTTTGTCAAGAGGATTAAGTACAACTTTTTTAAAATCTAAATGATTGTATTTATTAAGGTAATTCAGTTATCTGTCTTTCATAATTGCTTCCATTATATTTGAAAATGGTGACAGAAGGGATATGGGCAAGTAATTTTCTGTCTTCTGCATTACCTGTCTTAAGCAAAGGTACAACTCTTGCCTTTTTTAACTGCTCTGTAAATGTCCCTGATGTGAAGGATTCATTTATTATATTTGTTAAGGGGTCTTATATAATCTCTATACACTGTTTCAATACGCTCATTGGTACTTCATCTAAGCCTACTGACGATTTATTTTTTAGTTTTTGAACAGTTTTATTGACTTCATTCTCTGTGGTTGGAAGTAACATCATTGTATTTAGTGCAACATTATTTACAGTGGTTATATTTGTTTTGGGGGATTTTTGCTGTAACTTCTCTGCAATACTTGAAAAATTCTCGTTTACATAGATCGCTAAGTCGTGTGGATTATTTATTACTTTATCCCCATCCCTTAGCAGTACAATATTCTGTGTTTGTTTGCCTCTCCGCATTTCTTTTTTTATAACATTCCAAACTGCTTTGCTTTTATCCTCTTCATTGCATATTATTTTTACATTAAATGACTTTTTGCAGCAATCAGCACCTTCCTGTGGGTCTTTTTGTATCTATGATAGAAATTTAAGAATTCTGCATCATTGCGAATCTTTTTCATGTAAATGAGATATTTAAGTGTTTGGGAGGACCTCTTCATACCTGCTGTTATCCATCTGTTTTAGTGACATTTTGTTAGACATGCGTATTTTTGGAAATGCTGTTTCAATGTTCAATTTAAATAATGTGGAAAATTTAGAGAATTTCATATTCACATTGGTTTCTCATACACTTCAACCTAGCTTTGTTGTGCTAGTTCTTTTGCAAAATCTTTTATTTTGATTTCTGATGGATGTCGTTCGTAGGCTTGTAGTTTAAGGAATGATTCGATGCCCGATTTTACTGTTGTTATTTGACAGAGATGGCCTGATAGTTCGAGGTCTTTTACAGCTACATCACATTTTTCCTCATCCATATTTGTGGCCACATGGTCAGTTACTGATGCAGTCATTGTAGTAACCCTTGTTGCGTTATTGACGAATAGGGACATTTGAAACAAAAAAATGTCCAAACAAAAAAGTGTCCACACTTCCACTGAGAGATCTATATTGTTGTTGTTGTGGTCTTTAGTCCTGAGACTGGTTTGATCCAGCTCTCCATGACACTCTATCCTGTGCAAGCTTCTTCATCTCCCAGTACCTACTGCAGCCTACATCCTTCTGAATCTGCTTAGTGTATTCATCTCTTGGTCTCACTCTTCGATTTTTACCCTCCACGCTGCCCTCCAATACTAAATTGGTGATCCCTCTATGTCTCAGAACATGTCCTACCAACCGATCCCTTCTTCTAGTCAAGTTGTGCCACAAGCTCATCTTCTCCCCAGTTCTATTCAATACATCCTCATTAGTTATGTGATGTACCCATCTAATCTTCAGCATTCTTCTGTAGCACCACATTTCGAAAGTTTCTATTCTCTTCTTGTCCAAACTATTTATCGTCCACCTTTCACTTCCATACATGGCTACCCTCCATACAAATACTTTCAGAAACGACTTCCTGACATTTAAATCTATACTCGATGTTAATAAATTTTTCTTCTTCAGAAACGCTTTCCTTGCCATTGCCAGTCTACATTTTATATCCTCTCTACTTCGACCATCATCAGTTATTTTGCTCCCCAAATAGCAAAACTCCTTTACTACTTGAAGTGTCTCATGTTGTAATCTAATTCCCTCAACAGCACCCGACTTAATTCGACTACATTCCATTATCCTCGTTTTGCTTTTGTTGATGTTCATCTTATAGCCTCCTTTCAAGACACTGTCCATTCCGTTCAACTGCTCTTCCAAGTGCTTTGCTGTCTCTGACAGAATTACAATGTCATGGGCGAACCTCAAAGTAATTATTTTTTCTCCATGGATTTTAATACCTACTCCGAACTTTTCTTTTGTTTCCTTTACTGCTTGCTCAATATACAGATTGAATAGCATCGGGGATAGGCTACAACCCTGTCTCACTCCCTTCCCAACCACTGCTTCCCTTTCATATCCCTCGACTCTTATAACTGCCATTTGCTTTCTGTACAACTTGAAAATAGCCTTTCGCTCCCTGTATTTTACCCCTGACACCTTCCGAATTTGAAGCAGAGTATTTCATTCAACATTTTCAAAAGCTTTCTCTAAGTCTACAAATGCTAGAAACGTAGGTTTGCCGTTCCTTAATCTTTCTTCCAAGATAGGTCGTAGGGTCAGTATTGCCTCACGTGTTCCAACATTTCTACGGAATCCCAACTCATCTTCCCCGAGGTCGGTTTCTATCAGTATTTCCATTCGTCTGTAAAGAATTCGCGTTAGTACTTTGCAGCTGTGACTTACTAAACTGATAGTTTCTTTGGGATTGGAATTATTATATTTTTCTTGAAGTCTGAGGGTATTTCGCCTGTCTCATACATCTTGCTGACCAGATGGTAGAGTTTTGTCAGGACTGGCTCTGGCAAGGCTGTCAGTAGTTCTAATGGAATGTTGTCTACTCCGGGGACCTTGTTTCGACTCAGGTCTTTCAGTGCTCTGTCAAACTCGTCACGCAGTATCATATCTCCCATTTCTTCTTCATCTA
The DNA here is from genome assembly GCF_023864275.1 of Schistocerca cancellata. Taxonomy (NCBI): domain Eukaryota; kingdom Metazoa; phylum Arthropoda; class Insecta; order Orthoptera; family Acrididae; genus Schistocerca; species Schistocerca cancellata. The sequence continues at coordinate 388,701,235 of NC_064629.1, read as the reverse complement.
CATCCTCTTCCTTTTCCATAATATTGTCTTCAAGTACATCGCCCTTATATAGACCCTCTATATACTCCTTCCACGTTTCTGCTTTCCCTTCTTTGCATAGAACTGGGTTTCCATCTGAACTCTTGATATTAATGCAAGTGGTTCTCCTTTCTCCAATGGACTCTTTAATTTTCCTGTAGGCAGTACCTATCTTACCTCTAGTGAGATATGCCTCTATATCCTTACGTTTGTCCTCTAGCCATCACTGCTTAGCCATTTTGCACTTCCTGTCGATCTCATTTTTGAGACGTTTGTATTCCTTTTTGCCTTCTTCATTTACTGCATTTTCATATTTTCTCCTTTCATCAATCACACAAAATGATACTATATATGATACGGCTTTGATGGAAATGCTAAGTGAAGCTCTACAAAATAGATGGCTGGAGACCCTGAAGATGATGGATATGACACATCGCAGAAAAATAGTATGCAATCTCATTAAAAAACTTGACAGAGACCCAAACGGTCCCAAACAGTCTGCCGCAGTGACACCTAATAAAGTGGCTCATCAACAGCTCCTGAATGGAAAGACTAACACAAAACAACAGAAAGTAAAAATTACCAGGACTTTAGAATCAGAAACTAATAGGTTCCTAACACCCTTTACAATGAAGGAATTCAACAAGGGTCTCAGCAATATAAAAAGCGGCCAAGCAGCTGGCATGGATGACATGTGCACGGAGCAGATCAAACGCTTTGGACCGGCACAAAGAACTGGATCTTGCGACTTTTCAATCAATGTCGCGAAACATGTAAGGTCCCCAAGATGTGGAGGAAAGCAAGGATAGTGGCACTCTTGAAACCTGGGGAGGCACCTGATTCACCAAAGAACTATCGCTCAATATCTCTTCTGTGTCATCTTTACAAACTGTACGAGAGACTTATTTTAAATCGTGTCACAGACTCTATTGAGATGAAACGTATTCCTCAACAAGCTGGTTTTAGACCTGTAAAATAATGTACTAGCCAAATTCTGTGCTCAACAGAACACACAGAGGAAGGATACAAAAGAAAAAAGATAACAGAGCTAGCCCTGGTCGACCTTAGCTCTGCATATGATACAATTAACCACATGCGGCTGTTCCCGAAGCTCTATAAGAACTAAGAGACTATCAGTTTGTTAAGATTATCGAGTCCCTATTACAAAATAGACAATTTTGTGTTGTCCTCAATGGGAAAAAGAGCAGATGGAAAAAACAGAAAAATTGTCTGGCCCAAGGAAGCGTTTTGGCGCCATTCTTATTTAATCGGTACACTATTGACCAACTGATGCCTAAGCACGCAAAACATCTTCTGTATGCGGATGACCTGGCAATTACAACACAGGGGTGGACCTTCGAGGATGTAGAACAGAACCTGGAAAAAGCTCTTAAAGAAATGTTAGAGCATTATAACAACAACTTTCTTAAGCTAAACCTGTTCAAAACACATGTCAGCACCTTCCACCTTCGATTCTGGCTAACTAGCCTTAAACTTAAAGTCACTTGGAATAATACCACACTGGAGTGTACCGACAGACCAACTTACCTGGGCGCTCGATAGATCTCTGACATACAGGTACCATTGTGAAAAGACGCGTCAAAAGGTAACTGTCAGAAATAATATTCTGCGGAAACTAGCTAACAGCAAATGGCGTGCTAAACCTTCCATATCAAGAACCACTGCACAAGCCTTATGCTTCTCTACAGCCGAATATGCCTGCCCAGTATGGTCCAGATCAACCCATGCGAAGAAGGTCGACAGTGCTGCGCAGGCTATGCAGCGCCTGCTCGCCTGCCCAAACTGCTCTTATAGGTGAAACCCCTACGATTTATGGCTGGACTTGAAAGAAGCCTTCGACGTGGCCCTATACTGGGCTGAAAGGTTGTGACCTGGTTTCCGCACGCGAAAAGGTAATGTAAAGTAAGTGGATGACCAGCATGCTTTGGGTGCACTTCGTGTTCTGAACGAAAGGTATATTGTTCGATAAACTAGTAGTGGAAGAACAGTAAATTGACCTACTCGGTCTCCTCATTTAACTCCTCTGGACTTTTTTCTTTGGGATGCGTATAGGATGTAGTTTAATGCGATATTCCAAAAACTCCAGAGAACCTGTAGGAATATATCGTGCTTGTCTGCAGTTCACTTCAGCAGACAATAGTTGAAGCTGCGTTGATATCTTGCGTCCAACGCTTGGACTAGCTTATAACTGACCGTGGGCACCACTTCGAGCATGTGCTATTCGTTTTTGTACCCAGAATGAACTACTGTAGTAAAAAACACTATTAAAGATCACCGATTCTGTTTCTTACTATGTTGGAACTTGAGTATACGTGAGTAAGTGATATATTTGAAAAGGTCTTGAGGAGAGGAAGTAGACTATCAAATAAAGCATATAGGATGCCCTCACTTCGATAAAAAAGAACCTGGTTAAAGAAATCTGGTTTTAGAATTGGATCGTGGAATGTAAGATCAGCCATGACCTGATGAAAGACACAGCTAGAATAAATACTTGGTAGACACGCTGACAGTAATTCAAGAAACTAGATTTCCTCAGGGACTCATGAGGATTGGTGATACTCACACGCTCTTCAGCAGCAACGTGCTAAGTGAATCCTGGGCTTCAGAGTTGGATTTGCTGTCCTCAATAAAATGATATCGGCTCTCAATAAGTGGTCGTCGCCTCTCTGGATCATTTTAAAAGCTAAAACATATAAGAGCTGCTTAGTAAACTGTCATGTTCCATCAGAGGACGCTGATTGAAGAACAAAGAACAATTTACACCTTGAGATAGATCTGGTACCGCGCGCCGCGGAATTTGAATCCGCGCCAGACGTCATGGACGTCGAAGACCCCTAGAGGTCTCTGCACCATCGCGCCGTAAGCTGTGGCGGCGCGCGCCTCCTGGCCGGCTATTAGTGTGAGGGCGCCACAGTGGAACACGTGGTCCCAGCGGCCTATAGCGACGCCCCCGATAGCGTACATAAGCGCCTGCCTCTCGCTCAGCCAGTGCCTGGATATCTGCCCCCCCCCTTCCAAATTCTATAAGTCCCTCCAAATCCTTGAGCGTCATGCACTCCGCCTCGTCTTCCGTATACGCTCCCGTCCTCCACGCGGATCCTCTATGATCTCATTCCTTTACCCCATCTGCTCCTATTCCTCGAACATATCCGCATCCTCTACACCTCCCGGCGCCTTGAACCCCCTCACCCCCTGGTTGCTCCTCTCCTCTCCCATCCCCACCCCCTGCCACGTCTTCACTGTTGCGTCCCCCGTACGCTCCATCTCTACACCTACATCTCCTTTCCCAAGGTGGCTTCCATCAACTCCCCCTCCGGATGATGCCCTCTCTCCCTCCATTTATCCCTCCTATCAACTCTGATCCTCACTCCCCTTCCTTTCCTCTGTCCTTTACCTGGGCTCCCTCTCCCCCCCTTCCATCCTCTTTCTTCCCCACCCCTCTTTGCCCCCCTTCTCTCCCCCGAGTCCTTTTACATTTCCCTCCTCTGCCTCCTCTCATTCCCTCTTGCGTCTGCCCTTCTCCCCCTTTATTAGTCCTCTCCCTCCTTGGATTCCCCCCCTTTTTCGTATTTTTCCTTCCTCCCTCCTTGTTCTTCCCCCTCCTCCAGGTCCCCCCCCCCCATCTGCCTTTGGCTCGGGAGTGTCATCTTTGTGCCGCCAGTTTCGCACATTGTTCTACATTGAGTGTTCTACAGTGAGTGTTTTACAGTGAGTGTTCCGTGTTGTGTTTTTTGGGAAGTGTTGCGAACGGCCATCATACTGTCGCTGGGTGTGCCTTTTATCTCTTGCGAACAGAAACCAGACTGTCGCCGTGTTTTTTTTTAATTTTTTAAATTGTGTGTGTCCTATGTTACTTGTCTGATTCCTGTGTCTTTTATTAACGTTGCCAACCCCTTTTGCATACTGTTTTAACTTTCCGCATTTTTCCGCCATTTTACACTTGACGTCACCGTTTTATCCCCTGTTTTTCTTGTTTCTTTTCTTCTTCCGTTTTTTAAACTAAAAGTCTGTAGAGCAGCGTACTAAGCTGCTGCCAGCCCGCCCCCTTCGGGGGGAATTGAAAATCAATAAAGGAAAAAAAAAAAAGCTCAGCCAGTCTAATATCGCGTACGTTGATTTACACCTCGCTTGGCGCTAGACAATTAACTTCTTTGTTCTGTGTACGAGTGGATGTGTTTGTTCCCTGGTGACTCCGTTGTTCGGTTTGGTTGTATTTGTTCTGTTCTTCGTTGGTCGTGTCCGTCCTCTCCCGTTGCCGTGTTGTTCGCGGGCCTCTCCGCGGGTCCCGCCGAGCTTCCCGTCATTGGTACCCCGCGACCGTCCTGGCCGCAGTTACAACATTACCGAATTTAGCAGTCAGACTACCAAGGCATTCAATGCAGTCAGTAATAGGAGACTCTCAGTGCCCAAGTCGGGAGAGAAGATGAGACCGGTGCCATTCAACATTTTGTCCTGATAGTAGCTATTAATCAAGCTACGGGAACATTAACAGGCTGAATAACTTTGTAGAAACAAGGAGAATGACCATTAGAAGCACGTACATTCCCCGCAATGTTGTACATAAGGTTACCTAAATACGACAGATGGAAGTACGATGAACCAGATGGAACATGTTCTAGTGGGCCGAGGCCATCATGGAAGCGTCGAACGCGTACGAACCTTCCTTAGGGCAGATGTGAATTTCCATAACCTGTTTTTGGTGGTAATCAAACTACATCTCAAACTGTCTACCAAGTGGCGAGGTAATACTGAGAGGATGGTCCGCTTTGACAAAGATACAGTGTAAGACGTATAAGTGAGACAGCTCTATCAAAATAAAACTGCAGAACGCCTCGCAATATCGTAGGATCCTAACAATGTGTAAGGTTCATGGTTGGCGTTAAGAATACAATGTGAAATGAAAAGCTTGTTTGCCATTCAGGACGCAAAAGTAAACCTTGGTTCGATGAAGAACGTAGCAACCTTGTTTATACCAGATCACCGAAGAGGCTAAAACGTCTAGGAACAACTTTCCTTTGTTGCAAAGATAGCTTATTAAGAGGCGAGGCGTAACACAGATGAGCTCATAAGGAAGAAGAAACGGGAAGATCGTAAAAGTCTGTTGGTAGCAGTCGAAGAATCAAAGTCGTCCCGGCCCTTTTTCCAGGTGTCAAAATTCGCCAGAGGTGTCTACCGGAACATACATTGTTTTTAACAATGTTGTTGAAGTATTGTTGGATAATGTCTCTGCAGCGTAGCAACCAGCATCTTTCCCCTTTCTCAAAACAGGGCACTCATTAAAGATTGACACCGTAAAGTGGTAGAGTATTTAGTGCGCCGATATGCCCGTTTGGAGAGTCTCTGGAGCAATCATCTTCGTTCAATCTCCCACAACAATGACGGTCACCTTCTAGGGTCGCTAGGACCACAATATAACATTATGTTTTTTTTTCATCTGTTCATGTTACCAAACAGGGTGAACCTAATGTCAGTTTTATCTACGGAATACATATTTTGTCACTAAGCCGAAGAATTGTTGGAGCACATCAGTGCTTAGTTAGACGTGGTCCTCTTGGAAGAGGTATGCCCTTACCTTTGTTCACCGTTTGAATTGTCTATCCTACCGAGTTAGAGGGGGCCTACACTTGACGTGGGCTCCAGAATTTTTCGCAGGAACAGGTAACTGCCAGAGGTGGAATAAGCGAAGTCACAGAGAATTCCCTTGGACCAACCTGGGAACAAACCTCGGAGCTTTAAATCTATAGTATGTGACCTGAACACTGTGCCACCAGGCTGCAATATTGGCGTTTTAAACTAGTTGTAATGTGTGTGTGTATCGTTCAAACGCCACAAAATTTGTTGTTTTGGACTAATTACTAAGGGAGAATGTAGTACATAGAGGACACTATAATTAGAAACGCATTATGGTTTTTGGTCGTTACTTCAGTCAAGTGAGTCATTTTAGAATTACGAGAAGAATGTGCACTAGAGACCGCCTCATGTAGTTTCCGTCATTTTTTACAGCATTCGTTCTTCCTAGGCATGAGGCTGTGTTTTGAGGTCTACACAATTCAGTGCTGCACGATATATTAACGTTACAGTATTTTGAATGTACTGTTAATTCCTCAGTCACAGAATTTTATGGTGAGTGAAATTCCTTACATTTGTAAAAATAGTTATATGACGTGTGGACTGTGAAGCCATTTTTCAGCAGTCGTGCGCCATCATGTGCCAGAGACAAACGGGATTTTACCATGGACATGGATATTTTGAATGTACTGTTAATTCCTCAGTCACAGAATTTTATGGTGAGTGAAATTCCTTACATTTGTAAAAATAGTTATATGACGTGTGGACTGGAAGCCATTTTTCAGCTGTCGTGCGCCATCATGTGCCAGAGACAAACGGGATTTTACCATGGACATGGGATATTTATAGTTTTTTACGGTTATTTAAACGTCTCTTTAAAAAAAACATATAACTCTTTTGGGTCAGGTTAAATTACAACAACCGTGCTGAAATTACTTCTTAGAGTGATCATTTGTCCATAAAGGAAAGGAGACGGTTGAGAGCTAAGGACGGTAGTCAACTGCTTTTCATATTATGTTATTACAGATGCGAGACCGAGATCCTTCGTTTGTAACACATTACCATATATTGAAAAAATATTACCTAAAAACTATGGATCAGTAGATCTTGTAGATGTGCTTTCAGCTTTTGAATTAACCCTGTAATGAGACGAGACAGTTCGAAGTATCCAGTTTGCAAACGACAGTAGAAATTCTCAAACAACTCTTTTATCCAGTTTATGTTGAAGAATTTAGACATCCATATTGACAAAATTAATAAGAAACATAAGCAGTATCCATGTAAACAAACTTCTTGTCCTTTATTTAATATTGTTCTGTTAGTTTTACTGTTTCCAAAACCATTATCGTTACTGTTAAACTGATAAACGGCGATATTTACTTACCTCTTAAGTTTTTCGCCACTTTCTTAGACTTTTTGAAGATCCATTTTGATACTGTACAACCATCCTGTTCTGCAATTTTGCATTACACTGAACCTTTTCTGAAATACTGCATGTATCATATAAATGTACGGAACATCAAATGTAAAAAAACCGAGAGAGATTGTCTTCTTGCGCGCACTATCCGTGCCTCTCTACCACAAAACATTACTTAAAATAAAGAATTAAAAAACTGCTCAGCATGATGATAACAAATTCTACAGTTTCTAGAAAGTGCGATGACGTCGGTAGTTATTAAGTTGCAACAGGGTCAATGAAGGTTTTCTCACTCTGCCCAGCCTAAGCAGCTGTGACAATAATAGTAACCCTCATGGAGGGACAGTGCGGCCCGGTATTTCCCAGACTCCATACGAAGTACATTCCCTTGGGACTCAGTCCACACATTAGTGCCGATATTGTCGGCAACGCTGGCTCATCGCTGCCATATTTCCTTCGCACGCAACGCCCCACTAGCAATAGCTCCGATGTTAAAACGGGGTAATTTTAAAATAAAGATTACTTCGCAGTCGATTTTAAGATAACTTCTTCCCTTTTTTTTAATTTTGCAAAAATATCTGGTGGTGCCTGAACCCCTAAACCAGCCTCTGACTACGCCCGTACTGCAGATACTTGTGCACGATTCAGGAACCGCAACTGTGGGTAGAAAAGTAAAAGCAGAAAAGCTGAACTACTTTTTCTAATGTTTCTTTACAAAGAAAAACCCTGTGTTATTTTCTTAGTTTAATTCTTGTACTTGCTGCACTAGTTTCAGTCATAGCCGTAGGAAAGGGGAATTTTGTTAAAATTTTAGTAAAGGCGATGTTGGACGATGAAGTCTGGGGCAGCTGGCAGTGTGTGGTAATAGTCGGCAGCCAGTATGCCAGGCAGGGTAAACATGGCGCGGAGCTGCAGCAGCATATTGCACGTACGATTTGCTTGGAGTGGAGCAACAGTGAGGCAGGGAACTGCAGCGTTGCTTAAAGTTATTGCGATGTATGGGGCGAGGCAGTAGGCCAGAGCCAGGAGTGTCGATATGTATGTGGTTGATGTATGGGAATTTACCCCTGCCATAGTTTCTGCCTCTCTCTGACACTACGTCAGAAGTGAGTCAGTATAAATAGTCTGACACTTTTAGCTTGAGGAATGTGTGCCAGGTCAGTTGAGAGTCAGGTCGGACTTGTGCTGGTCTACACTTATAGGGGCCAGTCTGGCAGCGATGTTGTAAATATTCTGTGTAAACCTGTACTTTGCATTTATGTACTTATTCGGGCTGTATTCCCCCTTTGGGGACACAACACCGAGGCCAGAAGGAATTGCAGCCAGGTACCTGGAGACAGTATGGTCTGCCTGAAGGAGGGCGGTGACAGCGGTATGCAGCGGGTCCAGGACGGGCCACGTTCGCTTCCCACCTGGCTTACAGGGGTCCGGGCGAGGCGTACCGCTGTGGGAGGCGCAGCAGCGCTGAAACAGTGTTAGGGACGGCCGCGGGTGTTGCCATCCGGCAAGCACCACTAGTGGCAAGTTGCGGCACGGCGTCCAGGAGGGCGTGGGTTCGAATCCGGTCCTGTCCTGGGAGCAGCAGTGGCCGAGGGCCACGGGTGACTAGTACAACCACATTTGTCCCGTGGTCGGAGAGAGTAGGCCAAACGTGGTGGAGAGCGGCAGGGACCAGGGACTGTAACAGTCTCCGGAATTGCAGGCAGTCGCTACGTCTCGGCTGACTTCCACCGTTGGGCGGCCTTGATGGTCGCAGCAGTGGTGTCGGCAGTCCAGGAGTGCTGAGACAGCCGGACTCGCGGAACAGCGCACAGGCGATGCACCGACATTATGCTTCTGTAAACTATCTGAATAAAGAAATACTTCCGAATACCGCTGTATCACTCTGCACTCCCGTTGACGCTATTGAAAATGCTTGGCCTCCTGACGAGAAATTGTGCGGTGGTCCCCAGCTTCAGTTCTGCCAACTGGAGTCCCGGGTTAGACCATCGACGGGCCACAACATACTGTTGAGAAAGTGAATGCAGTAGTTATTACTGACGCCAGCATTGAGAAGCAGCTTCAGGACTCAATGGAATCCCTGTCATATTCTATACTGAATTTATGGCTGTGTTAGCCTCTCTTTTAATTATCATCGACTGTAGATCCCGAGAACAAAAAACTGTCCCCAGTAGTTGTAAGAAGGCAATTGTCACATGCGTTTCTAGAATCTTGTAACATATTTTGAGATCAAACATAATGAGGACCCCCTTCCTGACAAGCAGCCTGGATACCGAATAATACGATCACGTAAAAACCAACTCACACTTTAATCCCATAACATCTTGAAATCCTGCCAATATTTTCAGACAGTATTTGACTCAGTACCACACATCCACTTATTAATAAAAGGTCAGTCGTATGGTGCATCAAACAAAATTTGTGACAGGGCTAAGGTTTTTTTAGTACGAAGGACGCAGCAAATTATCTAGGATGGAGAGGCATGGACTGATGTAGAAGTAACTTGGAGTGTGACCCAGGGAAGTGTGGTGGGGCCCTTGGCGTATGTGTTGTACATTATCATCTAGTAGATAACATATATAGTACCCACAGAAATTTTGCTAATAATGCAATTATCTGTAATGAAGTACTATCTGAAAGAAGCTGCACAAACATTTAGTCAGATCTTGATAAGATATAAAAGTGTTGGAGGAACTGGCAACTAGTTTCTAACATTCAGAAATTTAAAACTATGGACGCCATAAAACGAAAAAAATGTAGTATCCCGAGATTATAATGTCATTGAGTCAAAATCTGAACAGGTCAGTTCATCGAAATACCTGGGTGTGACAGTGTGTGTAGATATGAAATGGTACGAACACATAAGTTCAGTCGTAGATAAAGTGAGTGACAGACTACGGTTCATCGGTAGAATTCTAGGGAAAAGCAACCCGTCTACAAAGGAAACTCCATAAAACACTTCTGTGATTAATCCTAGAATATTGCTCAAATGTGTGTAATCCGTACCAAATAGGACTAACGGAGGATACTGAACGGATATAGAGACGGGTACGTCACAGGTTTGCTTGGCCCAAGGAAGGGTGTGACAAAGATACTGAAAGAACTAAGCTACTAGACTCATGAAGATAGAGCCAGACTACCCCGTAAAAACCTGCTCAGCATGTTTTAGAACCTGCTGAATCTAGGAGTATATAACGGCCCCTACTTGTTACTCTCATAGAGATCGCGAAGACATTGTTAGACTAGTTACGGCAAGCAGAGTCACATTTAAGCAAATATTGTTTCCGCTCTCCATATATGAATGATTTATTTTTTCAAAACATAACAAATATTCATAGAACTTTTAGAACAGCCGTTTTATTTTTCGTCTCGACCTTTTGGAAATATAATGATAATTCTTCAGAATGTTTTGATGTCCAAACTGCCCCTCATCTTTATTTGCTTCCAAACACCCACAAATGAAATTCACTCAGCCAGGTATTTCATCTTCTTTTGGTCACCCAACGCCACTATTAATTAAAACATGAGATTTGAAAAACCTTTTGGTACAGTTACCATGATATTCACCTACAACAACACGGGTGACTTCAATACGCCCTACCCGAAACTCTACTTGAGTTCCTCAGTCATTATTCCGTTTTGTCACCATCTCCATTATCATTTTCAAAATTATTTTCGTAACGTCACGAACTACGTCTTTCTTTTTTGAAAAAGTCGGTTTTTTCACCAAGTTTATATCTGTGCTTCTAATAAGATATCCTGAAGTTTGCATGAGCAACAGCGGTACAGTTCATCAGAACAATGTGTTTGCAACGCTTTATCATCTAATTCATCTCAACAAAGGTGTGTATGGCTTTTTTCTTCACTGTGTCAGTTCTTCCCTGTCCACAACACGTTCAGTACTAACAAAACATTCCGACCTCACGTTGATTTCGATCACGACCGACCGGAGATACCGGCCTGGGCACTGGAACCCATCTTGTTTGTGATGTAGACAGAGTAGATCAGTTGTTGGAAAGCCGTGCGCCTCGTAATGTGTTGCTCCGCATGTTGAACTTTGTATTGACTTGTGGATTAAGTAGCAGCTGCTTCAATGTTCTGTTACCAAACAAAAAGTTTATGAATTTGCAGTTCTTTGAACAGCAAGTACTACATAAATGCTAGTATAATTACTTTTTGCGACTGCTTAAGAAAGTGGGAAAACTTGTTTTGATTGAGAGGTTATGCCGATAGCTGCATTGTAAACTAAATAAATGTTTGGAAACACATTTTGAAATGTGTATACACATACATAATATCATAGATCTCAAAACGTAACTGCCAGCACATTTACTTTTCCAAGCGATGAAGAGCTAAAGAAAAAAATGGCTAAGGAAAATTCCTACCGATTTCTCAAAGCTAAAGAAGCCAGTAATACGCATAAAAAAATTTCCTGAAGAATGTATAAATAAGATAGAAAAGTTTGTAGCTTACGGAGAAACATAGACATTTGGAAGAAGATATCCCAAGCTGAAACTCAATGCATTGCCTTCAATTTTTCCAAATTTTCCAGAATACTTGATAATAGCTTGACCCTCATCTAGAAGTTTATAGGATGTAGAACGTGGCAATCTTGAAAAATCCGTGGCAAGAAGATGGAAAGATTACAGGCAAAATGAAGAACAAATTGCTATTAAAAATTGTGGGGATACATGCAACTACTTTTCATGTGCGACCCATATCAATAAGAAACAGCAGTGCCGTATCGAGTGTCAACAGAAAATAGTGCTGTGTTTTATTGATGTCAATAATGAATTCCCAGCTACTTTAAGTTCTATAACTATTAACACTGATTTCAGTGTCCCACTTTCTGTCAACAGGTACAAAATTCCCCAGCATTAAGTGCCAACAGCATGTAATGTAGTAAAAACCAAGGATTTATTTGATAGAATATTGAAGTATGTTGAATCAATAGTGTCTCAATGGGACAATTTTAACAAGTTTTTAGTGGCTGAAAATATGAAAATGCTAGAAGATAAATCTTCAGATGATACATGTTCGCAGCTGCATCTGATAATTCAGCAAGTTCAGTTCCTAACAGAAAATGACAACAGTCGTAGATATTGTGGGAATACACTATTACTGGCGTCTTCTCTGTATGTTCATTCACTATCAGCATACACAGCTGTGCACAGTAGTGGCTACCTACATTTTCCCCATCCATGAACGGTCAGAAAGCTGATAGGTAAGTTCAGTTTAAATAGTAAAAATGTAGATAATAGCGTAGAGTATTTGAAAGTTAAGAAAACACTTTTGAAAGATCATGAACGTGGGGTAAATGAGCTCCTCGATAATATTTACATCGAACTTCGTTTGATTTTTAAAGGAAGTACAATTTTTGGTGCCAGTAACACTGATAGCAATGATCTTGAGGTACTTACTTCAGGTGGTACTTTGCAGCCGTATATTCAACATCCTAATGACAGTGCTACAAAATTGTTTCTAATTTTTAACACAGCACAAATGGTTCAAATGGCTCTGAGCACTATGGGACATAACATCTGAGGTTATCAGTACCCAAGAACTTAGAAATACTTAAACCTAACTAACCTAAGGACATCACACACATCCATGTCCGAGGAAGGATTCGAACCTGCGACCGTAGCAGTCGCGCGGTTCCGGACTGAAGCGTCTAGAACCGCTCGGCCACCGAGGCCTGCTAACACAGTACATATACTGAAATGTATCTGTAATAACTGGATTACTAAGGCTGATAGTCTTGAAGTTACCAGATTTGGCCTGTTTTGAAGTTGTAGCTACTGCAGAAAAGTTTTTTGCTGAAATAGTTATGCATTGTATTGTTATTTAAGGCTTTATTTCCTTCCAATATTCAGAAGCAAAAAGTTAACCTTACACTCAAAATTTTCAATGCTAGAAATGTTGCTGACTTAAAGATCTTAGCTTCAAGACAGACGGATTTGGCAGGCTCTAAATGTACTTCAACTTTCACGAAATAATTTGTATCTGGTGGCACATTGTTAATATGAAAGGTGCATATGAAGGTGAAAGGTTTAATAATCAATACAGGCAGCCTATCAGGGTAGACAGCTTTTTACAATTAGATTTTTTAGGAAAAATGTCTTAATGTTTAAAAAATTAGAGGCATACTTTGAGCCCTCTAACTTTTCAGGCAGTAATCAATACTCATGATAGGTTTTTATCACTCATTCCATGTGTATTTGAACATTATAAGCCAAATTATATACTACTGAGTAAGTCTCAGAATTACAATGTGGAAGGGAGATTATTATGTAAGTTACATTCAGATACTTGATTGTGAAAATAATTTGAGATTAAAGATATTACACTACTGAATTCTTTGAATAAAGATATTCCTCTGCATACATTGCTTCTTTGCTCCGAAATTTTCGATAAATATGTAGCTGTTGACAAATATTCTGCAGTGCTGCAGGAGAATTTTGAAGTGTTACAGATACCAGAAAATTTCCTGCCAGTGCTGATGTACAATTCTGGTTATGCTGTAAGGAAGTAGCTTTTTCTAAAAAAAATGTGAGATTTGCGCCTCTTGGGTGCTACCTGATAACGAAGTAGAAGTATCCATTTGTTATGGTGACTGGCCTTACTTGGCTTATGTTTAAAGCAATATTAGATTGGTATTCACCTAGTTTCATTGGCGATGCACATCAACTTACTGTCTTGCACAAAATATGTTGCTTAAAGCGGGAGAACAGTGGTCTTACTGGGGCTGACTTAAGTGATGTCTGCAAATGTCAGAGAACTTTGAAGGGCGTACTGCAAAATATTAACCTCCAATGTTGTAAAGTAATGATAAACGATCTCACTAAAAATATCAGTGATTCTGTAAGCAGTGTGGCAGGCTGTGGCAGGCAGTTAAAGAAACTGACTACAGCTTAGAATAATTTTCTCTACAGTTTTTTTAATTTCTCAAATCACTATATCAGTGGAGAAGTCTCTACTATTAATTAATATGTGACAAAATATATACAGTTTTCTAACATAGTAACTATACTTCCCACCACAAAATGTACTTTATAGGCCGGCCGAAACGGTCGAGCGGTTCTAGGCGCTACAGTCTGGAACCGCGCGACCGCTACGGTCGCTGGTTCGAATCCGGCCTCGGGCATGGATGTGTGTGATGTCCTTAGGTTGGTTAGGTTTAAGTAGTTCTAAGTTCTAGGGGACTGATGACCTCAGATGTTAAGTCCCATAGTGCTCAGAGCCATTTTTGTACTTTATAGCAAAGAAGGTACTCTGAACACAAAAAGTGAAAAATGTCAAAGACAGGTGTAAATAACGTATTATACAACTTTAAAAATCATGGACTGTGTAGTTTTTCAATAAATTACTATATAAATACTAAATACATTCCTTTTAAAAAAATAATTTATGTCCCCTTGTCCTTTATGATAAATTTTTAACTCAAGTTTTGATGGAGTGTCTGCTAAGGAAAGACAGGAGATTCCTCTTTAAAAGTTATATGTTTGACTTATACAGTTTTTGGGAGTAGTTCATTCAATATTTGGAGCTGAACACTCCAGCTCCTCAGCCTATGAGTGAAATTTAGTTGTGAAACAGAATTTAAAGTACTATGACTCACATTAAATATGCTATGGTGAGATATAAAATAAAATACGTTTATGAACATTTTTTTATTTTAGCATGCTCTCCCTCCCTTTCTCTTTCTTTATTTCCCGTTCCATAAGTCTGCCTGTGTGTGTGCGTGTGTGTGTGTGTGTGTGTGTTATGTTAGAGAGAGAGAGAGAGAGAGAGAGAGAGAGAGAGAAGATGGGTGAGGTGGTGACTGAATTTGAAATAAAGAATTTATTTAGAAAATGAATATTCATTAATCATATACTAGTGCCTTTTATGGCATGTTTTAGCTATAAATTTTGAAACATCTGATAAGGCAAGACAGAAGATTTACTTTAAGGTTTGTGTTTGTTTGAGTTGTACAGTCTTTAGAAGTTGTTCAGTTATTGCTTTGAGATGAGCGCTCTGTGTATGTTGTGATATTTAGTGGTTATACTCAGTGTGAAGTACAATATATCACATAAAATTTGATGTAGTGAGGTGTAAAATAAATATTTATCAACACAGATGTATGTGTGTGTCTCCTGAATTTCGGTGGATAAACAGAATTTGAGATAAAATTCCTGTTTAGGTGTTGGCAGTTTTTAGACGACATTTTGATCTCGCTAACATCATGATGAAAGATGAGCAATGAAGAAGGTCAGTTAGTATCACATGCATATAGGAACTGAGAGTCTACTTTCTTAATAAATATGACTGCTGTTCATTTCACTCGCAGTAATTTATGCTGTACTGTTAGGTTCCTGCGTAACTGCAACCTCGAAAATCGTCAAATAGTCTTAGAAAACAGTTAAGCATTTGTGACAAGAAAGACTTCAAATATAATTGACTTCTTCATTTCCTATGATTTTGTCGCAACATTACCAACATGCAGTGTCTTGTAAAAACTGCAACAGCTAAACTGCACTTTAACCGAACTTGAAGTACATTATACACTACAGTTTTCTTGTACTGAAATCGAAAAAAATTACGTATGAACATCTATTCACAGTCTCTCTCTCTCTCTCTCTCTCTCTCTCTCTCTCTCTCTCTCACGCACTGTGTGTGTGTGTGAGGTATAGAGAGAGAGAGAGAGAGAGAGAGAGAGAGAGAGAGAGAGAGAGAGAGAGAGAGATACAGAGAAAGAGAGAGAGAGGGAGAGAGAGAGAGAGAGAAAGAGAGAGGGAGAGAGAGTGGGCAGAAGTCTTATTGAAACAAATAGGCCTATAGCACGTAAATACTAGATAATTTTTTTCCAAATTTTTCAACCGACCCCCCCCCCCCCCCCGCCGCTATAACCATTTAACTGTGGACTTTGAAGAACCTGGTTATGAAAGGAAACGGAAAGAAAAGAGGTTTCACTATCAGATCCGTGTGTGTATGTGTGTTTGATCTGCAGAGTTTTGGTGTGTTCTTCATTTAGTGCTTTGAAATGAACTCTTCAGTATCTCTGTGTATGTGATTTAGTGATAAAACAGAAAAGTATACTCTGTAGTGAAGGCGCGAATTTGAAGTACGGTGATTGACTTAAAACATGCTTCAGTCAAATAAAAAACGTTGTTTGTAAATTTCTGTGTGTCTCAAGAAATTTAATGGCAGATGGCACACGATTTTGACAGTGGCAACAAAATGTGGAGAATGTTTCTACTAACAAATAAAAGAAAGAAGAACGAATATTGAGAAAAATAACACTAAACGGAAAGAGAAAGACTGATGACCTTTGACCAGGCGATGTAAATAAAAGTCTTAAATGTGGATATTTACTAATCTACCTAATTTTTCGACACTTTGACTTACTGGAAACACGTTTAATGGTCTGAAGTGTTTCTTATAGAAATTTTTTAGTCAAATTGGCGAACTCTGGTACTACACGTTTTATGGCGACAAAACAAGTGTTTATCGAAAAATGCCAAACTAATATATTCTGATATAGCGTGATGGGAACAACTGTTATATTGTAAGACAAGTCTGCCATGCACTTCACAGAGGTTTGTCAATTAGACACGTTATCAGTGATGTCGATAATAATCAAAATCGCGTAGTCAGAAGACAGTCAAAAGATGTAATTAAAGCACTTAACTTTTTCTAGTTTACTACCTTTTCGTAGATATTGCATTCACGTCATAAAAATTAACGTTTGTCAGCACAATAAATGGCTATGGGGGATATTTGATCTGCCCGCCACGTTAGGCAGGAGCCGATTGCACTCCAGATAGTGGAGTATTGCTCATGAAAGTAAAGGGCACTTGCAATTATGAGTTTCATTGAGGGAACTATACCTTGTTGACAATCAGTACGAATCATGCAGCCCCTAAGGACACACTAGAAAATCTTCTCCGTATGATATCTAGGACATGACTTTTAATAGACAGTTGAATCCTTTGGGTGTAGTCAAGAGCGGAACAACTGTAAGAAGTACTTTGTTCCGATGCATTCAGTATGGGCGCGTAGTAGCATTATTGTTCATTGCATTTCAGCTCAATGAAACTTTTAAAAAAAGGTAGTGGTGTGGTGTGGTCGACACAGTGATATATAGCTGCACGACGGCAAGATTCGACCGAATCCCACTTTAAGTAACTACCTTTTGATTTAATTCTTCATTTATTTAATCTATAGTAAATACGAAATTATCTGAAAGAGGAATTCACGGTTGTAAATAAATTTTTTCCGTCCTTCATAAAGACGCAGCATGTCGTTACCTAACCACTTAATACCAGTCCAGAGGCCTTCCACTTCAATGACCGTCTCCATCTCCAAGGAAGGGATTGTATGAAATGAGTAATTAATCTCTCGTTTTCTGCCACCTTCACCATATCAGGTAGAGCGACGTTCCAAAGTTCATCGCTGATTCTTGGCTTGGAGTCACGTGTTTCCTGGCATGGTCTGTTTAGCTTCTGCCTATTCGTTCTCAGTGGGATTGATATATATTCTGTAAACAACTCATGCGCCATAGCTGCCATGTTTATTGGAGGTTTATCCTGCTGGAAAGAGATTAACCCCAAAGGAAATAGTTGTCACACAAATGGGATCGTAACAGTAGCCTTAGTACGAGTATACAGGGCAGCATCGAGTCGGTCATGTATTCTGTGAGGTATCCCAAGTCCACCAGAACGTATCCAGCTGTAATCTGCGAGACGCATATAACCACTTTGAGATGACTCACACAAACGTTTGGAGTCGAAACAGACCACATAAAATTCTACCAGTTACAATATTTTCCTCAGCAACACTTATCGGTACTGTCAATGATCATCGCGGAGCTTCCTCTTCGCTTGCCTTTTAGAGCGGCCTCCTGAATCCGGCGCCAAACTGTATCAACCGATCTGGGTAACACTGGAAATTGTTTCAGCTGCACCGCCTTTAAGAGAAAGATTTTGTCGTGCCGTGTTTACAAGTTTATTATCCTGAACTAAGGTTGTTACATGCCAACGTCCAGTTCCAAGACGCCTATGGCATTCCCCAGTACTACGATATCGTGTTACCTATTACAGTACTGTGCACTCAAGAACACCATACCGTGTTCCAGTCTCTGACACCGTCACTGTCACTTGCTCTGTAAGTGCAACGACGCAGTCGTCAAGAGCCATTGGCGATGTGGCATGATTCATAACTACAGTGGTTTGACTCGGAGCAAGTTGAGTCGGATATCGGACCTCGAATCATATACTGTCATTGGCTGCTATTGAGTGAATAGTGCGATGACAACGTAAGTCACAATGTTAGGATGTCAGTCAACCCACAGAATACTGCCACCACTTGCAAGAATGACTTCTAACGCCACAAATTCCTCCAGAATGATGTTCCTCTCCGAGTAAGCTGATTTTACAAGGGAGTTAACCAGTTTTGTCCATGTAAATGTGTCCATACAGAGTTCCCGTCTTTAGGCCTTAGCTTCAGAAAAAAATCGAGATCAGCAATATTCACGGTTGGCAACTTCATTATTTTCAACTGGAGAGTAGGCACAGCTATCAGTAGGCTTACCTTTCGACCAGGATGGTGTCTGTTCCAGTCCCAGCCGTTAGTATATTGTTATTATTTTTCACGAGGATGACTAAAATATTTAATAAAACTGAATTTGCTGTGAGCAATAATTACTGGAAAATTGTTCTTGAAAATTTGTAATTTGTGCAATAGAAACCCGTCGTATTACCAAATACGATGAGAAAGTCCATTTTGCTCGTAATATCAATCAAATTGACATAGCTGCGACCAGTTTTTAGTGCCATCTGTTGATTACCACAGCCGATGCATTAATGAGAGGATGCGGAGGGTACGCATGCAGGCGGCTTCTGGGAGCGCAGCTGCTGGGGTGGAGTGTGCGGCGGGTCTGCTTTTATTTGCCACTTCTGCCCCGCGCACGTTCCGGGGCCGGCTGATGATATTAGGAAGCGCGCGGGCGGCTCGGGAAGCCATTCGAACACAATGTAAAGATCGACCGAGAGCCATAAAAGGTTACATAAAATCGAGCCTTGTCGTCCCTAGCACTGTAAAAAACAAAAGGGACTGCTACATCATTAAAGGCAAACGTTTAAATGTTAATGCAAGCAGCCAACCAAGAAACCCCGCCGTTCTTGTGTTGAGCTCCTCTGGCACTCTGAGTATGCCAGATACAGTGCAATGGCTACCAATGTCTTCGCGAGTTATACGAATATGTGTGTGGTTCAGCGATTTCGTAACTGTACTTTTGTATCAAAATGCATCGAATACATAGTTAATACTAGTATACTGAGAAGATAAGGTATATACTTTTTAATATTTATAGGTACTATAGAACGGTAAGGGTAACTGTATTTGGTACTCTGTAGTTAGTACTTTTGTTTTTAAACTTACAGTAAGTGTAATTTTAGATGGTTATAATTTTGTTAACATAATACTGAAATTTGTATCCTTCTTAGCTAGTAGGCACTTTCAGACCGACAGTCTCGACATTTACTAGAAACCTCCGTGAAGTTTCACTGCTTACAGCCGTTTTTTTAGGGTTCCGTACCTCATTCGATAAAAACGGATCCCTCATAGGGCCACTTTATTTTCCGTCCATCTGTCTGCCTGTCTGTCGGTCCGACTGTTCGAAACCCCTTTCGTCAAGAACGGGTAAAAGTATCAAGTTGAAAATTATGTCACATATTAAGAAGTATGGTCCCTCGGTGGTATAACAAACGTTAGCTTCCAAGTCAGTGCAGTCAAAATATACTCATTCATCAATACCTACAGGGTACTTTCCGCCGACCTAGAATCATAACATTTGACAAGAAATAAGATATCACCATAGAAGTAAAGGAAAAAATGCAAAAATTGTTACTTTGTAATTGTATCGTACGAAAAAATATTCCTTTCGTCATTTGTTATCCGACATCAAACTTGAAATTAAAACAATCAGTAGTTCTGCATTCAGGCTGACTGGGTCGCAATGGTAAATGTTATGCATCAGCAAAGAATGAATTCATTGCTCGTATGACGCGTTTCGGAATAATGTCCGTCATGAGATATCCAGGAGTGATTACTGCACGTAGATATGGCGTTTGAAATAGTATGTGAAACCAACATTCGCAGACTAGTAATCTTTCCCGCATATCTAATGACCGATAAATGCCGAAACGTCTCATACGAGCAATAATGTGATTCCTTGCCTGATGTTTTACTTTTACCATTGTGAGCCAGTCAGCTTATTATAATAATGGTCACCTGCCTCCTATATGACTTTACGTCACAGTTATGTTATTTAAATTAAAACATTCTCCAAAATCTTCGAAACCAGTGGACCGGTATCGTGCAACTGCCATTGTCAATAACAGGTGAAAACGGTCGAGATTCTCGAATCCCGAAATGGATAAGCTGTCTGTATACATAATTAAGTTCGTACAGAATCCTCAGTGTACAAGTCTTGCCTTCATGTGGTCTTTTTTTTTTTCAATATTTCAGAATTTTCTTTTTACATAGGCAGGCTTGTCAAAACCTGAAGCGTTTCTTGCTCTTAAGCGAAAGAGGTCGAGATACCGTTTCTTGTCTTCAAGCTACATATAAATGACTAGGTGTATTTTGGAGCATCGGTATGTCTGCTGAGGACTTTTCCGAGCATTGATTCAAAAACCGTTATGTTTTCTTTGCGTTCAGTGAGTCTATGCAGATTGTTCCGAACGTCATACAACATAACGACACAGGTGATGAGGGGTCCAGCTTTTGCGTTTGGAAACTGAATCTGGGTAACGTTTGTATCAATATCAGCTCATTGAGAACTGTTAACTGTCTTTGTGGACCGATAGAGAGGATGTCTGAAAGTGTGACAAATTTTCATTTGGTGCTAATATGTATATATGAAAGAGTATTGTTGTCACTCCAAACAGTTAAATTCTGAGTGCACGTTTTATTTAAGACTGAATTTCAGAAGCCGTTTTTCTGTTTATGAGATCATTTTGTACATTAAGATGGTCATGAAAATCAAGCAACGTAAATACATTCTTTTGTATTTTAGACACAATCATATAATGTTAAAACATTCATAATCGGTTTTGATCATGTAATTGTCCATATTCTGATCCCACAGAAGCAGAACTTAGAGAACGGAGCGCTTATGACAGTTACCATATAATGTGAGTGTGTCCAAAATTAAAAATAAATTTATAATACGTCAATCACTCTTTTTCACAGACAGAATGCCGATCGAATTGCAAAAGCTTTGATAGCTACGAAAGGGACAACAGAGTAAACTGTCCACTTATGTAAGTGCCCTCAAACATTCAGCACAGTGCGACTTAACAATATTGCTATTTTATAAGTTTATACAATCTACCACTTCTTTAAAATTCCACTGCTACCAATAGTAGGGGAATTTCTACATGCGCAGCCAAACTGTCCACAACAGCGGTTTGTAGTTGTCTAGTGGGGTTGCAGAACCTCGTCAATTGAATCCCAAAGTAACACCTCAGTACAAGCAAGTACGTGTGGTCTGAAAGGAAGATGTGATTTCTAAACCACATAATATAGAGGGCACTGTAAAAATAACTTTAGAGATCATTAATTTATTTTGAGAACAGTCTTCAAGAACTGGAATCGGTTTCTCAGTTTATTCGACACGAGATTACAGTCGAAGTCAGATATATTCTATTATGCAGGAAATGTTCACAGTCACTGTTCTTCAGAATAATATTTATTTCCACGACTCATAAAATCACTCTCTTCTCATATGCAAAGAAAGTGGTAAATGTCTAGAAGTTTGTTTCTGATATCCACATAAACATAAGAGTGCAGCTGTTATTTATGACTGCAAAATAGTAATTTGATAATTGTTTATTAAGAGCTTGGAACATCAGACTACAAATATTCGTGCCCATAGTTAACATTTTATGTAGTTAAACATTTTATGCTTTGCCCTTGGTTAAGACAGAAAAATACTAACTTAAAACCTGTGTGTGCGTGTGTGTGTGTGTGTGTGTGTGTGTGTGTGTGTGTGTGTGTGTGTGTGTGTTTTTTTTATACAGTATGGTATATTGTCACGATTGGGTTCAGCTTTGGATATGAAATTCATTTAGCTAGTGATTAAACTGTCTCCTTATTTTGTAGAATCTATAAACAAAGGTTTACAAGAAATGTCCACATCTCTCAATATTTTCAACATGACGTAACAATAAAAACATTAAACAGGTTCCTTGCCCAGCACTTTTCTGATTTACATTAATTTCAATACTTCCTTCGGTATGTCGCTATTCGTAGTGTTTATGGAAAGTCGCATGATGCTGGATGCCCGAAATTCAAAATTTAAAACATTCCAGGGTGCGTTTCAGATAATGGCATTCCCACAGGCCATCAACCGAACCTAAAGTGTGTGACATTGTTTCTCTGTAATCAAGTGCTGCAGTTGATATTATCTACTAAAATCGAAAGTTATTCAATTTTCACTGCAACCCTTCAGTTCTAGTAGTGAATATTGGGTTTTTGGTTGTGCTTAGTAATTATTTTATCCGTTTATTTGTTTTTATAACACAATGAACAAAATGCCATGACAGAAATTTATATTACGAGTAGTTGTTCACTATCTGCATTATTAATGGACGTAAATCAACATAGAAAAGATATTCTCTCCTGGAGCGGAAATTTGTATTTGTTAGCCGGTATTTGAAAAGTACCAACAAAACCAGATGCGAGGAATAAAGTAAAAAAGGTGGTACGTACCGATTTGTAAATTATATATATATATATATATATATATATATATATATATGTGTGTGTGTGTGTGTGTGTGTGTGTGTGTGTGTGTGTGCGTGTTTGTGGATGTTTATTTCATCCCTGAAAAACGTCCAACACTTTGTCAATAATGATTTACATAATAAAGTACTCTGACAGATATTTTTTCATGTGTTCACGTGTAGCAAGCTGCTTTTCAGGAATTTATTGACATTTTCAGTTTAAATCGGTACTGACTTTAACCAAACTGTTTGCTAGTTAATATAGTCGCAAGATTCTGATTATGATGTGTTGAGCACGTGTGTGGGGAGTGAAACCAGTTGCAAAATGACTTAGACACGATACCTGTATAGTGCGAAATGTGGCAATTGTCTCGAAATGAGGAAAAGTCTGAGGTCACCCAGATGAGTATTAAAGGAAATACATTTAATTTCTAGTACACGATAAACCACAAGAATCTAAAGGCGTTAAGTTAGAGTAAATAACTAGGAATTACCATTATAAGCAATTTAAATTTGGACAATCACATAGATAATGTTGAGTGGAAGACAAACCTAATACTACGTTTTATGGCCAGAGCACTTAGAAGATACTACATGTCAACAGAAGAGAACGGGACAACCTTAAAAAGACCACTGTTACTGCTGATGCAGTTGTGAATGTCATGTTTAAAGTTACTGGCGACACCTGTTAAGATCATCCTCTTCCCTCCCATCACCCTCCCCTCACCTCGTCTCCCTTTCCCGTCCCTCCCCCTCTCGCACTTCACCATTACCCAAAAGGGATCATTTGATGTCTGTACATGGTAGTGAAATTATCATCGTGAAGCACTATTAACAAAGATCTGCCGTAATGCGCTAGTGGTCTGGAACCAAGCATTTATCCAGCAATTAATAATATTATTAATATTGTTACTAATCACTTACATTTACTTTTTATTCTTTATTCCTGCAGCTCAATGCACTCCTCGTCCTACAGGAGTAGAAACACTGGATGAGTACACTCATGTGCTCAGTATACAATTGTCCACGCCGTCAAAGCAGCAGCGACCCACAGACGACCTACCATAATCATCTGACCTGATGTCGTTCGACTAATCTGTGGTGCTACTGGTTGTACCTAACGTCATCGAGCCTAATCCCGACAGGAGAACTTTTATTCCCCAACACATACAGTGTGACTGATAGGGGTTCTAAACATAGAAATGTAGGCGTAGCACCCAGCTGTGACTTTGGAGTAGTTACAGAATTAGAAAACCGATTAACCTGTTGGTGCTAAGATTCAGTATTCATGGTATGAGTTGGCCTAGCAGTGCAGCATGAGGGACTATACAGAGAAGGGAAAAACCACGGATTGTGATCTATCTCATACCCCAAATACCAACTGCCTTGTCACAATGGTAACATCGATTTACGCCATACCACCAGAGATAAGCGCTGTTGGCCTTGGCTAGCACTTAGATGGGTCACCAACCGAGTCTGCAGCGCGCTGTAAGCAGGCACGGTGCACTCAGCCTTTGTGGGGCCAGTTGAGAATCGACTTGATTGAGAAGCAGCGACTCCAGTCACTAAAACTGATAACGGCCAAGAGAGCAGTGTGCACACCTCATGCTCCTCCATACCTGCATCCAACGATGCCAGTAGGATGAGGATGACGCAGCGGTCAGTCGGTACCATTGGGCGCTCCAAATCCTGTTCGGAAGGAGGAGCTAATACATCTAATGACATTCGAATGTTTGGGAGAAAGGTTTCAGTAATAAATGAATACAGTGATTCTGTTCTTCAATGAACTGCAGGTTGTTGTTGTTGTTGTTGTTGTTGTCGTGGTCTTCAGTCCAGAGACTGGTTTGATGCAGCTCTTCATAATTCTCTATCCTGTGCAAGCTTCTTCATCTCCCAGTACCTACTGCAGCCTACGTGCTTCTGAATCTGCTTAGTGTAATCTTCTCTTGGTCTCCCTCTACGATTTTTACCGTCCACGCTGCCCGCCAGTACTAAATTGGTGATCCCTCGATGTCTCATAACATGTCCTACTAACCGATCCTTTCTTCTTGTCAAGTTGTGCCACAAATTTCTCTTCTCCTCAATTCTATTCAATACCTCTTCATTAATTATGTGAGCCACCCATCTAATCATCAGCATTCTCCTGTAGCACAACATTTCGAAAGCTTCTGTTCTTTTCTTGTCTAAAGTATTTATCGTCCATGTTTCACTTCCATACATGGCTATACACCACACAAATACTTTCAGAAACAACTTCCTGACACTTAAATCTATACCCGATGTTAACAAATTTCGCTTCCTCAGAACCGCTTTCGTTGCATTGCCAGTCTGCATTTCATATCCTCTCTACTTCGACCATCATCAGTTATTTTGCTCCCCAAATAGCTAAACTCGTCTACTACTTTAAGCGTCTTATTTCATAATCTAATTCCCTCAGCCGGCCGAAGTGGCCGAGCGGTTCTAGGCGCTACAGTCTGGAGCCGCGCGACCGCTACGGTTGCAGGTTCGAATCCTACCTCGGGCATGGATGTGTGTTATGTCCTTAGGTTAGTTAGGTTTAAGTAGTTCTAAGTTCTAGGAGACTGCTGATCTAAGAAGTTGAGTCCCATAGTGCTCAGAGCCATTTGAACCATTTTAATTCCCTCAGCATCACCCGATTTAATTGCAGTTCAATCCATTATCCTCGACTTGTTTTTGTTGATGTCTATTTTATACCCTCCTTTCAAGACACTGTCCATTCCGTTCAACTGCTGTTCCAGGTCGTTTGCTGTCTCTGAGACAATTGCAATGTCATCAACAAACCTCAAAATTTTTATTTTTTCTCCATGGATTTTAATTCCTTCTCCGAATTTGTTTTTCCTTTACTGCTCGTTCAATATATAGATTGAATAACATCGGAGATGCAATTCGACTCTTGTAACTATTATAACTGCCATCTGGTTTCTGTACAGATTGTAAATAGCCTTTCGCTTCCTGTATTTGACGCCTGCCACGTTCAGAATTTGAAAGCGGATATTCCAGTCAACATTGTCATAAGCTTTCTCTAAGTCTACAATTGCTAGAAATGTAGGTTTCACTTCCCTTAACCTATCTTCTCAGATAAGTCGTAGGGTCAGTATTGCCTCACGTGTTCCAACATTTCTACGGAATCCAAACTGATCTTCCCCGAGGTCGGCTTCTACCAGTTTTTCCATTCGTCTGTTAATAATTCGTGTTAGTATTTTGCAGCCGTGACTAATTAAACTGAGAGTTAGGTAATTTTCATATCTGTCAACACCTGCTTTCTTTGAGGTTGGAATTATTTTATTCTTCTTTAACTCTCAGGGTATTTCGCCTCTCTGATACATCTTGCTCACCAGATGGTAGACTATTGTCAGGACTGGCTCTCCCAAAGCTATCAGTATTTCTAATGGTATGTTGTCTACTCCCGGGGTCTTGTTTCGACTTAGGCCTTTCAGTGCTCTGTCAAACTCTTCACGCAGTATCATATCTCCCATTTCATCTTGATCTGCGTCCTCTTCCATTTCCATAATATTGACCTCACGTAGATCGCCCTTGTATAGACCCTCTATATACTCTTTCCACTTTTCAGCTTTCCCTTCTTTGCTTAGAACTGGGTTTCCATCTGAGCTCTTGATATTCGTACAAAGGTGTCTTCAAATTTCCTGTAGGCAGTATCCATCTTACCCCTAGTGAAATATGCCTCCACGTCCTTTCATTTGTCCCCTAGCCACCCCTGCCTAGCAATTTTGCACTTCCTGTCAATCTCATTTTTGAGATGATTGTATACCTTCTTGCCTGCTTCATTTACTGCATTTTTATATTATCTCCTTTTATCAATTACATTCATTATCTCTTTTTACCTACTGGATCCTCAGCTACCTTCACTATTTCGTCTCTTAAAGCTACCCATTCTTCTTCTACTGCATTTCTTTTCCCCGTTCTTGTCCATAGTTCCCTACAGCTGTCTCTGAAACTCTCTACTAACTATGGTTCTTTCAGTCTATCCAGGTCCCATCTCCTTAAACTCCCCCCTTTTTGCAGTTTCTTCAACTTTAATCTACAGTTCATAACCAATAGATTGTGGCCAGAGTCCACATCTTAAAATTTAAATCCTGGTTCCTAAATCTCTTTCTTATCATTATATACTCTATCCGAAACCTTCCAGTACCTTCCGGCCTTTTCCATGTATACAACCTTCTTTCATGATCGTTGAACCCTGTGTTAGCTATGATGAAGTTATGCTGTGTGCAAAATTCTACCAGGCGTCTTCGTCTTTCATTCCTTACCCCCATTCCATATTCACCTGCTACTTCTCCTTCTCTTCCTTTTCCTACTATCGAATTCCAGTCACCATATCTATTAAAATTTCGTCTCCCTTCATTATCTGAATAATTTCTTTTATCTCATCATACATGTCATCAATCTCTTCGTCATCTGCGGACCTAGTTGGCATGTAAACTTGTACTACTGTGGTAGGAGTGCGTGTCTATCTTTGCCACAATAATTCGTTCCCTATGCTGTTTGTAGTAACTTAGCCACGCTCCTATTTTTTTATTCATGATTAAAGCTACTCCTGCAGTACCCCTGCTTGATTTTCTATTTATAAACCTGTATTCACCTGACCAGAAGGCATGTTCCTTCTGCCACCGAACTTCACTAATTCCCACTATATCTAACTTTAACTTATCCATTTCCCTTTTTAAATTTTCTAACCAGCCTGCCCGATTAAGGGATCTGACATTCCACGCTCCGATACGTAGAACGCCAATTTTCTTTCTCCTGATAACGTCGTCCTTCTGAGTAGCCCCCGCCCGGAACCCAAATGGGGGACTATTTTATCTCCGGAATATTTTACACAAGAGGACGCCATCATCATTTAACCATACAGGAAAACTGCACTCCTTCGGGAAAAATTACGGCTGTGGTTTCCCCTTGCTTCCAGCCGTTCGCAGTACCAGCACAGCAAGGCCGTTTTGGTTAATGTTACAAGGCCAGATCGGTCAATCATCTAGACTTTTGCCCCTACAACTGCTGAAAATGCTTACTGCTGAAAGGGGTTACGTATGTCCCACATGGGGACGCTAGGGAATTCATACTGGATTGATGAGACCTGCAGAGTGGCATATGCAGCCACCTGCCTTGATGTGTGGAGCCATTAGATTCCTTTTTCTTTACAATGCAGTTTAAGTATTGAACATTTGATGATGATGTGTAAAGTGTACTTATTTTTGCAAAAAAGGTGCTAGCAATGCAGAAGCAGCTATAGATTGTGAATAATAATAATTAGTATTCTTTTACCTTTTTATCAAATTTATTCCTCATTTGTAGGGACCAGATTCATTTGCAAATAATAAGAGGAATTAAACAAAACAAAAAATACTAATGTCTTTTATTAATAATATATTTTTCATTTTTGTTTTGTGCATTTAGAAGCTGCATATATTTACATACACTTTGTGTGTTAAACCAATAAGAGGATAGTTTACTTGTAGAGCATTGTATGTAATTTTCAGAATTTTTTGCGCTTTTGAAGGAAGATATCTATGTACAATTTTATTACAGTTTTTAAGCTAAAATACAATAATTACGCAAAAGTGCCGATATACATTGGTTTGTTTCACTCTAATACCACTATGGACCTTTTCTGTATATACTGTTTTCGGTGTATATACAGTACCATACAAACATTGCATGAGGAACTAGTAGCACACAGCTTGAAGACAGAAACCAATCATATGTACACACCCAGACACAAATGCACAAACACAGACACACACACACACACACACACACACACACACACACATACACACACACACACAGTGTGCGACAAAGGAAACACGTGCTTAGGTACATAAAATAATAGATACGCTTTGCAAGCACACTTAGTGTGCAGTCACTCATAGACACAACTACAAAAAATACTTCATCCACTTGTTGAACACGAAGATACACATGAATATACAAGCACTCAGTTAATCACTTTCAAGCAAATAGTGTGAGTATTGGCTGAGATGAATCATTTGTCATCATAATGTGACAGGCAGTCTAGTATGTACCTCATGAACTTGCGACCGAAACCCTGCTTGGTACAACTTATGCAGAGGTACATCACCAAAATGCAAATACTCATAGTCTTCATGGTGATAGATTATGAGCCTGCACTATGCACATTCTAGCCCAAATTGGGTGGCACCTTCAGGTATATGGTATGCATACATTTAGGGTCTTGTTCTGAGGTGCTATGTTATAAGGTTATCGGCCACATTTCCAGAAGTATCGAATTGCTCAGGTTTTTATCTGTCTACTTCGTATGCATTGCAGCCTCTATCCCAGTGGATGAAACTGTCTGTATCCAAATAAATGAACTTGGGTTATGTGAAGTTTCGTTTTGCAAACCCACAGTGGAATTTGTACATGTTGAGTTGGGGAGGTCCGTATACACATATAAATACAGAGAGCCTTAGTGAACTCCGCCGAACGTGTAGCCTTGTCCACAGCAATTAGTCCTTCATTTAAGATTGTGGCCTACTTAAAATATGATCTGGCAATGTAATCACTTGCGCCATAATGCGCATCCTGTAGATAAACTAAATGAATTTTACGGTGGTTTCCCACTTCTCCTTGATTTTGACAAGAACTGAATTATACATTAATTTATAAAAATTAATATTTGGTATTAACATTAATGTACTGCTTCAGCCAAGGACCCTGTTAGAAAAAGATGCAGTGGGTGGCTCTAGTAAGTCTCATCCATAACATAAGGTATTCCTGAAGGTTTATGTAATGTAGAATGTATCTGTGCTCATTCCTCAGGTTGTCATCAGCTTAGGGATGGAAACATTTCGAGGGATTTGGTACTTGGTCTCTTGCCAGGTCACTCTGCATATCATTCAACTGGCAGGATAGCTTAGGTCTGCCTCCAGGACATATCTCACTCCACAGTCCTAAGCCATATCTACTATATCATCTACCAATCCGACGATTTCATCTTTGGAGAGCCCTCAGAACCTTCCAAATGACAGAGCCCGTTGCAGGGCATGCCCATCGAGATTACTTACGTCCAAGTAAAGGATGCAACTCCAATTGTCAGTGGCCTGTACCTGTCCTTACTTATTCACAGGATATTTTTCTTGGTGTACCTGTGCAATCCCTGGAAACGCCCCAATGAACTCCACATTTGAAAAAAATGCATCATACCAACATCAGTCAACAGTTCAATGCTGATAAATATCGTTTTTAGCACTTTGTCTGATGGAAGACCTGGCTCAGTGTAATAGATGGCAGGGTCCAGACTGCATGTGCCCATGATACACACTGGAATTTATTGAAAATGTCTGAGAGCATCTAAGAATAGCTGTCTCCTTGTATAACTTGACATACCACTCTAAATCAGAAATATCAAACACCTGACATTGAACACATGCCCACACTCCGCATCAATCATGACTGTGGTTGTGAGAATGCCGGCGATTGTGGTTATATCGAGCAATGTGGTTTCATGGAGTCTCTCCATTGAATGTTGGTATTGGTAACGATAAACCCTCTTCTTCATCACAAGCTGGAACTGTACAACATCGGGGTATGTGACTCTGGTGATATACATATCCTCCAGATGTCCGTTTCTGAAGAGATATTTACATATACATAAGGAATCCAGAGATTGGTGTGATATTCTTGACATGATCCATTTCTAGAATGAAACTTAATTTTCTATATTGTCAGGTATGGCACTAATCTGATCATTCTTCAACCCAAAATCACCCAACTGATCGACAAGAAAATCAGAATTATACCCAATCAAATCATGGATCAAGACAGGTACGTGTCAGGGCAGTTTATATTTCAAGTTGTATGAATTGTGAGCTGCAACGTGGCACTTTACCATTAGATGACAGTGGTATCTATGGGTAGTTTACAAATATGACAGCCTATAAATATGACAATCAACTCCCTGTTCATATGAGGCATCATTATCCTGTGATCTGGTCATAGGGATGTTGATCTCAATACACACTGGAAGATTTTTGAGCTCGCAATACAACCATCTGACAGGACTAACCATAACGTATAGTTAGAAATGACTGAGACTGGAGTCATACGAGCAAACAACTTGATACGTCGCCACATACAGTACCTGTAGATCAGCAAAAGTCATCTGTGGCATCATGTTCACAATACACCTTAGGAAAAAGTAAGCATTCAAAGTCAGTGAATACAATGAAGGGACACTGTTCCTGGTGATGGGAATTCTTAAACTTTAAGAACTTTTTATTTTAGCAAGCAGTTCCACACATACCACTTCCTGGCCAGAGTTGTCAATCAGATGTCTTTCTAAATACTCATGGTTACTCATACGCAGTAGAAGTGCCTAGCCGCATTTTTTTCTTAATAATTGCACATGAAGTAAGTGAGACATCATTTTGATCCAGATCTAGTGACGCTGATTACCCTTGGATAATATCAGTAAATCATACATCATGAGAGCCGTCTTTTCGTTATTAACAATAGTGTACTCCTTCAGCCATGGATGCTGCTTGAAGGAGATGAAATGGGTGTTGTGACACTTACCAGATACTTTGGAAAGGTAGAGGAGTCTGACTAACTTATGCTTTACTTCTCTATACACAGTGTTCTCTCTGTTACAGTCTCCTGGCTTGCTCTTCTTTATATATTCCTGCAGACCATATATGTGAAGTGAATACTCAGGGTTTTTGTGTCTTGAGTTTTAGTAGGTCCTGGATTTTTATGGGCGATGAGAAGCCGTCGAAGTTACAATGCTCACAGACATTAGTTGCTTTGTATGTATCTGTAAGACGTGCATGATTTGAGTAATTACTACTGCAAGCTACAAGTTAACATGTAAAGCAATATTTATCCCCTTTTTTGTTAGTCTGGACGTTAACACATGCCTGTTTAGCAGCAATATATTTCGGAAGAGGGATGCCACTAGACCATCCCCAGAAGTGGAACAAACACATGTGAGTATATATCAAATGGCTGAGGGCCTTACCAGACCCTGTTTCCTGCGTATTGGAACAATTACTCGGTATCACACTTTCGATAAAAATCTCATATCACTCAGAAACTGACTCACCACACGATATCACGCCATCTTGCCCCATGTTTATAAACGAGGCGAACTGTAGAGCTTATGCTGCTGCCAATAGATCAAAGACACTGCCATGAAGACCGACTACAAAGTGACATTGCAGACTAGGGTCAGTGTGTTGTTTATGGGCGCCAGTTTGACAGGCCAGCATGGAGTGACAGAGTCACATAGGATGTTTGCAGGCGCCAGTTTGGTGGTTCAGGCTGTGAAGTTGATGGACATATCATATTTGTGTCCAGCCAGGTTGTTGTAAGATCCCCTCCATAAGGTGCAAATACTCCTGCAAGAAAACGATGAAGATGCGACACTGATAAGTAGTGCTCACAAATCCATGCACATTGGCAGGCAGTAAGCATATACATCCATCATTAATAGTAATAATCTTGTTAATAATAATAACTGATACAGATGTTGTGGTTCACCGATGTTAATTGATGTCGTCCACTCATCACGTTCATTACCTGGTATATATTACGTATGTTTGTATTCTAATATATTATAACACACCTTGGAATTTACAACTGCGGCACCCACCCACCCACCCACACACACTCACACACACACACACACACACACACACACACACACACACACACACACCTACCTTAGGTATTGCACACAAATATAGAATTATTTATAGAAAAAGTAGTAATACTACCTACTTATCTGATTCTCCACTATTGGAGCGAAACCCCAGGAGCTTCGGGTTGAGTATTGTGAAACCCAATCGAATTTTATAGTATCTATCTGTAAATCAGGTATGACGTAAGTCACACTCTGATCACCGAAGATTGGTGATGATATGCTTGGAATCAAGTCGTCTGCACAAACCATATGAGTGCACTTCCTAGTGCTATCACCACTACAAAAGACGCATTGTCACTTCACACTAATACGGCCGTCATTTCTTGGACTGAAAAGAGACAGGAGCTGATCAACATGCTTTATTTATAAACGACACCAGCATGTGTGTCTCGACGTATATTACTGCTGTATGCATGAGTGTGACTGAATGATTTCTTCAGCACCCTCAGTGTACACATTCATGATTTTTCACAGATGTTTCATTTCTGCATGCACTGCGCGGCGGTCCTTTGAACTTCAGCAGTGCCACACTGTTGGTGCAAGCTAGCCTTGTGCCATGCCATATGAGAGCTCGCCGGAGTGGTGGACACCTGTCATTTACATGGCCTGAACACTTAGCACATAATCACTGAATGAGTAAATACACGTTTTTTTAAAGACAATATAATTTACTGATAACACAGAGTGGTCAGACATGAAGGAGACAAAGAGGAAGAAAAAGAAGGAGAAGAAAAAGAAGAAGAAGAAGAAGAAGAAAGTTCATTTTCCTAATAGGCAGTGACATTAGTTTACATATTAAATGAGGGGAGTTTTTCAGTATACAGAGGGACTTGCGTGGATCACTGGCTGCAAGCGGTCATCGACTACTGTGACTTCCCATATCATATAGACAAAGTTCCTAAAATTATTTCTCCAACACTCCATGAGCAGCATTAGGCAACGTATGTTAAAAGCTTACCTGAATCCTTTGATCTGGGCTCTGAGAAATATGAAGTGGATAAATAAATACAAAGCTATTAAAATTATTCAATGATAATTTAAGTTAAAAGAATTAGTGCATTTTGTGACGATCAAATATAACTGCTCCTGTCGTTGTGACCATGCATTTGGTCGAGTCTCTGAACTACTGGCCATCTGTGCTCCTAGAGATTCCACATTGAATCACTTTTGACTACATCACAGAGCCACAACGAATTTTCATGGTCTTTGACATAAACTATGCTGTCTTTATCGTCATAGGTTTGGAGTGATGTCACCATTTATAAAGATGATGCTTCCTCAACATCCAACCGTTTTCCTTGATGATAGGGTGTCAGCCATGCAAAGGCGCGCCAGTTTTAGCATAGTTCACTCTACTGAAGCGTTTGGGCAACGAAACGGGTGTGGAATACTTCATTAATTCTTGTCAAGTGTTTGAGAATGCAGGAACTTCAACATTTTTAAAGGCAGTTGTCCACACTTGTCGTAAGAGCCCTGTGTATCCACAGTGACGATGTACTCAGAGACATTAGGAGATATGCTGCGTGAGGTGAAATAACTTTATATTTATGCTACACACTGTACTATTCCTTTGAGAGGTGAGAAGTTTATGGGTGATCATGTAGTAGTAACGCATATGCTGCTGTGTCTGGAGGGATGTTTTGTTACGATTCTATATGTATGTCTACATTTCCAGATTTCCCCACCTTATGTTGCTTGAAACAGTCAGTGACCACTATAGGTGTTAATTCTTTAAAAGTTTTATGATTTAGCATACAACAAAATTCATCGCCCTCATGGTAAGAAGAGTGAAACCTCGCGTACATGCTGTGCAGTAGACCGACAATGTGATTGGCTCTGAGCACTATGGGACTTAACATCAGTCATCAGTCCCCTAGAACTTAGAACTACTTAAACCTAACTAACCTAAGGAGATCAAACACATCCATACCCGAGGCAGGATTCGAACCTGCGACCGTAGCGTTCGTGCGGTTCCAGACTGAAGCGCCTAGAACCGCTCGGCCACATCAGCCGGGTGACAATGTTATTGTCTTAACCAAGCTGTAAGATATCATAAGGGAAATACTCTGAATTTAGGTACACATTAGAAACGGTTCGTTTACAGTTGTCAAATACACTTGCATCCTTTTCTGGCCTCCCCTTCTTCTGTTTCCAGCGCTACAACAATAAATCGAGGCGTTTCTAGTTGAACAGATGTCTCAATCTTCCATGATTCTTTCAATATATTAGACAGGATTGCGTACTCATAAGTACGCACGCACGAAAAGTTAATTATAGCTGGGCACCTACATTCAACAAGTGCAAAAGTTACAAGTGCTTCTCATCTTATACTGGTAAGTGGGCCAATTTCCACCAGCGCAATTTTACTCTGATTTTCTGACGGTCGTTGAGGCTATGATTTGTTATCCATAGCACATCAAACTAGGATCAGGTCCTGCATCACGTTCATAATGACAAATTTGTTATTTTCAAAGAAGCTTATTAACACTGAGCGGGATGCAGGCACTAAAGCGACCATCTATCGATCCACCTATGGACTATTCTTCATTTTATAGTGCACTAAGGCCCAAAGGTGGTGCAGAGACATATGTTTTGAAGCACAAAGTGATTCCCATCATTCTTGTGTGGTCGATGTCGATACCATTAAGTTCATATTTTATTTCTCGGAACAGAAAGGTGAATGCATTACACGTAAGCCATGGTGCTGTTACAAGCAGAGTGCTTCCATCCCTCTTTGCGGTCACAAATCTTCCTTGCAAATACAGAAAATTGTTTCTTTGGAAATTTAAATAATAGTGATGTTGAATAAGAATCCTTATCTCATCGTTATTGTTAAAGGTTATTGAAGCAAAAGGATTGTGGGAGAAGCATTTCTGACGAATGGCGTAATCATCACGCTGAACTCGAGTTGTTACATCGATCGACGTCATTCTGAGGTTCTCACTCTTCATCGTGCTCTGTCTCAACTGTAAACAGCTGTTTTTGATGACAGTAAACATTGAATTTATAGTGTACATCCATGACGATTCCTCAGATGAAAATGTAGTATAATTACCATAAAAATCGACTGTATTCCCGTCCTCCTCTATGCCATTCAACTCGAGATGCCCTAATGTCAAAATAGTCACTGGGAGGTATAATGGATTGCTAGGCATCTCCACAATGTTGTAACCTGGTTCCGCTGCAGGAAAAAAACCGGTAGAGAGTGTGAATTAATCTGTCATTAAGATATGAGTTCGTTGCAGCATTACAATCAACACGGATCATGCTCACAGATAAGATATTCAGTTACAAATTTTATCAGTATTACCCTTCATCACTTCCCGCTAGTAGCGACCCTATCGAACCTTTATATCTTAGGTCTAGTGCCTGTTTTGTGGTTTTTATCTCTGATTTAAGCAGATTAACGTTTGCACTTAACTCAAAGCCTTGTAGGAAACGTTTTATGCAGAGATGCACTTCTTCAGTATTGTATTAGCCACGTGGTATTGCCACGAGTTTGTCACCTCTTAGATGAAGTTTATCGAGTTTCTCGTCGGTGGTGAGTATGGTGCGGTACATCTCCAGACAAATCAATGCAAAACACCCCTCCCCCTTTCT
Source organism: Schistocerca cancellata (assembly GCF_023864275.1). NCBI lineage: Eukaryota > Metazoa > Arthropoda > Insecta > Orthoptera > Acrididae > Schistocerca > Schistocerca cancellata. Next base: position 388,665,141 of record NC_064629.1, on the reverse strand, counting down.
CGGATTTATTGAGGGAAAGTAATTCGCTCTTAATACGGATGAGTGTCCTTTTAAAATAAGAGTGTGTGGTATCACATCTAAACCTCAACTGATGTAGTGATGTTTATTCTGTTTGTTGTTATGCATTCGTCAGGAGAAACAATAGACATAAATGACAACAGAAATTTGAAACAAGGTCTAACAAGGAACCCCTTCAGTGCGAGGACGCAAGTTCAATCTTTAGTAAGGCTGGCTAGCAAAAATTTTCAAATGTGTGTGAAATCTTATGGGACTCAGCTGATAAGGTCATCAGCCCCTAAGCTTACACACTACTTATCCTAAATTACCCTAAGGACAAACACACACACCAATGCCTAAGGGAGGACTCGAACCTCCGCCGGGACCAGACCTGGCTAGCCGCAGGGTCTCACGCGCTGCTTCCTGAGCGGGAAGGCGTCCGGTGTGCCGGCCAGCCTGTGGATGGTTTTTAAGGCGGTTTTCCATCTGCCTCGGCGAATGTGGGCTGGTTCCCCTTACTCCACCTCAGTTACACTATGTCGACGATTACTGAGCTAACACTGTGTCCACGTCTCCACGTATGCGCACACCATAATTACTCTGCCACGCAAACAATTGTGGTTACACTTGTCTGGTATGAGACGTTGGGTGGGTGGGGGGGGGGGGGAGGGAGTCCACTTGGGGACGAACCGCACAATAACCCTGGGTTCGGTGTGGGGCGGTGGTGGGTTGGGTGGATGGCTGTCGCCTGTTGTGGGGTTGAGAACCATTGATGGCTACGGCGTGACGAATCCTCTCCATCGTTTATAGGTCCCTGGTTTAATACAATACAACAATACAATACAAGGCACATTTTAAAGTGTTGTGATAACAACTGTGACAGGAAAGATATTGACTGCTAATAATTCAACATGTGCATCAGGGGCGGGGGGGAGGGGGGGGTGACAGAAAAGGAGTCCAGGAGGTGCAGAGATCAATCTTCTGTTGGATGTATGTATTATACTTCACAAAATAGACAACGTCGAAATTCAACAAATGTTCAAAACAAACCATTAACTTGCACCATGAACAATGAATGAAAAATGGAACACGACAAAGGTTCACACCATCAAAATGGAAGGTGAATTCCTAGGCCGTTACAAACCATGAACCTCATGCAGCTAGGTATTCGCTCTTAAAGAATGCATATAGAACTACACTGCCGTTTGTGAAAAGTGCAGTACCAATAAAGAATTACCCGATTAGCACCACACTAGGTGGAAGTGGCGACGGGTGTGCAAGCAATACGTGATACGTTTTGCAGCGAGAAGGTGTACACGTAGGCCGATCAGAGCCCTCTCGTGTCGGTCCGAGAGGGTCGGTGTTGTGCATAGTGTAGTCGGTGCAGAGCTGTCACACAAGTTGGAAACAATAAATTGAGTGCCAGTGTGCCTCGTCGATGTCAAAGGAAACCATATCGGCATGTGAGCGAGTTCGAACGGGGCAGAATGATCGGTCTCCGGGAAACGGGGCTGTCATACCGTGACATTTTGGCTCGCACAGGTCATACTGCTACGACAGCGATGCGTGTATGGAAGCAGTGGATAGAGGAAGGTCGTACGGAGCGACGAGCGGGAACTGTACCACGGAACATGACCACAGCACGGGATGACCGTCATCTTGTCCGCATGGCCATTACGGACCGTACATTATGGACAGTGTTGGCTCGTCGCTAGAGCACTGCAACAGGTGTGAACTTGTCTGCGTCGACGGTTCGTCGCCGCCTGCTGCAGGTGGGACTGGTTACACACATGCCTTACGTCGGCTTCCATTGTCCAGAAACCACAAGCTCCTCCGACTGCAATGGCCACATGAACACCACCTCTGGGGTGCTGGGCGGCAACATGTAATCTTTTCGGATGAGTCCCGCTTCAATGTGTCCTACAGTGAGGGCTACCTACGTGTCCGGCAGTACCGTGGTGAGCACAACCTGGAGGGCAGCATTGTGGACCGGCATACCGGACCAACATCAGGTGTGATGATTTGGGGCGCCATTGGTTACAACAACCGATCTCACCTTGTACGTAATGCGGGCACTTTGAACAGCAACCGGTACCTAATGGAGATTGTGGAGCCTGAGGTACCTTTCCTCCTTCAGGCATCACCACAGGCTACATTTCAACAGGATAATGCCAGGACACATATTGAGAGGTATGTACAGGCCTTCTTCGAAGAGCGAGGGGTACCATTGCTTCCCTGGCCTGCACGTTCGCTAGACTTGGCGCCCATCGAACATGTCTGGGATACGGTTGGTCGACACCTGGTGCGTCACGGTCCTACAGTAACTAGTGTCACGGATTTGTGGGCTCGGATACAAATCACGTAGAGGGAAATCCCTCAGGAGCGTATTCATAACCTTATTGATACAATGCCACGGCGTATAGCAGCTCTAATTGCAGCATGTGGTGGCCACACGACATACTGAATAGTAGTGCTCAAAGGACTTGAGCTTTGTTGCTTGTCATATACCTAACCTGTTGTATTAAATTAATTGAATTCATACGTTTCCTTCTTGGTGTTGCAATTTACACAAACGGTAGTGCGTACTGGCGTAACGGGGTGATGACAACTGAATGTGATGGCACGCAGTGGAATGCGAAACATCCTGTCGCGGAGATTATCGTGAAACTGGCTATCCGCAAACGCGTAGCTGCAGATAGTGCGATAATATGTTTTATAGGCACGGAAAAAGCGAATATCCAAAAACTGAATTTGCCCTACGGCTCGAAATGGTATGAATTGTAATGTCACACACTTTTCAGGAGGGATAGTTTGCTCTAAATGAGTATGGATTATATACGCAGACCAGGAATAAAACAGAAGCAAATTATTATGATCAGCTACTGACCGAAAGCAGTGCTCATACCATATGCGTAGTTCTGCCTAGTTCTCTTACGCCCATTTTCCCACTCTTGCTTGCTGTGATGTAAATATTCCCTACTGCCCGTGTAAGATCACGCACACGAGAAAGAATCGTAAGGTGTAGAGCGCCTCCAGCTGCTCGCTACACAATAAATAATTTTCCAGCCATTTTACCATCCAGATTAACAGTCGGCATAACTGTATTCGAATGTGTTAAGTTATTGATGTTACTTGATCTTGATACAACTTTGTTGGTACCTGTCATTTTGCAGGTTTCCTTCGATACGCATTTCCTCCTCAAATCCTAATTACACTCAATTGAAAAAAAAAATACCTTACTTAAGGATGGAGGAAGTATGTTTAGCTCATCTACAAATTTTCGGGTGGATTACACCGTATGGTGTGCATCGTCAAGTTGACACTTTGTTTGAAATTTCGTTATTTTACGTGTTCCATTTCCGTAGCTTTGTTTGAAGTTACACAACCATCCACTGCATCCGTTGAAAGCACTGTAATCTATGTCGCGCTCAATTTGATGTGCTTAACGTAGTAGGTCACCAACATGCACGTCCTGAAAATTATACCGAGCATCCTCGACACTCCCAAACGCCAGTTTTTGTAACAAGTCCGTCTTGTTCTCCCTTGAATATCCGTAGTTTTTCTTACGCACTATATGGTTATTTTGCTGTGGACTTATTCGAAATCTGTTAGTAATAGTTTTGTTACTATGTTGTGGATGATTTTCAATGTACGTATTTGTGTTTAGTATCTGCTCTTTGGACAACGACTGTCCTTTATTACGTTTGATGGAGACGGAATTTGTGGCTTCCCGCCTAACAAGAACATTGAACTATATAGCTCTACAGCTGTTCTAGTACCACTTTCATTTGTTAAGCATGTATCGTCATCCAGAATGAGATTTTCACTCTGCAGCGGAGTGTGCGCTAATATGAAACTTCCTGGCAGATTAAAACTGTGTGCCCGACCGAGACTGGAACTCGGGACCTTTGCCTTTCGCAGGCAAGTGCTCTACCATCTGAGCTACTGAAGCACGACTCACGCCCGGTCTCACAGCAGCACTTGCCCGCGAAAGGCAAAGGTCCCGAGTCTCGGTCGGGCACACAGTTTTTATCTGCCAGGAAGTTTCATATCAGCGCACACTCCGTCGCAGTGTGAAAATCTCATTCTGGAAATATCCCCCGGGCTGTGGCTAAGCCATGTCTCCGCAATATCCTTTCTTTCAGGAGTGCTAGTTCTGCAAGGTTCGCAGGAGAGCTTCTGTAAAGTTTGGAAGGTAGGAGACGAAATACTGGCAGAAGTAAAGCTGTGAGACCGGGCGTGAGTCGTGCATCGGTAGCTCAGATGGTAGAGCACTTGCCCGCGAAAGGCAAAGATCCCGAGTTCGAGTCTCGGTCGGGCACACAGTTTTAATCAGCCAGGAAGTTTCATGTATCGTCATCATTGTCCTCGTCATGTACATTGTCCACATAGTTGAGCACATACGATATCGCACATTCCACTGACTAATCAGGCAGAAACACTAATATTTGATCTGCCAACTTTTTCTCACTCTGAGAAAATTCTTCGGTTCCTTTCTGACGAAATACCAACTTTGATAACTGTTGCAGATATGATGCAACGTTTGATCCGTTTATAGTTACCATTGCTCTGCTTTGTACCAACCTCACTCGCACTGTATCACCGTTGTGAGTTACTCGTCGACTAAGTAGGTAAACTACGCTGCGTAGCCTCATGCTGTACTCACTATTGGATACCTCTAGTAGCGCGCCCTGTTGTTATTAGAAGCTAATAGTGTTGTTGCATGGTAGACAATACGTGGGGCATCGAGTACCTTAAACATCATCGGCCTTTTTTTACCTCGCGCTGAAGGGGTTCCTTGAAATTGGCATCAAAAATTATAGAATCTCCACTACATGTCGATAAAGTATCGGTGCGATTCTTCACGTAGTCTCAGATCACATTATAAGTCAAAGTAGCAGATGGTATTTTTTTTTTTTTTTGATACACGCAACCCAGTGAGTGCCATACCCTTCCCGAACATCTAAATTGACAATATAACATCCCTTGCGTACCTAAATCGTCTCTGGCAAAGTATTGCACATAAACACGCCACAAAAGTTTGGAATTTTGAGTTTTCTGACAAAGTGAAGCTGATCTTCATAGGTAAGCAGTCTGTCCGGTAGCATAGTTAGAAAGGGTCTTTTCCGATAGTTATGGCCTCTATTCCCCTGTTATGCCTTTTAGCTTTCTGTAGTTGCTCTTCTGCGTGTAGTGCATTCTTCACCATACTAGCTACAGCAGGAGCTCCTATAGCTAAGGACACGAGTGCTAATAGTTCTGCGAGTGTTCAAATCAGAAACGGTGTGATACCACCTGATGACTTAGATATCGGTAGAACCCTTGGCATTTTAAGTTGAATTCTTCTTCTTCGGACTCTTCTTATTCTTCTTCTTCTTCTTCTTCTTCTTCTTATTGTTATGATTATTATTCCTTTCTGCTTGAAGGCATTTTTGGCGCTGCCACCGCTGATTATGTGTAAAGTTTCGTTTTTAAACACCCTACAGTTTTTTCTTTAATGTTTGACGACCTGAATTCATAATTTCCTTGAAATTTATTCTAGTATCCAATTTAATTTTACATGCTTTCCTTTATCCACTAAAAGTGCTGCAATACGTTGTCATATGCTTATGTCCTTTATTCTACGTACCTACATAGCTTTATCGGCCAATATTCGATCTCCAGTGTGACGATATTTATTTGTAGCATAAGCAAATATCGTCCTCTTCGCAGGCGTTATCTAGTGTATTACCTGCGTTATCACTACGAGCTAGACACTTTCTCGTCTTCATTCCTGGGCCACCGTGGTTGTATTATGGGATACACAATTCAAGTTCTAATTTATTGAGAATACCACCACCATCTCTCATGTGATTCCTAGCACTCATGTGACACTACTACATGGTCTGAGGTTTATTTGTCCCTTTCATATGCCAATTTTTGAACGTTCACGCAAATGTTGTACTTTGACGGAAAGTCGAGTCACTTCACTAATGCCTTGTGTCCTCGACGTCTTAAAGACACTCTCTATGAGAAATACATGTGGTTCAGAGATTGTCTGTAATTCCTCTAGAAAAACTTCTGGGAACTTCTTCACCTTAACTGTCCTTTAAGATGGAGAGTTTCTTTTTTGCGCTGCACCTTGGAAAGAGTGAATATCTCTGCTGACCAGTTACGTAGATAAGACTTCTCAAATCCAATTTAGTATTTTAAAATATGCACCAAATTAACTACTTTGAATTTCTGTTTGCATAGATCCATCTTACAACGATTCAGTGCTGCATTTAGAAGCCCATTATCATGTACATCAATCGGTTTCATCTTAATCATACGATGTGCAGTTCTACAGCAGTGTCCACTTATTTCTGAGACAATGTCTATACATTTTTATGACCCCTGAAGATTAATTTCCATTTACATGTAATTTGTTATATTTTAGTTCAGACGTTCTACACTACTTGCTGTCATGTGGTAGAATGTCGAGTAGTGATTTATTTCGTGTTGTTCCATTACTGTTCGTTTAGATCCTATCCACGTTCTCGGAATCCATTTTTCGATCACGAGTGGTGTCGTTTGTGTTAAAATGACAAACACCGCGGTGTGTGAAGATGTTATTCGCCGACATGCCAATGGCCTTAAGTTCAAATACCCTGATGGTCACGTCGGAGCTGTAAGACTTGAACTCGAAGAGTACGGTCAACGCACGATTAGGGTGTTTCAACTACCTTTTGAAGTGCCGAAGGACGAAGTTGTCTCAGCGTTACAGCCATACAGAAACGTCATCGGTTACGTAGAGGAAAAATGGCAGACCTTCACGACCTACTATGTCCTTAATGGTGGGCGTCAGGTCAAAATTGAACTGAAAAAACATATACCATCATACCTAACAATTGGCGGGGTGCGAGCCATTGTCATGTACGACGGCCAACCCCGAACATGTGCGGGTTGTGGACAAGAAGGCCACGTCAGATCTGCCTGCATGCGACGCCGCCTGATCCAGACGCCGGTCGGCGAGGAAGCGTCCCCAGCGGTGATCACTCAGATCCCTGTCATATATGCCAAGGTTGCCCAGGAAGGTAGCACCTCTACACAGGGTCTTCCTGCTCCGTTGCCGTCGTCTGATCAGGTTGATGCAACCGCTACTGAGATTCCTTCTGAGGTGCCACAGAAGCCAGATCCTGACCTGCTGAATCTTCGCAGCACGGTGATTGGTTGGTTGGTTTGGGGAAGGAGACCAGACAGCGTGGTCAACGGTATCATCGGATTAGGGAAGGATTGGGAAGGAAGTCGGCCGTGCCCTTTCAGAGGAACCATCCCGGCATTTGCCTGGAGTGATTAGGGAAATCACGGAAAACCTAAATCAGGATGGCCGGACGCAGCACGGTGATTGAAAATGCTACTGAGATGGACGTTCATCCGGGAGTGGTACCTACTTCTGCTTTCCTTCAGACTGGTCCGGAGTCAGACGAAAGCCACCCGCAATCGAACTCCGAACGACATATTCGAAAACAAGGATCGTCACGAAAGAGAAAGAAACGTAGCCGTACACCCCCTGATGAATCCATTCTACGGATGGATACCAGGGACGCAGACCCGAAGATGGACGACACACCGCTCTTTGATGACCAAAAGTTGATGCGAACGACCCGTCACAGGCGACCACTGGCAACGAACACCCCTCCTTACTGGCGCCGTCGCCCCCACAGGTCGACGTTGAAGAGAGCCTATCTGCTGAGCCGAAAACTACGTCTCCTCTCCACGTGGATGATGTGCACAGCCGATGCCCTACCGCAGTATCAGTCTCCTGGGCAGACGACGTGGAGATCGAAGGGACTGGGGTGCACGGTGCTGATGACGGGGCGCCCAAATCGGTTGCGCCCGCGCCGGCAAACTCTCCACAATAGCAGCCCCTTCAGTGGACCGGCAAGATCGACGACCTCTCGCTCCTGAAGAAGGAGCGCCACCTGTGCCTGTGGGACTCCAACACCAGCATTATCGTGTCGCAACGATTAACCTCGCGACCATTCGTGCGCCCCACAAACTAGCGCTGCTCCGCGATATGATTTATGATGCGGACATGGATATTGCGCTTTTTCAGGAAGTGCATGTCGCCGATTTTTCACCACCACATGGCTTCACGGCGCATCTCTCTCCCGCTTCGGACACCGGTAGTGGTGTTGCCATCATCTTGCGAGAAGGTCTTCTTGCCGAAGATGTCCTATACCTCCCCAATGGCAGAGGTATGTCCCTTACTCTCTTTGGTGTACGCATAGTCAACATTTATGCGCCGTCGGGCTTCAGCTACCGTCGTGAACGCAATGCCTTCTTCGCGAATGAAGTTACACCCCTTTTTATGGGACCACACGATGGCTGGGTCATGGGTGGAGACTTCAACTGCACCCAGCGACCTCAGGATCAATTGCCGCGTCACTCACCATGCGCAGCTCTGGAAACAGTCGTCACGCGACTACAATTTGTCGACACGTGGAGACATGTTCACGGTGATATTATGGGCTTTACGTTCTACACTGCGCACTCCTCTAGCCGACTGGATCGCATCTACATCTCGCTTTCCCTAATTCAACACACTCGACAGGCTGAAATCTGGCCTGTTGCTTTCTCAGATCATGAGGCTTACGTCTGTGATGTTGTTCTCACAAGACAGGCAGTATGGCGCGGACGTGGTTTATGGAAACTGAACACGGCACTTCTTAATTCACCTGAATGTCGACTTCTAATAGAAGACACTTGGATCACCTGTAATAGACGCCGTCAGACGTATCCGTCTACCATATCCTGGTGGATCCAGTGAGCAAAACCTGCTCTTCGAAAAACTTTGATCCGGTATGGCAAAGATGTTGTGGCCTGGAAGAAGAGCACTATGGACTTTATTACAGGATCCTATGAGAATGCTCCACGATGACAGCCTCCCCTGAGCACCGTACAAGGATGAACCATGCTAAGGCCGAAATCTCCAATCTCATGCGAAGGCATTTGGAAGGAGCGATAGTACGATCTCGTACTGCTGATCGCATGCCTCATGAACATCCGTCGATGTACCATATCATCCAAGAACGCCAAAATCGCCGCCGAAAATTGATTCACGTCCTAACAGACAGAGAAGGGCGTCGCTACGTAACCCAGTCTGCAATAGGGAATGTCCTTCACGCCCACAACCAGCAGCTCTACGCCACGCCGGTAGGAGTGGCCGAGCAGTTATAGGCGCTACAGTCTGGAACCGCGCGACCACTACGGTCGCACGTTCGAATCCTGCCTCGGGCATGGATGTGTGTGATGTCCTTAGGTTAGTTAGGTTTAAGTAGTTCTAAGTTCTAGGGGACTAATGACCTCAGCAGTTAAGTCCCATAGTGCTCAGAGCCATTTGAACCAGCCAGCTCTACGCCGCAATTCCACATTCCCCAGAGTTGATCGAGGAAGTCTCACAGCTCAACTTCGGTGGTATCCCAGGAGATGCGGCGATTGACTTGATGTCAGAGGTGACTGATGATGAATTCCGCCATGCGATCCGGGCAGGAACCATCAATCGCTCCCCAGGACCCGACGGTCTTACCCTCGAATTTTATCGCACCTTCCGTGATTTGTTAGGGTCCACCTTCGCCTCCATCTGTCGGGAACTGAGTTCTCCGGAAGTACCTGTGCCGGACGCTTTCATGGAAGGAATTATTATTCCTGTACATAAACCGCATGGTGGCAACAATATCGGTGATTATCGGCCCATCACCCTCCTTAACAGTGATATGAAAATCTTCACTCGCCTTTTGGCGGCACGACTTAAAAACGTTGCCCGATATGTTGTGTTGCCAGACCAAGCATCTTTGGGAGGGGATAATAATATCCGCACGGCCTTATGACGCTACAGGGATATGATCGCCGTTACCCAGGGACAACGCCTCTCTGGGGCACTTGCGTCTTCGGACTTTAGTCATGCTTTTGATAGGGTTGACCACTCGTTCCTTACGGCCGTTCTCCACCATATGGGTTTCCCAGTCGCCGTTATCACGGTAGTGATGCGCCTTCTGCGGGGTGCCTCATCCAGGATTATGTGCAATGGCAGACTCACTCCTCCGATAACAATAGATCGATCCGTACGTCAAGGTTGCTCTCTATCAGTGATTTTGTACGCCTTTTCCTTGGAATCCTTGCTATGTAGACTAAGACAACGTTTGGTAGGGTTGTCCATAGATCGCTACCGATTCTGTTGCACGGCCTATGCTGACGATGTAGTCATCTGTTTACATAATTCCGACGATGTTCGAGCTGTTTTGGAGTGGGTAGCGACTTATGGTGAGGCGTCGGGTAGCTCTTTAAACGTACGTAAGTCACAAGTTATGTTCATTGGCACGGGACTTCCCGTGGAGTGCGTTACACCTCTCACCACCGTTGATACCATTCGCTGTTTGGGAATAGATTTTTTCATATGATCTCTGGTGTTCAGCCATCAACTGCAGACGCCTCCTCTTAATGATCAGAGCAGGTCTTATGGACCATCGCCTTCGATCCCTAGATATTCTTCAACGAGCTCGATATGTCAATGTATATATCGCATCCCGAGTTACCCATGTAGCACAAGTTCTACCTTTCCCGCTTACTGTGGCACGCCGCATGTTGGCAGCGATGGCATCCTTCGTCAGCTCTGGGCTGTTATTCAAAGTTAACTACGCAACCCCTACTCTTCCCCGTGAACGAGGTGGGATAGGTCTGTTTCACGTGCCGGATAGAGCTCGCGCCCTATTTGTCAGCTCCCAGATGACGGTATGGAGACGTTGCCCGACGAGCCTCACTGGTCTCACTGTTAGCCCCAGTGATGATCTCGGATGTTCCGGACCAGTTCCATTATATAAGATACTTCTTTCTTGAACTCGGTTATCTACGCCTCACCTCACCAAGACAGCTTTTACTCAAGACAAAGGCAGTATACAATGTCCTCCAATTAGATCGTCCACCTAACCCGATTGAACAAAAGTTCCCCCAGGTTGACTGGCATCATATATGGCGCGCGGTGTTCGCCTGTTACCTTGACACGAATGTTCAATCTCTCTGGTGCCTAACTGTCAGTGGTAAGCAAATCAACCAATCTCGCCTTCATCGTATCCACCTCGCCCAATCACCTCTATGTTCCACGTGTGGAGTGCCAGACAATGACAAACATCGGTTTGTTTGCGAACCGGCGGCAGAGGTTTGGCAATTGGTTCGTCGTATTGTGGTTTTTCTAACGCGAGACATTCCGGATCGGATTACTCCCCTTTCATTATTATTTCCGGAACGTGACTATTTTCCTCGGACAAAGACCAATGGTGTGAAATGGATTCGCGGACATGCCATTCACTACCTATTTGGACAAACTGTAGACTCTGTACCCGATTTTTGGACATACCTCAATGACCGTCATTATGTCGTTGTCCGTCACCCACAATACAGACAATTTTTCTCGCACTTCCTTGGGAGTGCTTTCCACGACCCGCCTCGCAGCTGGAATGTGTTAAACCAAGAGAGAAGACGGTTTCCTGTTTGAACCAATGAACATTTCTGAACAATTGAACGGAACACATCAATTTCGAGAAGACGTGACTCAAGATATTCGCAGCGGGGCGCAGAAGGCCTCTGATCAATTACACAACAAAAATAAACAAAAAAAATTTACAATAAAATTTAAAGAAAGGAAGATTTTGTTTTGTTTGTAAGGATAGCCCTAACCTTGGACTCCCATATATCCCCTGGTATGAAGGCAGCTCTCTGGGGTAGGTTTAGTCAGGAGCCAACGCCTGAAGTGGACCAGATTTTTTTGTTATAGGATGAAAAGTGGCGGTGGCACTTTAAAAAAATAGTGTAGTGGTTATAATACGGGATTGTTAAATGGAAGCTCGTGAGTTCAAAACTCACCTGAATTACAATATTTTTATTCCTATATTCGTTTCGAGTACATTCCAAAAGTATCCACAAATGGCAAGAATCATTGTACTGAAATATTTACCGTATGTGCTCTGGCTGGAGGCAGTTCGCTCCGCGCTCTTGTAAGTACTGAATAAACCTTCGTTAAGTGAAGTTAGTGTTCGTCATTCATCTAATTACACCTTACTCTACGTGACATTATTCTGGTGGAGACGCTGGGTATTGGAACTTGTGATCACCTAGCTGTCGCAACCTGGAAAACTAAAGGTTGCGACCTTCCTTGGAGGTGAAGCCGCCGAAGAGAAAAATCCTCCGCCGTCGATCACTACAAAAATGATAGGAAACTACGTCGATATCCTCATGGATGGCCGACCAGCCCAACCTCTTGTGGACTCTGGAGCATCATATTCAGTCATTTTGAAGAAGTACCGCCCCAGTTGCAGAAAACCGTATTCGTCGACAGCAAAACATCTCTGCTGCAAGTGGTTAATGAGAAATACGTAAAACCTAAAGGAAGATTTGTCATTCGTGTGGGTATAAGTGGCCATGCACAGCCCTTAGAAAATATCTTCCTACAAGAGTGTAGTCATGACGTCATTCACGGATGGGACTTTTTGAAAGCTTGTCAAGCAATTATAGAATGTGGTCGCTCGAAAATTATGCTAGACGAGATGTGATACTGTGTACAGGAAGATGCGCATCCGAGAGTTGGAGACTATGTGTGCTGGATGAAGTTATCATTCCTGCAGTCAGCGCTAGACAGGTAGCTGTCACGTGTCATGTCATACATCAACCCATGGATCTTGTAGTGTAATGTAAGTGAAGCATACCAGTGAAGAGTAACTTGGTCATCACAGTCTCTGTCGTCTCTTTTAAGAACGGATTCGGTGAACTGTGGATAGTTAACTGTCGCCGAGAAACGCAGATCCTTCCAAGATGCATGTGCGTAGCAAACGCTGAGCCGTTAATTGCAGAACAGCTGAGCGCCATAGAAACCTCCCATGCCGAGTATGTGGGCGAAATTAGAGCTACCACTACGAGACAAGATCTTCTAGCTCGACTATCACCAGATCTCACTAAGGAACAACAGAAGAAGCTACTTGCCATTCTTCAAAAGGTCTCTGAATGCTTCAATCCACAGGCGAAGAGCTAATTAGACAATATCGACCTGAAGCACCAGATTAGAACTGGAGAGCATCAACCAATAAGCCATAGAGCATACCGTGTGTCAGCAATGGAACGTCGAATAATTCGCGACGAGGTAGAGAAAATGATGAAGAATGACATCATTCAGCCTTCGCAGAGCCCATGGTCGTCACCAGTGTTTCTCGTCAGGAAGAAGGATGGCAGTTGGCCTTTTGTGTTGATTACAGGAAGCTTAATAAGATAACTAAAAAGGACGTTTACCCTCCACCAGGAATTGACGATACACTAGATGGTCTGAATGGGATGATCGTGAGAATACGGTATTCATCACCCGTGAGGGCCTGTATGGGTTTAAGGTAATACCGTTTGGTTTTTGTAATGCACCAGTAACTTTTGATCGAATGATGGATTATCTTCTAAGGCACCTAAAGTGGATGATTTGCATTTGTTATTAAGATGATATTATAGTGTTCTCAGAGGCATTAGATGAACACATAAAAAGACTGAGGGCCGTTCTTAAGTGTCTCCAACAAGCCGAACTGAAACATAATCCAAAAAATGTCTCTTTGGAGCAAAGAGAGTCAAAGTATTGGACACCTTGTGTCAAACGAAGGTGTGCGGCCAGATTCAGAAAAGATGAGAGCTAAAACGGAATTTCCTATTCCTAGAAGTATTAGAGATGTGAAAAGTTTCCTCAGACTGTGTTCTCAACTCCAAGAGTTGTTAAAAGCCGATGCTAAATTTATTTGAGGGGGGGCTCAACAAGATTCTTTCGATGTGCTGCGAAAATCTCTGACGACTGATTCTGTACTTGACCTGTAGGATGAGAGAGCACCTACAGAACTACACACAGATACCAGTGGGTATGGGATCGGTGCTGTTCTAGTGCAGATTTCAGATGGAAAGAGACACTTACAAAAGCCGAGAGAAACTACTCAACTACAGAAAGAATGTGTTCAAAATGTGTGTGAAATCTTATGGGACCTAAGCTTACACACCACTTAACCTAAATCATCCTAAGGACAAACACACACACCCATGCCCGAGGGAGGACTCGAATCTCCACTGGGAGCAGCCGCACAGTCCATGACTGCAGCGCCTGAGACCGCTCGGCTAATCCCGCGCGGCCAACTACAGAAAGAGAATGTCTTGCTGTGATCTGGGCCACCTGCAAATTTCGGCAGTACCTCTACGGAAGGCCATTCACAGTCGTTACAGACCATCATTCACTTTGTTGGTGGACAGGTCTTAAGAATCCAACAGGACGGCTCGCCAGGTGGGCACTACGACTTCAGGAGTATGACATTACCGTAGTGTACAAAAGTGGAAGAAAACACTAAGATGCCGACTTTTTCTCAAGAAGCGAGACCATCAAGACTTTGCTGAAGATAGTGACTGTCTCGATGCGCTTCAGGATGTCTCTGCTGAGCAGAAGAAGGACGCCAAGATATCTCAAATTATGCTTGCCTTAAATCGGTCAGAGGATGTGAAAGGACAATTTAATGTAGTTCTTTCGCACAGTTAATGAATTACTTTGCCAGAAAAACTTATATCCGTTTGGAAAGAGGTGGCTACCAGCGATTCCTAACGACATGCCCTTAGATGTTCTAGAGAAATTCCATGACACACCTGAGGCAGGACACTTAGAATTTATTAAGACCTACGATAGGATCCGCAAGAGATTTTTCTGGCCAGGTTTATTTAGGAGTGGCCGTCACTTTGTGTCGCACTGCCAAGAGTGCCAGAGGAGAAAAGCAGTTCCTCAGAAACCACCTGACCGACTCATACCAACTCCACCAGCCGAAAAGCCTTTCCAGCGTGTTGGGATTGACTTCCTCGGACGATTTCCAACGTCTGCTAGTGGCAATAGATGGATTATTGTTTGCACTGATTGTCTGACGCGCTATGCCATTACAAAAGCAGTTAAAACAGCCGAAGCATTCGAGGTAGCCAAATTCATAGTAGAACATATTGTATTAAAACACGGTGCCTCAAAGTCGTTAATTACGGATCGAGGGAAAGATTTCCAATCGAATCTTGTGACAGAGATAAATTGTCGGTGCAACATTCCTCATCACATGACGACTGCCTACCATCAGCAAACTAACGGACTTAATAAGACCTTGGCCGACATGCTATCAATGTTCGTCAATGTTGAGCAGAGCAACTCGAACGAGGTGCTACCTTTCGTGACGTTTACCTACAACACCGAAAAACAAGACACCATAGGATTTACGCCATTTTCCCTGGTGCATGGGCGTGAGGCGACGACTGTGTTTCCGTTACATCCTGATGACGTGGACGACGACTACATCGGCCAGGTGTTAACCAGAGCTGAGGAAGCTCGGCAGTTATCTCGACTCCGCACGTTGGAGTCTCAAGAAAACGATCGTCGAAGGTATGACGGAAGCCACCGCCCTGTTGTCTACCAGCCTGGTGACCTCGTCTGGATCTTCACTCTTGTTCGGAAGGTTGGCCTCTCTGATAAGCTCCTCAGGTGCTACTTTCACCTTATAAGGTTGGAAGGCAGTTGTCTGATGTTACTTATGAAGTTGAAGATTTCGACCCCGACACAAGACGGCGAAAGATCAGAGATACGGTCCACGACCCTCGAATGAAGCCCTGTAAGGATCCTGCAACCCAGGGGAAATTCGAAGCTGCAGCGACAGGCAACAAGCGGAAAGGTAACGACGAACGTAGCGGCAAGGGAAGATCATCGCCATGACTAACATCAGTATCGGGAGTCGGAGTATGCAAGACCGATGACTCGTTCCCGGACTAGGACGACGTAACACCGAGATGCTGTTTTCTTAAGGAGGGAGCAATGTCGCAGAAGAAGCCGAGTGGCGCAGTCGCTGTAGCGTAGTGGTTATGACACTAGGTTGTTGCATGGAGGGTTGTGAGTTAAGAATTCACGTGAACTGTAAAATTTTAATATCTATATTCGGTTAGAGTGCATTCTAGAAGTGTCCAGAAATGGCAAGAATCATTGAACTGGAATGTTATGTAGCTCTATATATACCGTATGTGTTCTGGCCAGAGGCTTTTCTCTCCTCACTCTTGTAGGTGCAAGTGCCGAATAACCCTTCGTTAACTGAAGTTAGTGTTCGTCATTCATTTACTTACACCTTCCTCTACGTGACAGTAACATTGCTTACAGTTTGCTTAGAGTCATTTGCTACTAACCGAAAATGATTCAATATCATATGTCATACCACATTTTAAATTGCTGAAATTCAGCGTTTTAGCAAGTTAGAGATATGTTTTAATACTATGTAAGTATAAAAGTTTTGAATATAGGGTGTATACCACATATTGTATACATATGTAAATGGCTATGTTGCAGTGGTCGGACAGTCGTTCAGCACAAGGATCATCGAATATTAACGGCAGATACAAAACTCGGGCGTGACGTAAGGCGCTGTCTGAGACTGTCAACGTAATTCAATTCGAGGACACGTAAGATCTCTGGTGAAGAGGAACTGTTACGACAGTTTGATGTTTGGTGTTAGTTTAAACTAGAAATAGGAATGTCTCAAGATTAATAGAGCCTGGATTTCCCTGCAGAAATTAAAGACCGTGCAAGTAACAAGGGAAAATCTACAGCGTTAACTGGCAAAGAACTCCCTCAGATATGAGCGTGTCAGTCACACACACAGCTTGAAGAAAAAAAGTAAAGAAAAGAAAAGGATGCATCCAGATCAGGAGGAGGTAAAGAAATGAAACTTCAGCGACTGAAAGAATATGCGTTGTTATTTCAGTGATTACAAAATGGAATCACATTAACGAGTAACTTGGCAGTATGAGCCCACTTATCACCCCTATCATTTGATGCACGCACTGATGAGGCTAAGAAAGGTGTCATAAAGCGCTGTGTCCTCTCCCGAGGCAAGATGACCACAATAGTTGTAACTAGTCCTTGACATCCTAAAAACCGGCACTGAAACGGCGTTGTTGTCGGGACTGGTCCCTTCCACGTTGTATTGAGGTTAGATATATGAATGTTGGTGGCCACGAGAGTACCTCTATCACGCCGATAGTTCGTATATACACGTGCCATGTGTGGACAAGACCTGTCCTTATGAAAAATTGCTCCACGATACTGTCGCATGAGAGATAAAACGGAAGGGCGCAGCATGTCCGTGACGTGCCGTTGTGCCGTCAAAGTTCCTTCAGTCACTAGCAGCCGTGACTTGAAGTCATAGCCGATGATGCCCAACACCATGGCGCAATAACTAAAACCTCTGTGTCTCTCCAAGACAGTGGAGGAATGTAACCTCTCTCCAGATCGCCTCCATACCGGCCGACGATGATTATCCAGGGTAGTACGGAGCCACGATTCATCACTGAGCCAATACTTGGTCAGTCTAGAGCAGTCCTCCCTTGCTAGTCGCAGTAAAACACCAGTCGCAGAAATTTGTGAATGGTGATAACAGAAGCCTACCGATGGGGAGATGATTCTGAAGTTCGTCTGCCGCTAGTCTCCGACCAATGGCGCAAGCTGACACAGCACGTTGCAGAGAATCTATTACTTATTCTCCGATGGCAGGCGCAGATGTATAGCCGTTACGATGTGATTGGTACACGGCATGGTGATCCTCTGCTGTGGTGGTCAGACTTCGTCGCCCAGAATCTTAGCGACGAGTATATCTGCCCACACTTTCCACTAGAGTCCAACATCGGGCCTTTGTCACATCCTATAAATGCAGAATTCTGGATACTGCACGATTTAACCATCCGACCAAATGGAGACCAACAATGATGTCGCATTAAAACTCTGTTAGTAGTTGATAAGGCTGTCTCACACGAGTACGCATCATCTCCCTGTCCTTCACATTGATCACTCAACATCTAATGCTGTTCGTGTTCCTTCTGTAACTTTACCAGGCAGGCCGTTCTGTCACAGAGAATTGCAACTATGATCATGTAGATATCAACCGATGGTATGCAGGGCGTTACAAAATGGTACGGCCAAACTTTCAGAAAACGTTCCTCACACACAAAGAAAGAAAATATGTTATGTGGACATTTGTCCGGAAACGCTTAATTTCCATATTAGAGCTCATTTTTGACCGTACCTTTTTGTAACACCCTGTATACGTCTGCAGCGTTACATTGACATCTGACCATGTCGTCTGGGCGCTTCAGAATTTCTCGCCAGGCGTTATATAACCACGAGCCTCTAGCTTAACTTGAGGCTGAATGTATGACAACGCTAGTGTCGTGTGCTGGTGAAACGTCACAGAAACAACTGGATGACCGTACTCCGAAGGTCCCAAGATGTCTACAGACATCACGTCGGTATGTAAGTGTTTACAGTACTAAAAAGCGATTTGTATATGGTATATTTTCCATGTACTTTCAACTTAAGTTTACTTGTATCTCAAATGTTTCCTGCCAGGATGTCCACCACTTGGCCTGCCGGCGTGGCCGTGCGGTTCTGGGCGCTGCAGTCTGGAACCGAGCGACCGCTACGGTCGCTGGTTCGAATCCTGCCTCGGGCATAGAAGTGTGTGATGTCCTTAGGTTAGTTAGGTTTAATTAGTTCTATGTTTAAGGCGACTGATGGCCTCAGAAGTTGAGTCGCATGGTGCTCAGAGCCATTTGAACCATTTTGAGCCATCCTCCACTTTGGGCGAGGGGGAGGAATAGTATTTTTTGAATTAAGACATATTAATTTTCATCTATAACCAACACAGTTAATGGCGGGTTGAAAATTAGTGTTTGTGTAAATATTTCAGTTGCAGTGCAATGAATGTCTAGTATAACGCCAAATAACGAATAATGACACAGCGTCAAACTGGCGTTGGTGTAGGACATAAGCGAACGCACCCTTGTCTGTCTGTGTGTGTGTGCGTGTGTGTGTGTGTGTGTGTGTGTGTGTGTGTGTGCGTGTGTGTGTGTGTGTGTGTGTGTCTGTGTCCGTGTGTGTGTACAAGAAACGGAGTGAGAAAGGAGCCAAAGGGAGAGACAGGGAGAGAGAGAGAGAGAGAGAGAGAGAGAGAGAGAGAGAGAGCAGGAGAGAGTAAATGGTACACATAGACAGTAAGAGATAAAAGGGCTGGAGGACGAGGAGGACTCCTAAGACCTCCGACTTAACCACCAGGGACGTGAGCAGCAGACAGAGGCGGGCAGAGCTTTGATGGAGCAACAAGCAACGAACCTGCACCGCTGCCCAGTACGCCGTCAGTCGTGGAATACTAATCCTTTTCTTACTCTTACAGCACACCGCTTGCAAATGGAGGTTCGCAGCGACTGCTGAGATAGTACGCTGCTTTCATTTCGGAAATAATAATTCCTGTCAAAGGCCAAGTTTCTATCTCGTTATAGTGTTTTCTTTCTTGATGTCATGTGTTATTAGGAAACTAGGAATGTTAATTTTAAACACGGCATTTTCGCTCAAAATGAAGAGTCTTAAACTTGTAAAAGTCTGAAAGAAACGCCGTTACTGTTTCGTAATGAATTATTTTTTCTCAGATGACACTATTTTCGAAGGAAGCAGCAGTTTACATCTTTTCGTAATGTGTCCTAAAGAATCTCTCCTGAGCACTTATAACTGTCTCCAACGTCCCTGTATACTTACAGCCTCTCTTTGTAAGATTATAGTGAGTTTGCGTACTTCTAACAATAATAAGCGCGCCGGTCGCAGTGGTCTCGCGGTTAAGGCGCTCAGTCCGGAACCGCGCGACTTCTACGGTCGCAGGTTCGAATCCTGCCTCGGGCATGGATGTGTGTGATGTCCTTAGGTTAGTTAGGTTTAAGTAGTTCTAAGTTCTAGGGGACTGATGACCACAGTAGTTAAGTCCCATAGTGCTCAGAGCCATTTGAATAATAAGCGCACAGCAGACCACTGGTTAGAGTTAAACCCGATACTATAAAACTCGAACGCTCATGCACATAACAACACCAAAACTCAGATTACCAATGCGTTAACGTGTTAAATATTTTGCATTAAGCGTATAAGTAGGAAAAATTTAAGGTAAGATTTGAAGTTAAGCTTAACGTTTGTTAGGAGTCACTAAGTGTTCTCACTACAAAACACTGGATGAACACAGTTCTTGTAATTTACGCTCCCTTTCAAGAAAAAGCCGAATTTTCCTCCATATCAAAGTATTAGACGCCATTCAGCCTGTACTACGCGTCGTATAATGGTATAATTTTGCAGGTGCAGTCAGTGATATAAGTAGATGTCCCCCGCGAACTGTGTTATGAATAGAGTTACCAGTAAAGAAGCAGTAAACTGAAACACCAAGCGTTATGTTGAAGTTTTACTTGCGCCATTCCAAGCGTACTCTAGTTTCGTACCTATTTAAATGTTTATGACTAAATACCTCCTGAACTGTGTGTCAAAAAATGATACAATGCTCTATGTAAATTCAGTGGTATACGTGGATACTGTCTGCTACCTCTTCTGCCAATACAGACTGCAGGAAAGGCAAAAAATTAAAACGTCATGTCGGATGCTGAGTTTTACTGCTTGAACAGTGAAAATGTAGTCAGCAATGAACTTTGTTCCTTTTATCAGAGGTGGGTGTCAAATAGAAAAGTTTCCTAATCTTTTGAAACTGTGTTTAAAGTTTGGTGGTAGTCGCTAAGCTCTCTCATTCTCAATTTATGTACGAATAAATTCCGTGTATTTGCACTCCGTCACTTACGCATCTTCAAGGCACACAGTTTGTAACTGTAATGCTTGCCTCATCGTGTTAAACTTTTAAAATAAGATTGTACCTCATAACTAGTACATTATGGCAGCATTTTAAATTTCTAATTCGGTCAATAATCACTCGAAATACAGAAAATCAGTTTTATTTGCCCGTGGGTAGGCAACCTGCAACTTGTATTTGGTTCCGGATACCGGTATAGTCACTTAGTAATACAGATTCTTTACATACTACGAGTGCAAAAACACTCATTCAGTAACACCAACAGAATTCACAAAATGCTGCACTTGTTACTTAACTTCAGCTATTTAGGAAGGGAAACTCTAGAAACATTGTCAGTGGAAGTATATCACTTATAAGGAGGAGATAAATCGTAAGATGTGCTCTACTAAGACGGAAAAAACCATGGGAATGCCACAAATGTTCAGCTGTATATAGTCGTGTATTACATACTCGTGAATTCGTAGTCTTGGTTAGATATTAGTTTATATGAACAGACAGTGGTTTCGGCTGTAGAGCCATCATCATACCAATAAGAAGAAAACAAGTATCAAGGCATTTCACAATTTGTGAAATATTAATGCATCACATACTTACCTGAAACTAGTAAGCCAACTGCGTGATAGAAAGTTCGCGTAGTCGCAACTGCGCTAATTAAAAATAAACTTGATACTTCATTAACTGTAAATGTAAAAAATCTTTGCTAGTTTCTTAACGATTAAGTATCAGATATGTAATAAGAGTAATTTACAGTTAGGAACTGTTCCAAAAACATAAGATAATCATTGTATAAAAATGATGTACTAAAATATAGTGGAATGGTTAACTCCTGAAAGTAAAAGTGCATATTTAGATTATACATAAATACCAACTACTATCATAAAGTGAAATAAATCTGAAAATACTACAACTGCTCTAGGGAAGAAGTAGCGGTAAGCTTTACCTGTGTTCAAAGGACTATGGTCCTGATATAAACATATGCAGTAATAGCGCACGGCGACTGTGGGCCGAGGGAAGCGCGTTTTTTCTGTGGAACATGGGAGGAAACATTTCCGGACGGCTAAGCTCTGCGGTCTCATTGTGCTGGTTGGTCGGCATCCACATGCAGGTAGACTGACTAGCGCCGATAAGTCGCCACTGCAATGGCCAGTGCATTGTAGACCGGCAATAAAGCAGAGAATAGGCCGTTGTTAGGCAGGAAGCCAATGAGACAGCTGTGAGCATTCTGCGAATTTCCATAAGACAGGTCACTGGCACCCAGACGTCCCGACTCTGTTACAAAACACATTTGTGAAAGCACGAGACATTTAGAGAGTTTATGGCCGTTCTTTGGAAACTTCGAAATGGATACAACAGGGGAGACAACAAGCATATTATGGAGGGGTGTGGTCCCATGCTGGTCATGTTGTTAGCAAAAGGCACGGCGTAAACTCGTGGGAAAGAGGCTGCGATGCTGAATCTTTTTTCATTTACTCCCAATTAACTTTAAAGTCTCTGACTGATCAAATCGGTGTATTCAAAGAAAAGGGCACTCTCCGAGCTTCGAATGCCGCCTCCAGCTCGTGATTGGCTTGTGCTAAAGTGGGGGAAGTCTAAGATGTAAATGGGCTTTTGCTACCAAGTTGAGGAGGAAAGTGGACAGAAAAGGAAGGTCACTTTTGTACTGGTGCTTCTCTAGTAAAGAACTGCAGGTCTCTACCTAAACGTTGAGATTTGTGTCCTTTGCTAGTGTGCCACTTAGAGCCTGTGCCAGTCACCTTGTGGACCATCGGAGGTACTGCTTCTAGCATCACGCACACAATGAGTGATGCGTGGGTGTAATTACTTGTCTTGAGTCGGCCGTTTAAGCATTTGACATATTCCATCATGCACAGTCTGGCACGGAGGCTAGTTGGTTTGGTAGACCAGCAAACGGGTCCATCTGCACACTGGAATCCACCCGGGTTTCAGAGGCTCATAGGGAAGTACCTGCATTCCAAACTAACCGAACAGGAGACAACGTACTTGCTTCCTTCGGGCGCGCGCCATTAATAACAGATTGCAGCCGTCCATGACTTCAGTCGCCAAACACATCGTGGTGTGCCACCCTGACCAGCGGAAGGATAAAGTATTCGTTGCTATGGCGTAGGGCTCCTATATATGTTTCTCACCACCCTGTTCTTTCGAACCATATTTATCTTTTTTTGGAATAGAAGTGTACAGATCCTTGATTGTGGGATAGTTTTTGTGCCATATCCTGGATTCACGTGTATAAAGTCAGATACAGCGATTAGTGTTGTGGTTAGTGTCGTGTGTCGATCCCCATCACTTTGTTCACCATAGACCCCATATTAGTGAAAGCGTTTGTGAAATGAAAATGTTTATGTGACGTTTCTTTAGTCATTTCTTTTTGTCCTGTGATGTTAAGAAAGAATAAATATATTGTCATTTAGATCACAACTTCTCCCTGTGTACTGATTAACATTACCTTGCCATTTTTATTGAAGTCCTGATTTCAAAAGAAAGTAGATAGCTTGCAAATGAATGACGTTTGTGAGTTGCAGGCACATTATAAGGTAAAGAAAACTTTTAAGAGAAGCAGAGACGAATAGGAAATCAGTCTAATCACGATATGGACTAAAATTGGGAAAATCGCAGACATAAAAGTCTTTGACAAAGGGCAGATTTTTATGACCTGCCGTCTGGGAACGAATGTCTCAGAAACGGCGAAGCTGAGCAGCTGTCAGCGTGCTGTTGTTGGCAGCACCTATGGAAGATATCTGAAGTACGGTAAAACCAAGAGTACGCCACAAGGAATCGGGCGTCCATACCTCATCTCAGCATGTAAAGGTCGCAGCCTTTACCGCTCTTCAAAGCAGCATAGGTTTTGATCTGTGGCAGGTAAAACGACAATGTGCAATGTAATAATCCAGGCAGAAGCACAAAAGTTTTGGAGCATACCGTTGAGGATACAATGTTGACATGAGAATCTGCAGCAGACAGCCCACACGTCTTTTGGTGTTGACCTAATGAAGCGGTCGACTACGACTTCAGTGGGCATGAGATCATCAAGATGAAATCGTGGGCGGAAGAATCACGTATCTTATTACACAAGGTCGATGGAGGCGTCCAGCTACGCAATTATCCAGGTCACTCGCTGCGCGAAACATGCACCACGCCACTGTCGCAAGCTGGTAAGGTTAGCATTTCCCCATGGATATTTTCCTGAGTTTTCATGGGGCTTCTGGTAATAAAATTAGACATTGCGTGCCCTGTGGATTATGTGAACATTATTCAAGACCAACAAGATAACTATCCAAATCATAAGAACTGAATTGCGCTACATGTGTTCAGTAGCATCATAGTGAACTCACGTTGATATCTTGTCCATTAATTTCGTCTAATCTACACATGATGAACACAACCTCTCGGGCGCCAGCTCTGAGTCTACAGACTATCAGCCCGCAGTTTACAGGAATTGCAAGAACTGTGTGTAGACATTTGGTGCGACAAGTCTCCAGAAACTACCAAGGATTTGTTGAATCCAGGCCACGCAAAATCGCTGGTGTACTGTATTGCAGAAGTGGGTCACCACGCTATTAAGCAGATGTTGATAAACGGTTTGGGTCATTAGTGTACCACACAGCCAGGACGTCATGACAGGAACTAAACTGTAATAGGAGAACAACTTAGTATACTATGGTTAGGAAGTCTTTATAAATGTAGGACTACAAGGTGATTTACATTGTACCTTGACTGAGTTCTCGTGATTATTTTCCAGTGCGTTAAATAAGTTTCATTATTCTTGGATATGTAGAATCTTTTAATCTGACAGACTACTGGTCATAGTATGACTAGTGGCGATAGTTTGTTCACCACGTGCTGCCATATTACTACAGTAGTTGATATTTTCCTTGTATATTTTTGCTTGTAACATTTCTACTCATTTTGCAGTCAGAGTTGTTTCTTACAAGTGGTGTGGCACTTCGGGTTCTAGCAAAAAATGTTGACTCAGCATCCATTAGCACATTTTGACCATTGTCGTATTACATGTGTACATATGGCAAGGTCACCCGAGGGGGCGGCAGGAGAGGGGGAACATAGGGGAGGGTTAATTATGGGGGTGAGGTCTTCCAACAGGAATCAAGCTCCATCCTGCCCCCTGTTTTGCTATTGTCCAATAGCATCGTTTGATTAATCTGTGGTGAGAAGACCCTATAATTTTCTATTGTTGTAACAAATTTTTCCAAAATTATACTAACAATCTGACAGGATTGCACCATTGTTATTCTCGCATGACACTGGCGTGATGCTGGCATCACACTAGTGGTACACAGGCATCAGTGTCATGAAGCACTGTGTCTTGTACTGTATGAGAACCACATCATGCGCTGTGTGTGTGATCACAACTGCGACGTTCCCTTGGCTTTAGTGCACTGATGTCGCGATTTTTTGGCAAATGTATCATTGCAGGACACTCCTGTAAACACTGCCACCAGTTCGTGCAAGCATGTGCCAACCTAGACACCTGACGCATGACATGAGTAGGACACTGGATAATGAGATAAGGTCGCTGTGCTGTGTATCTCCCAACAAATGCATTGCAGCAGTTTAGTGACGAGGGAAAAAATTATTTTACATTAATAATAAAAAGGCGATCAGAACTATAATTTCACACAAAGGTTTTGTTAAAAAATCATTACTAAAATACTTACTAACATACAACGATAAATCGCTCAGCCAGTCCTGTGATAACTTCCAAAGGCAACCAATGGCATGGCAAATAATTCTGTTTGTAGACAATTACAGACTAAACAAGAATACCTGGAAATGTGTTAGTATTGGGATACTTAGGATCATGAGTTTTTTTCAGTATAAGTATTCGAAAATTCACAATTAGTGACATAGATGTAATATTATCCCTAAATGAGTGGAATCGTCTGTTTAGTGTCTCAATATAGATTGTGGCTTCAATCCATGAAAATTCCCACTCAATGATACTAGGTGATTACACAATTGCTGTAGGAAACTACCAGCAAAATGGTTAATTAGTGACATCAGAGTAATATTATCCCTAAATGAATGGAATCTTCTGTGTATTGTCGCAGTGTGGATTGTGGCTTTAATAGATGGAAATGCACATTCCCCCTCAGTGATGCTAGGTGATTACACCATCACAGTAGTAGACTTCCTGCATCGTGGTTAAACTACTTAACAAGACAGATTGCACTCGTTTACAGGAGCACACTCTAAGAATTTAATGTACTCCAGTCATGCAATTCAACATGCTCTAGACTACCGGCAAAACTAGCGTGCATATGTCTACCGATTCTGTGATAGTACATGGAGAAATTTTTTGAAGATGGCACACAAAACTACTCACCCATCAACGGAAACCATCTCTCAATTCAACAATCCATGTTGCAAATCGATGCAAGGAGAAGATGAAATATATGAATTAAATGTAAGCATGGAACTGCAATCTTACTTAAGTACCTTCATATACCCTGCAACATGTAAGAGCTTACAAATGAAGAAGTGTAGCTATAAAACCCCCACATCATCATAACTGAGAGGGTGATGCACCGTTATCATAAGAGCGCTGTTGAAACTGACTTTTGCTGTAGCGATAATGGAAAGAGGGAGAAGATAAGGAATGATTATGCCTACCCAATTTTATGTATACATATTTGATTGTTGGTTCTACTGATTGTGAGAGGCCAATCTTGTTCTGTCACCATTAACAAGCCCTGAGGGGACTTGTTTAAGAATGTGATTTGTTTTAAGAATGTATACACATTTTCAAGATCTCTATTTCAGCCTATATATCAGCAATTACAGGAGGTCTTACACAGTGTTGATGAAGTAACATACCATACATTATTGAGACTCCACCACTAGAGAAAGTAAAGCCGAATAGTGTGTTCATATTTGATGGAGTGGTAGTGGAAGACCAAGATCCGATACGCAAATATTTTTGTTTAAATTATATGGAAGCTGACGACATACAGGGTGTTTCACTAAATGTGTTTGGCTCTGTGAGTTACGAAGTAATAGGCGACGGAAATATTTATTGCAGCAGGTCACCATAAGAAACGCTACACTCTCTGTGGAGCTATGAACATAGTTTATTGTGTTATTATCCAAAGAGTTACAGCAAAAAGATACAATGGAACAATACTTGTTTCTATCATGTACTGGAATCAATAAAAGCAGCTGTGTATACATCAATTTAAATTACATTTCTATCACTTTCAGTTTGGGAGCTACAACCCTTCAAAATTTCAGGGGCAGATACCACACGGTGTACATAGTACATGGCAGTGTGGTAGGTGATGGATGTTCTGGCGGTGGGAAGTTGATTTAATGAGATATTCAAACGTGTGTCCATGTTACTGAATGCACAAAGCAATGCGCCTTCTAAAGGATCTGCGGACGAGATGTAACATCGCCGGTGTCACGGAGCGACATGCGTCCTCGATGCGCCGTTTTAAATCATCTGGGGATGTGGGCTCAATGACATAAACACGATCCTTTAGATATCCCCCCCCCCCAAAAAAAAAAATCTAATGGTGTTCAATCGGGCGACCTTGTGGGCCATGAATGAGGGCCATGGCGCCCCAACCACATTCCTGCAAACTTGTTGTTTGGTTCTTCCACAACAGCACGCGCAGAATGGGCTGGGTGACCATCGTGCAGCATCTGCATATGGAATCTCGTGTGTAGACACACATGTTCAAGAAGACCACTCAGACTGTCGACTATAAACGCGTGGTATAACTCACCTGTCAATGCACCTGGAAGTAGTGTGGACCGACGATTTCATCCCAAAGGATTCCACACCATACATTCCACATACGCCGATGGTCGACAGGTCGTACGCACCGAGGATTGTCTGCAGCCCAGTAGTGCACGTTATGGCGATTCATTACACCATAATTTGTGAACGTGGACTCATCAGAGAACATAACACCTTTTAAAGGCTCCCGCGTGAAATTACGCATGGCCCATTCTCAGAATGTAACTCTCGTACGGAAATCGTTCCCATGCAGCTCCTGGGTCAGTGACGGGTACGGGTTAAACCTGTGGCCGTGTTCTATACGCCACACAGATTTGAGACTGACACCAGCGACTGCAGCAACGGCTCGTAAGCTGACATGAGGATCGTGGTGTGCTGCAGCTAAAACAAACACCTCCGTCTCCTCACCCGAAGCCGTTGTTCGGCACGTAAAACGTAATGGCTGCCGGAGCTCTTCGCCTAGGATATGTCACGGCGTACGCCATGGCTGCTTCAGTGGCATCGTGCCGGCACTCGCCGAGCATCAGCAACATGTCAACGTACTCATTGTTTGTGTGTGCCATCTTAATTCGCTGTCAGTAACTGTGGTATATTGAACCCTGTTTGTTTGTGTGGCTCGAACTGTCGGGTATATGGCCGTGTGCGGCGGCAGTCGGCAGTCTAACAGCGCATCGAGGAATCTTCTCACTCCGTGACACCGGCGACGTTACTACTCGGCCTCACCACATTTAGGTGCATTGCGTTATGCGCAGTGTGTGTGGTATCTGCCCCTGAAACTTTGAAGGGCTCCCAAAGTAAAAGTGATGCGAATGTAATTTAAATTGACGTACACACAGCTGGCTTTACTGATTCCAGTACATGATAGAAACAAGAATTGTTCCATTGTATCTTTTTGTTGTAACTCTTTGAATAATAACAAAATAGACTATGTTCATAGCTCCACAGAGAGTGTAAAGTTTCTTATGGTGACCGACCGCAATAAATATTTCCGTCGCCTATTACTTCGTAACTTACAAACACATTTAGTGAAACACCCTGTATATCTGACACAGACATATTCGCCGGCCGGAGTGGACGAGTGGTTTTAGGCGCTTCAGTCTGGAACCGCGCGACCGCTACGGTCGCAGGTTCGAATCCTGCCTCGGGCATGGATGTGTGTGATATCCTTAGGTTAGTTAGGTTTAAGTATTTCTAAGTTCTAGGGGACTGATGACCTCAGAAGTTAAGTCCCATAGTGCTCAGAGCCATTTGAACCATTTTCGAACAGACATATTCCAGTATTCAAAAGCCGTTGCTGATGACTAATCAGAATCTCATTTTCACAGTCAAACAAGGTAATATTAATCTTAAACTTACTTTTGAAGCACATATAAAAAACGACATGATATTCAGTGAATTTGTTAGCATATGTGGTAATTGATGGTTTCATATGCTGTATCCCTTCCTGGTGATTGATAAAAGGAGAAAATTGAATGGAGGTCGCTATATACAATATTTCCAGGAGATTCTGCGTAAAAGGTGGTGTACTAAAACCCAGCTATACCAGTGCACTGTAATCTATAGGCCAATTTGAATGTGCGTCTGACACAGATATGGGAAAGGGGGTCTTGAAGGACATGCATCTATAGTTTGAAATCTTATGGAGGTTGTAGGTAGAATTGGTGAGAATTGGAGCGGTTGAATTGTAGAATCCAGCAATGTGAACTACATGTCAATGAGAAAACTGAAGAATTTAACACAAACCTAATTAATATGGATGAACGAAGGGGGAAGACGAAGCACTAGAGTATCGTCACTACCAGTAATCTCAGAGTACAATTTTATAAGTTTTACGTTCTCTCAAAAACGGTTTAGTATACGACATCATGTTAAAATCAAAGCATAATGTTATCATAGCGTGAAAGGCTGTCTACATAAATTATGATTGCTATAAATAGGAGAGTTGCAGTGACAACATTATCTGCCAGGAATGTTTAATCCAGTTACTAAAAATCTAAAAGGCTCTCAGAAACTACAGATGGAGGTTGAAGTGCAGAAGAAGAGAAGGAGACGAAGAAGAAAAAAAAAGGAAATGACATTACAAATTACATAATGAATGCAAAAATAATGAGTTAGAAACTATGTATGGTGTCAGCAAAAAAATGGCTCTGAGCACTATGGGACTTAACAGCTAAGGTCATCAGTCCCGTAGAACTCAGAACTACTTAAACCTAACTTACCTAAGGACATCACACACATCCATGCCCGAGGCAGGATTCGAACCTGCGACCGTAGCGGTCTCGCGGTTCCAGACTGACGCGCCACACCGGCCGGCCTAGTGTCAGCAAAGATGAGCCGTGTATCCAAGGTACCTATCCTGTACGTTTAAATAAGGATGCAGTAAAGTTCGGGAATAAAAAATTCGAGCGAACAGCAGGTTTATTAAAATTATAAGGAGTGATCAAAACGTTTCTGTTTGAGGGCGCTGCTGCCGTGTGTATCTAACGTAGGATGACTTTGATGCACCTATATAAGCAACTAAGCAACTACCTATAAGCAAGGTGTTAGTGTGGTATTTGTGTCCTTCCAACATACGAGGGGCACATGCAGAATCGTGAACTACAGCGACATTAATACTAAATGCGTCCAAAAAGGACCAATGAGCTGTTGTGTTTTCCTTGGCTGCCGAAGAGGAAAAACTGGTAGACATCCATCCAAGAATGAAGAATGTGTATGGGGCAGCGCACCTGTTGAAAACCACCATTGTGGGAGACACTTCAGCATCCGCCGAGTAATCCTGACCTCTCCCAAACAATTTTCACGCCTTCGATCGTTAAAAAAAGGCCTTGAACAGAGGACGAATCGTATCGGACAAGGATGTGCGGCAGACAGTTATTGACTTCTTCACGCAGTAGGTCACGATGTTTTACCAAATGGGCACATTCTTCGTTGTGCATAGATGGAATGATGGCCTCAATGTTCACGGTCATTTTGCCTGATTGGACTACTGATTATGGAATGTTCAGCCTACAGACGCCAAAATTTTTAATCTCCCTTTGTAATATTTTTCCAAATTTCATGTCTGACAAGTACCTACCAAAAGAAAAGCAAGAATATGCTTAAATACTGCATGTGACTACTCCACATAGGAAAGGCAACGACACCAAAGGCCAAAAAAGGCTGTAAACTAAAGAAATACGATAATGTTATTAAACCTCTTTTGAAAGGTAAGTACATACAGCACATGTGAAGACGTTGACACTCAGTATAAAAGACTGAATACTGTACCTCTGGAGTACATACGCTACGATGACCCAAATGAAAACGTAGAGTGTCTACATTTACTCAGAGCAACTGCTGCAGCAGGAATCCTGCGCACATGTGTGAAATCACATCAATAACTTCAGACTATCACGACAGTTGAATCATTTACATAGTGTGGAGACAGACTTTCATGAGCTTCACAAGCTTACCAACAAAATATTCCCCTGAAGACACATCATTATACTGGGCTTAGATGATTTATGGCAAGCTGACCTCATTGTAATGAACAAATACACAGGAACAAATAAAGTTGGAACTTTATTTTAACGGCATCTACACATTTTCGAAATTCACCTGAGTACATGGTGTGACGACAAAAACAGGGAAAGAGGTTGAGCTGGTGTCTGAACAATTACTGCAGATGGGGATTAATCAGTGTTCTGACAATGTTCAAACTGACAATGCAGGTGAATTTTATTGTAGATGAAACTATATGAAATAAAGCACTATTTGACATTCTCCCACATGAAAGTGACTAGTTTGGACATCTGAACAGAGCAACAAAAAACTGCCTGTGGATTAGATTTAAAGTTCAGGGCTCATGCAAAGGTTAGAAATATTCCGCAAATAATTGAACAATATAATCGAACTAGACATCACACCATTAGTATGAAACCTATTGATGTACATGATAATGGACACCTAAACACAGCGTATAACAGTATTAAGGTAGAGGTCCTTGCAAGCAGAGATTCAGTATGAACGATTTGGTGTGTATTTCTAAACACAAAACTATTTTCGAGAAGTCTTACCTACCGAACTGATCAACAGAGATATTCACAGTTTCCAAAATGCAACACACAAACTGAAGAACTTACATCTTAAAGGACAGCTAAGGAAAAAATTGGTGAAATCTTTCACCCAGAGGAATTACAGATAAGCTTTGTACCACGCATGTTTCTTAGAGAGAGTGTTATAAGATGTCGAGTGTACAAAGCTTTAGAGAAGTGACTTGGCTTCCCATCACAGCAAAACAGTTGGGTGAATGTTCAGGTTTTTGTAAATGAACGGGACACATAATCCTCAAATTATATGTAACGTGACATGAGCACTAGGAAGAACATCAGAAGTAGTGATGATATTCTTCATAAATTAACATTTCAATTGCATATTTCTGGATACAACTACTTTGTACATGGAATGAATGTAAGAAAGCGTCTATCACAAGATGATAAGGGAATTAATGTACCACACAATGACTGCAAGGAGGGCAATATTGCTTATGCTACAGATAAAGACGGACACACTGTAGGTCGAATATTAACAGATGAGACTAGGTGAATATATGGAAGAGAGGCCATAGGCATAGTTAATAAAGCAATGTGTGTCAGATTTAAATTGGGTGCTGGAATAAATTTCAAACAAATTATGAGCGCATCTCATAACAGGTCAAGGAAGAAATTAATGCAGTTGTTAAAAAAAATAAAAAATAAAAAGACATCTAATCAGCAGTGCCAGCAGATTAAATGTGCTGTAACAAAAGGGAATAATAATAATAAGAAGAAGAATAAGAAGAATAAGAAGAAGAACTTGACTTAAAATACCATGGGTTCTACAAATTCCTAAGAGATCAGGTGGGACCATCCTGTTTCTCATTCCACTGCTGGCAGGGCTACTAGCAGTCGATTATTTGGCTGGAGGAGCTACCTTCATAGCTCTAACTATTAAGAATACACAAAACCCAGAGGAGTAACTTCAGAAGGCTAAAATGCATGACAGGGCAATGGAGGGCATATCTATCAGTAAATGACTATATCTAAATCCATACAAGATAGATTTGAACAGTTTATAAAAAAGTCCTGCTACCTGTACAACTAGACAAATGGCTTACCAATACGGATCTGCATAAATCCGTTAGTAAACTCAAAATCCTGAGATTTTGTTGTGTACTTACGTGGAATACCCCACTGGGTCGTGTATGTTAAAAAAAGTAGGAAATAGCATCTACTCCATTGTCTCGTATAGTCATTTGTGACCACCTGAAGAACTGCACTGATACATTACCAACAGGAAATGGCTGTTCTGCAATTTCAGATGCTACAAAGACTACTATTGAAATCTCTGTGGTTCCTTCTGCCTAATGTTTCTCCTGGCGAATGTGTAAACACAGACAGCATGCACATCACTACATCAGTTGAGATGTAATGTACCCTCTTATATTAAAAGAGTACACATCGATATTAACAGTGAACAACTTAACCCAGTAAATCTAAGCTAGGGGAAGTGGTGTGTTGCATTGACTGGTTGGGAAACATAATAGAACGCATAACATCACTGAGAAGAACAATGAACTTCGTCTAGGAAGCAACAAACTTGTGGTAATGCGACCTGGCTAAAACGATATTGATTATTCGAATGCATATATAAAACGTTTTGTACAACACTGAGTTATGTACAAACATTAATATGCTTGAAGTAGAGAGAGAAAGAACAAAACAGAGAGCAGACTTTACCTACGAAGATTCAATAGGATCACTACTAGGTTTCTGGAGGAACCAAGCTTTGGAGGAAAATACTGATAAAATTTAAGTGGATATTCAGACTGTTAGTATGATTCAGGTTGAAGGTAATATTGCACTGTATTCATACCTTAGTAATAGTTTAATTGACACCTCTGTGGATTTACACTCCTGGAAATTGAAATAAGAACACCGTGAATTCATTGTCCCAGGAAGGGGAAACTTTATTGACACATTCCTGGGGTCAGATACATCACATGATCACACTGACAGAACCACAGGCACATAGACACAGGCAACAGAGCATGCACAATGTCGGCACTAGTACAGTGTACATCCACCTTTCGCAGCAATGCAGGCTGCTATTCTCCCATGGAGACGATCGTAGAGATGCTGGATGTAGTCCTGTGGAACGGCTTGCCATGCCATTTCCACCTGGCGCTTCAGTTGGACCAGCGTTCGTGCTGGACGTGCAGACCGCGTGAGACGACGCTTCATCCAGTCCCAAACATGCTCAATGGGGGACAGATCCGGAGATCTTGCTGGCCAGGGTAGTTGACTTACACCTTCTAGAGCACGTTGGGTGGCACGGGATACATGCGGACGTGCATTGTCCTGTTGGAACAGCAAGTTCCCTTGCCGGTCTAGGAATGGTAGAACGATGGGTTCGATGACGGTTTGGATGTACCGTGCACTATACAGTGTCCCCTCGACGATCACCAGTGGTGTACGGCCAGTGTAGGAGATCGCTCCCCACACCATGATGCCAGTTGTTGGCCCTGTGTGCCTCGGTCGTATGCAGTCTTGATTGTGGCGCTCACCTGCACGGCGCCAAACACGCATACGACCATCATTGGCACCAAGGCAGAAGCGACTCTCATCGCTGAAGACGACACGTCTCCATTCGTCCCTCCATTCACGCCTGTCGCGACACCACTGGAGGCGGGCTGCACGATGTTGGGGCGTGAGCGGAAGACGGCCTAACGGTGTGCGGGACCGTAGCCCAGCTTCATGGAGACGGTTGCGAATGGTCCTCGCCGATACCCCAGGAGCAACAGTGTCCCTAATTTGATGGGAAGTGGCGGTGCGGTCCCCTACGGCACTGCGTAGGATTCTACGGTCTTGGCGTGCATCCGTGCGTCGCTGCGGTCCGGTCCCAGGTCGACGGGCACGTGCACCTTCTGCCGACCACTGGCTACAACATCGATGTACTGTGGAGACCTCACGCCCCACGTGTTGAGCAATTCGGCGGTACGTCCACCCGGCCTCCCGCATGCCCACTATACGCCCTCGCTCAAAGTCCGTCAACTGCACATACGGTTCACGTTCACGCCGTCGCGGCATGCTACCAGTGTTAAAGACTGCGATGGAGCTCCGTATGCCACGGCAAACTGGCTGACACTAACGGCGGCGGTGCACAAATGCTGCGCAGCTAGCGCCATTCGACGGCCAACACCGCGGTTCCTGGTGTGTCCGCTGTGCCGTGCGTGTGATCATTGCTTGTACAGCCCTCTCGCAGTGTCCGGAGCAAGTATGGTGGGTCTGACACACCGGTGTCAATGTGTTCTTTTTCCATTTCCAGGAGTGTATTTCTCATTGTGGATCTGCACTACATAATTGTGGAAGAGCCCATCAATGCAATAACTTCCTGCGACTGTTCAGATATTGAAGAGTCTGGATGTAAATACCACAGGTCGTAATGGAAATTTAGTGGAGTTTCATGGTAAGGAAAATACAGTACATCTTCATCTGAAGCAGCATCATGGGTATAGACTACTAATTCCACTTTGTAACAGACAAAGAACACCATAACAGGCGAGAATTACTAGTCTCTTAAATCGATAAGACTAAAATCTCACAATGACATCGACAATACAACAACTCCAGTTCAGTATCATGATCAGTTCATCCGTCGGCAATAGTTCTTCTTTGCATTGACTTAAAAATTCTTACTCAATATAAAGATGGGTTTACACTTCCAAGCAATAATTTCGTATGTTAGGAGTGAAGATTTTTGATCTTGAAGGGGGGCAGAAACACTCTACCATCAGCAGCAGCACAACGTACGTGTAATGCATTTGTCTTTCTGTTTTGGGAAATAACATACGAATTAATGTTACTGAGCACGGTCAGACAAGAATTGTTCGAATACCATCGACCGC
The DNA here is from genome assembly GCF_023864275.1 of Schistocerca cancellata. Lineage (NCBI taxonomy): Eukaryota > Metazoa > Arthropoda > Insecta > Orthoptera > Acrididae > Schistocerca > Schistocerca cancellata. The sequence goes on along the minus strand of NC_064629.1, from coordinate 388,629,746 downwards.
CAAAACATATGTCTCCACTTCAGCTTCGGACCTGAAAGTATCTGAAAATGCAGAGTGGTTTCTAGATGGATCGATGGATGATTGCTTTAATTTAAGAATCCAATTCAGGACGTTAATGATCTTCTTTGAACGTAATAAATGCTTCATCATAAACCCTGAAGCAGGAACTGAATGTAGTTGATGTGCTGTGGCGCCCTGATAATATTCTAAGTTCGGAGTTGGCGTGGCTGCGCAGGGGCTTCTCGGTGGGTTGCGGCTCTTCGGCGGCTGCTTGGTGCTGGACATTGGCCGAAGCAAGAGGGGTAGCCCCAGGATGTGGTCCAGGCCGACCGCGTGGCTAGGAATTCCATGTTGACGCTGTGACAAGGACTGTGCTTTGTGTTGATGAAGGAGATTTCTATGCCGGGAGCGCCAAAGGTGGTGGACTTTGTGAAACCATAATGGCACGCATTTCACAGTTCATGTAGAAATTAATAATAGTCAGAGGAATCACGATATCTTAAAAAGAAACATGTGCATTACCATTATTTCCACGACAAATCAGATTTTCGCTATCTTTATTAGTTTAAAGTTTAGTATCTGACGGAAGATTATACAAGTAACAACCAGGAACGAACTTCCAAAACCTAAACGGTCCATCTGATTTTGTCGATCGACATGTCTTTAGAAAGCTATTTGTGTAAACCTAAATTGGTATGATTTACAGGCATGTAATGTGAACAGCACATGACTTATTGGAGGTCAAAGTGGCCAATTACTATTAATCGCATCAGGCCATAAGTACTCCACAGTTAAACGAAAAAACGGTAACAGCATGCTTATAAATATATTTATTCGTTTATATCTTTGTTTATGTCCGATAAATACTATTCATGAAGAAATTGGTCAAATATTTACTGTGTCTTAGAAAGCACAGAGACATTAGGCTACAGGCCTACTTTTTTTCTGTTCCTTTGATATAGGTTTATTTTATTTGTTTATGTATTTAATAATGTGTGTTGGTGCGTGTTTATGGTCCAGCCGTAGGAATATTTATTTAATTTCAAGTTATTTAAATGTAAATACTGTATTTCGTATGTGTTTCAATATGTTTGCGAATGTGCGTTGGCTCGGAGAATGACGGAAGCGCTCCAGCCAATCACAGTGCTCGTTAATAGGGAGACTGTATGGAAGTGGAGGAGGAGCATTGGGTGTCGCACAGGACACGAATGGAGTGCGGCATAGGAAGAAGCGACGTACAGTCGCAGGAGAGACTTGGAGAGTGGAACAGTTTGTGTGTGGTCGCGGGAGATAGAAACATTTCATAGTGCCAACTTTTGCACTTGTGAGATTTCCAAGGCTCCTGCCGTTAAGACGTAGAATGCATTTATAAGTAAATATCTCGTGAGCCATGTTGTTGTTCATAACAAATTGCTTGATGTAGGAATCTATTGTTTCCCTCTTATTCAACTTATATTTTACTTAATTGCTGGACTATCGACACCAATAAGTGTTTTACACTAATAAATGGCATTCTTAATGAAACTTCTACTATCTTACTCATCATTTACAGTCGTTAAAAATAGTACCTGCAGATTTCGTTCAATTGCAATCTTTCATTTATAAATTTCTGTGTTACATTAAAATTCGCAATTGCCGAGTGAGAGGAGCCTTCGACCATTCGATTAATGTGTATATTAATATTTTATACTGTACACTCAGCAGTATTTGGCTTGTAACTACCTATCCCAGCCCCTAGACAACAAAACCAGCCTCAAATTTTAATATTTCAACACTTAGTCTGAGGGTACGTAGTTGAGGGCCACTCATCACATTTTTTATTTGAAAGCCCCCAACGCACACATTTAAGCGGGGCCAGAAATGCCGAGTAAAATTACATTGGACTAACTGGTATGGAACTACCCCACTTATAAGTATCAGACAAAGAGGACCTGAAACTTTAGCGTATGCTGCATGCAGGTACTCAGTTACCATTAACTTTCCACTCCTAGGAACTTTATGAGTATCCAAACCCTGCAGAGACGTTGAAACCAGAATGATTGATTAAGACATCTGTTCAACTACGAACACCTTGATACATTATTCTACTGCTGCAAACAGACAAGAAGGGAAATCCGAAAAAGTATTTGAGCATATTTAACGACTGTAAACTAACCAACGCTAGAATGTACTTGAATTGAGAATTTTTCCCTATGATAACTCACAGCTTAACTGGGACAAACACAATGTCAGTCTACTGTAAAATATGTATGGAAGGTGTCATTTGTCTCACATGAGGGCGATGAATTTGATTGTATGCTCAGTTGCAATATGTTTAAAGAATTAGCACCTATAGTGGTCACTCATTACTCCAAGCAAAATGGGGTGGCGAAATCTGGAAATGCATACATATTTATTGTACTTAAATCATCACAAAACATCCCTCCACACACAGCAGAATGTGCATTACTACTACATATTCACCTCACAAACTACTCACCTCTTACATCCACTGCAGTCTCGAATGCTGGTCAAGTATTAAAGAAGTATTCCACATTCGTTGCTTCATTCAAACCATTTAGCACAGTAGAGGGTACTAAGACTCATCAAACGATTGCATGGCTGACTTGACAAACATTATGGGAAGTTGTTGGATTGTGAAGAAGCATCGTATGAAAATATGGTAACATCTCTCTGAACCTATGGTCATAAAGACAGCTTAGTTTATGTCAAATGCCACGAACAATTGTTGTGGCTGCATGATATCTTGAAGGCTGTATCAAAGACTCAAGCAAATGTATGATGACAACAACAGTAGCAATCACACATGGGCTTCAGTAAATGTATAAATAAGTTTTTTGGATCACCAATAAACAAATTGTTTCTAAGGTTTTTATTTATTTATTCACATCCTGTTCCACCATAATCCAACTTACAGGCTTCAGGTGAGTATTTAAGTAGCGTTGCCAATTCTACACAGGAAGAATTGGAGAAATAATTTCAGATAGTTCGTCTATATGATGCAAGAAGCCGCTGCAGGCGATGACTGCTTGCAGCCAGGAACATCTGAAAGCGTTTCTGTGTAACGAAAAACTACAGTCAGTTAGTATGTGAACTGATGTACGCTTCTCACCCGGAAAATGAACTTCTTTCTCTCTTGAGTTTGACTACTCTGCGTTATTAGTAAATGATATCATGTATTTATTCATTCAGCGGGTACATGGTAAGTATCTCTGGCCTTGTACAGTTGCAGATGTCCACCACTCCAGCGAGCACTCAAGCAAACACGTGACAGCATTGCACTACGCCTCAGATTCAGAGGGCCGACTGTGTAATGCTACATTTATGGAAAAATCGTCGCTGTCGTATAGCAAGGTCAGGAAAGTATCACAGTTAAGATCACGCACGTTGTAGTTCATATACGTCAAGTCGAGGTATGCGTGCTTCTGTCATCTGTAAATGAAGACCATTGACCAACCCCAACCCATTTTATTATGAGCATTGATCGTTGCATCAGTATGAAGAAACAATTCGTCCTTCATAGTGGTGTAGGCGCTGGTAAGTGCCCCCGTTTGTCGGACACTCACAGCTTGTTTCCGAGCGTAACATTATCACTCTTTCATGACCACACCACGACTTTCGTCACAGCTGATTTACAGAAAGCTGGCTGCGATGTTGATTCCCTAATATGCGATAGGAATTTACAGTTTTCAACCCAAAGTTCCTGGTGTTTTGCACCAACCATGGAGAGTTGGATACGTAAGTAGTATTACTTACATCTGTTGCACTACTAAAATAGTACTTATTTTACCCTTGCGTGTAGTACTTACTACGTGTTTTCTGCTACATGCACTTCATGGTGACATAGTTGGAGATCAAAATACGTTGTCAATGGCACTTTATTTCACATGAGTATCGAAGGGGACTGACAACACGATGACTGGAACCAAGTACAATGTATCCATCATCATCATCATCACAGCCTAGATCCTAAAACCTGTGTCTGCAAACACTACAGCATTGGTCATGATGATCACTTGTGACCCCATCCAGACCATCAAACAGGCAGCCAACACCTGTAGCTTAGTCTGTCTAGCCCAAAGTGGTATGAAACTTTTACTGAGAGTGTCATATTGAAGTGTTTTTTCCGATAAACAAGTGAGAGGGTCTTGTCAAGTGCTCAGCCATATACTCTACCTTGTTATGTTCTCACATGTCTTTGATCTGGTTAATGGGTGGTCCAGTTACATCTCACCTCATCCGGTATTGCCGATATGAAGGCATGTATTAATGTTAAGAGTATGAAACTAGGGGATAAATATTTCTTGATGTGTTTTTTATGGCTTCTAAGAGAAATTACCTGTAAAACGCATATTGTATGGATATGTACAAAGTAACTAATGTCTACAGGCATCATAATTTCGAAGCCTTTTCACTCCCTTTCAAAATTCAGGACCTATCAAAACTGAAGAAGCAACCCCTACTTATTGAGTTAACATTAATGGTCCAGATGTAGATGAGGAAAACACAAATCAGGAGATGTTAAACAGTAGTCAGACCCATCTACGTTTCCAGATTAGGTGGTCAGCATCCCAGATATGTAGATTTATTACCATCTTACAAGGGTGAGAAGCATAACTACACCTGAGTCAAAAATGTGTCCCACCTACTTTCTGCTCAACTAAGTAAACACAAACATCCAAGAATTTTTACTACAAGTACCTCAACTATTTCACTAATCGCAAGCATTTCCTGCTCTAGCCAGGAACTAGTACACGTAAAAATGCCTACCCAGGACAAACAGTTCAGGAAGTTTAAGAGTGTCCACCACCAAGAATGCTGTATCTTCATTGTATTCGCTGACTTTGAGTGCTTGCTAGTGCCCGTGGAAGGTGTTTCCAGAGCTTCTCACACCACTTTCACAGAAGGCACGTATCATAGGTGGCAGCACACCAAGCTGTAAGCTCATATGACTCCAGTCTCAATAGCCTCAAGTCATTCTCTGGGGTTAATCCTGCAGGATGGTTGCTCTCTAAACTTGCAGTGAGTATTGATGAGATTTATCGTAACAGCATTCCTGACCAAACTGCAGGAGAATGATGCCTTACAGAAGCAGGCTGTTGAATGTCATATTTGTGAGTTGCTCCTGGATAAAGAAGTGGAAAATCCATGTAGATGCATCTGTCATTTAATGGGGATGCTACACCTCACAACTTCTAATAGATGCAACTTGTAATATAAACTGCCATGACACAAACCCACGTTATTCCATAATTTTGGAGGATGTGATACTCACTTAGTTTGTGAGCTCTTGAGTATTTTCAGGTTAGAGAACAGTAAGGTCACTGTCATAAATGACAATGTAGCAAAGTACATTTCATTCTTCAAACAAACCATGTCACAAATATCTCTCCACTTTCTGGATTCACTACGATTCATGCAAGAATATCTTCATATGCTTGCTAAGACAATGTCTCAAGAGGATCTACATCTCACCAGAGCCACATTACCCACTGATATAAATTTTCAATTTGAGTTTAAAAAAGGACCCTTCTTTACAAACACCTGGGTTCGATGGAGAGGCTGTGCAAAACCACATTGATCAATATAACTGCATTCGCCAGCAATCTCACCATCACTGCCGTAGTGGATGCAGAGTATTGGCACAAGGTCAGCACTTGGAAGGGGTTAGACTTCTTTATGATGTAATTCGAGGGGATTTTAGTGAATGTGCGCACACAGATGCCAAGGAAAGTAACTTGTGAATGTGTGAGGAAGAGTAGGCTATATGACAATTTGTGTTACATCCTTTACTAGGATGTAAACAATTGCTACGGTTATGCCATGTATCTACCTCTATTGTTTGAGGGTTCTGAAGGCTGTGTGAGGACGGAATCATCAGGATGAAAGATGAGATCCAAAATCTAGCTTAACATGCTGGTGTGGGATATGTCATCGATGTGGACCAAAAACATCACACTAATTTGCATGATGTGCATGGTCACTTACTGTTGTGTCTGGAGTGCCTGTTCCCATGAAATGGTATTGCATCCTAGTTGATGAAAATACTGGGTAAGTAGCAGGTGTATTCTGCATTATACGAGGTGTGATGGAAAGTTTTAAGAATTGGCTTGTAATTATACAGTGGTGGTACTTACATGCTAATGCAATGCATCTCCTTCAAAATAGTCTCCTTCTGACTTAACACACCGACTCCAACGGTGTTTCCACTTTTGAAAACACTCTTGTCAAAATTGACCGATGTAGGAGGCAGTATGAGCCAGAGCATTGTCATGGGGTAGCATCCAACTACTGTCTTTCCACAATGCAGGCCTTTTCTTTCGCACCTTTTCGAGGAAACGCTCAAGGACACATTTGTAGTATTCCTGGTTAATTGTCTGTCCTCCAGGGGTAAATTCATGATGCACAGTACGGGTAGAATTGAGAAAAATCACCAACATTGTCTTCACCTTCGACCGACTTCGCCGTGATATTTTCGCTCGTGGTGAACCTGAAGTCTTCCACTGTGAAGACTCGAAGACTCCACTTTGGTTTCAGGATCATATCCATATACCCACTATTCGTCGCCTGTAATTACCCTGTTTAGCAAATCTAGGTCATTTTTAGTCCAATTAATCAGTTCTTGGCACACTTCAAGTCGGTATTGTGTCTGGTCATTTGACAACACTTTTCTGATTTGATCCATTGTAAATTATTGTTTTGGAATGAATTTTGCGGACACTCGATGCATGTTCAGAACTTCAGTTAGAACTGCCTGAACTGCATAGCAAATTAAATTAAGTTCATCAGCCATCTCCCTAACTGTAAGTCTACGTTCAGAGCCCAAGTTATTTTATATGGGTACAAACAATTTCATCCACTGGGTGAAAGTCTGCAATCTGTATGAATTAAGTAGGTACAATCTCGAAAACTTTGACACTTTTGGATATCATAAAAGATGAATTCAATGGCCTGCAGCCTGCAGAGTTTGTGGGGCTCAGATCCAAGCTGAATAGACACCATACAGATGTAGGTGCACGTGAATGGGGGCTATGGGTATGCATTGTGTGGCCTCACAGGCTCTAAAGAATGAGGACTCTATAGAATGCTTGGATGGTGGTTCAGATGATTCTCTGCCATTGGTGTGGCAAGTAGTCTTTCGATTGCTGGGCCTTTAGGTACAGACTGCACTGCAGCTTGAAGTCAGCATGTGAAGCCATGGTGACAAACTATTATCTGTGTGGATTGCACTGTGACTTGAGAGCGGTGAGCTAGCGAGAGAGGGGAAAGTTGAAAGTTATGTTTAAGAGAGAGAGAGAGAGAGAGAGAGAGAGAGAGAGAGAGAGAGAGAGATTGCTTGTGTGTGTGTGTGTGTGTGTGTGTGTGTGTGCGCGCGTGTGTGTATGTTTTGTGGGTGTGTATGGAATAGGCAGGTGAACTATTTGTCATAGTTGTGTGTATGTGTGCGAATGACTGTGTTTTTGCAAAATCTGTTTACATTATTTTGTATTTACTATGAGTGTGTTATACATGTATGAAGGTGTGGTTTCTCGTCTCTTCTGGATGTACGCTGCTAGCCTCCCGTGGTTTGTATGTATTGTATATAACGAAAAAAACTTAATGTGCAGAAAAACAAAAAAAATATATATCACCCTTTCAGTGCTGAATATATATAAACCTTCTTTTTGTAACCAAAATGAAGGAAATATATGCATCTTTAAAATTCATAAAAAAGAAAATATTACATCAATAAAAATCCATTCGTTATATCCCTGTTATTGTTTACTAAAGAAACTAGTCCCTACAAATGAGTAATTAATATGAAAAAAGCAATTATTGCTATCCACAGTGTGCATTCTTATGTACCAACATAAAAATAGAAATTAAGAAAATCTGACACTCTCCCTGTTGTCGATGTTACAAAGTGGTGAAGGTTGTGGGCCCGGCCTCTGTACTTCTTACCTGTGAGATGAGCTGACTGATAGACCCCACCTCTGCAGGTATTATCTGCGCCAAAAGCAATGTTGTGTGGTGGACAGTCATCATTCAGTGCAGCCTGCTGTCTGTGGTGAATCATGCTGAAGTCAAACATTCTGCTGTGATGGTACCAACAAATTGGCCTCCCACTGGGAAAAATGTGTTTATCGCCAGGTGACTATGTTGAAAAATAAATAAGTACACATGAAGAATAAAGACGTAGAGCAGTAATAAAATTAATTTTATTTAAAAAGCTTTAACACTTTTCACATAAAATGTTCGGTGAAATTACTTTCCAGAAGGACCTCGTGTAACTACTCCATCACTGGCAGGTGCTAGGCCTACATCCAAGTGTTGAGAAACATTAGCAGTCACATTGCATGTGTCATCAAACAACAATATTCTTGTGGGACTTACCTAAGGCTTGACAATGTGAGAAGCGTTGGTGGTGGTACAGAATAGTTGAAAGATGGGAGGATCGATAAATCCCACAGACATTATGCTGCTGCTGCTGTCGACATAATATCCTGAACACATAAGTGTCCTTATCCACCACTTCTGCAGGGGTGCACTGTGCTGCTGGAATGGTAGTAAATAACGGAACGTAAGCATAAAATGGATGCATTTATAAATATTCAAAAATAAAACTATTATTAATTGTAGGATATACTTACTTTCAGAATTATTTTGCTTTTTGGCTGATCTCTGAAGATCATGATTCACGATGATCCTATCACTGTCATGTACAGACATCAAGTGGTCACTGCTGGATGAGGGAAACTATGGGAGGTGAGACGGGGAAGGGAAAGAAGGAGGGAGAGAAGGAACCTTAGAGTGCGTTTCTAGTGACGGTCAATACGATAAGCACAAGCCAAGAAGTGGTGATTGAAACTGAGTCATCATTTTTGACAGAACCTGCAGTGCCTCTCTACTCCTGCAAAGAATTGTTGTCTATAGAAACTAAAATAACATTCAGAAAAACCTTGACAAAATTTCAGTGTGGGTAATTACTTGAGAATTGTGAAGACTCGTGTGTTAGAAAGGTGCGGAAGCGTCGACTCCGTGAGTAACTAGTCACAGCTGGCTTCCGTCATGGACCTCCGACACAATACAGTGAGTGGGAACATAAAGCCAAGTTATCATACTGACTGCACTTTTGGTAAAGAAAATGGCAGGCTTCGTTGAGATTGAGAGAAGGAAAAACTTTCTGTACAAAATGAGTATTACGTATTAATAACCTACAGTAGCTTCTTTCTTTTTCTTCTTTATTTACAATATACACCTGTAGCCCAATAAGTAGAGACTTATCCTCAGATGCTTTGGAAATACGATTTTGCCTATGGCTGCATAAGAACTCGTTCGAATCTGAAGCTGTGGAAAAACAGGAAGTAAATATTGTTATGTTTTAGTTTTAACACAAAGACACTCAACAAAGTAAAATACGTTATCAACAGTGATGCAGTTGTGCAGAGGTAGGAATGTTAATGCAACTCCTGGCAACATTTGATGGTACCGAAAAAAACTATTAACTGACACACGAACAATTGATTTTTTTTTAAATTTCACGTTAATTAAATTTAAGTCACTATATCTAACGTAATCGTCACCAGCAGTAAGCAGGTAAGCAGTTTGACAGAGCTTTTGGAGGATACTACAAACATTAACGACCATTTTCTTTATCATCACTTCGTTTGATGAATTATAAAAACCAGACAAGTGCGGGTAGGGCTCACCTTCTGAGGTTCCTTACAAACTTAATTATGTATATAGATAATAATAATAACAATAATAACAATAATTTCGTGTGGCTCAGTGGCCTGGTGCAAGTCTTTTCATTGGAGGCTCCTTCGGAGACTTGCGTGTCCCAAAATTACCCCAGATATCAACCATGAAAATGGGAACTACTATTTAACGTGGAATCCGAACCACATCTTGTTTGTGGTGACCTCACATCGTTGTGAGGTGAAGGCTGGGATAAAACAAAGACTGAAAGTACTGTAGTGGGAACATCATTCGATCCCCAAACCTCTCCATCTTCAGGCTCACGACAAGATTACCACGCTCGCCAAGCATTTATATGTACATAGGTCATCTATAGTTTACGAAGAACTCGTGTGCGGGTATCAATATATGTGACAGATATGGCCATATCTTTTGGTAGCATTGACTTAGAGGATTAAATTGCTTACATTACCGAGGAATCATAGGCCCTAGTAAGTGACATAAATTCAACCTAATACCTCTTCCCGTACAAACAAACAATTTTCGGATTTTTCATTTAAACGCTGCTGATTGCCAAATTAGATGATCCTACGTCAATGGGAAGTATTCTGTTGGGGTTGATGAGTGAATTTACGAGTGTCCAAATACGTGACATAACTGGTCGTATCTTTTGATTGCATTGGCATAGAAGCTTAAATTTTTCACACCACCAGGGTACCTTTAGCTATTAGTATGGAACGTAAATTTCAGCTTGGTATCGCTCTCCGAAATAGGGCTCTCCGAAATAGGGCTCTTATCAGTAGAACAGACACATACATAGACGGACAGACAGACAGACGGACAGACAATAAGATGATCCTGTAATAGTTCCGTTTTTATCTACTGAGATAGAGAGCCGTAAAAAGTACATATTTTCGGTAGACAAATGTATCTGTTACAGGAAAGAATTCATTATGTCTGGCTGTAGTATATATATATATATATATATATATATATATATATATATATATATATATATATAGGTTTAATCTGAAAATCTTTCTATTTCTATTGTGGAAATAAATAACTAATTTTTCAGTAACCCTATAGATGTTTGTTACCTGCTTTCTGAGGATTTGCATTTACATTTCCGATTCCTACACCGAAAATATACTCGGAGGTGGTAAGCGAAATTTACGTAATTTATAATTACTCTATCATAAGACCAATACCTCTAACATAATTAAATAACGAAAAGGTACTAACACAGTTAACGCCGACATTACACTTTTGTGCATCCAGATCAATTCTTGACATAGTTCTAGTAAAAGTAAATATCTGAGGAACAGTAGATAAGCAGGTGTTAATTCTGAAAATCTTTCTCAACTGAAACAGAGTTTACGTAAAAATTTCTCGAGTACCCCTTGCTGCCATTCATGCGGCTCCGAAAGTTTTAAAATTACCCGATTCAGAACGGTAATGGTGCAAGAACTTCATGCTTTAGTGAGCGGTTTCTCAATAGATCTGGCAGAATTATAAACGTTTTGTGGGAGGCAGTTTACCAGGACTACGGCGCTATTCAGATTTCAAAGAGGACTGTCGAAGCACATTCACGGCTACCGCTGCTGGAATTAATTCATTATTAGTCGTCACAGCTGAAGTTTGAATCGAACATCGAAAGAGAAGGGGAAACGACCTAAGGTTATTTGCAACTCTGCAGAGCACAATTAACATTTTATTGAATGAAACCCGGGTTCGGTTTCCATTGAGAACTGCGAATTACGTGGGCAGAATGTGAACAAGAGATGGAAGTAAATTTATTGCCAGTGAATTAATATCAGAGGACTCCGATAATTACAAGTCCTCCGAAGTTTTCGTAGCTTCTCAACTTACGCGTTACTACTGCCTTTGCTCTCTAAATTTGTAAAAAGAGTGATGCAAATGACACCAAATTAGAAAACGACAGAAGCTTTCCTCGCTCACCATTCTTCTCCCGTGTCAGAACTGACAGTAACGTGGAATTCTGTATTAGAATTACCTGTAGAGGTGTTGATTCCAAATATTTTTTACGTGTTTAGCTTTCTTGCTTTGCATGTGTTACGTGGCAAACCAAATATGTGGCGTCCTTTAGTTTTCACCACCTACGTGATATTCTCCTAGAGCGTAACGCATGCTATTGTGAAAACGTGTCAGCTGACGGTGAAAGCATAAGGTTACTTGTTACATACTTATTTGTTAGATTTACGTAGAATCCACTTCCGGCAAATTTGGCAAAAGTTGTATTTCGTAAGTTTTCTCTGTGTTTTTCTCCGATTGTTGTCTATCGGAGGTAGTACCATATTTCTTACATCTTTGTTGCTGACGCGAATCGAAACTGAGAACAAAGAAATTTAAAATTTTTCACTCATGTAACGTAAACTGATAATGGGCTATCAGCCGATGACACACGACATTGTCAGTCGACATTAAAAATTATGGAAATATGAGAAAATTTTTATTTCAAATTAATGAAATTGAGATTTGCTGACTACTCTCATACAAATATACCTTAGGGATCTTCACATATAATATTTACTTTCTGAAAGACATTATAAATTGCTGCCCATAAAAGACTAGACTAGACCTAACAGATTTCTATGATAGCAGATAATCTCGGAAATGAAGGATATGCAAGGATATTTCTCAAAATAAAAGCGCTGGCATGTCATCATTAACAACAACAAAAAGGAACAGTCAAACGTTAGTAGTACGGACTATGGGAAGAATAAGATACTGTATCGCCCTCTGTGCCACATCCTAAAGACAACGAGAAGAATTACAAATGAAAGGTAAAACCTAGGAAATAAAGTTTTTCAATAAGTATTACAATTTTGTGAACACTTGATATTTTTAATACTCGGATTTTACTTACTAAACCTCGCTCTGTCAATTGGTGGAAAACTAATGATAGTCGCATTTGCTAAGTAATGTCACTACAGATATATATTTCAAAGAAGATATTTTATTCATTGTAGACTTTGTTACATGGTCTGCCTTTGGCGTAACACCGATTCTAATGTAACAATTTTTGAGCCCGGAGATAGTGTTGGTATCTTTGTTGTTTTGTCGTGGTCATTTCGGTTCACATTTCACAATAATGTAGATTAAATTTGTCAACTCCATGTGCGGAAAATTTTTGGTGTATATCTTAAAATAGTCATGTTGTGTGTGTCTAGTATCGTGCTACAATAAAGACCGTCATAAAATGTATTGGTGTAGAATGTTGACGGAGATAGATATTCATCAACAGATGGTAAAGCATGATTTTCAACACATAAGAAATTCAACTGCTACTTGAACGAACTTCTCCCGAAAGAGATCCATAGCAAACTTCGAATGTGCAATTACAGAGCATAACAGAAATTACGTTTGCAATATGGAATTGGATGTTTGATGCTTCATTTCTCATGGGAGTAGTCCATATGCATTTCACAAGAATAGGTAACCCTATAGTACATGAGGAACAGAATACTATAAAGCTATGAGCAAGCAGAGTACTATTACAGTTTTCTAATAACAGCGACAGGGAAAGGCAAGGAATATAATGTCTGAACCGGTTTAAATAGAATCACCACTTTCTTACTATTAAGGAGTCAAACGATAAACACATCACGCCAGAAATCACCTTTGGGTATATTTCATTGTTTTTTAAATGACGACAAATTGCATACAGTCGCTTCACGTTTCTTGTATGATTGTTATAAAACCGATATTTTGTGAACTCTCAGTCTTATAATTGTCGATTGCACATGCGACAATCTTTTAAATGCTCCAAGTATGGTGAAACGCATTTATACCGAATAACGAAAACTAGTGCTCTGCGTCATGGGCTGCTCAGCGCGAAATAAGACGCTCTAGCAGCCTTCTGCTCAGCCTTGGCGCGTGACCTCGTCTGTACCACAGATCGTAAGTTCTGCCTTCGCAAAAGTGATCAGAGAGCACAAAAGATTCTCCATATCAGTCGCTGCGGTATTTGTTCTTCGTGGAGTGTGTGTACTTCTTGTCTTAATCGTAGCACTGCCTACCGTCAGTACCGTTTTGATGCCGTGGAAACATCCATCCGCTCAACAGCCTAAGTTGTAGGAGAAGGGAAAGAGAAGACAGTATCTTACCTTGTTAAAATCTCTGAAAGAAATGTTACGTCTAGAATCTTATGGTCGTCAAGCTCTGAAGGAGCTAATTTGATTTTAATTAATACTGAAATTTAATCTGGGTTAAAAACAAAGTTGTTAACTGTATTTCATACTCAGAATTCTAAGATGGAAGCAAGCGAAACTGATCCTAACGCCATCTACTGGTGTCCATCATTAAACTGTTTTACATGATTTATTATTGAAATTTATTATTTGAATTGTGAACTTATAATTAGCTAAATTCATGTCCAATGAAAAAACAAAGGTGAAAAATGTGTACATACTTAAAATGGCTGTTTAAACGAACAGCGTTATTAGCCTTGTGTTTTGAAATGCTATAGACCGAAAATATGATTACGATTGTAAAGATCGTAAGTTTTACTGAAGTTTTGTTATTAACAAGTAACAAATGACTGAGGATAGTACAGTGATGGTTTGATCGAAAAAAAGTCTGATCATCATTTCTAATAAATTGTCATGTTCAAATACACTGTGGTTTTCTTTTGACCTAAAATGAGTGATAATTCGTCAAAAAAGCATTTTACTTGACAGAATGAAAGTCTTGCCTTATCATGGTTTGCGTGGACGGAAACTTGACTGGGGTTGCGTCGTGGAAGTGATAGGCACCGATGGTCTCACACTGCTTCTTCACGTCTCTAATAAATTAATACTCGCGAAGGAACATGGGGCGCCTCAGAGCCATTGTTCCAGAGGCAGCCATGGCTCACTACACTTCACAACATCATAAGTCTGGAAATTCTCGTATCCCCGAATTGATAAGTGTAGAGACGCCTTAACAGCGTGTAATGGGTGGCAGAGCTGAGGGATTTGACCTACGAATTGTTGCAGCTTCCATAATATTCACCAGATTTAGCTCTTGTACCCAGTCTAAAGCAGTTTGTTGCTAACAGCATTTGGGCTCCTATCGAAGATAAGCATTTTGCACAGCTTTCAGAATCGAGAATCAAGGGATGATATTCACTCTGAAAAAGAAGAGGATAAGGGCACTGACATAAAAGTATACTACATCGTAAAACAACTGTATTTTTTGCCTAAAAACTCAGTGTTTCAATGTCAGCAGTAAACATTTCTCTGTGCAATTGTCGAGAATGATTATAGCCGAAACATTTGTTATCTTCCAGTTATTTCACCTTCGGAAAGAGAACACTTCGGCGAATCGGTATTTATGATCTTATACAATGAAACTGACTAACAGTGGTGGTAAGCTAATGCATTAGTCCTCGTCATGTCTACAATGCAACAAGCAGAAAATTTCTACCCTGGGTGAACCAACAGGGAATCTAGTTGAATATCATGGAACGATTCTCCATCTGGGTGTATGCCATCATGAATCCTCCACACATATGATATCGGTGTGTTGGACCTTGACTCCAACCCTGAGTCTCGCCTTCCGCACGCAGTGCTCTTACCGTGTGAGCCATGCAGTCACTAGTCTCAAATGCCTCTCAAGCCATTCCATCGCCACGAAAGTACACAAGCTCTCCTGCATATCTTGCAGTACAGCCTGATAGTTCTATTGAAAAAGCTTCATGTCCTGTTCGGCCATATGATTTTAATCTGTCAAGAAATTAAATTCGGTTCCAGTAAGGTAGTTTAAGGTAGTTGTGTTTTAAGGGGTTGGGAAAGGGTGGTGGTCGAGGGGAGAGAGGTGGTTTAAGAGTGGAGTTCTAAGAACACTGAATTCTGGTTTTAGTCGACAGCTTCACTTGATACTGTTGGCGACAACTGTGCTGCAGGCACTTAAAAAAGTTAGAAATAGGGATAACGACTTCATATCATTCCTAACTTCCAGAAATAGATGTGCTTTCGTAAAGCTGGTATGGAATATTGAATTAGGCAGTAAATAGTCTTGTTATAAGCAATCTACTGGGTAGATGAGGACTCAGGTAATTTTCTTACGTTATGCTTCCATTTCAGTAAATATGAAAGATGTTCTCCTGGAGCATTTCATTACGCTAGAACTTCATCTCGTAATATAGAAACATGAGAATGATACTAGAGGTTGAACCCAAACATTGCTTACAGAATATACAGGCCGAGAAAAAGCAATTTGACCAGAAGCATAGGACAGAAATGCAGCTTCGAACGATGGAAATTAAGTAGTAGTCGCCGTAGAATAATTCCAGCGATATTCCAGCGTGAAAACGGTGGTCAGTTCGAACATTTGCTACCACATCCTTATGTTAATTAAGTGGTGGCAAATATTTGTGCAAGAGCATACTCATTTTTCATTTACTTTGACTTTTTAGGATATTTTGAAACATGAAGCTTGAGCATGTTACTGCTTTCACTTCTAAAGAAGTGCCCTACGGTAGGTGAGTTAGATACGATACGGGCGTATGCGATGCTTCAAGTTTTTGTTTTTATCATCGTGGCTACCAATTAGTCCAAATATTTTGCTTACGTATTCATTGATTTTGATTGAAGACGTTCATATTTCAGATTTCAGTTACGTTCCTGCAGCGAAAATATGCACCTGCGATCTCTGTTTCCCACACTCAAATTTCTTTGCTTATGCTGAATTTCTGCCCTACACTTTTGGTCAAATCTTGTTTCCACACTCTGTATAATACAATGTTGGTAAGTATAATTTCAAACTTTTTCCCCCAGTAAAGGTTTAACAAGGTATTTATGTCTCATTATTGTCGGACTCGAGAAGCCAGAGGTCGACAGGGCCTCCACATATGTTCCGGTACAAGGGGAGTCACTGGTAGTGCTATAGATAAACAGAGTGTATGGCAATCGCAGTCAGTCTCACGAAGTAGTGGTGAAGATGCAGTTACCCATACCCTCAGCCTTGTTCCAAAATCCCCCGTAGCAGACGAGCCGTATATGTGCTCTTAATAACTCATGGTCATTGTCAGTTGAAGTCCAAAGTCCGATGAGATATCTGTTCTGTAATGTATATCTGTTAGTAACTCGTAGGCAGGATTCAAGCTCAAGACCTTTCTGGTTGAATGAAAATGTGAACCGACCAACATAGGGCAGACTTGTGTCACCTGGTGTCCGTACCGCTTCGGATGACGTCTGCACGGTATCCATACCCGTTTGCTGGGCGCTGTTTAGCTCTGTTCAGATTTCAAGATCCCTTCAGCCACAATAAGTGGCTTGATTAATATGATCAATTGTGGCTTAGGTCAAAGTGTGACGTCGGAGGCGCTGCTAACACTCTGTGCTGAGTGTGCTGTTTATGATAAGGACAAAGCTGCTTTGTGTGCTGCATTAGATTTTCCCCACTGGACTCCAGGTAATACAGTTTGCTGCCCTTGCGTGCCTGACAGGCAGCCAGAATTACAGGACCACACTGATGTACTGAGGGCGGGCATGTTACCGCTACTGATGCCGAGGTGCTGGATGCACTTGGTCCTACAGCGATCTCGGGGTCTGGCCGTACAGGACTTGCATGGCGGATTTTCCAATAACAGGTACAGACCCGTAAAAAGCTATGCTGGGTTAAACGACTTTATCTCTACCAGATGATGAAAACTAATAAAGAACGTAAAATCGTGTTTCAACATGTACATTTACGAAACTGCTCTGCATTGACAATTGAGGGCCTGGAAGAGGGTTCATCAAACCACCTCAGACTATTTCTCTACAGGTCCATTCTCAAGCAATTCCCGGGAGAAGCGAACGCTTGAATATTTCATTGTAAGATCTGATTTTTCTTTTTCATTACGATGATCATTTCTCCCTATGCTGGCGGAGGTAAAAAAGAGTATTTTCGCATTGAAAACAACAGTTCTGTGATGGAAATTTACTGAAATGATTTCGCAGCAACGAAAAACACCTTTGTTTTTAAGATTTCCACCCAAACTCGCGTATCATATCCGAGGCACTCTGTCTCTTATTTCTAGATAATACAAAACAAACTGCTCTTCTATAATATTTTCGATTTTCTCCGTCAATCTTCTCTGCTAAGGATACCATACCGTACAGCATTACTCCAGGAGCGGAACGGACAAGCTTGGTGTTGGCAGTTTCTTTAGAAGGCTTATTGCTTCTTCTAAGTGTTCTTCTAAGAAAATGCATTCTTTCGTTCGACTTCCCCTAAACGTTATCTACGTGTTCGTTCCAGTCTAAGACGTTTGTAGACGTAGTCACTATGTATAGTAGTTGCCTTGACAGCCTTTAGATTTGTTGATTTACAGCGCAACCTTAATGTTTACGGGTTGCTTTTAGCACTCACATGGGTGACCTTACACTTTTCATTACATAGATTCTGTTGCCATATTTCACACCATACAGATATTTTTCCTAGATCATTTCGTAACTGGTTTGGATCTTCTGATAATTTTACTAGACAGTAAATGACAGTGTCATCTGCAAATAATCTAAGAGGGTTGCCCAGCTTGTCTCCTGTTTATATATACTACATACGAGGGTTATTCGCAAAGTAAGGAACGATCGGTCGCGAAATGGAAACCACAGTGAAAATCCGATGAGGTTTGGCACATATGTGTTGGGCAGTGTCTCTAGTATGCTCGTCGATCACGTTACATCGTTCTTTTTATTTCTGAGCACACAGGGACCATATAAAGATACCCAGAACAATAGTGTCTCCCGCCAAGTACGAGGGCCTGGTGAGAAATTTCGCCTGAAGGTATGCAGCCAACATTACACAACTGTCGTGTGGTTTCTTCTTCAAGAGAATTCTCAGCCGTATTCTGCAGGGGCAATGAAGATGCTCCTGTATCGTTTTCAATTGGAAATGTTTGATTACCCACAATACAGTCCGTAATTGTCTCCCTCTGAGTTTCATCTCTGCTCACATGAACCGCTGGTTATGAAGACAACATTTTGGCACAGACAACTAGCTGTAGGCCAGCGCAGAGAATTGGCGGAAAGCACTGGCGGCTGCCTTCTATAGCGAGGATATTGGAAAGTTGGTTCAACGCTACGACAAACGTCTAAGTCGGATCGGCGACTATGGAGATAAGTAGCTGGAAGTTGTAGATAACTACTGC
Organism: Schistocerca cancellata; assembly: GCF_023864275.1. Taxonomy (NCBI): domain Eukaryota; kingdom Metazoa; phylum Arthropoda; class Insecta; order Orthoptera; family Acrididae; genus Schistocerca; species Schistocerca cancellata. The sequence goes on along the minus strand of NC_064629.1, from coordinate 388,610,929 downwards.
AAATAAAAGAGTTTTCATTGTCACTGCGGTTTCCATTTCGCGACCGATCGTTCCTTACTTTCCGAATAGCCCTCGTATATTAGGTACAGTAGGGAGCGATTGACACTTCTTTGGGGAACTCGATATATCACCTCTTCTATACCGAGCGAGGTGGCGCAGTCATCAGCACACTGGACTCGCATTCAGGTGGATGACTACTGAAACCTTTGTCCGAACATCCTGATTCAGTTTTTCCATGATTTCCATAAATCGCTCCATGCAAATGCCGGGTTGGTTCCTTTGAAAGGTCAAGGCCGATATCCTTCCCCATCCTTGCAAAAACCTGAGCTTCTACTCCGTCTCTAACGACCCCTATGTCGACAGGGTGTTAAACCCTCTTCTTCCTTACTTCCTTTACTTCTGTTTGCTTCGATGCCTTTCCATCAGTCCTACTAATTATGGTCTTCCTGACAGGAAATTACGAATCCAGTCACACGACTGAGAAGATGATCCATAGGCCACAGTTTGAATAGAAGTCGTTTGTCAGGAAATGATTCGAAGCCTGCTGTAAATTTGGAAATATAGTCAGCTTTAAAACTTACAGCAAAAAATGGAATTTCAATGCAATGACCTAAAGCAGAGTGTAGTCCATAGGAGAAGGAGATGTAGTATTCATCTTTGGAACCCCATACAGCAGCTATTTTCTGTACCACAAGTCCTTTGCAGGTTACAGTAGGTATGTGGCACTAGATGTTTACGCACAGGTCACACTGTTCCCGTAAATTACAGAACTTTCTTTCGTGGGTGCAAGTTTGCACCGGATAGTACCCTAGGTGGTTTCTTTCGTGTTCATACCAGGCGAACTGAATGGCGAAGATATCAGTCTGGCTACATTATCACACTTTTCAAAACACTGTAACACGTTTATGGCCTTGTGACAGAGACAGTTCCATCGTCACTGGAGAAGGAATGAAGCATGAAGGAAGTACGTGGTCCGTAACAATGAGATCCTCATTCCCTGAAGCGGTGTATGACATTCGGCTCCACGTCAAAGTCGCTTATGTCAGTAATTGTCCCCCTATTTGGTCCATGTCTTCGCTAGAATGATTCCTTGCATCTCGTGTAGTGATTATAATGTTTCCTCTCATCATCGTATCAGCTAGAAAAATACGCGAGGAAGATAATGATGCCTCTCAAACGTATCCGTATGCGTATCCGATGTTCCAATACATGAGTAGGTCGTAAAAGTCTGATGAATTGGCCCCAACGTTCCTCATACTTACGTCCACGAGATATTTATCAGTGGTAAGATGAGACAGCAATTGTGTATGTGATTAAGATCAGAAGTCTTACGCACTTTAGGAAGCGGACTGTTAATGCTTGTGCTCTCATTTCGGTGCGTGCTTTAGTTAAAGTTCTTGAGGAGTGCGTGAAACGGATAACAGGAGGCTTATAACGTAGTGGACAACACGTCGGGCACATCCTTAGTGGTTTCACTAGCATACGTCTTGTTCTGTGCAAAATGTGACATAACGCAAGAGTGTATGTGCCTGTGCTCAAAGTTACTGTAGTTTTGTTCGTGTGTTCTCTGCATGTTCTGTATGTCACTTGCCCCTTCCGCTTGAAAATTACGAATCACATTGAAGGTGGCGGCTTTCAAAATGGTCGCTATGTTGATAACATAGGCTCACAGGTTTTTTCCCTCTCAGTCCTCATAATGCTTAAGTTTAAATTTCTGTTTATCTACCAGTTTTGTGTTTTAGAATGGTGGGTCAATAGTACCGTGTAGTATAATGTATAAATGTGGCTGCTTAATAGCTCGACGAAGAATGGATGGACCAGTAATTGTGCAACAAACTAAAACCTGCAACCTAAAAGCTTAAGGCTTCAAACCAGACATTATAGATATTTTAAGAGTTTTTCCTGACCCGTCTGTTCCCCGCTAAACTAGAGAACAGGTCCTCTCTTAAATCTGATGATGTCTCACCGGAATAAATTGCGCCCCCTAAGAGTCTCAGGAAGACCTGACCAATTTTGAAGACGCACCATGTGTTACACCACAATGTTGTTGATAGGTGCGTCGTGTGGTGATAGTGTAGTCAAGCTACCAGAGAAATTTGTACTGAACATTGCCTCATACCGCGTTTTAAACAACTTCGTATGTGGGGTGATATCGACGCAAGTAGCTTGGGCCATAGATGGAGGTCTGCACTGATCAGAGAAATATTACCCGCATCACCAAGTCCCCTATCCGCATCCGCTTGCCTGTATGCGGATACTGAAGTTTCGTACGTGAAGGATGATTCTAATTGAACTTTAGCTACTTGAGCCAGGTAGGCTGGAAACTATTTACTTTATACGAACGATGGTCAGACTGTGCGTTGCAGGATTTGCATCTTAATAGTGTTAGTGTCATGACTTGCCGTTACGAGCCGGTACTGATATTGTGATGTACAATTGAAACACAAGCCTCAGTGTACATTAAAGTTGCAGCCAACATGCTGCTGCTCTTCGCGAATATCCAGGCATTAAATAACTACAGAGGGGTCCTCTTTCCGCACTGGGGATGACGAAAATGATTCGGAAGTTCGAATTAACTAGCGATTTGCGAATTGCTCCTGAGAGATGCTGACATCCAGTTGCGCAACAAATTGTTGAAGAAGTTCTATTGCAATGGCTGAGAATGCTGAACGCAATGTGCGATTATAAAACAGTGCTAAAGTTGTGTCATGACAGCTGAACAAGCCAAGGCCCGCAGTTCGAAAAGTGTTGCGAAAAACTGTGGAATGGTATCTCTAATGCGGTTCCAGGCTGTCGTGGATCAAGATGGTCTTCACGTTGAACAACGTTTATAACTTGGAACGGAGACTTGGTACGCAATCAACAAATGTTACCCTCTCACGTGGAAATTTAAATGTGTTTCGTTCTCGTGTTCCGCATGCCCTTACAAATGTTTTCATACAGTTTCATCATCGTACGATCAATCGATATTCGTAGGGGACTCTCTCAAGTAGCGAATGTTTAATTACATCCACCCTCTACCACAGTCCATTCGGCACGTCGCAGCTGTGATACTAGACGTGTACCTGGACTGAATTTTCGTCTGCTCAAGACGTACTCGTATACTTTTCTTGATATTTTTGAGTGGGGCTGGGTAATTTACAGTATGTAGAATAAGAACGTAGAGACCCATCATGACCACATATCAGTATGACATACTTGGACGTATTCTTGATTCGTTCCAGAAGTAATAAGATTGTGATGTTTCCTGCTTAACACTCCCGCGACACTTGGAAGTCACATGAAGTCGTAGTGCGTGTTGTCACATGCTGCATATGGCATTCTGAACGTTTGTCACTTTGTTCATTTATAACATTTACGTTATTACATCATAATATTAAGTTATGTCAATATCCTATACTTCTCACTGTAACAAAAAATTAGTTGTCTTCCTTCAAATAAGCTTAACTGAAACAGTGATACAGTCACAGATTTTATACTGAACATCAGTTACATTTTATTTGATACACAATCAGCAGTGAGAATGTGAAGCGAAGAATTCGACGAACAACTTATCCTAGAAATAGACAGTTACCACTATGTAGCAGTCTCTAGCCCTTACAGATGTTAACAAGCATTTAGCTATCTTCTAATGCACCACACTTCTGTCCGATGGGTAATAACTATTGCGTTGAATTAACGGTTATAATTATTATCAAAATGTTATTCCCGCGGTAACTTACAATATATGACTTAAGGGGACATTGTACGTGAAATTCGTTGAAATTTGACATTTCCTGTTTTCTACTCCATAATGTACTTTGGACTTTCCTGAACATTTTGGTACATAATACATTAAAATCAGACAGTTGTGAGACCTCCAAATAATATTTAGAATGTTGACGTGTGACTGTCAAATTTCGCAGCTACTCATATACTATCACAGTTAAGCAGTCATATCTTAGGAACTACAAAGTCTAGAAGGCTATGAAATGCTTTTTTTTGTGCCTACAGCTTCGTCTCAGATGTTGGCATTAAAAATAAACTAATCAGTCCTTCACTTCTGATTCCAGTTTTCGTTGAAAATAGTGCGATTATCGGCTATTTTTGTTGTAAGCTAACTTCTATCGCTTTTTATCATTATCATCATCATCATCATCATCATTTAAGACTGATTATGCCTTTCAGCGTTCAGTCTGGAGCATAGCCCCCCTTATACAGTTCCTCCATGATCCCCTATTCAGTGCTAACATTGGTGCCTCTTTGATGTTAAACCTATTACTTCAAAATCATTCTTAACCGAATCCAGGTACCTTCTCCTCGGTCTGCCCCGACTCCTCCTACCCTCTACTGCTGAATCCATGAGTGTCTTGGGTAACCTTGCTTCTCCCATGCGTGTAACATGACCCCACCATCTAAGCCTATTCGCCCTGACTGCTGCATCTATAGAGTTCATTCCCAGTTTTTCTTTGATTTCCTCATTGTGGACACCCTCCTGCCATTGTTCCCATCTACTAGTACCTGCAATCATCCTAGCTACTTTCATATCCGTAACCTCAACCTTGTTGATAAGGTAACCTGAATCCACCCAGCTTTCGCTCCCATACAACAAAGTTGGTCGAAAGATTGAACGGTGCACAGATAACTTAGTCTTGGTACTGACTTCCTTCTTGCAGAAGAGAGTAGATCGTAGCTGAGCGCTCACTGCATTAGCTTTGCTACACCTCGCTTCCAGTTCTTTCACTATGTAAAATCGCTTTTTATACGTAAATAAAATGACTAACTGTAAAAGTAACTTAGATGATGAAAAGAGCTGTCTGGAGCACTCTTACATCGAATATCAACGGATGAAAAGCCATGTCATGCTTTGTTTCCACCAAATACTTGGTGTAAATATAGGCAAGCTGAATTTTCTGGCACCCTGCAAGAATATACACATAAACATTCTCTTCCTCTGGCAGTAATGGAGGCAATCAAACCTATTTACAATGATTTGACAAATCCCGAGCTACTTGAAGCGTTTACTTGGGAAGGCCCAGAATGTGAAAGAGTCCTTCAATAATGTTGTGTGATGCCGTGTGCCTAAAAACGTATTTGTTGGTCTTATGACTCTCAAGTTAACAGTATCAGATGCTGTAAAAACTTTTCATGGTGGGACTATGAAGGAATTAAAATTATGGAGAAGTTAGGGGTAAGATTTGGACAGAATCCAGCTAAAGGACTGCGGAACTGGATGAGCTTCGTGTACGTGTACCGGAGTTAGCTGCTCAGCAAATGACAGAAGAACCAAGAAGGAGAAGCAAGAGGCAATCACTGCGCTGTTGTGATAATGAAGAAGACACAGACTATGAGCCAGCGAAATTGTAGTGCATAAAAGACGCAGAAATGTAAGTCTGTATAGGAATTTGCAAGAAAAAAAGTTTTAAGCCTCAATAACTCTGAACTAAATTTTTTGCAGTAACTGACCCATTATCTGAAAGAGTACTGATGGTAGAGACATGAAATTTTCACAGCACGCCAAGTGTGAGAGTCAACACATATGGAACTATAACAATTAAAATATCTTGAGTTGTTTTGTTTTTTGTTCATTTATTTACAAAATTCTGTCAAAAAATTGAATGTTTGAAAAAAAAAAGATAACTTGTCCCACAATACAATTTTAGTAACAATTCTAGATCAGTGTATCTAGAAATATGCATTCAATAATTATGGAAAATTGTAAGTTGATATCTTAAAAAGTTTCCAAGATAATGGGTCACAAAATTCGATAATTTAACATAAGCGGCATAGGACATGCACTGCCCCCTTAATATTTTATGTAAACAGTTAAATATTAAAAAATAATATTACTTTCATGAAATGTTACGTAGGCGCGTAATATGTTGTTATAATTGAGAAATATCCGGCAAAGGTGACGGTAGAAATACTAAAAAAACATTAAATATATCCTGATGAGAGTCTTTAATATTGAAGGATGACAGTACAAAACTCGAGCAGTAATACTGATGTGTGTATCTCAAGTAACAGTTGGAAGAGTCAAGAAGGAGCACTGGATGTCAAAATTCTCAAGATGAATCAGATATTTAAATCAAGTAGCACATGGTAAAATCTGTTTTGCTTCAAAATTGGAAATAAATGTGTAAAAACAATAAAATAAGAAAATAGATATTCATATAAAACACATCAGTTCGGAAAAAGTGAAACACGAAGACCGAGAGATGTGATCACAATGAAATTTATTCTACTGGCTATGGACATGACTCTGCACAAATGATTATCGTTACAGACCTGTACATGCACTGTGAGTGTGGGAATTCAGTACGAGCAGCACCACCACGTGCTGCTATCAGAACCGCTAGACGTCGTGGCGTGGAATCAAAGAGCACCTGAATATGCTGCTGTGGAATACTATGCCACGAGGTTTTTAGGTGCGTCCACAAACGATCCACTGTGGCAGCAGAGGAACCTGAACGAACATGTTACCAACCAACCATATCCCATAAATGTATTATGAGCAACATGTCAGCTGAACGGACCGGTCAGGCAAACAGCGGTACACGTTCTTCTTCGAAGAAGGCTTGCTCATTCCTGGCCACATGCGGCCGGGTGTTGTCTTGTAGAACAGCCTGCAGGAGGCGCAGTGCCTCGAGCTGTGAAGCCTCCGTGAAGTAGAGGTAGCTGTTCATACTGTCATGATGACGTAGGAAGCAAGCTCGAGTGTATAGGCAATGGTGCTCCAAACTATCACACTTGGAATTTGTCTACTATGCCACTCAACAATATGTCCGACTGCGTTCACCATGGTGGTGTTAAAATCATATGGGTCATGACTGTAGGACAAGTTGAGATGGGGGTCGTCTACTGAACATACTAGCATCAGCGTTCACGTGCTAATTGCAGTCCGCGGCGTTCGTAGGTTCTAGTCAGTGGAAGCTAACCCATCAGCATGAGCACCATCATTCCAGCACGCAGAATACGAAGTCCAACCATCGACGCAGATTTGTCCAGACCCGTTGCAGTGCTCAAAAGTCCGTTACGGCCAAGAGGACAACACTGTGTTCACTTGTGTCGTCCAGTATCCTATTCTCTCCACTGCTTCCACATATTCCTCACTACTGAAGCAGTGTGTGCTTTAGGACCCGTAGTGTCATGGAACGAAAAACCACCTCGAGGGGACCAATCATTCTGTCCCCTTCGCACTCACTTACATCCGGTATTCCACCCAGTAATGCTAGCGAGGCACAGTGGCACTTGGTTACACGTTTTCATTTCGTCTGACGATTCCGCATCAATTGAGCAATGCGTAGCACTGACCTGTCTGCTCACATAGAAGAGGGCACTGTTGGGCCTCGTGCACGCCACCTCCCTGCTACTTAAATCATTCATTATGATTCCGCTGTTCTGTACGTCCTCTTATTGTGGCGTATTGAAGACCGCCGCTTCTGAGTTTTTTACTTTTTACAAACATCAGTGTATACCCGCACTGCCACTATCCTTTGTACACAACTGTACACGAACTCACCTCTTTTCAATGTTTTGTGAAACGAATCAGAAAGGGCACCACTAATCTCAGTCACCGCTCTTACCTTAAGGAATTATCTGATTGTACTATTTAATTGTGTACGAACCGATCTTTGGACATGCTGGTTAAATATGGCATAGGGTTTCTGTTGACCAAACGGCGGGATCAGTGACTGAGCAACCCGCCGAATGGGTAAATGATTCCATTTAGTGGTCATACTGCTGTCCAGATGTTACTAATTAAAAGAAGGGATGCTTGACGGCAATTAAAATGGTGCAACGAATGTCATCAGTGGTTTACGAAGCAATGTGTAAAGTGAATATTCACAGTACATGATGATGGCAGATGTGGTTTAGGTGGATGCCTTGCATTCATTATTTGCTTAAGTAATGTGACTTGTGACATTTGGTTTCACGGTCTGTTTGTTTGTCTTGATTTTGTCTCATTGTTAGGTCGTGTTGATGGCAAAATGATGTGTTTGCCACAAAACTGTTATGTAGTATCGGGATACTTCTTTCAAGAAAATAATTATCTGGCATCACTGTTTTGCATGCAACAGCATATCACTATTAAGTAAACTCTAACCTTATCATATTATTTTAACCATGCTGGATCTTGCTGAAATTCCCGATTGTTATTCTATTAAATATTGTTGAGAGAGGACGCAGGCAGCCATAGTCACTCGTAAGAAGGATTTCCTTTCTGCAATGACCAGTTTCGAACAGTTACGTCCGTTTTCAGGTGGACGTTTCTGTACAATGTCAGAATCGCCGGCACTACGTCGTTTGCTCCTGGCATAGGTCAGTGTTTCTCAGGAGCAGACGGCATGCTGGGCACAGAGACCTGAAACCGGTCATGGCATTATTATAAAGCTTCTTAAAATTATTGGAGGCTGTTCGCGTTCTTCCCCGGAAAACTTAACAAACTATAATTTAAGCGTTATTCCTTCTCTCGGGCTTCATAGTACCACCGGAGTGTAACTGGTTAACTCGACTTATTTATTAACTAACTAACATACTGGAGTGATCATAGGTGAAAGTGGAGTGCAGTTAAACAGACAGTAAGCATTCAACCTTATAGAATTCATACCCAGAGAAAGAATTTGGTGATAAATATTACGGTAACAAACGTAAGGTCCGCTTACTGTCCTTAGTGTGCCGTCAACGAAAACTGCAGACTCTCAGTCTATAGGCCAGGGAAATTCAGAATGTGGGTTACACAGCTGCGTAGCAAATTAACTACTCTAAGTATATACCCCACCCGGTGTATTCATATTCCCGCCAGACAAACAGTGCCTTACAGAAGAAGTGTTCCGCAAATTGAATGGATTACGTACACTTATGAAGTTGCAACTGAATTGTTTTTACTGTAGAACCCTGCAGCTACTTTTTTTGCATTGCCCAATAACTGTGAAGACAGTGCTGACAGAGTGACTGATAAGTATCAACTCTAGCTAATGTAACTCTGGAAAGTTTCTGAGGGATTTTGAGACATGTTTGAAGTACGAAGAATCCACGTAGGCTGTACATACCTGTAGGCTATTTCATTCGTGTTAATGGCCTGATTTCTTCGCGAAACATAATCTTTTTTAGTTCGTTATTCCTTTAGATTCTAAAGGGTAGCTTTCGTAGTTAGTCCAACATGGTGAAGGGCCTAAAGCTGGAGTCGGTTACAAATTGCCATGCAGCAAAACAGATATAGGTTCCTCATGCTTCCCCTTCGCTTAAGGCATCACCCAAGATGATCCCATTCGGAAGGATACAACATTTTTCCTTCTCGTTCCTTGTCCAGTGCGAACTTGTGCTCTGTTTCTCATGACATCACCAAGAAAGTGACGTTAAATCATAATTTGTTTTTCTTTTTGTTTCAGTTCCTTGGTCCAATATTTTATTGTTCATACATCTACACCACCATTTTATAGCAGATAAATAACAATAATTTCATATATAACACTCAGGTAACCATGTTCGCTTATGGTGTGCTTCATTTACTATTGACCTAACTGATGTTTAATAACTTTTTACGAGTCGTACACGTGGTACTCGCACCATTCCTTATGGTACACCTACCCTAGTCACGGCTCAGAACTGCAAGCAGATCATGAAACTCAATCACAACGGCTAAGATCATGGAAATCCCAGAAGTGGGCCTCGTTAGTGGCGCCACGGGATTAATTCTGTAACCTGTGTGCACGCAACAACGACTGTCAATACGTGCTATGATGTAATGAGGCGCTCTAACCAGAGGAGGGATCACTTTTTAACGATCTGGGTCGTGAGAAAGAATAAGTTGCAACACCTAAGTAAGCTATACTCTTAGCAGTGACTGAGTGTTGGAGTAGGACCATCAACAGCGAGAAATCTGTGGATCACTTGCCACACGGCATTAATGTTGTTATTATACAGCCGTGTGGAGCTCTTTCTGGGAGAACAGTATAATTCGATAACTTTGCGTGAGAAGTGACACCTAAGTAGTTCACAGTCGTAAGAAAAAAGAAAGTAAATTCTCACGGGCGCTGCAGTTCTGTGTGGATTTGGCCAATGCAACCATCTTATCAAGAGAGAGAGCGAGAGAGAGAGAAATAGACAAACAGGCAAACAGAAAAAGGTGTAATGATGATGTGAAATGAATGTACTTCGAAACATATTGCGGGAAATCGATTTAAAACTAAAAAAATAGTTTTCAGTCTTACTTAGAACAATTTCCATAGCAAATTAATGACTCCATACCAATGCCTCCATTGAGATAAATACTCGTAGTTCTTCCTTTGTTTGGAAAGTCTGGAGAAATAAAGAAAATAGTCGTTAAAACCGTCCACCTCTCCCCCGCAGCCCCATATATGATTGCTCAAAAAGATCATCTGTGAAGTAAGACGAGCAATTTAGGCCCATAAGTCAACTTAGTCTATGTGTGTGCTTCTGTATTATCGTTACATACGAATAGTGCACATATAACGTAAACGATTATTTGCATTACCATGTTCGCATTTAAGCCAATGAATTAGGATGCGTTAATATGAAAACAAATGTAAGCTGCAACCACTTAATTCTGACGTTAAGCATCACATCAGAGCTGGAGTAGTGGCAGAGATCAGCCAGAACACAGACGCTATCTGCTTGATTCGTAATCGCATTGTCCGCAACAGGAGCGCGGCTAGTTAACGCAGGGACTGCTCGATTGCTCGTTTCCGCATCGTGCCAGCTGCAGACAATACTTCGGAGGACCAGTGGCAAGTAGTATTACGTTCCTTCTCTGGGATATATCCTGTGGAGAACAATTTTGTGGCTGCCTTATATTCCTCTTCAAGCCATGTTTCATGACAGTGTCGATAACTTATTGATCTTACATAGAGTATAGTGTTGTCAGTAGAGAAGATGTAACAGCAGAAAGGATCAGTCAGGGGAAACGAATGACTTGGAATGTGTACTCGTCATTGGATGTCACCCGAGTATCAGTCCGTCTGGTTCATTTACAGCCTTCCAAAACTGTCCAGGTTTCATGTTGGTGACATAATTATTAATTGTAATCGCATAGGAGCAACCACATCAATACCAAGAAAAGAAAGACTTAACATAGTGACGGATAGGAAGCGTTTAGCATTGCAGGAGGAGGATGTAAGAAATAGCAAGAAATCAGCGGAAGGAATCAGTCGTGATACCCAGACTCTACCAGCAGTCTAACTAATACAATGACTATGCTCAGGGAGTTGAAAAGTATCGTGTACAATGGTCGACCAGGTCGTATTAATCTACAATGTCCTGTAGGCAACACTAACCAACGTTTGAGGTAGCGTAAAGAGTTACCACACTGAACAGTGGATGACTGGAAAGAAGTGAATTGCGATGGGAGGGATTGAGTTTGGCGAATGACTGGAAAACGCTGGATAGGGTGTGATAGTCTTATTACAAATAAGAAAACTCGACTACCAGATTAAAGACTTTAAATACTATTGACCACACCATGTATATTGAAGTCATTACGCATGAAAAACAAAGAAATTTAAAAATTGGTCATCGCTTTTCTATAGAAACTATCCCGACATTAACATAAAGTGATTTATTGAAAGTGTGGAAAACATCAAAATCTGTATAGCCGTACGCTGAATGCCGTACAGGAATTTCAGCTCCAACCGTAACATCTCCTTGTCCTAGAACTTAACTATAGTTCCATCTCACTATACCTCGGTTGCATACAGAGAAAAATCAGTGCATGGATTCAAGCAATTTACCGGCGGAATGATATGAACACCTTTTGCAGCATTGCGGACTGTGTTAAGCAGTGGAGCGCTTGGGAGACGATGACTGTGTCAGCGTGACAGTGGACCATGTCATAAGGCAGCATCTGTGAGGCAATGGTTTTCGGACAATAACATTCCTGAAATTCACTGGTCTGGCCAGAGTCCCAAAATGAACACAGTGGCACACCTTAGGGATGAGTTAGAACGAATGATTTGACCTCCCAGATCGCCAAGCATGAATTCGACGTACACCATTTCTGTCGATGCATTTTTGTAGACGCTGTGGCAGTTGTTGTTTGCCCATGTCATAGCAGCTCGCCGCCATGCTGTTCAGAAAGTTATGATCCTCTTCATTCACCTCGTCGACGGAGCTGAATCGCTTTCCGGCCAAATGTTCTTTTATCCTAGGAAACGGGTGATAGTCACTGGGCGCCAAGTCGGGACTATAGGGTGGCTGGGTGATTATGTTCCACTAAAACTATTACAGGAGAGCAACGGTTTGATGAGCGATGTGTGGGCGAGCGTTGTCATGGAGAGTGTGTACACCCTTGCTCAACATTCCTCTACTCTTGTTCTAAATAGCCCGTTTGAGTTTTTTCAGAGTCTCGCAGTACTTTTCAGCTTAATTGTGGTCCCAGCGATTCAGCTCCGACGACGAGGTGAAAGAGGAGGTTCATAACTTTCTGAACATCATGGAAGCGAGCTGGTATGACATGGGAATACAAGAACTGCCACAGCGTCTACAAAAATGCATCGACAGAAATGGCGATAAGGCGAAAAATAGCTAAATTTTGAAGCTGTAAACTGGTGTAAACCATTGTCGAAAGAAACAGGTCTATGTACTTATAAAAAATTATGAGAACTTACTTTTGGGATTACCCTTGTACTTGCGCAGGGGGCTGTTTCCAGGAGCGTGAGATCCCAATTGCGTAATGAGGCTATGAGTTGTCTGGATGCTTTCTCGTTTACATAACTTACGCTTAGACGGGAATGTTACTTAGCTCTTGAGTGAACAGGTGTCTTACATGTCTGAAAACTTTTCCAGTTACCTGGCGTGTCGAGTAATACATACAGGGTGTTACAAAAAGGTACGGTCAAACTTTCAGGAAACATTCCTCACACACAAATAAAGAAAAGATGTTATGTGAACATGTGTCCGGAAAAGCTTAATTTCCATGGTAGAATTCATTTTAGTTTCGTCAATATGTACTGTACTTCCTCGATTCACCGCCAGTTGCCCAATTGGAGGAAGGTAATGTTGACTTTGGTACTTGTGTTGACATGCGACTCATTGCTCTACAGTACTAGCATCAAGCTCATCACTACGTAGCATCAACAGGTTAGTGTTCAACATGAACGTGGTTTTGCAGTCAGTGCAATGTTTAAAAATGCGGAGTTGGCAGATGCCCATTTGATGTATGGATTAGCACGGGGCAAAAGCCGTGGCGCGGTACGTTTGTATCGAGACAGATTTCCAGAACGAAGGTGTCCCGACAGGAAGGCGTTCGAAGCAATTTATCGGCGTCTTAGGGAGCACGGAACATTCCAGCCTATGACTCGCGACTGGGGAAGACCTAGAACGCCGAGGACACCTGCAATGTACGAGGCAATTCTTCGTGCGGTTGACGATAACCCTAATGTCAGCGTCAGAGAAGTTGCTGCTGTACAAGGTAACGTTGACCACGTCACTGTATGGAGAGTGCTGCGGGAGAACCAGTTGTTTCCGTACCATGTACAGCGTGTGCAGGCACTATCAGCAGCTGATTGGCCTTCACGGGTACATTTCTGCGAATGGTTCATCCAACAATGTGTCAATCCTCATTTCAGTGCAAATGTTCTCTGTACGGATTAGGCTTCATTCCAACGTGATCAAATTGTAAATTTTCACAATCAACATGTGTGGGCTGACGAGAATCCGCATGCAATTGTGCAATCACGTCATCAACACAGATTTTCTGTGAACGTTTGGGCAGGCATTGTTGGTGATGTCTTGATTGGGCCCCATGTTCTTCCACCTACGCTCAATGGAGCACGTTAACACGATTTCATACGGGATACTCTACCTGTGCTGCTAGAACATGTGCCTTTACAAGTACGACACAACACGTGGTTCATGCACGATGGAGCTCCTGCACATTTCAGTCGAAGTGTTCGTACGCTTCTCAACAACAGATTCGGTGACCGATGGATTGGTAGAGGCGGACCAATTCCTTGGCCTCCACGCTCTCCTGACCTCAACCCTCTTGACTTTCATTTATGGGGGCATTTGAAAGCTCTTGTCTACGCAACCCCGGTACCAAATGTAGAGACTCTTCGTGCTCGTATTGTGGACGGCTGTGATACAATACGCCATTCTCCAGGGTTGCATCAGCGCATCAGGGATTCCATGCGACGGAGGGTGGATGCATGTATCCTCGCTAACGGAGGACATTTTGAACATTTCCTGTAACAAAGTGTTTGAAGTCACGCTGGTACGTTCTGTTGCTGTGTGTTTCCATTCCATGATTAATGTGATTTGAAGAGAAGTAATAAAATGAACTCTAACATGGAAAGTAAGCGTTTCCGGACACATGTCCACATAACATATTTTCTTTCTTTGTGTGTAAGGAATGTTTCCTGAAAGTTTGGCCGTACCTTTTTGTAACACCCTGTATAATATGTCAACAACCTCCCTTCAAGGGACAGTCTTGGAATTCTTATGAACGTTTGCACATAAATGTGATATAGCCTCTAAGAAAAATTTCATCTTGTATCTCTTCCTCTAGAAATGCAATATCTGGAGACATTAAGATGATTTACAGCTGCCAATATTTGAAGCGAAAACTTGCTGTGACCCAGTCAAACATATTTACCTACGGTGTGAAGCAAAGTGACGCATGTATCACAAATTAAAATTTACGTTTCCTTTACGTCTTTTATATTCATTATCACTCAGTCGGTGTGTTACTAAGTCTGTTCCCTACACATTTTGTGCATCACAAAATTTCTTTCGAATTAGTCAGACCACCAGTTATTGGTTAGCATCTTTCGCTAGTTCCATCACATCGGTCTTCAATTTTTTCTTGTTCGTTTTCATTTCAACTTCCTTTCTTTCGACGAACTTATCGCTCATTTCCCGAAATGTTGTCTCTGGTACACTGTAAATGAAATACGGTCGTTAGTTCCACACTGGAGCTGTACTTTCGTACGTGGATGATGTCATGTAAATGTTATTACTGTCTGTAAATTCCCAAATGCGTGTGTATCGACTTTCTGAGGTAGATTCAAGTACCTGGTACCATCTGTTATTGTATATATGAGTCTAACACAGTAACATGTATCTAAATTATCAAGGCTATTTGCTTCGTAGGAGACGCTAATGTAAGTGCTGTGTTATAGACGAAATTAACGTCTTTTTTCAGTCTTCGACTTGAAAACCACTCTGCTGTAATTGAAGGTAATGATGCACAAAATACACAAAGGAAAGAATAAATAATAACAGCGTGTAAATAATAGTCCCATTTGTGTGTTCACGAGCATTGCGCTCTCATTTAAATATTTAGTCGAAAGAGTCAGCCTACAAGAGTTGTGAAACGAGCCCTGTTGTCCAGAACTGCGTGTTACAAAGGGCGCAGATTCACCACGAGATGAGGAAATTCACAGGCGACTATTGTCTATTGAGGCCTAAGTGCTGTAGTGTGCGAGTGAGACAGCCGAGAACCTACGTCATACGGAAACCCAGTAGAGGCCGTTTGTGGTCGAGGAGATTTAGCAGTGTTAAATATGGCGGAACTACAAATGGCTGTAAAGGGAAACATTCACGGAAACTATTTAATTCTGTATTAATGCAGGGAATGAAGCCACAGTAATTTTTATCTGCCATCCTCCATAAATTTTCATGTTGATCCCAATAAAACTTGAATATTGATCATATCTATAATAGTTTAGGATTTACTTTTAAAGTGAAATTAACAAGTCTTGTAACAAGGACATGAATACTAAAGTCTGAACACTTTGGTCGATCTTGACAATCGATGTTTCATACAGAAGAGCATCATTAAAATGGCAAACATTGTAAATATCAACTCTTTGACTTTATTTGTTTAAAAGATACAGTAAATTTAAATTATCAATGTTTACAGTTAAGCATCACATCATCATTTCCTCCACAAGAAACACATTGAAAGATGACAGCATGACACCTCATTGAATCATTAGGTAGTAAAATATTTGTTGTAGGGTTTAGTGCATAGCAGTTACTTTTGTTCTTTATTTATTTATCAGAAAGCACATTGGTGTAAGGCTACTGGCCGTGACACTCAAAGCTAAGAAGGAAACTGTATTGGTTTTATGTAAAAGAATTTTACGTTTGTTATGTAATGGATATTGTTGTTACTTTATATACAACGTGAACGTGTTCAAGTTTTGATTATTTAAATATGTTAAATTTAAAATAATGTAGAAAAATCTGTAACCAGTCAGATGGATGGCTTGAGGGAAGTGAACTGCCCTAGCCAGTTCAGCGACGATATTCGGCGGGCGGGAAAGGCGGCAAGGGACTAAGAGTGCTGGAGCAGACGCGGAACCGGACAGTTCGCCTAGAGACACTAAAGGGTACAGTTCGGATTGAGATGCAAAAGTGGACAGTCTGTCTTTAGGCAGCTAGGAAGTGAAACGACTTAGAAAATTTCGCGTTGTGTGGTATCGCGGGACTTAGTCTCTGAGCGGTGAGCAGCCGCGCGCCTGGAGTAAACTCTAACTTTTCGTTCAAATATCGAGGTGGAGTATTGTGTTTCGCGATGAGATTGCGAATGATGGAACTGTGTGAAATGTATATGCGCTCGAGTGTAGCAGTAATTCTAAATACGACCACTTTCGCTATTAGTTTTCTTTCTGAATAAACATTATTCTAACCAAATCGGAACTGTGTGGCCTACATCATTTATGGGTCGTTAATTTAGTTCCCGATTTATTATTACTGTTATTATATGTTTAGTTAACTTTGTATTTCGCAAACTTGCCATCAACTAGACAATTTAACCAAAGGGTCACAAGTGTGGAATTTAGGGCGCGTAATGCGACACGTACGGTTCAACCCCTACACGAGTTTGAGCCAACACATTTCGACGAAGAGGAACCGCATATGAACACGAACATCTTTGGGATGTTAGCTCACACGGTGGATACGAAAAATAGAAGTCACCTTAATATTTATTGAGAATGGCAGCTAACTAACTTGTAGAGATACACGCAGAATACCCACCTCATTATTCGAAGTCTCTAGTTTACGTTGACTCAACAGCGGTCCTATATTTCATGAGGAGTGAAGGCATCCCACGTTGTTGACACTGCACTGTACCCTGAAGAAGAATAACGCTCCTTACGAACTCAAGTTCAACGTAAAAGTTTACGTTATCTACTTTCTCTCTATTTGGCCAAAGACAGTAGCATACCCGCATTTGAGTTGTACTTAATAAAGCACTTTACATCTAAAATAGTTTTTGAGCTTTTTTACTTTTCATAGATAAGGATGTATTTTAATCTGGCTAAGTTAGGCAGATGTTCTACAAGTGAGACAGTAAGTTCTCCACATCTGCTGGCTAAATTACGGTAGGATATCATTACTTATGACTGCGTTAGTTACTGGTTACTCGTGCGGAGCTCTGCGATCGATTACCGGTAACTGCTGCAGACTTATTTCGAGCGTGATAACGCAGGACAGGCTACGCTCTGAGTCTAGAGCACTAATGAGGAGCCTCTTGCGTGAATAATCAACGTTCATGATACGTTAGTAGAATGATGTCAAACGATTTGCAAGTGGTTGTGACATATTTTGATTTAAAAGTTAGAGCACCCCAGTGGACGTCTGAAAAATCTGTTATCAGATAAGAAAGGGCACCACCTCTAGACAAGTTATACAGTATTAATTCCATCATCATTAAATACAAATACGAAACTTTCATGAGAGTAATCTACATCTACATATATACACCGCCAGCCACCAAGCGGTGTGTGGTGGAGGGCGCTATTCGCGCCAAAGTCATATTTCCCCCACTCTGTTCCACTCGCAGATCGCTCGAGGGGAAAACGACTACCTGAACGCAGAGTACCAGCTCTAATTTCCCTTATCTTTGAATAGTGGTCATTGCGCAATTTGAAAGTTGGTGGTAATAATATATGCTCTACGTCCTCGGCGAAGATCGGATTTCGGATTGTAGTGAGCAGCCCCTTCCGTTTAGCACGTCGTCTATCTGCAAGTGAGTCCCACTTCAAACTTTCTATGAGATTTGTAGCGCTCTCGCTATGGCTAAATACACCAGTCACGAATCTTGCCGCTCTTCTTTGTACATTTTCAATCTCTTAAATCAGACCCAACTGGTATGGGTCCCATACAGACAAACAATACTCTAAGACTGGAGAAACTAACGTATTGTAAGCAATTTCCTTTGTTGAAGGACTGCATCGCTTCAGCATTCTACCAATAAACCGCAAGCTAGAGTTCACCTTTCCCGTTACTTGTGTAATCTGATCATTCCATGTGAGATCATTTCGAATAGTCACACCCTGATACTAGACGGATGTTACCGCTTCCAAATACTGGGCATTTATTTTGTGCTCGTACATTAATGGGGATTTTCGCCTTGTTATACGCAGTAGGCTACACTTACTAATATTGAGAGATAACTGCCAGTCATTATAACACGCATTTATTTTCTGCAAATCCTCATTTATTTGTTCACAACTTTCGTTTCATATTACTTTCCTGTAGACCACAGCATCATCGGAAAACCGTCTAATGCCGTTGTCAATACCACCAACAAGGACTTTTATGTAAATCGTAAAAAAACAGCGGACCTATTACGCTGCCCTGGGGCACACCTGAAGTTACGCTTGTTTCTGTTGAAGTCACCCTATTCAGGACGACATACTGCTCTCTGTCTGTTAGAAAACTTTATATACAACCGCATATAACATGGGATAGACCATAAGCGCGCACTTTTTGGAGCAAGCGACAGTGCGGAACAGTGCGGAACGCCTTTCGAAAGTCGAGAAATATGGCATCGACCTAGCAGCCGGTATCCAAAGCCTGTTGTATATCATGCACAAAGAGGGCCAGCTGTGTTTCGCATGACCGCTCTTTCCTAAAGCTGTGAGGGTTTCTGCAGATGAGCTTCTCAGAGTCTAGAAAGGTCATTATGTCTGAACACAAAATATGTTCCATGATTCTACAACAAACCGATGTCAGTGAAATTGGCCGATAATTACGTTCATCCTATTTTCTAACGTTTCTATAGATTGCTATGACCTAGACCTTCTTCCAGTCTCCTTGAACTTTCCGCTGTTCCAATGATGTCTGATAGATGATGGATAAGAACGTTAGCTTAGTTATACTTTTCACCTTCTTCTACATCATAGACAAAATAAAACTGGTCCGTGAGATATTTACAATAAGACTGAAGCAGGAATTACACCTGCTAATGAATATCACATATGATGTAGGAAATGAACACCAAAGACGTCGATGTAGCACTGCGCTCGATTTACCAAACTGTGCGGTATGAGTAGCAGTTCTGCCTAAGGGATAGCAACAATAGAGTTTTCATTGTTCTGCTGTAGTTCTTCCAGAGTCTGAGGATTGTTACAGTACACCTGAGCCTTCTATTAGCCCAGATGGTAAAAATCACAGGGAGATTTCAGGCATTCGAGGTGGCCTGGATATTGCATTGCTTCTACTGATACAGAGAATTACCGATAGTTACGGTTTTTATTCTCTACAGAGCCCATTTCACGCCATTTCATCTCTATGTCTTACTCTGCAGATTATATAATCATACACTCTTGCGGAAACAGTTCTGCATTCGTTTTCTACGAATTGTACTCCGCATAACAGTCGACAATGAACATGCATTGTTTTGTAGCGAGCACCATTTTGTGTTGCATTTAACTAATAACAAAGTACGTCTGCTCCTCCCACTAACTCATACGTAATGACACAGTGAAGTAATTGACATAGAGCATATGGGGGACGCCCATGCACAAACACCTGGCAACAAGCGATCGAGGAGTCGAAACCACGGTATCTAGCATTTTCTGCTATGAGCAGGTCTCCTGTTGATTAAGAAGGGTCAGTACTGTAAATATTTTCCGGGCTAGATTTATTTGGCCCTTTCGGTAATGAAAGGTATTTTACAGAAGTATGGGAATTAAGGAACAACAATGCGATGGTCAGAAAACGAGATATGTTGATTTAAGGCTGTTTGACATCAAAAGCGTACGTGTTGCAACAGGAAATATAAATATTTCACCACAGTTGAAATAAACGACAAAACTGCGTATAATGCATTTAACGATAGAAGTCCATATGTATAGAACGTCATCGTAAACTTGTCACCTTCCGTTTAGAAACTGACATAGGAAAAAATGATGTGTTTCAGCAAACATGTGCTTCTCCTTCAGTTCCGTCTTACTTACCGAGCGAAGTAGCAAAATATTGGTCTCGAATTGGTGGCTCATCCCCCCCCCCCCCCCCCCATACGACCATCAACGTGTAGAGTTTTCGTTCTTTCACAAAACTCTCAAGACAAATGCTAGGAGAGTTCTATAAATGTTGATCATTCCTATTCTTAAGAAGAGTCATGGAACACACACACGAAACTATAGGCCTCTGACGCTGACGTCAGGGTGTTAGAGGATTTTGGTAAACTTTTTAGGCTGGTGTATTATGACATTCTGGATTACGAAAATCTCCTATGTAAGAATCAACATGGATTCTGCAAACAACGATCTTGTGAGACCCAGAAGCTCAGACTGGCTCTGAGCACTATGAGACTTAACATCTGTGGTCATCAGTCCCCTAGAACTTAGAACCACTTAAACCTAACCAACCTAAGGACATCACACACATCCATGCCCGAGGCAGGATTCGAACCTGCGACCGTAGCGGTCACGCGGTTCCAGACTGAAGCGCCTAGAACCGCACGGCCACACCGGCCGGCCCCAGAAGCTCAGACAGGAGTACCAAGGTTCTTACCAAATTCCCTGACGTCCAGAAGGCGTTCTAACAGTTCCACATTATCGCCTTATGAAATAAATGCTAACATAAACAAATAATATGTCTATAGATCTCCAGGCTAATATGTACTAATAATAAAACTATGAAACCGACGGGTTTGTCTGTTTGAATCTGCTAACTCTCCAGAACAATTACAGGATCGTCGGGCCTAGTGGCCTAGCCGCGCAGTTCTGCCTTGTTTGCTAAGCGAGCAGGTAGCAGTTCACTCCTTCGCTCATCCGCTCCGCCACAGCCTCGCAAGTATTTGGGAGTTTGTGGCTTCAGTGGTGTTTGTGCCTTTTTGTGAGTGACATCGTCGTTTAGACGATTCGTCTTTCGTTGGATACGTGTCTGACAGAGGCCTAGTCCGCTCCTTTTGTTTCTCATGGCGTCCAAGAATGTTCCACATAAAAGGATTGTGCGTTTTTCATTTTACAAGTCGTCACATAACGTGCAGCCCGGATCTTTAGAAATCAGTGACTGGTAAGTTGATGCTTTTCATGTTACTAGGGACCAAATACATACCGTCTATTTTGCCATTAAGGTATATGTGTTTTTGTGAAAGTCGTGGGTACTCTTCAAGTAGACAACACCTGTTAAAGCATTCTAACCACTTTCCCTTCTGGCATAGAGATAGTTTGATCAGTATGGTGCTCCTTGCAAATGCGGACATTGAATATGTCATTGTTCGAATATCCAGTCTTCCTCTGAATGTAGGGGCTATTTATCTTAAGGAAATGTTGGCACAATATGGTGACGTGCGAGACATTCTCGTGAACGCTGGTCAAATCAACACAAGCTCCAATGTGATAGCGGCATATGTTCGATGGAAATGCAAATAAGATGGAACATTCCATATCATCTTCAGGTTTGCGGATATCGTATTCACACTGTATATCGCAGGCTGGTGGGGACGTATAAACGACCAACTCCGAACCAACTGCCAGTGGAGAGTTTTTGGTTTACTGTCTTCCTTGGAACAGCGCCGTAAGTTACTAGTTGCTGACCATGTGCGCCCGCATCTCGTGGTCGTGCGGTAGCGTTCTCGCTTCCCACGCCCGGGTTCCCGGGTTCGATTCCCGGCGGGGTCAGGGATTTTCTCTGCCTCGTGATGGCTGGGTGTTGTGTGATGTCCTTAGGTTAGTTAGGTTTAAGTAGTTCTAAGTTCTAGGGGACTGATGACCTAAGATGTTAAGTCCCATAGTGCTCAGAGCCATTTTTTTGACCATGTGCCTTCCCCCCCCCCCCCCCCTCGGTGATCATCCGACAGAAGCCGCTAACACTGCGGGTGATTTTCCGCCGTTGCAAGCAATGCCTGACCTCATTCGTGCAACGGCATGGACGGCGATGGACGGCGGCGCACATGATAATAAGCAGTGCTGCATTCCGGATGGTGACAATTTAGTTGTTTCTTCCCCTGTCCTGCCTTGCCCTGAGTCGTGTTTTTCTGTTACTCCTACAAGTAATGTGTTACCACAAAGCCCTGGCGAGGTGGAGATAGGGGAGGCAGTTTATAGTAATCCTGCTGCGGCAGGGGAGGCTCCCGAAAGGAGTGCTAGTTCTGCAAGGTTCGCAGGAGAGTTTCTGTAAAGTCTGGAAGGTAGGAGACGAGATACTGGCACAAGTAAAGCTCTGAGGACGGGCTGTGAGTCGTGCTTGGGTAGCTCAGTTCTGTTACCAATTATTTATGGCGAGGAGACATATTCAGGGTTGGTGCGACTACGGTTATACTGGATGTCAGAAACGGGGGCCTCGGTTTGGTGGATATTCGCAATAAAGCGTCTGCTCTGTTCCTCAAACGGACTTTCCATATACTCAGAGAACTTCCACAATGTATAACCGCAAAGCTCTTTGAGGCTGTGACACCCCATAGCCTGCAAGCACCGATTGATGTGCGAAGGATTAATGCCCATCTGCAGTATGTGAGGAACTTTTTCCTCGAAGCAAGTTATCTTAGTGACGGAATCAGAAGCAACACACGTATCACAGCGCGTGACATCATACTTGAAAGAAAGTTAAATGAGGGTCGAAACAAAATTGAAACGAAATTCCCAAATTGTGACTGGAAAGCAGTATGGCGGAACATCAACTATGCCGGGCTATCTACAGACGCTATTTCCGCATGGTACAAAACAGTTAATAATGTCATCAGCACCAACGAGAGACTATATGGGCTCGGTTTAAACCAGACACACCTTTGTGGAAAATGCAATCTGGTGGATACACTCAGCCACAGATTCACCTGTGGTGGCAATGTGCATAACTAGAATTGGATCAGGCAACAAACCGCCTTTCTCACCAGATCCTCTACGCAATATATAACGCCATCGCTCCTCCTGAGACCGGACATGACATACTTTCCGAAATTAAAAACCAACGCCATTAGCTGGTTACTGGGAAAATATGTTAGTTATGTCATCCACACACTTGGGTCGGACAACGAGATAGAATTCCGCGTTTACATGAAGTGTGAATATGCAAAAATCAGCACGTATCGCAACCACAAGAAGCACTATGGCAACATGCTGAAGATCATTTTTGAAAGAATGGGTGTTGGTTAAATATGTGAAACCACTACAACACCTTGAACGAGAACGAACACAAAAAAAAAAGTTGGTAGAGCACTTGCCCACGAAAGGCAAAGGTCCCGAGTTCGAGTCTCGGCCCGGCACACAGTTTTAATCTGCCAGGAAGTTTCATATCAGCGCACACTCCGCTGCAGAGTGAAAAATCTCATTCTGGATGTATATGATTGTATGAAATGCTGCATTTTTATTATTCGTTCTATCAGAACAACTGGAGTAAGTTTTATTTTACCAGTTAAGAATCTTTGGAATTTTACAGAGTTATGTGGTGGTTTATTCTTGTGATGTGTGTGCCAGACAAATAAATAGCCAGCAAAAATGTAAGAACTTCACTGAGATGGTTCAAACCTATAGTTCACTTACGGAATATACAGAAATATATTAACCTTTCTGTAATTTCGGTGCATAGCCTCACTGACATACTCAGAAAATCTTACTTGAGATTAATGTACATGTAACTACGAAGTACCTGATTGTGGTAACATGTTGCAGAAACGCATAGCGCTAATAAACATAAGTGAAACCCTTTCCCCTTACTGAAGCAGAAAAAAATAATTTATGAATTTATAATACACACGCAGACCTTAACAAGTTCCATACAATATAGCTAAATTACGTAAAACGCCATTGTTAACCGTACATCGTGCCAGAGTAGCTTGTCATTGCTTTGACAAACCACAGGAACCGTAGAATAAATGCGTAAAGAACATACCGGTATATCTAAGTCAGGTTAACAAAATTTGGGTTGTTGCTTAGAATTGTCTCACATGTAACCATTAAACGAGAAACGAGTGTATTAATATAATCTCAGCCAATTTTCGTATCAGTTCAATGAAGGAGGAGACGTAGACTTAGAGATTCGGATAGTTTAATCAACAGGAACAGACCCTATAGGTTTAGTATTGTATCCGGCATTAGGTCTACTTGAACCTCGTCCGTAATTCTATCAATCGGATACGAGAGCGAACTTGTAAGGGAACACCCTTTCAGTGCTGATAAACAAACTCCGAAATAAAACATGGCGCTAGGTGTCTGTCCACAAAGCAATGAACTGTAAACACGAGAGCAAGAATCTCTTGAAATAAGACATTCTCTGTTGAAAAATGTCCGCCACGGTAGCTGAGTAGTCAGCGTGACAGACTATCAATCTTAAGGGCCCGGGTTCGATTCCCGGCTGGGTCGGAGATTTTCTCCGCTCAGGGACTGGGTGTTGTGTTGTCCTAATCATCATCATTGCATCCCCATCGACGCGCAGGTCGCCGAAGTGGCGTCAAATCGAAAGACCTGCACCAGGCGAACGGTCTACCCGACGGGAGGCCCTAGCCACACGACATTTCCATTTTTTTGTTGAAAAATCTTTTTTATTTCCGTTAAATAAAAAAAGGTTTTGCAACCGAGACTGTCTTATCTCAAGAAATTAATAACCAGTCGCTGTACAGGCCGCCCAGCATGGAATGGAACCATTTTTATACGAGAGAACATTGCTGCAGATAAAAAAATATAGATATCATTATTTTCACTGAAAAAGGCTGCCGGCCTCGGTGGCCGTGCGGTTCTAGGCACCTCAGTCCGGATCCGCGTGACTGCTACGGTCGCAGGTTCGAATCCTGCCTCGGGCGTGGATGTGTGTGATGTCCTTAGGTTAGTTAGGTTTAAGTAGTTCTAAGTTCTAGGGGACTGATGACCTCAGATGTTGAGTCCCATAGTGCTCAGAGCCATTTTTTGAAAAAGGCTCTAACTGTATGCGTTGTTCTAAGTAGTTTGGAATTAGTTTCCCATTCTGACTGATCTTTCAATAAAATGCAGCGCAAAGGCTTGAAATGGCGGGTATAGGAGAAAATCTGTTCACGGTGTCTGCTTTTAGTGTACGTATACGGTGAGGCCTAAACAACAGTGATCCGAAAACTGTTCTGAGCATTCCACTGTAAGACAATCTAGCCAACAAAGAGAAAGATGGAATGCGTAGAGTGTTTGGCGACGAGAGGACAGCAAAAGCAGATTAATTTAAAGGCGTTGACATGTGTTGTTATTTTACTTATACATAACTATTTACTTATCATTCGTAATGATGGTAGTTAAGTCGACAGAGACTTCATCTTTTAATAATGTATGTTTCCATTTTCTTAACCTGTGATGACGATGAAGCTCTAATTTCGAAAATAATTTTAAAAATCGTGAAAATACCCATGTTTAACCAACATGACATCCATAACTTCACTTTCACTAGTGAGGACTCGGATCTTTGGATGTTATCAAAAGTGACTATTAAATGGGAACGGAGTTGTGAATATCATTTTGATAATTGTGTTAGCTATCGTTTCAGCTTTTCTTACAATTGTCTATCTTTTCATATACTAAATTTTTAACAACTACATGAGATCTGTGATCCTGGAGAAGTTTTTGTAAATAAGAAAATTGAATCTGTTAGTCACAACGAAGGATTATATTAGGAAAATGTTTCAGACATAAAAATATCGATAGGAAAGCTGGCCTGTTAAGCACTATTCTGTAATGATGAGCGCGGAGATAAGATTTATGTCCCGAGGGCGAACAGCGAAGGTCGGCCACCGGAGAGCAATTTGAAACATGGTTTTTGCCGAGGTGCAGCGCTGACTCAGCAGGAGTGACAGTGGTCGCTGCCACCATCCGGCTTCCCTGGCGACTTCTTCCGCCACTTTGTTCCTAAAAATCTTTGCTCCTGTAGCTGATTCAGCCAGCTGTCAGCTCGAAACCACGAAAGTCGGCTAACACTCCTTCAGCGCACGACCCTAACTATGGAGGTAGTATTGTGTAACACACGCTTCCTGCTGCTACACCCTCATCTGTATCGACATCTATACTCCACAAGTCACTTTAT
Organism: Schistocerca cancellata; assembly: GCF_023864275.1. NCBI lineage: Eukaryota > Metazoa > Arthropoda > Insecta > Orthoptera > Acrididae > Schistocerca > Schistocerca cancellata. The sequence continues at coordinate 388,584,718 of NC_064629.1, read as the reverse complement.
GGTGTTTGGCTAAGGGTACATCGTTTACCATTGTTACTTCCCGCATTACCTGTTACGGTAGGAAGCTGTGTGCGACAGCGACTGTTGGTAAGTTTCCATGTGAGTTCAAATCTCTCTAATTTTACGTTTCTTGTATTGTAACGAGACATACATAGGAGGAATCGATATGTCGGCTGATTCTTCTAGAGATGTATGCTGGAGTGGAGTGTTTTGGGGGAAGAGAACCAAACAGCAAGGTCATCGGTCTCGTCGGATTAGGGAAGGACGGGGAAGGAAGTCGGCCGTGCCCTTTCAAAGGAACCATCCCGGCATAGCCTGGAGTGATTTGGGGAAATCACGGAAAACCTAAATCAGGATGGCAGGACGCGGGACTGAACCGTCGTCCTCCCGAATGCGAGTCCAGTGTAGATGTGTGCTCTCGGAACTTTAACACTAAGCCACACAGTGATTAAGAATGCTTCTCTTGTGGTCTCTGCCACTGTAGAGCATCCTGAACATTTATGTAAGGCACTCGTGCTTCTTTATAGAACTTGTAACGAAGGTTTTGTAAGCTACCTCCTTTGTGGGTGAACTATGTTCACCGAGGATTCTCAAAATCTTACCTGCTATTTGTTTTATGCGATCGTTCCACTTTGAATTTCTCTCTATAAATATTTTTTTACACACTTAGTACATGTGACTGTTTCCAGTGACGGTTCTGCAGTCGTCTTATATTACAGTAATGGATCTTTCTGCCCGTTCATGTGCAGAGTTTTATACTTGCTTTTGTTGAGGGTCAACAGCCAATTCTTGCACAAACCGTCTAAATATCAGTTATGAACAGCACATTAAAACTGAAGAAGTCTCAGAATTGTGGGACATTAAGAGGATAGGACGTAGATATTTTGCAAGTGCCAGAGGTTGTCGTGGGATTCAAAGGGAGAATTAGATGAAATCGAGTGAAAGAATGAATGGGAACGCAGTATTCGAGGGAAGAGTAACTTAGAGATATGAAGTAATAAATGGAGTAGATGGAAAAAGCAAAAATACAACGCCTAGTGGAGATCGTGGTATAACAAACTTGATATTGAATTTAACTGACGAAATGAGAATATATAAAATTGCAGCCAAAGAAACAGGTAAAGAGATCGAGGGTGTCTAAAAATCAGATTAATAGAAACTGCAAAATGTCTAAGAAAATATGGCTGAAGAACAAATACACTAAGGTTACGAAAGTCATCGAATAGCGATATTCACATATAAAGCCTGCCGTAGTAACGCGTACACGAGACATAGAAAGACACTGCGTTGACGGAGCTACATTGTACTCAGGTACTCAGGCCGCACTACGGGAATTAACAGACCTTGAACGTGGAATGGGAGTGGACCTTCCATATCAGAAATCATTAGGGAATTGAATATTTCGAGATCCACAGTGTCAAGAGTGTGCCGACAATATCAAATTTCAGGCATTAATTCTCACCACGGACAACGCAGTGACAGACGGCCTTCAGTTGACGACCGAGAGCAGTGGAGTTTACGTGGAGTTGTCGGTGTTAGCAGACAAGCAACACTGCCTGAAATAACCGCAGAAATCAATGTGGGACGTAGGAGTTATGTATCCGTTAAGACGACAGTCCGCTGAAATTTGGCTATGACGACTGCCTTTGCTAGCACCACGTTATCATCTGCATCGCCCCTCTTGGGCTCGTGACCGTATCGGTTGGACCTTAGACTGTAATACCGTGGCCTGGTCACATGAGTCTCGATTTCAGTGTGTCAGAGACCATAGTAGGGCTCAAATGTCGCGCATACCCCATGAAGCCATGGACCCAAATTGTCAACAAGGCACTGTATAAGTTGGTGGTGGCTCCATAATGGTGTGGCCTGTGTTCACGTGGAATGGACTGCGTCCTTAGGCCCAACTGATGCAATCATTGACTGGAAATGGTTAGTTTCGGCTACTTGGATATCATCTGCAGCCACTCATGGACTTCATGTCCCCAAACAACAATAGAACTTTCATAAATGACAAGGTGCCATTTCACCAACCCACAATTGTTCGCAGTTGGTTGGAAGAACATTCTGGACCATTCGGGCAAATGATTTGGCCAGCCAGATCGCCCGACATGAACCCCATCGGAAATTTTTGTGCATAAAATCCTGCAGCGGCTACTCTTAGGCAATTATGCGCGGGTGTAGAGGCCACATGGCTCAATATTTTTGCAGGGGACTTCCAACGAATTGTCGGGACCATTCCACATCCAGCTGCTGCACTACGCCCTGCAAAAGAAGGACGCACATGACATTAAGAGGGATCCCATAACATTTGTCATCTCAGTGTACTAGGCTGCATAAGCATGAATGATTAGCTGCAGGATGGATGCTGCTTATAAGAAAATTAAAGAGAAGTTCAAAGAAAAGAGAAGCAGCTGCATGAACACCTATATTCAGCTGGCAAGCCAGTAATAAAAGAAGAAGGGAAAGCTGAAAGGTGAACTGAATATACAGAAGGGGCATTCAATGAACTTGAAGGTGATGTTATACAGAGGGAAGAGAATGTATACGAAGATAAAGTTGGGAGATATGACACTGCGACAAGAATAAAATAGAGCACTGCAAAACCCGTGTCGAAAAATGGCCCATAGAGGTTGCGACGTGTCTTCATAGTTATTGGGATTCCTGGAAGAGCAAAACATGAAAAATGAATTCTACTTGTTATGCAAGGTACATAAGACAGGTGGAGAACCCAGAAGCTCCAAGAGATTTATAAAATGCTCAGTTCTTTAAAGGCAGGTATTGACAGGTTTGAATATGACTGAGCTACGAATTTAATAAGTAAGAGTTGCAGAAAACTGAAGAAAATTATTTAGGGAAGAATAGAAAAACTGGCAGAGGTCTACATTACGGAAGGTGAGTTTTCGTTCCGGAGATACGTAGCAACGCGCCAGACAGTATTGACACTGTGACTTGCATTTGCGGATAGGTTAAGGAAGGGCAAACCTACCTTTCTAGCATTTGTAGATTTAGAGAAATCTTTTGAAAATGTTGCCTTCGCTCACATTCTTAAATTCCGAAAATGGCGGAAGTGAAATATAGGGGTCGAAATTTGACCTCTAGGTTGTGCAGAAAGTAGAGTGCTGTTATTAGAGTCGAAGGACATGAAAGGGAAGTAGTGGAGAAGGGAGTGAGACCGAGTTGTAGTTTAAACCTGATGATAACCATTTTGTACATTGAGCTTGATATAACGGAATCCAAGGACAAATTTGGAAAGGTAGTTAATGTTCACAGAGAAGAAAGAAAAACTTTGAGGTTTGGTAATGACATCAAAATTTTGTCAGAGACGGTAAAGGACTTAGATGAGTACTTTAACGGAATAAATAGTCTTGAAAAGAGTTTATAAGATCAACATAGCGGTAATGCAATGCATTAGAATTAAATCAGGGAACGCTGAGGAAATAAGATTAGCAAATGAGACACTCAAAGTAGTAGATGAGGGTTTAGATTTTGGCAGCAAAATAACTGATGATGACGGAAGTAGAGGGGATATAAAATGCAGACTGGCAGCGAAAGGAAAAGGTTTCTGAAAAAGAGAAATCTGTTATTATCGGATATACATCTACCGGTAACGAAATATTTATATGCACGTATTCGTTTGGGACGTAGCCTTGTACAAAAATGAAACGTGGACGATAAACAATTCAGACAATTTGAGAACAAAAGTTTTTGATATATTGTGCGGTAGAAGAACGCTGAAAATTAGTGACCAGTGAAGAATTGCTGAACCGAATTAGGGAAAGACAAAATTGTGGCACAATCTGACAACAAGGAGAGCTCGGTTAACGGGACACTTTCAGAGACGTGAAGGTATCGTCAGTTCGATTGTGGAGGGAAGTATGAACGGTAAAACCATAGAGGAATGCCAGTGCTTGAATACAGTAAACTAGTTCAAACGGATGTAGGCAGCAGTAGTTATGCTGAGATGAAGAGACTTGCATGGGACTGAGAAGGGTGGACAGCTCCTTCAAACTAATCTCCGAACTGAAGATCACAACGACGTTTTGTATGACATGGTCCATTAATATCGTTGTCTGTGTGGTGCAGTTCAATAATAAATTGGTAAGTAATAATAAAAATGTAAACATTAAATCACTGTACTGCAACCGAGGTTTTTGATTAATACACTCTACCATAAAAGCTATTCTTTGTAGTCCACAACAAAGTGCTCAGGTTTCCAAGCTAGACAGACGAAGAAGGAATATGAATTAATGAGACATATCTTAATTTGGCTAATGATATATTAGTGTTTGTTCTAACGTGAATGAATGTCAGCATCTGGCAGGAGAAGTTAGAAAGTAGGCTTGAAACTCTATTTCGCTAAGACCACAGTAAGGTATATGAATGTACTGAGTAGAGAATAGTACCATTTAACAATAAAGAGAGAGAGCTGATGAAAGAGAGAAATAAAAAAGTAAAAGTATCCCTACACAGAGTAACCATACTGAGTGTTCGATGTGTCTGAAAATGAATCTTTACTGTCAGTTTTTTCCAAACATTGACTTTTAGTGTGAAATCTATCGGAAGCCGAGGGTTGCGCAACGAGCAATGGCTAGTAATAGAGGGGTGCTTGACGGAAATGTCTAGGAAAGATAGGAAAACATGCAACTGAGACTGAGGATATAGTGCAGCGGAATATGTTATTACATCAGTAATGATTAAAAAATGGAGATTTTGTAGATTAATTCCACATAGGTCAGGCGAATATATGACAAATGCACCGAGAAGTTCTTAGCTGTACTCTTAGTGGTAAGAAAAACCGAGACAACGACTGAATGGAAGATTGTTCGATGAAAATGTGGATACATGTGCCGGAAGATCGTAACACATGAAAAACTCTAGTGTGAGTCTTTATCCAGGAGTTAATATCAAATAGTTGATGATAACGGTAACCTAGATTAAGTGTATACGTTTCGAGTTGGTTCTAATTTTTTTGTTGGATGAAATAGCAAAGGCAACAAACGATGGGGACACAAACACAAAGACTAGCGAAGATCTTTGGATAATCAATATGATATTAAATTTAACTGAAGAAAGGAGATATATAAAAATGCAGCAAATCCAGCAGATAAACTGGATCACAAATGTCTAAATATGAAATCGACATAAAGTGCAAAATGTCTAAGCAGGTCTGGATAGAGGACAAGTACAAGATTGTAGAAGCATGCATGACTTGGGCAGAGATAGATACCCCTTATGCGAAAATTAAAGAGAGCTATCGAGCAAAGGGGAGCAGCTGTATGAATATCAAGAGTTTGTTACAGATCTGCGAACATATATTTTGTAAGATTTTTCAGCCGAGAGTTGTCGACTGCAGGACAGAATGAAAGTAATTCTACTGTTAACAGTTTCGTGAATGTTAACCAATAGAAACATATAATGTCATTCTGCGTTATACACATGTGGTGATAAAGTGCGTTAAAAGTATTACGAGCAATATCAATTTCTAATGAATATACGGGGCAGCCATAAGTTTTCTAGAGAACTTTTACTCATGAAGTTCAAGAAGATCAGTTCTGTGTGCGTAGAGTGATTATTGCTGTAGTTTAAATATGTGTAAAATACAGTGCCACCCTGACAAGGACATCGACTCAGAAGAACGTATACTGTAGTCAGCTGCTGCGATCATGCCATAGACATTTTCAATTTTTATAAACAGAAATGGGAACAAAATTTCTGTATTTAGAAATCAGCTTTCCTTGGTGATAGCATAAGACGGCAAACAGAGTATGTGACATGAGTGGGAGTTCTATTAAGATATTTTAGGTTCTGCAGTTTTGCAGCAGGAAATAAATTCTATAAAAAATACCAGACGTGCCGGATCAACGTATACATAACTAAACTATTAGGGAAATTAGTACTGCTGCCGTCAACGCAAGTGTGGGTTTGAACATTATAGTGCTGTACTACAACTGCTGCAGTTGCGGAAGGTATGACGTTGTCTTCCTTCTTCCTTTGAACTTACTTGAATAGCCAGTCCTAGGGGCATCTAGAATTCAACGCAGACCTTTGAATATAGCGTAACTCAGAATATTTCACATTAACAAATACTGGCAGAGGAGAAAGAAATGGTAAAGGGCGGGAGGAATCCTAGGGCTGGATGTGAATCGGACCTTACATTCAATATTGGTAGTGTGACACTCAGTAGGGGACAAAGCAGGCGTCAGTGCATTTTGTTAGTGCGGTTTGCCGATATCGGGAGCAGGTATGTACCCAGGGGCAAACCTATACTATTCCTTTGATTGACAGGTCATTAACCTGTTGGACTGCTGAAAGGATCCTTCCTTTTGATTGACAGATAATTAATCAATTGTTCCCTCACCCCTCCTTTACCCCCACCCCTCAGGAAACCTCCAACCCACCCCCTCTCCTATGCTGATACAGGTACACTTTTAGGTCTGAGTTATTCGAATAGCCCCCTCTCACTCTTATCTGTTTCATTGACTACTTGATTAAATTGATCAATTAATTAACCCCACCACCTCTAATGAATCCCCTCCCTTCCCAAAAATTTGTGGAAAAAAGAGTCAGTTGATCAGTCATTTGAAGGGAATTCGATGGCAGTGTATGGAATATTGTTTAAACAATTTAGACGCTGGCCGGTGTGGCCGAGCGGTTCTAGGCGCTTCAGTTCTGAACCGCTCTGCTGCTACGGTCGCAGGTTCGAATCCTGCCTTGGACATGGATGCGTGTGATGTCCTTAGGTTAGTTAGGTTTAAGTAATTCTAAGTCTAGGGGACTGATGACTTCAGATGTTAAATCCCATAGTGCTTAGAGCTATTTGAACTATTTTGAACAATTTAGACAATGTATGAAATATTGTTCCGTTGTATATGGCAGGGTATGGAACACATTTTATTTCTTTAATTAAAGAATTTGTCAGGAAATCGACTGCAGTGTATGGAATATCGCCTTAACAATTCAGACAGTGTGTGGAATATCGTTTATTTACAAAATTTATGGAATTCAGGGCAGTGTATGGAATATAGTTTATTTATTACTTTAAAGAATTTTTCAGGACGTCTATCGTCCCCGCCACCACACATTCTCCACCATACCCTCTCCCCCTCCCATCCTGAACCAGGAACCTGGCGGCTCTGCGTTGGAGAGGAAGGATCTCACGACGGGAAATTCAAGGGTATATTATTTATTTATGAAAAATTCAGTTTTCGGGGGTTGGATTTCCCTTGCTCATCATTCTCTGCTGTTCGGAAAGCTGCTGGTCTTGTAGGAAGTAGTTAAATCCCTCGCTTTTCTTTTTATTCCGATCACACAAGGAATACCGTCATGAAACACATATCTCACATAATTACACCGTTAAAAACATTTAGATCTCGAAGCACGCACCGCCTGCCATCCTCTGTCCACTGGACTGCACAGAGCACCACCGCACACACTGCCAGGAGTTGGGGTACACTGACGGCCCCTGCGAAGTGACGACGAGGCCGTCGGCAGCTGAAACACACGCAGATATCTGTTCGGGCCCCACAAACATGAGGCAGTGGCATCCCTTTCATACTTTATACCTGAGAAATTCCTGTCGAAACACGTGTTTACCTAGGAACCTTGCTGGCCCAATGACATGTAGCCTTCATACCTGCGCATTCAGGGAATGTTTATCTAACGGCTCAGGCCTCGTAAGCACAGGTTGTTAGTGTTATACTGACGCCTCATGTCTATGTAAATAATAGCCAAGTCCCTCTCTAGATGATCTGTCGATATCCTTTGCAATTCTTCCCAGAATAACACATATTTTAGCGTGAACCCATCTCCAAACTGGCTATATGCCACCACACACCTTATCGATGATGTAAACACACAATTCGTATCCTGCACCATACAAAACCAACACTTCTGCGTCCTTCATATAACTATCGACCATCAGACACGGCAGCATATAGTATGAAGACAGACATCATAAGCATGTGGGCTCTATATAGCCGTTGCAGCACTAGATATTTCCCATAAGCTTGGTAGCTCATTTACGACAGCCGACAGTTACAAGTCCTCTGCTCCCGCACACACACTGGCCCAACGCTTGACCACAGAGCCTTCACAGCACCAAAGTCACCCTCTGAACTGTTGTACATAAACTGGGTCGGTTCCCCTCGGCAGAAGAGTGTTACTGTTTCTAGCACCGACCTGCTTGCTTCCTTGCTTTCTATACCCATCTCCAGAACCTGGGATTACAGGAACGTATGTACACTCCTGGAAATTGAAATAAGAACACCGTGAATTCATTGTCCCAGGAAGGGGAAACTTTATTGACACATTCCTGGGGTCAGATACATCACATGATCACACTGACAGAACCACAGGCACATAGACACAGGCAACAGAGCATGCACAATGTCGGCACTAGTACAGTGTATATCCACCTTTCGCAGCAATGCAGGCTGCTATTCTCCCATGGAGACGATCGTAGAGATGCTGGATGTAGTCCTGTGGAACGGCTTGCCATGCCATTTCCACCTGGCGCCTCAGTTGGACCAGCGTTCGTGCTGGACGTGCAGACCGCGTGAGACGACGCTTCATCCAGTCCCAAACATGCTCAATGGGGGACAGATCCGGAGATCTTGCTGGCCAGGGTAGTTGACTTACACCTTCTAGAGCATGTTGGGTGGCACGGGATACATGCGGACGTGCATTGTCCTGTTGGAACAACAAGTTCCCTTGCCGGTCTAGGAATGGTAGAACGATGGGTTCGATGACGGTTTGGATGTACCGTGCACTATTCAGTGTCCCCTCGACGATCACCAGTGGTGTACGGCCAGTGTAGCAGATCGCTCCCACACCATGATGCCGGGTGTTGGCCCTGTGTGCCTCGGTCGTATGCAGTCCTGATTGTGGCGCTCACCTGCATGGCGCCAAACACGCATACGACCGTCATTGGCACCAAGGCAGAAGCGACTCTCATCGCTGAAGACGACACGTCTCCATTCATCCCTCCATTCACGCCTGTCGCGACACCACTGGAGGCGGGCTGCACGATGTTGGGGCGTGAGCGGAAGACGGCCTAACGGTGTGCGGGACCGTAGCCCAGCTTCATGGAGATGGTTGCGAATGGTCCTCGCCGATACCCCAGGAGCAACAGTGTCCCTAATTTGCTGGGAAGTGGCGGTGCGGTCCCCTACGGCACTGCGTAGTATCCTACGGTCTTGGCATGCATCCGTGCGTCGCTGCGGTCCGGTCCCAGGTCGACGGGCACGTGCACCTTCCGCTGACCACTGGCGACAACATCGATGTACTGTGGAGACCTCATGCCCCACGTGTTGAGCAATTCGGCGGTACGTCCACCCGGCCTCCCGCATGCCCACTATACGCCCTCGCTCAAAGTCCGTCAACTGCACATACGATTAACGTCCACGCTGTCGCGGCATGCTACCAGTGTTAAAGACTGCGATGGAGCTCCGTATGCCACGGCAAACTGGCTGACACTGACGGCGGCGGTGCACAAATGCTGCGCAGCTAGCGCCATTTGACGGCCAACACCGCGGTTCCTGGTGTGTCCGCTGTGCCGTGCGTGTGATCATTGCTTGTACAGCCCTCTCGCAGTGTCCGGAGCAAGTATGGTGGGTCTGACACACCGGTGTCAATGTGTTCTTTTTTCCATTTCCAGGAGTGTATTTTCACATGGTTTGCTAGAATATCATACCATTTTCACGATAGTTCTCGATATAAAACGCATAGCAGTATGCTACCGATCATTTGCATAGTAAAATTTCAAAGATATTGACTGGAAATTATGTCGGTGATATAAGATTCCAAATCATCCTTATAATTTACAAAGTCAACTTGGTTGCTTCTCATGTCTAGAGAACCAGTAAACGTAACTTCACCTGCTAGATGCACACACAGTCGATGTCCTCTCAGCCAAATAAAGGTGGAATATCTGCAGAAGCAGTCAACTGGACAATTTACATGAGAGGGATTAATGGTTCAGCATGAACACACGTCCATATCGAATCATCTCTAATTTTCACAGAGAACACACGCAATCAAGAAGGCTGTCCAACACGTAATGAGTATTAGTTCACTATTCAGCCATCTAGACGGCGGCATGGTTAAGTCAGGTACATTTTTGGACGCCAACGAGTCATTCCATTCGGACGGCTTCTGTCGTTAGCTTCAGACGTGAATCATTTGCGCCACAGGCCATCACCGCCACATATTCCTCGCACACCAGACAGAATCTTCCTAGGAAACCGGCCACATATATTTTATCACTGTAGTTGCAACGAAATATTACGATCACAGTCTCAATTGGATGACATTCGACAAAGAGCGAAGTATTAGAAACCCCCTGATGACGGCTGTCGCTCTGGAAATAGAAATATTTGTACCATTCTTATGACTTATACTCTTTCCGAAGTAAAAAAAGAAAAAATCATTCCCTTTGCAGCTACCAGAGTATTCCACATCAGATTCATACCTTCCTTACGACTGAACATGGTCATTTTCTTTGCCCTTGTCAGAACACACACACACACACACACACATACTTCATAAGCGTGATGCTCAAGGCGAACTTATCATGCATCCCCTATTAGTATACTTTGCAAGTAACTGATTGTTGTCGAGACGAAACAAAACAGTACGAAAATCGGCGATGGGGGGGTTATGTTCTACAGGCGCTCTCAAGTATCAGCAACAATATTCACATCGAAAACTATACAAGCCCTCTAAATCGAAGTATGGCATTATCTCTGAACGAATGGTTTTTTCCAGACAAATACCGCGACACTGAATATAGAAAGTGATCACTGGAGCGTTTATTAACAGATCAACAGTACAGTTACACGTCACCGATGGTGTAAGTTCGTAATAAAATCACCGAATTTAGGAAGTGATTCAGCTAAGGAATGTGGTACGAAGCCGGTATTTGCAACTCCCTCATGTCACTGCTAGATATTACTCCAGTATTTGTAATGCATTCCTTCTCTATGCCACGCCAGAGGTTCTGCGATATATCCACTGGGTTATAAGTGATGGCTGTTTGAGAGTGATCACATACAGTAGAGATTGTGCTGATTGAAGTCATAAGAAACGTACTCTAGCTGTTCAGATCTCTAGTGCTACACTTTCCAGTAGAAATGCTATGAATGATTTGGAATCAAGTCTTTCCATGCAACCAAATGCCTGTTTTGGATCGTATGGACAAGTCTTTTAATGATTACAGCCACTCTCATATCTCGAAACGAGTCACGTTTTTCGAACCCATCCGCTACAGTAAAATTCCAATGTCGTTTAAGATAGTCCGTTTTCATCTTTCAACCGCCCTTCAGACTCTGAACTGCCATCCCTGCAGCCTTGTGCATGTGATCGTTCCAATTTAAGTCGGAACTAAACAGAAGTTGGAGAGAGCTGTATCTGCCACATTGTGCAGCCCATGTAGAAACATGCTAAGCTGAGGTAGTGTGAGAGGGCTGTGTTTTGACCATTCGATGGAAATGGGAACATGTCGTAGCTCCGCCAACCAAGTACAGTCTTTAAAGTCAGTGCCAAACGAACTCTGCTCATGTAACATGAGATAGTATAAAGACAGGACCAACAGTTATGTTGGGGTTTCTTATTGGGAAAATTAGAGAGACTCAACATCATACAGCTACTGCAGTCCGAAGCACAACCGCATCCCTCAGGGTCCATTCACGTCTATCACACCAACATTCTATCACCATTATTCAGTCCCATCGAACAGAGAAAAATTACAAACTATGAAAGCTCCACTAATCCCATCTGATAGAGAACTCGATAAGATTTTTACCGCATCTCTCTCTCTCTCTTAAGATATATCGAAAACAAATACCATCTGCATGCTAGCATTGAGCACATGCAGCGGTCTTGTTAAATATACAGGTACTGATCCACTGCAGCAGGCAGCCAGTGATAGAGGTCGCTTGACCAAACCAGAGTAATGTGTCAAAGTCCGTACTGTATGAGGAGGAGGATTATGATCGTATCCCATAGACTATAACTCACAAGAGAGGCCACCTGTGTCATTGTTTGAAACATTGTTTTCTTTCTGCTGTAACCCACTTTGTGCACTGCCATACATTTTTCTTTTTACCACCACGACTTGATGGTCTGTGTCAGGTTCTAAACTGACATTAACACGTTCTGATCCATCGCCTTTCACAGAAAGCAAGACGTCGCATGGTGTAAAACATTTTGTTGCTGCAGCTACCACAACACACACATACACAGGATGAATTTAAGTAAAAGACAGTCACAACATAAGGGAACTGGAAGAGTTTTTTGGCGTTGTGGAGTGTTTCCAAACAGCTGTCCGAAAGTGACTGACAACCTCTACATTTATACTCATCTCTCATAGTAACAGGATGGGTGATGACTCTGTGTTCCGTTTTGATTTATTCGTCATATTGCAGTCATGTATACGACCACTGTTTTGGTGCTAGCCATCCGCAGGAGGTGTTTCCCCTCCACCAAGACTCTTTCTCCATCTCAAACAAGCGATGTCAGTCAATCTTTATGTGGTAATTTACAGCATACCAGTAGACGGATGGGATGGGAAAGACACCATCGATGTACTGTAATAATAAGCATCACAGTTGATAGTGCGAACAATTTTAGCAATTTTACCGTAATTTCAACATGACCAACGATGTGAAAGCATGCTTCATAATGTCATTATCATCGCTAAACCGCCCCCTCCTCTACTTTGCGTGTATCATTGCGAATGTAGATAAATTACTGTGCAGTACGTCCATTCACTGTTAATTCTCGAACATATACATCATCAATGTATACCTGACAGTGATCTACATATTTCTAGCACCTCGAGTATAGTGTGTAATTAACGATATTTCTCTACGCGGATCGGAGTCACAGGGCGTTTTCGCATTCTTAGGATAAAGTTAGAGACTGAAAGCTCCTCTCACACTGTTGTTGACTAAACAGCCCTGCAGCACCGTAACCGATTTAATCTGCAGTTGACCAGAAGTATACCACTACATTCTGCGTCTTGTGAATGAATGGAGCTTGCTGAGTCCGTAACTGCTGTTCTGCACCCATCCAAGCGCACAAGATTTCTCTAGATGCGCGCACGTCGAGGAGGTTAGCATCCCTTGTCGGTGTATAGTGGTAGATATGAAAGTGTTTTGATGTAATAGCAGACGGTTAAGAAGAACAAGAAACCGGTGGTTTTTATGCATGATGGAACTCCAGACGGATGGAGTTCGAAGCATTTTACGTAAATCAACTACGCTATGAATTCTAAAGTATTGTTCTAGTGTCAGGAATCAGTACAATTATGGTACTGGTAAGAGAGAATGTAACTCTTAAGGCTACGCGGCTCTGCACTTAAAGCAAGCTCTAATGTTAGATCACATCTGTTTCCGACCAGTTAGACATGTGGAATGCGATGCTGTTAATATTCCAATGTAAGAAATGTATTTCCAGCACATGACATACATCCTTATTGCAGATTTTTCTACGATAAACTATAGTAACAAACTGTAAAATGAAAAAACTACTTCTTTAAAATATCGATTCAGTGTGATACATGCACAATATAGCTTTCCAGAGATGTATAGCATCCACTAATTACATCCGATCATGACTCAGAAATTATACTATGCTCGCATTAGACTTTTGTAAAGTGATCGTTAGTAACAGAGAATACATCTTACAAGGAACCGGATAAACGCATAACAGGGGCGTTTTACATGTGAAATTACACGCGATGCTACCACTAACTCTTTAAACAGGACATCTGTCAAGCAGATGTATACACAGGGACTGCAGTGTCTCACAAACACCTATTGCTAACTTAGTTATGAAACTGAAGTATTGATTTTATACCCAAGATGTGACAGTGGGATGGAGTACGTCACACAACTGTTGGTTCGTGTAGAGGAATGTGTCGAAACAGGATGGTTACATTTCCTCACACATGAGATGGGAAGTCCTCTGATGACCGAGCGGTTTGCTGTTAGCGATCCCAAGTAGACAGTGTTATAAGCCACATACAGTATATGTGGTTGTATATGCATCGAACGCAGGCTATGTCAACGACTGATGCATCCTGAGAAAACAGCAGACAAAAATGGTCAAATGACCTGCAGCAACATCTCCCTCCCTCTCTAGAATGCATCATCCGTTTGCCATTAAATCTTACCTCGTTACAGCTAAATCTCAACAGATCATACCACCCTCTCTCAGTTTAGAGGCAGATGGTTCTCTGTTTTCCTGGAAAGCATCAAGTACAACAGTCAACTCGCGTGTAAAACTGTTACCTCAATAGACATACGGTAGAATTCTGCCTTTACGGAAAGAAACGTGACTGTTTATCTGGTCCCCGGCGCTTCCACGTCAACGTTTTCTCAAATTCCTCTTGCTGTTGCATACTTGTTCCCAAGTACAAGAATATTTCTGCGCCATCCAGAAAACACGCAAGTACTTCCTCAATTTTCTCGCATTTTGGTGTATTTTCCATCAATTTATACGTATTTTCCGTCATTTTAGGTAATTCTATCGATTTTATGTCTCTTTTGTCCATGCGATCTTTACATAACTTCTCGTTCTCTGTTCTAAAATTGCTTGTAAATTTAGTACAGCTGCAAAAGCAAAGTTTTTATGATCAGACGGCATTGTACTCGATTGCATCCAGTGGCCTCCACCCACATGTTCTACATTTGCAGTGCATTTACTCTGTTTTCTGTATGCCTGTGTGTGCATATGTTACAGACGCCTCCCACGACCCATTCCTCCGACTGGTGGACCAAACAGAGAACATAGAGCATATCAACGTACGTAATGCGCGGTTGGTCCACCTGCGAGCCCTATCCCGGATGTGACGTGTGATGGATCTGTCTCAGAACATCACTCTGGATATATACCATGCAGAAGATCCACATACGAAAGCTAACTCAGATGTGGTATATTGTTGATTTGCATCCCAACGTCGCTCCAGATATACTGCGCGGTAGATCCACACTCGAACACTAATACGGGTCCATTGCAGGTCCTGTACTTATGATACATGTCCATCCATCGCCAATGTTCGCTCAGTTTTGTTTCGTATTGCCAGCAATCAGTTATTGGCAAAGTATTATACTCATTAATAGAGGATGCATGATAGGTACATCTTGAGCTTCAGGATTATAAATTATGTGTGTGTGTGTGTGTGTGTGTGTGTGTGTGTTTCGATATGTGGAAAGGAAATGACCATGTTCAGTAGTGAGGAAGGTATGGATCTGATGTGGTATACTGCGATAGCTGCAAAGGGAATGAAATTTCTTTTTTAATTAGAGAAGTATATCAAGTTATTAGAGTGGTACGGATATTTCTATTTACGGAGCGACAGCCGTCAGCAGGGTTATTTCAGATACTTCGCTCTTTGTCGAATGTCATCCTATTGAGACCGCAGATCCTAATATTTAATTGTAAGTACAGTGATAAAATGTATGTGGCCGGTTTCCTAGGATGATTCTGTCTGGCGTGCGAGGAGTACGTGGCGGTGGTGGCCTGTGGCGCAAATGATTCAAGTTTCCAGCTAACAGCAGGAGCTGTCTGTATAAAATGACCGATTGGGATATAGAAAAGTAGCTGACTTAATCATGTCGCCCTTTAGAATGCTGAATACTGAACTAATACTCATTATGTGTGGGACAGCCTTCGTATTGCGTGTGTCCTCCGTGAAAATTACAGAAGATTCACAGTGAACGCGTGTTTCCGCTGGACCATTATTCCCTCCCATGTAAATTGTTCAGTTGACTGCTTCTGCACATTTTCCACCTTTATTTGGCTGAGAGGACATCGATTGTGTGTGCATCTAGCAGGTAAAGTTACGTTTACTGGTTCTCTAGACATGAGAAGCACCCAAGTTGACTTTTTAAATTATAAGGATGATTTGTAATCCGTTATATCACCAACATCGGTATTGGCGATTGGAAATATCAGTTTCCTCTATTTATTTCGAGTTTTCACGCGAAGATCTTCACAGACGAGAAACTTTACTAGTTACTCAGTGGTTTACAGCACGCTGCACCTCGCTAAAGTTTTGGGTTTCTAGAGAAATAATTTCCAGTCAATATCTTGGAAATTATACTGTGCAAGTGATCGGTAGCATACTGCTATGTGTTTTATATCGAGAAAATGGTATGATGTTCTGACAAACCATGTGAAAATACATATGTCCTCTTAATCCCAGGGTCTGGAGATGGGTATAGAAAGCAAGGAAGAGTGCAAGTCGGTGCCAGAAGCAGTAACAATCTTGTGCTAATGGGAGTCGACCCAGTTTTTGTACAACAGGTCAGAGAGTGACCTCGGTACTCTGAGGACACTGTGGTCACGCGTTTGGCCAGTGTGTGAGCGGGGAGGTGACTTGTGACCATCGGCTGTGGTGGCTGACCTACCGAGCTATCGGGAAATATCTAGTTGTGCAAGTAGCGTATACAGTCCATGTGCTTATGTCGTTTGTCTTCATTGTATATATTTCAGTGTCTCACAGTCGATAGCTAGATGAGGAACGCAGAAGTGATGGTTTTGTATGGTGCATGATACAAATTGTGTGTTAACTACATCTATATTGTATGTGGTGAGATATAGCCGGGTTGGAGATCGGCTTCATTCTGAAATTTTCAAGTATTGCTCGGTAGTGGCAGAGCAGTGTAATTGAGGAAGGGTCTTTCCATATTTGATGATCTGTAGGCTCCTTTTGCAGGGTTTAACTGTCAGTGCACTACGGCGATCTGTATAAGGAGTTTTGCTACTGAAAGTTTCATCTGCATATAAAAACGGCGGACAGTGCTCCCACACCGGCAGCATCAACGATTTGGTCGGTAAATTCTGTAAGAACCAATCAGAATACTCGATTCATACACAAAACATCGTTTTCTCTCGGACATACAAGTCTCTACCGACTAGTTTGAACAAGATGGAGGCAAGGTATCTAAGGAAAGTTCTGAGATAGCAAGTGTTCAAGGACAAGATGAAGCAGACCATCCATCTATGGCGGGATGCTGTCACTCTTTCATTGTGGCGTTAGGACATCTCCAGACCAGCAGCTGTAGGACACTGAAAATTTCCGCCACTTTTCTCTTCTGTAGGACAGTGCTTCGAATTCTGTTTGCATAACTGTTCTGATTTTCCGTCTGTGCTTTGACAGTTCTCTCTTTCTAAACAAGAAGAATGTTTCATGATTGATGTGTGTGTGAAAACTTACGAGACGTAACTGCTAATGTCATCAGTCTCTCAGGTTACACACTACTTAACATAAATTATCCTAAGGACAATCACACACACCCAATCCCGAGGGAGGACTCGAACCTCGGCCGGACCAGCCACACAGTCCATGATTAATGGTGTTTTCGCAAGTGTGCACAGACATGATAAAGGCTTTCAGTGGTCAGAACGTTTACCGTTTCTGAGATGTGTGTTGAAAGCAGGACGTCACGATTTCTAGGAAGGGAACGTATGATTCCTCAAATACTACCTTGGGGATGGTGACTCCAAAGGTTTCAAGACTATAGAGGAACTGAAACCATATGGAAATGAATTTGTAGTTGAAAAGTTGGAATGCATTGGGCATGTGCAAAAGCGTAAGGGTGCACGGCTTCGAAGGTTCAAAACAAACTTTGGGTTCAAGTAAGCTCAGTGATGGAAAGACAATAGGAGGGAGAGGCAGGCTTACTGATGAGGTGATTGAACATCTACAGAGATACTATGGGTATGCTATAAGGCAAAATACTAGTAATGTTAGTGACATATGAAATGCAGTTTGGGCATTGTTCCTTCATACTGCCTCTTCCAATGAATACCCTCAACACAGCCTGTGCCCAAAAGATTCCTGGTGCAAATATAATGCAAAAAAGGACTATGATCACAAACATGGTTTGCCAGCAGCTGTGATAAATGCAATAAAACCAATTTCTCATGACTTAGCACAGCCAGAATTGTTACACATATGTCTACACGGAAAGATGCAGAATCCTAATGAGAGCATAAACAATTTGATTTGGAAAGTGATTCCTAAAAGAGTGTTTGTAAGCATAAAAACACTGCACTTTGGCATTTGTGATGCAATAGCAACGTACAACCAACGGAACAGTGTGAAGTGTGAAGTTCTGAAGGCATTAGGATTTACAGCTGGGGTGAATACTGTACGAGCACTAAGAAATATTGACAGAGAAAGGATAAGAGGAGCAGAAAGAAGAGAAAGGCATATGAAGTATGATGGAACAACAGGCCAGAAAAGAAGACAGAAGAGGAAGCTTTTGGAGGATGAAGAAGAAGACCCTGATAATCCATCCAATAGTGCAGGAATGTATTGAGAAACGTTGATAGTCATTTCCTGTAAATTAGAATTTTTCGAATATAAGGAACATTTACTCAAAATCCACTAAAGCTAGGGAGATGAAATTTTTATGCAACACTCATAGTGGTCAAACTTACATTGTAACACAGCCATTTGGCAATATGTTCAGTAGTTTCATTTCAGTTTAATTATAAACCAATTATTTATAAAAAAATTGGGTCATTAATAAAAAAATAATTGGAAGGAAACTAGAAAAGATACTCCAAAATCCCTCTGTCATAACTGCAATACTAAACCACTCTATATGTAAAAAAAAATTCAAATTTTTGTATTCGGTAGTTTATTCATAAATGTTCCTCAAACTTAGTGATTTTAACATGGGCAGCATAGGCACCTCCGGCTCCCCTTAACTACGAGGGCTGTTCAGAAAGTAAGCTCCGATTGATCGCGAAATGGGAACCACAGTGAAAATTAGAAATGTTTTATTTTTAACAGTTAGCTACACCATCCAGCTACTTCTCTACGTAGTTGCCGTTCTGACTAAGACATTTGTCGTAGCGTTGTACCAACTTTCCAATACCCTCATCATAAAAGACAGCCGCCAGTGCTTTCCGCCAATTCTCTACGCTGGCCTACAGCTCGTTTTCTGTGCCAAAATGTTGTATTCATAGCCAGCGGTTCATGTGAGCAGAAATGAAACGCAGGGGGAGTCAATTACGGGCTGTATTGTGGGTAGTCAATCATTTCCAATTGAAAACGATGCAGGAGCATCTTCATTGCCCCTTCAAAATGCGGCTGAGAATATTGCCTTGTAGAAGAAACTGAACGACAGTTATGTAATGTTGGCTGTATAGCTTCAGGCGAAATTTCGCACCAGGTCCTCGTACTTGGCGGGAGACACTATTCTCTACACAACTTTACGCGATCACTGCGAGCTCAGAAATGAGAGGAGTGACGTGATGCTATCTAGGGTCATACTAGAGACACTGCCCAACACATCTGTGCAAAGCTTTATCGGATTATCATAGTCGTTTCCATTTCGCGATCAATCGGAGCTTACTTTCTGAACAGCCCTCGTATTTCCGTTCAGTTTACGATTTTGGGGGATTCGTCTGACGTATAATGGATGGGCTGGCCCGTTAGGATCACTAGGAGAATGAATGTTGTGTTATTCAGGGAAGCACTGGAAAAGATTTCTACAGCGCATCTAGAGGGGGACGTGGCTGTTATTTACACATACATGAGGCATCAGTATAACACTGACAACCTTTTAGCTGTGCTTGCGAGGGTGAACCACTAAGTAAACATCACCCTGGATGTGCACGTACGAAGGCTATACTTCAACGCGCCAGCCATGTGCCTAGGTAAACACGTGTTTCAATGGTAATTTATCACTCCAGACAGCGTGTACAGTAGTGTTCTGTGCAGTCCAGTGGACAGGGGATGGCAGCTGGTGCGGTCTTCAAGATCGAAAGATTTTTAACTGTGTAATTATGTGAGATGTGTGTTTCATGACGGTATTCCTTGTATGATCGGAATAAAAAGAAAGGCGAGTGATTTATTTACTTCTCTACAAAATCTATATCTTTTCAAAAAGCATAATTTTCTTACAAATAAACAACATACCCTCGAATTTCCCGTCATGAGATCCTTCCACTCCATTGCACAGCCGCCAAAGTCCAGGTAGAGGAGAAGTGGGGGAGAGGAAGTGTGAAGAATGGGTGGCGGTGTGGGAAATCGATTTCCTGAAAAATTCTTAAAATTAATAAATAACCTATATTCCATACACTGCCTTGCATCACATAAATTTTTTAAATAAACAATATTCCACACATTGTCTAAATTGTTTAAACGATATTCTATACACTGGAATCGATATCCTAACAATTTCTTTAACTAAATAAATAAACTACATTCGATACCCTGCCATAAACAGTTAAACAATATTCCATATATTGTTTAAATTGTTTAAACAATATTCCATATACCGCAATCGAATTCCCTCTTAATGACTGACCAACTGAGTATTTAGCCTGCCAATTTTGAGGAGGGTAGCGAGTTTACCAGAGGAGGAGGGGTTAATTGACTCATATGGCTCTGAGCACTATGGGACTACACATCTGAGGTCATCTGTCCAGAGGAGTTAATTTATTGATCAATTTAATTAAGTAGTCAATGAAACTGATAAGAGTGAGAGGAGGCTATTCGAATAACTCAGACCTGAAAGTGTACCTGTATCAGTGAGTGGGAGGGGGTGGGTTGGAGGTTTTTTGAGTTTTGGGGTGTGGGGGTGAGTTGTAGGGGTTGGGGGAACAATAGGTTAAGGACCTGTCAATCAAAAGGAAGGATCCTTTTAGCAGAACAATAGGTTAATGACCTGTCAATCAAAGGAGAACAACAGGTTTGGTCCTCAGTTCATTCCTGCCCCTAATGTAGGCAACCTGCGTTAATAAAATGCACTGACCAGACCTTGTCCCCCTACTACAGTCAGCGATTGAGTGACCCACCCCAGAGGTGAGAGAAGTTTTAAGTTCCCTTCAAGCTACTCAGTTTTAGGTTTTTATTGATATAAATCATGTGTTTCAAATTCTGGGACCGTTTCGATGGAAAGAACATGGTCGATTTTCTGCCTTACTGTCGTCGACTCAAAACTTGAACACTATGACTTATGGACTCCTCAGTGACATGTCTTTCAATTTTACTTTCGCATTTATTTAATCTTTGACAGGAAATAACTGAGTACTTCATTCTTGGGTATTTTCCGATTGGTAGGAAGAATGAGGATAATGTGCAAGGGGCACTACGTGAGTAGTGTGCGGATAAGTTGAGAATTTGGATCAGACAGGTGTGCTACGGTAGGCTGTTCGGTTGCTATGACCACTGCGTCCAGATGGTTTACTGGTCTGAGGCTCTGCCGAGTAAGTACCAGCCCCGGGTTAAAATCCCCGTTCAGTACAAAATTTTCAACTTTCCTGATCGATTTCAATCAATCCGCTCTTGCAGCCAATGTCTGTAATTCATTTGTGTATTAAAACCGAACATATGTCATTTTCAACAGGTACTCCTCTCCAGAAACTTTCTATAATTTATATTCCACTTTCACCTGTCTGCTTGATGAAACACCGATGCTCATTTACTAGAACTCTGTTAATTATTGCTTTTACACCCAAGTAACTAATATTCCATCAGTGGCCAATGCTACCTCTGTGAAAGTAGTAAAACAGGATGTAGGGTGAAACAATATATATCAGTGGAAGAAGAGATACCGAGGTTAAAAAATGAGACACGAATAATGTAAATTTCGATACATGAACCTCCATGAAAACTGCCACCTACTCTGTCTTAACTTCTACAGATTCTACGGCGCAACTCCGCTTCACTTCAAAAATTCGTCTTATGGAGTTTACTCATGACAAAGAACGGCAATCAGTATAAAGGAAATTTAGAAACGCCTACATATTTAATATGGTGACCTAGTTTTGCAAATAGTTCAACAAACTTGCTAAAGAAGTTATTTGACTGAATTTGCTCAAAGTATGTGAGTTGGTTATACCTCTGAGTTTGTTCGAAGAACTTAAATGACACTTGTTGGAGCCGAATTGAAATACCCAATTGATTCCCGCTGGGGCACCTATTGTTTATTTCGGAGATCGGATTACTAGTCTCAGTTCGTTTGTTGTATCGCTAGTGTATTCAGTGAAGATACATTGGTCACCCGTGCCGCGCTCCCTACTGCAAGACAATGGCGGGGAAGCGAAGTCACGAGACGGCCAGTTCCCGTTACTGCGCGTGCCGCCGGACCCTGTACGCCACATCGCCCCTGCGGCACGCTTCTCAGGACGGCGGATCGAAGAGTTCTCGCAGTCAATGCGCAGCGCCTATCCAGTTCCGTTGGAAAATGCTGTGTGACGCATATTAACTTCTTCGAACGCTCTGTTGTGCATTCAGTGACGTGTCTGCAGTGTAACGCGAAAAGAATGTTCCAAAGAACGAAGCAGAATGAAATTCCAGCCGTCGTCGCTGTAATGTGAACTGTTTATTGTATCCTCAGGTTCGTCACTGTTGTTCGCTTTCATTTAATGTCAAAAATGAGTTTCCTTATGACGAAAAGCTTGCGTCAAAATATACCTAACTGTAACGAATTGATAACGTTAACGCTCTTCAGGTTGTTAGCACATGAGAGAGTTTATTGCTAGCTTGTACCACACCGGATAACGCTGCTATTAACCAGATAGACGAGAGGGAATGAAGTTTTCACCTACCCAAATATCTCGGGATGTGTAAATGTTTGGAGCAGCTAATACGTCACTGCGAATTTTTAAATACGATTGTGTCACTAGCGTCAGTCACATTTGCAATTCGCTTCATAGAATTTACATTGAAAAAGTAATATGCAACAAATTGGAAAATATTGTCTACACAATACGTTACGACTAACAGAAAAAAGCGATTTGTAGCGCGAAGTCTGCTTACAGCTGGAGTCTTATTGTCTTCAAGATTATTTGTACGATTTGTAAGAGCTGATTTGCCCTGATAATCTGTTGCAGAGTGATCCCTAAAATTTACCTTCGGAAGGCACTGGATACTGGCCCGAACTACTATTTACTCAACAAAATATGAACTTAGCGAGTGTTCGACAAGATTTTTGAGTGGATTCAAGAATTCCTTGCAGATGGAACTCAAAACGATATTCTTAACGGAACAAAATTACAGATATAAAGATAAATTCGTGAGCACCCCAAGGGCGGTTGCTGTTAACAATTTATACACTCTAGACAAACTAAAAACAAAAAACAGCACCACGAAGGAGTTATGAAAATTGGTTACAAATTGATATTCATACATGTATCGACGTAAAATGCAAACCTGTAAACTTTAGCTGTCAATGGATGAATGTGTAACACTACAGAGCAATTTCACTACGAACATGGAAAGGTTAGTAAACAAAAAAAAGTCAATACTAGAGCATAATGTCTTTGCGAATTTCAGTCCGTGTATTCAGTTGGACAGTAACTATGCCTTGCAGACAGATGTATGAAGAATGTATGCAGGTGTCATCATTTCCTAGAGGAGGTCTAGTTGTTCTCATAGAAGGCGGTTGATGTAATAGGCAAATTGCTAAATTGCTCGTCGTTTGAAGAGGAACGATGACACAATTCGACGATGTTCGTAGGCATAGGTGAACACAGCGTCAAGAAGGATGCGGTCGACCTCGTGGAAGTACTTAGAGTCAGTTGGGTGTTAATTTGGCGTTAAAATATCCAGTACAGGCAGTTGATAAATGAGTGTAACTACTGAGCCAGGAAACAGCTTAATCTCTGACATCTGCAGTATCGGTAACAAATAGAAAAACATCCTCATGTGTGGACAGTTTTCATCATCTTGGATAACGCTGTAACTTGTCTCACAATAGGAAGAGCGAAAATTATACACTACAATATCTGCGGATCACTGAACACCCTAGTAAGATAAAATGCAAATGCAGAGAGAAAATGAGACAGATATATTAAATATCGAAGTTTTGCTCGCTCAGTTTTTAATAGCAGGATGTGTAGAGAAAAAGGAAGGTGTGGTAGTATTTGGATCTTACGATATTATGTCACAGAGGGAGGGCTGGGCTTAATGCTGAATTTGATACTTTTACAGAAATTGATCATCATACTGACTGTGGTAGGTGTTGTTACTATAGTGAGTGCTTTGTTAACAGTCATTGTTGTATTATCCTTAACGCCTATCAAGGATAAAATACCTGAGGTTCCTCTTCCCGTCGTGTATGCTTTTCTTCCTCTTCCTCGCATCTTTCTTCGTCCTTATTCCCATTTCCCGAGGCATCACGTTTGGAGCCCATTTGAATTCTCCATCGTCCCGCTCCTCGGCGCGGTCCCGGCGTCGTGGTGGTGCTGCAGAACTTGACGGCGATACGGAGAAGACGACAACATGACGAATTAATGACGAATCTCCCCTCCTTATAATACAGCACTATTTTTATCTCTCTCTAGCACGTTTATTTCCCTAAAACTCGATATACATAACAGAGACGAGCCCCGGTATATTGACGTCGCCTTATCCATTGTGGCGGCTACTGGCGAACTATGCTGTTTTGGGCTGCGGTTGGGTGCGTTCACTACGCAACCAGCTTGCCTGTCTATTTATAATGCCCTGCATGTCGCCACACCGACGGCTTTCAGCCTGTGGCGGCTGTTGCAGTTTTTATGGCTAACTTGCCAGTCAGTTCTTATTACTTTCCCCCTAAAACTTAAAGCGTATCGTTCCTTTGCCCCCCTTCGCGGAGAAGACCCGGTTCCCCACTGAACTCTCCTAATGTAAAAGCTAGTAGTACTATTACTGAGTCGATTCCTCTAAAATACTACACAGCTATTACGTTAAAACTGATACTAAACATCTACTCTCCATCCCTAGCTCAGGAAATCCAATCCACCGGAAATCAAATCATCCGTGAATCTCCTCTCCATCCGGCCCATCGTCTTAGGTACGTAAGAGCTGGGCAAAGGAATATCAGAGTCACTACGGTGTTTAGAATCCCGATACCCAAGTTCACTGTCACTTA
The DNA here is from genome assembly GCF_023864275.1 of Schistocerca cancellata. Taxonomy (NCBI): domain Eukaryota; kingdom Metazoa; phylum Arthropoda; class Insecta; order Orthoptera; family Acrididae; genus Schistocerca; species Schistocerca cancellata. The sequence continues at coordinate 388,559,837 of NC_064629.1, read as the reverse complement.
ACTTCTTTCATCTCGATAGGGTTTCACATGCTGCAAACAATCACTCTGTTGTAATCCTTCCCTCCTGTGGAGCTACCATCTGACTTAAAAAATGGTCAAGGTTCGGCTCCCAGCTGTCTTTAATGATGGTGAAATTCTGCTTAGATTACATCTCCAGTGGTTCTTCTGGCCAGAGTAGCTGTGGCTGTGTCACGTTGTGGAGAGTAACTCGCGACATAGTGACTTGAAATTGGAATGCGGATCCCATTATGTCACACTTAGTGTCCCCGTTAATTAGCAGTTTCAAACGTACCGCCCCCATGAGTTTACTTCGCATGTAGCAACACTCCGTGCTGCCAGTTTCATTTAGTGCTAGTGTTGGCACATTGTAACTGCAGCAGATCGACCGATCACTCTGTTGGCCTCTATTTGGTTTACTTTTGCCAAAATTAATATTCTAGTATATATTTCCAGATCGTATTGTTTCTGAATGAAGTCCAAAAATCTGTATTTTGCTTTTTACGATGATTACTAGGAGGTTTCTCTGATCATTGATCTTTTTCAGAACATCTTCACTGATTTTTCTTTCAAACCAGTTGGTCCTTTTTAGCGTAATCCGGCGACAATATTCCATTGGTTCTAAGCACTTCGTAGTCTCTCAGACGGTGTCGAACATTCGCAACCATAAAAAAGAACCCTCTTGATAAACGACTTGAAAAATTAATATATCTCTACTTTCGATGGTTTCTGTACTTAAGAAATAACGTGATGACATCGTGTTGCCTTACATATCGCAGTATTACTGCTATTCAGGTCGTCTTGAACGTAATGGTAAATATTTAGATTGAAAGCCCGTGTGCCTTGCTTTGTGCTGACATTGATGGCACTGATTCACCTACTGCAAGAGAGATACCCATCCATCATCTGTGCTAATCATACTGTCATCTTTGTTCAGAAGTGAAGTCATTCCCCTTATTCATTCGTAACACTTGACAGGAGCTCTCACAGAGCAGTAGCATCTGGTTCCAGATGAACCCTGGGATTTTACTGGGTGGTACTCCTCCCAATATTGATTTTCTAACTAAATATGCCGAAGTTGCTGAATCATCGAAAAATTAAGAAAAGAAGGTTGCTATTAAAAGAAAGAGGTTGACTACGTTTTTCTGATCACAGGGACTTCTGGTAAAGAAAACATGATTATGAAGTAATTTACTTAGTCTGAAGCATAGAATCTTAATGTGATATAAAAATAAGTCGACACAGTTTTCAGGGGTCCCAGCGCCATCCGGACTGCAACTACATACCGTTATCTTGTCATCCCCTTCGTTGGCAAGAAGTTACACCTGAAAAAGTTTTGTCGTAATCAGTTATTATTGGTTTCTCCGTATTAAGCTTACTGCAATTTAACTGAAGCTTTAATTAGAGAGATCTTTACATCAGACGCGTTTCGCTTTTATTTATAAAGTATTCTCTGTGAGTATTCCTGAAATTGAATACGTATGTTTGTATATTTTTGGTAATTTTAGATTAAAAACAGCATTTTTTTTATAAAGTAGGTGTGCACTTTACTTAAGGTGCTTTTGCCTTTTGTTTATGTATTCTCCAAGCCACTGCTTGTTCCGTCTTTGTTAGCAGTGATTGATGTCGAAATCCCTCGTTTCCAATAGACATTCGGTAGTTTTTGCCCTTCTGCACTTTCTCTGACACTGCGTTGCGTTATTTACAAATCACCTCACTTTTGGAGGTCGAACTGGAGATATATGCGGGGTGATTTTTTTTTCCGAGTATTTGATCACAAGGAGACAATCATCTACGTTAAAGGTGATGCAAAGATTACATGGCTGCGTCGAATATTTAAATTTGCTTCTATTCAAGACCTGGAATTGTACGGATGTCCATCTAGCCATCGACTCAAGAAAATTTACGATAAAAGTGCTTTTGTATCTGCATATGAGAATGTAAAATTACTTTTAGATTGGATTACAAATAAATAATGATCTATAAAATTTGTTATTTCTCTTTCTTTCTATGTCACCCAACGTCCGTTGAATGTAAGTTTATTGACGGATATTGCATATGAAGTGAATTCCAATGGAACTGTCTGAGGCGCATACCACAGCCTTGATGCTCTGAGTAACGTTACCTGAGTCAATACTAGACCAGCTTTCACCTCACCTGTGTGGTGATGCATCAGATACCAGCCGCATGGCTGCCGGCGTCGGGGGCTGGAAGAAACTGCTGAGGTACGCTGCGTGTTTGTGACCGGTGGACTAAGTCCAGCACGCGTCATTCAGAATTCATTTGTGTCTTTAAAGCAGTAAAACCTTATAGATCTCTCTGCAGTGCAATGTGGCTGTATCCACGATGCCCGGTTTTCGCGGGAAGTTTGAATTTTGGTGGGAAAGTGCCACGTCCCCCTCCCACAGAAAAATGGCGGAAAGTTAAAATTCCAACATAATAATCCATCACACCTAGGAAATTAACGTGAAAAATCGAGTTGTCTATTATTAAACCTGTTTCTAGCATGTGGGTTCGCCTCTGAGTCTGGACTACAACTGACTTAGTTCATATCCGTGCCATAAGAGGTCGCCACCATGACGCAGCGCAAGAGAGAAAGCTGACGATTTTGAGTCATCTCCAGACGTCACAGGCCCGCGAGCGGCCGAGCTCCCCCTCCATACACGTTCTGAACATAGTATTTCGTAAATATTCTAACACCCACATCGCGCATCTAACGTGTGAATTGCCGAAGTACTTAGTTCCATTTCAATTTTAATCTACCACGTCAATAATCAATGAACAACTGACAAGTTTCCCACTGTCCCACTAGGGGCGCTGTGGTCCTTCATGACGTACCACCCCCCTCCCCCCACCCACTACAATGCGGTTCTCCTATTCACTACTGAACTAGTCACCTGATTCTACGTCATACAACCTATATAAACCAGACCACAGCCCATCTCGCCCTCACCTCTGTTCCTATACTTGCTCCAGTGCGTTTATCGTCGTTAGCAAGCGATCAGGATCTGCCAGCAGCAGCGACAGTGCCAGTGCAAGCAGCAAACGATCCCGCTTAGAGGAAGTTCTATTACCTGGTAAGTACACTTCCAGTGTTCCGATATCTGCACTCTTTAACTCTGTGTATGAGTGCTACATCTATTTTAGACCCGTCTCTATAAAGTATGAGCTTACTCGCGTTGCATGTCTCTATGTTCTGCGTTATATCCGTTTTTGACCGCTCTCTATAAAGATTGCTGGGTATTTTAACGGATTCAATGTTTGTGTGTCTATATGCTCAATGTCTGTGTGTTATATCTGTTTTGGACCACAATCTTGGACAATGGAACTTCGCGCTATAACACAGGTTGTTCCAATACTAGCCATGCTATTCCCAGATGGGTCCACCATTATGCGGAGTGGTACCTCAACTTTCTTAACTGTCATCTGTGGGACAGAACGCCAAACCGCCTTGGTATGTTGACAGAGAATGATCAGCATCGGTGCAGCCAGAGCATGTGGCCCGGGATAATTGGCGACTGTATTTTGGGACCAGTGTTCCTTCCACGTCGCCTAACAGGCCGGAACTATCGGAGTTCCCTGCGGGTGACATTGCCTCCCCTACTAGAAAAAGTATCTTTGATGATTAGAACGGTTACGTGGCTGCTAAATGATGGTGCTCTAGCCCACTTCGCCGGCAACGTTCGGACGCATCTAAATTGTGTCTTCCCTGGTCGATAGATCGGACGAGGCAGTCCAGTTGCACGGTCTGCTCGTTCACCGGGCCTCAACCCCTGCGGTTTCTGGTTACTGGGACATCTAAGAGGTATGCAGAGCCCATTCCAGATGTGGAGACATTGGAGCTGCGTATTCCAGCTGCCTTTGACATTGTTCGGATGCAGCCTGGCCAATGTGGACGTATGAGACAAAACATGCTACGGCGCGTATACGCAAGCGTTGAGGCACATGGAAACCAGTTTCAGCACATACGAGGGTAATCCCAAAAGCAAGGTCTCGTTTTTTTTTTATAAGTACATAGAGCTGTTTGTTTCTACAATGGTTTACATCAGTTTACAGCTTGAAGATTTAGCTATTTTTAGACATAATCACAATTTCTGTCGATGCGTTTTTGTAGACTCTGTGGCACTTTTTGTATGCCCCTGTCATACCAGCACGCCGCCATGCTATTCAGAACGTTATGAATCTCTTCTTTCACCTCGTCGTCAAACTGAATCGCTTTCCGGCCAAATGTTCTTTTAACCTAGGGAACAGGTGATAGTCACTGGACGCCATGTTAGGGCAATAGGGTGGGTGGGTGATTATGTGCCACTGTGAAACTATTGCAGGAGAGCAACGGTTTACCGAGCGATGTGTGGGCGAGCGTTGTCATGGAGAATGTGTACGCCCTTACTCAACATTCCTCTTCTCCGGTTCTGAATAGCCCGTTTGAGTTTTTTCAGAGTCTTACAGCACCTGTCAGCGTTAATTGTGGTCCCAGCGATTAAGCTCCGACGACGAGGTGAAAGAAGAGGTTCATAACTTTCTGAACAGCATGGCGGCGAGCTGGTATGACATGGGCATACAAAAACTGCCACAGCGTCTACCAAAATGAATCGACAGATATGGTGATTCTGTCGAAAAATAGCCAACTATTCAAGCTGTAAACTGATGTAAACCAATGTAAAAATAAACAGGTCTATGTACCTATAAAAAATATGAGACCTTACTTTTGGGATTACCCTCGTACTATAACTGTGGCTGCATCGTACAGCGCGTATTAGACCGCAGTCTCTGTAACAATGCATGATAGAATAAATTGTTTCTAGGATGGAAACCACGAATTTCCGGACGTAAGTTCGTTAGACTTTTTTCGTTCCGTATCCTCTCATCGATCACCCCTGAAGTATATACTCGCTGGAAAAAATCACTCTGAAGAAAATATAAATATTATATTCTTTTTGATATAGAACGAAAATTTCTCAAGACGGTGTGTCCTTTATATAGTTGTTTCAGATTGGTTTAAAACAGTACCATTATTTTCTAGAGTAGTTCTGTCCATTATACTGTAGGTATCGTTGCTTCAGAATGGTAAAAGGGTGGACATTTATTGGTGTACTTGTGGTGCACGTGATTGATGCTCAGATTCAGGCAAATTATTAGGAAACAATCCTATTCAGCTCGTGTGTGTTATTATTTAAGCGGGAGCAACTTGGCAAAGGGCAGCAAGCAGACCAAGACAAGAGAGCACGAAGGCAGGGAAGCTCTCTGCAAAATGGAGGCGGTACGGTGCGGGCGGCGGGCTGCCGCAAGTACAACAAGCACGTTTGTGCTGCACGGCCCTCGCACGCAGATGTCCTTAGTGGCGTCCTTTGAAACCGCCGGAACAGCGAGAGGGCGGGCTGGGATGGAGGTTGCGGTAAGTGGGAGCTGTTCGTAAACACAGGCCAGAGTAAACGATGACTGGCAAAGTGTAACAGTCCCGCAGACGGCAGGCGGACGCCGGCCGTGTCTTTGAGTTGCGCCGCTGTGGCGGTGATAACATAATTACGGTGCGCTTCCAAGCCAATATCAGCGTCTATGTCATCGGAAAACTGGGATGCGAGGCAAATTACGTTATGAACCGATGGTACATTTCCGCGAAAGGTAGTAATATTCGCAATTTTCCGGGCTGTGTCGTAATTTATTTGTTTGTAGTAACGGTAGTTACGAAATTTCTCTTTGACTGTGGGACAGCACGGACGCGAACAGAACGCCATTTATTAGAGAGAATTACTGGAATCGAAAACACTCGTGCAAAACTCCACTTGGCTGGAAGTACGTCAGAATTTATTTTCATCGACAAGGGTGTTTGTGCTTTCTTTTCTTGTTTTTCACATTGTACTTCCCTTTCTTTCCTTTCTTTCTCGTCTCCCCTTTCATTTTATTTTTGTTCATCTTAGCTTAAGAAAGTTTTCAGTGATGTGCTCTTCTGAATACATGTCTATGGTACTTGAGTTGATGCTGAGAGAATAATAGTTGATCTACATGAGTCCTTGATTGACAAAAAGAAATAATAGAAAAACTGTTGTAATCTAGTTATTTTATTACTTTGTTGCAGTAATTCGATCAATTTCCAATACGTCTGAAAAAATTATCGGCCGGCTTATAGGTCTAATATTCAAAAATAAAACAGTCAGTCCATTAGTTACTGTTCCGATGGTGGCACGATTAGTGTATGTGCCAAAATTCTATTTACTCATTTTAAGTCAGACGCGTACAAGACACAGCTACATAATTAAAAAATTCTGATGTGAACGCAGAACTGGTTTGTCTTCAGCGAGAAATATGAAACATTCAGAACTGTAATAAAATTAAGCCCAGGAAAAAAGGATGTAGGGAGGGTGGAAGATATTTTTGTCGTTAATTTCTGTTCGGTCTAGGGGAATAGCAGGGACTCTGCTATTTAATATTGAGCGATACCTTTTCTTCTAAAAATTAATTTTTGGCAATGAAATTTCACAGATAAATGTGGAGCAAAATATAGTAGCAAGGTATATGGCTAATTTTTTGCAATTTTCATATTTTTCTGGGACATGTTTTCACTAAAATTCTTCAGCGGATGCATTTTTAAATGTTTGCAAAGAATCGTCTTCCTGCAAGTCTATTATCTCCATTGGTGTAAAGTCTTTGTAGGGCAGAACAACTTTGCAGCTATTCCATCCATTCTGCTGCTGGAGAAACTTGAAGAGGAGAATTTAAGAGTCGCGATAGCTTCTACGTCGCTGAAAAGTCTTGGAATCTTGCTGCAAATTACTTCTTAACATCTGACATAAAATTTGAGTATACTGAAATCTCTATTTCAGAATCATTTTTATATTCGAATATCGATGGAAAGTGAAAAATAATTCTTGGCTTGCAATATCTTTTTCAAAGCTATCCCGCTTGCGACGGAAAGAAGACGCACTTTATATCAGATCACGTATTAATTTTCTATTTCATTGTAGCCTGGTACTGACCGCATGCTTAAGAATGTCTTTCAAGAAAGCCACAGCTAGCGTACTGCGTTCGTTTGCTAGGAACTCCAAATTCTTTCTTGCTTCTTGTGAATGCAAGTTTTCTAAGAAGGATGTTACTTCTTCTTTTATTTGGCAATAACGTTTAATCACTTGACCTTTTCTTAGCCAACGAACATCGCTGTACTGTAATACGTCAGAATGCGGCGAATCACACTCAGACAGAAACTCTTTGAACTGTCTGTGCTAAAGCGCAGAAGGAGACCTCATAAAATTAATCAATTTGATCAACCTGTCTATTATTTGTTTCAGAGTCACACTAAGTTTTACACAAAAGGCTGCTGGTGACTTATGCACTGATAAGATATCAGCCCAGCATTCTTCCCTTTGATTTTCTTAACTAGTCCTTTTTCTCTGCCGTTCATCGCTGTGGCCCCGTCAGTTGAAAGAGACTATGTTTTATCATAACTAATATTTAATTTTGTCATGAAGTCATTAAAAGTCCTGAATAAATCTTTTCCGAGAATCTTGCCTTTCAACGACAATTTTATTAGCAATTCTTCCCCAAATTCTTTACTTTAAATATCCAAAAACTGCCCGAAAATGGACATTTGTTCTTCATCAACAACTTTGTTTGATTCATCTAGTGCTACGGCGTAGCACGGCGACTTCTACAGGAGTTAGAGCAAACTACTTTTATTGTCAGCAGCCAAAATGTCGGTTGTTCTTGTATTACTTCTTGCCGGCAATGGAATACCTTGACTCGCCGAAACTAATTCATTTTTCTCTTCAAACAGTGCCATGGCAGTTCCAACACGTACCTTTTTACTATATCATAGTCTGAAAATGGCTTCTGGTGTGTATCAAGCGTCCAAAATAACCGTGTCGTTGCTTTTGCAGATTTTTCTTGCTTGCTCGTAGCGGGAACTAGGAAGGTTGTGGTTTTTAAGAAGCTTTTTTTCAAGAAGTTAAATTGTTTGGTGTTTTTCTTGACTAGCGTCCCTTCCCAGTGGAAAAATGTGATGCAAATGCTCATGAGTTGTTTCATAGTGTCGCTTTAATTTGGCACTTTCAACACGAGCTACGGTTCTGTTACGTAAAATCGACATTAGGCTTCTTAAGACCCACGTCGATGCAAAAGAAACGTTATCAGCCTTGATAATAACGAAACGTTCCGTACGAGATCGCAAGAACTACTGATGAAGAGGCGGTAAAATTAGTGTACTTTACGTAGATTCAATTTTTTGTAGAAACGCCGGTGCCGAACACACAGCACGTGTCGACGCACCGGAAAGGAACTGCTTCGGTGTCAAAGTGTGTGCCGCCGCATATCAAAGGAGCCACACCGCAAAGAAGCCTCTTCGTTGTCAAAGATCGCCGCCGTCGAGTGAACTCGTCCGAAGTTTCATGAGGAAGTTTAAGCTATCATTTGAGCTACGAAAACAAAATGGTGTTTAACCCTTAAGTACTATCGACTGGGCCTTCTGAATCATACTTTAGTCAATTTCCACCTGCAAACACTTCACGCAGAGCTTCCTGGAACACTCCTAACAAATCGGAACACCACACTGTTGACATGGATACCTTGTTTTCTTCTTCAGACGAGGAGGGCAAAAGGTACACAATAGTTGGAAACTGGATTAAAAAAATGCCAGATTTGTCGACGTTACGGGACTCGAACTTAGAAAATGGTTTGGGCGTGGTATCCTTATGGGAACTGTAAAAAAAGCAAGGATCGATGATTACTGGTCAACGAATCCGTTCATAGACACATCGATATTTCGCGAAACGATGCCCCGCAATCGATTCAGACAAATATTATCATTTTTACATATTTAGGACAACAACAATAAACCGGATAATGCCGACCGGCTTTTTGAAGTGAAATTCATAACTGATTATTTTTCCAAAAATTTTAAAGAAATGTTTAATCTAAGTAGAAACATCTCAGTTGTTGAAGGAATGATACCGTGGCGTGGAAAGTAAAATTTTAAAGTTTACAGTCCGTCGAAAATTACGAAATATGGCATACTCATTCGGATGCTGTGTGATTCGAGTACGGAACACATTTCCTCATTCAAGTTATATTCCGGGGTTGCACAACCTTTAGCAAAAGCAGTGATGGAAGTATTGACACCTTCTTATGGAAAGTGGCATCATCTCTACATGGATAATCGTTATAACAGTGTAGAACTTGCAGAGTAGTTACTTGAAAAGAAAATTCCAGTTTGTGGAACGATACGGCAAAGTAAGGATTTCCGGAAAATTTAAAGCTCCCAAAAGTCGATGTGTTTGAAGCTTGTCATCAACGGAAAGGTGACAAGCGACCGGTGACAAGCCAAGTATACGAATTAGCGCTGTCGGTGCCAAGAGAGTAAATTTGTACGAGACGTGCGGACGGCCAAGTGTTAAGATGACGTTATTCTGTATAATTTACAGTCTAAATGCGTGTGGTAGGAAACATTTGCTTGTAGGTCCGCCCTCTGATCGTGGTTTCAACGTAGCGTTGACGATTGAAAATGAAGTGGTATCACGTAACAAATGGAGTGCATTATCTGGGAATTTCTTAGATACATGTACAATGTTCAACGATGAAACACCTTCTATGTTATTAGACTATAACACTGCATGCGTTGGCGGCTACCTAACAACCAGTAAGATACAAAAGAACTGGAATACTGAGAAGTACACTCACATTCAGTAACCAGTATTTGGATTCTTAAAGCGTGCTAGACTGGCCGTTGAAGAGTGCTGTGACTGAGCGTCTCGGGTGGAGTGAGTATGTGTATGGATTTTTTAGGAAATACAGGCTGGTTATAATTGAACTTTCGCTACATGAGCCAGTATAGATGGAAAGCTATTTGCCGTATCTGTGCCCAGTTTCTTAGTAGCGGTTTTCAGACCGTTTGCTGCAGGAATTTCATTGTCAGTAGCGTTAGTGTCATAGCTTGTAGTTCGGCGCCGGCACTGGTATGACGACGCTGGATTGAAACACAAGTGTCAGTGCGCATTACAGTTGCAGACAATCAGCATGGGTCTGGGCAACGTGAACAGGGCGTTACTCGTAAAGTCGTTTTGTCAAGTCAATAGCAATAGTGTGCCTGCTCTTCGCGAGTATCGACGTGTTAAATGAATATGGAGAGATCCTGTTTCTGCACTGAGGATGAAGAACATGACTCGGATGTTAGAATAAATTCGTAATTTGGGAACCGTTCCTGGGAGAAGACGACGACAAAATGTGCCACAAATTGTTGAAGAAATTACTGATACCATGGTGAGAAAGCTGGACGCAATCTGTGATCTTCAAGCGGTGCATGAGGTGTGTCGCGATAGTTGAATTTTCCATAGCCCACGATTCAGGGAGTCCTGGGAACGATAATTGTGAAATGGTATCTCCATTGCGGTTCCAGGCTGTCATGAATTCAGATGGTCTTCAAAATGAACAACGTTTGTAACCTGTAACGTAAACATGGTACGCAATTAACGTATGTTACCCTCTCATTTGTTAACTGAAATGTGTATATTTCAATGGCTTATTCGTTGTTTCTCTTCCGTACGTCCTTACAATTGTTTCCAGCCCGCATCTCGTGGTCGTGCGGTAGCGTTCTCGCTTTCCACGCCCGGGTTCCCGGGTTCGATTCCCGGCGGGGTCAGGGATTTTCTCTGCCTCGTGATGGCTAGGTGTTGTGTGCTGTTCTTAGGTTAGTTAGGTTTAAGTAGTTCTAAGTTCTAGGGGACTGATGACCATAAATGTTAAGTCCCATAGTGCTCAGAGCCATTTTTTGAATTGTTTCAACAGAATATTATAGTTCTATGGTCACTCATTTTTCAGGAGTGCCCTATCAAGTAGCCGAAGTTTAATTATAAACACCCTGTACAGGGTATGCACTTACAGAACTCAGTTGCCAGAACACCTCAGAGAACTACTGAAATGTTTCCAATTACGTTAGGCGCATTCGGGCACTGAAATGAATCAGTGGTTACAGGCGAAAATTTATACCGGACCAGGACTCGAAGCCGGATCATCCGCTTAAATCGAGCGGTGGCTTTAACCGCCTCGGCCATCTTTTTTTCTTTTTTTTTTCAACCACACGTGCTACTGTTTTTTGACAATATGGAAACAAAGAAAATGTCAGTGAGGAGACTCGATTCCACGCTAATATGAAAAATGACAACTAAAGATTAGCGCGCTACCCGCTGCGCCACTTTTTTTTTTCTTAAAATGTAACTGTAGCGACAAACAACTGAGGGACAGAACATAGGTTAAACTTGGGTTTTTCTCGGTTTTTCTCCTTTTTTCCCCTTTATAGAACAGAGTTTATATTCCCCGATGGGGGGCTTCGACATCTCTATCAGATAATGACGACACCTGCTGACCACATTATCCTACACCTTGTCAAATAAACGTTAGACTTAGCACCTTAGCAAAATTGTCCCGACAACGGGGCAATTGCGACGCGTCCCAGTATGCAGTAAGCATGTACTGCTGAGTTGGCAGTAAGTGATTCGCTTCTTCCAGACAGCCCCCCACCAACAACACACACACATCAGCAACTACAAAGCGTACAGAATTAACCACATGACGGAATTATCTTCAGTTTCTGAAATAAAGAGGAATCCGGCCGCAGGATAGCGTCGCTGGTGTAACCTATAATGGAAATTCTGGTGACGAAAGCAAGTTGATTCCGCAGCTAGAGTCAGCTCGTCAGGTGATCACTACAGATAAATCCATGAGAGATCGTGTCCAAGGAACCACACCGACAATATGTAGCTGTGCCACGAAGTCCAATTTGGTGCAGACGTTCGTCAGTAGGTAATAAGCTGTTGACGATTCTCTACCAAGAGTAAGACACTCCTACCGTATAAATCGGTAGACTAATGTTGATCCGTTTAGCATTCCAACGAGTACGCGGCGGTAACAGTTCATCGAGACTGGAGCAGACCACTATGTCCCAACGAAGAAACATGAATTGTGTCGCGACCACTTGCCACCTCACGATGTGGTCCTCCAGATAACTCACTGCAGTATAAATTCTTAAGCATGATGCAATTTCAAATGAATGCGACCTACGTCAACAGATTAAGAAAGAATCACTGGGCTGTATGAGAGTGATAGTATGCAATTAACGGGAAACAAACAGTGTCATGCCTCGGGCATACCAGGCAGACGCCTTGCTTGTGATATCTGAGAGAGACAAGGCTCCTTCGGTACGCGGCTTCGTCACAGTCCTGTAAAGTAGTTTAAAGATATGGACTTCCCATCTAAATCGTCCAGACAGTTACCACAATTTTTTGGTTACTGTTTTGGTAAGAGGAAAGACCTGCGCAATGTTCAAATGGTTCAAATGGCTCTGAGCACTATGGGACTTAACATCAGATATCATCAGTCCTCTAGAACTTAGAACTACTTAAACCTAACTAACCTAAGGACATCACACACAGCCATGCCCGAGGCAGGATTCGAACCTGCGACCGTAGCGGTCGCGCGGTACCAGACTGTAGCGCCTAGAACCGCTCGGCCACACCGGCCGGCCTCTGTGCTATGTAATACGCCTTACACACAACATAGGTATCCAATACCAGTACTTTCTGCAAATTAAAAGAGAGCATCGTTCATGATTCAGCACGGCACCCTTAATTTTATCAGTAACAGATTTCCAATCCAAAACCGCCATCTCCAGTGGACAACGATCAACAGTTCACAAATATGTATACCGATCCACAAAACAAGCCCAAAAACGAACAGGGTCCTCTAAACCGCCTAGGTTGAGGAATTTTCATTGGTCTTCTTTTAAGCGTGGATCTTAAGTACGGGAGAAACCATCACTTATCACTTTTAACAAAGGGGCTTCCTCACTTCGACGAAGGAGGACCATAAAGTCATCGACATACGCCTTCACTGTGAGGTTGCACAACAACTGCTCAAGAGAAGACAAACAAAGACACAGAGGGGTGACATCCATGAGGCGCTCCCGGACAGAGAACAACCGGCGACGTCAGCCATCCATTGACCACCCCTGACGCTGAAATTTTACTGTACACGTTAAAAAGAAAGACACGTGCAGGAGTGGTAAAGCCAACAATCGCCAACAGGAGATCGAGATGCGAGTGACTAACGCTATCAAATGCCTGACAAGAACACTAGAAGGCAAAAACACAATGAACATGTAACAGCCGCCACCGAAACCACTTGCCTGCATTCTGCTAGCGGAGTCAACATTTTACGGCCAGTGAAGCTACAATGAATTTCACCAATTGCACGTGCGCAGCTTTGTAATCAGAATTTAGTAGTGCGAGGAGACGAAAATCAAACGCTGTTAAGCGGCTACGGTCTTCGGAATAAGAACAAATTTCACCACATTGAAGCTTACAGGCACAGCTCTTCCCCACAAAACCTCATTTGAAATGGAAGTAAACGTAGAGCACAAGAGATTTCTAAAATGTTAATAAAATTCTATCAGAAGGCTGTCCTGAAAAGGGGATTTATGAGAGGGGGAAATAGCAATAGAATCAAACACTTCATCCTCCTGAAAATCCACTAGAAACTGAAGATTCTCATCAGACGTAATCATCTCACCGAGGGTGACAAAACGCGCATCTGAAGGGTGCTCACGGTGTTATCCACTGGATACAACTGTACATAGTATTGAGCCTCTGACGCCTATGTGAGACGAACGAGCGACCGACGCATTCGAAATGCGCGGCAGACGGCCCTGGCGCAATCCGGCCAGCTCGCCGCCGACGCACTGAATCCAGACTGCTCGTCACGACAGCCCAGCCTTCATTTCTAGGAAAGGCATCGCGTCCTTTCACGTAGATGAAAACAGGCGCGACTGCACCGGCACGCACTCGTCTCTTGGCGGATAGCAGCAAAAAGTCGGACACAAGAAACATCTTTCGACTCCCGTTCATCGACCTTTCGGGTGGTTACTGGCACTACAACTGCTGGTGTAGCTTATGTGTAATAAAAACAACACAATCAGCTGTGTTCTGCTGGTTTTAAAAATCACGATCGTTCGCGGTGTTGCAGCACGACATCTTCTGACATTTAGATACAGCAAACATATCGTTCGTCATACTGTGCAAAATACATAATCAGAATGTTTATAGCTACTGTACCACACAAGCTTGCAGTAAAATTGCGTGCTTATGGAATATCGTCTCAGTTACGTGACTGGATTCGTGATTTCCTGCCAGAGGTCACAGTTCGTAGTAGTTGACGGAAAGTCATCGAGTACAACAGAAGTGAGCCTCGCGGGGTAGCCGCGCAGTCTTGGGCGCCATGTAACGGTCCGCGCGGCGAGTCCTCCCTAGGGCATCGGTGTGTGTGTTGTCCTTGGCGTAGGTTAGTTAAGGCTGGATTGGGTGGTGCGTAGGCTTAGGGACCGGTGACCTCAGCAGTTAGGTCCCATAAGACCTTACCACCAATTTCCAAAACAGAAGTGATTTCTAGCGTTCCCAGAGGCAGTGTTGCAGGGCCTTTGCTGTTCCTCATCTATATGAACAATATGGGAGACAATCTGAGCAGCCGTCTTTGGTATTTTGAAGATGACGCTGTCGTTTATCGACTAGTAAAATCATCTGAAAAACAAAGAAAAATTGCAAAACGATTTAGAAAAGATATCTCTATGGTGCGAAAATTGGCAATTGACCCTAAATAGCGTAGAGTGTGGCGTCATCCACATAATTGCTAAAAGGACTAGGTTAAAATTCGGTTACAGGATAAATCAGTCAAATATGAAGACCGTAAATTCAACTAAATACCTAGGAACTACAATTACGAACAACTTAAATTGGAAGGAACACATAGAAAATGTTGTGGGGAAGGCTAACCAAAGACAGCGTTTTATTGGCGGGGCACTTAGAAAATGTAACAGATCTACTAAGGAGACTGCCTACACTGAGCTTGTCCGTCCTATTTTACAATACTGCTGCGCGGTGTGGGATCCTTACCGAATAAGATTGACGGAGTACATCGAAAAAGTTCGAAGAAGGGCAGTACGTTTTTGTATTATCGCGAAATATGGAAGAGCATGTTACAGAAATGATGCAGGATTTGAGATGGACATCAATATAAGAAAAGTGTTTTTCGTTGCGACGGAATCTTCTCACTAAATTCCAATCACTAACTTTGTCCTCCGAATGCGGAAATATTTTGTTGACACCGACCTATATAGAGAGGAACGATCACCACGATAAAATATGGGAAATCAGAGCTCACACGGAAATATGCAGTTGTTCGTTCTTTGTTCACGGTGTACGAGATTGCATTGATAGAGAATTATATAGATGGTTCTATAAACCCTCAGCCATGCACTTAAACGTGATTTGCAGAGTTTCCATGTATATGTAGATATAGATGTAGATGTAGATGAGTTGCACAGCCTTGAGTAGTCGACTGACGGCCATCGTGTGCGGAGAGGAAGTAATAAGAGAGTGACGACGGCGAGTGTAGTGGCGAAACAGGTGACATAAGGATGTAAGTTCCATGTTAACGAGATAACATGGCACAGAATCCACCTTCAACACTTCCATGTGTTACTTCTTAATTAGGAGCAACTTAGGCTTGATCAGCTGAACGTCAGCGATCCCCAAGGAGCATCACGTACTCGTGCATATAATTCATGGAGAACATTGTAATAAAACTCATACGTATTTCGAAAGTCTCTCGCACTTGCAGCAGAATAACATGTCAAAACGATAAACGAATTCGCAGCTTTGCGTACTCGATCACCTTCCCAATACGGATGGGTAACGCTGAGCAGAACGGAGACAAAACTCTCACTCAGCACCCATATTCAAGATGGGAAACGTTGAGCATCGATTGAGCACGACAGTATTTCATGGGTTTCCGGGCGAGGTTGAACAGTGATCACTGAAAGGCTCAGGAATTAGGTCGACTATAAGAATCTAATGACACAAAATATCGAACCAATAAAACCTATGAAGTCCGCTACTAGACGTCGCATTACAAAATGTGAATTTCACCAACGTCGAAAATTTATCTTTCCAAATACTCTTCAAACGCATCTTACGAACCAACACTGGGAGATCACGACTAAATTAAAGTGACGAGACTGGTGATCGGGATGCAACACATAGTTGAAGTCATAAACCTTAGGAGGCCTCTGAGGATTTTTAAACAAAAGATAAGGGAGTAGCTCTCTATAAAATTTCGAGCTTGCCATCGTTTGACTCGTGCCAACTGATGCATAAAGCACAACCAGCGTAAGATAAGAAAGATGGCAACCATAACCTGCGTAGTCCGAGACGTCTTGTCACGGTCCGCGCGGCTCCCCCCGTCTGAGGTTCGGGTCCATCCTCCGGCATGGGTGTAAGTTAGTTTAAGTTAGATTAGGCAGTGCGTAATTTTAGGGACCGATGACCTAAGCAGTTTGGTCCGATAAGACCTTACCACAAATTTCCAAAAAATAACTTCAGTGTCAGTGGCTGAGTGCCTTCTTGGTAAAATAGAGCAGTACCCGTCGAATTTTCATGCGCATTACAAAGGTCTAAAATCCTGGGAGAGAAAATGTTGTAATTTTTTTGTTTATTTAATTCATTTCATATTAGCGTGTTACCTATAATTTAAATACGGGCTGCATCAATGATTACACCATTTATGCAGTATATATTAATATTTCATTTCCTTTTTTTATCTTGGAGCTCTTCCATCTGATCCGTGTTTGCATAGATAAACAACACTATCAGAAATTGAGTCCACCTTGATGCAAAACACCTCTTTATTCGTTTACTTCTTTTTTTCCCAAAGTAGTTTCGGTGACAAATATCACCATCATCAGTGGGTTTTTTAATCTAAAACATGCGGAAAATTGCATGGTTACACAAACACAGTGGCACATTATTATATTTTTACTATTCGTTTTCTGAAATATAGTTTTCTATGGCTACTTTAATGCTACCTTATTTATTATATGTTCGTTGAGTAAAAACGGCAACAACAAAAAAAGAGCACAGAAAATATGTCGCAAACAGCGACAGTAATTCTGAAAAACGTTCTGTAACATACAATAAATAAGGTAGCATGAAAGTATCCATAGAAAACTATAATTCAAAAAACTAATAATAAAAACGTAATAATGTACCACTGTGTTTGTATAACCATGCAATTTCCCGCATGTTTTATATTTTAAAACCCACTGATGATGGTGACTTTAGCGCCGAAACTAGTTTGGAAAAATAAAGAAATAAACGAATAACAGGGTGATTTGCATCAAGGTGGACTCAATTTCTGATATTGTTGTTTTATTATGCAAACACGGACCAAATGAAAGAGTTTAAATATAAAATTACTGTTTCTACGCCATGCCAGGCATTTCCAGTAAAGCTCTTCAACGAACTTAAAAAAACGACCGTGAAACTACTTCAGACAAACTTGAACCTCAAGTACAACAAAATCTGCTCATCCAACAACATCATTCCTAATAATATTAAAATTAATGTAAACAACATGTCACCTGCCGCACAGCATTCTAAAAGGACAGCTGAAAGAGCTTGGCTGAAACATGAAGTTTGCTCCCTATACTCAAAAAAAAAAAAAAAACAAGAACTGAATGTCAGCTTATACAAATTACACCAAGAATTAGCAAACCAAAACTCCAGCTCCTCAGTGCTGTATGACACAATAGAAAGAATAAATCACCACTCACACAGTCAATAACGCAAAATAAATTGCAGAAACGAGAACAGAAATAAAATAAACTCAAGAACAAAAACTGCTCTAAAACCGACACACAAACACACACACACACACACACACACACACACACACACACACACACACAACACACAATCCATGAACGAGTGGAGGAAGTACTTGCGTATCTTCTGGTTGGCGCAGAACAGTTTATACATGGGAACAAGTATACAACAACAAGAGGAATGTGAGACAACGTCGACGTTGAAGCGAAGGGGACCAGGGAAGCAGTCACTTGTTTTCCATCGAGGCAGCATTATACTGCTGTATGTCTATTGAGGTAACAGTGATACACACGAGTTGACTACTGTATTTGACGCTTTTCAGGAAGGCAGAGAACCATCTGCCTCTAATCCTACATGCATTTGCATTAAAGGATAACAGAGAGTGGACGGGGTGATCGATTGAGATGGGGCTGTAACGAGGTACAATTTAATGGTAGACTGATGAGGCACTCTAGAGAGGAAGACGTTACTGCAGGTCAATTTTTCCGTTGTTCTGTCAGGATGCATCACTCGCGTGACACAGCCTGCGTTCCACTGGTGTACTACCACGTGTTCTGTATGTGAGTTAGAGCACTGTGTACTTGGGATAGTTAGCGGCAAACCTCTAGGTCATCAGAGGACTTCCATGTCATGTGTGACGAAATGTGACTCATTCCTCTTAACGAACTATGATTTATGCGATGTAGCCTACTCGATCTCCCTGTGGCATCTTTCGTGTAAAATCGAGACTTCAGCTTCAAAACTACAATGGTTCTAAGTTATCGATAAGTGTTTGTGAGGCACTGCAATCCCCGTGTGCATTTGGCTGACAGATGTGCAATTTAGAGAGTTATTGTCGGAATAACTCGTAATTTTCACATGTCAGACGCTGCTGCTATGCGTTTATATGTTTCCTTGTAAGAGGTGTTCTCCGTTACTAGCGATCATTTCACGTAGGACGTATGCGGGCATAGTGTAATTTCTGAACCATGATCCGATGTGAATAGTGGACGCTATACATCTCTCTGGAAAGCTGTATTGTGCTCATATCACACAGAGCCAATGTTGTAAGGAAGTAGTTTTTTCGATTTACTGTTGGATACTATAGTTTACTGTAGAGAAACCGGGAAGATGGATGGATGTCATGCCTTCGAAATATACACTACTGGCCATTAAAATTGCTACACCACGAAGATGACGTGCTACAGAGGCGAAATTTAACTGACAGGAAGAAGATGTTGTGATATGCAAATAATTAGCTTTTCAGAGCATTCACACAAGGTTGGCGCCGGTGGCGACACCTACAACGTGCTGACATGAGGAAAGTTTCCAACCGATTTCTCATACACAAACAGCAGTTGAGCGGCGTTGCCTGGTGAAACGATGTTGTGATACCTCTTGTAAGGAGGAGAAATGCGTACCATCACGTTTCCGACTTTGATAAAGGTCGGATTGTAGCCTATCGCGATTGCGGTTTATCGTATCGTGACATTGCTGCTCGCTTTGGTCGAGATCCAATGACTGTTAGCAGAATATGGAATCGGTGGGTTCAGGAGGGTAATACGGAACGCCGTGCTGGATCCCAACGGCCTCGTATCACTAGCAGTCGAGATGACAGGCATCTGATCCACATGGCTGTAACGGATCGTGCAGCCACGTCTCGATCCCTGAGTCAACAGATGGGGACGTTTGCAAGACAACCACCATGTGCACGAACACTTCGACGACGTTTGCAGCAGCATGGACTATCAGCTTTGAGACCATGGCTGCGGTTACCGTTGACGCTGCACCACAGACAGGAGCACCTGCGATGGTGTACTCTACGAAAAACCGGGGTGCACGAACGGCAAAACGTCATTTTTTCGGATGAATCCGGGTTCTGTTTACAGCATCATGATAGTCGTATCCTTGTCTGACGAAATCGCGGTGAACGCACAATGGAAGCGTGTATTCGTCATCGCCGTACTGACATGTCACCCGGCGTGGTGGTATGGGGTGCCATTGGTTACACGTCTCGGCCACCTCTTGTCCGTATTGACGGCACTTTGAATATTGGACGCTTTATTTCAGATGTGTTACGACCCGTGGCTCTACCTTTCATTCGATCCCTGCGAAACCATACATTTCAGCAGGATAATGCACGACAGTATGTTGCAGTTCCTGTACGGGCCTTTCTGGATACAGAAAATGTTCGACTGCTGTCCTGGCCAGCACATTCTCCAGATCTCTCACCAACTGAAAACGTATGCTCAATGGTGGCCGAGCTACTGGCTCGTCACAATAAGCCAGTCACTACTCTTGATGAACTGGGTATCGTGTTGAAGCTGCATGGGCAGCTGTACCTGTACATGCCATCCAAGCTCTGTTTGACTCAATGCCCAGGCGTATCAAGGCCGTTATTACGGCCAGAGGTGGTTGTTCTGGGTACTGATTTCTCAGGATCTATGCACCCAAATTGCGTGAAAATGTAATCACACGTCAGTTCTAGTATAATATATTTGTCCAATGAAAACCCGTTTATCATCTGCATTTCTTCTTGGTGTAGAAATTTTAATGGCCAGTAGTGTATTTCTTACATTGATATATTAACAGCGCTGCATTTGATACAAATGATAGGTCGGAAACTCAAGAGATCTAACGTTATCGCCTATTTTAAATGAGTAACGTTGTAGCCTAAGAAGTGCATGTGTTTATGTTCTCTCTTACCAATACCTTCCAGTTACTGATCCTAGACTCTAGAACAATACTTTAAAATTGATAACATGGTTGATTTACGTAAAAATGCTTCGAACACCATCCATTTGGAGCTCCATCACGCATAAAAATCACCTGTTTGTTGTTCTTCTTAACCGTCTGCTACTACGTCACAACGCTTTCAAATCTGTTACTATACATCAATAAGGAGTGCTAACCTCCTCGACATGGGCATATCTGGAGAAATCTTGTGCACTTCAATGGTCGAGGACTCAGCAAGCTCCATTCATTCACGAGACGTGAATGTAGCAGTCTACTTCTGGTCGGTCGCAGGTTAAATTGGTAACAGTGCTGCAGGGCAGGTTGGTCAGTGACAGTGTGAGGGGATCTGTCAGTCAATAATTTTATCCTCAGACTGTTAGAATGCTCTGTGACTCCCATCTGCATAGAGATAGACCTAAATTAAGCACAATGCTCGAGGTGTTGGAAATGTGTAGAGCGCTGTCTGGTATATATTGATGGTGTATGTGTTTGAAAATGAACGATGAATGGACGTCCTGCATATCTATCTTCGTTCGCAATGATACTCGCAATGTAGAGAAGGGTTGGTTTACCTATGATGCTGAAATTGGGAAAATGCTGTCGCATCAGTCGTCGGTGTTGAAATTACTTTAAAATTGCTAATATCGTGCGCACTATCAATTGTGATGGTTATTATTTCAGTACATCAACGGTGTCTTTTCCATCCCATCCATCCACTGGCTCGCTGCTGGTTACCACATAATGATTGACTGACATCGCTTGTTTGAATTGGAGGAAGAGTTTTGGTGTAGGGCAACACCTTCTGGGGGTGGCTAGCACAGATACAGTGATCGCGTGCATGACTGCAGCATGAGGAATCAGTCGAAACGGAATGCAGAACCATCAGCTATTCCGTCACTGTGACAGATGAGTTTAAATTTAGAGGTCGTCAATCACTTTCGGACAGCAGTTTGGAAACTCTTCACAACGCCGCCGAACTCTTCCAGTTTCCTTATGTTGTAACTGTCTTTTACTTAAAATCATCCTGTGTGTGTGGTGTGTTATGGTAGCAATTGTAACAACATGATTTTCACCATGCGATGTCTAGTTTTCGGCGAGAGGCCATAGATCAGAAGGTGTAAATGTCAGTTTAGAACCTGACACAGGCCTCGAAGTCATGGCGAAAAAACAATATGTATGGCAGTGTACAAAACAACGAGACAGGGTCACGGGGAGCGTCTCTCGCGACCTACAGTATAGTCTGTGGGATACCGTCATCCTCCTACAATACAGGTGATGAAGCTTTTGTGCAGTGAATCAATACCTGTATATTTAATATGAGTGTCACATGTGCTCGATGCTGGCACGCATGCTGTATTTGTTTTCAATATATGGGAAGAGAGAGATGCGGTAAAAATCTTATCGACTTCTCTGTCACATAAATTTTGTGGAGCTTTCATAGTTCGTAATTTTTCTCTGGTTCATGGTACAGAATGACAAAGATTGAATGTTGGGGCTATAGACGTGAATGGGCCCTGAGGCACGTAGATGTGTAGTACCTGCTTGTAGTTTGGGGAAGCACCACAATGCAGTAGCAAAGTCCACGTCCTTCCCGCAATTCCCGTGCTGTTTTTTATACTACCTCATGTTGCAGGAGCCGGCTTCGTTTCCGTCGAATAGTCAAAACATAGTTCTGTCGCAGCCACTCAGCTTCTCCTATGTCTACACGGGTTGCAGAAGGTGGCAGATACAGCTTTCTCCGACTTCTACTCAGTTCCAACTTTCATTGGAACGGACACATGCGCAAAGCTGCAGGGGCGGTAGTACAGAGTCTGAGGGGTAGTTGCAAGATGCATAGGGGCTACCTAAAATCATGTTGGAATTTTACTGTAGCAGATAGATTCGAGAAATTTGGCTCGTTTCGAGATATGAGAGTGCCAGAAATATGATTCAATAGTGGCTGTAATGACTAAAGGTCTTCTCCTCAGCCGGAAGCAGTGGCCGAGCAGTTCTAGGCGCTTCATTCCGGAACTGTGCTGCTGCTCCAGTCACAGGTTCGAATCCTGCCTCGGGCATGGATGTGAGTGATGTCCTTAGATTAGTTAGGTTTAAGTAGTTCTGAGTCTAGGGAACTGATGATGCCAGATGTCAAGTCTCATAGTGCTTAGAGCCATTTTAACCATTTTTAACTTATCCATAGGATCCAACGCAGTTAAGTGGTTGAATGGAAAGACTTGATTCCAAATCATAGACATCATTTCTACCGAAAGCGTAGCACTAGTAATCTGAAAAGCTAGTGTACATTTCTTACGACCTCAATCATCACACCATTTACTACTGTTTGTGATCCTTCTCAATCAATCACCGCTTATAACTCAGTGGATATATCGCAATACCTCTGACATGGCATCGAGACAGAATGTGTTACAAATACTGGAGAAATATATAGTGGCAGCGGCGTGAGGGAGTTGCAAATATCGGTTTCATACCACGCTCCTTAGCCGAATCACTTCAAAAATTTAGTAATTTCATTACGAGGGTGAATCGTAGGCGACGTGTAACCACACGGCTGGTCCGATAACATACACTTCGGCGATCACCGTCTATTTTCAGTGTCACAGTATTTTTCTAGAAAAACCACGTCATTCGTAGGTAATGCCATACATGGCTTTATAAAGCCGTTAAAGCTTTTAACATGGATACTTGTGTGCACCTGTAGAACCACGACCGCTTATGACAGTAATATGGTTGTGGATTTTTAACATCTAGCGGTTTGTAAGACGATTACACATCTCTTTCTAAGACACGGTGGTATCACTCGTAAGAAAAAGTTATGAGACGTGTCCACCCATCGTTGATTTTCGCCCAGTATTATTTGGTATCGCCTGGAATCAGTTATTGACAAACTCTTATATTTAGTAGTAGGAGGAGTGTGGTAGGTTCACCTTTATCATCAGGTTTATAAAGTATGTGTTTGTGTTCCAACGTGTGCAAATCAAATGACAATGTCCAGCCGTAAGGAAGGTATGTATTTGTCGTGAAGTACTGTGATAGGAAAGGGAAGAATATGTCGTGTCATAAGAATGGTACCGATTATTTCTATTTCCAGAGTCACAGCGGTGAGCAGGGTGTATTGCCGATACCTCACTCATTGTCGAATGTCGTTCAACTGAGACCACAATCGTAACATTTAGTTGTAAGTACAGGGATAAAATATATATGAGGCCAGTTTTTTTTTCATAGGACGATTCTGTGTATGTGTGTTTGGTGTGCAGCGCTGGTGACCTATGGAGGGAATGATTCACATTTCTTCTTAACGGTAGGAGCCGTCCGGATGGAGAGACCTGTTGGAGTGTAGTAATGTAGCTGACTTAACCGTGTTGTCCTCCAGATGGCAGAATAGCGAACATGCTTAGTATGTACTGGAAAGCTTCCATGATAGCGTGGAAATTTGAGAAGATTCAATATGGACGTGTGTTTGCGCTGGACCGTTATTCCCTCCCATGTAAATTATTCGGTTGACTGCTTCTGCACGTTTCGCGCCTTTATTTAGTTGAGGGAACATCGATTGTGGTGTTTGCATCTAGCAAGTGAAAGATGGGTGAAATACACATTTGCTGATTCTATAGGCATGAGAAACACCTTAGTTGACTTTGTAAATTATAGGGATGATTTGGAATCTGTTACATCACCGACATCGGTATTTGCGAGCGTAAATATCAGTTTCCTCTATTCTTTTTTTTCGAGTTCTCACGTAAAGATCATTACAGACGGGATACGTTTCCAGTTACTCAGTGGTTTACAGCACGCTCGGGTTTGTAGAGAAATAATTTCCATTCTATAAATTTGGAAATTATATTGTGGGAGCGATCGGTAGGATACTGCTGTGTGCTTGACATCTAGAGTTACTGCGAAAATAGTATAATATTATGGAAAACCATGCAAAAATACATATGTTCTTGTAATCCCAGAGTCTGGAGATGGGTGTATAAAAGCAAGGAGCAGGTCCGGACCAGAAACAGCAACGCATTTGTGCCAAGGGGAAACAAGCCCGAATCTGTAGAATAGTTCTGAGAGTGACTTCGGTCTGTTGAGGGCGCTCTGGTCACACATCGGTAGCGGATGACTTGTGACCGTCAGCTGCAGGAAAATATATAGCCCTGCGAGGATTATATACGGTGATGTCTGTCTTTGCGGTATATGTATGAGTGTCTGGTGGTCGACAGATATACGAAAGATGTAAAAGGGGCGTTTTTGTATGGCGCAGGTTACGAATTGTTTGCTTACTACATCGACACGGTATGCAGTGATATATTTCTGGGTTGGAGATCAGTTTCATACTCTAATAGTCAAGATCCTGTACTCAGTGGCAGAGCAGTGTATTGGAGTAAGAGACTTTCCGCATTTGACGATCTGTAGGCCACTTTGGAAGGTTTAATTGTCTGTGCACATGCTGCTGCTTGAATGTAAAGATACCTGGGCTTATGTTCTGACATATGTTTGTGAGAAGTCAAAAAAGTCAAACATGTGTGAAATCTTATGGGACTTAACTGCTAAGGTCATCAGTCCCTAAGCTTACACACTACTTAACCTAAATTATCCTGAGGACAAACACACACAACCATGCCCAAGGGAGGACTCAAACCTCTGCCGGGACCAGCCACTCAGTGTAGGAAGTAATCAAACTACTGTTCACATACGAACAGAAGAAATTCCACATGTCTAGTCGCATTGGAAGGATAGATTGGACATGGTGAATTGTGATTTCAATTCACTGAGGAGTATATCTGAACATAAGTGGTGATAGACTCATTTCGTAAACAGTTGCACAATATAGCAATAGCTTTAGTGTACAAACAGGAAGGGTAGTATGGTTGTAAAAGTATGTCCCCTCATCGGCACTCCTAGGCGTACCCTTGCATTTTCTTTGTTGTTCTATCGAGAGTGATGTTGACTACAGTGCAGCAACACATGCCCATGATGACTTTCCAAGCATTACGCCCGCAGTTGCGGTATTCATTATCACACATAGTGCCAGATGCCTGTCCTTCATAACACTTGTTTGAGAGAACCGTGGCAGGATGCAGCACCTACCAGAAGTGCTGATTCGAAGACTTTGTCAGATAATTTCCTAGGACTGAGGAGAATCGAGACATATAGCCGGTGCAAGTGTAAGCACACCATAATTTTTTTGGGCACTGCACACATATAAAAGAAAAGTGCACTGTTTCTGTAAAATGTATATATATTGCAGTGTTAATTTAAAAAATGATTCAAATGGCTCTGAGCACTATGGGACTTAACATCTGTGGTCATCAGTCCCCTAGAACTTAGAACTACTTAAATCTAACTAAGCTAAGGACATCACACACATCCATGCCCAAGGCAGGATTCGAACCTGCGACCGTAGCGGTCACGCGGTTCCAAACTGAAGCGCTTAGAACCACACGGCCACACCGGCCGGCTGTGTAAAGTTACTGTGGCTTAAGTTGTGGCATGACCAGAGAAAATGAGGAATGCATAGATTCAGTGCATCAATAACCGTGAGGGTATGAGAGAGATCTTTACATACAGAATTATGTCCGCTATAGATAGTGAGATTCATTCCAGAACCACAGCTGTCAAGAGGAGACATTATCTTTACATCTATCGGTGTCACACTGCAGCAGCAATCGAAATATTTAGTTGTAGTTACACTGTTAAATGTGTTCCTGGCTCCCAATGTTATTGGGAGTCTTGTATGTATTTGATTATCTGTAGACAACTTTTATGGGGTTTAGCTGTAAGTGCAATGTAGCAATCTGTGCAAAATAATTTTTCCGCTAAAAGTCTCGTCTGCAGAAAACAATGGCGGATGAGGCTTCCACACGGGCAACCGCAGCAGTTTGATGGGTAAATTCAGTGACAAACGGTCTCTCCCGTTAGGATCACGAGGAACAATGTACACTGTGCTATTCTGGGAAGCATTGGAACATCTCTCTCGGCGCTGGGCCCACACCGCAGCTATGCATCATCGTGCCAGCAGCGATGCCTAGGTGAGCACGTTTTTCGACAGGAATTTTCAGGTGTCAAGTATGAAAGAAATGCCACCACCTCATCCTTCCAGAATCTCTACTAACACCAACACAATGATCGCGTCGTCACTTCACAGGGACCGCCAGGGCATCTAACTCTAGGGGACATGTGCGGAGTCGGCGGCGGGTGTCAAGTGGCAGGAGTAATCAAATTGCATACATATGGAGTATCGTCTCAGTCATGTTGTAACATCCCACCCGTCACTTACCTGGTTTTGGTGTGTGTTCACCTCAGGTAACTGACTAACAGATCAACAGAGAGTGCAAAACTGCCGCAATGTCGGATTACTCAAAGAAAGTAATAAGGCCCTGTGACTCCTGATTGAACTGCGGTGGCAGTGTTGACATTAATTTATTCAGAATTGATCCCTTTTAATTAAAAAGGGGTGCACATTGATGTTATATTCAGCTATTGATCACCAGATGCAAATGTTGAACATAAAATTAATTATGAAAGTGACTTGAGATTTCAACTACTTGATTGAAAACAGATGCAGACGATTAGCACAGATTTATTTTAAAGCACGACCTTTAATCATCACAATACATGAATCTTCTAACAGGCAGTGGTAATAAATTGCGTTTGCGTGGAGTAAAGTGCGATAAATCAAAAGTGATTCCTATCGACTGATCCAGGCATAATGCGAAGTGCGAGAAGAATTCTACCATACACGGTCCATGAAACCCTCGTGGAAACTTTTCCGACATGATCCAACAAATACATCAGTGGCCAGAGAGGGCGCAATATCACTGAATTCAGCGTGGCGGAGCGGCGTCGTGGTGCGGACGTCAGTCCACCTCGTGGTGCAGCAAGGCTGCACTCGTATATTCACTCCTAGCCACAGGGTGTTTCAAAAATGACCGGTATATTTGAAACGGCAAACAAACTAAACGAGCAGCGATAGAAATACACCGATTGTTGCAATATGCTTGGGACAACAGTACATTTTCAGGCAGACAAACTTTCGAAATTACAGTAGTTACAATTGTCAACAACAGATGGCGCTGCGGTCTGGGAAACTCTATAGTACGATATTTTCCACATATCCACCATGTGTAGCAATAATATGGCGTAGTCTCTGAATGAAATTACCCGAAACCTTTGACAACGTGTCTGGCGGAATGGCTTCACATGCAGATGAGATGTACTGCTTCAGCTGTTCAATTGTTTCTGGATTCTGGCGGTACACCTGGTCTTTCAAGTGTCCCCACAGAAAGAAGTCACAGGGGTTCATGTCTGGCGAATAGGGAGGCCAATCCACGCCGCCTCCTGTATGTTTCGGATAGTCCAAAGCAATCACACGATCATCGAAATATTCATTCAGGAAATTAAAGACGTCGGCCGTGCGATGTGGCCGGGCACCATCTTGCATAAACCACGAGGTGTTCGCAGTGTCGTCTAAGGCAGTTTGTACCGCCACAAATTCACGACGAATGTCCAGATAGCGTGATGCAGTAATCGTTTCGGATCTGAAAAATGGGCCAATGATTCCTTTGGAAGAAATGGTGGCCCAGACCAGTATTTTTTGAGGATGCAGGGACGATGGGACTGCAACATGGGGCTTTTCGGTTCCCCATATGCGCCAGTTCTGTTTATTGACGAAGCCGTCCAGGTAAAAATAAGCTTCGTCAGTAAACCAAATGCTGCCCACATGCATATCGCCGTCATCAATCCTGTGGACTATATCGTTAGCGATTGTCTCTCGTGCAGCAATGGTAGCGGCGCTGAGGGGTTGCCGCGTTTGAATTTTGTATGGATAGAGGTGTAAACTCTGGCGCATGAGACGATACGTGGACGTTGGCGTCATTTGGACCGCCGCTACAACACGGCGAACGGAAACCCGAGGCTGCTGTTGGATCACCTGCTGCACTAGCTGCGCGTTGCCCTCTGTGGTTGCCGTACGTGGTCGCCCTACCTTTCCGGCAAGTTCATCCGTCACGTTCCCAGTCCGTTGAAATTTTTCAAACAGATCCTTTATTGTATCGCTTTTCGGTCCTTTCGTTACATTAAACCTCCGTTGAAAACTTCGTCTTGTTGCAACAACACTGTGTTCTAGGCGGTGGAATTCCAACACCAGAAAAATCCTCTGTTCTAAGGAATAAACCATGTTGTCCCCAGCAGACTTGCACGTTGTGAACAGCACACGCTTACAGCAGAAAGACGACGTACAGAATGGCGCACCCATGCGTTGTCTTCTATATCTCTCACATCACTTGCAGCGCCATCTGTTGTTGAAAATTGTAACTACTGTAATTTCGAAAGTTTGTCCGCCTGCAAATGTACTGTTGTCCCAAGCATATTGCAACAAACGGTGTATTTCTATCGCTGCTCGTTTAGTTTTTATTGCTGTTTCAAATATACCGGTCATTTTTGAAACACCCTGTATCTTGCTCAGTAAATAGCTGAACCAAAACTTTCTATCTCCAAGCTCAGTCGTTCCATTTGCCAAGTCCTAAACTGCAGAGATGCTCACTCTTTCTCAGGCAAGCTGAGTAAAGAATGCCACGTCCGCACTCTAGGCAAGTTGGGAACGGAGAGTTCTCACAGTCTGCTCTTTGCCTCGGTTTCCCCTCCAGCAAAATCACTTACGCCAGTTGCAGCGCAAGTCGCGTTAATTATGCATCGCTTCCCAGCGCCGACCAATGCCTGCTCTGGGAAGTGAACAAATTCCCACAAAATTTCCCTTACTCTCAACTTCTGTTATTTAGCTCCTCCCAGGCCACCCATCAAGGTTAGCGTCTGCACAAACACCAATTTTTCCGGAATTCTGTCTCCCAGGAGAGTACTTCAAATTCCTCGGTCCTACGTTCCCATCGGAGGCTGGCGTATTTCATTCTGTCGCTCTTCACCTGATTTACTTCAGACTCTGCGGACCGTGAATTCAGCGTGAACTTGCTATAGTCATGAACACGCATATTTAGATCTCTGTTGACCACTCCACCATAGCTTTGCATGTTTCACTGAAAATGGGATGATGGACATTTATCAACAGGCATACAAGTTCTCCGTCTGCTTCCCGGTACACCAGCTTGGGGCCGGGGTCAACCACCCATGCTGTCACTCATCTTAAGGCGGCTGAAGGCCGTGCCGCATTACTGCTTTCTCAGAGCTTGAGCCGCCCTAAGCTGCCTATTGTCGCTTCCCTTCGCCGTTCCGCAACCAGCCACGGTCAACTCTAAATACTTCCCTGGGGTAAACTAGCGTCCAGTAAATCGACTCATTTCCACAAAGTTTTCATGTCGTGTGAAAACCACCTAACAGAACAACAGGTTAAGTGCTGACAAAGGCCCACATATTAGGTTAAGACACCCAGAGTACAGTGCCAAAGTTAAGGTTATGTAACATGTTTGCCCATGTAATTGCTTCTTACAAGACCTACATGTTTCCAAACAGCAGAGAGTGTCAAGCAAGAGAAATCCAACTCCCACAAACTGAATCTCTTTATAAATAAACCTGTTGTTCTGTTAGGTGGTTTTCCATGTCAACCCCATTTCCTTGAACTACTGTACCGCCTTTAGTACCAAATGAAGTAATGAGTTACGTCCTTTTGAACGCCATTTCTGGGGCATTCTTCTTTGTCACCCACCCCCTTAAACTATTGTACTGTGTTTTTCATAAAAATTATGCAAATTAACCTAGTGTTCTGCACTTAACCTGCTGTTCTGCTTCATGTCACCCACTCACGTACCCTCTTCCCTTAACTATTGTACCGCTAACACCATGTTGATATAAAAAATCTATGCAAATTAATTACATCGATATTCTTCACATGTATGGGGTAGTTTTTTTTAATTCACGGCATCCAAATGGTCGGTCATATCGATGGAATATAGCTTAGACAAAAGATCGCTAATAACATCTACATCTACGTGGTTACTCTGCAATTCACACTTAACTGCCTGGCAGAGGGTTCATCACACCATTTTCACACTACTTCTCTACCATGCCACTCTCGAATGACGTGTGGGAAAAACGAACACCTAAATCTTTCTGTTCAAGCTCTGATTTCTCTTATTTTATTAAGATGATCATTTCTCCCCGCATAGGTCAGTGTCAACAAAATATTTTTGCATTTGGAAGGGAAAGTTGGCGATTGAAATTCCGTAAATAGATCTCGCCGCAAAGAAAATCGCCTTTGTTTCAATTATTGCCACCCCAACTTGCGTATCATATCAGTGACACTCTCAGATCCTATTGCGTGATAACACGAAACGAGCTGCCCTTCTTTGCACTTTTTCGATGTCCTCCATCAATCCTACTCGGTAAGAATCCCATACCATGCAGCAATAGTCCAGCAGAGGACAGACAAGGGTAATGTAGGCAGTCTCTTTAGTGGGTTTGTCGCATCTTCTAAGTGTTCTGCCAACAAAGCACAGTCTTTGTTTCGCCTTCCCCACAATATTGTCTATATGGTCTTTCCAATTTAAGTTGCTTGTAATTGTAACTGCTAGGTATTTAGTCGAATTGACAGCCCTTAGATTTGTGCGGTTTATCGTATACCCAAAATTTATCTGATTTATTTTATTACACATGTGGATGACCTTGCACATTTCTTTGTTTAGCCCCAGTTGCCACTTTTTGCACCATACGGAAATTTCTCTAGATAATTTTGTAATTGGAACTGGTCATCTGATGATTTTACTAGATGGTGAACTACAGTGTCATCTGCAGACAATCTAAGGGGGCTCCTCAGATTATCACCTAGATCATTTATATAAATCAGGAACAGAATAGGGCCTGTGAAACTACCCTGCAGAATGCCAGATATCAGTTCTGTTCTACTCGATGATTTACCGTCTATCACTAAGAACTGTGATCTCTCTGAGAAGAAATCACGAATCCAGTCACACTGTAAGATGGCAAGAACTATGCCCCTTACATGAAGTCATTCAAGATCACCTAACTCACGTTGAGCGTACAGTAGGGCTGAACAAAATGACTGACAAGGCACAATGCATCTTGTAGAGGGTATAGTATGGACGTATTGGAATAATTAATGTCGGGTTAGACATTGACCTGAAAGGGTACCTGTGGCATCAGCGACTGAGGTTTCCTGAAAGGGGAGGGGAGTGGGAGGGGGTGGAGGAGCAATAGGTTAAGTACCTGTCAATTGCAAGGAAGGATCCTTTCAGCAGGACAATAGGTTAAGTACCTGTCACTCAAAGGAGTACAATAGGTTAAGTACTTGTCAAAGACAGGAGAACAATATGTTTGCCCCTGAGTGCATACCTGCCCCTGATGTATTCAACCTGCACTAACAAATCGGACTGGCGCCCGCCTTGCCCTTCTACTCCCTATTCCTTTTAATATTTAAAAAAAGTTTGTTAAATGGCACTTTCTATTGATACACAGTTTTGTTTTCCTTAGATCGCGAAATAGTCTTTGGAAAATTTTGGAAAGTTGTCTTGTAATCGGTAATATGCAGGTAGAACTCTTTCAATTATCTAGCTGTAAGGCGCTTCTGTAGTAACGTGTTTCACCTGTGGTGACTTCCGGTTGCGTCCGACCAATGAGTGTAGTGCAGGAAATTAAAATCTAAAACCAGGACAAATTTTTGGATTCAGATCAGGAAAGAATTTGTCTCCGATTCCTTTTAATTCTTAGAAAGTGGCTTGTTAAACAGTGCTTTCAATTTATTCACAGTTTTGCATCTGGCCAAGTGTGTCTGAATTCGCACTTTGTTTGAGACGATGTGAGGAAGCTGGGGCAGTTAGGAGGTGGCCGGTACAGTTCTGCAGACTTTCGGAGATCGGTTCAGGTATTTGTTGTGGCTGTTAGTAGGCTCAGATTAATACATTTGAATCGTGAGATATTCGTATTACCATATTTATTTTGCTATCTTTTCACGTGCGGCGCTGGTGATGAATTGTGGACGTGATTGATATTTAGACGGCATGTATCACAGAGGCTTAGAGATAGTTTGTTCTTCGTCAACTGGTAGCCGAGTGTTGCTGTGTACCCGATACAACGTATGTGGAATCAGTTCGGCCGTCAGCTTCTAACCAGTGCCAGAATCCAAGATATCAACAACCAGTTACAACAGTTGTAGGCCAGGTTAGGACAGTGGAGTGCAACGTTATAGTGATAAGTCGACTCATACTGCCAAATTATTTTGAAATTCGACTCAATATAGAGATCGGTGAAACAACATCTTATACTCTTTCAATCTGTGAAACTGAATTTCGTCGCCTCCTACACTTCTGGGTGCTTCACTTCCTTGTCAGGTTATGTACATATTTTGATTTCAAGCAAACAGTTAAAATAGGGCAATAAATAAGGGATATATAAGAGTACCCATTGCGAAGAGTTCCAAAAGGACTATCTCCAGTTAATTCTCAGTATTTATTGTAATTACTGTAGCACTTGAAATGTAAAAACAAATTAGATCGTCCCAAGAAAGCATTCAAAATTCTAAAAAAACCATGAAAAATAATTTCGTTGTACAGTGCAAAAATTACGGATATACATTGTTAAGCTAGGTGTTCCACCATAGCATAAGTTTCTTTGCTTGAAAACTACGAACAACAGTTGTAAGAATATTTTCTCGTCAATGTTTTAGCGCAAGCACAATCATGTTGTAATATCTGTCAGAACTTCGAAACTGCCCCTTTGTCTTCTCATAGTTATATGTTGATTCCCTTGCTTTATGTAAACTATGTAACGCACCATTTACGAAACGTCACTTCAACTACTTTCACACTGACGCATGAAATTACGAAATGATAATGTTGACTGTAGTGTGTATATATTTCGTTGAACTTCCTCTGCTAATGCGAGGGTTGGAACTTTAATAGTGGGAACTATTTACAGGGTGTTTCAAAAATGACCGGTATATTTGAAACGGCAATAAAAACTAAACGAGCAGCGATAGAAATACACCGTTTGTTGCAATATGCTTGGGACAACAGTACATTTTCAGGCGGACAAACTTTCGAAATTACAGTAGTTACAGTTTTCAACAACAGATGGCGCTGCAAGTGATGTGAAAGATATAGAAGACAACGCAGTCTGTGGGTGCGCCATTCTGTACGTCGTCTTTCTGCTGTAAGCGTGTGCTGTTCACAACGTGCAAGTGTGCTGTAGACAACATGGTTTATTCCTTAGAACAGAGGATTTTTCTGGTGTTGGAATTCCACCGCCTAGAACACAGTGTTGTTGCAACAAGACGAAGTTTTCAACGGAGGTTTAATGTAACGAAAGGACCGAAAAGCGATACAATAAAGGATCTGTTTGAAAAATTTCAACGGACTGGGAACGTGACGGATGAACGTGCTGGAAAGGTAGGGCGACCGCGTACGGCAACCACAGAGGGCAACGCACAGCTAGTGCAGCAGGTGATCCAACAGCAGCCTCGGGTTTCCGTTCGCCGTGTTGCAGCTGCGGTCCAACTGACGCCAACGTGCACGTATCGTCTCATGCGCCAGAGTTTACACCACTATCCATACAAAATTCAAACGCGGCAACCCCTCAGCGCCGCTACCATTGCTGCACGAGAGACATTCGCTAACGATATAGTGCGATATGCATGTGGGCAGCATTTGGTTTACTGACGAAGCTTATTTTTACCTGGACGGCTTCGTCAATAAACAGAACTGGCGCATATGGGGAACCGAAAAGCCCCATGTTGCAGTCCCATCGTCCCTGCATCCTCAAAAAATACTGGTCTGGGCCGCCATTTCTTCCAAAGGATACATTAGCCCATTTTTCAGATCCGAAACGATTACTGCATCACGCTATCTGGACATTCGTCGTGAATTTGTGGCGGTACAAACTGCCTTAGACGACACTGCGAACACCTCGTGGTTTATGCACGATGGTGCCCGGCCACATCGCACGGCCGACGTCTTTAATTTCCTGAATGAATATTTCGATGATCGTGTGATTGCTTTGGGCTATCCGAAACATACAGGAGGCGGCGTGGATTGGCCTCCCTATTCGCCAGACATGAACCCCTGTGACTTCTTTCTGTGGGGACACTTGAAAGACCAGGTGTACCGCCAGAATCCAGAAACAATTGAACAGCTGAAGCAGTACATCTCATCTGCATGTGAAGCCATTCCGCCAGACACGTTGTCAAAGGTTTCGGGTAATTTCATTCAGAGACTACGCCATATTATTGCTACGCATGGTGGATATGTGGAAAATATCGTACTATAGAGTTTCCCAGACCGCAGCGCCATCTGTTGTTGAAAATTGTAACTACTGTAATTTCGAAAGTTTGTCTGCCTGAAAATGTACTGTTGTCCCAAGCATATTGCAACAAACGGTGTATTTCTATCGCTGCTCGTTTAGTTTTTATTGCCGTTTCAAATATAATGGTCGTTTTTGAAACACCCTGTATCTACAGCTCGTAAAAAATAGATACGTGTTTCGAAGTTGTACTGACCTTCAAAGTAGTCACCAGAATTGTGTATAACCCGTTTCCAGCTACTTGGAAGTCGTAGGATACTCTTAGCAGTGCCAGTTGTGTTGACAGTTAGAGCGGTGCGGTCTATTGCCCGACGAATTTGTAGCAGTTCAGAAGCGAATGCCGTGAAGTGTTTCCTTCGAGTTGAACTCACGAGGGCTTAAATCAGGTGAGTGCAGCAGCTGTTATGGCACTTAGCAGCCCCTTCAGTCAAACAAATCAGTAACGGCTTGCATTGTACATGCTTGATTATTGTCCTGCAAAATAATGGTCAGGTGCTGGAGAAAGTGTCATCACTTCTGTCCTCAAGCTGGTCGTAGGTTGGTTCCAAAAATTACTTCTAGTGGCGTATAATTACGTGACTCTGATGTTATAATCAGGTGGGTACTGAACCCTCCAAGATGATAATGTACTGACTAGAACACCGTAAATGTCGAGGAATGCAGTAATAAGCATATGAATGGAATAACACGCCTGTCCCATTTCGCAGTAGAAATCATATTAAGTAACATTTGTAAAGTGTTTTGAAGATGTAATTAGAATTACGTTACTCTGCGACAACATCTCTTAATCGTTTAAACCACTTTATTTGAGCGTGATCCATTCACTATGAGTACGGAGCCAGAATGATGTTTTCATTTTCTTATAGAAACCAACTGTACCCCGGCCGAAAAGGTAGTCCATGCCAGATAATGAGCTTCAAGTGTAATCTATAATCTATACTGCCTACATCCTTCCAGTTCTGCTGACTGAGGTGTAAAACTTCCTTCCAAGACATCGAAATGAATTAAAGAGCAAGCAGAAGCAGGTATCCTTAAATACACCTATGGCAAAGTCATCTTCCGGGATTGATAATTCTCTGCTTATACACTGACACCAAACACCAAAAACTAATTAATGCAGAGTTATGAAATTTCAGATATATATTTTTTAGGGCAACTTACGTAAGTGATTAGCACCGAAAGACTACAGGTTAATGTAAGCGCGAGATATGTCACACTAAACGGGAAACGCTAGTACATTAATAACCGGTGTAATCGCCAGAATGTTGAATTCACATGTATTGTGTTATAAAGGCGCTGGATGTCAGTTTGTGCGATTGACTTCCATGTCTGTTGCACTTGGTTGATCAATACTGCGAATGACGCTGGACTTGTCGTACAATGATGTCCCATATGTCCTCGACTGGAGACAATTCTCATGATCGAGCAGGACAAGGCGACATGTTGACATCCTGTAAAGCATGTTGGGTTGTAACAGCGGTATGTGGGTGAGCGTTATCCTGTTGGAAAACACACTCTGGGAATCTATACGTGAATGTCAGCACAACAGATCGTATCAATAGACCGACGTACAAATTTGCATTCAGAATACGTGGGACTACCACGACAGTGCTCTTTCTGTCACACGAAATCGAGCCCCGGATCATAGCTCCAAGCGTAGGTCCAGTGTATCTAGCACATAGACAGGTTGGTTCTAGGCCCTCAACTTGCCATCTCTGAACCAACGCACGGCCATCACTGGCATCGCTACAGGACCACCTTTAATGAGAAAACACAACAGACCTCCACCCTGCCGTTTAATGCGCTCTCAATTCAAACACTGAGGTCACAGATGGTAATGGTTTGCGGTCAATGGAATGCACGCTAAAGGGCATCTGGCTTGGCCAATTGCTGCTCAGATTGCAGCTGTAGGTGCAGTACGCTGCGCCAGAGCCATACAACGAACATGATGGTCTTCCCTCTAGGTAGTGCCATGAGGCCCTCCGGAGCCTGATTCTCAAGGGACTGTACAGTCTCGTGACCGCCACTGCCAGCTATCATGTTCTACGTTCTTGCCAAGTCTATCTGCAGTGTCGGTGAAGGAACATCCAGTCTGCCGTAACCCTGTTTCAAGATCTCGTTCAAACTCAGTGAGGTATTGATAACGGCGTCTTTGTCACTCTAAAGGGTTCTTCACTAACATCAGTTCACCACGTGCAGTGTCAAAGGTAACTAACGGTCATGACCGTATTTAAAGCAAACCTAATTTGTATCCTCATAGTGGCGCTACTAGAGCCACTCGTACAGGACTGGTGTGAAAATGGAATAGCTATCGTCTTTCAAATGTAGAAACACGTCTACCAACTTTCAATGTCACACAACTCCTTACCGGTGTTCCGGTGTTTTATATTTATATACGGGGTGTTACATAAAGAAAAGATGTTATATGGACATGTGTCCGGAAACGCTTAATTTCCATGGCAGAGCTCATTTTAGTTTCGTCAGTATGTACTGTACTTCCTCGATTTACCGCCAGTTGGCCCAATTGAAGGAAGGTAATGTTGACTTCGGTGCTTGTGTTGACATGCAACTCATTGCTCTACAGTACTAGCATCTAGCACATCAGTACGAAGCATCAACAGGTTAGTGTTCTTCACGAACGTGGTTTTGCAGTCAGTGCAATGTTACAAATGCGGAGTTGGCAGATGCCCATTTGATGTATGGATTAGCACGGGGCAATAGCCGTGGCGTGGTACGTTTGTATCGACACAAATTTCCAGAACGAAGGTGTCCCGACAGGAAGACGTTCGAAGCAATTGGTCGGCGTCTTAGGGAGCACGGAACATTCCAGCCTATGAATCGCGACTGGGGAAGACCTAGAACAACGAGGGCACCTGCAATGGACGAGGCAATTCTTCGTGCAGTTGACGATAACCCTAATGTCAGCGTCAGAGAAGTTGCTGCTGTACAAGGTAACGTTGTCCACGTCACTGTATGGAGAGTGCTACGGGAGAACCAGTTGTTTCCGTACCATTTACAGCGTGTGCAGGCACTATCAGCAGCTGATTGGCCTCCACGGGTACACTTCTGCGAATGGTTCATCCAACAATGTGTCAATCCCCATTTAAGTGCAAATGTTCTCTTTACGGATGAGGCTTCATTCCAACGTGATCAAATTGTAAATTTTCACAGTCAACATGTGTTGGCTGACGAGAATCCGCACGCAATTGTGCAATTACGTCATCAACACAGATTTTCTGTGAACGTTTGGGCAGGCATTGTTGGTGATGTCTTGATTGGGCCCCATTTTCTTCCACCTACGCTCAATGGAGCACGTTATCATGATTTCATACGGGATACTCTACCTGTGCTTCTAGAACATGTGCCTTTACAAGTACGACACAACATGTGGTTCATGCACGATGGAACTCCTGCACATTTCAGTCGAAGTGTTCGTACGCTTCTCAACAACAGATTCGGTGACCGATGGATTGGTAGAGGCGGACCAATTCCATGACCTCCACGCTCTCATGACCTCATCCCTCTTGACTTTCATTTATGTGGACATTTGAAAGCTCTTGTCTACGCAACTCCAGTACCAAATGTAGAGACACTTCGTGCTGGTATTGTGGACGGCTGTGATACAATACGCCATTCTCCAGGGCTGCATCAGCGCGCCAGGGATTCCATGCGACAGGGTGGATGCACGTATCCTCGCTAACGGAGGACGTTTTGAACATTTCCTGTAACAAAGTGTTTGAAGTCGCGCTGGTACGTTCTGTTTTGTGTGTTTCCATTCCATGATTAATGTGATTGGAAGAGAAGTAATAAAATGAGCTCTGACATGGAAAGTAAGCGTTTACGGACACATGTCCACATAACATATTTTCTTTCTTTGTGTGTGAGGAATGTTTCCTGAAAGTTTGGCCGTACCTTTTTGTAACACCACACACATATATATATATATATATATATATATATATATGCTTCAGTGTATTTAGTTACCTGATAGTCTGACTTTCATACTCTAAGAAATTAGGTATCAATGGAGGTAATATTTTCATTATTTACATCGGGAGTACAAACTGACATTAAAGAAGTTACATCGTAGTACTGACATAGTTAATTCTTCGGGGAACAAAATTTGTAGACAAAAGTTAGCTTTAAAGAAGAGGAATGACTATTGCATGATCTTAGTAAGAGTTTTCTCATGTTGTTATTGTCAGAAAGGTGGTTACCTGAAGGCAATA
Organism: Schistocerca cancellata; assembly: GCF_023864275.1. Taxonomy (NCBI): domain Eukaryota; kingdom Metazoa; phylum Arthropoda; class Insecta; order Orthoptera; family Acrididae; genus Schistocerca; species Schistocerca cancellata. The sequence goes on along the minus strand of NC_064629.1, from coordinate 388,520,959 downwards.
CGTTGTTGAAACAACCATTGCTCAGTTTTCTGTCACTTGTACCACGAATTCTTAGTTTCTACCGTGCTCTAACCAGACATTACTTTGAAATAGTGGCTATGTTGTGGGCCAGTCTTTGTTTATCTATGCTATAGTTTTTTTTCGATGTCGTTCTTTAAGCTCGTCGTGTGCTGAAGGAGATGTCAAATAAATTTGATTTTTAGAATTTTATGGCGTTAATCAGTGTCAGCCCCCACTTTAGTTTCTGTTTCCATCGACGACTATTTTATTACTCTTGCATTTTGCTTCTAATATTTCCCTTTCGTGTTTCCCAAAAGTACTCGAATCACAACCGTAACTTGAAACATTAGAAATAATTTGTTTTACAAAAGTTTCCTTGCTTCTGTACTAAAGTATATGTTCGTCCGAATACAAAATTCATTTCTGAAAGTTCTTTTGGTCCTTACCATTCTTCAGTTCACATGTTTTAGACGTCCGTTGTCACTAATTATTGTACTATCCAAATTCACTCACATGTTATCGTTTTGTTTTCCCACTGTGATATTTTATAACACTACCGCTGCTATTATTGTAGCAGTTCGCCGATAATGTTGCTCCTATGAAAGAGACTTAAAATGATCGTACATCGTGTGCTAATGGAAAAGGTATCAGTCTATGTTCCGTTATGCGGAAAATTACTGGGAAACGACCGGCAGCCTAATTAGACAAAGTGATGCCAAATTATAATGCAGTTCATCAAGAAAATTACCTACTATATGTGAATTCACTCGGTATTAAAATCTGTTTTTTAAATAGGACACTAAAACAGCAGTACAATGTACCAACTACCGGAACAGCAGATCGTCATGAGCAACACAGTAGTAAACATAAACCTTTATGACGACGAACGTCTCACACTAACATATACTTTTTGTATTGAACACAGGAAGTTTAAGAAAATTTATGAGTGTTAGTACATAAGGGAGGAGCACAACTAATTTGGACACGAGGAGGTTTTACCACTGAACTACTGAAAAACACTGACATAGAAACAATTTTTAAATTGGTGTACTGATTAATGTGATTAGTATATATTTCCAGAGGGAGCACATACTTCCTTTCATTTACTAAAGCATAAGCTAATCATGGGTGCCACGAATGTATTATGGTCTGAACAAATTGTAGCCAGTTAATCTCTCAAAAACACAAATGCTATTAAAATGGCAGCTACACATCTTTAGTTCTTTTACTGTAATAATGAGTGTATTAATGGCTGAACATATAGTGTGGGCGACCCATAAACTGTCCTGTCGATTGACTGAGGTCAGTACTAAACACTTCTGGCAAAACATTAAATGGAAACACATGAAAAATAGGAACACATGAATAGTAACAGTTTTATAAACATGTGAAGCAGGTGTTCATCATATAGGTCCTTAAACGGTAATGACCAATAACCACATTCCATGATCACTATTTTATTCTGTTACTTTTAGTGCTGAACCAATAATTTGGTACGAATGAAACTGAAGCAGTGTAATGAGTTCTTTTCCTTGAATTCACGCTATTGGAAAACTTCAACTATTCACATATGCAATTTACGTGGAGTATTTCAGGAACAAAATTAACTGAACACTTAAGACCTTTTCTACTCCCCAAAGGTTAATGTGCACTATTAAAGCGATAAATACTTAGCTGTTTAATAAAATAAGACATTCGGATAAACGGTATCACTATGAGAAGGACCCTGTCTAGGTAAAATGACTGAGGAGTGAGTCAAGGATTTCTACGCAAAGTTGAAAGTAAGTACTTAATATCAATGTGTGATGGAAATTACTAACCCACGGTAACAAATGCAGCAGTAAACTTTTACTTGAGCTGAAGGTGATGGCTGTGGCAATCTTCTGTGGCTAACTTAAAGGCAGTAAAAGTAATCACCGTTCTTGAAGTATATTTGTTCTGAAAATTACCTTATTTGCTCCGAAATCATATGATCACAGGCACTCAATAGATCCCATGAATAATTAGCCAATAATCCTCCACATCCGTGGCATTATTACTCAGTCTTGTCGCTTTCTTTGCCTGCTTCAACATACTAGAAATGAACCGTCTGCATGCTGGCCACCGACTATATCATTCCGCAAAGACTCCTTGCGATTCTATCGAAAAATGCACCTTTTCCGGCCTATCTTGTTCCGTAGATGAGGGACTTCCCTCCAGATTTTACGTATGTACAAACTACATGCCCTAGCATTAAACTGTTCTACAAATACAATTTTAACTTACATGCAACTTATCAGAACACTGTTTTTAAAATTACATGAATATATTAATTTCTGTGAATAACTTTAGAGAAAATATGAAAAAAGTACTTTCATAGAGGTCGAACCAACGAATATAATGACATACCCATAACATGAAGCATAAGAAGACAAAGAAATTACATGGAAGAGGTATAGTCGATATTGAAAATAAGTTTTACAACTTCTTCCGAAATAACTGTTTAATGTTTCTAGCAACATGGTACTTGTTTTATTTAAATTAATCGATAGATTACGGATAACTAGGACGTACACGAAAATATGGGTAGATCAATGCTAGTTGTCGATATTTCGAACTTCAGTTCCCAAAATGAGTTACTACTTTAATGGGGAATTCAAACTATCTGAAAATTATGAGAACCGGCGGTATATATTCGCAGGTGATATATTTGCTTTCAGAAAGTATTTGAAAGAACGTGTTTTCTGAGTAAATAAAGGAAAAGATGGGTAATGGCCGCCGGAAATGATCCGTGGGCCTTGCTTTGCCGGTAGCAGACGCGGTCGGCCGTAGCGGAAGCGCTGCCTCGCGCTGTTTGCATACCGCGACCTAGCCTAATTACCGCTAACTGACTGCTTCTTGATGCTACTGCTGTTTGCACAGGACTAACGCTAATAGACATGCTAACGAAATCTGTGCGCGCCGATGGGCAGAGCTAGCCGTCGCCCTTGTCTGGCGCAACCCTTGCGTTTCTTGTGTGACACCCTTCTAGCGAGAGCTTACTTCCCTGCCAAACCGTGTCCATGCTGTTAATGTGAATACACATTTCCGTTCCTTTGATATTCTGCCTTCTTCTCAAGATGCTGAAGTTGCCTCCATATCATTAATTTTGTACAAAAACTACGTCTCTGCGCTTCTGTATGTGTCGTAAGGAGTTCATCCGGAACGATTGTGCTCGTCATGGGTTTCTTCTGAGATCTCCTGCATTTACAAGATTTGTGGGTTTCAAGGTTTCACAATATAAAATCTGATGAATAATCTACAAGGTGAGTTTGATAAGTTCGTTTAATGCTGAAACTTCCTGGCTGATTAAAACTGTGTGCCCGACCGAGACTTGAACTCGGGACCTTTGCCTTTCGCGGGCAAGTGCTCTACCATCTGAGCTACCGAAGCACGACTCACGACCGGTACTCACAGCTCTACTTCTGCCAGTATCTCGTCTCCTACCTCTCCTGCGAACACTCCGCTGCAGAGTGAAAATCTCATTCTCGTTTAATGCTATTACAGAACAAAGAAGAATTGAAAGATTAAAAGCGGTCTACACGTTTTGACTGGTATTAATTCGGATAGGCGCTGCGAGGTACGAATCTTCTCCTCCCTTCTCCAGCTATATTATCCAACACTTCTAATTGTCTAGTTTACAGTTAGCTTAGTAGATGCACAATTTGCCCTACAGCCATGGTCTTTCTGCTCACTTTGGACTCGAAAGGAAGGGAGGGACTCGTAGTTTACTGACTTCTGCCATATACACTAATCTGCCGCGCGTGGAATGCCCTCCATTCCTCGTAGCACGCATTCTTTTCGAAGGCCTGAATTTAGACTACGTAACGGAAGGATGCTGCCGCTCGGGATTAGCCAAGCGGTCCAAGGCGCTGCAGTCATGGACTCTGTGGCTGGTCCCGGCGGAGGTTCGAGTCCTCCCTCGGGCATGGGTGTGTGTGTTTGTCCTTAGGATAATTTAGATTAAGTAGTGTGTAAGCTTAGGGACTGATGACCTTAACAGTTAAGTCCCATAAGATTTCACACACATTTTAACATTTTGAAGGATGCTACGGATACGGTACGGACATACGGAGACGAAATACACTGGCACAAAACTTCAAAATTAATCACAGCCACCTCTGTTAGGTAACTCTTCGCGTGGATCCCATAGGGTTTGGTCTCTCGCTGCTGATTAGATAAAAGAACTGTGAAAAAATGAAATCGCATTCTCAGCTGCGTGGGTTGGAAAATAGAATACACGTTATCAACATTCTGCATTTTTATTCTTTATGTCACACACATTTGCAGGCGTCTGCCCGTAGAGGGCTCCGAACTGTAGCTTGCAACTTGGCGGTTTGTGACGTAACTATGTCGGTGTGTGAGAAACAGTGTGCTGTAATCTAGTCTTGAATTCGAAGAGTTCGTCCCCACACGTAGCACCTACTCTTTCAGAATGAAAATAAACAAGCGCCGCCACATTTGTAACAGTCCGACGCCATGGGTTCACTGTCATCAATCATCCTCCATACAGTTCCGACTTGGCACCATCTGATATGTACCCGTTTACAGAACTTAAAAAGGCCTTCGAGGACTTTAATAGTGGTGAAGCGATACCAACAGCAGTGAGGTTCTGGCTCCGTCAACAAAATCAAACGCTCTACGTGTCGGTATCGACAAAATGATCTGTCGTTGGGAGGAAAGTGTTTGTCGCCAGGGGGATTATGTTGCGAAATGAATACAAGGCAAGATTTATTAACAGTCTTTAAGTGTTTTCACATAAAAAATTCGTTGGCATTTCTTTTCAGCATTTACCAGAGGACACATAATAAGTGAAGAAATAAAACACATATTATGGGTTGACTCGTGGTTTATGTGTGTTGTGTTTAGTGCATCTCAATACATCGCAGTGAACTCTGTCTTGCATAGGTACTTGTTGTTGTTACTACCTCACCACCTGGTGCACCCGTTCCTTCCTCCTTCTTCGTCCTTTTGTAGCGGAGGGAACTAGTCAGCTTATGAATTCTATAGCACTTTATAAAAGGAAAAAAAACTTAGACGTATAGTGGTTGGGAACTCTCTAACCGTGATGATATAAATTCACGTTGAAATCTGAAATGCCAACCATCATTTCATACATCACCGCTTCCAGTAGTGCTGTGAAATAATAATAGGTCTGGATTATTTAATGAAATTTCTCGTCAAAAACATAACTCTTGTTTATTGATGCAAGCTACTGTGCAGTGTCGATCTTTTTTATTTCGAGTAATTTTAATCTGTATGAAGCAAATTGTTTTAACGCTATATTAACGATTTAATTAATACCTACTGTGACACATCTTGTGATGCAGCATTTGTGACATCTTCAAGATGTGACAGATTTAAAAACTCCTGAAGCAGTTCGCGAAATGCACCACAAGGAAGTGCGCCAGGAAGGCTACGGCAGTTTAGGTTGAAAGATGGCTGTCCTATTTGCTATGATAGTTCTGAGTATGTCAAACATGAGTTACTTCCTAAATCTCATATATCTTCTGAAGCCTTTAATATCACTTTATCATTGCTTTTATAATTATACACTTTGGAATTATGTTCGACACCTGAGTTAGTCGTCAGAGATGTTAGCTTTACTTTGTCAGAGTAGAGTCCGAATATAGTAGTAGCAACTGTGTGGTAATGTATTTGATTTGAAACGGTCGGAATCTGGCCTGCCCTGTAGTGGAGGCAGCATTATTTGGACCAATTTTTGTAATATAATGTCTAAAGAGAGATATTAAGCAGAATGATTATAATATTGTGTGAATGAGGAAAGGTAACATTTAAATGTAACGTGGTTTCTTATATTGGTAATTACTGTTCGCAGCTCGTGGTCGTGCGGTAGCGTTCTCGCTTCCCGCGCCCGGGTTCCCGGGTTCGATTCCCGGCGGGGTCAGGGATTTTCTCTGCCTCGTGATGACTGGGTGTTGTGTGATGTCCTTAGGCTAGTTAGGTTTAAGTAGTTCTAAGTTCTAGGGGACTGATGACCATAGATGTTAAGTCCCATAGTGCTCAGAGCCATTTAGTAATTACCTAGACGTTGAGTGTTATAACAGCACTTATGATTTAGATTTTCTGTAAGGTTTTTTGTAATGCAGTTATAAGTTTCTGTCTTTCACTGCAGTGATAAATGTAAAGGGACGTTTTGCGAATTGTTTCATGCATGAGAAGTGTGGAGACTTGTATTGCTATTTTGACTCAATGAAGCTCAATTAAAACGATTCAGTTATTTCTTTGTCTGCGAGATTGGTACCCAATTTTTTATTTGCATTCATGGTTATATTTGACTGCACACTTGCACTGCTCATAGCGGGTTGTGTTCTGAGTAAAGTTTTTGAGTATAAATGACATCCTCTCTCGCGTTGCACATCGCGAGTATGGTGAGTGAAAATTAATTTTGATAATCAGATCATTATTTTACAAAGAAAACAATGTTACACAGCAGACAAGCAGTCCACTGCGCACAGCTAAGCCATAAAATTCATTATCATTGTTGTTCAGGTGAAGAGTCAGGCATAGTGATTATCAGAGTGCATTTACGAGAATAATATCAGTATAAGGTCAGAGGTTTAATGCGAATGAAACATTTTTTGAAAGTGCTACATTGTCATTTCAAAGAGATTTAACAGGTAAAATCAGATGCGTTTTATTCAGTGATCATTTGTTGTGTAATTACGATAATAGTTCTGGTACCGAAATTGTTTTCTAAACTAATGAAGGTTTGCAACATTCAGGACCAACATTTAACACAAAGACGTTTTGTCACAGAGTCAGACAGCGTACGGAAAGTTTATTGAGAACAGACTTCTTTCTCGCAGTTGTATTGTTAGATGGATCGGTTATTCGATTTCATATCGTATATCTATCTCAAATGACCTTCAGATAACTCCACCACTGCCGGTCCCAAGTCCGGGGCCTCATTTCGCAAGTGATGAGGAAGGAGGAGGGGGAGGAGTAACACCTCGTTAAAAAAAACCTGGGTCCATCTGGCTCCGGATGGTAGCACCCTGTAAGGGCCCCTGCCTAGGGTTACTAGGTGAAACCTGGTCAACGGTCTCAAAGGCGGAAGAGGAAGTTCAGATTCCCAACGGCAGAGAGAGCGGAAGAACTACCTCCAGGACTCACAATCTTGATTGTACATTTTGTGGCCTTTGGGCCACACCCAAAATAACTTTCATCAATCATGGAAGTGTGTGATGTAAACTATTTTACCCCAGGTGGACGATCCACCGTACGCCAGTACGTCAGCAGACATTCGGATTCTGGGGAGTCTGCAACATTGCACAAAGACAAGTCGGAGTGTCTTGGAATCTCATCCAAATTTCAGTAGAGGCAATCAACGTACCTAGCAACTTTCAGTGCAAACTCATTGTTGAAAACCGGAAAACTAAAACATCTAACAGATACGCTAAAGAACCACAACATACTCATAACAGCCATTCAAGAAACACGATACATGGATACAGATACCTTCGATTCCGAAGGTTTTAGGATATACAAAGGGAAAGTGGGACCGAGAGTAATGAAAAATGTACCACATCTTGGGACAGCCTTTATAATCAACAAACAAATCTTGAACTCAATAGTTGGCTTTGATTCCCAGTCAGAAAGAATCTCAAGTCTTACATTCACAAGCACAAACAAAATCTACACAATTATCAATGCACATGCCCCTATAAACGAGGATAACAGGAAAAAAAAAGAAAAAGTGGAGGCCTTTTGGATGATGATGATGATGATGATGATGATTTTTGGTTTGTGGGGCGCTCAACTGCGTGGTTATCAGCGCCCGTACAATTACCCAACCTTTGTTCAGTCCAATTTCGCCACTTTCCTGGATGAGGATGAAATGATGAGGACAACACCAGCACCCAGTCATCTCGAGGCAGGTGAAAATCCCTGACCCCGCCGGGAATCGAACCCGGGACCCCGTGCTCGGGAAGCGAGAACGCTACCGCGAGACCACGAGCGGCGGACAGGCCTTTTGGAATCATCTAGACGACATTATTCAGAAAATTCCAGATAAAAACATCATCATTCTTCTTGGAGATTTTAATGCACAGATTGGTAAAGAAAAAAGATACAAGAAAATAGTTGGAAACTATCCTGCACACAAGAGAACAAACAGAAATGGTGTGAGACTAATAGAACTTCGCCAAGCACGCAATTTAAGTCTTAAATCCACAGCTTTCAAGAAACTACCGCGAAGACAAAAGACATGGGTATCCCCAAATCCTAGCCTTGGGGAATTTCAACTTGATCATGTGGCAATCAAGAAGATTTCTAGCAAAGAAATCATGAACGTTAGGGTACTCAGGGGTGCAAACTTGGATTCAGACCATTACCTTTCTAAAATTAAGTTCAAAGTCATCCCAAACAGGAAACGCAGCATGAAACAAATTAAGGGTCGGAAGTATAGCACAGAAAAGATATTAAAATCAGATGAATTCACAAAAGCAACAGAAACCATTCAGACACAAAGCTGGGGGGATATCAAGGAAAACCTCATTACTACAGCTGAACGGATAGCACCTAACAAAAAAAGTAAAAAACATGCCTGGTGGTCGCTGGAATGTGATGCCCTCATTGAAACAAGAAAACAGGCATGGCAAAATTGGCAATCACAGAAAACAGAAGAAAGTAGACTGAATTTCATTACAGTTAGAAAACTGGTAGATAAAGATATAAAAAGGATTAAGAAGACACACGAAAACAAAACTCTCCTCCAAATTGATGAAGAATTTGCAAAAAACAACACAAGGAGCTTTTACAGAACTTTCAAACAAAGGTTATCAAGATACAAAGCACCCACTCTCCAATTTCGAGATGTAAATGGGACCATCGCTCACAACAACGCGGAAAACTGCAAAATACTAGCAGGCTACTTTGAGAAACTCTTGAATTGTGAACCCATCCTTGAAAAATTTGAATCCATTCCAAACAACCGTGAGAAGCCGGATTCAGAACCACCGACGACTGAAGAACTACAGAAGGTCATTTCAGAACTTAAAAACAACAAGGCGTCCGGAGAAAATCAAATAGTGGCCGAACTATGGAAAAAGACTGACAAAAATGCAGTTACATCCCTAAAGTGTGTTTTCGATCAAATCTGGAAAGAAGAAGAGATCCCCGCAGAATGGAGAACAGCTCTCATCCACCCTATCCACAAGAAAGGTTTGAAGACAGACCCCAACAATTACAGAGGAATATCACTGCTGGATATGACGTACAAGATTCTTTCTAAAGTCCTTTTGAACAGGGCAGAGCCGCAATTGGATCCTCAAATCGGGGAATACCAGGGAGGTTTTAGAAAGGGTAGATCATGTTCGGAACAAATACTAAACCTCAAAAACTTTATGGCATACCAAAAATCAAGGGCAAAGACATACGTAATCTCCTTCATTGATTTCAAAAAAGCATATTATTCGATTGATAGAGAATCTCTGTTATCAGTTCTGGAAGAAATGGGTTTGGATAAGAAAACAACTAATATTATAAAAGCGACCCTTACAAATACATTTTCGAAAGTTAAATTTATGGGCGAACTATCGGAACCCTTTGAAATAAAAACGGGAGTGCGACAGGGCGATGGGCTCTCACCGTTGCTGTTCAATTGTGCGCTTGAGAAAGTAGTCAGGGAATGGAACACAAATATTAAGAGTGGTATAAGATTGGGTTGCAAAAAGAAGAACCTTAAAGTAAATTGCATTGCTTTTGCAGATGATATGGCCCTATTTGCTGAAACAATGGAAGAAGCACGGGAGCAAATCCTTGAGCTAAAGAAACAAGCAGCTAAAATTGGTCTTCACATCTCCTCTGAAAAAACTAAGATATTGACAAACATCAAGCACTCATGTAAATACCTCAAAGTTCAAGAACAGATGATTGAAATAGTAAAAGAATTCAAATATCTCGGAGAATGGATTACTTGGAATGCTGGGGAAAGCAACGCAATGGAATCCAGAAAAAATAAACTTGAATTGGCCTTCCAACTAACAAAAAATACATACAACAAAAAATCCCTTTCATGGGGGTCCAAAATTACACATTACAAGACAGTGATTAAGCCAGAAGCACTGTATGCAGCAGAAACACTTAACATGAATTTCAAAGGCCAAATGGAGAAACTTGAGGTAAAGGAAAGAAAAATTTTAAGAAAAATCATTGGGTCAAAATTTCAAGACAATAAGATAATATACATAAAAAATGAAACTCTCTACAAGAAAATTGAAAAACTTTCAGATTCTATGCGAAAAAGGAGAATAAATTTTTATGGTCATCTTCTCAGAATGAATTCCAACAGATTAACTAAACAAATCTTTGACTTCTTCCGTAACCGAAAAACGAAGCCCAAATGGTTTAAAGAAACTGAGAAAGACCTAGTGGAATTAAATATTTCAGAAATTTCACTTATTGATCAAACTGATAAATTAATTACTAAAGATGAAAACATAAGGTTCCAAGACAAATCCACACAAAAGTCCAAATCCTTCATCTCGGAAGAAGAGAGGAGAAGAAGATCAGAAAGAATGAAGAAATACTGGGCCCTAAGAAAGGAACAACGCACAAAGAAATGATTGATCCAGCGTACCCCAAAGAGGGTGAAACGAAAGAAGAAGACCTTCAGATATTTTCAGTCAACATTTCTCAGTTACTCAGCTTTGCATGTTTTACCAACCGAATTTACGATTATACGAGTGTTAAACATTTTAAAGGATACTTTTTGGTTTTCGATTCTCTCGCCCATGAACTCTGCTACCAAGGGACATCGTAGTGCACCCCATCCGGTGGATCCGCGCTCACTGCAAAATGAGTGGCGGGTTGTAACGCGTTGGCATCGCGCGTGGCAGAGGACCAATGTAGATGCTAGTGGACTGGCCTCGCCTATTAGCCTTCTTAGTGAATAGGTTGGTGTTCCTTCAGGAGGATTCGGGCTGTCACATGTGAGCAAGGGCATACTGGTTATCGGCAGCACCAACTCTATGGGCGTTAAGGACCTCCTTAGGAAGATAGCATTCGGGGATGGAAAGAAAGCCAATGTGTAGTCGGTATGTTTGCCGGGGCACCTCATTCGAAATGTGGAGACTGCGTTGTCTGCGGCTATCGAACGTGCAGGGTGCAGTGGTCGCCAAGTTGTGGCTCACGTCGGCACCAATAACGTCTGTCGCATGGGCGCTGATGCCATCCTCAGTTCATACAGGTGGCTGTCGCAGGTCGTGAAGGCTGCTGGCCTCGTGTGTGCGGTGCAAACAGCACTTGAAATTTGCGGCATTCTTCCCTGAGTTGATCGTGGTCTTTTGGTTTGGAGCAGAGCAGAGGGTCTCAGCCAAAGGCTTCGTCGACACTGTGGCCGTCTTTGCTACAGATTTCTAGACCCATTTTATCGGGTGAGGTCAGTGGTACATAACATAAAGGAAACAGCTACTCGGATAGCAGAGTACTTGTGGGGTGCACAGGGTGTCTTTAGGCTAGGTGGTGGTTTGAGGTGCAATGATGAATACTCGCCAGTTTGTTCCCAAATCAGACCGCGTTCACAGTAAAAACGCTTCGAATGCCAAAATTTTATCAGTAAATTGTCGATGAATTCCTAACAAAGATCCCTTAATTTACTGCCCTACAGGAAAGTTTTCACTTTCAAAATGTTCTTGAGACCGAGAGCTGGCTAAAACTCGAAGTAGAAAGATCCCCGATATTTAACGAGCCATGGAACGTTTAACGGAAGGACAGATTAGACGCTGTAGGAGGGAGAATGTTCACTGCAGTTGACAAAAATATTGTCTCTATTGAGACTGAAATTGAGTATGACAGTAAAGTCATCAGGTCTAGGTGAAACCAAGCTAATTTTTGGAAATTTTTACTGGACATCCAATTCTGCTGTGTGAGTTCCAGAGTAATACAAAGAAAATCTACAGCAGTAGCGCGTAGACACTCAGATCATAAAGTACTAGTTGAAGGCGACTTTAACTGATGGGATACAGACTAGGGCACCTATAGATTCATTGCAGGGAGTGCAGCCAGGCAGTCTTGCAAAGTTCTTTTTAACTCGTTTTCCGAAAACTGTCTTGAGCAGCTAGTTTGGCAGCGCACACGCAATGGAGATATCTAAAACCTTGTGGCTACAAACAGGCCGGATCTTATCGATGGCGTTAGTATATAGACGGGAATTAGAATGATGTCATCATTAGAATGATGTCATCATGTCATCAAATTTACTAGAGTTCTAAAAGCTTATATCCACGAATCAGCACGGTTTTAGAAATCATGGTTACGAAAGTTAATAAATCACTCTAAAAGTTTAGGAGAGCGTTTCTGCCAGAAAGAGCAGGAAATGGATGCCATAGTAATAAACATCCCTGGCGCAGAGAAACAACTGAAAGAACTTAAAACAAATAAGTAGCCATGTCCAGATGGAACCCCAGTTCGGTTTTACAAAGAGTACTCAACGGCATTGGCCCATAACTTAGTTTACATTTATCGCGAATCTCTCGCTGAAAAAAAGCGCTGGTGACTCCTGTATTTAAAAAAGGTATAAGAACGGCCCCGCTAAACTACAGACAAATGTCCTTAATATTGGTCTCTGCAGAATTCTAGAATGTATTCTTAGTTCGAGTGTGATAAATTTACTAGAGTGCTAAAAGCTTATATCCACGAATCAGCACGGTTTTGGAAAGCATCGCTCTTGTGAAACTCAGCTTGCCCTTTTCTCTCTTGATATACTGCGAACTATGAATGAAAGGCAACATCCAGTTTCCATATTTCTAGATTTCCGAAAAGCGTTTGACATGCCACCCCAATGCAGACTGTTAACAAAGGTACAAGCAAACGGAATAGGTTCCCACAAATCGAGTGGGTCGAAGACTTCTTAAGTAACAGTACACCGTGTGTTGTAGTCGACGTCGAACGTTCATCAGAGACGGGAGTATGGTCAGGATTTCCCCAGGGAAGTGTGATAGGACCGCTGTGTGTGGCTGTAGGATGATACAAAATGACAGACGAAATTTTTAGTTGGTGTGTTGAATGGCGGCTGGTTGTAAATGTAGAAAAATTTAAGTTAATGCCTTTGAGTAGGAAAAACCAACCCGTAATGTTTGGAGACAGCATTAGCAGTATCCTGTCTGACAGTGTGACATTGTTTTAATATCTAGATGTAACGTTGCAAAGCGATATGAAATGGAACCAGCTTGTGAGGATTGTGCAGGGAAGGAGAATGCTCAGCTTCGGTTTATTGGGAGGATTTTAGGTATGTGTGGTTCATCTGTAAAGGAAACCACATATAGGACACTAGAGTGACCGATTCTAGAATGCTACTCGAGTGTTTGAATCCCCACTAAGTCGGATTAAAGGAAGACATCAAAGCTAGATTTGTACTGGCACTTTCGAACAACACGTAAGTATTGCAGAGATGCTTCGGGAACACAAATGAGAATCCATGGAGGGAAGGTGACGTTCTGTTCGAGGAACATTATTGAGAAAATTTAGAGATCTGGCACCCGAAGCCGACTGCAGAACGATCCTACTTCCGCCAAAATACGAGTACATTTCGCGTAAGGACCACGAAGATATGACAGGAGAAAGTAGGGCTCATACGTAGGCGTATAGATCGCCGTTTTTCCCTTGCTCTATCTACGAGGAAATGATACAGGCTACCCTCCGCTAAGCACCGTAACACTGGCTTGAGCAGTATGTATATAGATGTAGACTTGTCACATATTTTGCATATTCTGTAGTGTCACTCAATTATGCTTCCGATTTTGGGTTTCTGTATTTTCGTACTGTGAAATTCACCGAAGTTTTTCGTTGTCTTTTTGAACGTCAGAGCTCTCTAGGAGCGTTCGCTTAAGGTAATGTTGTTAACAGGCAGGTGTCTTATAACGAAAAGTGTTGTGCCATTATGCAGAGTTTTTAGGTGATCGCTACAAGGCGCAATGACTAACAGCTGACTGTAAACGGGTACTAAAGAACTGCAATGTCTTTAGTATTGTCGACCCGTCAGTCTTCAGAACCAAGTAATATTATAATAGTGAATATCAGGTTACATATGTGTGAAAATTATTAAATCTGCATTTTACGTCAATTGTTCAAGATACATCTTTAGTGGTAGTATCTGTTGATATATGACAAAACTGTATAAGCGGTTAGTTTGCGGAATCGACAAGTCTTTATAATTCAGGAAGACACAAGAAAGGCCTCGTCACCAGAAATCAGTTTAGTGACACAACAAACACTGCCATGCATGGTATTTCTTAACCTACTGACAAGGAAAACTCCCCATCGCACCCCCCTCAGATTTAGTTATAAGTTGGCACAGTGGATAGGTCTTGAAAAACGGAACACAGATCAATCGAAAAAACAGGAAGAAGTTGTGTGGAACTATGAAAAAATGAGCAAAATATACAAACTGAATAGTCCATGCGCACGATAAGCAACATATAGGAAAATGTGAGCTGCGGAGTGCTGTGGTCTCGTGGTTAGCGTGAGCGGCTGCGGAATGAGAGGGCCGTGGTTCAAGTCTTCCTTTGAGTGAAAAGTTTAATTTTTTATTTTTAGACAATTATTATCTGTGCGTCCGTTATGTTTTCATCACTTTTTTGGAGTGATTATCACATCCACAAGAAAACCTAAATCGGGCAAGGTAGAAGAATCTTTTTACCCATTCGCAAAGTGTACAAGTTAGGTGGGTCGACAACATATTCCTGTCATGTGACGCACATGCCGTCACCAGTGTCGTATAGAATATATCAGACGTGTTTTTCTGTGGAGGAATCGGTTGACCTATGACCTTGCGATCAAATGTTTTCAGTTCCCATTGGAGAGGCACGTCCTTTCGTCTAATAATCGCACGGTTTTGCGGTGCGGTCGCAAAACACAGACACTAAACTTATTACATCAATGAACGAACGGACAGATCATAACTTTGCAAAGCTAAAAAAAGTAAACTTTTCACTCGAGGGAGAACTTAAACCAAGAACCTCTCGTTCCACAGCCGCTCACGCTAACCACGGGACCACGGCGCTCCTTAGCTCACACTGTCCTAGATGTTGCCTATCTTGCGCATGTACTAATCAGTTTGTATATTTTGCTTATTTTTTTCATAGTTCCACACAACTTCTTCCTGTTTTCTCGATTGATCTGTGTTCCGTTTTTCAAGGCTATCCACTATGCCAACTTATAACTAAATCTGAGGGGGGTGCGATGTGGAGGTTCCCTTGTGAGATGGATTCTTAAGGCAAAAAATAGACTGCATTTTCTCAGTTGTACAGAGACGGACCATCAAATTCAGTTTGTAGGATCCGTGTCTCACTTGTAACAGAAATTGTTGCGACACTAGAAACATGTTTTTTTCTTGCAATGATGGTGTTTCTGTTTGTCACAGTCGTCATGACGAAACCGAAGTGTGGTAACCTACATTAGCTTGACAACCTCATCTCGCATGTACGTACATTCAACAGTGTCATAGTAATGAAGACTACGTACTAGTTTATGCATCATACGTATGTGAAAAGGAGCATGAGCCATGATCATAATAAAGCGAAGTGTAAAATGGTGAGCTGTTCACAAGGGGTGTCATATTTTGTGGGTTTGACATGTTATGGGTGTGAAGCATTTGCATTTACTGTCTGTACTGTGCACATTCATATAATGTTAACACACTGCCAACTTTCAGAACAGCACAATGTGATGCTCATTTACAGCAGATTACAAGTAACCGTGAATCATAACATTGTTGTAAAATGTAATATGCATGAATCTGTTGTGTTGGCAAAAGAGCCACCACCGTGTACTAGACGAGGCCGAAAGGCACGCGTTTTAGCTCACGCAGGCTGGCCTGAGGAGGGAAGAACTATACTGACGTGAGGTCTGGAATATGACAAGGAATTAGAATTCAGAAAGCGGGCGTAGTTAGTTTGATATTTAACTTTAATCCATTAATGATGAACGTCGCTCTTGACGGTACATGATTCACAATATCATCTGTTCAGAATAGTAACTGAATATGGCGCCTTGCTAGGTCGTAGCAAATGACGTAGCTGAAGGCTATGCTAAACTGTCGTCTCGGCAAATGAGAGCGTGTGTAGGCAGTGAACCATCACTAGCAAAGTCGGCTGTACAACTGGGGCGAGTGCTAGGGAGTCTCTCTAGACTAGACCTGCCGTGTGGCGGCGCTCGGTCTGCAATCACTGATAGTGGCGACACGCGGGTCCGACGTATACTAACGGACCGCGGCCGATTTAAATGCTACCACCTAGCAAGTGTGGTGTCTGGCGGTGACACCACATTCCTCCTCCGCAAATCGGCGTACGGTTGTAGTATAACGCTTCCGCCCGCCGTGGGGAAGACCCATGTTGACGTATGAGACGAGGTGGGGAGCCTAACAACAGGCGAGGCTGTGCCACCCGCACCCTGCCATTC
Source organism: Schistocerca cancellata (assembly GCF_023864275.1). Classification (NCBI taxonomy): domain Eukaryota; kingdom Metazoa; phylum Arthropoda; class Insecta; order Orthoptera; family Acrididae; genus Schistocerca; species Schistocerca cancellata. Next base: position 388,504,519 of record NC_064629.1, on the reverse strand, counting down.
GGATCGCGGGGAGCTAGGGAACGCCTGAAAACCTACTCCAGGGTGCACGCCAACATGTTGTGTATGCGCCCGTAGAGAGACAGGAGGGGCTGAAGGGTCGACCTCCATCGGGCCGGGGCACCCGACGGGCGAAGACGACATATGGTCCGGAGCGGGCAAGAGTTCCATGTCGGAGGACAACTCGTCACGGGAAGCGACAGGCGGCGCGTGACCCAGGGAGGCGCTCGCGGCTGCAGCGACGCGTCCACTGCGGGCGCCGCCTGCGGGAGAACAGGCGGCGGCGGCGGCGGCGGTGCGTCGCCATGGGGCAAAATGGAAGGCAGCGTCGGCAACACCTGGGGCTGAGGCGAGCCAGTAGATGGGTCCCTGGGGCGCTGACCGGACGGCACCGTCGCTGAAAGCAGACGGGGAGCGGCAGATCCCGTGCGACGTGTCCTAACACAGGGATCTCTTGACGTGAATAGCAAGTTAACTGAACATTTGCGGCACGCAACGGAGGTGTGCCCAGCAGTTTGTAAGTGTCTTGGTTGATCAGTGAAAATGCAGTTCCGGTATCGAGCTGGAATGGTATCACTTTGTCGTTAATGGCCAAGTCTACAAAAAGTTTATTGTCCTGCTGACGACAAAAGCGACTGTCTCGTGCAACGTGAACTGACACTGGTACAAAATCACTTGCGACATGACGGGAGTTCCGGCGACGTCGACCCACACTACTTGTCGGATGAACACAGTCGCTGTAAGAGAGAGTGGCACTGGGCGGAGTGGAATGAACGACATTAATTTCCATGGGCAATGTTTCGCGAGCCTGAGTATTCTGGGTTCGATTCCGATTCCGGTGCGAAGCAAAGGGCCTGGAATGGTTTGGAGTTTCCGATCTGAGCTTTTTCTGGCAAACACTTTGAACATGTCCTTTTTTATTGCAGTAAAAGCAAATAGCTTGGCATGACAGGCTTTTCTCACGCGAATGTTTAGTAGCGCACTGCGGGCATGATTTGAGCACTGCTTCTGCTTGCCAGCACGGCACATGTGGCTGAGAGCCTTGGCGACAGTGGCGCGGCCGGGTGCGAGGGCTGTTTACTGCTCCGTGCAGCTCGCCTGGCGGGCCGGTGAACCTGACATACGGCTGGCGAAGCTTCAAATTATTCCTGAGCAAAGTCAAGTGTGTCCTGCCGATCCAATATGTCCATCACTTGTTGAAGGGAGGGATTGACTAGTTTCAAAATCTGTTCCCTTATACGAACATCACAAACGTTCTGTGCAATTGCATCACGTACCATAGTATCTGAATACGGGAGTCCACATTGACACTCAAAAGCACAGTCCCTAGTAAGGCCTTGCAAGGTTGCAAGCCACTCAGGATTAGTGTGACCTGCTGTATGTTTTGCACGAAAGAAGGTATATCGTTTTGCAACCACATTGACTGATTGTTTGAAATATGTATCTAATGCAGACAAAATTTCTTTGTAGGACAGAGTTGCTACGTCGCATCGGGGAAGTAATTTGACTATCACACGGTGGGTTTGCACACCAACGGACGACAAAAGAAAAGGCTGTGGCTCGTTACCTTGGAACGGCGGCTGCCGCATCGTTTTGCATTGCACGTTGACCTGGGACGAGCTGTCCAAGGGCATCCAGTAATGCCTGCGTCTGCTGATTCTGTAAGCGATAAAATTCGGACACTACATCTGGAGATTGTGGCGAAGCCATGACACAATGTAATCAGGGCAGTATAGTTAAGAACACCGTTTTGACTCGTCGTCAATGTTGTGTTGACAGAAGAGCCTACACCGTGTTACTAGACGAGGCCGAAATGCACGCGGTTTAGTTGACGCAGGCTGGCTTGAGGAGGGAAGAACTATACTGACGTGAGGTCTGGAACATGACAAGGAATTAGAATTCAGAAAGCGGGCGTAATTAGTTTGATACTTAACTTTAATCCATTAATGATGAACGTCGCTCTTGATGGTACATGATTCACAATATTATCTGTTCAGTACAGTAACTGAATATGGCGCCTTGCTAGGTCGTAGCAAATGACGTAGCTGAAGGCTACGCTAAACTGTCGTCTCGGCAAATGAGAGCGCATGTAGGCAGTGAACCATCGCTAGCAAAGTCGGCTGTACAACTGGGGCGAGTGCTAGGGAGTCTCTCTAGACTAGACCTACCGTGTGGCGGCGCTCGGTCTGCAATCATTGACAGTGGCGACACGCGGGTCCGACGTATACTAACGGACCGCGGCCGATTTAAAGGCTACCACCTAGCAAGCGTGGTGTCTGGCGGTGACACCACAGAATCAACAAAGGATGTTGTTTTTGTTATCGTTGTGTTTTATTGGTCTTCACTTAATTTCACTTGAAAAGGCTGACTTCTTTCAAGTGTTGCTCTCTCTACTGATTCAGTCCACCCCCATGTCTCACTTCCCAGTTTCCAATATTTCAAAAATACCTTTCTTTTAGTCACATTGTGTCTTAAATAACTTTTCGTTTCAGTACCTCTTCATTAGTTATCTGATCATCACATAAATGCTTCAGAATTCCTCTGTAACACAAAAATTCGAGAGTTGCTGTCTCTTCTTTTCTGTCATCTATGTCACTTTCATACAATAATTCTTAATACTTTAATTTATATTCTGTGTTAACAAATTCATCCATTTTGTCGCATTTATTCTTCTTATTATGTTTCCATTTTTTATTCCCTTCACTTCAACTGTCGTCTGTTATCTTGCTACCCACATAACAAAACTCACCTTCTATACTTATTCTGTCGTTTCCTAATGTTATTCCGTGAGCATATATTTTTTGAATTGCTTACACAACGTCATCCTTTTTTACTGTTGTTGATGTTCTTATAACCTTTTTTTAAGACAGCCGGCCGGAGTGGCCGAGCGGTTAAAGGCGCTACAGTCTGGAACCGCACGACCGCTACGGTCGCAGGTTCGAATCCTGCCTCGGGCATGGATGTGTGTGATGTCCTTAGGTTAGTTAGGTTTAAGTAGTTCTAAGTTCTAGGGGACTGATGACCACAGTAGTTGAGTCCCATAGTGCTCAGAGCCATTTTAAGACATTACCCACTCCGATTATGGTATCTTTCAAGTTTTATGTTCTCTTAAACAGCTTAAAATGCCTATGGTAAATCTTAAAGATTCTATTTTTTCTCTCAGAACTTTGACATCTTTATTTCTATGTTTCCTTTACTGCTTGCTCTATGTAAAAGTTGAATAACAACTTTTCTCACTCCTTTCTCTATTAATGTCTCTTCTCCAGGTCCTTCGACTACTATAACTGCAGTATGGTTTCTGTAAAAATTGCAAATAAGATTTCGCTCCATCGTTTGTAACTCTGATAAAGTCAGAATTTCAAAGTGTCTATCAACAGTGTATTTTTTTTTAAATTGTGATGTGTATATGCTACAAATCTTCTGTGAAGAATTATAGGATCACTATTGTCTCTGGTGTGTTTGTATTTCCCTGGAATCCAAACTGATCTTAGCCACATTGGCTTCATCTCATTCCTCTGTAAATGATTACTGTTAGAAATTTACAACGATGAATAATTAAACTGTTGACTTAGTAATACTAACAAATGTGATCAGCTCTCAGCTTTGATTCTGGAATTACTAAATTCCTCTTACAGTCAAAGGGTTCCACGCCTGTCTCGTGTACCTGATATGGAATAATTTTGTCATGCTTGACTCTCATCATAATAGTTCAGGAAGTATACCGTCTACTCCAGGTGCCTCGTTTCGATTGAAATCTGTCACTGTACTGTTATATTTTTCTCACAATATCATATCCCTTTTCTCATCTTCATCCACTTCCTATTTTCTTTCCGTAATATTGTTAACGAGTTCATTTCACGTGCATACCTCTTTCATACTCCTTTCACTTTCCAGCCTTCCCTTCTTTTATTAGTACTAGCTTGCAGTCTAAGATTTTAATCTACATACAGTTGCTTCTCTTATTTTAATACGTTTATAATTTTTCTATACGCAGCATCTGTCTATATAATAGCCATGCACGCATCTACAGCTTTTCATTTCTCTTCTAGCCATTCCTGCTTTGGCTGCTCGTGTTTTCTGTCACTTTCATTCTCGGGGCACTTTTGTTCCGTTTTGGCCGTTTCATTTACTGGTTTTACATATCGTACAAGAAAAAGTAACAATATTCACTTTTGGAGAAATGTTGGATATCTGCTTGGATCACGTCATGATCTGAGAATTGTACAGATTACAAATATGCCGGAAAGTCATCAAATCGCGTAGTCTTCCGTTTTGCTTGATTCATTTGCAACCTTTATATATTTTCTCCTCCCATCAGCTAAATGTAATATTATTCGTGTTATCATAAGATATTAGCTGGGCGTTCTCTTCGAACCAAGTTGATCCTCTGCAGACTTTGTAAGTAGGCTGTTTATGTTTTCTTATTGGCAACGTTACATAGCGCTCTGTATGAAAATCACTGGCTGTGCTGTGTGCAGTCTGTGGCTAGTTTGCATTGTTGTCTGCCATTGTAGTGTTGGGCAGCGGCAGCTGGATGTGAACAGCGCGTAGCATTGCGCAGTTGGAGGTGAGCCGCCAGCAGTGGTGGATGTGTGGAAGGAAATGGCGGAGTTTTGAAATTACATATATTATGACTTTTGATGATATTAAGGTAAATACATTGTTTGTTCTCTATTAAAATCTTTCATTTGCTAACTATGCCTATCAGTAGTTAGTGCCTTCCGTAGTTTGAATCTTTTATTTAGCTGGCAGTAGTGGCGCTCGCTGTATTGCAGTAGTTCGAGTAACGAAGATTTTTGTGAGGTAAGTGATTTGTGGAACGTATAGGTTAATGTTAGTCAGGGCCATTCTTTTGTAGGGATTTTTGAAAGTCAGATTGCGTTGCGCTAAAAATATTGTGTGTCAGTTTAAGCACAGTCTTGCATAATTTTTCTAAGGGGACGTTTCATATGTCGACCCTTAGCCGAGGATACCTCACTGGAATCTTCTGATTTTTTCTTGTAGTTTGTGTAATTAGTGTAGATTTTGTTTATTGCTATTGCGTAATTGTAGAGAGAATCTCCTTTGTAGTTGCAGTCTTTCATTGTTGTACAGTAAAACAGTTGTGGCATGCATGTAGATTTGCACCAAGTATTTCGCAGCTGCGCTTGCAATTAACGAGATATTATTTTCAGTGCTAAGTTAATGTGTTCTCTTATTTTTGCTCTTCAAATGGTGTTTTTCTGTGTTATCGTGTGAAATATTGTGACAATAATGGCGTGTGAAAAACGTAACACTAGCCTCCAAAGTAAACTGAGAAATGACAGTGAAGACGAAAGCAGTGTGTTAACGCCACCATGTAATGAATTAACTAATATTCAAAGTAGTAATCTGGTAACTGTGCATAGGGAAATGGAGTGGGCGTCAAATAATGGTGTAGACAGTGAAACAGGTAGTAAACAGGGAAGCATTATCGATCGATCGGTCGGCAACATCTCGCCTCAGGAATCGGGAATGACAGAACACAATATTGCAAATACTGTAGACTCAGGTTTTGGGTTCTCACCGTTTTCTCAAATGAGTCAAGACACATTTTCCGTTTGTCAAAATGTAAATGTTGCCGGTGCAAATTCACTGCCGAAAAGCACTGAGGAACATGTTTCAGATACCAGTGCATTGTTATTACAGTTAATGCAACAAATGGGACAAAGGCTACAAAAGTTAGACACAACGCTTGAACAAAATCAGAAACAAATGGGACAAAATCTTCAAAAGTTAGACACAATGGAACAAAATCAGAGACAAACACAGCAACAGTTAGACACAATGGAACAAAATCTTCAAAAGTTAGACACAATGGAACAAAAGCTTCAAAAGTTAGACTCTGTGGAACATAAGCTTGAACAAACACGTGAAGATTTAGCTACTGAGTTACATAACATTGAATCGAAATGTCAAAAAGTCTGTAATGATGTAAAAACACAAATTTGTGAGCATTTTCAACCTATTTTTTCGCGGCATGAAAATGCATTACACAATCACGAAGCAGCCATAAAAGAACTCCAAACCATTGTTCATGAAAATCATGAGACCTTGCAAGCTAAAATTGACTCAGTTGCATCTGCCGATTCGGTTACGCAACTTGCAAAAACTAAAGAAAACTTAAAGGACACAGTAGATACGATTTCAACACAAATGGACACTTTGAAACTTGGTTCAGAAAAACACACTGAGGAAATAAGTACACTATCGGAGAAAGTAGCCGAACTTTCGGATCAGTTCACTAACTTACCTGCAAAGGTAGATGATGATCTGAATGACACAAGACCTGTAGCCATCACTGACACAGAAGAGTGCGAACAAATTAGGAAGTTCAAACAAAATCAGAATCAAATTAATACGCAACACCAAAGAGAAATCCGGGAAGTACAAGATCAGCTGACACAGGTAATACAAGAATTATGTATTTCAGAGGACACTCGTACCCCAATACGGGAAGAGGGACATAGAAATACGGAACAGCCACAAAATAATAACACAGCGCATTTCGGAAATTATGAAAGAAATTGCTAAGGTGCACCGAATTTTGTAATGGAACCGCCGACACGACGTAACAATGACCGATATGCTACTCGCCGACACGATGATTTTGACTATAAGCTGTTCATTACTACACGTAAATTCAAAACGTTTAAGAATTCTGCCAACGACATTCATCCACAACCGTGGCTCCATCAATTCTCTCATTGTTTTCCTCCCAACTGGTCATTGGAGCACAGGTTAGAATTTATGTGTGGCTTCTTGGAGAATGAACCAGCTGTAAGAATGCGATCGGTCATTCACAATTGTCACAGTGAAGGAGAATTTTACCATGCGTTCCTCTCAGCATATTGGTCTCAAGCTACACAAGACCGAGTAAAACATAGCATCATAATGATGAAACATTTCGAACAATCTGAATTTTCCAGTCTTGTGAAATATTTTGAAGACATGTTGCACAAGAATCAGTACCTGTCAAACCCATACAGCCCCTGAGAACTCATCCGCATTTGCTTAATCAAACTGCCTGAACATTTACGACATATTATTTTAGCAGGACGTTGCAAAGACCTCATTGAAGCTTTTCAGGGACTGTTACAAGAACTGGAAATTGACACTGACAATCGCGGAACGCGAAAACAGGAGCACAACAATTACAGATCACATCCGTCACAATTCCGTGATGACAGAAATAATATACGACAAGGCTATTCTTACAACGTAAATCGTGACCGAAACAGACACCACCCGTATGACAACCATTGGCAGAGTAGTAATAATTACAAGGAAAGATCACCTCTCCGCGGTAATGACTATCACAGAGACAATCAGAGAAACAGACAATTTGGCAACCAGAACTATTATTATCACGGGAGACAGAATAACTTCAGACACAATGGTCCACTGTGCAGTGATAATTCAGGGAGAAATTCTCCACCACGTGACCGACAAGAAAGAAACTATGGAATCTACCGACATAACGACAGACGATATGATCGTAACGACAGACCTGAACTGCATCAGAACTGGCGGGGTTTAAACAGGGCAGGGCCCTCTCGTCACGGTGAATTTGTAGAAGTTAGGGCTCCAAGTCCCAATAACGACGCGCGCCAACATAGAAACAGACAATGACTCGCACCGCAGGCAGCCACTTGCGCCCGCTGGCTCAGGGAAAAATAACATAGTCGCTAACCTTGAGCAAAATTCCAGTATTCTTTACGGACGAATACCGCATGACAATTGCATTCAAGTTGAAACTCTGCATACTGAGAAGAGCAAAGGGTTACACCACATCTCACATGTAAAACCGTTTATTGAGAGATAAAATGTTTTTTTAATTTAGTCTTTGCTATAAAATTTTTCACTTCACGTTACTAGTACTCTTTGTCACACTTACAAACTGTTAACATGCAACTATGTTTTAAAGCTAACTAACTATCCAGTCAAGAACATAGGTAACTTAGACAAGTAATTACGAATGCATTGTTATTGCAAACAGACGACACAGTGTTGTTATGTATACATTCTTCCTTGTTAGTTGCACGATTACGTAACGAATATACGGCTTACATACTTAGAACATATACTGCTAATGAGATTTTAATGCAACATTTTGGGTTACTTGAAAATACATTCTGGATTTAAAGTACTTTCTGTGAAATGCCAGATGACACAGTGGTTGGTTTGTGTGACAGCTACACGATTTTATCACAACGCTACTAATGAGTGACAATTTAGAATGATGCTTTTGCGGTGTATCTGTTTTATATCTGCACAGTTTTTCTGAATTATTCTGGAAAGTAAAAATGTTTTAGTAGTAACTTTTGTGGTATAGCTACAAGGAGACAGCCTTTTCCGTAGCACAACAATACGTTACAGCACAGTACGTTCATCATCACAACAATAAGCGTAATAACTAAGATATCTCTATGCAAAGTATTTCACTTTTGTTTATCATGAGGTAAGTACATTGGCTTCTGCAGAACTTAGCTTTCGGAGGAAAATAACTACAACACTTCCACAGAGATTATCTTACAACAAGATGCACATTTAGCGCTACAGGACACGCATTTCAGTGATTAATTTTGTACTTAAACATTTATTTTTAAAGATTTTTGAATTACAAAGAAAGTTTTCCGTGATACATTTCATTCCATTGCTGTAATCTGTAACACCTGAGGGTATAATTACATTAATCCTCAGGGGGGTACACGCTTACTTTGTGTATCATGTGTTTGGCAAGCACAAGGAGCCCTAGCTAATATGGTATTTGCTTATACAACTTTACACATCGGTACCACATTCCTCTAACACATAAATTATATAGCTATCTGATCATTTAACTGAGAGAGACAAACTTTTTTAGTACGGCAGTGGCAGATGTTTTCGTAATTACACCGTTGGATAACTTCACACTTATGAAATTCTATTTTGTCTGTACTGTGTGAACTGTTCATATTTTTTCGGACACATTGTGATACTATAAGAGCTTTGAATGATGTATTTGGTAAGGGAGCATGATTTTAAAGTACGTTTGAGGTAGATGACACTCTTGAAATGAGCAGGGAATTTTTTTTAGGTTTTGACATTATTGCAGAAAGCTACGACGTTTTTGAGATTTGACTGAGGTGTTATGATGTCATTTTTTTACGACGACGATGTGTATTATGCTGTTGAGGTATGTTTATGATCAATGAGATGATGCTATATGAGGAATTTGATTATGCTACATATTTATTATGATGAAATATTGAAGAAGTTTCGACGAATAAGGTAAGGAATAATGAGTAGTGTTTAGGGACTCTGGTTTGTGAAAAAGGTTGTTGGAAACCAAGAATCGTACTTTAAGAGTTATGAAATGTGTGTGTATATGTGTGAATGTATCACAATGCCGGCGAAAATTTTTTGGACACTGTTATATTTATAGGATTTTGTTTCTACACATTTGCAACATAAAGTCTTGACCTGTGAAATATTTTTATATGAGACTGTCACTGTAGCAGAAAATGCTGTCATAAATATTTCCGTTAGAAAGTTTAGTGATCACCTGCACGTAATGCGTCGTGGGCACCCAGCTGTGTCAGATGCCTGAAAAAAAAGCCATTAGTGAAGGCCTTTTCAGAGGCAAAGGTAGAAAAAAAGAAAGGGGAGGCCATTATCCTCGCTATTGACATTTCCTTGTTGAAAGCATACTGTGGAGCTCGTAATTTATGATATTTACTAAAATGCCTAATGAAATGATGAGAAACATTTTACATCTATTGTCTTTGTAGTTGAGAGATTGCTCATTTTGTTTAATATCTGGTTTCCAGCTGTGTTGCAGCATTAGTTTTATAAAATAAACTTAGATGCATTTGCTAATGTAAACACTTTCTGTCAACAGGTCTATTAAATTATTATTTTATGATCCAAATTCTTCGAAAAAGGAGCTCTTGGAATGGAAAGAACAATAAGAAGGGACTGATAACAATAACTGCATATATAATTTTCTTTTCAAGTACTTGGTAATTTTTTGTAGAATTAGTTTTTGTGGTGCACCACTTTAATTACATAGAAATTAAGATGTGAATATACATTTCCCTTGTCTGCATTATTGTCTTTAGTGTAATGTTTTTTTCTGCTTGAGCTATGTCATGTTTAGATATAAGTTATTTAATTTGCTGTGGCTGTTTGCCAGGCATAGTGTTACTGAATTGGACTTTGTATTACGCTGTTAAGCCAGTTTTACTACGGATTTATTTTCCTTGTTTGCTGCACAGTGCCTTATATTAATTGTAATATTGCATTTGCTTTGCTTATTTAAATTTTTTTCTCATTGCTGTTCGTGTTAATTGTTTTGTGCTGCTGCGTTGCCTCATCCCTTAGTTTAGCATCTGAGCTCAGTAGATTTAAGTTAGCTTAAGAGGGGGTAGACTATAAGAGAATGAGTTGCGATGAATTGGAAGAAATGCATTGAGAAGTTATACGAAAAAAGTACAGAAAGCAGGTATAGGTAGGATTTTCTTGGAAAATAAATAATGAGGTAACAAATATGTGAAATAAATACAGAAAGCATGCTCGGATAGGATGTTTTGGTGGAAACAAATGTTGAAATAAGACGAAAGATCTATGGAATGAAGTTTTGGGTTGGACTGCAGTACCAAATGTTACACTGTGAACGAACCCTGTCCTTTGCTTTTGTGTTATCCCATTATGTGTTTGTGTACCCTTGTGTATTTGTTTTCTTCCTGTCTCTGTGTAGTTTCATAGTTTTTTCCTTCTTCTAATACTAAGCTACATTCACTATGATGAGGAATACTGTTATTCTCAAATATAATTTGCATTAATAATATGTTATTTACTTTGTAAAGGTGTTATACATTATGTATTCTGTTGTGTTTCAATGCTCATGTATGAAGTTGATGTTTCGAAAGTTATTCTGATTTTTTATGTATGTACTCATGTCATAATTCCTGTAACACTGATGTATATGTTTATTTCTATTCTGTTGTAAAGCCTGTACCACAAATGTTATCTGTAGTGTTATGTTCTTTAATGATGTATTTTGTACCTTTGTAATTGTATTCTTATGTTATAAAATTGTAATTGACACCAGTTCATCATATTATTAACTAGTAAGTTACATTTCACTACACACGTTTCTGTTGGTCATAGTATATGCACAATATGTGAAAAAAAGAGGACTATTAGTGTTTGCACGTGTGTTACTAATTCAGCAAGGGACTGGATAACAGCATTGCTGGTTCTAAGGACAATTCCAAAAACTTTGTGCGTGCACAAGTGGTGGTTTATGGACTTGCTATCTTCTCTGCAAGACTCTTCGATGGTGATTGTGCACCTGCACAGTCGCAGCAGATGGCTGCTGGCCATCTCTACAAGGACTACAGTGGGTCTACACCTTTGATGACCCACCAATACCATTATTTCTCATCGGGACTACAGTGGGTCTACACCTTTGCAGACTCACCAGTACCATTATTTCTACAAGGACTGCAGTGGCTCTGCACCTCTGGTGGCCCACCTATACCATACACTCTACCAGGACTACAGTGGGTCGGCTCTGTGATGACCTACCTACCAATCTTCTTCAAAACGTCGAATGACTCTGCTGTGGGTTTGCTCTGTTGTGGCCCATTACCTATCAGCATGTCAAGAGTCAGCACTGTCTTTCCGTTGGAAGGACAACACTACTTCTTCAAGACTGCATGGAAATCCACTACTTCCGTGTGCATTCTCTTTTACTACTCAGACGTTGAGAAAAAAAAAACACTGTAATATTACTGTGATAAATGATCAGGACTGTCTTTGTGGACTGTGAGAAAATTTTAGCCTTTGACCAACATTGTATCAATAAGTGTCTGCATTTGATATCTTTGTTACTGTAATTATGAAAAATTTTATCAAATCATTATTGGCCACTGCCCAAAACAATTAGTAAAATTTTTTGTGGGGAGCATGGGGGCTATGTGAGTAGGCTGTTTATGTTTTCTTATTGGCAACGTTACATAGCGCTCTGTATGAAAATCACTGGCTGTGCTGTGTGCAGTCTGTGGCTAGTTTGCATTGTTGTCTGCCATTGTAGTGTTGGGCAGCGGCAGCTGGATGTGAACAGCGCGTAGCATTGCGCAGTTGGAGGTGAGCCGCCAGCAGTGGTGGATGTGTGGAAGGAAATGGCGGAGTTTTGAAATTACATATATTATGACTTTTGATGATATTAAGGTAAATACATTGTTTGTTCTCTATTAAAATCTTTCATTTGCTAACTATGCCTATCAGTAGTTAGTGCCTTCCGTAGTTTGAATCTTTTATTTAGCTGGCAGTAGTGGCGCTCGCTGTATTGCAGTAGTTCGATTAACGAAGATTTTTGTGAGGTAAGAGATTTGTGGAACATATAGGTTAATGTTAGTCAGGGTCATTCTTTTGTAGGGATTTTTGAAAGTCAGATTGCGTTGCGCTAAAAATATTGTGTGTCAGTTTAAGCACAGTCTTGCATAATTTTTCTAAGGGGACGTTTCATAACTTCACTACGTCCTCTCATAAAGCAAGTCATTTATCGTCCATTGTATTTCTGCAAATACTCCTGTTCCAGTTATTAGTTGCCTAATTCTTTCTTTGAAACTCTCAACAACTAACGCTTATTGGTAACTAACCAGGGGATTCCCTATTTTTCTGAAATTTCTTCTCCTTTAATATCTGTTTTCAGTGAACACGACTGCTCCTGGAAATGTCATACCAATAAATGTGGTTTACAAAATTTCTGTTTTACCATTATATAACGTAGGTGAAGCAGCTTTCTCCCATGTAAACTACCATCTTCATGCCTCTGAAACCTGGTGTTTGTGATTATTAAATTGTGTGCTTCTTTTCCTACGACTGAATTTCACTCTCCAGTCACAAATGTTTGTCTTTCTTAATTTGCTGAATTTGCCCTACATTCTGTTGTATCATTTCTTTTCAATCTCTTCATTATATTTCGTGTTAGTAGTCGTATATGATTCTACTGTCATGTTGAGCCCGTGGCTGTGTATCTGTTTTTACTATGATAACCTGTTCACCACATTTTTTTCATTAACAAATATACTGCCTCATTAACCCTGTTTGATTTTGTGTATCTATCAGACCATAAGCCCTTTCCTTTCTTTGACCACTCTACTCCGTCGGACTTCTACTTATTTGTTGTGATGGCAGATTCCTATGCCGAATTGATTGAACACAACTGGTGCATAATAACAAGGTGCTTTACTAGCTACCCTATGGGAGTGAACGAATATAAATGCAAAATGTCATCAGCTGGGAAGCAAGTACAAATCTCAGTACGAAGCAAAGTCTACAACGACAGCGTCTTAAGATGCCAAATCGATGGCTGAAGGAAATCGAGAGGGAAGGCATAAGACCATGATTTATACAACCTATCAAGTGCCGTGGCAGCGCAGATGCAGAAGGATGGTTGCTTTTGGTTGGTTACCTACGAAAGGCGTGATGCCGCTTTTAGCGTTTCGCTCCTGGAGCTGCAGAGTACATATATCGAGTGGCCTCGTTGTGGTGAGCTGACTACCGATGTTCCATTACAATCATCTGATCCGCTAGATACAGCGCCTCCTTCCCCTCACAACTCACACACAGCACACAGCACACAGCACACAGAGGCAGTAGCGGCGCAATTTGTTTCGTCTCTTGCACGCAGCCGTACAGAGGGCTCTGGTTCCAGCAGCATCTGTATCGCAAGCAACGGATCCCCTGACATCGAATTCGGGTTGCAGGAATCTGAATACGGCGCGACGTCGTCATCCATACGGCCTCAGGGCTGGTGACGATGCTAGAGCATCAGTTGTGAATGAGTGGAGGCTGTAGAGGCAATGGGGGTTGTGAGCGGCCTGCTGAACCCCAAAGAAGGGCGACGACTGCGGGCGCGCATTACACTGGGTGTTAACGGCGTCTGCAAGAGCTGTTCTCCGCCTCAAAGGTGAAGAAACGGTGCAGTGCGTGTGTGTGACCACCGTTTATTGTGACCCAGGGTGCTGACCAAAGATCCAGGCCGCAACTAGTGTTCCTCTACAGAATAGCCTCCTGTGGTACTCAACAACCGGACAGAATGCCTGTCAGGAGAGCTGCAATAGGGCGTGTGGCTGTCGACCACACAGCTGCTTGGCGGTGCTCTTGGTGTACATCGGCAATGATCTGTAAGTATTGAGAAACTTGATTAAGGTATCCTCCGCTGATGACCGACTGAGTGCCTTACACATATTTTCATTCTTTAAGAGCTCACCATGTGCTCTACCTCTCCACTGGATAGCAGTGAAATGCAGGAGCAAGTAAATTCTTCATGGCGTCTATAATGTAGAAATACTGAAAGGACTGGTCTGTGGAAAGCGGCCCACTGTCGGATACTGAGGCTTGTGGAAGTCGCTGAGTGGAGAAACCTTTCGAAACTGGTGATATCGTGGCTAACCTGATAGGGCTGCTTATCGGAACAACAAACGGAAATTTAGAGGAAGCGATGACTAATACCAGTCACATTTTGTTAAGGATTAGACTGACTAAATACAAATACAAGTGCTGCCAAAGTTCAGTGGCGTCTGACAATGGCGAAAACATTTGCGGGGATCTGAATGATGGTGAGGAAATTCATAGCAGCGTTCTATTTCAGCATCTATGCCCGCCCCGTAGCGCTGTCCTAGGGGTTGCGACTTCTTTCTAGAGAGTCTCCAATACAGGGTTATTACAAATGATTGAAGCGATTTCACAGCTCTACAATAACTTTATTATTTGAGATATTTTCACAATGCTTTGCACACACGTACAAAAACTCAAAAAGTTTTTTTAGGCATTCACAAATGTTCGATATGTGCCTCTTTAGTGATTCGGCAGACATCAAGCCGATAATCAAGTTCCTCCCACACTCGGCGCAGCATGTCCCCATCAATGAGTTCGAAAGCATCGTTGATGCGAGGTCGCAGTTCTGGCACGTTTCTTGGTAGAGGACGTTTAAACACTGAATCTTTCACATAACCCCACAGAAAGAAATCGCATGGGGTTAAGTCGGGAGAGCGTGGAGGCCATGACATGAATTGCTGATCATGATCTCCACCACGACCGATCCATCGGTTTTCCAACCTCCTGTTTAAGAAATACGGAACATCATGATGGAAGTGCAGTGGAGCACCATCCTTTTGAAAGATTAAGTCGGCGCTGTCGGTCTCCAGTTGTGGCATGAGCCAATTTTCCGCGGGCTACGCGTGAAACTTGCCCGCACGCGTTCAACCGTTTCTTCGCTCACTGCAGGCCTACCCGTTGATTTCCCCTTACAGAGGCATCCAGAAGCTTTAAACTGCGCATACCATCGCCGAATGGAGTTAGCAGTTGGTGGATCTTTGTTGAACTTCGTCCTGAAGTGTCTTTGCACTGTTATGACTAACTGATGTGAGTGGATTTCAAGCACGACATACGCTTTCTCGGCTCCTGTCGCGATTTTGTCTCACTGCGCTCTCGAGCGCTCTGACGGCAGAAACTTGAAGTGCGGCTTCAGCTGAACAAAACTTTATGAATTTTTCTACGTATCTGTAGTGTGCCGTGACCATATATCAATGAATGGAGCTACAGTGAATTTATGAAATCGCTTCAATCATTTGTAATAGCCCTGTAGTTCTGGTACAGATGCTGGAGAACACGCAGCTGGTTCCCTAGCGACGTAGCCGCGGTATTCTTTTCTTTCCAGGTTTAACAAATTTATTCCTGAATTGGAATCTAGAACAGCTGCCAAGTGTGTAACTTACAAATAGATATGCTCAATGTAGCGAAACAGATCAAATCACTTAATAAACGCAAGGCCTCCGGTTCAGACTGTATACTAGTGAGGTTCCTTTCAGAGTATGGTGATACAATAGCTCCATACTTAGCAATCATTTACAACCGCACGCTCGAAGAAATATAGATTTGGAAATCTGCGCATGTCACACCAATACCCAAGAAAGGAAATAGGAGTAATCCGATCAGTTATAGATCTGTATCACTAACGTTGATCTGTAGTAGGATTTTCGAACACAGACTCTGTTCGAACATCATGAATTACGTCGAAAAAAAGAAACGATTTATGGACAAGTAGTCAGAAAGGATTCAGAAGATATTGTTCTTGTGAAACACAACTAGCTCCATATACTCACGAAGTAATTAGTGCTGTTCACAGGTGCTGTCAAATTCATTCCATATTTTTTTGATTTCCAGAACGCTTTTGACACCGTTCTTCACACGCGACTACTAATCAATTTGTATGCCTATGGAATATCACCTCAGTTGAGAAACGAGATTCCAGAGTTTCTGTCAAAAAAGTCACAGTTTGTAGTAACTGTTTGATTACTGTATTGCAATTTGTATGCCTATGGAATATCACCTCATTTGAAAAACGAGATTCCAGAGTTTCTGTCAGAAAATTCGCAGTTTGTAGTAACTGACAAATTAAATTAAGACTTGTGAGGTTGTGGATGCTTGTAGGCAGCCGTTCATCCCTTGCTGTGTTGGCGTGTGAAACAGGAAATAAAATCATTAGCATTGATACAAGGCACCCTCAACCACAGAGTAAGTGTGTAGATGTAGATGTATGTACATACAAATCACAACAAAAATTGTCGTTACTGAAATATTGACATGTTTATGAAATTCAAACTCGTTTTTCAAGTAATAGCAACTTTTCAGAGGTAAACGAGCTATAGACAGAGCTATAAAACCTATAGTTGAGTTACTGCAGGAGGCAAATTTATTAACGATATTAAACCTTTCTGTTAGTACTCACATCTTACTAAAGATATTACAATTAATGCTATGTAAGTGATCTACAGCAATGGCTGATAATGGACAAGGTTTCGGCTGCATACAAGGTTTGCTCTTTGATTACTGTATTGTAATGTCTTATTTTTGTAATCCATGACAAGGATTTTTTGTGTATTTGTTTTTGGTGAGTTCAGTACCAGCTTAACTTAGCTTCGTCTAGATTCCATTGTCTTCTTCTGAAGGGCATTCCAGCTGATCCGTTCTCCAAGAGATCTGAGTTCCTTGGTGATTTATATTTTTTGTTCTCCCTCTTTCATGTGCTTTGCTGGTTTTTTGTGTTTGGTATTTTCAAAGGAAGTTTTGATATCCATTTTTTTAACTTGTTGTTGTAGTTTGAGGATCTGGCTTGTCACCTGGTAGGGCCATATCATCTACAAAGGATAGACAATTGACTTCGATACCTTTGTTTCCTGTTCCCAGTCGGATTCCACTACAGATCTTCGTGTTCCATTCTCTGACTACTTGTTCAAGGGCGCAATTAAATAGCAGTTAGGAGAGGCCATCTCCTTTCCATCAAAAGGTTTTATCTCAAAAGGGTCTAAGACTTTGGAGTACGTCTTCTTAAGGGTTTCTCTGACTACGTTTGTGGTTTTGTTGTCTAGGTTTAATTATTTTAGTTTAGAGACTGGAGATTCGCGGTCTATTGAGCAGTATGCTTTCTGAAGGTCAATGAAAGTGATAACATACGATTTTGCTCTAAATATTGGATGGGCCATGAAGTTTTTGAAATTTAGAAATTGTTCTGGGTAGGATTTTCCTTTCCTGAAATTCTCTTGCTTTCTCCAACTTAATGATCTAATTGGGGTTGTGCCCCGTCTTGTAGTACTTTAGAGAATATCTTGCGTGTTACATCTAGAAGTCAGTTCCCTCTGTAGTTGCTGCGGCCAGTTTAGGATCCTTTCTTATGGAGTGGGTGGATGAGAGCCGTCTTCCACTCATCTCGAATGCTTTCATTTACGTAAATTTCTTCAAAGATGTTTCGAAGAGAGTCTATGGCATTTTTGTTGACATTTTCCCAAAGTTCAGCTGTAATTCGGTTTTGTCCCAAGGCTCTATAGATTTTGTTGTTGCGGGCAGTATTTCCGTTGTATTGTCGGCGGGCTATATTTGGCTATTTTTTTGTTTAAAAGTTCCTTGTGTTCTTTTTGAAGAAGTTTTCATTGATTTGAAAGAGGAGATGGTCTTGGGATATTTTTATTCTTTTGATATTTTTGCTCACTAATTTTTTTATGTTTAAGTAAATTCGTCTTTTATATTCAGTTTCCTCTGACGGCCACTGTTGCCATGCTTTTGCTCTTAGTTCAAGGAATCTGTCACATTCTTCTGTCCACGAGACATGTCTTTTGTCTTTCGTTATGGGAACTAATTGTTCAGCTTCACTTACTAGCCTTTATTTTATCCCAGTTTTGGGTTTCCATGTCTTCAGTAGGGTGGGGAAACTATTTGGAATTTATTATCTTTCTGGATCGTATTTCCTTCTTATGGGGTGGTTGGTGCCATTCTTTTCTTCTTGGGGTGATTTTGAGTTTTATTTTGGAAACGTAGTAATCAGTATCTAGGCTGGCTCCTCTGGAACTTTAGTTCGATAGCAACAGTGATCTGAAAACTATATCTTAATTTCCACATTTGATTATGTATATCTGCCTTGCTTTTATTACTGATACAGTCGCGTTTGGACCTTGTTGCAATGTACAATAAGGAGTGTTCAAGAATTTTCTCTTAGCTTTTCTTTGCGCCCTTATTGCTTTGATTCTATCATGAAGGGCTTTTCTCCTAGTGGTTCCAGTCTTTTTGGGTTAATCTGCTTCGCTAACATTAATCGAGAATTCTCTGACTGAATTGTTATCTGGACGTTCTAATTGTATTTTCCCCGATCTTTAACGTCTTTTATTGCTACGATTAGTTTTACTGTCTCAATTTGGACTTATTTGGAGTTTAGAAGAGTTCTGCAATATTCCCAGATTGTCACGTTGCTTTAGTTGTTTTACCGCATACACTTAATCTTAGTACACTTTTATGTATCTGAATATAGGTTGGTATACTTCTCAGTTTCTATAATTCCTATGAGTGTATGTGTTCTCTATTTATTGTATTTGAAAAGAAAAGTTTCATGTTTACTTTTAGTCCTCTCTTTAGAATTCCTTCGTTATCTCTCTTTTTATTTAAAATGAGTATCTGAGCCCAATAAATACACTCTCGTTTGATGAAATTGTAGAAGTCTCTCAGTTTTTCATATTTTGAATCTAATTCCCCCTACTCTTTTTTTTCTGAGTGTGAAGTCTCTTTTCATCTTATAGTGACGATTTTCTTAACGAATCTCTTATGGGACGTCTTTTAAATGAGTTCGCCTAAGTAATTGATCTGAAAAACTCTCCCGATTTTTGCCTATTTACTTCATAGAATTTTGGGTAACATATTGTTCTTATTTTCTAAAAATTGTTTTAGAGACCTATTTTTAGTTGTTTCCTTAAGAATTTGTATTTTATTTTCAGCTGTCTCTTGGCAGCGTGGAAAAGCTATACAGCCTATCCCAACAATAGTTTCAGCTAATATGATTGGTTGGCTAATTTTAAACTTTGATTCCAGTCTCCACTACTTCTGGATTACGTTTTGTGAAATACAGCTGGAAACTGAATCGAGAGAGTCTTGTCATGTTGCTTCTGTTGTTTTAACGTATACACTTAAACTTTGTGGACTTTGGTGTATCTGCTATTATAGAGTATAGTCTGGTTATGGTGACAAAAGCGACTGCTTTTGTCTGGATAGCCCACAACCTGCGTAATATGGCATTTTACAGCGATAGGCTATAAATAATAAAATCAGCTTGTCCCATTTTTATTGAGGGGAAATTTTGTTACGACTTACTACTTTTTCCTATGTGCTTGACTTCATCTACGTGTTAATAGTGTAAAAATATAGTAGCAGGTGAACTGTACATGTATTATTTTCCGATAACAGCCGCATTTGTGTAAAAACCAAATGAATTTTATTTTTGCTATCACAGCTACTAGTGAATAGGCGAAAATGAATAGATCAGTGATGGCGTCCTTAGACCGTGCTGACAGCTTGTAGTCCCTCTGTGTTAGAAACGAGTTCAAAAGGAAACATCCGTTTGAACAAGACAACTGTCACTACATCGTTTGCTTTACGAGGTGGTGTTATGCAAAGAGTGGTTGAAATTAGTGCTCTGTAGGTCCGTAGTAGCAGTATGTTTTACAGCTCGTATCCCCAGCTGTTATTGTTAAGCAGAAATTAGGTATGGTTGGGCGTTAGGAACATAATTTAAAGGACCAAATTTCTATTCCCTTCTTGTCCCACGTTCACAGTTTTGTAGCACGGAATGTGTATTCTGGGCGGTAGACAATTCGCCTATTGTTCAGAGCTACACAAACCCCATTTTAGCATTCTATCGGCGTGTTGGCCGAGGTCCACGAACAGAGGGAGCCTGCCAATACAATCTGGCCATTGTTATACGGCTCCGGGATGACCTCGGCGGGGCCACTGTCTTCGTGCAACGGTAAATTTTGCGGCTGGCGCAGAGATAATGGGCGCGGGTTTGTACGGGAAAGAAAGGCCGGCGAGTACCAGAGCGAGAGAGGGCCGACCGCGTTAACGAGCCACTAACGCCCGTTACGCCGGTGACGTCCATAATTCAGCGAAGAAAACGCATAAATAGGTAAAGAGACAGTACCGACAGAGCCAGCGATGGCCGGCTGCTGCGCCGCTGCCACCAAGATACTCTCACTTCGCTTCCAAAATTATCCGCTGTCGCTGCCCCCGCTTCTCCCTGGGGTTTCGCATTCGTTAGGTTAATTGGCTCCCGCGAGTGCAGCCGACAAGTTCATACTGAGGTCCCAGTTTGAATACGGCTTCAGAAGGCCTCGAATGCGCCATCCGAGTCCTGTGCTTTGATGTGTTTTGCGGTCGCGGCCGCCTTCCCAACGAGGCCGGACGCAGCGGCGCGTGCGAAGAGGCTGCCCGCCGGCCATGGCAACGACTCAGCGTGCGCCCGCCCACACAGTTTTCCACTCCGGGTCTGACGGTAGAAGGCAGATTTGCTTGTAAACAGATCGGATTAAAACCGTTTCCCGTGGGACTAACCACAATAAACTACAACAAATTGAGTACCACATGCGTCGCATACATGGCTTCTACTTTTACAGCACTTGCGACAGTTGCAGCTTCCGGCAAAAAGTGCTCAAATGAATACGAACTCGGAGAGTGTGGTAGGCAGTACAGCAGCCATAAGTGATACAGATTGCACGGAGGTAGATAATAGATATAACAGCTCCTTCTTTCGTTTGAATGAAATTACCATGGTATTCCAATCCGTTTCTCTGAAAAAAAGGATATGTAATAACATAAAATTTCGTGCGCAGAACTAGTGGACACAAGAGAGTCATAGACAACAAAAAGAGGATTCTACAACCACAGTACATGTCCACATGCGTGTACTGTGTTGACGTTACAATGCGTCAATGCATGTGTGATCATGTCTGCATCGACCGTTCGACTGCTGAAGGTCACACTGGTGTCTGATTCCAAAACGGGCCTCTCACTGCTGTTGGAGTGTAAATGTCGTATCCGATGCGCTGAATAGTGTGAATAATTTGTGTTATAGGATGTGGCCCATTTCAACCTAACCTACAGTGACTGCAACATATGCGGCAGAGACAATCTTTGGTAGAGTATAATCTTCCTGCCTTCATTCTAACTACAGTTTAACGTCCCCTTAGAAAAATTATACAAGAGTGTGCTTAAACTGACACACAATATTTTTTAGCGCAGCGCAATCTGACATTCAATAATTCCTACAAAAGAATGGCCCTGACTAACATTAACCGATACCTTTCACAAATCACTTACCTAACAAAAATCTTCGTTACTCGAACTACTGAAATACAGCGGGCGCCACTACTGCCAGCTCAATAAAAGAATCTAACTACTGAAGGCACTAACTACTGACAGGCATAGTTAGCAAATGAAAGATTTTGCTAGAGAACAGCCGGCCGTGGTGGCCATGCGGTTCTAGGCGCTCCAGTCCGGAGCCGCGTTGCTACTACGGTCGCAGGTTCGAATCCGGCCTCGGGCATGGGTGTGTGTGATGTCCTTAGGTTGGTTAGGTTTAAGTAGTTCTAAGTTCCAGGGGACTGATGACCACAGCACTTGAGTCCCATAGTGCTCAGAGCCATTTTTTTGCTAGGGAACCAATAATGTATTTACCTTAATAGTGTTCAAAAGTCATAATATATATAGCAGTTCATGACATCCAGTCTTACAAATGTACTGTTTCTGATGGACATACATTAATGTGACACTTGACATAAACATAGGAAATAATGTGTCCCTGACACTTTTTGCGAACATCTGAAATGAGGAATAAAAATTGTGAATTTGGTACTGATCATAGAACAATTTGGATGTGGAAATATTTAATTTGTGTTTGTGTTGTGCCTTACACCAAGTATAGCGTGTATATCAGAAGCATTGCTTAATCAATGAATGATATTATTAATAGTAGGTCGCACCGGAATTGTGAATAACTTTAAAATTATTTTATAACTAATCTGATGCTTTTGAATGTGACACCACTTTATACAAAATGTAAGAGAAATTTATGTATTTTTGGCATGGAAGTACTATAGTATTGCGAGTATCTGTATACATATTGAACATAGAGCATATTTTACATCCTTCACATACTTTTTAACATTGTAAAATGTACTTTGGGATTTATATTATTAAATTACTATGCTAAGCTTTCTATTTCAGTGGTTGTTCCATTGTTATGGTATCAAGGTGTCATTGCATTATGTTTATAATTAATGATTGTGTCATTGACTTTTTTTTAAAATTTTGTTTCTAGACCATTTATATAGATGTCAACTACAATGCCAACTAAGCTACTACCCATTACTAAATCATCATTCTGAATATAGATTTTGTTATGGAAGGAAAAGTAAATGTGAGATACCACCAACTAAAGCAGCTCTGTTAGTCTGTAGATTTTTACACTGCTTAACTTCTTGTCATGCATTAAGTAATCTTCGATTAATTGGAGAGTTTCTGTTATGATTATGTAGATGTAGAGGTTAACTATGTCAACAGATGTCAGCTTTGCTGTACTTGGTATGATGGTATCTTTGATGCTATCAGTTAGTTCATAACTGTGTTTTTATCTTTGTTTTTTTTTTTTTTTTTGGTTGATGCTACCTTGAGACTGTACAATGGGAGAACCAGTGAAATAGAAATCTTAGCTGAGAAACTCAGTAATATACATGACAAAGTATATAACATAGTTGAACACCAAACACAATATGGAATTCATTTTCTTGACATAAACATGACCTATCACAACCACAAACATAAATTCCTAATTTATAGGAAACCCACCATATCAGATGTCATTATAAACAACATATCATGCCACCCAACTGAACACAAATTAGTGTTTTTCAGATCAGCACTCAACTGTGTAAACAGAATTCTTGCTAAACCTGATGTAAAAATAAAAAAAATGAAATATTTTAAAAGCACTAGCCCACAACAATGATTATGGCACATACTCAGTTGACAAATAAAATGAAAATATAAAAATCAACCAAACAAAACAAGTTTCCACACAAAATACAAAACAAAATAGTTCATAACACCAAAACAGCCAGCCCACCTTTTCACAAATCTCCTACATATAAATTAACCTGGGGCAACTGCTCCTACTACTACAGGGGGAAAACGGGAAGAAACTTTGCCATTATATATAAACAGCCAAAGTCTGTTGAAAAACTTTAAATAAACGAAGTTTTTCAGTCCATATATCACAAAATAATCATTCTCTTATATGGATAAAATCAAACCTACATATTCTCCACACTGTAGGCAAAAGAATAAAGATGGATCTCCAGAAACAATTAGAGAATTTTAATCACAACAACAGGTCACCCCACACCATCGTAAATTAAACAACGGACTTCCGTTCCTTTATCAAAGTTTCAAACCATCTTTAAATCTGAAAAACCAAACAACCTAAGAGAAAAAAGAAAAACAAGCCTCCCATACACACACCTTTCCACACTGGCACACCTATGCATCACTCTGTCACTCTCACTCTCTCTCTCTCTCTCTCTCTCTCTCTCTTTCTCTGTATCTCTCTCTCTCTGTTTCTAGTGCTCACACACACACACACACACACACAAATATATATATATAAGTTTTTAAAACTTATATATATCTAGGAGAGTGCTACATGGTTATATATATATATATATATATATATATATATATATATATATATATATATATATATATATATATATATATATATATATATATATAACCATGTAGCACTTTCCTAGATGCCTACATAAGTTTTAAAAAATAAACAAAAATACAAACCTTTATGCAGAACTCTAACATTTTTTTGAAAGTAATGTTAAATGTTTTTTAAACACAAAGATAAACATTATATGTAATTTCAACACCGAAATTATGCATAAAATATCATGCAAACTCATTGTTTAATATTTTGGCAAATAGCACAAGCTACATTTGTAAATTAAATGTATGTTATTTTTGCAGTAATGAATTTAGTATACATAGCTATATGCATACTGTCACCAATGTGTGACATAAATGCTGAACAAAGAAACCTTCTGCTGCAACACCAAGTATAAGAGCATAGCGACTGTCATGCTCCTTCATTTATTTATGCTCTGTAAAAGACATGTATGTTGTTTTCTTGTGGCTGTAGTTGTGAAGTGCTGTAACATTAGTGTCACTGGATGACATAATTTACATTTTTCAAAACAATGTGTGATCCAGAAAGAAACCAA
Organism: Schistocerca cancellata; assembly: GCF_023864275.1. Taxonomy (NCBI): domain Eukaryota; kingdom Metazoa; phylum Arthropoda; class Insecta; order Orthoptera; family Acrididae; genus Schistocerca; species Schistocerca cancellata. The sequence goes on along the minus strand of NC_064629.1, from coordinate 388,479,848 downwards.
CATATACTAATAAGTGTAAGTATTGCATCTAAATCGATCTCATAATGTGAACAATTTTCACCACATTCAGTGCATACATGTTTCATTTTTATGTTTTGACACAGCTACATGACTTCCACAATGCTGCAAACACGCAATAAATGTGTACCATCTGATGATGAATCCCTAGGTGATTCTAAACCGGTAATGAAAAAAAAAACCGAAACATAAGACAGAAGACTCTTGTGTAAGGCTAAAATGGACAGAGGGCCTGATGGTTCCACACATTGGTGGCAGTATCCCAACAATGTCTGTTACACATGTTAGTGGCAGCTGAATCAGTAATATTCAGGGCTAAGAACCTGGTCTTGTTTTGAAAATTCAAGGATGATCCTACATTTCCTATTCTCTACAATTTGCAATTTCAAATCGCAAAACTGAAAGTTCGCTCAATGCATGTACAAACCCAGATGGCAACTCTTATGAGGAATCAATCATTACATCATGTAATACATTGGGATGTAGGGATCTGGAGAGTACGAACATTTGTGGTGATGATGAGATGGACTACATTGAAAAGCCTCCTAAGTTTAAGTTGAAGAAGAAGTACTACTTTGGAACATTAAATGTAAATTCTTTTCTGTAATACTGGGAACAGAAGAAATTGGAATCATTTTACAGAAAAATCGTATACAAATTTTAGTAGTGCAGGAAACAAGATTATTATATGAGAACATAGGTGACACAAAAAACTACAGAATTTATAAGGCAAACCAGCATTAATAATAATAGAAAACATGCCAATATTTGGAACAGAATTTTGTGTAAGCAAAAGAATCATCGACAGTATAACAAAATTTATGTCTAATTCAGAAACAATATGCATGTCAATAATAAAGTCCAAGATTAAAAGCTATATCCTAATAAATTGCCAACACCTGTAATTAATGATAACAAAAGAAATCTGGAAAAAGTAAATCAGTTTTGCAATATTTTAGAATCTGAAATCTTCAACATACCTAAAAACAACGTTAAAATACTTCTTGGGGACTTGAATGCCCAAGTAGGAAGGAAAAGAATTTTAAGAATATTGAAAGTCAATAACCAGCACACTTAGGAATAAATTGGAATGATGGAAGGCTGATCTATATTCATAAAACATTCCACTTAAAATTGATGTCTGCAGAACTTGGATATCTCCTAATCCAGACCTAGGAGAATTTAAAATGGATCACATAGCCATATCTAAAAGGAATATCACAGAAATTATGAACATAAAGTAATCAGAAATAGGGAATTTGATTCAGATCATTATATCTCTCAGATTAAAATACAATTCCTCTCTTCCAATGATAAAAATACGACCAACAAGTTAAACAAACACATATCCAGTACAGGAAATATACAACAGTAAATGTGGAAGAATGTATGAAAGAAACTGAGGCAACAAAACAAAGTGACTGACAAGAAATGCAAGTACAAATTACTAAAGCAACAGAGATAAATTTAGGACTGTCCAAGAATAAAAAGAAAGCATGGCGTAACAAATAGTGTAAAGAATCACAAGGACAAAGAGCTAAAATATGGAGGCATTAAAAAAAGAACAACATTCAGAAGAATTTACACAACAAAGAAAACAAACATCAAAAACAATACAAAAAAATCAAAAGACATTTTGAAAAATTTCAGCTTATGGAAAAATAAGAAAATTTTACCAAAATTAATACTAGAAATATTTATCAAGATTCTCAACATGTACTTAAATGGTATCAAGCACCAAGTACTTGTTTCAAATATGAAACTGGCAAAATAGGATTAAATAATAAAGAAAATTTGGTAATACTAGCAAACTTTATTGACAGGCTCTTAAACTGCCCAGTTCCTACACTTAAATAGCTATTTCCTGCAGTGCTACTAAATCTGCAGGAAGATTTCGCACCAACAGAGCAAGACATTCATGATACTATCAAATCACTGAAAAACAACAAAGCAAGCAGTGAAGGCTCCATGACAACAAACTCATTGAGATAGTCAACAACCAATAGTTCCAAATGAACTACACCTGCTTTTTGAGAATGTCCAGAAAACTGGAAAGATTCCAGAACACTGGAACATAGCATTAATCCACCTGCTACATAAGAAGGGTGACCAACAAAATATGAATATCTATAGAGGAATGTCACCTCTACCAGTGACACAAATTATAATTTATAATAATTATTATCAAAAATTCTCCTGGACAGAGTTTAGGAACTTTAGACAAACAACTGGGAGACTACCAGGGAGGTTTACCAAAGGGAAGATCATGCACAGAATAGTTCTGTACTTGATGTTCAAGAAAAATAACCAACAATAATTCGTTAAACTCTTACAGAAAACGATATCTAAAATTAAATTTATGGCAGGAGTATCTTAGCCATTTTCAATAAAAACTTGTGTTAGATACAGAGATGGTTTATCGACTTTACTGTTTAACTGTGTTCATAGAAAAAATTGTAAGGATCCGGAACTGGTAGGCCAAGAATCTCAAAACTGAACCAATAACTTTAGAAAGAAAAACAAATTTAATTTAGGCAAACTACTTGACTTTTTCAGATGATTTTGCAATCTGACAGACATAGTTATTCAAATAAATCTTCTGGAAGAAATGTCAAATAGAACTGGTCTCAAAGTTCCATGCAAAAATAAATCATGACAAACATATAAAACTGCCCCAGAATTCATATAAACACAAAAAAGCAAAATAAAACCCTAAGTAAATTGAAATTCCTTGGAGAAACTATACAACATCCTGGATTAGAAAATTTCGCAGCAGATGTAAGAGTTAATAAAATGGAGAGGGCATGTGGATTGTTAAAGAATATTTACAAAAAGATATGCATATATAGAAAAACACAACTAAAATATGCACCACAGTGGTACAACCCAAATGTTTATATGGATTTGAATGCCTACGAATGAACTATAAGGTGTGCAGAACAGAAGAACTAGAAAAATAGATAGTTAGAAAAATAATGTATGCAAAAAAACGACAGACGTCTGGAAAATGATAATTAAGGAGCAGATCTACAAAACTATAGAGAAAATATCAGAAGTAATGGCTAAAATAAGAACAATATGTATTTATGAAAGAGGAACTGGGCAGTAGTATGTATTACAGAATTAAGGAAAGATCTAGACAGAAACAACATCAACAAATCGGTAACGCCCCATAGAAATCCTTTTCAAAGAATAAAAAACAGAAGGCTTTCGGAGCAAAAGAAACAATAAATTAGGAACAACATGGGCAGAATAAACGAGAAGGCAACATGGGGATAAGATGAAGGAGTACTATAAAAACAGAAAACAAGGAAGGAAAGGGAATTGAGGTTGTTACGTGATGCTGGTTGGTCAATAAGAGAAAAGGGACTGGTTGTAGTAATTTATGGGAACCTTCATTCATCACAGTCGCAGTGTTCCACATCCACTTTGGATAAACGTTTTAATAGGTATAAACGTTTTATTATAACTGTTATGAGTTTACCGTCTTTTTGCTATAACTATATATATTTTGTTCGGGAAGTCATTCGCTTTGGATATATTTCATGGCATCTGCTACAACGTTAGGGTTTTGGAAGATAGGGGGAAAGGATTGAAAATCGGATGTAGACTTACGTCTTGCGCAGAACCTGTGTCATTCACTGAGGCGCAACGTAAGTTCTAGTGGAACCCCTTTTACAATTATTGTAGATGATGTAGATTTTCATCACTCATTGTCCATCTTTCTCACCGAAATCATTGTTTTAGAGGAGAGGCTTACTAGTCAAAACCACTGAATGCTTCACACCCAAATGAAACAATAAATCAGATAAGAAATAGTGAATCACAGCATTATCAACAGTGAAACAAAGAGTGGCACTGAAAGGAGTATCCAATATTCTGTCCTTGACCGACCATGGTTATTTGTAGGATGCAGTTTTAATTTTAGTGTTGTTAATAATGAGAGCGTCAGGTGATCTCTAACCCTATTGATCTTGTCAAAAGCAGAGAATCGATTCTTCTTGGTGTATTTACTCTATGGACTGCCCTGTCACAGTTACAGGGTGTCCCTGAGCGACTCTGTAGCTACTTTTCTGACTTACTGCTATTATTTGAGTAAGGCCTTACATTTTTTAAAATTTGAGAAAAAGGATTTCCACGTCAAGGCGCGTTTCGTACAGCAACCAGTACGCAGAATGTACTGAAACAACTGTCTTGGCTGCAAATTTGATTTCATACTTTATTTATTCACAATGCACTTTTCGCCTACTACAAAGCACCATCAGGTTGACCATTATAGTGCTGGTAAGTGGGTTTTAGGTGCCAAGATTAGTACATCAGCATAAAGAGACAGGTTTCGTCATATATAGCACATACTAGCTTCGATTTATTTTAGTGTACACGACAAGAGCTGTGTACTTTTGCTGATGCCCTAATCGAGACACCCAAAACCCACTTTCCAACACTACTGGTCAATCTGAAGATGCCTTGCATTAGTCGAAATGGGCGGCAGGAATAACTAAAGCATAAAATCATATCTACAACGAAGACTGTTGGTTTCACCACAATTTCAGTATTGAAATAGAAGTAAATATCCAGTGATAAAGGCATAGACGAGCTGAAATATGAATCGAAAATAATTTTTTACAAACTGAATCAAGTAGATGCTGTTACTGTGATACTAGTTCACGGGTGGAAAATAGCGGTCCGCGGGCCACATTTGGCCCGCTAAAGGTTTTGCGTGGCGTACCAAGGTAGTCTGAAACATCTGCCTTGAACCGAGATTTCCTTCCCGTGTCCGACCAAAGATTTTCACTATGATGGTTGCATCAGTGCGCATGAGCACTACACAATGTAGACACTAATCGCACAAACAAAGTTGATACTCAGCGTAGTGGCTGATGGGAGCGACCATAAAGGCATTTGCCATTTACTTATTGACATGCAGCCAGATCGTACTGTAAATGACATACTATACGCTATGACATTAGCTGATCTTTACACATCTCTCCCTAGAGCAAAATTTCTATGTATGAAGAAATTTGCTGGGAAAAGTATCTCTATATTTGGGCATACACATTGTTGTGAGCAAAGTTTTTCTTGTTGGAGAAAGAACAGGAACAAAATTAGGCCACCTAGATGCTCTTTCACAGACATTAACTTTTAGGCTGTGATGAGAATCTAAACAAGCAGTCTCACTGTTGGTTTCAAAAAAAGTTGTGGGAAAGGGCGATAGGATACATTAGTGTCATTAAAGTAATTCTAAACTTAAATGTACTTGCAGCCATAGATGAAATGAAATTGGCACAATAAATAAATTGATGAAAACTGCCACCGTTTTATTTAATTTACATTTACTGATTTTTATGATACACTTTATACCTTTTCTGAAATGAAATCTTTTTATAAGGCTAGGCCCTCCACTAATCTCCACTTCCACAATGTTGTGGCTCCCGAACCAAAACAATTGCCCACCCCTGTATTAGTTGATATACCGTGTTCGTCGACAGTGTATCCTGTTTCCTGAACGTAATTTTAAAAATTACCTGTTTTGCTTTCTTTTCATTAATGAGAGCTTAAGGTGATTCAGTGATCCTTTGCTTTATTTTCATTTCCCTTTTGAGACTTGACGCTCGGCTTCTAAGAAAATAAAAGGTCAAGAGAAAAAAGACAGGAATTCCAGGCTCCATCACACACATGGAATATATCCGTGTGCCTGCCTGCTCACATATGAAGGCTTGGCAGCCGAGCAACTACACGAAAACGGACGCTTACGTCTCTGGTGTAACAATGTCGCATAAATCACACCGTCTAACTTGTACTTGTGGCTGATCCGGTCCCTCCAGCATTCCCTGCAGCAGAGCGACGTACAATGGTTCATTTCAGCGTAGTAGTTGCTTAATTTCGTGTGCACGGATTAGTGACTTTGAAAGGAAGCCTTGCGCTGGCAGCAAGTTGTGGGCTCCAGCAACAAAGCCGCCTCGGAAGACGGCGCGTTGCTCGGCGCGGAGGGGGCGGCAATGGGGGAGGGGTGGGATGGGAGCTGGTGCGGGGGCCGTGGGCGGTCAGGCGCAGCTGTCCGACCCTCGCCGGCTTCCGCCTGCTAGCACCGCTTTATCCCTTGACCAAAGGCCATGATTTATACTGGAACCCTAGTCCCCGCTTTTGAGAGGAAAGCTCCCTGTTATCAGCGCTTGCGGAGAGGAGGATGGTGAAATTACGCCCTACAAGTACAGAATTAATTGATTAATTAATTAATGACTCGGCGAATGCCAAACCACCAGCTGTGGACAGGATACCTTATTCATTAAAAGGGGGGATGGCAGTCGGCTAATGTAAATACAGGGGAATGGCAAAATGTTTCTCTTTGCAGTCAGTGGTGTGGAAGCATCGTGGAAGCTTCGTAAGTAATTTAACTCAGGAAGTAGGCCTCACGTGTGAATGGCGTTGTTCCATCACGGAAATGCGTCGTAGTGTCAAGCTAAATTCTGTGAAGACCGGGTACGTAATAAGCAGTCCAGACAGTGATTTGTATGTGTCGAAAAATGTTACTAACGTAACGAAAATGAAAACAAAAATATGTAAATGTATAAAAAATTAAAATGCAGTGTTTATTTTAAACTATAGACTAAGAGACCGCAACACTAAATTGCTCTTTAGAAAGGGCTGTGAACAGATGTGCATAAGCCGAATGGTGTAGCCGTGAAAGCTAAAACGATAAGAACTCTTTAACACAACGAGCACACGGAAGCTGTGGTTTCAGTTTTTTACCTACCAGTCAGAAACGGACTCAGTTATCTTCCATATTGTAAGGTGATTACTTGCGAAGAGGGGAAATGGCTTCCTGTAAAAGAGTTTGCAAGTTGATTGATCAGCCTGACCAGTCACATACATACTGTAACACAACGTTGCTAATATATATGGAAGAACAATTGGCATTACGCAGTTTTCGTCAGCGCTTCTCTCCTATTTCTCCTTCATTACTTTCCACTTCAATTCTACATGTTTTTTGTTCTTCGAAGCGTTTTGCTGTTTACGGAATGGTTCATTTCTACGTTGGGTACTGACGGATGCCCACTTCCTAAATGTCAATACAGACGTTACCTTAGAAAATAGAGGCTATCGTTCAGCCACTTGTTCTCACTTTCAACATTGTAATTACACTTGGGTAGTTATTTTTTTATTTCTAATTATTGACTTTCAGTTCGAGCTCATTCAGCCGTTTCAGTAATGGAAATGAGAAATAATAGCGTATTGGAGACGATTTTGTTGACAGTTACGGCTACACGAACATAGACAACATAACACCCCGTCCCCAGGCGGATAAAATCTCCAACCAGACCGGGAATCGAACACCCTCGGGTAGTTCAGTGGATAGCATATCTTCCGAACTGCAGTGGTCGGGCACACAAATACTATACCCAATGAATTTGACGTTGAGATTGTCCATCTCAATTTGTATTGTCAACCTCCACCCGGACGCTGATGCTAGTCCGTGTGTCCTGGAAAGCATTTTTCAAGACGTTTCTGAGGAGTTTTTCTAACATATTAATGTAGTGCCACCAATATGGCCAAGTTTCACAGTGGCACAAAAGACTCGGAATTAAACCATTTATGAATTGCACATGTAACCATATCGATACCGCCCCACTCATTTAAGACGGTGTCAGATGTAGCTCCACACCTATATCTTCAGATGTAATGTGCAATTCACTGTGCAGTGCGTGGCGGAGGAGAATTTGTCTCAAAATTAGTAATATTGTCTCGTGCAGTATTAATCTCTGGAGAGAGTAAAAATTGACACTCTTTGTGCCTGAGCAAATGGCTTAGTCTCTTTTACCTTATTCTTATTGTCCTTAAGCGATACCTGCAATGGCGACCTATAACACTACAGTCTTTTACTAAATTAGCATTTCGCTGATAATATTACTCCTATGATACAAATTTGGAGTGACCGTGATGGTGTGTATTTGTTGAGCTGTGGAACTAAGTTTCGTTGCTAGAAAGAATTCTAACGAAAGAAAGCAGTAGCAGAACAAACGGCACTTGAACTAAGTTTCTGTTAGTTACAAAGAAAATTGCATTTATGTCAAAGGAAACGGTCACCAACCTAATTAGGCAAAGTTGAAAGTTGTAGCAAGTCCTAACTCTGTTTGTAAAGGGAGTTAAATATTGGTATTTACTATACTTGATACTGAAATACTGTTTCGCTTATGGGACACGAGAGAGTAGCACACTACAGCAAGCAATTAATAGCACGTAACTATATTAAACGTTTTGGCAACTACTGGCTCTCAGTAACACTATCTGTACATTACAGTAGGAAAGGTAATGACCATTACTTGCAATATATTATTGATGTTGGAGCACAATTAACTTGGACGTGAGGTTCTTATATCAGCTTAATTATTGGGAAAGATTGCCGTTGAAATGCTTTACAGATAGTCATAATCTCAGCTCTGGTTACTATTTGTTTTCTCAAGAAGGATCTATTCCTTTATACTATACGGCTGAAATGATTCATATTGTTGCTAGATTACAGTCTGAACAACTGTAGACAGTCACTTAGTAGAGCACTCAAATGTTACAAAATTGATGGTTTCAATTCATCAGTAGTGTTACTGAAATATGGAAAACTTGACTCAACAGCTAACATGAGTGGACGGAAACTAATATATAAGAACACTCGGAACCAGGCTGATTAGTATTGTTACAACACAATGTGTAAAACACTTTCACTTACTAATATATTACAAAACAGAAACGTTATTAACAACCTGTAATTTAATTATTTCTTATACCAGCCCTCCAAGTTTACTAGCAAGTAACTACTCTGAATGATCACAGTCATATGGAGATAACTTTAATATTGTACTGAGATTTCAACAACAATAACATTTAAGCAAAGCACTTCAAATCATTTCTTTGTGATTGTGATTTTGTAGAACTTTAAGTTAACTTATATGAAAAACACGTGGAGTACTTCAAATACAAGACTCACTGAAAGGTAGAGAAATCTACTATTCCGCATAAGTGATTCAATGTTATCAGAGAAAGCAGTTACTTTTCAGTTCAGCGAAATCGGAAGTTCGGAAACATAGCAGCACTGGAAAAAGGACATTGTGTAGGTAAATAACTAAATATAAGATTTAGATGACCGACACAAAGTTTAGATAACAGAAACTTGTTACTGGATAATAAACCAAATACCAGACCCATATAATTATACCTGTACAGTACTCAATTAATTATCTGTGACGAAGGTGGTCGCTGTGACGATCTGTAGCTATTAAAAAGGCGGAAAAAGTATTCATGACACTTGCTGTACAACAAGCTCTGAAAATTCTCTTTTTAGCGTCAGGCGTTCTTAGTTCAGAGCTAAGCAATATATACCATGAATAATGAGACATATTTCTGAGGTTACATTAAATTATATAGCTGCTCTTCTAGTTTCATTCAGCACACAAGACGCGAACGGTTTGCACGCTTGCCAGCGACTAACTCTTGTTACAAAGGAGCCTTGAAGTTCGACCGCCAAATCCACCTCTTCTCTTACCACTAACACAGTTTCGCTGCGGAGGGACTTACCTGCACGTTTTACACAATTAAAAAACCAAGTACCCTATGCATGAACCAGTACTATTAGTAAAGTTTAAACATTTCCATTCCTTTGTAGAACTTTACTTTCGGAATTACATACACACATTAATTACATCGCCTTAAATTACTGACAAATCATTTACATAGAACTTATGTCAAAGAACGTGGTGATGCAGATGTCACATTAAACATAAGCAGACAAAGAAATTAAATGAAATGAATACAGGTCATACTGATAATAGTTTTAGAGGGACCATCTCGAATAGCAGTTCCTTACATTTACACAATATGTCTGGGTGAGAAAGATCTCACCTTGTTTCCACACGTTTAAATTTAAATCCCCGTCTCTGAATTCTTTCGGTGACAGCTACAAGGTCTAACTGATACGTACGCTACAGAATTTGCTATATTAGTGTCTTATACTATGTTTCTGTTACAGATAAACCACAATTTCCTAGACTCCCCCCAAAAATTTAACACATGTATTCGAATTTCCTCCTACTGACGTCTGGCGTCTATTTACTTCACATAGCTTCTTGATATAATCCCTAAATATTTAATGATCGTGGAACGTTACAGTTATTTAGTGTTAGTTTTGTCAATGAGTGTTACAGGATCATTTCTCTTTGCTATCGACATGATGTGACATTTATTCCTATTTACTAAGTGCTCCAATTCGGTACACCAAGTGAACACGAGTCCAGACTGTTTTTCCTTTTCACTAATTATTGACGGAATGGCACGGAACTTCAGAAAATTTACACCAAGTATAGTGTCACACATGGAAATTCTTTTTCGCTCTTTTTCGAAATTATATTTTATTTGTTTACTTTCACGAAGGTAATTTATTTAGAACGGTATGCACGGTCATAGCATGAAGATTAACGAATTACGAGAAAAGATTAGTAAAAATTGCAGATAATGATTTCTGATCTTTGATGAGTCAAAATGCAGAGGAGGTGGAGAAAAATTTAAGATATTTTATTTATTTATTTATTTTTTGAAATAACATACGTGAACCACATGGGAAAGCAGTGATGCACGACTTGCGTAAGTTGTCCGTTACGTGGGTCTTTGTGGTTCTTGTACTTATAGCTTTAAACACCGTTGTTGCTCAGTAGCATAGTACAAATGAGGAACACGAGCATATTGGGTGACAGAACAAACGCACCGTTTCAAAGATGTCCCAGTGTATCTTTGGTTATGCGCTCAAGTGTGTTAGAGTCACGGTTGTTCAGCTCGTTCCCTTGTTATAATAAGGGGCAGATAAACACAAATTTTGTCACGTTTACCCACTAAAGGAACGCCTGTTGAATCAGATCAACCAGGTCACACCAAAAGCTATCTACAAGTATCTCCAACAGCGGCGCAACCCGTCCACTGTTCTAGCAGAGAGGTGTCCAGAAGTTCACGAACGTTTCATGGTCATACAAACAGCTGCATTTCATTGGAATTACTATAACTCTGTGTTATTTTATTTCTGGCATTCTGTTAACACAAATATTGGAAGTATTTGCTCATAAATTGATTGTATAAGACTTTAGAATACGAATAGAAATAAGCCATCGATCACTTGAAGTTTTTTCGTGTAGTAATTTATTTATTTAATTTTAAATCTTCATTTTAACGCCATATTTGATTAAAGTATTGCCCCAAATATCGGCTTTAATACATACAAACAAAAACAAATAACGTGTCAGAGCAAAGTAGGCCTACCTCATATCTTTGTGTCAAGATATATGTAATAAGTAACAGTTCTATAACACATGTTGTACGTTGGCTAAGTTCTGCTATCACAGTATAAATGCATAAATATTCCGTAAAAGTATGTGAAGTGATGTATCAACTGGCTACCACAAGAGATGTAGACAGATGGACACTAACACAAAAAAACCGACCATACTGTCGCAGTAAGTACAAAAATTTATTTTGCTTCGATATCGGCAGATGAACAGTACAAATGGCGATACATTAAAGCATGTTCCATCGTCTTGTCACATAGCCAGTATCCAGCATTATGCTATAAATAGATATGTGACTTCCGAAAAGCCATCTGAAGATGAATCTCTAAAGTTTAGAAAACTACGTCATGGAATAATAAATAACCATTCAAAAACTGGCTCGTTGCAGTTTTGTGTGTTTACTCTCAGTTAACCGTCACGCTTTCTAAAATATCCCTAATGGATAAACTTAATCCTTTTGTCTTCTCTGTTATTGTCAACTTCATAACGAGATGGATGTTTCAAATGGCTCTGAGCTCTATGGGACTTAACATCTATGGTCATCATTCCCCTAGAACTTAGAACTACTTAAACCTAACTAACCTAAGGACAGCACACAACACCCAGTCATCACGAGGAAGAGAAAATCCCTGACCCCGCCAGTAATCGAACCCGGGAACCCGGGCGCGTGAAGCGAGAACGCTACCGCACGACCACGAGTTGCGGACTAACGAGATGGAGTCTGACTATCTTCCACGACAGGCGATTTCGCAGATTACGACCTACCATTATGTGGGGAACCTTTAATTCGCGACTAGTGAATATTTTCAGTTTATTCTGACTCCATAATACTATGCTCGAGCCTTCTCCACCGTCATGCTCAACGTCTTGGGAGAATGGAACTTTTCATTGAGCACAAACATCTAGCGGATTGACAAATTGTTCACAGATTATGTTTTGGTACCTGTGTGGTAGATACTTTTTTAAACTGTGTGTCTGTAGTACCCAGAAGATGAACTATACAGATATGCATGAAATTAATGAATAATGGATTTGCGAATGTAGTTTGTCACTAAGGTACTATCGAGTACATTTTATTATTTCAAAATCAAATAAAGTAGCTGTTCCCTTCTGGAATAACATTTCATTTAAACCTTTTGTGTAATTATTATCATGGCACGAACTGACTCCTAGCAATATCTTTGGAACGTTTTGCAACGTTTACTTTAGAGTCGAAAGACAGGGAGATATTATTGGTAAATCAACAATGAACGTTCCTCCTAAGTAAATAAAATATCTGTATCTATATATAAATGTAATTTAAAGCCCCACTACTCATTTTTCTGGCTGTATGTGAAGGGTAATCTCAAGACCTAGTCAGAGGATTTTGATACGGTTTTCAGTAAGACGTAGACTGAGCCACTGTTTTTGTATATAGTTTGTTTGCTCTACGCCACACAAGTTTTCTGTCCGGAGATACTTACCCGTGCAAAGCTGGGGTGGGACGATAGTTTTATACAAGTGAAAGAGAGACACAGCCAGAAACCACTGGTTCCTGTGAACGTGGCAACCCATCAGCCTGCGGGGTGCCGCGGGCAGCTCGTACGTGAGCGCAAGGGGACCCAAACTCCTTACTAGATGGCACTAATTTCGGAGTCGTTTTACTATTGATGTTAGTCAGAATATGCGTGGCCCGCCTTCGCGCTAATAAGCTGTGGCTGCGTGCGGGAAGGGGAACCCCTCAAGTGCGCGGATGGGACGGACGGCTCTATTAGCAAATCTACCCTCGAGCCGGTTTCGCCGGCGGGGCTGTTACCACTAGCAAAACACAGGTAGCAAGGAAGCGCGTATTATCATGTCCCCAACCAACCGGGGGCGGCTTTAGCGCCGTCCTACCAAGCTGTTCATCATCGCACCCTCTTCTTACTACCCCTTCACAGGTAAATGAACTTTGCGGCGCTTAGCTGCCGCAATGGCAGCAATAAACCGCACTAGGTATGAATCTAAATTACGTGAGGTTGGACAATGAACCAAATTTGAGACCTTGAGAAAACTTCTTTTACTTCAGATTTTTAGATAAACGTTTATCAGTAAAAATAAAGAGAAAACGAATTTCTAATACCTCAGTTCAAAAACAGTATTTCAGACAGATACCATTGAAAATAATGAAAAACAGAAACGTCTGTGCTGTCAATAGATATCGTGTCGGGTACTCTGATCGCGCTAAACATGTATTAAGTTTCGTGTTCATGGCTGTATGACAGATGCTGATCCGCAATTGAACTCAGGAACTCATTCCTGGGTTAGTGTTTTTATAATTTCATGATTTCTCTTTAGTTGACTGCTAGACTAGTTCCTTAACGTTGCGACATCTCATTAATTCCAACTTCTCTTCATACTGTAGTCTGTTTCTCACAGGCTCGTTGCTTATGGAGCATAGAAGTCCTTCAAAATATAAGGCTGAAGAAAAAGAATATCAGTTCTCAATCTAACCTGTATTTGGGCCTCGTTTCACCGCACGAAGTCGCTTCTGCTTCACGGAATTTACATGATCTCTAAATGTCATTGTCCGTACTTAGAAAAGTTTGGCCTCAAATCATTTTTCCAGGTGATGAGATCACAACTTCATTAACCCAGAGCTGTATGTCTGGTGCCTCAGCCTATAGATCTGATATTATGCCACTATCATATTATCAGTTTTGTAATAGTAATATCATACTACGAATATGTAAAAATGTAGCGAACTATAGTGTTATAATTCGTTATGCATAGTGTTACAGGAGGGCTATTCCGAACGTAAGGAATGACCGGTTGCGAAATGGAAACCACAGCTAAAATCAAAACTATTTTATCTGCAACAATTAACTACACCTTCCAGCTACCTCTCTACATAGTCGCCGCTCCGACTTACACATCTGTCATAGCTTTGTAGCGACTTCCCAGTAGCCTCGTCATAGACAAAATGTTGTCTTCGTAGCCAGTGGCTGGTTTGAGGAGAGAAGAGCATCGGAGGGAGCCAAGTGTGGTATGTTGATCAAACAATTCCCCGCCGAAAATGCTCCAGTAGATTCCATTGCCATTGCAGTGTGCGGTCGCGAACTGTCGTGAAGAAGAAATTGCACGACCGTTACGTTAGGTAGGGTTGTATGAAATCAGGCACCACCTCACAGGGGGGACTCATACTTGGTGTGAGACGATTTTTTCTAGGCATCTTTACTCGTTCACTGTGCGCTCAGAACTGGAAAGAGCGACGTGACGCTATCACGGGCATACTGAAGAGACTGCCCAACACACCTGTGCAAAGCTTCATCGGATTTCCACTATAGTTTTCATTTCGCGATCGATCGTTCCTTACTTTACGAATAGATCTGGTATATGTTTATTTCTCGAGAAAGCAGGTAGTAGGGCCACTGTAGCCGAGGCTAACTTTGTTACTTGCATACGTACGGCCACGTTTCAGCTGAAATTATTGAGCGCTCTTACCTAAAATGCTAGCACGAGAGAACTAATGCAAAAGGTATCGATACCGAGCGAGGTGGCGCAGTGGTTAGCACACTGGACTCGCATTCGGGAGGACGACGGTTCAATCCCGTCTCCGGCCATCCTGATTTAGGTTTTCCGTGATTTCCCTAAATCGTTTCAGGCAAATGCCGGGATGGTTCCTTTGAAAGGGCACGGCCGATTTCCTTCCCCATCCTTCCCTAACCCGAGCTTGCGCTCCGTCTCTAATGACCTCGTTGTCGACGGGACGTTAAACACCACCAACCTTACCCCAACCCCCCAAAAGGTATCGGGACATGCGGCTATATTCATGCCTAATTTCCATCTACAATTTTTAGCCCTACATTTCCCTCATTTACCAATCTGATGTGGCCTATTAAAGATCCTTTGTTTTGACTGAGTACTCCCAATTCGTTATTTCTGTATTTTAAACGCAACACTCTTTGTATCTGGACTCTAAAACTTGCTCGTTTAACTTCTATTAAGGGCAACTTTCGAAACCACTAGATTCAGAAGAGGCTGCCCTATACTCACATTTATATTCCATGTTAATAAATTTTTCTTCTTCAGGAACACTTTTCTTCCTGTTGATATTCTGAATTCCTTTAGCTTCTCTACTTCAGCCGTCGTCATTCCCATACACATGTTTTACATTTGTTGATGCTCATCTCATAATCTCTGTTTATGACACTGTCCATTCCGTTCACCTGCCCCTCCAAATACTTAGCCGTCTCTGACAGAATTATAGAGTCATCGGAAAATCTTAAACTTTTTCCGTCTTTTCCATGTTCTTTAACTGTCTTTACAAATTATTCCTTGGTTATCTTCACTGCTTCCTCAGTGCACATACTGAACAACGTCCGGGAAAGTCTACAACCCCGTCGGAATCCATTCTCAAATACTTCTCCCCTTTCATGTCGTCTGCAGTGCGGCATAAATTTTAGTGATTTTATTTTATCCTTAAAACTTTAAGAATTCCAAAGGTGTAGTTCGATCAACAGGGCCGTAAACTTTCTGTAAATCTACAAATGCTCTGTACGTAGCTGTGCCTTTTTCCAAACTATCTTCGCATGTTTCTACATTTCCCCGGAACCCAAACCGATCTTCTCCGATGTCAGTTTCTACCACTTTTTCCATTATTCTGTAAATAATTAGTGTTAGTGACGTGCAACCTTGATGTATTAACTATTTATTTGGTAATATTTCCACGGGTCAACATCTGCCTTGTTTACATAAGGAATTATTACATTGTTCTTGAAGTATGAGGGTATGTAGCTTTCATCATATATCTAGTATACGAGATGGAATAGTTTTGTTATGTTTGGCTGTTCCAAGGATTTCGATAATTCTGCGGGAATATCGTCTGCTCCTGGGGCCTTGTTTCGACTTCGGTCTTTCAGTGCTCTTTCAGAACAGTGTCGCAGCATCATACATCTTGTCTCATCTTCACATTCCTTTACGATATCCATAATATATTATTAGACAGCATTGGCTCCACAAAACAGGCACTAGAAAGAAATGGCAACTTCGCAGCTTATATTGCTCAGAGCTGAACATCTAGGCTAGCAATAAGCTTTGAGAAAATATGTTCTGGGTATGGGAGTTGGTTTTAAAAGGTGTCGGAATAAAAGATTTATCATGTGCCAAAATTTACGTTACATTTTTATGAAGAAATTTCGGGAAAAAATGGAAGCATTAATCACAGGTAAGGTGGATTCGTACACATTGAACTTTGAATTTATTTTCTCACAGTGTTTTAATATCATGTGTATTCTCAAACAAAAGTACACGTCAACATTTAATTTCTGTTCTATGCAGGACACTTACATATAAATGAGTAGCATTTGACAGTAGATTTCATATAACAGTAATGGAGTGTGCACTGTTCTTTCCTTCTCTCTCAGTTTAGTGGGCCTAAGCACGATGGAGCTGCCACCCTAGCAAGGTTTTCAGTTCACTCTGCCGACTGACAGATGTCTCATCTACACAGAATAGTTCAAGAAGCTGCAAAGATAACAAAGTGGCCGACAGTGGGGCCGAAACGCAACAAATTGCGGCCTGGGACTTACAAAGGGACCATCAGAAGTGTAAATAACGGATTTTGATAGGTCTCGAATATATTGTAGATGGACATGCCCTGAGTATGAGGCTTTCCGCTTTTTTAGCGACGGGCATTGGTTTTCAAGAAAACTGAATTTGAAGTTAACTGCAAGCTGTAATACGCGCAACGGTAGCCATGGTTCAACAAAGTGAGCCTAGCGTAGTGGTTGAGGTCTACAGCTACCACGCTGGAGGTACCGTGTTCGGGACCGTTCCGTGTTTTTTTTTTTTTTTAATCAGAATAGTCCCACATTGCTGCATTTTATTTTACAGCATGTCAACAAACGGTGTTAATTGTGTGAAATTATCAAGACGTTTAAATTGTGTAGGCTCGGTCAAACACAAAACGGACTGTCCGCGCCTACATCCCATGCGAACTCTGTATATTGTGACAGTGTATCGCCCTGGTCACCGCCTTTTATTTGGATATGGCGGTATAATTTCATAATACACAGAGTTCTCACGGACAGTTCCCTGAATATTATGGAAATGTATCACCATGGTAAAACAAACGGCGCTGACCTAGCTCCTAAACCGCAAGTTTGCATTTGTCTTAAACGTTCTTGCTCGCAACGCGTTGCTTGTGCCGTGCGTGTTCGAAGAATACAGTGAAATGGACGACCCAAGTGTGTCTACAGAAGTGCAGCCAGAAGAAGATACATAAGAGGTAGAGAAGTTGAATGAACAGTCGAGAAGCGAAATCACTAACGCCATAACATACGCCGAAGAGTTGCTTCATGATTTAAATCTTCTAACTAATGAATCACCCAGCACGATGTCTACTAATTCAATCGCAATTGGCAGTGAGATAATCTGTGTGATCAAAAGTATCCGGGAACCCCCAGAAACATGCGTTTTTCATATTAGGTGCATTGTGCTGCCTCCTACTGCCAGGTACTCCTTACAAGCGACCTCAGTAGTCATTAGGCATCGTGAGAGACCAGAATGGGACGCTCAGCGGAACTCACTGACATCGAACGTGGTCAGGTGTCACATGTATTACACGTCTGTAAGCGAGATTTCCATACTTCTACCCATCTCTAGGTCCACCGTTTCCGATGTGATAGTGAAGCGTAAACGCGAATGGACACGTGCAACACAAAAGCCTACAGGCCGACCTCGTCTGTTGGCTGACAGAGACCGCCGACAGTCGAATATGGTCGTAATGTGTAACAGGTAGACATATATCCAGACCATCACACAGGAACTCCGAACTGCATCAGGATCCACAGAAAGTACTATGACAGTTAGGCGGGAGGTGTGAAAACTTGGATTTCATGGTCGAGCGGCTGCTCATAAGCCACATATCACGCAGGTAAATACCAAATAACGCCTTGCTTGGTGTAAGAAGAGTAAACATTGGACGATTGAATAGTGGGAATACGTTGTGTGGAGTGACGAATCACGGTACACACCGTGGCGATCCGATGGCAGGGTGTGGGTATTGCGAATGACCTATGAACGCCATCTGCCAGCGTGTGTAGTGCCAACAGTAAAATTCGGAGGCGGTGGTGTTACGTGTGGTCGTGTTTTTCATGGAGGGGGCTTGCATCCCTTGTTGTTTTGCATGGCACTATCAAACCGCAGGTCTACATTGATGTTTTTCGGGGATGGCGATTGCATCTTTCCACACGATCGAGCACCTGCTCATAATGCAAGGCCTGTGGCGGAGACAATAACAACCCTGTAATGGACTATCCCTGACAGAGTCCTGACCTCAATTCTATGGAACACCTTTGGGATGTTTTGGAACGCCGTCTTCGTGCCAGGCCTCACCGACCGACATCGATACCTCTCCACAGTGCAGCACTCTGTGAAGAATGGGCTGCCATTCCCCAAGAATCCTTCCAGGACCTAATTGAACGTATGCCTGAGAGAGTGGAATTTGTCGTCAAGGTTAAGGGTGGGCCAACATTACAGATGGAGGGTGCCACGAACTTGTAAGTCATTTTCAGCCAGGTGTCCGCATACTTTTGATCACATAGTGTATGTATCGCAATACAAGCACTATTGGCCGAAAGACGGATCATCGATGAGGATGAATTAATGAAATATCAACGAAAAAGACGAGGTGCACGAATATGAGGCGCTAGGTTTCACTTTTGTGTGGATGTTCCTTTTCTTGCGGACGAATCGACATAATATAAATCTATTTACTTTTCAGTGTACAGGGGTAGAGGGAGATGGCGATTTCGTTGCCGACGAATTCGCACATGAACCAATACATTCTGTGCCTCTATTCTACAAAGACGAGCAATTGCTCTTGCAGTAGCTCATCCGAAATGGAGCCTAAAGTGTTTGCAGTCATACGGCGTCTCTCGATTAAAACACAAATCAGTGCTATATCTATGGAAAGTGGATGTGAAACGAGGTGGAACTCGTGATAAATGGAACACTATCGATCATGAGACGTATGAACAGTTCGCCGAAGCGAGACAGAATTTCGAACACGTTATTCATATCAATATATATGTCAAATACATAGTAAGAAACAGACTGACTTGTGACAATAATATAATTTCTTCCGCGAGCAGGTGACGACCAGAACTTTACAGCAATGGGCGATGAACGCTGCTGTTCCACTTTTAACGGATACCTTTAATTTCGTGGGCAGCTCGGCTAGGGTCGAACGATTTAAACAAAAGCGTAAAATCAGGCAAAGGGAAATTACGAAGTTTCTCGGTTCCAAAGAATGTGCAACGGTGGAAGAAGTAATAGTAGCTGCGTAACAATTCCGCACGCAAACGAAAATACTTATTGGTAATTTTAATCTCGACTGGGTAATCAACAGCTATCAAACGTGCTGTCAATATCAATCAACACATAGTAGATCCCTCTCGGAGAAATGGGCGAGAACAGTTCTCGTGCTGATAAAAGATTTAAACAAGATAGGTCATTCGTACACAGCACTCTAACTGCGTGAGGAAAGGTGATCCCGTATGTTATTCTATGTATGCAAGAAACGTCGGGAAAATTTGTCCCCAATGTTCTGAAAAGAGTGGATGAATTAACCCTCAAATTTAAAGACGTAATTGTGTCCTGCACGAAATCAGAAAATTTCACGAAACTGGTGTACGAAAACATTTTATATCTGTGACTCTTCCGTACGTGGGACAGGAAAATTTTCTATATATCATTGATACGTGGGGAGGGCACGCTGATCTGACCGTATACGATCACATCTTCGTGGATGAGAGGAAAGCTTGTACCTGCACCGTTAAAGTTATCCCACCAATGTGTACTTGATTTTGCAAGCCTTGTGAGGTATATATTTACCGACATGTTAAAATCTTTACGAAAATAATTCAGAATCCTTCCGATTTGTTGAAGACCAAGAGAGCAATCGCGTTTAGGGATGATTGCATAAAACTACACTCATTAATTTTTCATCAATTCAGGGGACCTGCTTTTTCAAATACTATCAAATACGCATGGTTCGCATCAAAGTTAACTGATGAAAGACAAACTTATTTGAATGTAAATGAACAATGTTTTCTGATATCGCTCGTACTCTGTGCGGCTACAAGACAGCAGCTTTTATGTAACGTGCTTGGTGCTGTTAAACATTGTGTTTCGGTTACTTTTGTGACAAATATCAGTAGGTTTTCTGTTGTGGTATAGCAAGCGATGCAGGCGATAGCGAGTGAGATTTTGTAATAATGACGTGAAAATGAAATTACTATGGCAAAACTGAATATTTCTTAATAATTTCACACAATATATACTGTTCGTTGATAGTCTGTAAAATAAAATGGAAAAATGTCGGACTATTCTGATTTAAAAAAAAAAGCAAAAGCATGGACAGTACCCGAACACGGTACCTCCAGAGTGGTAACTGTAGGCGTTAACCTCTGTGCCACGCTCACTTGTTTGAAACAGGGCTAATGTTATGCGTACTAGAGCGCGTAGTGAACTTCAAAATAAATTTTCTCAAAACCAAGGCCCGTCACTAAAAAAGCGGATAGCCTCATATTCAGGGCACGTCCGTTTACAACACAACCGAGATATGCTAATAATGTGCTCACTCATGCCCGAGGGTGTTCTCGAACCTCCGGCGGGAGGAGCCGCGCAATCCGCGACAGGGCGCGTCAAACAGCGCATCCACTTCGCGCGGCATTGTGGGATAAAAAATGCTATTCTTTTGTCTTGCGAATATCAGCCACGACGGAAGATCTTTCTTACTTCAGTGTACTTGTAGTTGGTGATTTCTATTTATTTATTTGCTTAATAGCATCTTTGATTGCTTAAGAGCTTTTCCAGAATTTTCTGCGAGTTCAAGGTTAATGTGAAAACGCCAAGCCATTTACGAGCCGCTTTTCTAAACTATGTTTTATATTTCGATTGATTCATCTTCATGGATTTATATTTAAATTACATGTGTGCATAAGTGTCACATAATGTGTTCAGTATTTCATGTGACAGGAGCCAGTGTCGTCGTAACTGCCGCCTGCTTCACGTCTGCTGTGCAGCGAGCTACCTTAATTTAAGTATTAACTGTATTTTTCTTACTTGTCACTTCTTCCGTGTGTATTTGCTTTTAGGAAGCTTTAATTTTCGAGTGCTCTTAATAGTGTTCCATAGATTTCGTGTTTGTTTTGAATACAGTCAGAGAGAGTCCCTTTAGTCAGCCATAGTCAGTGTCAGTGTCGTCGTAACTGCTGTCTGCTTCACGTCTGCTGTGCAGCGAGCTACCTTAATTTAAGTATTAACTGTATTTTTCTTGTCACTTCTTCCGTGTGTATTTGCTTTTAGGAAGCTTTATTTTTCGAGTGCTCTTAATAGTGTTCCATAGATTTCGTGTTTGTTTTGAATACAGTCAGAGAGAGTCCCTGTAGTCAACCATAGTGCCAGTAGTGCTAGAGTTTGTTTTCAATACAGTCCAGAGACAGGTAGTGCTATTTTCATTGTTTTCTACAAGAAGTGGCTAGCAACCACAGTTTAGTGAATAAGCAGCCGCCTTTAGTGAATTAGCAGTCTAGTTAAAGGTTGATTAACTCTCTTCAGTAAATTGTTTCCTTAGGATGGATAGGATGTGTGACTGCTGTGTACGGACGCAGGAGGAGCTGGCCACTGTTCGCGAACAGCTGAGCGTGTTGATGGCCGCGGTCAGCCGTCTTCAGGCTGCTGCCTCGGAGTGTAGCGGCAGTGGGGAGTCTGGTGCGTCGCAAGGTACACCCCAGGTGTTACATGCTTCACCCACTGTCCCTGCTGTCGAGACATTTTCGCGGGTACCGGGCGCGGTTGGGCCACCCTCTCCCCAAGGGGAGTGGCGGGTTCAGCGGCGTTCGCGGCGCACGAGGCGGAAGGTCAATGTGGAGGCTGGCCGTGTGGCATCGCCCGCTCTGCCTGTGAGGGGACATGTGGCTGCTCCTTCAGCAAGGTCCGAGCAGGCACACGGGGGGAGGGGTTTATTAGTTATTGGGAGCTCCAACGTTAGGCGGGTGATGGAGCCCCTTAGGGAAATAGCGAGAAGGTCGGGGAAGAAGGCCAGTGTTCACTCTGTCTGCTTGCCGGGGGGTCTCATCCGAGATGTGGAGGAGGCCCTACCGGCGGCGATAGAGAGCACTGGGTGCACCCGACTGCAAATTGTTGCTCATGTCGGGACCAATGACTCCTGCCGTCTGGGTTCAGAGGTCATCCTCAGTTCGTACAGGCGGTTGGCGGAATTGGTGAAGACGGAAAGCCTCGCTCGCGGGGTGGAATCAGAGCTAACTATTTGTAGTATCGTTCCCAGAACCGATCGCGGTCCTCTGGTTTGGAGCCGAATGGAAAGGCTTAAACCAGAGGCTCAGACGATTCTGCGGAGATCTGGGGTGCAAATTTCTCGACCTCCGCTATCGGGTGGAGAAATGTAGGGTCCCCCTGAATAGGTAAGGCGTGCACTACACGCCGGAAGCGGCTACAAGGGTAGCGGAGTACGTGTGGAGTGCACATGGGGGTTTTTTAGGTTAGAGAATCCCCTCCCTAGGCCCGACAAGACGCCTCCTGAGACGCGGCAAGATAGGAGTAGGCAAAATGCAACAGGGAATAACAATATTAATGTGCTAATAGTAAACCGCAGGAGCGTCTATAGAAAGGTCCCAGAATTAATCTCATTAATAAACGATCACAACGCCCAACATGAAATACTGAACACATTATGTGACACTTATGCACACATGTAATTTAAATATAAATCCATGAAGATGAATCAATCGAAATATAAAACATAGTTTAGAAAAGCGGCTCGTAAATGGCTTGGCGTTTTCACATTAACCTTGAACTCGCAGAAAATTCTGGAAAAGCTCTTAAGCAATCAAAGATGTTATTAAGCAAATAAATAAATAGAAATCACCAACTACAAGTACACTGAAGTAAGAAAGATCTTCCGTCGTGGCTGATATTCCCAAGACAAAAGAATAGCTAGGGACAGAAAGTTGGCTGAAACCAGACGTAAACAGTAACGAAATCCTAAACTCAGATTGGAATGTATACCGCAGAGACAGGCTGAACAGTGAAGGGGGAGGCGTGTTTATAGCGGTAAGAAGTGCAATAGTATCGAAGGAAATTGACGGAGATCCGAAATGTGAAATGATTTGGGTGAAGGTCGCGGTTAAAGCAGGCTCAGACATGGTAATTGGATGTCTCTATAGGCCCCCTGGCTCAGCAGCTGTTGTGGCTGAGCACCTGAAGGATAATTTGGAAAATATTTCGAGTAGATTTCCCCACCATGTTATAGTTCTGGGTGGAGATTTTAATTTGCCGGATATAGACTGGGAGACTCAGACGTTCATAACGGGTGGCAGGGACAAAGAATCCAGTGAAATTTTTTTAAGTGCTTTATCTGAAAACTACCTTGAGCAGTTAAACAGAGAACCGACTCGTGGCGATAACATATTAGACCTTCTGGTGACAAACAGATCCGAACTATTTGAAAAAGTTAACGCAGAACAGGGAATCAGCGATCATAAAGCGGTTACGGCATCGATGATTTCAGCCGTAAATAGGAATATTAAAAAGGGTAGGAAGATTTTTCTGTTTAGAAAATGTGACAAAAAGCAGATTTCAGAGTACCTGTTGGCTCAACACAAAAGTTTTGTCTCAAGTACTGATAGTGTTGAGGATCAGTGGACAAAGTTCAAAACCATCGTACAATATGCGTTAGATGAGTATGTGCCAAGCAAGATCGTAAGAGATGGAAAAGAGCCACCGTGGTTCAACAACCGAGTTAGAAAACTGCTGCGGAAGCAAAGGGAACTTCACAGCAAACATAAACATAGCCAAAGCCTTGCAGACAAACAAAAATTACGCGAAGCGAAATGTAGTGTGAAGAGAGCTATGCGAGAGGCGTTCAATGAATTCGAAAGTAAAGTTCTATGTACTGAATTGGCAGAAAATCCTAAGAAATTTTGGTCTTATGTCAAAGCGGTAGGTGGATCAAAAAAAAATGTCCAGACACTCTGTGACCAAAATGGTACTGAAACAGAGGATGACAGACTACAGGCCGAAATACTAAATGTCTTTTTCCAAATTTGTTTCACAGAGGAAGATTGCACTGTAGTTCCTTCTCTAGACTGTCGCACAGATGACAAAATGGTAGATATCGAAATAGACGACAGAGGGATAGAGAAACAATTAAAATCGCTCAAAAGAGGAAAGGCTTCTGGACCTGATGGGATACCAGTTCAATTTTACACAGAGTACGCGAAGGAACTTGCCCCCCTTCTTGCAGCGGTGTACCGTAGGTCTCTAGAAGAGCGTAGCGTTCCAAAGGATTGGGAAAGGGCACAGGTCATCCCCGTTTTCAAGAAGGGACGTCGAACAGATGTGCAGAACTATAGACCTATATCTCTAACGTCGATCAGTTGTAGAATTTTGGAACACGTATTGTGTTCGAGTATAATGACTTTTCTGGAGACTAGAAATCTACTCTGTAGGAATCAGCATGGATTTCGAAAAAGACGGTCATGTGAAACCCAGCTCGCGCTATTCGTCCACGAGACTCAGAGGGCCGTAGACACGGGTTCACAGGTAGATGCCGTGTTTCTTGACTTCCGCAAGGCGTTCGATACAGTTCCCCACAGTCGTTTATTGAACAAAGTAAGAGCATATGGACTATCAGACCAATTGTGTGATTGGATTGAGGAGTTCCTAGATAACAGGACGCAGCATGTTATTCTCAATGGAGAGAAGTCTTCCGAAGTAAGAGTAATTTCAGGTGTGCCGCAGGGGAGTGTCATAGGACCGTTGCTATTCACAATATACATAAATGACCTGGTGGATGACATCGGATGTTCACTGAGGCTTTATGCAGATGATGCTGTGGTGTATCGAGAGGTTGTAACAATGGAAAATTGTACTGAAATGCAGGAGGATCTGCAGCGAATTGACGCATGGTGCAGGGAATGGCAACTGAATCTCAATGTAGACAAGTGTAATGTGCTGCGAATACACAGAAAGATAGATCCTTTATCATTTAGCTACAAAATAGCAGGTCAGCAACTGGAAGCAGTTAATACCATAAATTATCTGGGAGTACGCATTAGGAGTGATTTAAAATGGAATGATCATATAATGTTCATTGTCGGTAAAGCAGATGCCAGACTGAGATTCATTGGAAGAATCCTAAGGAAATGCAATCCGAAAACAAAGGAAGTAGGTTACAGTACGCTTGTTCGCCCACTGCTTGAATACTGCTCAGCAGTGTGGGATCCGTACCAGATAGGGTTGATACAAGACATAGAGAAGATCCAACGGAGAGCAGCGCGCTTCGTTACAGGATCATTTAGTAATCGCGAAAGCGTTACGGAGATGATAGATAAACTCCAGTGGAAGACTCTGCAGGAGAGACGCTCAGTAGCTCGGTACGGTCTTTTGTCAAAGTTTCGAGAACATACCTTCACCGAAGAGTCAAGCAGTATATTGCTCCCTCCTACGTATATCTCGCGAAGAGACCATGAGGATAAAATCAGAGAGATTAGAGCCCACACAGAGGCATACCGACAATCCTTCTTTCCACGAACAATACGAGACTGGAATAGAAGGGAGAACCGATAGAGGTACTGAAGGTACCCTCCGCCACACACAGTCAGGTGGCTTGCGGAGTATGGATGTAGATGTAATTGTAGAGACTATTTATACCATTTAGTTTTTGGTACAAATGTTAGTTTGTTCTACGTTTTTCAATGGCTCGTTGTACTACAGTGACATACTATTTAAACTGTAAAATTGGAAATTAAAATCAAACTAGTTGCTCTCCGTAACGTAAATGTAACAGAATAAATGTGCATTTGACGCATTTATATTGAAATAATCAATTTCGTTTTCATACCTATGTAGAAGCTGACTTTAAAATAGAGCGTTATACGTCGACAATGAGCCGGATTAAACAGTAATTTCCTTATACAGGCGTCGTAAAATCTTAGGCATGTAATCAGTTCCCATAGCCATTTTGACTAAGCTAGTAACTATATTAATGAAATACTTACTGTTAAATGTGTTCTATTAAACCCCTACAATGTCTGATTGTAGTTTAGTTCTTGACTATATGTTTGTACTAAAAAACTTGTTTAACCCTTCAGCCCTGAAAATTTTCTGGAGGAAGGAATATTTTGGTTTGTGTGGTAATGACAAGGTGATATTTTAAAATTATTTTAGCAAAGCAGAAAAGTATTAGGGTGCATGAATTCTTTTTAGTGGGGTAAGAATATTTCCAACAGCAATAAGAAAAGAGTAGGTAAGATAATTGTTGAATCAGTGCTATGCTATGGATCAGAACAATGGATCTTTAATGCGGATCTCAAAAGAACATTAATAGCTGTGGAAATGGATTATTTGCGTAGGAGGGCCAGAATATCAAGAATCGAACGGAAAATTAATGATGAAGGAAGATCTAGAATGAAGGTAAAGGATACAGTGATAGACAGAATTGAAAGAAAATCATTAAAATGGCACGGGCATATGAAAAGAATGCCAGATCATAGGTGACCAAAGAAGGTTTGTGAATGGAAACCACCCGGGAGACGTAAATGTGGAAGTCCACGACGTTCTTGGACAGACCACGTGAATGGAGTTATGGAACATCGCAGCATCGACATGGAAGATGCGCTGGATAAAGAGGCTTGGCGGAGGATAACAGGAATACATTCATTTTATGGACTTAAATAACTAATTATGAAATATTCTCTATTGTAATAAATAAAATGATCATTCAATAATTACCATAAAAATAACAATAACAGTATTCAGTTATACACTGAAACAGCAAACCAACCATATCTGTGTATTCTTGCGATCACGAGCAGCTGCGCAATGTAACGTTGACTTGCTGATATTTTCATAGTGATCCCAATGGTTGTGTACCTCAGGTTTCCATTGGGGAAAAGTAATTCTGTGGCAGCTAAGATACGGTGAAAGTTCTTGTACAAAGTTGCAGCCAGAGTATTTGAAAAGGGGCTAACTTTTATAAAATTTTTTTCGGAACTCTTTTGAAACACGCCGTTTGCTTTGGATAAACGTAGTCAGTGAAGACTTCTGCGATATGTGACAACGAGCGACACGTAATCTTCAGGCATCGTAGGATAATAAAAACATAAATAATTCTATGGAAATCTTAAAGAGAATAAATTTTATCTATTTAGTTAAAACGCGTTTGTAATTGTTTTAAAAGGCTTGTACGGAAGTATATGTGTTATGTTCCTTCTCTGACAGTAATAGTATTCTGATCGAGAACAAATAGAAACAGAAATCTGAACAAAAAATTCGTTACTCCTCCCACGAATTGTAAAGAAATCAACTCTCAACCATCTGACTGCAAGTTTTAAAATATCCTCTCATGTCTCCTAACAATTACTCTGCAACGCTCCTGTACGTAACAGACAACTTGCCTCGTCATTCCGCTACAACTGCGTGATCAGCAACATGCTAAAATATTTCAAAAAGCAATACTGCGATCAATACAGAGTGCAATGCATGGACTAATAGCAACAATTACTGCCATGCTTTTATACATAGAAATTGAGTGGTCTGGAGGGGTTTGGTTAACTGACCTTACCGATGTAACGAAAAGTGAAAGAAGGTATTAAAAACTTTTAACTTACTATATTCAGAAAATTGATGATTTAAATCTTAACAAACTTTGCACAGACATTTAATTATTCCACAATGTCAATAATCAATGAACACGCTTGTGGCCACAACAAAAAGGACGACTGTTATTCTCAGTGTATGCATACATAAATCTGGCAAAACTTCTCCAGTGTGCAAGCAACCAACAACTACGTGCAGCGGAAAGGCAAATTACCAAAAAACTTCAATTAATACCCGTCTGCTCCGGCGCTACTAGCACGATCACGGCAGACAGCGACCTCTCACGTCACGCGGCTTCTCTCCACCGCACCCTGCGTCCAACCACTTCCGACTCCCTTCGACGACTGCTCCGTCTCTACTGCTCGCGATAATAGTACTAGAGTGCTGCAACGCTCCATGTTTGACCGGTCACGGCTCGCCTGTTGACGCGGGCACCGAGCCGCCCGTGTCCGGCCCCACTCGACTCGGCAAGGTCACGTACTCGCCCCATGTCTGATGTCCGGATTCCGGACACGCGGATAACCGAGCATGACCGGTCACCGCTGACGTCTCACTTCGCTCCGCCCCGGCTCGCTGCTCTGTACTGTACAAATCCAACGCCTCTCTCTCTCTTTTAATACAAAAGTAACGTTTCCAAGAACGGGTACGTTACACAGCTAAATTCATAGAGCACTTTCTTTTATAATATGTACTCCCGTCTTCCTAACGTCCGGGAATTTTGTTGTAAATAAAACATTGATCACAAGAGACCAATCTGTGTTAATGTAATGAAATGTAAGCGTCAAATAGTGCACCTGATTATGCGAATCAGTCCACATATCAACTGTCGCAGCACATGTTTTATTAATAACTTCCGCAATAACAGAAGGTATTATACTGCTTCGTATTGCATCAGCTTGTTCTTTGACATGTCTGCTTATAGTAAAGGGATGTGGCATGACATCTGCCACGTTAACGTTTCCATAATGCGCACCTAGATGTATTAATTCTTGGCCTAGTTCTCTGAAACCTTCACCGCAAACAGCATTAAAAGGTCTCATATCTTTAGCACACATTGCAACACACTTTGCTGTAATACTATCTTTTATTACTGCCAGTATTCCTGAAGGAGCTTTATCTTTGTGAGGTATCTTGCAACTGTGTTTCTTTAAAAAGAGTGGTTCGCGATTGGAAACACAATAATGTGGAGCAGTTTATGCACAATACGTACCCAGTAGACGCACTGTTTTCGTCTACAACCACCAAAAATATGCTCCGTACTTGGCTTTTTAGACCTTCCCGTCTCTTCAACGTGCAAACATTGATTTCAATCTTACGTCTTACTGCACTGGTTTCGTCGCACTGCATGATTACAGAGAGAGAGAGAGAGACACCAAAAACGAGAAGCCCGTACTGGCTGCAGTCTCACACGGATAATGACACGTGTAATGTGTTTGAAGTTGCGTGCTACGTATTCGGTCACGGCTTCTATGCTCGGTCACTAGAACTAGTGCGGGCAGCCTATCCAGTTAGGGTGTGCTCGCCCCATCTGGTATTTTGTGCTCGCTTACTCGGTCCTGCAGGACTCAAAATAGTACCTCAGATTCAGGGTTTGCGTATGCACAGAGCAGACTCATAGACGTCTACCTTTCATAGTGTCTCATTAATTTTATTAAAACTTATAACGATTTCTGCAGACACCAATTTATGTTTCTGATGCAATAATTCTCTCTTTTCAGATTCCAAGATGATACTCCACGCGGATGTAAAATGAATGTGCGCAGTGGAAAAAGTGAACGCGAAAATGAAGATTTGGCCCTGTTTGACTACCCCCTGAATCAAAAATGTTTCAAATGGCTCTGAGCACTATGGGACTCAACTTCTGGGGTCATCAGTCCCCTAGAAATTAGAACTACTTAAACCTAACTAACCTAAGGACATCACACACACCTACGCCCGAGACAGGATTCGAACCTGCGACCGTAGCGGTCGCGCGGTTCCAGACTGTAGCGCCTAGAACCGCTCGGCCACCTCGGCTGGCCCCCCTGAATCAGATCTTAGCATCTCTTATTGGTGATTACCTCCTTCTTGGTTTTCAACATCGATATTCAACATAAATATAAAAGAATGATTAAGGGAACTAGTAACTACCAAATGATAAATGCTGTTTCTGGTTATACATTTATTGTAGGTTAAAACCCCTTTAAATTACAATGTTTATATATGAATGTCCAACGGACATAAAGAGATACAAATGAATTTCCTAACTAATATGATTGATCAAGTGCCCAAATCTGCCCCTTTTTATGGCTACGCGGCCTAATATAAGTAAAGCGACACGATGACATCATTACGTACCAAACATTAGAAGACACTACTTTCAAAGATGATCTACAGTGGTGGGCAACCTCAGTGGAAATAAAATTTATGTGAACACAGCTGTTTACCTTTATAGCCGTAATAAGCCAAGGCAATTAGCAATATCACCGTATCTACTGCGGCTGGTGCAACGGAGTGATTGTTCTCGTACACGTCTGCGACGACTGAAGAACTCCAGCCACCAAATACTTAAAAAAAACTCATTCAAACACTAGGACAGCATAAGACTGTCCACTGACTAGCATAATCTAATATTGTCTTCTCCTCTCTGTGTTCTACAGACAAGAAACGCGAACTCCCAGCCACAACGACAGAATTTAGATAACGTCTCTACGTGAGTATAGACACAAGAAGTGCTCTCAATTCCTGAACGCTGCATATTCAGTGACGACTGCCTACCTGAAGGTGAAGTCCAGAATCGTATAAGTTCGCAACAGTACAGTGCCTAACCGTTCTAACAATAAAATCTCCTGAGAGCAAAGACAGCAAGTCCGTCTGTACCAACAAAAGCTGATACTGAGCGACCGTCAATCCTGGGCGCTCAAAATGGAAGACCTCTTCTCTCCACTGCAGGCTTCCCAGCAATGCTCGGCTCCCCTCCCTCGTAACTGAGAAGGCGAATCATATTCTCGAAACCATGGAATATTCTCCCTCTCTCTGGATTCTTCCGAACGCCGATCAACCATATTTTAGTCTTTTGTCGTCCAGCGCGGAACGTTTGCAAGGAAATACCTATACTGATACAATGGTACGCTTCTCAGAGTAAAAATCCTTGGAAATAACACAGCCTGCGATTTCCGAGGTAAAGCTTCCTCTTTTCTCTCTGGTGCGTCCAAGATTTCCAGAATTTCCGAAGTATTATCCGGTTGTCCTTCCGGCTCCCACTACTACGGGCCGCCGCTGTACTGTGCTTCCGCGCTCAGGTGCCCAGAACGTCCGTCTTGGCACTTCTTGTGTGAAGCAGGACCAACACACCTGTGAGGGCATTTACAGCCAGGGCTTGAGTTACGCCTGACGTTTCATTTACACTGGTGTTCCAACCTGTACTAGTATAGGCAATCATTCATTACGCCGTTTTGATAATAAAGATACTCCGTCACCTTTCATGCAATAAGCGTTAACAGTTATTTACAAGGTGAACGTGACAATGTCAGTCTTCTTTAAATATTCATATACCTATCAAATACCTATCATATACCTATCAAATGGTACCTAATGCCGGTTGTAAATCACGGCAAAGTATGTAAATGAGTGCTTGTAACGTGCGAAATTATAGCTACCTTATAAGATTTAGCTAAGTTGAAGGACAATATTAAGCGTCTGTGTGTCTAAGAAAACCATACTGTTTTGTGAACTTGACTTCCGTAGGTCAATATTGAAGACTGGCGTTGTCCAGGTTTCAGGACTAAAATGTACAGTCCTCTTACTATTTAAGATCATTGTTGCCGACGAAGTTAGCACCCATTTCTAACCCATTCTACGCAAGACAGAAAATGGAAGCGACGAACTGTAAAACGATTTAACTTTCTACGTAGCCTAAGTCGCTAAAGTATCGTAAAAGCAAGGTAAAAGAGATCACTTACAATGCGCACAAATAGACACTCTATTTTTCAACTGCATACTTCGTTGGCTGAGCAGGAAACAAGTAACATAACCGGTCGCTATGCAAAGTACATATAATTATAAGCAGTGTCTTTGGTCAGTTCAACAATAGGCACGAATCATATTGGGGCAACGTGTACGCGTATCTCATTTACACCTATTTCCAGCGGAACAGAACGCGGGATTCTTACTTCAGGATCGATCGTTACAGCACAGGTCACGTTAATAATAGGTGGTACCAGGCTTTTCCTCGGGGGAGCTCTGATTTGGGTGATATTGACTCTCTGGTACAGCATGTATGCACCTTTGCAGAGCTTTAACCCACTCAAGTTGCCAGGCACCGCATAGGTGTTGCTTATTTGATGAGGAGGTGGGGCCGCCATTCGCGGACACGCCCAGTTCGATTTCAACCGCGGGCCCTAAAGTTAGATTGGTTTGAGATTCGGTCACCGCGTTGGCATTCGAATTCAGCTGAAAACGTGTCATGTTTGGTGACACTCGGCGCTCCTCGTTCTACTACGTGTATCACCTATTGTCGCACTGGATCCCTTATTTGACCGTTTCCGAAAATCCTGAGTATTCCAGTGATTTGGAACTATTTTATTTTCTGCAGTTGACAGCAGTGTCTTACTACAGAAAACCTTATTCTTCATTCTCTTAATCTAAGCAGTTGTGTTCACCTTGTGGTCATTTAGGATAATTTCATTTTGAGGGGATTCTGATGAAAGTACAGGCGCTGTATAATTATATGTTTCTTCTAACTTCTCCCCCTGTTATCATGCAGCACAAAATACAGAACATTAGAGGCTCAGTGGTAATCATGGCAGTTACTTAATTACGATACACCTCATGTACCAGTCATTCTGATACATATGCATGATTTCACTTCACTGCTGCTAGAGGCAGCGATCTGCACCACGCCTTGACAAAATTCTGAGAGGGAGGAAGGAAAATTATAGTTTAATGCCGGCCGGAGTGGCCGTGGGCTTCTAGGCGCTACAGTCTGGAGCCGAGCGACCGCTACGGTCGCAGGTTCGAATCCTGCCTCGGGCATGGATATGTGTGATGTCCTTAGGTTTGTTAGATTTAAGTAGTTCTATGTTCTAGGGGACTGATGACCTCAGATATTAATTCCCATAGTGCTCAGAGCCATATGAACCATTTTATAATTTAATGTCTTGTAGCGATTTAGACATTCCTAAGTGATTTAAGAAAGCTGACGATCTCAGCATTTCCATACAGGTACTGGAACCCTATGGATTACAAATACGAGTTAAGTGTAAAGCATGCTGCACCACGTCTCACGGCTCGCTGGCGTTTCTGATGTTGCAGTTGTTAACAGCAAACAACTACCAAGCTGACAAAGTTTAGAAAGAATGCTTATGGAGAATCTTGATGCAGGCTCGGCTATTGTTGATGATTTTTGAATCATAAAGAAAAGTGCAACTGTTGCTGGCATTTAGTTCAAAATTAATTAGGACTGTTGAAAAAAGCAACTGATAGAGACGTGTCCATACATAGCAGCCAACTCGGCAGAAATAAGGAAAGAATCTTACGTTGGCTGTTAGGAACGTGGAGATGCATTTAGGACATTCTTCACCAAGTACTACAGAAAACTAAATTAATTACACCAGTAGCGCAAACGACGAAAGACTTAGATGTAACAAACTGCAGCTATCGTATATCCGATTCTTTACAACAAATACTAGACTCACAATGGGCCTCAGAATTAATCGTTGTAGGTGTTAGTCGGAACTGCGTGAAGTATGGTGACCGCGCATCGTAGGCTTTTGTGCAATAGCTTCCCGCTTCCGATTCTGATAAATGTATGCGATTACCCCAGCAAAGGTCTCTGCTCATAACAGGCAGGCTTGCTAGACAGTCTCAGACACATGTCTTTTAAAATTAATTTATTGCCACCAAGGAAACTAGCTGAATCAATTAGGTTCCCATTAGGGGCTATATGATTAGTATAAGTTTCTTAAATGGGCCACAAATAAACACGTATCAAAATCTCTTTTGTATCTCATGTTTCTCATCCTCGAAATGCGAAGTTATAAATGCAGCCTTCCACACTAGAGATGAATGAGACAGAAAATTCATCACAAAACACAATAACGAAACCTCCAGATTATTAATTATATGATGTTTTCATATCCCGAGCAACCCGTGAGTGGTGAGAAACATTTTAACATAAGTAATCCAATTTAGGTGAAATTTTCTCCCTTCTTTATGCTTTCCAAAGCAAATTATTAAGTATTAATGGACTTTCACTGCACCCGTGAGCTCACGCTGGCATACAGCAACTCAGAATAACATGAAGACACCCTCCCGCCTACCACCCATGCAGCCTCCCTCCCACCCACTGATACACACACACACTCACACACACACACACACACACACAAAACACACACACACACACACACACACACACACACACACACACAAAACACACACACATACACACACACACACACACACACACACACACACACACACACACACACTTTAACTATATGATCCACGATCGACTTCCTCATACCATTTTGAAAGGCCCTGAAATAGACACGGTTACTCGGAACTTTTGAAACATGTTGCAAACGTTGTGCAGTGGTTTCACAGCGTCATTTGAAAAGCATCGTTACCGATGTAACTGATTTTGTATGTGTAGTGTGAACACACATGCTTGTATCATGACTATTACGCCAGAAAGACTAAGTACACAACCAACACTTCCGCAAGAGTAAGAACATCGAGACTTGGAAAAGAGCATCAGTGAAGTTCCGGAAGAGAGAGTTTTAAGGAACTGAACTCGCATCTGGTAAGAACTAAGTTCAAATCTCCGTCAGGTCGTCTTGATTTTGATTTTCCGTGGTTTTCGTAACTGCTGAAGGCGAATGCCTGAATAATTTATTTTTACTCACCCTGACAACCGAGCGTGTGAGCGCCGTTTCCAGGAGGGGAAGGGGCACTAGCCCCGAATCGAATCCGCCTGGTGTGCCAGACAGACTGGATGTGAATTTTAGGCGGTTTCTCACATTTCATTAGGTGAACACCGAGCTGGCATTAAACACCCGCCTCAGTTATACGATTCGCAGACATTCAGCAAAAGTTCGCTCACTTTCACATGAATAACACTACAAGCAGACAGTTTTGGACCCAGATATTGCGACTTGGGAGGGGAGTGGAGAGGGGAGGGGCATTAGGCCACCCTTTAAATTAAGGGGCTCTGGAAAGGTTCAGAATCATGAAATGTTCAATTTTTACATTTTTGCACTTTAAAAATCTACAAACTTTCCCCATTCAATTGACATGTAATTTATTCAATTCAGAAGACTTAAACTATTTTTAAAATATTTTTGAAATATGATCTGCATGGGCGTGACCCCCTGTGGCGCTGTTAAACTGCTGTCAAATGTTGTACTCATGAACCTACAAGTTCATCATGTACATTTTAGTGATGTGACAGAAAATAAGTGTTACAAAGTAAGTGTTCTGGCTAATCTGTGATAGTTTGATATAGATTGCTCGCTCCGTTGTCGTGTGTTTCATGTTTATTTATCCTTTTGTAATCTTGAAAATATTCATCGTGAATTCTGTTCATTGAAGTCCCTGTTTTATAGAAGGAGAATCATGGGTAAACGTAAAGTGACTAGAAATCCTCTGAAGGCTTTTAAGAAAAGGAGAGACGTTGGAAAGCCGAAAGAAGTTGTTATTACCGTAAACAATATAAACGATAACCATGTGTGTGAATTTCACCTTGCTGGCTCACCTGCCCAATGCAATGAGCGTGAGAAAGAAAGAACTTTGCAGAGGAAGCTTGATTCAGTTAGTGAAAAGTATGTATGTTTAAGGCTGTTTGGGCTCTTTATTTTCATACTTTTTCAGGAGATGAGTCTCCCCACCATTACTTGTGTCCCAAAGGAGAAAACAGTTAGCGTAAGCACAACAAGGTATTGCTAACTGGAGAAGTGTACACTCATAAACATAGTCTGCTTGATGCGGTAAGGGAGGTGATAGAACCTATTTTCAGAGATTAGCATCACCTTAACTGTTGAAAAAGAGTGTTCATGGAAAAACCAAAAACTCCAATGAAAGTGTAAATAGTGCTACATGGTAAAAAAGCGCCAATACTATGTTTCTTGCAATAGAAACTCTTCACTTTGGTGTGTATCATGCTGTTGCTACTTTCAGTTATGGCAACGTTGTAAGGTGCAAAGTATTTCGAAATATGGGAATGAAGATAGGTTACAACTTGGTAGGAATGATGCTTGTTTTAGACAAGGAACGTCTTTGGGCTGCTGGCGGGGCTGTAAATAGCCTAGAAATACAAGGCAGAGTAAACTGGAGGAGGAGAAAGAGGAATCTGGAGGAGGAGTTTGCAGAACAAGATGGAATGCACTAAAAAGGTAATCCAAACTTTTTAGCTAGAATCAGAAAATTTTTATTTTTGTTATACAAATTACATGATTCCTCAGTATCTACCAAACCAATTTGCTTCGGAAATGTTACACAGTCCTTTCTGCGTAACTTAACACAGTCTTTTCCCAAAAATCTGTATATTGGTGAATTTATAAACAAAAAAGACACAAAAGAGCAGTAATTTTTCATTGCAATAGAAAAAATTAATCTCTAACAGCTGAACTCAAATAATGAAAAGTCTGTGTGTTAAGTTGTAGCCAATGCTCCAATAAATAATCTGAAAAAATTTCAGATTCCTAGCTCAAATACTTCCTGAGGCAACATGTAATTTATAAGCGCTATTGTAACATTGGGAAGCTAGGACTTTCTGGGGCCCTTTAACGATGCCAAATCTGTTAATAACCATTCCGATATAACGCCTATGAAGGACAGAGACAGAACCAAATAATGCCGGAATGAATCCTTTGAAAAACACAACCCAGTTTTCTCTGTCTAGCTGCTATAGAAGCTTGTGTTCCATCTTTAACGACGTCGTCGTCAACGAAACGTTAAACGCTGATTCTTTACTACCTTTCTTATGCAGATGACATTGCTCTACTTAGCGTGCGTCGAAACTGTTTAAAAGCCGTTATACCCAATTATTAAGTCCTACGAAAGGCACCCACCTTCTGCTGAATACAGGTGTAAGAATATCCTTCACCATAACTCATCAGCCAGAAATATAAATTCATTGGACTGAATCTAATTATCTAGGCACCGTGCCAACCTCTCACATCTCCATAGAAGCAAATAGCTATTTACGAATTAAAGAAACAAATGTATTTTACTATGGTCTCCAGACGACCTTCAGGAACAAGTTACATTATAAGAAAAAGAAATTACACGTGCGCAAGCCATTAATTGAAACAACTGCAACCTACAAATAAGAAGCGAGGACTTTCAATGAAATATTGTTAGGAAGTTTTATCGTTAAATTTTAAGGAAAGTATTTTGACATGTAAGAGAAACCAGTACTGATTGCTGTAAATGGAATTTGCCTTACACTGCAGTAATGATCTTCATTTTTATATCAACACAATAGAATTTGACACTTCTGGCCTCATCCACATCATACGACTACGTTAAAAAGAGTTCGTCGACGATGGGAAGTTATACTCACCGGAAATAAGAAATGTTCGCTGGTGTGTTAAGATAAAGCTGTAAATCTTGAAGTCGATCATGTTAAAATAAAACTGAAAATAATTACGCAACTTTAAGGGAAATTCATTTTTACTCTCAATACCTCATTACCCTGCAGTGAAGTGCCTTAATAGTCTGTAGGGCTTCATATTAATAATAAGGGCGATAAAAATTGTTAAGGCTTTCGTGGCCACTTGTTCGCAAATTACCTGTCGGCATGTGTCTCGGATTCTTCGGCCGACGTTTCTTTGTTGGTTTTTCTGACTTTTCACCAGCACTAGTGGCTGACACTGTCAGAACTTACTCCTCCCTTGCAGGTAGTGGACTGGAGTCAAACTCTCTGTCGCAGGTTATTTGTAGCTTACCTGGCACGCCAACATCCAAAAGCTTTTCCGTGGTCATTTCCGGTGTGGTTCTGCTCTTGCTAACGCAAACGGTCGTTCGCTACAGCACAGGAATCCAGGATCTATTCATCTTCAGGCCATCTTTCTTGTTGAAGCTACATCATGTTTGAGTGTTTCTATAGCTTCTCTGAACAAACGGGTGTGACTGTTCTTCTTTACAGCCAGGACTTCATTGTCTACGAATTTTGCTATGTGGTCGCCTCACACCGCAAGTGCTCTGTCAAAGCCAAAGTCTCCACCTGTCCAACCTGCAATGGCACTTATGTTGGGGTAGGTGGAGAAATCGACCGCTGCACAGCAAACGCCGTGTAAAGGCCAACCACATAGAAAATTCTCCGAAAGTTCTGGTTGTAGACTAGAGCTGTCTCACTGTCTTGTTCAGAGAAGCTATAGAAACACACAATATATATGAAAATACCTTCAATGAGAAAGAATAAAGGCTCAAGATAAACGGATCCTGGATTTCCGTGCTGCAGCGAACGATCGTTGCAGTTAGCAAGAAGAGAACCTCACCGGAAATGACCATCCAAAAGTCTTTGGACGTTGGCGCGGGCTGCGAAGTCGACTCCAGCAAACAACAAGCAGTGGGGAGTGAGGCTTTGACAATGACAGCCACTCGTGATGGTGAAAGTCAGAAAAATCATCAAACTAACGTCGGCCGAATAATTCTAGACAGAAGCAAATCAATAAGAATGGTAGTAACGAGAATAATGACAATAATTTTAAGTGTAACTGCTTCCAGTTATCTTTGAAGATCTCAAAATAGCAGGGATAAAATACAGAGAGTGAAAGGTTCTTTAAATCTTTCACAAAACCTAGACTGTAGTTGTAAGCGTCATAGGATAAAGGAAGGTGGTAGTTGCAGAGAATGTGAGACATGTTTGTAGCCCATCCAAGATATTGAACGAAATGAATAATCTCTTGAAAATAAGTTAAAAGGTGAATAACGCGCCGGCTGGAGTGGCCAATCGGTTCTAGGCGCTACAGTCTGGAACCGCGCGACCGCTACGGTCGCAGGTTCGAATCCTGCCCCTGGCATGGATGTGTGTGATGTCCTTAGGTTAGTTAGGTTTAAGTAGTTCTAAGTTATAGGGGACTGATGACCACAGCAGTTAATTCCCATAGTGATCACAGCCATTTGAACTATTTTTGGTGAATATCACCAACTGGAATACAAAGGTAACGGAATGCAGTAGAGTTAAATAGGTTGACGCTGATGGAACCAGATTAAGAAAAAAGACAATAAAAGTAATATACGTTTTTGGGAGTTAGGAAGTGAAATAATTGATGATGATCGAAGTAGAATAAACGAATACTGGCAACAACAAGTAAAGTGTCTATGAAAAAGAGAATTTATTGAGACTGAATGTAGTTGTAACTTTTAGGAAATCTTTTGCACAACAGCAAGTTAAGTGTCTATGAAAAAGAGAATTTATTGAGACTGAATTTAGTTGTAACTTTTAGGAAATCTTTTGCGCAGTTAATATTTTGTCTGGAGTACGGCTTTTTTCAAAAGCGAAATATAGACGACAACCATTTCTTATAAGAAGGCGATAGAAGCTTCTGAAAAGTGGTGGCACAGAAGAACATTAAAGACTGGATAGGTAGATCGAATAACTAATGAGGGGGTACTGTATCGAACTGCATGGAAAGCATACTTAGGGTCGACTGAAGAAAGCGATTGGTTGATTGTACACCCTCTGAAGCAACAAGCAATTTGCAGTTCGGTAGTGAACGGATGTGTGGGGGGTTAAAAACTTAGAGGGTGACCAAGGCTTGACTGAAGTGTCAGGTTCAATTTGATTGGATGTAGACTGCAGTAGTTACGCAGGTATGAAGAGGCTAGCACAGGACAGACAAGCGTGCAGAGCTGCGTAAAACCAGTGTTTGGACTGTAGACTACAACAACAAATTTAATATTAGTACCGGAATGCAAGGGCAGACGGGAAAACATGGACAGTTGAGTATCGCTAGAAAGTAAAGGATAGTACAACCATTTTTTGTACCATAAGTCACAGCGATAATGAGTCACCACCTCAGCTAATATAAAAGGAGACGGATTCAATTCATTACTGAAATATATCATGCGATATGTGGAGCGAAATTAATAATTCATGGTACTGCCGTTTTAATTTCATCTGGAAAGTTTGTGTCCACATTCAATACTGTTGACTGGACTTTTGAAAGTAAAGCAATTTATGGAGCCTTGTTTTGTAAATGAAACTGCCTTTTCCTGCTGCAACTTAATTTATTTTTCCCAGACGCGTTTCGCCTTTTCCTTGCTCTAATTCATCATCAGTGGGATGTTTTGCTGTGATCTGTGTTTCCTCTCATCTGATCTGGAGGTCGCAGAGACGAGATGAGAGGAAACGCAGATCACAGCAAACCATCTCACTGATGATGCTTTAGAGCAAGAAAAAGGGGAAACGTGCCTGGAAAAATAAATTAAGTTGCAGTATGAAAAGGCTGTTTTATATACAAAACAAGTATTTCTGTGCTTGTTGCAGAGGATGGCCACACAAAGGAACTTTTTATTAATGGAACCGTATGCTGTTTACCAATGTACAAGAATGAGCTTAGAATGACGATTTGAGATACACCTTTACCTTCGTGGTTTAGTGAACAGTTTTTTCGGAAGTAGCTTACTTTTTACTATGTACTTTCCCACTGAAATCGTGTTACCTTTCACTTGTCATAGTCTCCACTGCAACGAAAATTTTGGGCGTGGTCTTTGATACAAAAGCACGCCATCACTGAAAAAGTTTGCCTTTTAACCATATTTCTTCATGTTCTCAGATGGAGTGTGAAGTGTTCAACGGTTGCCCTTCTTACCCACAGTCTATACACATATTTTTTTGTAGTTCTATTAGTTTAACAGTTAGTGGAGTACTAAGTGCTAATCTACAGTACATTCTTTGAGTGACAGTTACTTAAAAATGAACGAAACAATAACACTGTCTTAAGTATAACGCGTTTGTTTGCGTGGCCAACCTCCGCAGCAAGCACAGAAATATTTGTTTTGTAAATAAAAGCACCTTCTTTTGTTACACTGTATTTTATTTTCCCAGACGCGTTCCGCCCTTATTCACTTAAGGCATCATCAGTATCATCATAATGATATAGTTATGATACACTTTTGTTATGTTATGTGTTATTCGTAGATTAGAAAACAGTTCATTCCTCGCTTTTTATGTAAATAAGCGATTGCTTACGGTTCTTCCCGTTTTTAATTGGCGTCAGCGTTTCCTCTCATCTGGGCACACGGATGTCTCACTACAGCTACTCTGTTTACGAAACATTAGCATGTTTTAGTGTTTCGAACATTTTTCTTCCCACTATTAATTTTGTTTGCACTTGTTGTTGAGATGCACTATGACTCCCAGTCTTTTGTTATGTGTAGGTAAACAAATCAAACGGGATGAAACACACAGTGAACCATATTATTGCTATGTTTATACTACTGGCAGAAGACTGTGATTGCGCTGGAGACAGCACTGTGTCGAGTAGAGACTCCTCACAATAGCTAGCCCACGTGTACTAGCAACAAGGACTCCAGAATTGACGCGGCAAAGAAATCTAATACTCTTTTGGCAGCGGTGGGGCCTGAGGATGGCGGTAATGTGCCGCCGAAACTAGTCTTGTGAGACAGTAAGGACAGTCTCAAGATACGATTGTATTGGTACTTTTTCTTATACGTCTGTAATTTTGTTGTGGTATCAACAGAAGCGATTTTTCTGAAGAACTTCTATACCTTTTTGCTGTTCATTTGGAACTGACACTCGTACACTTGTAGAAGTCCGTCGTTCCCTTATCCTTGCATCATGATGATATCCAGACGAGAGGTGTTGCTCATGCGGTTGCACCCTATATCATCACGCCTTGTTAAAGGCCAATATGATGGTGACGAATGCAGTCTGACAAGGTTCGTTCTCCTGGTAGGCTTTAGACTGGGACACAACTACGATGATGCCGTACGGAGAACCAGGACTCGTCCCAAAAGTCGACGTTCTGCCGTTCCTGTGCGCTTTGTTATCGTTGGGTGCACTACTGGGTGAGCCTTCCACTGCTGCCACGTCAAGAAAGCCGCCACAGCGATCACCTTACCGACTTCATTTACTGCTCAAGATATCATCCAACTGTCCCTGCCCATACTTGTCTTGCTGAAATAGCCCCTTTCCTGACTGAAAATATGTCCCGTAGTTTAACACTCTACTCGTCGGAGAGGTCAATGTGTTTGTCCATTTTGGCCGCTAGTATCATGGGGCCGTTGAGATCCCGCTTGTCGTATTCACATGATAATCGTGGGGTCCCAATCAGTGGTAATACGGAACGATATCCTACAGTTTTGGTAAGACATGATTCTGCAACTGTCGAATTCCGACGTGTGCTGCTAGATATTTATCCTCTTT
Source organism: Schistocerca cancellata (assembly GCF_023864275.1). Lineage (NCBI taxonomy): Eukaryota > Metazoa > Arthropoda > Insecta > Orthoptera > Acrididae > Schistocerca > Schistocerca cancellata. The sequence goes on along the minus strand of NC_064629.1, from coordinate 388,437,485 downwards.
ACGATAGGCATGATATGGTCTTCTCATAAGCAAATCACTTTTAAATGCTATTTCCGAATGAGAAACGCGTGGAGTAACATTTCATTGTGAACAAAATGTATATGGTGTCACTACTTAGTTTGTTGCCTTGAAATGCTAATCATTTGCAAATTCATGCATGTAGTACGTCTCATACCAATTTGAAATTTGCTGCATGCCATCTTCACGGTGCTGAAATTTTAACGAAGAGCAGTATACAATAAATATTTGGAGAACGTTAGGTGTCGGTGTTACTCTGTAATGAGAACACTGGTGTAAGGGAGGAAATTGTTAACTGTAATATAGATGCCGTGTTTGTCAGCCCGCTGCCGGTCTCATTCTCTTCCTTTCCACACACAGGTTCCTATGTTTGAATTAGTTACCTTGTGTCAGTGTTCTGTTATTATATATCCACCATTACCTCGTCCATTTGTACTGTTAGTAAGGCAGGCCTCGCTCTATCGCTGGAGCAGCGTAGTACAGTTTCATGAACCACAAGGGGCTAACGACTGCGTACAGTGCTATATTTCCATCTTGGTGGGGCACTGTTTAATGCTTTGATTCCATTGGCACAAATAGAGAGTTTATTGCGGGATAAGATGCTTATTTCCCAGTATCTACTGATTCTCTGATTTCATCCGTAGGGTTTAAAAATGTTCAAATGAGTGTGAATTCCTAAGAGTCCAAACTGCTGAGGTCATCGGTCCCTAGACTTACACACCACTTAAACTTAAACTAAGTTATACTAAGAACAACACACACATACACACATGCCGAGCGAGGACTCGAAACTCCTGTGGGAGGAGCCGCGCAGTCCATGACATTGCTCCTCAAACCGCGCGGCCACTCTGCGCGACCGTAGAGTTTAGAATAATTTCGAGATATCAACGGCTCAACAGCGATGATAGAGGCCACATCATTACGATTTTTCGTGCAAATGTTCCATGGATCATGAAACAACCTTACAATAACTATGAAAAGGAAGGGTCTGTGGTCGGTGGAAGTCCTCTCTATTAAGAAGTGAACACATTACTGATGCGGACGGTTGTCTACGCCATCGACGTGTGGTGAATTAAAATTGACAAGATTTGTAAAGGAAAGTGTCCTGAAGACTCCAGCTCTTAGCGAGAAGTAGTTTTGGAAAATTATGTGCACTTGGCTTTCATGATCCAGCTACAGAGCATAAACCGAGAACCGTGGAACTGAACTCTTCCCGATGCATATATTGACGGGGAAAACGTCACCGGAGGTCCTGCGTACGATATAACATGTTAGGGTCAAGAATAGTCTGTAGAGGTGCATCTAGTACCGTTTAACAGTACAAATTTGGAAAAGAAATATGAACACAACACACTGGAATTTCTTGCCCTTATAGTGAAAATGTTGAAGATACCATTGTGACGCATTTTGATTTGTTCTATTGATCCACTTGAATACATTTTGCTAACACAGGATATCAAGCCCTGTGCGGTTGCTAGACATGCTGTGGCAATGAGGTAAAACTCTTCAGCCCCCTTTTTCAGAGTAAATATCCGACAAGATATTTAGGGTACGACACAGACGAATGATTGTCGAAACGAAGGGCGGGCACGTATGTGTCTATTAACAGGATGAATGAGGGCGATGATCAGAAACACAAGAAAATTTTGGTGTAATATCACATCTATACAGAGCTCTTCACGCATGTTAGTAAATGTTGATGAGTGTCCTTATGAAAAGTGACCATAGAAGGAACTTTCGTTCGATGGAATTTATTATTTATTACTTATTGAGCTGAAGGAGCTAACGTTTTACATTCAAGCACTTCCCATTATCTGACGGGCTAGTTAACAAAATATCTATTAATCAGTCACTGAAAATTACTTAAATATCAGAATAACGTAAGTACACCACACTTAAGCTCTTTTGCATTTTAATATGAATACGTAAGACGATTCGACGTAATTTCTCAGTTAATGTTGCGTCGAGAATGACATCATTTTATTAATTTGGGTTAATTTCAGATTTTCCAATACTTTCATGGTACCACTGCGCTTTGGTGGTCATTGTTTCATCGCGCAAATTATTCTCTGCTATTGTGAGTGTATCGCAGAAGATGGAGCAGATGCGAGCAGTTTCGGCCAACGTTCCGCTACTAACCAACAAATTGGTTTATAGACAGCAAGCGAACTACAAGGACTAACTGGTAAGCCCTTTAGATTTTACGGCGCAATAAAATTCAATGGCGAAAAGCCGAGCGCGGCATGTCGTGGTTGGCCGAGGGGATTCCTTTCGACAAACTTGGACCACAACTTGCTGCAGCGCAGGTTTAGGCCGTCCAGCTGGCCCGGATACACACACGTGTGGGAGCTATAACTTCTTGCTGTCAGAGCAACCATTTCGAGGCAAAACGTTCTGTTTCTCGTTAACAAAAGGGAGTGTATATGTTTTACAGGTCTGTCAGTTATTACATGCGTATTGTTAAAATACTTAAAATTAAAAAACAGTGTTACACAAATCTGTTGCTGCTAAGGTATTCCTGGGCGACACGGTTGTATCGTCATAAAAGAAAGTCCATTAAATAGCTGTATTAACCACTATTCATATAAACGAAAAACGCATATTTCATATTTTAATATGAAAATGGATCCCAGAAAGATTTCATCGTCATACGGAAATATCTTGTGTAAACAGTTGTGGGGCGGCGGGTGGAATAACTGTTAATGTTCCTATTATTTATTTAATGCTGTCGTTCGCCATTCTCAACACTGGCTCTCTAACTACAATATTGGCAAACAGACAGTGATTAGCAAAACGTGAAGCCTGTAATTAGAATTCCTAGTGCCCACTTCATCTGAGAAATACATTTATAGCTACAGCTTATAGCTCTGAGGAATTAGGAGATTGTCTGGGATTCATAATCAAAAACCATTCTCTCTAAAATGTTCACTATATTCTGAAAGTCACAGACCAAAAAGAATCCACACAATTCAACTACAAGAGCAGTTCAGAGTCTAATGCACTGATGCCACTATAACAGTTCAAAATAAATGTTTAAGTTAATGCTCGCCATAATTTGATGATAATGTTCATCAAACGCCACGCTAATAATGGTAGAATGTCTGTCCTGCGGCGGCACGTGAAAATACGACATACGTAAACTAAAGATAGATCATTAACGTCATCCCAAAATTAACACTTCAGTAGAAAACGATTTTATGGTTACGCGTATCCTGAGTAACTTGTTACTGCATCCGAGGCTGTTTATATCAACGATACCGACGCGACGCGACTCCCGGCACAGGTGGTGCGCTTATCAGTGTCTGGAGAGAACTGGGGCCTTCCTTTTCTCGCGCAGCGTTCTTACATATAAAGCCGCGGTGCGGACGGCTAAGGGAACGCCTGATCAAATCTGCTCTCCCGACTAGCCACTGGGCTAGTAATGCACCACTTTAAGTTATCGAATAAATCATTGCTTCCTTTGCTGGTGGCCGATGAAGCTTTCAATTTAATTGTGCAATCGGCACACAAGTAAGTGTGTGGCTAAGTCAAATATTTTGGGCGAGAGAATTAATTTAATTACCCTACACGCAGTAGACGAGCTCTGGACTTGCTCTTTGGAGTTACGCTATAGCTATAGTTTTATAGTTACTCTGTTGAAACTTCTCACATTTTTATGATTATAGCGGATCTCCCTTCTACTTAAATTTAAACATCCTAGCTTTATTTATTCGCCTAGTTAATCTATCTTGCTTCCTTAATTTCCAAGACAAAAACCAGAAAATCATGAATTTCAACTAAAATTTTAATTTGTGGGATCCAGAATACTGTTTTTACTAAATTATTATGTAAAAGGAATCTTAATATAGATTTTTAAGTTTCTAGCTCTTTTCTGTTGCGCCAATGATTTTTACAGAAAAACATCCAACTTTCGAAAATGGTTAAAGTTATTGAACTGATGTTCAACAAATATTGATTTATATTACTCCTGACATGCTAGAAACGTTTCAGGTTATATACTTGATTTTGAAAGTATTGCGCAACATTTATGACGTCAAGAGCTTGTTACAGCGGACTAGGCTGGCACACAATGGAAAGACTGATGTGAATTTTATAAGGCGTGAGTAGGCTGCTTCCCTACACAGTCATGACAGATCTACATCTACATCTACATCTACATCCTTACTCCGCAAGCCACCTGACGGTGTGTGACGGAGGGTACCCTGAGTACCTCTATCGGTTCTCCCTTCTATTCCAGTCTCGTATTGTTCGTGTAAAGAAGAATTGTCGGTATGCTTCTGTGTGGGCTCTAATCTCTCTGATTTTATCCTCAAGGTCTCTTCGCGAGATATACAAAGGAGGGAGCAATATACTGCTTGATTCTTTGGGGAAGGTATGTTCTCGCCGGCCGGTGTGGCCGTGCGGTTCTAAGCGCGTCAGTTTGGAACCGCGTGACCGCTACGGTCGCAGGTTCGAATCCTGCCTCGGGCATGGATGTGTGTGATGTCCTTAGGTTAGTTAGGCTTAAGTAGTTCTAAGTTCTAGGGGACTGATGACCTCAGTAGTTAAGTCCCATAGTGCTCAGAGCCATTTGAAGGTATGTTCTCGAAACTTCAACAAAAGCCCGTACCGAGCTACTGAGCGTCTCTCCTGCAGAGTCTTCCACTGGAGTTTATCTATCATCTCCGTAACGCTTTCGCGATTACTAAATGATCCTGTAACAAAGCGCGCTGCTCTCCGTTGGATCTTCTCTATCTCTTCTTGTCAGCCCTTTCTGGTACGGATCACACGCTGCTGAGCAGTATTCAGGCAGTGGGTGAACAAGCGTATTGTAACCTACTTCCTTTGTTTTCGGATTGCATTTCTTTAGGATTCTTCCAATGAATCTCAGTCTGGTATCTGCTTTACCAACGATCAACTTTATATGTTGTTGTCGTCTTCAGTGCTGAGACTGGTTTGATGCAGCTTTCCATGCTACCTTATCTTGTGCAAGTTTCTTTATCTCCCAGTACCTACTGCAACCTACATCCTTCTGAATCTGCTTAGTGTATTCATCTCTTGGTCTCCTTCTACGACTTTTACCCTCCACGCTGCCCTCCAATGCTAAATTTGTGATCCCTTGATGCCTCAGAACATGTCCTACCAACCGGTCCCTTCTTCTCGTCAAGTTGTGCCACAAACTCCTCTTCTCCCCAATTCTATTCAATACGTCCTCATTAGTTATGTGATCTACCCATCTAATCTTCAGCATTCTTCTGTAGCACCACATTTCGAAATCTTCTATTCTCTTCCTGTCCAAACTATTTATTGTCCATGTTTCACTTCCATAAATGGCTACACTCCACACAAATACTTTCAGAAACGTCTTCCTGACACTTAAATCTATACTCGATGTTAACAAATTTCTCTTCTTCAGAAACGTTTTCCTTGCCAATGCCAGTCTACATTTTATATCTTCTCTACTTCGACCATCATCAGTTATTTTGCTCCCCAAATAGCAAAACTCCTTTACTTCTTTAAGTGCCTCATTTCCTAATCTAATTCCCTCAGCTTCACCCGACTTAATTCGACTACATTCCATTATCCTCGTTTTGCTTTTGTTGATGTTCATCTTATATCCTCCTTTCAAGACACTGTCTATTCCGTTCAACTGCTCTTCCAAGTCCTTTGCAGTCTCTGACAGAATTATAATGTCATCGGCGAACCTCAAAATTTTTATTTTTTCTCCGTGGATTTTAATACTTACTCCGAATATTTCTTTTGTTTCCTTTACGGCTTGCTCAATATACAGATTGAATAACGTTGGGGAGAGGCTACAACCCTGTCTCACTCCCTTCCCAACCACTGCTTCCCTTTCATGCCCCTCGACTCTTATAACTGCCATCTGGTTTCTCTACAAATTGTAAATAGCCTTTCGCTTCCTGTATTTTACCCCTGCCACTTTTAGAATTTGAAAGAGAGTATTCCAACCAACATTGTCAAAAGCTTTCTCTAAGCCTACAAATGCTAGAAACGTAGGTTTGCCTTTCCTTAATCTTTCTTCTAAGATAAGTCGTAAGGTCAGTATTGCCTGACGTGGTCCAATATTTCTACGGAATCCAAACTGACCTTCCCCGAGGTCGGCTTCTACCAGTTTTTCCATTCGTCTGTAAAGAATTCGCGTTACTATTTTGCAGCTGTGACTTATTAAACTGATAGTTCGGTAATTTTCACATCTGTCAACACCTGTTTCTTTGGGATTGGAATTATTATATTCTTCTTTAAGTCTGAGGGTACTTCGCCTGTCTCATACCTCTTGCTCACCGGATGGTAGAGTTTTGTCAGGACTGGCTCTCCCAAGGCCGTCAGTAGTTCTAATGGACTGTTGTCTACTCCCTGGGCCGTGTTTCGGCTCAGGTCTTTCAGTACTCTGTCAAACTCTTCACGCAGTATCGTATCTCCCATTTCATCTTCATCTACATTCTCTTCCATTTTTATAATATTGTCCTAAAGTACATTGCCCTTGTATAGACCCTCTATATACTCCTTCCACCTTTCTGCTTTCCCTTCTTTGGTTTGGACTGGGTTTCCAACTGAGCTCTTGATATTCATGCAAATGGTTCTCTTTTCTCCAAAGGTCTCTCTAGTTTTCCTGTAGGCAGTATCTATCTTACACCTAGTGAGATAAGCCTCTACATCCTTACATTTGTCCTCTAGCCATCCATTCTTAGCCATTTTGCACTTCCTGTCGATCTCATTTTTGAGACGTTTGTATTTCTTTTTGCCTACTTCATTTACTGCGTTTTTATGTTTCCTCCTCTCATCAATTAAATTCAGTATTTCTTCTGTTAAACCAAGGATTTATGCTAGCCCTCGTCTTTTTACCTACTTGATCCTCTGCTGCCTTCACTACTTCATCCATCAGAGTTACCCATTCTTCTTCTACTGTACTTCTTTCCCCCACTGCTGTCAATTGTTCCCTTATGCTCTCCCTGAAACTCTGCACAACCTCTGGTTTAGTCAGTTTATCCAGGTCCCATCTCCTTAAATTCCCACCTTTTTGCAGTTTCTTCAATTTTAATCCACATCTGCCCTTGGAAATGTCTTACAATTTAAAACCTGGTTCCTAAATCTCTGACTTACTATTATATAATCTATCTGGTACCTTTTAGTATCTCCGGGATTCTTCCATGTATACAACCTTCTTTTATGATTCTTGAACCAAGTGTTAGCTATGATTAAGTTATGCTCTGTGCAAAATTCTAACAGACGGCTTCCTCTTTCGTTTCTTACCCCCAATCCATATTCACCTACTATGTTTCCTTCTCTCCCTTTTCCTACACTTGAATTCCAGTCACCCATGACTATTAAATTTTCATCTCCCTTCACTATCTGAATAATTTCTTTTATCTCATCATACATTTCATGAATTTCTTCATCATCTGCAGAGCTAGTTGGCATATAAACCTGTACTACTGTAGTAGGCGTGGGCTTTGTGTCAATCTTGGCCACAATAATGCGTTCACTATGCTGTTTGTAGTATCTTACCCGCACTCCTATTTTTTTTATTCATTATTAAACCTACTCCTGCATTACCCCTATTTGATTTTGTATTTATAACCCTGTATTCACCTGACCAAACGTCTTGTTCCTCCTGCCACCGAAGTTCACTAATTCCCACTATATCTAACTTTAACCTATCCATTTCCATTTTTAAATTTTCTAACCTACCTGCCCGATTAAGGGATCTGACGTTCCACGCTCCGATCCGTAGAACGCCAGTTTTCTTTCTCCAGGCGCTGCAGTCTGGAACCGCCAGACCGCTACGGTCGCAGGTTCGAATCCTGCCTCGGGCATGGATGTTTGTGATGTCCTTAGGTTGGTTAGGTTTAACTAGTTCTAAGTTCTAGGGGACTAATGACCTCAGCAGTTGAGTCCCATAGTGCTCAGAGCCATTTGAACCATTTTTTTCTTTCTCCTGATAACAACGTCCTCTTGAGTAGTCCCCGCCCGGAGATTCGAATGGGGGACTATTTTACCTCCGGAATATTTTACACAAGAGCACGCCATCATCATTTAACCATACAGTAAAGCTGCATGCCCTCGGGAATAATTACGGCTGTAGTTTACCCTTGCTTTCAGCCGTTCGCAGTACCAGCACAGCAAGGCCGTTTTGGTTATTGTTACAAGGCCAGATCAGTCAATCATCCAGACTGTTGCCCCTCAAGTACTGAAAAGGCTGCTGCTGCTCTTCAGGAACCACACGTTTGTCTGGCCTCTCAACAGATACCCCTCCGTTGTGGTTGCACCTACGGTACGGGCATCTGTATCGCTGAGGCACGCAAGCCTCCCCACCAGCGGCAAGGTCCGTGGTTCATGGTGGGGCGGAGGAGGGGGGGGGGGAGGGGGGCGTGCGTGGTTCATGATCATTCCATTTTAAATCACTCCTAATGCGTACACCCAGATAATTTATGGAATTAACTGCTTCCAGTTGCTGACCTGCTATTTTGTAGCTAAATGATAAGGGATCTATCTTTCTTTGTATTCGCAGCACATTTCACTTGTCTACATTGAGATACAATTGCCACTCCCTGCACCATACGTCAATTCACTGCAGATCCTCCTGCATTTCAGTACAATTTTCCATTGTTACAACCTCTCGATACATCATCTACAAGAAGTCAGTGAACTTCCGATGTCATCCACAAGGTCATTTATGTATATTGTGAATAGCAACGGTCCTATGACACTCCCCTGCGGCACACCTGAAATCACTCTTACTTCGGAAGACTTCTTTCCACTGAGAATAACATGCTGCGTTCTGTTATCTAGGAACTCTTCAATCCAATCACACAATTGGTCTGATAATCCATATGCTCTTACTTTGTTCATTAAACGACTGTGGGGAACTGTATCGAACGCCTTGCGGAAGTCAAGAAACACGGCATCTACCTAGGAACCCGTGTCTATGGCCCTCTGAGTCTCGTGGACGAATAGCGTGAGCTGGGTTTCACACGACCGTCTTTTTCGAAACCTATGCTGATTCCTACAGAGTAGATTTCTAGTCTCCAGAAAAGTCATTATACTCGAACATAATACGTGTTTCAAAATTCTACAACTGATCGACGTTAGAGATATAGGTCTATAGTTCTGCACATCTGTTCGACGTCCCTTCTTGAAAACGGGGATGACCTGTGCCCTTTTCCAATCCTTTGGAACGCTACGCTCTTCTAGAGACCTACGGTACACCGCTGCAAAAAGGGGGGCAAGTTCATTCGCGTACTTTGTGTAAAATCGAACTGGTATCCCATCAGGTCCAGCGGCCTTTCCTCTTTTGAGCGATTTTAATTGTTTCTCTATCCCTCTGTCGTCTATTTCGATATCTACCATTTTGTCATCTGTACGACAATCTAGAGAAGGAACTACAGTGCAGTCTTCCTCTGTGAAACAGCTATGGAAAAAGACATTTAGTATTTCGGCCTTTAGTCTGTCATCTGTTTCAGTACCATTTTGGTCACAGAGTGTCTGGACATTTTGTTTTGATCCACCTACCGCTTTGACATAAGACAAAATTTTCTTAGGATTTTCTGCCAAGTCAGTACATAGAACCTTACTTTCGAATTCATTGAACGCCCCTCGCGTAGCCCTCCTCACACTACATTTCGCTTCTCGTAATTTTTGTTTGTCTGCAAGGCTTTGGCTATGTTTATGTTTGCTGTGAAGTTCCCTGCTCAGATGTGCTCATACAATTTTTTTCTTTAATAATAACAGCAGTAGAACTTGATGCTATATTTCAGTCATCAGATCTAATAGAGGAAGTAAACCAACAAGCATTGTTTGCTCCTCACACATTTTCTCAATAGAACTCATATATTCCCAAGATTGCGAAAACTGTATTGGGAGCTCATCCAGCGAAGCTTTCATCTCAGTTGAACAGCTTAAGTCTTATAAATCTACTTCGTGACCGTATATCGTATCCTTATTCTTATGTGGATTGCTCTGCACAAACTTAAGAGGTCATTAATTAACTAGAGCTCGTGACAGTTCTCATAGAGAGTGTTGGAACGCTATTACTACACACATCAAAAAAACGTTTTGCGTTACCCCGGTTCCCAGAAGTCCTCAATATAGACGTTCACTGTAAATATTGTATCACAAACATAGCCCCTTTGACTGTTCAGAGCTGTCAGTAAACCCGGTCAAAGGTGTTTACAAACATGCATGAGCAGCGCCTAATAGACACAGGTGGTCCGACAGCCAATCAGTTCCACTCATTCCACAAGGAAGGAGGTACACTTCTCATGTTGTCTGTAGTTCAGCCATGCCTAGACGGTCAATACCGCGGTTCGATCGCGTCCGTATTGTTACTTTGTGCCAGGACCGGTTCTCAACAAGGCGCGCGATTCAAATTGATCCGAGCGTGTTGCTTGAAAACTCACTTCCGGTGCGATAGCGGGAGCTGATAAGAGTCCACATCCGCTGCGTGCGCCAGGACTGATGCTATAAATAGCACACTTTCCTGTCTAGCGCATTCACTCGGTTTGAGGTAATAGCCACTGAGGCACTCCTTCTTACAATTATGCGTAAACGTTGCTTTCGTCGCCGTCGGCGAATGCATATTTACAAATCACTTATCAATGTGGACGGCACTCTAGGTGCTTCGACATCTGCGAAGGGTACAAAGGCGTCTCGGAGTGAACCAAAGCGATGTTGTTCGGACATGGAGGAGATACAGAGAGACAGGAACTGTCGATGACATGCCTCGCTAAGGCCGCCAAAGGGCTACTACTAAAGTGGATGACACCCACCTACGTATAATGGCTCGGGGAAACCCTGACAGCAACGCCACCATGTTGATTAATGCATTTCTTGCAGCCACAGGATGTCGTGTTACGCCTCCAACTGTGCGCAGCAGGCTGCATGATGTCCAACTTCACTCCCAGCGTCCATGGCGAGTTCCATCTTTGCAACCACGACAACATGCAGTGCGGTACAGGTGAGCCCAACAACATGCCGAATGAACCGCTGAGGACTGGCATCACGTTCTTTTCACCGATGAGTGTCGCATATGCATTCAACCAGACAATAGTCGGAGACGTGTTTGGAGGCAACCCAGTCAGGTTGAAAGCCTTAGACACACTGTCCAGCGAGTGCAGCAAGGTTGAGGTTCCCTGCTGCTTTGGGGGTGGTATTATGTGGGTCGACGTAAGCGTCTGGTGTTCGTGGAAGGCGCCGTAACGGCTGTACGATACGTGAATGACATCCTCCGACCTATAGTGCAACCATATCGGCAGCATATTGACCAGACATTCGTCTTCATGTACTACAATTCACGCACCCATCGTGCACATCTTCTGAATGGTTTCTTTCAGGATAACGACATCGCTCGACTAAAGTGACCAGCATGTTCTCCAGACATGAACCCTATTGAAAATGCCTGTGGTACATTGAAAAGGGCTATTTATGAATGACGTGACCCACCAACCACTCTGAGGGATCTACGCCGAATCACCGTTGAGTAGTGGGATATTCTGGACCAACAGTACGTTGATGAACTTGTGGATAGTATGCCACGACGAATACAGGCATGTATCAGTGCTAGCCAACTAATGTGGTCGAGCGGTTCTAGGCGCTTCAGTCCGGAACCGCGCTGCTGCTACGGTCCCAGGTTCTAATCTTGCCTCGGGCATGGATGTGTGTGATGTCCTTAGGTTAGTTAGGTTTAAGTAGTTCTAAGTCTAGGGGACTGATGACCTCAGATGTTAAGTCCCATAGTGCTCAGAGCCATATGAACCATTTCAGTCATCAGTGGAAGAAGACGTGCTGTTGGGTATTAGAGGTACCAGTGTGTACAGCAATCTGGACCACCAACTCTGAAGATCTCGCTGTATGATGGTACAACATGCAAGGTGTAGTTTTCATGAGCAGTAAAAAGGGCGGAAATGATGTTTACGTTGATCTGTGTTCCAAATTTCTGTACAGGTTCCGGAACTCTCGGAACCGAGGTGATGCAAAACTTTGTTTGGTGTGTGTATGATCACATAGGTCAAGCATATCTCATTCAAGCTCTATTTTGAGGAGTGAGGGGGGCGTGGAAATGAAATCTGCAGACGTCAGACTGCGATGACGGTTGTAGCAGGTGAATATTCAGTATTTGCAAGAAATCTATGGTGATGTCCACTACATCTGACCTCTTATTTTCATATTAAAGACTAAATTCAGCGTCAATAGAGCATGAAGCAGCCTCACAGCGTCTCACAAGACCTGTTCCGTCTCCTTACTACCGGTAACGCGAAAACGGACAACAACGAAATCAGCAGGTCGTCATAATTAATGCCACAACACACAATCACACAATCCTATCCGAATCTACAGACCTACTGGACACATTTCGCATTTAATTCTCGCCTCGATGGCTCTATATACGTAATATTTCCCCTCCCACTCCCAGATAGTCAATGTTACCTTGCGTCAGAAGATATTTTGATTTGTGTTTGAATAACAAAGTTCCCCAGTGGTGGAAGTGTCAGTTAACACGAGTCAGGGGAAATTATGATATTTGTATGGCCTTTCAATACATTTCATTTTCCTCCTCTGTTTGACAGGAAACCATAGTTTCAGTGACTCTTTTGAAATCTACACTTCCTAATGTAGAAAGGGAAGCACCCAGAAGACATGGTCGGACGTCACAGTAAGTGGGTACACATACACAGCATCTGCCACTTCTTAAATGATTTAGAGTTGAAATTCTCTGTGATAAGTAGAACGGCCGCTATAGTGCATGAGTGCTGTTTGTGTTTAGGATTGTCATCAAGCCCAGGAGGGTATATAACTGAAGTAAACAGCATTGTAAGGATAATGAGATGGCATGTACACGTGTGAGACAGCTTTGTCGGCAATTGGTAGAGTTTGAAACGAGCCTCATTGTGAACCTCCATTTTGCTGATTGATCGAATCGTGCAATTTCCAGATGTTTGGGGATGTATGATGCGACAGTGTTCCGATGTTGAACTGCACGGAAACGTGAAGGCAGAAATTAACGACGTTGAGTTTCCGGTCGAACACGCCTGAACACCACAAGCGAGGATGGCCACATTGTGCGTCAAGCACACCCTAACTCCTTTACATCGTGCCTACCATCCGAGAACAAGTTATTGGCCTCCTGCAACATTTTGTGTCATCCCGCACCATTGGTCGTACACTAACAAAAGACAAACTAGAGAATTACCGTCTCATCCGTAGGCTGCCGTTAACATTACAACACAAATGTTTACACTGGAGTGATGCAGTGAAGCATAGTTAAAAGGTGTGAAATTATGTTCAGCGATGAACTGCGGTTCTGCACTAACTCACTATTGCCATCTTTGACGACTACGGTAGGGAGAGGTTCCACTCTTCCAATGTGTGGGAGAGACTCCTTGTGTCATGGTTTGGGGAATCAACAGGAATGTCATCACGTTATGGATGGTTGTGACTGAGTGGGCTCAGACGACATAACGCTACAACTCGTGCATCCTGGATACTCTTGCATTACCTCTCTTCTGGCAGTATCTTGATGCCATTTTCCAGCAGGACTATGGTCGTCTATACATGGCCCATGTCTCTTGTTTGATGTCAAGCTACTCCAATAGACAGCAATATCCCCAGATCTGTTTCCGATTAAGCATATGTCGGACCATCTCGGACGTTACATCCGTCCCACGATGTCAAGGAGCAGTTACAACGGTTTTGCAGGAGTTTGCCTGAGGAGAGGTTACAACGGTTTTATGACTCCCTTCCTGATGGAGTCGGTGTATGCTTTCAGGTCAAAGGGAGTGCAACGTCGTACCCATAAGTGGGAGTATTATATATTTCAATTGCTTCTCTACAAAGCCGTGGGTAATAGTTCGTCGTCGTAGATAAAATTTTTGTTTCGGAAAAAAATTTTTATCTACGACGACGAACTATTACCCACGGCTTTGTAGAGAAGCAATTGAAATATATAAACATTGGGATAATTTTAATCGGAATGAAGAGACCATGAAACTTAGTGGTATTTGGACAGTAGCCCTACTGAATTGCTAGACAGTTTTATCCGTGACGAGATCACGATCGATAGTTAAGTTTTATCTCTGACAAAGATTATCTCTGCATATCACGTGTAACTCTGGCTACGCCCACTTTCTACGATATATAAGTCGCTCTCAGACGTCCGACCCGTCAGTCGGCAAGAATCACCGGAGGAGAAACACCTCTCTGAAGATGTCCAGCGCAGCTCTGGACGAAACGTTAGGAGCTGAAGAGTTTCATGGACCACGACCTTACATCCCGGAAGGTTTACCAGAAGATACGTCATCCGGTCGTGAAAGCCTTCATACTACAATATTGTGCATAAAGCTGGAGGTGTGCGTAGAGAACTAGAGACGTATTACCAGACTCTTCTGAGAATGGTGAATGCATTAAATGAATTAGTTAATGATATCGGTAAGAAAGTAACCGACTTAACTGTAAAGGTCGAGGCTAATTGAGGGGAAAATATATGTAGAGTTCATTGTTGTTTAGAAGGGGGAGCAGGTACATAGAAAGAGGAAGAAGGAGAGCGGATGTATAAAGCCTCATGCTGCGGAAACATCTGATTAGTATACGCCCAGATGTCAACGAAGCAGAAAGTGTTTCAAGCGCGGGAAACAGTTCGTGAGCAATTATGGTCGCTGAGGTTAGGGCATATGGATCGACAGCAAACACTAAGAGAGATCTTTAAGACGGTTACTGAATCTCTCAGACAGCTCTCAGCAAAAACAAAAACACACGATAACGATGGTGTCGCCATTGATGAATTCATTATCCGTCACGCCCCTTGTTAGGTAGATAGAACATTCGGCGTTAGCAGGGGAAGACAGTACATGCTGGATATACATCCTATAACTGTAACTGATGACACAATACAGATTGGTTATAGACGGTTTGAGAGCATCTGTCGTAGTGAATCTTATTTTCCTAAGACGTACCAAAAAACCTATAAATTATTCAGGTAATGATAGGGAAACGTACCGTGAAATACACCACATGACTGATGTACATAAGATCGCGAAAAGCCTGAGCAACAAAAAATATAAAACCATTACAAAACCAATACTTGATGTGGAAACCAACAACATCAGCAGCAGCGGCGGTGATGGAACTGACATTGAGCATAAAACCGTGAACAATCGAATCCTGCAGTATATATATAATGACGACCCCAACGAGCTAATAGATCGACTACGTCTGTACATGGCATCAGCTGCTGCAGGTAATACAGCTCATTCGAATGCGGCTGTTTCAGTAATCTCTGAGGTTAGAGAGAGAGGTATCATCGAATAAGTATGGAGACAGTAGTTTGAGAACTGCACAAACCAGCACGCAAAACATACCCGCGTAGGCGTGTTATGATTAAAGGTTTTGATGACTTATGGCAAAGCTGATCTTGTAGATATGAGGGGGTTTTTACTTGAGAATAATGGATTCAAATATATTTTAATGGATATTGATACATACCCCAAATTTGCCTGGGCATTACCTGTTAAAACAAAAACGGCTAGAAATGTCGCGGATGTTTTTGGGCGTTTGCTACAGAAAGGGACGAATCGATGCCCAGACAATCTCCAAACCGATCACGGCGGGGTGTTTTACAGTAGGTATGGTTCAAATGGCTCTGAGCACTATGGGACTTAACTTCTGAGGTCATCAGTCCCCTAGAACTTAGAACTACTTAAACCTAACTAACCTAAGGACATCACACACATCCATGCCTGAGGCAGGATTCGAACCTGCGACCGCCGTGGGCGCACGGTTCCAGGGTGTAGCGCCTAGAACCGCGCGGCCACTCCGGCCGGCTACAGTAGGTATTTCAAGACCGTGATGCAGCGGTGCGGAATACATCACTACTTAACATTCACTCACCTGAAGGCAAGTATCGTGGAGCGTCTGAACGGAAATGTAATAGGTCGAATGTGGTTGCGTTTTAACCTTCGCTGCACATAAAAATGGACAGATATCCTCCCAGAAATTATTGCTTAGTATAAACGTACCAATCATAACACAATAAAAATTAGACCGGTCGACGTTCATGATAATGGACTCATGGATACGGTGTACTATCGCATTAAAATGCTGTATCCAAGCAGACAGAAATTTAATTTAGGTGATTTGGTACGTGTCTCAAAACACAAGACGGCATTTGAGAATCATACCAACCCAACTTTTCAACAGAGATATTTACAGGTTCAAAGGTGCAAAGAACGAAACCTAGAACTTATATATTGAAGGATGGTAAAGATGAAGAAACTGCAGGCTGCTTCTACACCGAGGAGTTGCAGAAAAGCTCAGAACCGGATGTGTTTCTCGTGGAGAGAGTCATAAAACTTTGGGGAAATGAAGCATTAGTTAAATGGCTTGGTTTTCCTGCTACGCAAAACATTTGGACTGATATAGTGGGATTGATATAATGGAAGCGCACAGTCCACAGCCACCGCAGTAGCATGACATGCGTGCTAAGAGACACATTAGAAGAGGTGGTGCTATTCTAGACGAACTGCCAGTGGAATTAGAAATTCGTGGGTATAACTACTGTGGACCTGGGATAAAGCTTCAGAAACGCTTGGCACGAGGTGGTGAGGGGGTTAATCTGCTCGACAAAGCGTGTATGGAACATGACATTGCATACGCCGCATAAAAAGATCTATCTAGCTGATAAGGCTAAGGCGATGCGGAGAAGAAAGGATATTCGTATAGGTCAATGCATCGCAGCAATTGCAGTTGATAAAACCATGCAAGTAAAAATTAAACTGGGTTTAGGAGTGATGAATTTCAAGTGAGTTATGAATGCTGCACGTTGTGCACTAAAGAACAAGAAGGACAAGGGCGGGAAGCAAAGCTGTTGGAAGAACTGTATCCTGACAGCGATGTATACAGCCAAAAACGCACTGAAGCAGAAAGTTGTGTGAAGAAGAAGAAGAGGATCTACTAAAGCTCCTCAACTTCTACCAATACCCAAGACATCTGGCGGTTTTCTTCCATTTCACATCCCGGCCCTCTCCGCGCTTTCGGCGATAAGGTCCCTCGCTCGTGGAGCTGCAGCTATTGCTCGAACGGTCAATAACTCGCAAAACTCCCAAGGGGTGTCAGAAGAGGTAAGAAGACATGTCCGCATGATGGATGCCGCAGCCATCAGAAAAGAACTATGTATTAAACTGTACAGGAGAGGGCTGGGTCTATTCATAAATAAAAAAAGCCCATCAGAGGTCCTACAAGATAGACCACTCACAATCTTCCTAATTTCGTTAGAAACAAATTCTACATTCCAAGATTCCGTGGTGTGTTTATGCAGGATACTTTACCGAAGACTATGTGGGAAACTGGTGAATGTGTCATTGAGAATTTTGATGTTGCTGGAGGCCTCGGCACACACTGAGTATCATATATTATGAAAAATGCGGATACCGTCTACTATTTCGAGTCATTTGGTGACCTAGAGCCGCCAGAAGAATTACCACGATACTTCACTCACAGACGACGTGTGTTCTACAATTAGCACCACTTTCAGGAGTTTAATACATACCTTGTGGACAGCTATGAATCATGTTTCTCTTCATGTTTACAAAGAAGAAGAAGCATGCTGTGTAAGGAGGAGCCTTAAACATTCCTTCATCAGTTGAGGTTCAGATACAGTGTTGTACACTTTGACGTTCAAAGAACGATCATCTGTATTTTGTACAAAATACTTCCCGCCAATTTATTTGAGCATTGGTGAATGGAGTATTGCATTGATTCGACTGGAGACGTACAACAGCATCCCAAATACCACGAGACTAAGAACAAAGTGCATCTGGATATTAATGGTGAAAAAGACAATGTGGAATTAGAACCGGGTGCATACGATATCTATGATTTAAACGAAGTCTTAAAACAGTCTGGAAAAGGTATTAAGCTACGTGCAAACCTCAATACACTTCAATGTGCAATAAGGACTGTAAATTCAACGACTGACTTTATCCTCGAATGTAACATTACAAAGATTTCCTATCTCAACGATAGTCTGATTGATACTATTTACAGATTCTTCCCATCAGTTGCAGCAGAGTATAAGATTGTTGAGACTCTTGCCAATGCAATATACCTTGCAGTGACAGCTCAGACATTGGATTATTTGAAGCTGTGTATTGTGGATCAGAATAACCAACTTGTTGACTTTCGTGGTGAGGAAATCATTGTACAATTACATCTAAGGCAGGATGGGCGTACAGTATAAAACAAGTACAAGCAATCCACAGCACGTCACTTCGCTACTAAACAGCAAAGTGTTAACACGTGCGAACTACTAGTTCCTTAAATCAGTTGGCTTGAAACCGCGCAATGACGTCCTCACTCAATATAACTAGTCCATTAGAGTATGATGAGAGAATTATAGTCAGGAATACTTCTCACATAAACCTTACGTTCCAACCACATTTAACAAGAATGATGAAATTAGGATTGTCATTCAGCAACTAGACGCACTGACGCTTCCATGCAAGAGTTTCATATATCTAGAAGGATCATTCAAGAAAACCGACGGTAGCGATACAGTGGGATCCAAGCTTACACGTAACGCTTTAGCATTCCTGTTCCAAGATATACTCAGTGAACTCAGTGGGTCTGAGATCGACCGTACACGTAATGTTGGCATAACATGAACCCTTAAAACATACATCTCTGCATCACCCACAGATTTGCATAGTTTAGAAAATGCGGGATGAATCATACTTGACCCGGAGGGTAGAACAGTTGCAGAGTACAAGTTGACATGAGACAGATTATTATGAACGCCAAACAGGAACTCATTCTGTTGCGGAGCGCGACAGATAATAACTCATACATTCTAGGAGCCCAAGAGGAGGATATGATCACAGGCTGCAAGATAATATGGAAAATGACACATCAGTGAATCAGACGAGGAGCATTTGAAGCTTTTGAAAGGCCTGCATTCCGATACATTTCTGTCACTGACATTTCCCTCTTGAGAGGTTTTCGAGTACCCAGTGTTACCGATTGAGAGCAGACAAACATGGGCTCTTGAAACCTCCTCGCAACTAGAGACACCTAGATTCATCATACTTGCGTTTCAGACTGAAAGAAGAGGTAATGTAGCAAATGATTCCACTGTATTCGACGACGGAAAGTTTACTAATTCCAAAGTATATCTCAATTCAGAACTCTACCCATATGCCAGTTTACATCTGCAGAGGAATGAAAATGTATACAGTCTAGCTTATGACATGTATGCAAGGTTTCGTGCTTGTTACTACGAAAATGCTGCAGAAGAGGGCAGAGGGTGTTTACTCAGACCACAGAAGTTCAAGGGACTTTCACCCATCATCGTAATAGACTGATCGAAACAGAACGAAATAATTAAGTCTGGACCTATAGATGTGCAAACTGAATTTGAACCTTCGACAAATTTCACAGAACACGCTGCCACATATGATCTAGCTCTACCGTATGATCAACTACTGCCCGCTCACTGGTGTTGTGCAACAAGCTCTACAAATGAACAGGTGCTGCACCATATCTAGAGCATTTCAGAATGGCATCTGAAGATGTGAACATCATTGCGGATGCTCACGGTTTCTATGATGGTGAGCACAGACAGTTCATATTTAAAGAGGTTGCATTCGTAGCATACACAGAAGATGCTGGAATAATAGAGACATACTCAGCAAACATTGCATCACCGAGGTCTTTGATGTATGTGAAGTGTGCTAAGACACGGAAGAGAGCAAAGTAGTTAACACATTTCTACAATGTAATTCACTAGGATGATCTGGCATACTCTACAGAGATATGGTGACTGTGCTTAAATTATTAGATCACACAGATACCATCATCTACGTGAAGTGGAAGTAGAAAATCTCATAGATGCATCGAATCGTTAAGTTTACTGGTATTCAAGACCTGGAATTCTACAGGTGTCCTCCTCTCCATCGACCCATGATGAATAAGATGTGTGAAAATAGTGTTGCTGTGTCTACTTATGAAAATGTAAAATTACTTTTAAGTTGGATAAGAAATAAAAGAATATTTACCTCACAACCTCTGTGTTCCTTTTTTTCAATCCTGTTCCCGCTTTGACAGTGCACAGCTTTTTAGCCACATTTTATGTCTGTGGTGTCCTTCAAGCTCAGAAGATATAACTTTAGACATATCTGCTATATATCTTTGCAAGTGGAAACAGTCACATGCCTCCTGCTCTCATAACCCAAATCGTGCTATATGATAGTCGTAATTACATGCAACCATTCTATATATTTTGTTATCATCCATCTTAAACATTAATTCCTTAACAGCACTTATCTTCAGCAAAACTAATGTCGTATGAGACATGCACAGCCTTTATATACATATACATACATAACGCAATATGGGATAGGATTTTTTTATAAACAACAACAACAACAACAAAGACGTATGGTGACTAATTTTTTTCTTGGTTTATTCAGTTCACGCAAATACAATATAGTTCTCGAGATAGAATATAATTCTCGAGGAACAATGTAGTTTTTCAGGTATAATATAGTATAAATTAAATCTGCTATTCCAATGCCGAAATACTTTTAACTTACTCGATACAACAGTAACAATGGTAGGAATTTTTTAATAAATCGACGCTAAAAAACTAATGCAGAGAAACTTTCTATACTAGAACTAAATTCCACAGCCCCAGTAGCATGGCTTTTACAATAATTCTGATGAACTGCGCTGCTTAGAATCTAATTTCAACAGTCCACCACAATAGCAAACGTTTTTACAATAACAGTTCTGATGGACTGTGAGCTATACACACTTAAAAACTATTCTGACTTGGAAGGCTAGCTGCAGGTGAAAAACTTAAGAGCTATTCTATTTACAAGACGCACATGGTGTATTTACAGGCTACACATATGTTGCGAATGAACAAATAAATCAATATACAGGGTGTTACAAAAAGGTACGGCAAAACTTTCAGTAAACATTCCTCACACACAGAGAAAGAAAATATGTTATGAGGACATGTGTCCGGAAACGTTGACTTTCCATGTTAGAGCTCCTTTTATTACTTCTCTTCAAATCACATTAATCATGGAATGGAAACACACAGCAACAGAACGTATCAGCGTAACTTCAAACACT
The DNA here is from genome assembly GCF_023864275.1 of Schistocerca cancellata. Classification (NCBI taxonomy): domain Eukaryota; kingdom Metazoa; phylum Arthropoda; class Insecta; order Orthoptera; family Acrididae; genus Schistocerca; species Schistocerca cancellata. The sequence continues at coordinate 388,416,344 of NC_064629.1, read as the reverse complement.
TTGTTACAGGAAATGTTCAAAATGTCTTCTGTTAGCGAGGATACATGCATCCACGCTCCGTCGCGTGGAATCCCTGACGCGCTGATGCAGCCCTGGAGAATGGCGTATTGTATCACAGCCGTCCACAATACGAGCACGAAGAGTCTCTACATTAGGTACCGGGATTGCGTAGACAAGAGCTTTCAAATGCCCCCATAAATGAAAGTCAAGAGGGTTGAGGTCAGAAGCGCGTGGAGGCCATGGAATTGGTCCGCATCTACCAATCCATCAATCACCGAATCTGTTGTTGAGAAGCGTACGAACACTTCGACTGAAATGTGCACGAGCTCCATCGTGCATGAACCACATGTTGTGTCGTACTTGTAAAGGCACATGTTCTAGCAGCACAGGTAGAGTATCCCGTACGAAATCATGGCATGAATCGAGGAAGTACAGTACATACTGACGAAACTAAAATGAGCTCTAACATGGAAATTAAGCGTTTCCGGACACATGTTCACATAACATCTTTTCTTTATTTGTGTGTGATGAATGTTTCCTGAAAGTTTGGCCGTGCCTTTTTGTAACACCCTGTATAATATTTTTTCTGTTTATGCTTTTTTTGAATATTTTTTGCTTACACTTTTTCTCTCTTTCATCCACATTGTATATATATTGTTATTCTTTCTTCTCGACACATTCTCTCTATGTATGTATGTACACATGTACCCAGAAATATTTACATGACACACACACACACACACACACACACACTCACTCAATCAGAGTCCCCCACCCCTTCTCCCCCTACAAGTGAGTAGTGTTCCACATGTACGCAGAAATATTTACATGACACAAACACACACACACACACACACACACACACACACACACACACACACACACACTCACTCACTCAGAGTCCCCCACCCCTTCTCTCCCTACAAGTGAGTAGTGTGAGTATGGAAGAGATTCAGCCCCATCATCATAAATGAGCCTTTTATCGTCATTAGGCGATAGACCAATTTTACAGTGGAGCACAGTGTAGGTCTCGTGTCCTCTCGATCAAATGCTTGTCTGCCATACCATACAAGGTGGCTGTGGTGCAGTACTGTGATCACCACTGCACAGGTACAGCAAATGATCTTCGATAGAGAGGGCTCTCGATGCCATGACACACACCCTTAGCCTGCCTCTGGGTGGCACCTTCCAATGTGCGATAAGCATACAATTTTGAGCATAGACCTACAAACTCCACAATCGGCAATCCATTTGCCTCATCCTTCATAAGACCGATAACCTTATTGTTCTGTGGAATAATACCATAAGGATTATCGGCTGCGAATGAGGACGCGTAGAATTCATTACCATGGCACTTAATTGCTTCATCCAATAGATGAAGCTATCTGTATCCATGTAATGTAATTTAGGATCTGCGAAATGAGTTTTCGCGAATTCAAAATGAAAGCGGTACATCTGGAGTTTGAATAGGTCTAGTATCCATATCCTCACATAAATGGGTTTCATAGACTCTACTACAGTCTTTGCGTTCTCCACAGCAACTAAGTACTTATCTAATATGGTGATTCGCTTATAGTTTGTACAGCAGTGTATTTTCTTACGCCATAGCGCCCATCCCGTTCGGTTCTAATCAAAATTTCACGTCATGTCCTCAAACATTCAATCGTTTTACGGTAACTTCAATTATTCCCTAATTTATAAAAATCTTTCTCCAAGCCACACGTCGTGGAAGCTCACTGTGTCATATTCAAATCAATATACTCCTTCAATCAGGGAGACTGCTTGAAGGAGATAGCCCGGTGATCCTAACCAGCTCCATACCCAAGCTGATACACTGGTGGAGATTATGATAATGAATTATGTATCTCCGCTTATCCCCCAGCGTTGTCGTCAGTTTTGGCGTGGAGCTTCCTCGAGGAAGTAGTTGCTCTGGACACAGAAGCAAATTGGTGTGCGCATCATGCAGTCTAATAGGGTATGTGACTTCTGCCTCCACGACATACCCTACATCAGAATCAGCTGCCATACCCCTCATGATTTTTCCACCGAATCCCTTGCATTCGTCTTCAGGCACTCGTAGTAACTCGCCAATCGGCAGTGATGGCTGCATGGTGTGCCCATGTAAGTTATTCGCGTCCAGGTACATTATGTAATGTGAATCAAGGGATGCCTTGAATCTGTCACCCATCTGCAGGTTATCTGCCTTCGTGTGCCTATGGACGCAATGGAAAAGTACCCCACGGTTCCCTCACTCAAAGAAAAGAATCATGTCAGCATCGGTCAATAATTCAGTGCTGCACTTCGTTTTCTTGAGCATTGTGTCCCATGACAACCCAGGTGCCATGTAATAAATGGCGGGATCCAGAGAATACGTGTCCATGCACAGAATCCGGAATTTCTCGAAAGCAAGCGCACATCTGTGTCCATGTAAAGCTGTGCGTACTCTCCTAAAGTTGAAATTTGGAATTCCTGACAGACATTTATGGCATTCTCATACTGTGCATCCGTTATGATACTGCCTGTAAGGTTGCTGGAGAATGGAGTTATGTCTGGTAGCCAGATTTTGTTGAGTTTCTCCATACTATCCCCATACTCATTCGGGAAAACCCCCTTCCTAGTTACAAGCTGAAACTCTTCCTCGTTGGGAAATGCAGCTCGAGTGTTATGCATATCCCCCTGAGGTACAGTTTCAACAAGCGAGGAGGCATTCAAAATTAGCCTACACTACAAACGGGCATTGCTCCTGGTGGTGAGCATTCTTGAATTTGTTTTCCTCAGTGGGCATAATAACACGTATCAGATCCTTGGAAGCACAGCCGACTAGATGCGCAGCTAATAAATTGTCTGAGGAGAAATGATTCAGGAACCTTAAGCAAATATGTTTTACACGACAATTTGTTGGTGGTTGGGAGGAAAAGAAGTCGGGACATGTGTTTGATCCTAACATAGTGATAATAATGACCTTCAGAGAAGAGCAGCATGTTTACATGCAGCTCACACTCACCGGCAAATTTTGATAAATGGAGGGGGCCAACCCAAATATGCTTGTCTTGCTCATCTGCCTTGCTTTTCTTCTCCAGGTCGTAAACAGGAACAGAAATTCCAGTATTCTGCGCCTCAAATTTAGTTATGTCCTGGATCTTGATGGAGAAATCGATACCATCAAAGTTATAACACCCACGAGTATTATAATCTACATCGTATGTACACGGATGCTCAGGATGGTCCCTTAGATCGTACTTTCTTTCGCAAGCCAGCATTGACCACGCAAAACAAGCCTGATCCTTTCTATTTTCGACATTAATACATGCCTGCTTATTAGCTATATCTTTAGGAAGCTTGATATAGATTGACCCTCCATTTACCAGATCATAGTCATGTGTTGGCTGATCCTCTGACTTCCATCTCGGGAAACCAGGCTGGTATAGCACTCAAGATGGATTTACGAAACCACTCAGCGACTGGACTGACCTCCCCTCCCCCCAACGATAATGTATAGTTTTCTCTTCAACACCAGACTCAGCTTTGGGAGGGGAGGAGGTATGATAATTCGTTGGAAAGCCCCGCACTGCATTTAATGGCGGGATACCGCGGATCATTGACTATCTTGAGGAGCTCAGTTTCCGCGAAAGGAAAGCACGCCCTTAGAAAACCAACAGGGTCGTGGTACCCTCCTACTGGGTTCTCTATCCTCATGAACGAGATTCGTTCCTTAAAAGTGTCTACAATCACCGAGTATTCTGAATGCGGTATGGTATCATTGACCTGATGTCCTTCAATAAAGGGATGGGACTAGCCACAGGATCATCTATATTAATATTAATACTATTTTGAGTTCACCCCGTTGATGATGGTGTTGTGGAGGGCAAGTCGGTATGTGACGAGGCACACATACCTCGTGTGTACATCGATTCCGACAAGGCTCATACGATGATGATGATGATGACGAAGGAGGATGTTGCTGTGTGACCGGGTTAGCGAGATGGGAACAGCCAGGCTGCGGCAATAGCTCCATATGCTGTTGTAGACTCGATCCGGTAATGTGAGGAGTGGTGGTCCGTTGCACGGCCCACGGACGCCAGAGCGGTGGTGCCAGGGTGGTGGTGGCGGCGGCGGGTTCCTGCGCAGCGAGTAGTGGCGCCGTAATAGGCGAGGTGTGTCTCACTGGGCGCCGCTTTGGTGAGGAAGACGGTTTAGCCGCCACCTGTATGCGCGCCACACCGTGTTGAGGGTGCTGAGACGCGACCGCTGTAGAAGAAGAAGATATCAAATAAATAATAGGTTAGTACATTGCTTACTGCTGCTGACACGGTGAAAAAAAGAATTCTGACGATCACATGGTTATAAGCAGAGTGAGTAATTACCTTTGTTGCTATGGCTCCAGGGAATTAACACTTGATCTGGCAACTCCACTGCACTCTCAAAAAATGCATCATAATCAACATCTAGTAGAACCAGATCAGAGCGCCTTTGTCTGTCCTCGCCTGTCTCGCCTGCAACAACAGCAATAAACAAGATATATAAACTGATTTGTTACAGAAAAAAACTTCCTATATTACTACCACTACTACTAGAGGCACATAATATTTTTTTAAACTTACAAGTATGCTCCTTGGACCATTATTTGCTGGAGGCTGTTGCTGTATCTGTTGAACAGCCTCCTGCTGCGTGTCCAACAAATCGAAGTCCTCTAGAGCTGTTCCTGTAACAGGACGAGACAAAATTTTATTTATATTCAATGTCGAGTTACACAGAAATATCAAACATCGATATTTTTTCTGTAGTTACGTGAGTGTTGGTTTCGGTTATCCACAGCAGGAAACTGTTCCAAGTAGTGCTGCTGCTGCTGCTGCAGCAGATAATTGATTTCAGCCCCCAGGTCTGCCTCCATCCCAGTCTGCATATGCTTCAAGTGAGCTAGAGGAACTAAAAAACGAAGTAAGAAATAAGAAAATTTTGAATCGCTAGTATACAAGAAGAAATTATGTTCCATCATCTTTCGGGCGTGCACTCGGGACAGCGACAATTCCTCTTGCGATATTTCGACTGGAAACCTCCCAGCCATCTTCAAGGCGAGTCGGAGACTGAGTTCAAAGCGTTTGCGCGTGCCTATTTATACGGAGAGTCACGTGATACAAAGCTGCAGAGGATTGAAAGCGCATGTGTCAAAGATATCAAAGTCGCCACTACTGCGCTAGTCATAGATAACATGTATATAGCAAAGATAAACATATAAGCGCAGAGTGCAAAATAGTGCTGCTGCGAATCCACAGTGCTTGTAAACAAATAATTAATCTTTAAAAGCGGTAACATCTGTCGGAAGTGAAGATGCAGAAATTCTTTACCAACAAAGGTGTGAAATAAGCGGTTTCCAAGCATTGTCAAGATGAAATCCTTCGTCACGGTTTAGCAAGTTGTCGGCTAGTTGTATTTCTACAGCTTCCTTAACAACTGAGTCCCAGAAAGATGAAGCAGTAGTTAAAATCTTAACATCTTTATAGTCCATGGCATGGCCAGTAGAAATGCAATGTTCGGCAACTGCTGATTTTTTGGACTGAAGAAGACGTGTGTACCGCTGGTGTTCGACGCATCGTTCCTGTACAGTGCGCGTGGTTCGCCCTATGTAACGTTTGCCACACTCACAAGAACAAATTACATTGAAAATTGTACTGACAAGGAAATTCTGGCTGTGAACCCAACACAGGAGGCTGGACTTCAAGAGTGTGTTGCGGTCCAGCCACCTCCTGCCTCTCCCCACACTCCAAGACCAAATCCTGGAGTTGTACTTTAACAAGAAGACTGAATTAATAAGGTGAATTTAACATACACACGAAAATTTACACTCAAAATATAAATTATTTACTCACTTGGTAATCCAGTCTGCTGAACGCTAAGCCTCTCGCCACTACACTCTGAAGTGTTGTTGCAGCTACATCTCTTCATGTTGCGAACAGAAAAGAACAAGTAAACACACAGACGTGATGGTGCGCACAACAAGGTGGGCAGCAGTGGACAGAGGACGATGGAGGTTGCTTGTGGGTTTACATATAGACTAAGGCAACCAATGAGAGAGCTTCGTTTGAATGTTCAGCCAATGAGAAGCTTTTATCGAACATCACTGTTTCTGGAAGGGCTTAATGGCACCATCGTCTCTCTCTCTCTCTCTCTCTCTCTCTCTCTCTCTCTCTCTCTCCATCCCCTCCCCCTCTCTCTCTCCAAGTTACAAGAATGTTTTTATGAGTAACTATGTTTTCACGAGTGTGAACAGACAAGATGAAGGCTTTTGGCGGTGAGAAAGTTTAACGTTTCTGAAACATGTTGAAAAATGGATATTACAGTTTCCGGGAAGGGTAACACGTGCCGCCTCATTAGGACCATCAGTAAGGATGCAATAGATGTTATTCTGGGCTATTTCCATGAACAGGTCCTGTTCTCCCTCATAGAGAAAGCAGTTGATGTGATTCTGGAACAGATTTCTATAGCTCGATCTTTGACGTCAGCATCCACAGGTACAGAGAGATTTCACACGAGCAATGGCAATCACACGTGCGAGGAGCCCAGAGGATGACTTGACACTTATGACATGTGATGTCAGTATAACACTCGAAGAACTCGAACTGTAGACATGGCTTTCACATTCCATCGACAGTAGTGTGACCCACCATTTTTCCCCTCCAGACCGCCATCTAGGATTACATCACAGGAGGGATGTCAGTGCCCTCTGGTGGCAGTACTGTGTACTAGGTCAGTTGGACTTTGGACCCAATGGTGAACACACTTGATGGAGGCACTGCCTCAAATTGTTTAAATAAAGACTGTTTAAATAAAAATAAAGACATACGTCGATCCTACCCTTTGCAGGCTGAGTCCTTTTCCCGCCGATTCCTAGGAAGAGATTGTGGTCGGATGACTTAGGTGAGTGGAGGTAGCCCAAGTACCATTTTTTCACAACCAAAATTTTAACTTCCCACCATTTCCTGGGGGTTGGGAGGGGAAGGCATTACTGTAGTGGAAGTAGCCCAATTAACCTATCTTCTCTCCAAAATTTGAACTCCCCTCAATGATGTCATTACGAAGTTGTCATATCTATCCCCACCATTTTGGATCCGCCATCTTGAATACATTTGGCAACAATGGAAAGTGGGGTCATACATACTTTGCTCCACTACTATAGTGCACTGGAGTAAATAAGTTGAAACAAGGTACCAGACAATCCCTTAAAATTACTGAAAGTCGTTGCATGAATCAGCCATGGAAAAACTATTCCATCTGGTAAGGAAAATACGTATGACAGTCCATATCACCTGAGACATAAAGAAGGATGTAATGTGCCAATTCCATGGAATGTTTATGCTGACAGATGTTAATACTGCAGAACCATCAGTTTTATAAAACATGGTAATAATAAAAAAACAAACAAACACAGTCTGAACAGGCTTTGAAGGACCAACATTACCGATCGGCCGCAGTGTCATTCTCATCCCTTAGGGGTCACCAGATGCGGATACGGAGGGGCATGCGGTCAGCACACTTCTCCCTGGCCGTTTTCAGTTTTGGTGATCAGTGTCGCTACTTCTCAGTCAAGTAGCTCCTCAATTAGCCTCATAAGGGCTGAGTGCACTGTGCTTGCCAACAGCACTCGGTAGACCTGGACAGTGAACCATTCAAGTGCTTAACGTCGGTGATCTGATGGGAACTGGTGTTACCACTGCGGGAAGGCCAATGGCAAGGTAGCAATATAGGGTGTTCATAATTAAAATTCCAAGATAAAAACGATTTATAGAGAGATCACTGCTCAGAATAACGTCAATATTTGAGCAGCATATTAGTGACGCAGGGGAAACGTTATGGAGAAAAAAAGGCGAAAATTTGACCAATAGATGGCACTGTAGACAAAATAAGCACAACAGCAGACATGCAGAACACGACTGTTCCTAAATTTTAGACCGAGACGTCCTACATTGTCTGTCTCCATGAAGCATTGCGCGCTGCTGTGTAAAACACTTTTACAAGAACGGTGACTGTGTGCCAGTAGCCCTGCAGATGTTATGGACACTCAAGGGCATGAAAAAAGGCATTGGTCCAGTTTCTGATAAGGGTATGGAAAAACGTGATTGCAGAATTCTAAAGGCGGGTTCTTTTGAAGTGCACTGTGGCAGAGGGAGGAAAGCAGCTGATCGGGCGTCTGTCGAAGATGTGGCCGCAGCATTACAGGATCGATCAATGATGTGCAAACATGCAGTGCAGGACGAATACCCCGAAAGATGGACATGCCAACGAGCACGGTGCATGAAATCCTACGAGACATCCTGAAATGATGTCCATACAGAATAATCCATGTTCCAGATTTGCTTCCTGCTGACCTGCTAGCAAGACAACCACTCGCTTGGGAATTTCTTGCTCTAATGAAGGTAAATAATGTATGACCATGGACCATTCTGTGGACAAACGAAGCCCATTTTCATCTCCAGGCACATGTTAATAAGCTGAACTACAGGATATTGGCAACAAGAAATCCGGACGCTCATAAACCGGTACCATTTGATTCTGCAGATTTCATGTATAGTGCCGTTCGATAGCAACGTTTTATTGTGGGGTCGTATTTTTTCGAGGAGATGAGGCCTATTGGTCCAGTTGTCTCCGCCATTTCTGCTAAAATCTATGGGAGTCTTTTGGGCACCAATGTCATTACAAACCTTCAACAACATGGATGTGTGGGTAGGATCATTGTTGTGCAATATCACGCTCCTACGCAAATTACACAGCCAATGAAGCGGCTGCTGCTGAGGCATTTCGGAGATGCTAGAATTATCAGCCATCATTTCCCTACAGTTGGCCGTCCAGATATCCTGATCTTCATCCGTGTGAATTATGACTGTGGGGATACCTGAATGATGTGTTCAGACACTCCGATCTTTTGTTGAATACGCTGCATCCCGATTTCAGCTTGTAGCAGAAAACGGTGGACAACAAATTGAACATTTCTTACATCAGTCTCACAACAATTAGAAACCGGTGTCATTTCGCTTTTTATGCGGTTCTTGGCCCGAGGACAGTTAAAAACCGACATTTTTGCTTGTTATGCTGTTTTTGGCCTCACGACACTTAAAAACGAATGCAGTTAAAAACAATGTGATATAAGCTTGCCGTTGTAGACGAGCTTACCTAACTAGATGTGCAACAACTGTTGACTGCCGAACTTGTGCAGTAATGCTTGTTGAACAGGTGAGATGGAACAATGTTGAACTCATACCATAGCCATCGTAATGCGATTCATCTGTCGTTTGTAGCCTACCCCTTTAAGACGCTTACAGCAGAATCTATTGGTAAAATTTTCGTTAAATTTTTTTATTCCATAACGTTTCCCCTCGTGTCAATACTATGCTGTTCTACGAGATTTGACACAATTCGGAGCAGCGGTTCCCTTTCTTTCAAGCATTTTGAAACTTAAATTTTAATTATGGACATCCTATATATTAACGTGGATGATACACACAGTACTGAGAAGACTAGTAGCCGTCGATCTTGAGGAACATCAGTTTTGTTAAAGGAGAAATAAAGGATCACCCGACACCTTGCTGACCTTACGATTTATCTTAGAAAGTGGATTCAGAATTTATATTTATAGGTTATATACACAACTGGCCATTAAAATTGCTACACCAAGAAAAAATGCAGATGATAAACGGGTATTCATTGGACAGTTATATTATACTAGAACTGACATGTGATTACATTTTCACTGAATTTGGGTGCATATATCCTGAGAAATCAGTACGCAGAACAACCACCTCTGGCTGTAATAACGGCCTTGATACGCCTGGCCATTGAGTCGAACAAAGCTTGGATGGCGTGGACAGGTACAGCTGCCCATGCAATTTCAACACAATACCACAGTTCATCAAGAGTAGTGACTGGCGTATTGTGACAAGTCAGTTGCTCGGCCACCATTGACCAGACGTTTTCAGTTGGTGAGAGATCTGGAGAACGTGCTGGCCAGGGCAGCAGTCGAACATTTCCTGTATCCAGAAAGGCCCGTACAGGACCTGCGACATGCGGTCGTGCATTATCCTGCTGAGATGTAGGGTTTCGCAGGGATCGAATGAAGGGTAGAGCCACGGGTCGTAACACATCTGAAATGTAACGTCCACTGTTCAAAGTGGCGTCAATGCGAACAAGAGGTGACCGATACGTGTAACCAATAGCATCCCATACCATCACGCCGGGTGATACGCCAGTATGGCGATGACGAATACACGCTTCCAGTGTGCGTTCACGCGCGATGTCGCCAAATACAGATGCGACCATCATGATGCTGTAAAGAGAACCTGGATTCATCCGAAAAAATGACGTTTTGCCATTCGTGCACCCAGGTTCGATGTTGAGTACACCATCGCAGGCGCTCCTGTCTGTGATGCAGCGTCAATGGTAACCGCAGCCATGGTCTCCGAGCTGATAGTCCATGCTGCTGCAAACGTCGTCGAACTGTTCGTGCAGGTGGCTGTTGTTTTGCAAACGTCCCCATCTGTTGACTCAGGGATCGAGACGTGGCTGTACGATCCGTTACAGCCATGCGAATAAGATGCCTGTCATCTGAACTGCTAGTGATACGAGGCCGTTGGGATCCAGCAGGGCGTTCCGTATTACCCCCCTGAACCAACCGATTCCATATTCTGCAAACAGTCATTGGATCTCGACCAACGCAAGCAGCAATGTCGCGATACTATAAACCGCAATCGCGATAGGCTACAATCCGACCTTTATCAAGGTCGGAAACGTGATGGTACGAATTTCTCCTCCTTACAAGAGGCATCACAACAACGTTTCAGCAGGCAACGCCGGTCAAATGCTGCTTTGTATGAGAAATCGGTTGGAAACTTTCCTCATGTCAACAAATTGTAGGTGCGCCACGGGCGCCAACCTAGTATGAATGCTCTGAAAAGCTAATCATTTGCGTATCACAGCATCTTCTTCCTGTCGGTAAAATTTCGCGTCTGTAGCACGTCATCTTCGTGGTGTAGCAATTTTAATGGCCAGTAGTGTAGATTTAGAGAAAGCTCTGAACAATGCTGGATGGAATACACCGTTGTTTGAAATCCTGCAGGTATCAGAGACAAAGTAGAATGAGCGAAAAGTTATCTGCAAACTGTAAACAAACTAGATGGCAGTAATACGAACCAAGGAACGGGGAAGGAGGCAGGTGTTGCAACGGACTCATACAGGATTGTAGCCTGTCCTCATGTTTTCCAACTACATACTCAGCATTCATGAAAGGAAGCAACGGGCGAACGGATCAGAGAGAAAAGGAGTTTATGACACTACATGACTGAAAAAAAAAGGATCCGTTGATAGGATACAGCATAAGGCATCAAGGAATAGTTAATATGGTAATGTACCTGGATACACTGCGTGTTCACACGACTCGCCATATGAGGGTATGTCCAGCATGGTCGAACACGTTTTTGTTATCTAGATGCTATGATATGGGAAAGCCTAGTGTTGCATGAGTGAAATGACCTCGAAATCTTTGAATACAATACACTCACCGGTCAACGTTACTGTGAACTATACACTTTCCCCACTTGCGCCTTTTCAGGGGTGCTTTCGGTCCGTGCTGGTGCAGGAATGGAAATCCCTACCACAACAGCACCTCATCAACCGTATGGCCAGCATGGGAGCAAGTTGCAGAGAACGGAGCGCTGTACTTATTGATCACTCACTATTAAGAACCATGTTCATTTGTAATGTCTAGGGGAGCATCATGACTCGAGGTTACACTGCAGTGCTATAGGAGTTCCTCCTATGTATGGTAGAAGTTTCATCGAGCTGTGACACATTGTGCTAAATTTAACTTCACCCTTAAGTTTTGCACACCAGAGTATATACGGCAGTAGTCATATACAGAAAGTTACTGAGGGTAAATTGTTATCAGGTTTATGTATGAAAGCCAATGGAAGGTGAAATGGAAAAATAGAAGACTAACTTACGTGGCTCAAATTAGGTGTGTATGGCGTACTCATTGATATAGTTTATCGCACATACAGAAGTGATGCTGAATAAAAACTTGAAGACGGACCGCTAATGACGTTAGGAAAAAGAAAAAAAAGCAGACAGTGACAGGAACACTTTCAAAGTACTGCACGAACAGTCCAGAGAAAAGAGGAATATAAGAAACACGAAGAAGACGCGTCTCTCTGAACACGTTGGTCGCAGCATAGCCCTTGACGAGAAGTTTCTTAAGAGGCTGCTGGACAATACTACAAGTTTTAAAAATTCACTTTACTTAATAAATATAATTAGTATTCATTACACTTGACCGTATCGCAACAACGTCTTTTTTTCATTTTGTCGATGATTCGTGAAATAGCTTATACAGAGAATGGATTCTTCCTAAACTGGGATGCGTAGCTATTTTACAGACGCACAAAATACGGCACTGTCTATTATTTGTGAACGGTATACAGTTGACGATAAAAAAAGGCCAGTCAACTACGATACCACATGCAGCAGTTAGGCAGGGAGTTGTTTTCTAATCGCGCGAACCATGACTGTAGTTGAAACCTATGGTTAAATACGTGACTTCGACGTTTATAGACACTGAGTGAGTCAGTTTTGTGTGCAGATATTTAATGAAGGACTTGAAAATGTGCACACAACGGAAGCAGTAGAAAAATCTTGTGGGATTACTGAGAACAAACTTTTTCGGTAGAGTTAGATCCAAACGTTTCTAGTGTAACTTTCTGTGACACTGGATGACATGTTGATCTGCTAAGGTCTGTGTGAACAAAAATTATCATTTACTCACATAACACAACGTTTCTTCATCGTAGTGTATAAAAATGGGGGTACTATATTTAATATGTAGACATATATATGCAGCTACTTAAAATATTTTGTTTAATTTACTTCCAGATAAAGATAAAATTGATTTTTGTTTTGATAGCTACAGTGTTGTTTCTTGATAAATAGCGACAGTTAAACAATGGGAGTTTAAATGATAAAATCAGTCTATTATTTATTTATTTTACTTGTTAGCAGCAGCGGAACTGTACCGTTTCTTTATCAATGGGGCTATTATTTTCATTATTTCAGCAAACTGGCCGCTGAGCCTATTCCAATTTAATGAACCCAATGTAAACAAACTGCTCACTTGTGGGTTTAATAATGTTTATTTTGTTTCTAATTAATGGCCAATTGGTAAAGCCGAATCTAATTTGTGACCCACGACTTTCATCAAAATTGAAACTTCCTATCTCTGACTGGACCAAGTTACGTTTATGCAGATATATTGTTAATTATAATATAATATAATTTATAACACAAAAGTGTCTGCCAGCCCTCCCACACTCCTACAGTTCGAATCTATTGGTTGGTTGCTTACCCCACTTTGATGTACCTACAATAGTGAGAGAGACATAGTATCCGTGGTCCATACATCAGTCAAACAACATCATGAAGCATCTGTAGCGGCAGCAGAGAATCCAGGTTATATCTGCAATGTCGTTTTTACAATTTGCTGCTGAGTATTGTGTCCAATGGTATCTCCTATAAACATTTCAGCGTATGATAGTGTTTACTGTTTTAGGGCCATTCGTTACAATGTTGACGATCTACCCTGAGTATTCCACAAATACTAACAGTTCAGGAAAATGCAATTACCTAGAGGCTTTAAATGCTTAACAGAGAACATCACAGTGCATTATTAAAATAAATACACAGATATCCAAATAGTATCATGCTTAACAATTAGCACAGTGCTATAATTAAATCAGTGCTACAAATGCGCCTTTGCTATGTACCAAATCTATATTTCACTGTCAGAAACACTCGCCTACATATTAGTGTGTTAAAACCAAAATGTCACTATATGTTTGCCTTAGAGGACTCTGACAATATACAATTAGTGTGGACTTGTAACGGAAGGCGGGATATCCCAGTAAAAACATTACTAGACATCCCTAAAGCCCATCCGGCCGGGGTGGCCGAGCGGTTCTAGGCGCTACAGTCTGGAGCCACGGGACCACTACGGTCGCAGGTTCGAAACCTGCCTTGGGCATGGATGTGTGTGATGTCCTTAGGTTAGTTAGGTTTAAGTAGTTCTAAGTTCTAGGGGACTGATGACCCCAGAATTTAAGTGCCTTAGTGCTCAGAGCCATTTGAACCATTTTTTGGAAGCCCAGTGTAAACAACTTATCACATTTGTGCGGCTAGAAACATCACTAGGAGAGGAACAGGAGAGCTATGTACTTTATTTACACCGAAGCGCCAAAGAATGTGGTAATGCAAGCATATTCAAATACAGAGATATGTTAACAGTCAGAATACGGCGCTGAGGTCGGCAATGCCTATATAGTACAACACGTGTCTGGCACAGTTGTTGGATCTGTTACTGCTGCCGCAACGGCAGGTTGTCAAGATTTAAGTGAGTATGAACGTGATGTTATAGTCCGTACACTAAGAATGGGACGCAGCATCTCCGAGGTAGCGGTGAAATGGGGATTTTCCCTTACGACAGTTTCACAAGTTTACCGTGAGTACCAGCAATCTGGTAAAACTTCAAATCTCCAGCTATGCTGCGGTCAGAAAAAGATCCTGCAAGAACGGGACCAACGACGACTGAAGCGAATCGTTCAGCGTGACGGATATGCAATCTTTGAGAAAATTGCTGTGGATTTCAATGCTGGGCCATCAACAAGTGTCAGTGCGAGAGCCATTCAACGAAACATCAGCGATACGGGCTTTCGGAGCCAAAGGCCCAACTCGTGTACCAGGGGATGACTGCTCGACACAAAGCTTTACGCCTCACCTGGGACGGTCAACACCGACATAGTACTGTTGATGACTGGAAAAATGTTGCTGGTCGGATGAGACTCGTTTCAAATTGTATGGAGCGGACGGATGTGTACGGGTATGGATACAACCTCAGGAATCCATAGATTCTGCATGTCAGCAGGGGGCTGTTCAAGCTGGTGGAAGCTCTGTAATGGTGTGGGGCGTGTGCAGTTGTAGTGATATGGGACCCCTTATACGTCTAGATACGAATGTGGCAGGTGACACGTACGTAAACATCCTGTCTGATCACCTGCATTTATTCAGGTTCATTATGCACTCCGACAGACATGGGCAATTCCAGCAAGACAATGTGACACCTCACACGTCCAGAATTGCTACAGAGTGGCTCTAGTAACACTCTTCTGAGATTCAACACTTTCGCTGGCCACTAAGCTCCCCACACATGAACATTAATGAGCGTATCTGGAATGCCTGACAACGTGATGTTCAGAAGAGATTTCCAGCCCCTCGTACTCTTACGGATTTATGGACAGCCCAACAGGATTCATGGTGCCAATGGTGCCATTTCCCTCCAGCACTACTTCAGACATTAGTCGAGTCCATGTCACGTCGTGTTGCGGCACTTCTGGTGCTAGCGGGGGCCCTACACGATATTAGGCTCCACGCAGTGTATCTTTATTCTACCGCACCAGATGCTAACTACTAGGTATTTTGATGGTTGTTAATGCCTCCCTCGATACTGTAATTGTACAGAGTGGTGTTTCAAGGTCTATTTATGGGTAATAGGTAATTTTTTTTAAGTTCAGATCAACTGCCAGCCCTGCATCAATCACGAATCCCCTCACAGCTCTTTCCTTTGTACATGTAGTAATTTTCAGGTATACCTGTAGGGACTGACGATTGATGCAGGGGCAGGCAACTGACCCGAACGTAAATAAATTTAACTATTGCCAGTTAACAGACCTAGAGGTACTCTATGGAACAACTGCACTATCGATGGAAACATTAACTACCATAAAAGTACGTACCTGGCAATAAGTATATGGAGCGAGCTGAAGTAGAATGCATAAAGCAAGAGCACATGTTCGTCTTATGTTCATTCGCAGGAATATTAACGAAATGCAAACCACTCACGAAAACCCACTACTAATAAAATCGCATTACAAGATTGGTCGTGGCTGACGTGCTAAGCAGACCTTTCAGTATAAATGATCCATTGGGTGGTTAGCATTAGATACTCTGTAACATTATTTCCATCAAATAATGTTGGTATTCCACTATTCGAAAAAAAAGACGGACTATATCTTGCGGAATGCAGTTGAACAAGTTTAAAGAAACTGCATTCAACTAAGATTCTGACAGGGAATTCGGTATATGGATGTTAGACGTGTCTGTACCAGGTAAATCCCATACACATCTACCTTAGAGTCTCTACACCATAGTTTGCTTCCATCTTCGGAAATATGTGTATAGTAGTGGTAATCACTATAGAGGCATTGATATTTATAGGAAAATTAACAATGTCCTTTGGAACATTTGTTTGCAGTGTATATGCAATAGTGTCAGTTCCAGTATACTGACAAAAGCAGTCACAATTCACGTCATAGGAGGTTTCGAAACGTCCCCTTAGAACAATAATACAAGACTGTGCTTAAACTGACACACAATATTTTTAGCGCAACGCAATCAGACTTTCAAAAAATCCCTACAAAAGAATGGCCCTGACTAACATTATCCTATACCTTTCACAAATCACTTACCTCACCAAAAATCTTCGTTACTCGAACTACTGCAATACAGCGAGCGCCTCTACTGCCAGCTAAATAAAAGATTCAAACTACTGAAGGCACTAACTACTGATAGGCATAGTTGGCAAATGAAAGATTTTCATAGAGGGCAAACAATGTATTTACCTTAATAGTGTTGAACAATCATAATATACATAGCAGTTCATGACATCCAGTCTTACAAATTTCAAAACTCCGCTATTTCTCTCCCCACATCCACCACTGCTGACGGCTCACCTCCAACTGCGCAACGCTACGCGCTGTTAACATCCAGCTGCCCAACACTACAATGGCAGACAACAATGGGAACTAGCCACAGACTGCACACAGCACAGCCAGTGATTTTCATACAGAGCGCTACGTAACGTTGCCAATAAGAAAACATAAACAGCCTACTTACATAGCCCCCATGCTCCCCACAAAAAATTTTACAAATTGTTTTGGGCGGTGGCCAACACAGATTTGAAAAAAAATTTCATAATTACAATAACAAAGAAATAAAATGCACACACTTATTGATACAATGTTGGTCAAAAGCTAAAATTTTCTCACAGTCTATAAAGACAGTCCTGATCATTCATCACAGTAAAATTGGAATGTTGGTTTTTTTCTTTTTCAAAGTCTGAGCAGTGAAAGAGAATGCACACGGAAGTAGTCGATTTCCTTGCAGTCTTGAAGAAGTAGTGTTGTCCTTCCAACGGAAAGACAGTGCTGACTCTTGACATGCAGACAGGTAATGGGCCACAATAGCGCAAACCCACAGCAGAGTCAGTCGAAGTTTTGAAGAATATAGGTAGGTAGGTCATCACAGAGCAGACCCACCGTAGTCCTGGTAGAGATTGTGGTATTGGTGGGCCACCAGAGGTGCAGACCCAGTGCAGTCCTTGTAGAAATAATGGTACTGGTGAGTCAGCAAAGGTGTAGAACCACTGTAGTCTTTGTAGAAATAATGGTATTGGTGGGTCATCAAAGATGCAGACCCACTGTAGTCCTTGTAGAAATAATGGTATTGGTGAGTCATCAAAGATGCAGACCCACTGCAGTCCTTGTAGAGATGGCCAGCAGCCATCTGTTGTGACTGTGCGGGTGCACAATCACCATTGAAGAGTCTTGCAGTTAATATAGCAAGTTCATGAACCACCACTAGTGCACTCACAAAGTTTGTGGAATTGTCCTTAGAACGAGCAATGCTGTTATCCAGTCCCTTGCTGAATTATCAACACACGTGCAAACACTAACAGTCCCAACTTCTCACATATTGTCCATATACTATGACCAACAGAAACGTGTGCAGTGAAATGTAACTTACAAGTTACTAATATCATGAACTGGTGTCAATTACAATTTTATAACATAAGATTACAATTACAAAGGTACAAAATACATCATTAAAGAACATAACAATACAGATAACTTTTGTAGTACAGGCTTTACAAAAGAATCGAAATAACATATACATCAGTGTTACAGGAATTATGACATGAGTACACACATAAAAGATCAGAATAACTTTCGGAACATCAACTTCACACATGAGCATTAAAACAGAATAAATAATGTTTAAGCATCTGTACAAAGTAAATAACATATTGTTAGAAAAATTCCTAACATAACTCATATCAGATAACCACATAAAGACAGGAAAAACACAAATATACATAGTGTAATAACACAAAAATACAGGACAGGGTTTGTTTTCAGTGTGACATTTGGTACTGCAGTCCAACCGAAAACTTCATTCCGTAGGTATTTCCTCCTATTTCAACATTTGTTTCCACAAAAAAAATCCTATCCAAGCATGCTTTCTGTATTTATATGTTCACGTATTTCTTACCTCATTATTTATTTTCCATTATCTTACCTCATCATTTATTTCCAAGAAAATCCTACCTAAACCTGTTGTCCCTAAACCCTACTTTTTTGTTCATATCCTCTTTCAAAATACTTTTTTGGCCAAACCATTTTATTATAGCTTCTCAATGCATTTCTTCCAATTCATCACAACTCGTTCTCTTATATAGCCTACCCATCTTAAGCTAACTTAAATCTACTGAGCTCAGGTGCTAACTAAGGGACGAGGCAATGCAGCAGCACAAAACAATTAACACAAACAGCAATGATAAAAAAATGGAAATTGGCAAAGCAAGCTACAGTAAATCTAAATTACCAAGCAAATGCAACATTACGACTAATATGAGCCAATGTGCAGCAACAAGAAAAATAAATCAGCAGTAAAACTGGCTTAACAGAGTAATACAAAGTGAAATTTAGTAGCACTATGCCTGGCAAACAGCAGCAGCAAATGCAATAACTTATATCTAAACATTACAAAGCTCAAGCAGAAAAAATATTACAGTAAAAATGGCCATGTTTAATACCTATGTCACATCTTAACACTAGAGTGATGCATCACAATAAGTTACTCTAAGAAAAAAAATTACCAAGTAGTTGAAAAGAAAATTATGTATGCAGTTACTGTTATTAATCCCTTCTTATTGTTCTTTCCATTCCAAGTGCTCCTTTTTCGAAGAATATGGATCATAAAATTAATATTTAATAGATCTGTTGGCAGAAAGTGTTCACATTAGCAAATGAACTTAATTTTATTTTATAAAGCCAATGCTGCAACACAGTTGGAAACCAGATATTAAACAAAATGAGCAATCTCTGAGCTATAAAGACAATAGATATAAAATGTTTCTCATCATTTCATTAGGCATTTTAGTAAATATCATAAATTAAGAGCTCCACAGCGTAATCATATGTTTTCAAGTTTGAGCGTCTCGTATTTGCGATGCTTCCGTCAAAGAAATGTCAATAGCGAGGATAATGGCCTCTTTTTTTTTTCACCTGTGCCTCTGAAAGGCGCACACTAATGCTTTTTTCCAGGCGACTGTCGCGCAGCTGGGTGCCCACGACGCATTACGTGCAGGTGATCACTTTACTTTCTTACCGAAATATTTACGACACCAGTTTGTACTTTAGTGACAGTCTCATATAAAAATTTCACAAGTCGAGAATTTGCGTTTCAATTCTGTAGAAATAAAATCCTGTAAATATAACAGTGTCCAAAAAATTTTCGCCAGCATAGTGCCACATTCACGCATATACACACATTTCATGACTCTTAAAGTACGATTCTCGGTTTCCAACATCCTTCTTCACAAACCAAAGTCCCTAACCACTACTCATTATTCCTTGCTTTATTACACATATACATATTCGTAGACACTTTTTCAATATTTTATCATAATAAATACGTAGCATAATCATATTTCTCATATAGCATCAGCTTATTGATCATAAACATACCGCAACATCGTAATACACATCGTCATCATAACATCATAAAACTCAGCCAAATCTCAAAACGTAGCTTTCTGCAATAATTTCAAAACCTAAAGAAAATTCTCTGCTCATGTCAAAAGTTTCATCTACCTCAAACGTACTTTAAAAATCATGATCCCATACCAAATACATCATTCAAAGCTGTCACAGAATCACAATGGTTCCGAAAAAATATGAACATTTCACAAAGTACAGACAAAATACAATTTCATAAGTGTGACGTTATCCAACTGCGTAATTGCGTAAATATCTGTCACTGACGTAGTAAAAAAAAATGTTTGTTTCTCTGTTAAATAATCAGATAGCTATGTAATTCTGTGTTAGAGGAATGTGGTACCGATGTGTAAAGTTGTATAAGCAAATACCATATTAGCTAGGGCTCCTTGTGCTTGCCAAACACATGGTACACAAAGTACGCATGTACCCCCCTGAGGATTAATTTAATTATACCCTCAGGTGTTACAGATTACAGCAATGGACTGAAATGTATCACGGAAAACCTTTGTATCTTTGTAATCCGAAAATCTTTAAAAATAAATGTTTTAAGTACAAAATTGATCACTCAAATACGTGTCCTGTAGCGCTAAATTGTGTGTCTTGTTGTAACATAATCTCTGTCATTACTTAAGAATAAAAAATGTGCTAAGTGTCGTAATTATCGTCGTCCGTAAGAAAAGTTCTGTGGAAGTCAATGTACTTACCTCATGACAAACAAAAGTGAAATGCTTTGCTTATAGATATCTTACTTATTACGCTTATTGCCGTGATGAACAGAGTACTGTGCTGTAACGTATTGTTGTGCTACGGAAAAGGCTGTTTCATTGTAGCTACACCACAAAAGTTACTACTAAAACATGTTTTAATTTCCAGAATAATAGAGAAAAACTGTGCAGATATAAAACAGAAACACTGCAAAAGCAATATTGTAAATTGTCACTCATTAGTAGCGTCGTGATATAATCGTGTAGCTGTCAAAGAAACCAAATACTAAGTCATCTTTTATCTCACAGAATGTACTTCAAATAAAGAATGTCTTTTCAACTAAACCAAAATGCTGCAGTAAAATCTCATTAACAGTATATGTTCTAAGTATGTAAGCCGTATATTCGTTACGTAATCGTGCAACTAACAAGGAAGAATGTACAAATAACAACACTGTGTTTTCTGTTCTCTATAACAATGCATTCGTAATTACTTGTCTAAGTCCCCTCAGTTCTTGACTGTATAGTTAACTTTAAAACATTGTTGCATGTTAACAGTTTCTCAGTGTGACAAATTGTACTAGTAGTGTGAAGTGAAAAGTTTTATGACAAAGACTAAGTTAAAAAGTAGATTATTTTTCAATAAACGGTTTTTCATTTGAAATGTGGTACAATCTTTTACTCTTCATAGTACTCAGAGTTTCAGCTTCAACGCAATTATCGTGCGGTATACGTCGCTAAAGAATACTGGAATTTTTCTCAAGGTTAGCGTCTATGTTATTTTTCTCTGAGCCAGCCGGCGCACGCGGCTGCCTGCGGTGCGAGTCATTGTCCGTCTCTTTGTTGGCGCGCATCGTTATTAGGATTAGGAGACCTAACTTGTACAAATTCACCTTGCTGAGAGTGCCCTGCTCTGTATGTATCTCGCCAGTTCTGAGGCAATTCAAGTCTGTCGTTACGATTATATCGTCTGTCGTCATGTCGGTAGTTCCTGTAGTTTCTTTCTTGTTGGGTTAAGTGGTGGAGAATTTCTCCCTGAATAATCACTGCTCGGTGGACCGTTGCGTCTGAAGTTATTCTGCCTCCCTTGATAGTAATTGTTTTGGTTCCCATATTATCTGTTTCTATGGTTGTCTCTGTCATATTCGTTACTACGGAAATGCGCTCTTTCTCTGTAACTATTACTCTGCCAATGGTTGTCATATGGGTGGTGTCTGTATTGGTCACAATTTACGTTGTAACAATAGCCTTGTCGTGTCCAGTTATTGTTTCTTTTATCGCAGAATTGTGACGGATGTGACCTGTAATTGTTGTGTTCCTGTTTTCGCGTTCCGCGATTGTCAGTGTCAATTTCCAATTCTTGTAACAGTCCCTGAAAAGCTTCAATGTCATCTTTGCAACGTCCTGCCAAAATAATATGTCGTAAATGTTCAGGTAATTTGATTAAGCAAATGCGGATGAGTTCTGAGGGGCTGTACGGGTTTGACAGGTACTGATTCTTGTGCAACATGTCTTCAAAATATTTCACAAGACTGGAAAATTCAGATTGTTCGAAATGTTTCATCATTATGATGCTATGTTTTACTCGGTCTTGTGTAGCTTGAGACCAATTTGCTGAGAGGAAGGCATGATAAAATTCTCCTACACTGTGGCAATCGTGAATGACCAATCGCATTCTTACAGCTGGTTCATTCTCTAAATAGCCACACATAAATTCTAATCTGTGCTCTAATGACCAGTTGGGAGGAAAACAATGAGAGAATTGTTGGAGCTACGCTTGCGGATGTACATCGTTGCCAGAATTCTTGAATGTTTTAAATTTACGAGTAGTAATGAACAGCTTATAGTCAAAATCATCATGTCGGCGAGTCGCATATCGGTCATTGTTACGACGTTTCGGCGGTTCCATTTCAAAATTCGTTGCACCCTGCCAATTTCTTTCATAATTTCCGAAATGCGTTGTGTTATTATTTTGTGGCTGTTCCGAATTCCTATGTCCCTCTTCCCGTATTGGGGCGCGAGTGTCCTCTGAAATATGTAATTCTTGTATTACCTGTGTCAGCTGATCTTGTACTTCCCGGATTTCTCTTTGGTGTTGCGTATTAATTTGATTCTGATTTTGTTTGAATTTCCTAATTTGTTCACACTCTTCTGTGTCATTAAAGGTTACCGGTTTTGTGTCATTCAGATTATCATCTACCTTCGTAGATAAACTATTTAGCTGATCCGAAAGTTCAACTACTTTCTCTGATAATGAACTAATTTCCTCCATGTGTCTTTCTGAACCAATTTTCAGAGTATCTACTGTGTCCTTTAAGTTTTCCTGAGTTTTTGCAAGTTGCGTAACTGAATCGGTAGATGCAACTGAGTCAGTTTTAGCTTGCAAGGTCTCATGATTTTCATGAACAATAGTGTGCAGTTATTTTATGGCTGCTTCATGATTCTGTAATGCATTTTCATGCCGCGAAAAAATAGGTTGAAAATGTTCACAAATTTGTGTTTTTACGTCATTACAGACTTTTGACATTTAGATTCAATGTTATGTAACTCAGTAGTTAAATCTTCACTTGTTTGTTCAAACATGGTGTCGAACTTCCGAAGATTTTGTTCCATTGTGTCTAATTTGTGAAGCTTTTGCTGTGTTTGTCTCTGATTTTGTTCCATTGTGTCTAACTTTTGAAGCTTCTGCTGAGTTTGTCTCTGATTTTGTTCCATTGTGTCTAACTGTTGCTGTGTTTGTCTCTGATTTTGTTCCATTGTATCTAACTGTTACTGTGTTAGCCTCTGATTTCGTTGCATTTGTTGCATTAATTGCAATAATAATGTATTAGTGTTCCTCTATGCTTTTCAGCAGTGCATTTGCACCGGCAACATTCACATTTTGACAAGCAGAAAATGTGTCTTGACTTATTTGAGGAAACGGTGAGGACCCAAAACCTGAATCTGCAGTATTTGCAAGATTGTGTACTGTCATTTCGGATTCCTGAAGCGAGCTGTTGCCGAGCGATCGATAGATAATGCTTTTTGTTTCACTGCCTACACCATTATTTGCAGCCCGCTCCATTTCCCTATGCACAATTACCAAACTACTACTTTGAACATCAGTTACTTCATTACTTGGCGGCGCTAACACACTGCTTTCGTCTTCACTGTCATTTCTCAGTTTACTTTGGAGCCTAATATTATGTTTTTCACACGCCATTATTGTCACAATATTTCACACGACAACACAGAAAAGCACAATTTGAAGAGCAAAATCTACATGCATGCCACAACTGTTTTACTGTACAACAATGAAAGACTGCAACTACAAAGGAGATTCTCTCTACAATTACACACTAGCAATAAACAAAAGCTACACTAATTACACAAACTACAAGAAAAAATCAGGAGATTCCAGTGAGGTATCCGGGCAGGGTGGCCATATGAAACGTCCACTTAGAACAATTATACAAGACTGTGCTTAAACTGACACACAATATTTTTAGCGCAACGCAATCTGACTTTCAAAAATCCCTACAAGAGAATGGCCCTGACTAACATTAACCTATACCTTTCACAAATCACTTACCTCACCAAAAATCTTCGTTATTCGAACTACTGCAATACAGCGAGCGCCACTACTGCCAGCTAAATAAGAAATTCAAACTACTGAAGGCACTAACTACTGATAGGCATAGTTGGCAAATGAAAGATTTTCATAGAGAACAAGCAATAGTGTTGAAAAATCGTAATATACATAGCAGTTCATGACATCCAGTCTTACAAATTTCAAAACTCCGCCATTTCTCTCCCCACATCCACCACTGCTGGCGGCTCACCTCCAACTGCGCAACGCTACGCGCTGTTAACATCCAGCTGCCCAACACAATGGCAGACAACAATGCAAACTAGCCACAGACTGCACACAGCACAGCCAGTGATTTTCATACAGAGCGCTACGTAACGTTGCCAATAAGAATACATAAACAGCCTACTTACAGTTTAACTCGGTATAAGGGCAGTCTGCTCTGTGTAATGTTAGTGTGCGTGTACATGTCTTTCCTGCTGATAGGAAACAAACAAAATTAGTGACAGAGTGTATTGTGCACATAAACCACCACGACTGTGACACAGCTACGCGGTAAACATTATTGTGTGATGAAAAAGCAAAAATCAGTGCTTGGAAAGAAATTGTGTTGAAATACACTGATTTATAAATTTATTAGCTTCGTTGGAAGAAATGGACAGAACGGAAAATATGAGTGAAGCAGAAATTTATCCGAGAGATCGAAACGATTACTTTAGCGGAGAGCAAGGATAAGAAACTGTTATTCTTCTCAAATTGTTGCTGATCTACAATTGCCAGTACCTGCCAAATATGTGTGACGAATTTTGTCAAATGATAACATCTTGCATCCAAGAAAAAACTGCAGAAACCTGCCCCAACACCCAAACATTACCAGGCCATGTTGGGTTTCCTGAGAAACGTACGTCGCGAACTTGGGAATGGGATGCAGTGATTTTCAGTGACAAAAAGAACTTTAATTTAGATCGTCGAGATGGATTTCACTATGACTGACATGATCTGAGAAGAGAGCAGCAGAATGAGTAGAGATTTTTGGATGTGGGCAGCACTAAAATTAAGTCACGCATTGCGTTGGTGAACAGTAGAATGAACTATAATATGTACATTGAGATACTAGAGACAGAATGGATTAGAATGGATGGGGACCTGGCGAGGGAAGTGTAAAAGTTGAACAACATAATGCTCCCGTGAAGATTTCTGCACATCAAAAAAAGTGGTTTAAGATAAAGATTTCGATGTCTTGCTCTGGCGTGCTCGTATCCTGGATTTGAACCCTTTGGAAATCCTATGGAGATTACTTGCAAGGCGCGTTCATCGCAATGGTAGGCAAGTTGAGGCCGTACGTGATCTGAAAAGAGGAATAAGAGACGAGTGGGCAACCAATTTACTGCGAGAACTACAATCCTTAACAAATTCAGTGCCGAAATTTTTTGGTAATTAGGAAGAACGGAGGCTGGACTAAGTACTAACAGTCCAATAACACAACAGAACAGCGAGTACCTTTACACCAATTCCATCCAGTAAATGCTAACTCCTTGTTTTGTTAGACATGATATTAATGGATTTATAATTTCGTCATGATTCTTTATGTCTTATGTGTATCTATCACTTTCATAATAAATTCGATGTATGTATGCTTCAGACGTTGTATATTACTTTCGTAGGAACCCTGCCTTTATTAGATTTCCATTACTTTATTGTTGGTTTCTGAGCAACTATCACTACGCGAATATCCATGATCTGTGGGAGAGAAGATAAACACAGCCTTATCCTAGGTCTGCTACCAGCAGTCCCTGATCTTGGGAGGTACCTCTGAGTGATAATGAACTTTGATACTCAGCTCGCCAGTCGCCAAATTACGGCTTCGGACACGCGTAAAGAGAATATTGTGAAGCAGTACAGACTTCACAGTATTAAAACCACATTTTGTTCTATATATATATATATATATATATATATATATATATATATATATATATATATATAGAGAGAGAGAGAGAGAGAGAGAGAGAGAGAGAGAGAGAGAGTGAGAGCACAGGTCACTGTGCAAGGTGTAGGATGCTTGGTACAGATTATAATGTCCCTGTTGATATATATCATTTAAATCAATATCTCACTAGACTGACACAGCAGCCCACTTAGCTTTCCCTTGCCATTGAGTGGTGGTGATGGTTGAAGGCGGGAGGGTCAAGAACTCAGCCTCCAGTCAAGACATCGGTATCGAAATTATTACTCCTTTAAATACAACACAGCTGAGTTAAGAATTGCTGCTTTACAAGACTTCCTATTGAAGAACATACATCAGAGTGATGATTCATTAACATCACCTCACACTTACGAGAGAGAGCGTATTTCTCGAGTCACTACAATAATATTGTTATTATTATGATATGTCCAAAACGATTTTAATGTACCTGTTAATACACATCATTTAAATTAATAATACAGCACACTAATTTCAGGATATACAATTGAAAGTGCACATATAAAGAATTTTGTTTGTAATAGGAAACAAACCAGAACTTTTTTGAGGATCACATGAAAGTCATGATGAGCTATATTTTTGTGGGTCGAATCTGGCTACAAATAACCAAAATTAAATTTTAAATGTATACCATAACATCAGAGCAAAATGCATCTAATAACTATTGAGAGTGACACACAGCACAGTATCAGGCAACTATAGGGAAGCAGTCTGTTATAATGCCAGTTCCTGGTTGATAAATTCATCGATGATCATTTTCAGAATGAAGGAAAAATACCTCAGCTGTCCAAACTAGAAAAGATACTGACTAAGGTTTTGTCTCACATAAAACTGATGTAGTATTTGGTGCAAATGGTATACCAACACACCATTAAGTTGCTGGAATGGATCATTTTTGTATTATGTATTTGTGGATTAGCAGATACATGTTACTTAATTCCTATCACTTAAGATAGATTAGCAGAACTAAAACTTCTACATTCTCTGTAATATCTGTTTGTTTAATACGTAATGTGCATTAGCGGGAATGAGCAAAGTTAAATTTTTATGAGTATTATGAGATGTAGGGCAATGGTGATGCTGATTCAATTTGTTAGTGCAAGTTGCATACATTCAGACGCAAGCATACATTCAGGGGCAAACTTTTTTATAGCCTCCTCCCCCTCCTCTTAACCTATTGTTCTGCTAAGTGGTTTATGACCCTCTGAGGGTTGATTTATGACCCCTCGGGATAATGCATCCTACTGAGAAGTTATGTCATAATAGATTGGGCACAAGATACATAAAATCGATAAAATTACGAAAACTGACGGAAAATATGTACAAATTGAGTGAAAATACGCCAAGATGTGGGGAAACTGAGGGGGAACGAGGGAGTACTTGCATGTATTCTGCTTGGTGCGGGAAAATTCTTGTACATAGAAACGAGTATGTGACAGCAAAAGAAAAGTTGAGATGGAAACACTGGGAACCAAGGAAACAGTGTTTGTTCATGGACAGCGATAAAAGTTTTAATGTGGATAATCGGCAAATGTAGACTAATAAATTTTCATATGTAAGATCACAAGCCCATGTGTGACTCCAAATTGATCGGCACACTATAGATATTTATAAAATGTCCTTAGCTAATAAGCGTTGTATTGCCAGAGGGGACCGCAATATGCAACTATGGAGTGGACCATATGTTTCACCCTGTGTTAGACTCATTAGGTGTTTCAAACCCCAACAAAGAGTGTTTACAATGTGCTTGTTTGTACTCTTTACAAATCACAACTCTGCAGTGTGATCTACCTAATACCTTACAGAACAGTTGCTGCATGGTTTTAACAACACTCTGCTGTATGCTTGTTGAGGTAATAGGGATACACGCAACTTGACTGCTGTCTTTGATGCTTTCCTGGAAAAGAGAACCATCTGCCTCTAAATTGATATCGTTATCCATTAAAGAATGATACAAAATACATGGAGTGTCCTGTTGAGAGGGGTTGTAATGAGGTTTAGTTTAATGGTAGAATGATGATGCATTCTGAAGAGAGAGAGATTTTGCAGCAGGTCATTGTCATGCATTTAACCTTTGTTCTCTTGGAGTGTATCAGTAATGTGGCATAACTTGCGTTCGACTCAAATATAGGTGCGTGTTTTATGTGTGACTTACAGCACTGTCTACTGCAGTCATTAAAAGCAAACCTCTCCATACTACAGTCAGCAGAGGACATCCAGTGAATGCGTAATGAATCATGTCTATCGATGGAAGAACTATTTTAACACCCTCCTCTAGGTGAACGAATATGTATGCAGAGTACCACATTTCTCTGCCACTTCTAACAAGGTAACCATCAAAGGTTAAGAAACGGGTTTTGATGGGTCTCAGATATGTTGTAGAGGGACATTCTGTAGGTATGACGCTATCCGCATTTTTAGCGATGGGCATTGGTTTTTGAAAAAATTTATTACGAAGTTCACTGCACACTGTAATACATGTAACGTTAGCCATGTTCCAGCAAAGCGAACATAGCACAGCAGTTAAGGTCCACAGCTACCACATCGGACGTACCATGTTCAGGGCTTTTCCATGCTTTCACTATTTTTTAATTGTAATAGTCCGGCATTGTTTCATATTATTTTACAGCATATCAACAAACAGTGAAAACTGTGTGAAATTATCAAGACGTTTAAATTGTATAGGCTCAGTGAAACAGAAAGCCGACTGTCCACGTGGACATCCCGTGCGAACTCTGTGTATTGCTACAGTGTATCGCCCTGGTCACCGCCTTTTTATTTGGCTATGGCAATATAATTTCATAATACTCTGTGTGTTATGAACATATATCACCATGGTCAAACAAAAGGCGCTGACTTAGCTGCTAAATCGCTAATTTGAATTTGTCTTCAACGACCGTTGCCACAACACGTTGTTAGTGACGTTCGTATTCAAACAACACAGTGAAATGGACGACGCAAATCTGTCTACAGAAGTGCAGCCAGAAGAAGATACATCAGCAGTAGAGGAGTTGAACGGACAATCGAGAGGCGAAATCACTAACGCCATAAAATACGCCGAAAAGTTGCTTCGTGATTTAAATCTCCTAACAAATACAACGCCCTGTATGATCAATTCAATTGCAGTTGGCATTCAGATATGTATCGCAATAAAAGATTTGTTGACCGAGAGACGGATCATCAATTGCAGTGAATTAATAAACATCAACGAAGAAGACGAGGTTCACGAATATGATGCGGTAAGTTTCACTTTTGTGTGGATGTTCTCTTCCTTGCGGACGAATCGGCATAATACAAAGCTGTTTACTTTGTAGCATACGGGAGTAAAGGGAGATGTTTATTTCGTCGCCGACGAATTCGCACTGGAGTCGCTCTTGCAGTAGCTCATCTGAAATGGAGCTTAAAGAGTGTGCAGTCCCAAAGTGTCTCTCGATTAAAACACAAATCAGTGCTATATAGATAGAAAGAGGATGTGGAACGAGGTGGAATTTGTCGTGATAAATGGAACACTATCGATGGTGAGACGTATGAACGGTTCATAGAAGCGAGACAGAATTTGGAACAGGTAAATCATATCAATATATATGTCAAATACATTGTAAGGAAGAAACTTGCTTTCAAAAATTATTAATTTCCTGCAGAAGAAGCTGAAAACAAGAACATTAGAACCATAGGCCATGAACGCTGCTATTCCACTTTTATCGGACACCTTTAATTTCGCTGCCAGCTCGGCTTGCGTCGAGCGGTTTAAAGCGTAACAGGAGCAAAGGAAGATTACGAAGTTCATCCATTCCAAAGAATGTGCAACGATGGAGGAAGAATTCCGCACGCTAACGAAAATACTTATTGGTAGTTTTAACCTCGACTACGAAATCAACCCCAATCAAACGGGCTGTCAGTTTCAATCAACGTTCAATAGATCCCACTCGGAGAATGGGGCAAGAACCATTCTTTTGTAGAGGAAAGATTTACACAAGATAAGTCATTCGTACACAGCACAGTACACTCTAACAGCGCGAGGAAAGTTGATCGCATTCGTTTTTTTTCTGTGTATGCATGAACCATAGGGAAAATTTGGTCCTAATATTCAGAAAATGTATTTATGTACTAAGGTCATTTCCATCATCCAGCACCATCTTTGTCTGGACTACAGGTAATACAAAACTGCTACAGAATTAATAGCACAGGTAATTTACCCAAAACGTTTCAAACTGCTTCTGTCTGGAGCTCCATCGTGCATACCACAAACGCTTCTTCTTCTCCTTTTTCTCCCTTTTCTTATTCTTAATCATCTGTTATATCACCACAGCACTTACAAAAATGTATCAGGCTTGCAGGCCAGAGTGGCCTAGCGGTTCTAGATGATACGGTCTGGAACCGCGCGACCGCTACGGTCGCAGGTTCGAAAGCTGCCTCGGGCATGGATGTGTGTGATGTACTTAGGTTAGTTAGGTTTAAGTAGTTCTACGTTCTAGGGGACTGATGACCTCAGAAGTTAAGTCCCATAGTGCTCAGAGCCATTTGAATAATTTTTTTGGTATCAGGCTTGTATATACTACACACCAATAAGGGGTGCTAAAGATGTAAGCATCTAGAGAGGTTGTGTGTAATTGGTTGGGTAATATGAGTAAGATCGATTTGGAACGGTCTTTGCAGAAGGGCAGAGGGGTGAGTGACAAGGAGTATGATGGGGAGAGGTGGGGATTTCTCAGAAGGACAGATTATCCCAAATGGTAATAAATCGAACCCCAGGGGGTCAAAAACCGCTTAGCAGAACAACAGGTTAAGGGGGAGGGAAGGGGGTCATAAATCAATTAAATCTTCTCCTGAATGCATGCAACCCAAACTAACGCATTGTCTCAGCACTGCCATTGCTTTGCTACTGTTTTTGTGCAAAGAATATGAACGAAACCTTTGATCACGATATTATGTACGGAAGGACCTCAGAAAGGCTTGGATGGTGAACTAGTTGGTGGTGTGGATATTACATATTTCTCCCTGGCTGTTGGTGGATGGAGCTTGGGGGAGAACTCAGCCTCTGGTCGAGACAACGTGAGGGCTATGCTCTTAAAGTGTTTATACATGTGTGGTGGCAGTGGCTGGCTTCAGTGCACACAGTGGTGTTGTGCATTCAGCTGATATTGGTACTGGTTGTACTGTAGACAAGCACAGCTCCAACTTTGGCTTGTGTGCTGTGATAAGGATAAACTAAACTCAGCACAGAAGATAGACTCCACATTTTTTGCTTGTTCCAAATAAAGTGCATAGTTTACCTATTCCTATCTCAGTGGTTCTTACTATCTGCACAAGTGTGGTAAGCTATTTACATTGTACTTAAGCGAAATCTAGCAACATTTTTCCTAGGATATCACATCATTATTTAGTAGTCAACTGTAATCTTATCGTGTCAGAGTCCTCTACGTCAGCCGGTGTTTTGAACACACTTATAATGCATAGGTATGTTCCTTACAGTGAGATGCGTATTTGGTAAAGAACAAGATTGTACTTGTTACACTGTAGCAATTTTTAAACGCTAAATTATATTGATATCAGTGTATTTATTGAAATAAAATACTTTAGTGATATTTGTTAAACGTGTGTCTTGTGTTTGTCGAATACAAGACGAAAATCGTCAAAATTGTAGCGAGTAGCCCCAAAACTAAAACAGGATCACACATTATAAGACTTTCAGAAAATATAATTGAGGACAACTCTCTGCTGCAAATTATGAAAACCAAATTGGGAATATCATCAGAATTTGCTGCTGCTGCTGCGAAGGCTTCATGATGTTGATGGAATGACGTTGGGAGTCTGAATGCTAAGACCAGTTCATGATACTGTGTACCCCCAACAATGGTGTGGGTTGAAATGTCACCAATAGGATCGGTCTGCATGAGTGGGCGAGGTGGACAACCATTTTTGGGTGACGAATTACGGTAATTACAGTTAGACTTGTATAAGTATAGCTTGGACTACTCAGAGAGATGTGGTGGCCATTGTGGGTGATAAATTATAGTAATTAGAACGACAGTTATCGGTCATATATTAGATTAGGCCTGGAGGGATTTCGCCATTAAACAGATTTGCAATGAACTTTACTAAAAGTACAAGTGAGTCATTTGTTCACATTAGGACAATTAAATTAATCTAAGCTAACAGTTTGTTTACAGAAACTGCACAGCTACACTACTACCTCCACTAGTACAAAATAATTATAAAGCACCATTTGGTTCGACAGCTACACTGTTATGTCTCGAGAGCGTAAAATATGAAAATTTAAGTGATGAAGTCGGCGTATTTATTATTCATTTTACTTCTTAGTTGGTGTTTTTATGTTCGACCTTCATACAACAAGCAACAGCAAGCTGTTAGTTAGAGTTACTGTTATTATCGTCACAATGCGAATCACATTAACAAAAGCCGCGAAAGGCAAAAGTCCCGAGTTCGAGTCTCGGTGCGGCACACAGTTTTAATCTGCCATAAAGTTTCAAAATGGTTTCCTTCTTCCTTAATTAATTATCTGTACAGCTCAAAACTCAACACCACATAAATCTATAAACCGACAAAATCGGACTTCTGTCTTCATCAGCATCATCAGTCATTTGGCATCTACTGTTAGATAAATACATCCTGTAGACTTTATAGTTTGCAGCCATACGTGTCTGTGCTTTTACTCCCTATATTCCTTATTTCATTTAGCCGATATCCATTTCTTTGCCATGTCGGTTTTTTATTGTCTCTTGCGGTACAGCATAGAACTTGTTTGTCCATGTGTCATGAATTTGCTTGGCCTCACGTCCTGCATACATATATTGCATTTTGATTAAAGACGCAATTATGTCGTGCCTGCCTGTTTCTTTATCCACAGGTTTGTTTTCCTGTCTCTTCTAGTACTGCACAACATTCCTTCATTGTTCTCTGAGCAACTGTCCATGCTTGAATATTTTTCTTACAAAAAGTTTTCGTCTCGCTACCATAAGTCAGAACTGGTAATACACAATGATTGTGAATATTTCTTTTGAGAGACATTGCAAGCTTAGTTTTGAAAACCCTATTTACTTTATCATATGGACTCTAGGTTGTGTTAGTCGTCTCCCTAGGTCTTTCCCGGTGCAGCCTGTCGTCACCAAATGCCACACATACAAAAGTTATGAAATGGATCTATATTGGTTATTTATATTTTTTGCTTTCGAGCCGCGCGGGATTAGCCGAGCGGTCTAAAGGCGCTGCAGTCATGGACTGTGCGGCTCGTCCCTTCGGAAGTTCGAGTCCTCCCTCGGGCATGGCTGTGTGTGATTGTCCTTAGCATAATTTAGGTTAAGTAGTGTGTAAGCTTAGGGACTGATGACCTTAGCAGTTAAGTCCCATAAGATTTCACACACACACATTTTTGCTTTCGATTTGTTCGTTTTGTAATGATTTCGTCTTATTTTAACTGATTTTCAGTCTTACCTCCAAGCATACTTTATTAGGATACTTTACATGTCGTTGCAGTTTGTCTTTAGTAGTAGCTAACACTGCAGTGTTGCCCAATGAATGTCGTTCAGACTGATCCACTAAGAAGTACTCCTTCTTCTTATTTCCAGTATGAGGACCTGACATCTTCCTCTAAGACTACTCACAATAAGGTACTTACTTATCTCTCAATTCTGAAATTCACACTACCCTGATAATGTCTAATCGAAGCTTTCAATAAAGATTTATTGCGTCAAAAGGTTTCTCAAATCCGAGACAACGTAGCACTTAATACTTATTGCATCATTCTATAAGATCTTTTTAGTTTTTAAATGGTGTATTGGTTTATATACACTTCTGAAGTCACATTGTTCCATCGCCTGATTAAAATCAGATGTTTACCTTTCTATGTTTTACTTACAGTAAGTTGTTGTACTAACCAATAAACATTTTGAGACCTTCATTGTCTTGTGAATTTGTAAACCGTTAAAGCATGCGTCTTGTCCGGTCTGTGCTCCAACCTAGTATTACATTCCAGTTACTGCTGAAGCAAGGGGACCTGACGGCATCCTTTCTAGGCCACGGTCAGGGAGCTGCAGCAGAGAAACGCAATTTCACAGTTCATGCTTTCTTACGTTCTTGCGGAACTGACAACGGCAAGAGGCAGAAAAAAAGAATTGAGCCAAGTCCCCACAAACACTCAATTTTGATGCAGAACGTCCCTAGAAACGTGCAATTGCTATATAACAGAAAATGATAAATTTCTATGAAAATAATTGTCCTTTTAAATAGAAATTTAGTCTAATATGTGTGCTTCTGTGTATTAGTGAGACATTAAACCATTTTTTGTTAAATACTAGAGTTTCAGTTAATTACCGAGATTCATACCCGAAATAATTGACAAATTAATTTTCTACGACAAAAGAACTTTGAACTCAGACTTAATATATCTATAACATAAAATACGTTTAAATGTCATGAGAATCTTCACAGTAATACAACGTGATTCTTTAATTCTTTCCATCGTTGGTATTAAATACACACACACTCTCTCTTAATAGAGACTTCACTAGCTCGGACAGCAAACGGAGGCAGTCGAATACACATATTGCATCACAAATATATTATACTGTGTGCATTATTATTGAATAACTTTCGTCGTGTTTGAGGGAAAATTACAAATTCCTTTAGAGTAACTTTGTCTCAAGACTGTCGAATTTCTGTAGAGCAGAACTACTTAAAGAGAGTGTATTTTAAAATAGAAATTCCATACGACCAGCATTATCTCCCATCCTTTCGTCGTGACGATATGAGTGTAATATAGAGGTTTTTCATCATAGATAAATATTGTAGCAGTTTTTTGTAATATACAAGTATCTTGTAGCGATGCAGTTTGTTATCCATTGAGCTTCATATGTGTTTCCATACAGCCCTCGTATTTGACTGCTTTACTACATTATGACGAGGAGTCTCAATTAAATTTATGCACGTTGATTCGCTCTAAAATTCAAGTAGTCAGTGAAAAACCAGCAGTTAACCGACTTGCTTTAATAAAGTTTAAAATCCCTACTATCACAAACATAACTGAAGTTAGTGGCAAGAATCGTTTTTTCAATACTTTCTGCCTTGAGTGCTAAAGATCCAACCTAGGTAAAAGAGATTGTTTTAAGTCGCGAAAAGTTGGAAAAATAGCCGTTAGTATCACTCTGTAACAAGATACACTCTCCACGTTACACAAAAAAGTACAGGATGCGCAGTCCACGAGAGAAATAAAGCCTAAAGAAAATTTTACATTAGCTTTATTGTGGTTTTGTCATGTAGACAGTGGTTTAGCGGCGTGGGTTGTACGTAGTATGATGTCACAAGCACCTTCTCTCATACGACAGTTTTGTGACGGAGAGGTCCAATAGGAGTGCGTGTTAATAATTAGTGACTGTCACAAACAGGAAAAGAAATGAGAAACATATCCCAAAAGGATAACCAAAAAGAAACATCCGACAACAGTAAACAAGTTCGTAAACTAGCCTGTGAGGGGATTATTTTCACAACCACAATTTACGAAATTCGAGTGAACAGAAAATTAGGGTTAGTGGTTAGTACGCATTGTGTATCCACAGAGTTAATAATTCTATTGACTGTCATCAGACACATACAGGAACCAGATCAAAGATCTGAGAAAAACATATTTGGCTCAAGAGTTACGCATAGATTTTTACGCGTTCTTCTGCAGAAAACAAAGAACAGATACGGTAATTTAAGCACAATGTGTCAACAAGGAACTGAACGTATTGCTAGCAACACACGATTCGGTTCTGCAGCTACGTCAGAAGAAAGATTTATTTTGTCTTTGAGACACATCGCAGAATCTTTGGCACACTTACTAAAGCAGCCGCATATATTTCTGTCCCCGAAGTTGACGTTTAACATCCTTACGCATTTTACTGCGGCTGTCGCCTATACTCCGTGTCCCAAGATGACACGGCGGAAAATTCGAAACGATGCAGATAAAGTGATTAGAGGGAGAGACAAAGGGAGAATCGGCGACCCGAACGTCAGTGGTCATCAGATAACGGGAAGGCAGGCGGAAAGAACAAGCAGTGGGGCGAGTTGCCCGCCGCAGGTACAACGACTGGCCTCCAGCGCTGAGATAGCATCGCGCTCGGGAGAGCTTTTTCGGGGGCAGGCCCCGAGGAAAAAACTGCCCCGCCCTCTGCCACAACACTCGTAAAATACCGAAACGGGGGCGTCTCGGTTAAGTGAGTAAGAAACGCCTTGATGATCCGATTTTTCTCTTTGGGAGAAAAGCAGTGGACAGTTCTACAGTTCCTCTCAGCAAAGAAATTTCGCTTGGGGTCTCAGCTTTTCATAAATCTAAAGAGGTGCGTACGAACACGCCGACTGAGCACGTAGCGGCTTAAACACACAGCAAACTTCCCCTATACGTCCCTTGCTGGGTTATCGATCTGAAAGCCATACTGCGTTGCCACTTACACCTAGCACTCAACTTAATACACATGACCCACAACAGCGAAAGAGATATATTTCGGCCGATATGACCAATGTTTTGAGGAATATGACAGCTGTTATATTACTCTATCAGCGTCGGTCACTTAGAGGCAGTTTCGCGTTGTCATAGAGGTTATTAGTGAGGAATCACTTGCTCAGTCGGAGTGCTGTAACGACCTCATTATGGTTACAAGCTTCAATCGTATCAACAGAATAGAACTCGTAAATGTGTGAGAATACACATAGTTAATACTTGGGTACCCCATCTAATACTCTAAGAATCGCAGGCAGAAGTAACAACAAATTAAAAATATCAGCTCATCGCGGTAATAACGACTGATTAAAGTTATTTGGAGAAGCTACAGATGAGGTTAATCTGGATAAGGATCCACAATGTTACACCAATAACTCTTAAATACAAGTTAAGCGGCTTACAACTACGTCTCCTCGTTCTGTTGTGATACCACAACTTAACTCTTAATAAGTATAACTGATTATTTGTACTATATAGTTTTTTATTCCGAGTAAAGGTACTTGGAGATGTGTTACAAGTAATACGTTTGGAGCTACACCAAACATGATTTGTACAGTGAAAGTAGACTGAAGCGACAAAAATCGTCGGGTAGCGATATGTACATATACATATGGCGAGAGTATCGCGTACGCAACGTATAAAAGGACAGTGCACTGGCAGAAGTGTCATTTGTACTCAGGTATTTCATGTTAGGTCGCCTTCAAGGAAATAAGGAAAAGGATTATTAATTAAGCATATTAATTTTCCTCTAAATTCTTATTGGCAACGGCCTTGCCGGAGTGGATACACCGGTTCCCGTCAGATCACCGAAGTTACGCGCTGTCGGGCGTGACCGGCACTTGGATGGGTGACCATCCGGGCCGCCATGTGCTGTTGCCATTTTTAGGGGTGCACTCAGCCTCGTGATGCCAATTGAGGAGCTACTCGACCGAATAGTAGCGGCTCCGGTCAAAGAAAACCATAATAACGACCGGGAGTGCGGTGTGCTGACCACATGCCCCTCCTATCCGCATCTTCGGCTGAGGATGACACGGCGGTCGGATGGTCCCGATGGGCCACTTGCGGCCTGATCACGGAGTGCTGCTAGTGCTAAATTCTTATTCATCGCCTTCAGCGCTAATATTTATGCTGACTCACAAACGGGTGTGTTGATATGTGGCTTGATATCTTTATCATGTGAAGGTTGTCTAACGAGTGGGAGAACTATTCATCGATAGCTTTAAATGTATATTATTCACAGCCTTAAAAAAATGTAATTATCGAATACGCTTACCTCTACTGAATGTTCATCGTCATCAGCATGAATAAGTATATAGTTATTTTTGCTACTAATGCAGAGCGACAATGCCCGTCGCCAACTTAAGTCTGTTATAAGTTAAGACCACTGAACCATCTTTGAATATAGTATTTTATTTACGTCATTGGTGTATCACAGATATTTTCGACCTTATTACCCATTTATACGTTGCGAGATATGTCTGTTATATGCATGAGTGGCCAAAAAATTATAGGAAACTATGCAGTTACATTGGCGTTACGGATTTCTTCTTTTTCTAATGCAGGGAAGTGTTATAGGCAGCTTGTGTGTGTGCTGTGAAGTAGCATTAAATTTTATATTTCACATCCAGCTGAATTTGCAGCTGCGTCTGCTACCAATAAATGACGACAAACACTGAGTACTGATTACCACACCGTTTTGCTGGTAAGCGCCCAGCTATAGCCCCACGAACTCGAGTAAAAATTATAAGGCAATATATTCACATAGCATGCAGTGTACGGCATCTGCCTGGGGCCGCACTGGCATGACATCTAAAGTTTTAGTTGTTACTGTTATTACATTAGCACAAGCATGTCGCTGTGTGTCTAGATTAGTCAATCTATCAACGAACACAGCCTATGTTAATTTCTTGCACTACCATCATCACCAGGGTTCTCCTGTACTTAGAGACACAAAAAGTTCCACTATTGGTACTTGGACTGATACTTTACAAACTGAAAGGCTGAGTGCTATTCCTGAGTGCTTGGGTTAAAAATAAACAAGCGTATTTATTTACATAGCGACAATTTTACAACCGCTTGTTGCATAGAAAACAATATTCCTCCTGATTTCTATAAAAACTTGCGGATTATTGCTGCTGCTACTGCCATGTTATGTAGGACACCTCTGTGTCCTGTTGCGCTGCAGACTATTGATATTGTGACGTGTTGGACGCCTCCATACCCTAGCCCAGTTGTATGTCTGCTAGCGCTGTAATAAAAACAAATTTCCTAAGTATAACGTCGCACACACTTGATAATACACTGATGGAAAAAGATGGAAGTACCAGGAAGGAGTTGTGCGACATAAACTAAAGTTGGTAGGCGTGTTTCTACATATGAAAGATAATGTCTATTCCAATTTCGCGCCATTAGCATAAGAAAGGTGCTAGTAGTGCCACTATGAAGATGGAATTCAGGTTTGGGTTAAATACACGCTATAATTGTCGTGAGCGTTAGTTACCTTCGGGACTCTATTTTCAATACCTCTCTGCGTCTAAACGACGTCGTTAGCAGAGCTAAGGAAGCTGGATGTTCCTTCTACGATACTGTGGAATGACTTCGCAGGAATGTAGTCAATGTACTTGATTTCTGGCAGCGATGGCCACGAGAATGCAGGAACGCACCGGACGGACACGTGGTACTTCTGAGGAGGAAGACCATCGCGTTCGGCGTATGGTTCTGGTGCATCGTACTGCACCTGCAGAAGCGATTTGAGGATTAGTTGGTCCCACAGCGACGCAGCGAAATGTTACAAATTGGATACTTCAAGGAGAGTTCCGAGCCAGTGGCGCTGATGCCAAACCACCGCCATTAGCGACTTCGGTGATGTCAGGCGAGAGCTCATTGGACGAAGGGGTGGAGGTCTGCCGTGTTTTATGATGGAAACTGGTTCTTCCTAGGTGACAGTGATGGCTATGTATTGATTAGAAGGAGGCCAATGGTGAGCCTACATCAAACCTGTGTGCATGCTAGACACAATGGATCTACACCTGGAGTTATACTCTGGGGTGCGATTACATATGACAGCAGTGCACCCTGATGGCAAATTTGTCAGTAGGGTGATTCTACCTGTTATGCTACCATTGATGAACTTCGTTCCAGAGG
This sequence comes from Schistocerca cancellata, assembly GCF_023864275.1. NCBI lineage: Eukaryota > Metazoa > Arthropoda > Insecta > Orthoptera > Acrididae > Schistocerca > Schistocerca cancellata. Next base: position 388,376,524 of record NC_064629.1, on the reverse strand, counting down.
GTGTTTTCCAACACGATAACGGTTGCCCACATTCTTCTGTTGTAACTAAGCATGCTCTATGGAGTGTAGATATGTTGCCTTGGCTAGCTCGATGACCAGATCTGTCTCCAATTGAGGACACGTTGGACATTATCGGACGATAACTGAAGCGTCATACACAAGTACCATTAATAGCATAGCAATTAATAGCATTAACGACAATATAGCATTGCATTAACCTGGCACCAGTACACAACAATACATGCAAGTTTGCATGCTTGCAGTCAATATTCTGGCGGTTACACAGGTTATTAATGTACCAGTATTATATATTTTCAGTGGCTTATCTCAGGCTTAAAGTTAACGTATTATAAAGCACTGTTTATCACCTAAATATACTGGATTACCTAGAGAAATGTGTACCAAAAATTTCGTTTCTCTACATCATTTCTTGGTGTTGCGACTTTTTTCGTCAATGTAATTCTTGTACACTGATGAAAACATACTGATATTTCACGCCAATAATTGTAGTAAGGGCTCACCTCGTCAATTCATTGCTATTATTTGTCACTAAGCAACGTGCTACTACTTCTTATGTGGTGGTAGACTGGATGGTGAATATGCAAAAGGGTATATAATTCCAGCAAATGCCACATACTATGTTAGTGGACCCATCCTTGCCATTCTGCCATTCTGTTGCATTGCCATTATTTGTTGACCAACATTCCTATTGTCTACAGCTATACACTCCTCTGTCATGGTGGCTTTCTATTCTTGAGGCAGAAAGCTGTGAGTATATTTCTCTGGAAGATCTTTGAAAAAAAATACCTTCTCTAAAGTCTTCTTTGCTCAAAGCAACCGACTCGTCAGTAGAACACTTGAGACACAGACATACCCACAGACAGCTAAGAGATGACAGTGGCCATGCAATAGAATTATAAAAATTAGAATTCTTGGTGTTTGGGGGGCTGAACTTGCACCCCACTGGCCGAAACATCAGTTGTCTGGGTCTCCAGTGTCCAGCGCAATTGTGTGAGAGCATGATGATGTCGATGCCCATATCAACATCATTGGACATGACGGGACAGGAGAGAGGAGGAGGGTGTAGGGAATTCCGAGAAACGGAAGAGAGGGAGGAAATTCAGGGAATGAGGATGCCGATGTCGACATTTCCATTAAGGGTGATGGTGATGTCAGCCAATTTCTGCCTCGAATCGGTAGTGATTCCTGTAAGGACGTTACATCCATGTAGCACGATACTACTAAGCATTACTGTAATTTGGAAGTCACCCAAGTGCATCTGCATTCAAGACTATTTTTTGTATGAAGAATATTACTCTCATTATATATAACTAACGACAACATAAGAGCCTGCAGCTGTAGAAAGTAACTATATTATATATGAAGGTGGTATCTGTTCCCGAAAGAACAGATACCATTGAGGACCATGCAGCTTCTCTAGAATGAAATGATAATTAAATCGACAACCTAGCTGCAAACAGGCGTTGATATACAACATTGGGGACATGTTGAAAATGTGTGCCTTGACCGGGACACGAACCTGGGATCTCCTGCTTACATGGCAGACACTCTATCCATCTGAGCCACCGACGGCACAGAGCATAGTGCACATGATGCAGGGACTTATCCACTGAACGTTCCTCATGAGACCCACATTTCCAACATGTCCACACCACTACATTCGTACTGCGCCTAATAGATGTTTGCCCATCACACACAGCAGTACCTCTAATACCCAGTAGCACATCAGTAGTGAGGCTGAGTGCATTCTGGTCCATTTTGTTACTGTGGGTTGCCTACATTAGGGTCAGATACACACTCAGGGGCAAACCTATTGTTCTCCTTTGATTGACAGGTACTTAACATATCGTTCTCCTTTGATTGACAGGTACTTAACATATTGTTCTCCTTTGATTAACAGGTACTTAACGTATTGTTCTGCTGAAAGGATCCTTCCTTTTGATTGACAGTCACTTAACCTATTGTCCCACCCCCACAACCTCCCCCTCCGAAAACCCTCTCCCCCCTCGCTGCTACAGGTACACTTTGAGGTCTGAGTTATTGGATTACACCCCCCCCCCTCTCTCATATCAATTTGATTGACCACTTAATTAAATTGAGCAATTAATTAACCTCTCACCCACTGCTATATCCCCTCCCCTCCCTCCTCTCCCTCCCCCAGAAAATGGTGGGAAGTTCAGGTTCCATCAGTATAATGCAACATACAATGGCTACCTCCACTAACCTAAGAAAACGGCAGGAAAAAAGGGCACTTAGGCTACCTCCACTAACATAAGTCATCCGACCGCCACCTCTTCCTAGCGACTGTTGAGAAAAGGATTCTGCCTGTGCTGGACATAAGTCTTTATTTTCGGTCATTATTTAAGCAATTAGGGGCAGTACTGCCATCAGGTGTGTTCACCCCATAAGATGACAGTTGTACCTATGAGGTGTTTCCACTTTCCTGTCTAACAGTAGCCCACAAATATGACAGTCAACTGTGTTACTCTACAAATCTTCCCTCTCCTTCAATTTGGTTGTGGATATGTTGTCACTGTAAAGATTATCAACCTTCTGTGAAACTACAAACAGGCGTCGCTCCTGGTGGTGTTCATTTTTAAACTTCATGAATTTGTTTTCCTCAGTAAGCATAATAACATGTACCGGGTCCTTGGAAACATAATCTACTAGATGTATCACTAATAGCTTGTCTGAGGAGAACTAATTCAGGCACCTTAAGCAAATATGTGTTTCATGTTGATATTTCCTCAACTGAGAGAATAGGAGTTGGGACATGTCTTTGATCCAAACATAATGATAAATGTCTTTCTACTTATTTTTCTCGTTGGAGTAGAATAAGAGCATGTTATGCCCACCAGCAAGTTTTGAGGAATGGAGGGGGCCAATGACTACGTGCTTGTGCTGCAAATCTGACGTGTTTTTCTTCTGCATTCCAAAAACATGAACTGATGTTCTGGTATTCTGCGCCTCAAATTTGGATATGTCCTGGATCTTGATGGGAAACTCGATGCCATCAAATTATAACACTTATGAATTTCAAGGTATCTACCATATTGAGATATGCGCTCTGGATTCTGTTTAATATTTCTTTTGCAACCCAGGATTGACCATGCAAAACAAACCTGATCGTTTTTCTTTTGGACATTAATACATGCACGCTTATCAGGTATATCTTTAGGTAGGTTCAAAATGGCTCTGAGCACTATGGGACTTATCATCGTAGGTCATCAGTACCCTAGAACTTAGAACTACTTAAACCTAACTAACCTAAGGACATCACGCACATCCATGCCCGAGGCAGGATTCGGACCTGCGACCGTACAGTCGCGCGGTTCCAGACTGGAGCGCCTAGAACCGCTCGGCCACTACGGCTGGCTTATCTTTAGGTAGCTCCATGTAGTTAGACTCTCCGTTTGCCGGATCATAGACAGGAGTATGTATGTCCACGTGCAGTATTTGGCTGAGTGCTTTTGCTGCCCCCCTAACTTCCATATCAGAAAACTGGGCCAGTATAGCACTGAAGGTGTATTTACGAAACCACCCGGCGATTGACGTGCTCTGCGTTATCACGTCATTTTCTCCCCAAAAACAATGGAGACTAGTCTCTCCAATGCCAGAATCAACATTGTAGTGAGAGGGGGGGGGGTGGGGAGTGGAGGGTGCGACCGTTCGATGTAGAGTACCACACTGCATTTAATGGCTGGATACTGCAGATCGTTGACTACCTTGAAGAGCTCCTTTTCCGTGACAGAAAGGCACGCCCTTAGAAAATCAACAGGGTTGTGGTAACCTCCTGCCAGATTCTCAATCCTCATGAATGAGATTCGCTCCTCAAACGTGTCTGCAATCTCCGAGTAATGTAACTGCGGTACGGTGACACTGACTTGATGTCCTTTACTAAGAGGATGGGCGAGGGAACTGCTACTTGCCATAGCATCGTTGCTATTACTAATACTATAACTACAACTAGGTGACCAAGCTTCTGCTTGTGGCGGTGTATTGAGGGGTATGTGGTGTACCTTATGAGATTGGCGAGGACATGACGGTGGAGAAGGAGGAGAAGGACAAGTTGCTGTGGAATCGGGCTGCTGCAAGCAGCCTGGTTGCTGCAGCCCTGACCCACTAGCCTGTGGGAGAGCAGTCCATGGATGCCAGAGCCGTGCTGTGGCAGCAACGGCGGCGTCGTCGGGGGCGGCGGCCGTGGCGGTGGCAGCTTCCCGCACAGCGACTAGCGACGTCCCTGCTGGCGTATCACGCTGCCCATGGTCTCGTTTCGATATTATAGGCTTTGCCACCCCCGGTACCCTGCCATGCCATGCTACGTGAAATGTCCCACGACGCAGCCACTGTAGAATATTGAAAAAAAAAATTAAGTACAACATTCTAGGCATTGGTTGTTGCCGCTACTCCTGCAAGCAAAGAAAGAATACTGATTATTTGGAAGCAGAGCGAGTCTGTATTACCTATTTGGCTCCATGGCATATCCCTCATCTTCTTACGACAATTAATGTCTTCCTCCATCTCCTCCACACATTGTGGCATTTGATCCTCACCTGAATTGGGGAGTGCCCACTGATTCATCTCACCTATATCGCCTGTAACGTAATGATATAATAATAAAAATATGTACACACAAAAACTGCAGGAAAGAAAAATATTTTTTTATAATACACACTTCCATGAGATCAGCGATGGCTCCTACATATCTCCCTGTCCCCCTTATTTGTCAGCCGGGAAATCATCTACAAAAACAAAGAATAATCACTGTATTACATATACGCTGAAATTTAATTACTTATGTACAGTACTATGGAGATGAAAAGAATTAATGGATTTATTTACTCAAACAGTACGAAATGCTTACTGAAGTTGAAAGAATTAAGATTTATCGGTTTTGGTTACTTGAAATAATCTATAGTAAAAACGACATGCCGGCCGTTGTGGCCGAGCGGTTGTAGGGGCTTCAGTCCGCAACCGCGCTGCTGCTACGGTCGCTGGTTCGAATCCTGCCTAGGGCATGGATCTGGGTGATGTCGTTAGGTTAGTTAGGTTTAAGTAGCTCTAAGTCTTGGGGACTGATGACATCAGATGTTAAGTCCCACAGCGCTTAGAGGCAAAAACGACATGTTAAGTAAACAATGAAAGACATATACACAACTTAACGAAGATATTGCTGCCTCTGTTGGACCTCTGCCTCCAGCTCTTCCATGATTTGGTGTACGTATGCCGAAACAATAAGAAAAAGAAATTGACACCTAAATTTGAACTTCATACTGCAAAACTTTTTATAAAAATATACACAGCGAAATCCGACCGCATGTTATGAAATTAAATATATGCGTACCTGGTTTTCCCACTGCCTCAGGCGTTTACCACCACTGGCATTGCCACTGCCGCTTGCTGCCGCTGATTGCTTCATTTTCTTTCTTTTTCTTTTTTTTTCAAATAAAGCAGCAGTACACACACACACACACACACACACACACACACACACACACACACACGCGCGCTCACACACACAGAGAGAGAGACACACACACACGAGCAGGAACAACACACTCGAGCTGACTCTGCTGCGAATTTGTTTATGCACGCAAACGTTTCAGAGAAGTGGAGCAAGACCGAGAGGTTTCACAAGTGTGCCACAATCATTTTCTCTAGAGTCAGTGGTTGTATACATCACGAAACTGACGCAAGCTATAGTGCAGTGATTTTTTTTGAAAGTGAGTTTACAGCCATATTTTATTGGATTTAGTAGCTCCTGAAGCAGTTTGTGCTCAAAGACAAGGAAGGGTATTTCCTGCAAAAGTGCGTGAAGTGTCTCAGGGACTTTGTGCAGTGGTACATTTGAAACTTCCTGGTAGATTAAAACTGTGTGCCGGACCGAGACTCGAACTCGGGACCTTTGCCTTTCGCGGGCACGTGCTCTGCCAACTGAGCTACCCAAGCACGACTCACACCCCGTCCTCACAGCTTTACTTCTGCCAGGCTGTGGCTAAGCCATGTCTTCGCAATATCCTTTCTCTCAGGAGTGCTAGTTCTGCAAGGTTCGCAGGAGAGCTTCTGTTAAGTTTGGAAGGTAGGAGACGAGGTACTGGCAGAAGTAAAACTGTGAGGACGGGGCGTGAGTCGTGCTTGGGTAGCTCAGTTGGCAAAGCACTTGCCCGCGAAAGGCAAAGGTCCCGAGTTCGAGTCTCGGTCTGGCACACAGTTTTAATCTACCAGGAAGTTTCATATCAGCGCACACTCCACTGCAGAATGAAAATCTCATTCTGGAGTGGTACTTTTAATTCCTGTGATATCTTCAGGTTATGTACGAGACGATATTCCACAACGCCAGATGTAATAACTCCTGAAGCATTTCGTGAAATGCAACACGAGAAAGTGCACCATTAGGGCTGGGGCAGTTTAGTGTCCATGGCAGAATCGATTGTCAGACCTGCATTTGCCTTGGAAGGAAGGAGTTCTCGTGTACATCGGCATTCCACAGACATTAACTGGTAAACGCTCTTTTGATTGCGGTTCGGTCCGATCGCGACCGACGGCACATGCAGGTCCAGCAGGACACGAGGAGAAACAGAGAAAGAGCACGTGTTTCGACAGGATTTTCACGGGTGCACTTGTTCGGATATCAGCGTGACATCCGGTCTGTCAGTTGCGGGGTCCAAGCGTGCCGCCAGTTCTCTGGCTCTTCACAGTGTTGAGCGGCCCGGCAGCTGACACCGGCCCTAGGCTGCGTGGCTGGGGCAGCCTGCATGTGTGAAGAGTCACGAGGAAGTTTTTTAGATATGTTTAAGCTATCTGTGACTGTGCAGTTACGTATGATGGGTGTTTCTTGATGGTATTCCTTGCGCGATCGGAATAAAAGAAAAGCGACCGATTCAATTACTTCATTACAATACCTGAATCTTCCCAAACAGCAGAGAATGGTCAGCAAGAGAAATCCAACCTCTGCAAACTGATTTTTTTAATAAATAAACTATATCATTCTGCTATGTAACTGAAAATACGTGGGGGACCGGGAGAGGGGGGATGGTTGGGGTTTTACCAGAGGGGAAGGGTTAATTAACTGATCAATTTAATTCAGTAGCCAATCCAGTTGATAGAGTGGGAGGGGCTATTCCAATAACTCAGCCCTGAAACTGTACCTCTATTAGGGTGGGTGAGGGGGAGGGTCAGAGGTTTCTTGAGGGGTTGGGAGATGGATGGATAAGAAGGGGGGGGGGGAGTGGGAACTCTAGGTTAAGGACCTGTCAATCAAAACGAAAGTTTAATTGCACGGGGTCATAACTTGTCAGTCAAAAGAGAACAATAGGATTTCCCCTGAGTGCATACTTGCCACTGTTATAGGAAACCAGTACTAGCAGAATGCACCAGCAGCGCTGTTGCCCTTGTACCATTATCTTCTTCTAATGAACAAAGAATGTTGAGTTTCAACAGACATTAACAACTGAAAACATTATGACCACTGCCCACCATGGAGCGGAATGCCACCTGATGGCATTGTAGCACATGATGCAGTAAAGAAAGTACGCAAGCAGAGTAGATTCCCCTGGTGTGAAGCATAATATTGAGCAATATGGTTTAAATCCTGTTACTGAGTGGATGAGTGCATTGTGATCACTAACTAAAGCGTGGCTGTCCACATGGGTACAGGTGTGCCCTTAACAATTGTTTCTAAGACTTTGGGGGAGGCGGGGGGTGGAGGGGAGGGAGTGGGGCGAGGACTAGACCTGGAGGTAAGAATTATTTTTAATATTTTGGAATGGCGACTTATCAGTGGCCATAGAAGTGTCCCTGTTACGACACACTTAAGAAGCTATGTTATATCGACTTCTAAATCACTTTCTTGAAAGAAAAACACCTTGAGAGGCACCCACATGCCTTGCTCATACTGTGGCATCAAGCAGTCAGGCCTGCAAGATGAGTGGCCTGCCAAGCGAGTGGATTCATTCTTATCTGTCGAGTAACATGAACTCTAGTACTCACAATAAAGTTACAAATTATGCTGCTGTATGAATTATGCGCAACGGAAACGCACATCTGACTATCAGTAATTTACAGAACTCTGACTGTTCACTACACACTGGCAATACCACTTTTCTTTTTTTATTTAACGGCTTTTATCAACACGTGGCCATCGCACTGAATATGAGTGGCGCACACATTATAAATTCTGGATATCATGACAATATACAATTCGACGGAAAAGGCCGCCACTATCTTATTTATTCCGATAAATTCTATAACCTAAACACACAAATTCTATAACCTACAACAATAACACCTGAGAAATTCCGCCCAGTGGGCATTGCTTTACATTGGTGATTCTCTATCTTATGGTCTCGTAATTATTCAACGCTACGGTGCACTTTCTGGATAGGATGGTGGATCTTTTTGCTATATATCACACTTCGACTCTCACAACCATCATCACGAAACTTTCCTCCAGACCGAGCGGTACAAAAGGAACACGCATAACCCACTACCTCTGCAACTACCTAGCTACTCTCCCATGCAAACCACACATACCCAAATTACATGACATACACCGCACTACAACATGGAATACAACACAATAAATAGTCACAAAATTATCACTTTCAGCTTTCCCACTTCAATTAGTATTTATCCCAGTTTCACACGACACTGCCCCACTTCGTAGTTCTTCTTTCCTACTATGAACTCTGGAGATATAAGCACGTCTTCCTGTGCAATGCAAGCCAAGTGGCGTTGCTGGATAGACGGCTGACTCACCTTGCTTCTCTCTCAGAGTATTATAGTTTGAATCAAGTGTCACACGGAAACATAACATGCAAAGTAATATTAAGAGCTTATTTATCACACACGCGAGTCCTCAACTGATACCATGGACGAGTACTTCTCTTTATCCTTTGTCTCATACACAGATTGAGACCCACACAGTACTCACCATGTGGAAGTACTCGTCTCTAATTTCAAGTCCTGCACACGCCATTCCTTAAATATTTCAACTTATAGTACACACACTAGTAATTCAGCTTAACTTAAGCACACGGAAGTATTTCAACTTATTGCTACACGTGGTTTCATTGTGACCGTTGGTCACTTCCAAAGATTACTACGATCCCATTAATATTACCTGCCTGACATTTAATTCTTCCCACAAATGTTCCTGAAATAGAGAAATTATTATTTCAAACTACTCTTAAATATTCCACATGCATACCATGTCTCCACCCTTTTGTCTTTACGGAGCACACCTAAGACACGTCTTAACAGCACAAGATCCAGCGGCAGACTGCCGAAACATGGCCGTTCTTCAGGTTCCCTCGCACCTCTGCCGAAGTGGGGGAGCACCTTGCTACCGTATTGGTCTGCCACATTTCAGGCGCTCAAAGCTCAGGTAAATTTCACCTCTTTGGTCCCACTAAAGGTGGCCAAAGGATCGTCTCATAGATGATCATATATTCACATTCACTATCTGCGGTTAGCGGACGACCATACATTCATTCATTTCACAGATCTCACCAAACTTTATGTAGGGATTTATTTTGTGGGAGTGCACATGTGATCAATTAAATAAATAAATTGTCATTCTTTCCCACTCTGGTATCCGGCTTCGCTGTATTAATTGAAATTGAGTTATTTTACAAAAAATTGTGTTGTTCTGACAAAAATAATGAAGTATGTTGTACCTATTTTCAATGTCTGGCGGTACTGTACCCTTTCAACCTGACTACAATAAATTTTTATTTTGCTTGAAAGTAGGGGCGGGGAACCGCCACCAGCACCCTCCTTGCCTCCAGGAATGGGTGGCCTTGCGTGGAGACAGAGTCTCCGTGTCGCATTGGTTGATTGTAATCGTAGCACGTAGTGGCAAGCATTTCATTTGAGCAATAAATTCACGGCATCCCTTAAAGAAACATGTTCAGTAGTTATTGGAAAGTATTTAAATGGTAACGTTACTTTTCCTGGCCTCTGATTGGTCAGCAGTAAGAGACGGGGACTCCACTGTAGATAGACAACGAAGTTAGATGGCGTCAGCCGCCATAAGCGGTCATTAGTGAGAAGTCACTGGTCCCGGAGTTTCGTAGTACGTTGAGTAGTCGATACACTGTTCTCGATATTTATGAATGATATAGTGTCATTGAGCACTATTTGCAATACTGTTAAAAATATAGGTGGTTGTTGTAGCAGAGATCGGTAGTGTGTTAGGCATTACTGTACATGGACTACATAGAAGTGCGTATTGTGCTCAGGATTTTTTATTTTCATTGTTTGTGTTTCAACATGAAGATTACTTCGACAGGTTTGGGTCTGTGTTGCGATCAGACTGTCGAGTGAGGCATTTGTTTATGCAGAAGATAACAATGTGTAATCACTTAAATGTGTGTGGAAGGAGATAACGATGATTACACCGTGAAACGTGTAGAGGCAAGAATTTCATCTGCATTTACATCTACGAGATTACTCTGCTATTCACAATAAAGTGCCTGGCAGAGGGTTCAATGAACCACCTTAAAGCTGTTTCTCTACCATTCCACTCTCGACCGGTGCGCGGGAAAAACGAGCACTTAAATTTTCCTGTACGAGGCATGATTTCTCTTATTTTATCGTGATGATCATTTCTTCCTATGTGAGTGGGTGCCAACTCAATGTTTTCGCAATCGGAGGAGAAAACTGGTGATTGAAGTTTCATGAGAAGATCCCGTCGAACGAAAACCGCCTTTGTTTTAGTGATTGCCACTGCAATTCACGAATCATGTGTGTGGCACTATCTCCCCTGTTTCACGATATTACAAAACTAGCTGCCCTTCTTTGGGCATTTACGATGTCATCCGTCAGTCCCACCTGGTGTGGATCCCACAACGCACAGCAATACTCCAGAATACGGCGGACAAGCGTAGTGTATGCAGTCTCTTTAGTAGACCTGTTGCACCTTGTAAGTGTTCTAATAATGAATCGCAGTCTTTGATTTTCTCTACCCACAACATTTTTTATGTGACCGTTCCAATTTATGTTATCTGTAATTGTAATCCCTAAGTATTTAGGTGACAGCTATCAGATTTGTGTGACTTATCGCGTAATCGAAATTTAGCGGATTTCTTCTAGTATTCATGTGAATAACTTCACACATTTCATTATTCAGTGTCAACTGTTACTTTTCGCACCATACGGATATGTTATCTAAATCAGTTTGCAATTCGTTTTGGTCATCTGACGACTTTACAAGACGGTAAATGACAGCATCATCTGCAAACAATCTAAGACGGCTACTTGGACTGTCTCCTATGTCGTTAATATAGATCATGAACAACAGAGGGCCTATAACACTGCCTTGGGTGACGCCGGATATTACTTCTGTTTCACTCGATGAGTTTTCGTCTGTTACTACGAACTGTGACCTTTCTGACAGGAAATCACGAACCCAGTCGAACGACTGAGGTGATATTCGATAGGAACGCAGTTTGAGTAGAAGACGCTTGTGAGGAACAGTGTCGAAAGCCTTCTGGAAATCTAAAAATATGAAATAAATTTGACAGCCCCTGTCGATAGCACTCATTACGATATTATCTGAATTCGTGCTGACTATGTGTCAATAAATCATTTTCTTCGAGGTACTTCTAATATTCGAACACACTACATGTGCCAAAACCCTAATACAAATCGACATTAGTGATACGGGCCAGTAATTCTGCGGATTACTCCTACTTCCCTTTTTGGGTATTGGCGTGACTTGAGCAATTTTCCAATCTTCAGATACAGATCTTTCTGCGAGCGAACGGTTGTATGTAGTTGCTAAATATGAAGTTACTGTATAAGCATACTCTGAAAGGAACCTGACTGGTATACACTCTGGACCGGATCTCTGGCCATTATTGATTTAAGCTGCTTTGCTTCAATGAGGATATCTACTTCTATACTTCAAATCTTGGCAGTTGTTCTTCATTGGATTTCAGGAACATTTACTTCATCTTCTTTGATGAAGGAGTTCCGGAAAACCATGTTTAATAACTATGCTTTAATGGCACTGTCATCAGTGATTTCTCAGTTGTTATCGCGTATTGAAAGCATTTATCTCATCTTGCCACGGGTGTGCCTTATGCATGACCAGAATCTTTTTGGGTTTTCTGCCAGGCCGGCCTGACTGGCCGAGCGGTTCTAGGCGCTACAGTCTGGAACCGCGCGACCGCTACGGTCGCAGGTTCGAATCCTGCTTCGGGCATGGATGTGTGTGATGTCCTTAGGTTAGTTAGGTTTAAGTAGTTCTAAGTTCAAGGGGACTGATGACCACAGCAGTTATGTCCCATAGTGCTCAGAGCCATTTGAACCATTTTCTTTCTGCCAGATTCCGAGACAGAGCTTCGTTGTGAAAATTATTAAAAGCATCTCTCATTGAAGTACGCGCTGTATTTCGAAATTCTGCAAAATATTGCCAGTCTTGGGGATTTTGCGTTCTTTTAAATTTGGCATGCTTTTTGCGTTACTTCTGCAACAGCGGTCTGACCCGTTTTGTGTACCATGGGGGATCAGCAATAACACTAATTAATTTATGTGGTATATATTTCTCAACTGCCGTCGACACTATCTCTTTGAAATCATTCCACATCTTTTCTACACTTACATGATCAGATCGGAAGGAGTGAAGACTGTCTCTTAAAAGGGCGTTAACATCATTTTTATCAGCTTTTTTAAATAGATATACTTTGCGTTTCTTTTTAATGGTTGTAGGTATTGGGGTATTTAGCCTAGTGGCAACTGCCTTGTGGTCGTCAGTCCCTGTATTCGTCACGATACTCCCTATTTGTCCAAGATTATTTGTTTCTAAGATGTCAAGTATGCTTTCGCAACCATTTACGCTTCGAGTGGGCTCATGAACTAAATGTTCAAAATAATTTTCTGAGAAAGCATTCAGTACAATTTTGGATGACGTTTTATGCCTCCCGCTGGCTTTGAACGTATTACTTCTCCAACATAGTAGGATAGCCTGTCAGTGAGAGAGCAACTCGAGTACCTGCTGCTAACAAGGCGAGTACACCGTTCGTTTGTTATATATTTTCAAGAGTTTCCGACTGGAGAGACTTGTATTTACAGATACCCGTGCAGTTAAAAATTTAATTTTGTAATTTCTTCCGTGTTCGAGTGCTTACTAGGCACAATATTTATTTTAATAACTGTGTAGCGTACAGTACCGTCGTTGTCATCGACCCTTAAATCGATCCTCGTATCATACAGGCTTTTGTTTGTTTTGGTTAGTGTAGCTCAGTGTCGGATATACTGTCAGCGAGAGAGCACTTCGAATTCCTGTAATTGCTGTGTACAGATACGATCTGAGTTGGTGACCCACTGCTCACAGCTCCAGGCTGCGTTGACTTCCATCACACAGCTTGAGGCTGCTGCCAAGGGGCATCACTGTGGCGGGTATGTGAGGGACATTGAGCACGTCCTACGTCTCCCCCGACCTGTCCACTGCTGTGGCCCCCCCTGGTACTGCCTGCACTGACATTGAACCCTCACCTGCGATCGAATAGGAGATCATTACAAAGTCTTTCAGGCAGGGCCTCCCCAGTTAGTTTCACTAACAGGTTTCAGGTGTTATCTGTGGCTGACGAAGTCTCTAAGCCGGATGCAGTCGTCCAACATGTTCCAGATGAAGCTTCTCGGCCTGCAAGGTCTGGGCATTCACATAGAGTGGGTTTGCTGGTAGTTGGGAGCTCCAACGCTAGGCTCGTAATGGGGCACCTAAGGAACATGGCTGCCAACACACTCAGTGTGTATACTGGGGGTAGTGAATCCGGTTGTGGAAAGGGTGCTACTGGATGCCATGAAGAGTACAGGGTGTAGTCAACTTCATGTGGTGGCTCATGTCGGTACCAATGACGTGTGTCGCTTTGGATCGGAGGAGATTCTCTCTGGTTTTGGGTGGAATGTGGAAATGGTAAAGACCGCCAGACTTGCTCGCGAGATTAAGGCGGAGCTCACCACCTGCAGTATCTTCGATAGAACCGACCGTGGTCCTTTGTTGCAGAGCCAAGTGGAGGGTCTAAATGAGAGGCTCAGGCTGTTCTGTGACTGTGTAGGCCTACTACTGATTAATAGGTCAGGAGGCCACTACGCACAGGAAGAGGCAACAGGGGTAGCGGAAGCTGCGTGGACGGGACTGGGAGGTTATTTAGGTTAGAGGGTCTCAGGAAACCACACAAATGGCATGCGTCTAAAAGGGGGCAGGTAAAACACAGCATGGTAGTTGTATATTGTCGAAGCTGTGTTGGGAAAGAACCAGAGCTCGAAACCCTAATAGAAAGCATTGAAGCTCAAATAGTACAGTACAGAAAGCTGCCTAAAGCCCGAAATAAGTTCAGACGAAATTTTTTCAAACAATCTGACAGTGTTTAGAAAGTGTAGATTAAATACAGTTGTTGGTGGAGTATTTATTGCTGTCAGAAGTAGTTTACCTTGTAGTGAAATTGAAGTAGATAGTTCCTGAGAAATAGTATGATAGAGATTATACTTCACAATCGGACTAAACTATTAATTAGATCGTTTTACCGACCCCCCTCCCTCCCCCCCCCCCCCGACTCAGAAGGTATAATTGCTAAACAGTTCAAAGATAGCTTTAGTCTGATTTCAAATAAGTACCCCACTCATACAGTTATAGTCAGTGGTTACACCTACTCGACATCTGAGAAATAAATTCACGGTATTCCTTAAAGAAACGTATTTAGTAATTACTGGAAAGTATTTTCTGTAATAGTTTCACAAAGCCTAATCATGTGACTATGCATGAACTCCTGCGAGAGGGAATCAACTTTAGTAGATGTGAGGTGAGCTAACCGAAATTTGATGGCGCCTGCCTGACGTTGTACATATCCATTAACAACTCTCACGTGAACCATAAGGCTCTTAGAGCCAGCAATACTCTTATATTCGAAAATTATCGTAAGATGTTTTGCACTGAAATAAATGAAGAATCATTTTATTGATGATAAATTTCACTGACGTAAAAGACTTTGATCAATGGCAGAGTGTTATAGCCTGTGTCAAGGTAAGAGAATTTTGCAAGCAACGAAGTCGGTCTACTTTTCAATTACTAATTTAGTCAACATCTATAAAAAGTGGTTGAAGAACGGTGGTTCTATAAGTAAATAAGTAGCCAACTAGATGTGGAACCCCCAAGTCTAATTGCTGAACGTCGAAGCTGGAAGTTTTTCCGCTCTGTAGAATAGGAAAGGTGGCGGTAGGTGTCAGATATAACAACACAGTAGAATACTTGACGAAGCAAAAGTGTCATGGAAGTGTTTCTCCTAGATGGATAGCCCAATTTTTTTGGTGTATCAGGTCGGTGGTGCTGTCTGGATACGCCGTCATCAACGCGAACAACAGTTCGAGACATGAATTACTCTGTGGACACCTGCCAGCGGTTGCTGTATTATGCTACGGATGACAACCACCTGAAACTCCATCAGTCCTGTCGTAGTAATCGAAGACACCAGGACAGCTGAGGACTACGTGACGTTACTGCGAAAAATCTGCTTCGGTTCATGCATAGTGTTTTTCTCGGCGGCAATGGCGTCTTCCAGCAAGTTAAATGACCATGTCACAAAGGCAGCAACGTGCTGACAGTGAACTTGTAGTGTTTGGCAGCTGGGCCAAACACCTTGTAGTCGAGGTGGCTTTTTAAGGCACGCTAACTAATGCAGACGGGCGTGAAGTCTGAAACAGGATAACTATTGAATGGTAGCAAGAAAAGTACGTAGTTGCTTTATACTTAACTTTTATTCTCTGATGAATACAGCGTTCTTCTTGAGACATTTATACTATAACTCTCAAAGTAGGTAAGGCTAATGGCGCCTTGCTAGGTCGTAGTCATGTGCTTAGCTGAAGGCTATTCTAACTGTCTCTCGGCAAATGAGAGGAAGGCTTCGTACGTCTAGTCGCTAGCAATGTCGTCCGTACAACTGGGGCGAGTGCTAGTCCGTCTTTCTAGACCTGCCATGTGGTGGCGCTAGGTCTGAAAGTACTGATGGCGGCGACACGCGGGTCCGACATGTACTAATGGACCGCGGCCGATTTAAGCTACCACCTAGCAAGTGTGGTGTCTGGCGGTGACACCACATTCCTCCCCCGCAAATCGGCGAACGGTCGTGTTATAAGGCTTCCGCCCGCCGTGGGGAGGGCCCCATGTTGACGTATGCGATGAGGTGGGGAGCCTAACAACAGGCGAGGCTGTGCCACCCGCACCCGGCCATTCGGTCCGAGGGGAGCTAGGAAACGCCTGGAAACCTACTCCAGGGTGCACGTCAACATGCGGCGTATGCGCCCGTAATGAGACAGGGTCGACCTCCATTGCGTCGGGGTATCCGACACGCGATGACGCCATGTGGTCCGGAGCGGGCCAGAGGTCCAGGGCGGACGACAGCTGGTCACGGGAAGCGATCGGCGGCGCGTGACCCAGGGAGGCGGTTGGCGGCTGCAGCGAAGCGTCCTCTGCGGGCGGCAGCGGCGGCGGCTGTAGCGGCGGCTGCGGCGGCGCGACGCCATGGGGCAGAATGGAAGGCATCGTCGGTAACACCTGGGGATGAGGCGAGCCAGTAGATGGGTCCCCAGGGCGCTGACCGGACGGCTCCGTCGCTGAAAGCAGACGGGGAGCGGCAGAACCCAGGCGACGACAGAGGCGCAGCTGATTGAGATGCCGACGCACCTCACCAGAGGCCCCCAAAACCAAATACATCGCGCGGCCGAGGCAGCGAAGAATGCGCCCTGCGAGCCAACGCCGTGAACCGCGATAGTTGCGATATAATACAACGTCGCCTGGAGCAAAAGCAGGAGTCTGCCGCTGCACAGGAACCTGATGCGGCGGATGCAACAAAGACATCAAGGTTCGATGAGGACGACCGTGAAGCAACTCAGCCGGCGAGCGACCATCGCGGGGCTGAGAGCGATACGAAGACAAAAAGAGCAACAACGCGTCCTCTCGAGAATGCGACTCTTTCAACTTCAACATCTGTGACTTGAAAGTCCGGACCAAACGTTCAGCGGCACCGTTTGACTGAGGCGAAAACGGCGCGGATGTCAGATGTTGAATACCATTGGCCTTGCAGAATGACTGAAATTCTGCGGACATGAATTGTGGACCATTGTCAGAAACAATAGTCTGCGGAAGACCTTCAATGCAAAAGATAGCAGACAACGCTTGGATGGTGGCAGAGGACGTCGTGGAAGACATCCGGACAACAAAAGGAAAATTACTGAAGGAATCGACAACAACCAACCATCGAGCATTCCAGAATGGACCAGCAAAATCTATGTGTAAGCGTTGCCAAGGGGAAGTGGCTTTCGGCCATGCAAAGAATTTCCGCGGCGGTGCGGATTGTTGTTCGGCACACGCCATGCAAGAAGAGCGCATATTCGTAATCGCAGCATCGATTCCGAACCAAGTACAGTGCTGACGAGCAAGTTGTTTCGTACGCACTATACCCCAATGTCCTTGGTGGAGAAGCTTTAAGACAGATGACTGTAACGAACGTGGGACCACGACCCTAGACTGATCATTATCAGAACGCAACAACAAAACACCACGTCGTACAAAAAGTCTCTCCTTGTGAGCAAAAAATCGGCGAACCATCGGATCCTCGATCCGCGACTTCGACAAGGGCCATTGCGTAGCAACAAAACGCAAAACGGTAGCAAGGACAGGGTCTGCAGCTGTGGCTGTAGCTACACGACGAAAATCAATCGGAAACGATTCGACCACGTCATCAGTTTCCGCATCAATGAACATGCAAGCAAGTTCGGAAGAATCGAATGCTTTATCCTCGGCAACAGGCAAACGGGACAACGCATCTGCGTTTCCGTGCTTAGCAGTGGACCGGTACAAGATATCGTAGCGGTACTGCGAGAGGAAAAGAGACCAGCGAATGAATTTCTGCGCTGTACGTGGAGGTACAGGCTTGTTCGGATGAAAAAGCGATGTCAAAGGTTTGTGGTCTGTAATGATGGTAAAGTGACGACCATACAAGAAATCGTGAAACTTCGTAACACCAAACACGAGAGCCAAAGCCTCTTTCTCTATCTGGGAATAATTTCTTTGCGCTGACGAGAGCAATTTGGACGCAAAGGCAATAGGGCGATCATGCGAACCATCTTTGTGCGCAAGCACAGCACCGATCCCGAAATCCGAGGCATCTACCATCAACAAAAGGGGTTTCTGGGGATCGAATGGCGTAAGGCAAGTATTTGAAAGCAACGCCGATTTCAATTGGCGAAAGGCGCGTTCGCATTCCGTCGACCAGACGAACGGAACACCTTTACGGCGTAAGCGATGAAGCGGAGCTGAAATGGAAGAGGCATGAGGAAGAAATTTATGATAATAGTTAATTTTTCCCAACACACACTGTAGCTGCTTCAAAGTTTGTGGTGCAGGCAAGTCCTGTATGGCACTGAGGTGCTCTTGACTCGGATGGATGCCTTGGGCATTTATGACATGTCCCAGATACGGCAAGTCACGAGCAAAAAACACACATTTGTCCTTCCTCAAACGAAGACCATTCTGTCGCAAGACCTGAAATAATGTTCGGAGATTTTGTAAATGTTCTGCTTCTGTCTTTCCGGAGATCACTATATCGTCCAGATAGTTTGCTGCAGTAGGGACCGACGCACAAATAGTTTGTAAATATTGCTGAAATAATGCAGGGGCGGATGCACACCCGAATGGCAGTCTTTTGAATCTGTACAATCCAAGATGCGTGTTAACCACCAATACGCGCTGGGATTCTTCGTCCACCGGTATTTGCAAGTACGCATCTGCTAGGTCCAACTTTGAAAAATATTGTCCCGGGCACAATTTGTCAAAAAGATCTTCCGGGCGGGGCAAAGGAAAAGTAGCAGTCACTAGTTGTGGATTCACTGTTGCTTTGAAGTCCACGCAAAGTCTCAATTTGCCGGAAGGTTTTTGCAAAATCACTAAGGGTGAGGCCCAGAGAGAAGCCTGCACACGTTCAATGACACCTTGGGATTCTAAATCGTGTAAAGTTCTTGCGACCTCATCACGCAATGCGTGGGGAACATTGCGCGCTCTGAAAAATTTCGGTGGCGCGTTGACTTTTAGTTCCAAATGTGCTTCATAGTTCTTAGCGCAACCAAGGCCCGGTGCAAAAATGTCTGCAAATTCCTCACATAGACTAGAAACACTGGCTGAAGGCACAGTCTGGTTCACTGATAGGACCTGATTTACTATTGACAAGTTAAACAATTGAAATAAATCTAAACCAAACAAGTTCACTGCAGCAGAAGAACGAAGAACGTAAAAAGACACAAGTTTTGTTTGTCCCTTGTATGTTGCAAGAAGGCTGCACTGTCCTAACACAGGGATATGCTGTCCTGAATAACTAGTGAGCTGAACTTTTGCGGCACGCAACGGCGGTGCGCCCAGTTGTTTGTACGTGGCGTGATTGAGCAAGGAAACTGCAGCTCCGGTATCGAGCTGGAATGGTATCACTTGTCCGGCAAAGTCCAAATCTACAAAAAGTTTATTGTCCTGCTGACGACAAGAGCGACTGTTTGGTGCAACGTGAACAGACACTGGTACAGAATCACTTGCGACGTGACGGGATTGCCGTCGACGTCGACGCACACTTTTTGTGGGACGAACACAGTCACTATTAGAGAGAGGAACACTGGGCGGAGTGGCATTAACTACATGAATGTCCATGGGCGAATGTTCCCGAGCCTGAGTGTCCTTGGTTCGATTCCGGCGCGAAGCAAAGGGCCTGGAACGGTTGTGATTGTCTGATCTGAGCTTTTTCTGGCAAACACTTTGAACATGTCCTTTCTTGTGACAGTAAAAGCAAATAGCTTGGCGTGACGGGCAATTTTCACGCGAATGTCTAGTTGCACACCGCGGGCATGATTTCACTGCATTTGTGTGCTGGCGAGGCACCCGTGGTTGAGAGCGCGGCGGCAGCTGCGTCGAAGTGCGCGAGGGCAGGTTACCGGGCCGCGCAGCGCGTCCAGCGGGCCGGTTAATGTTACACACTGCTGGCGAAGCTTCAAAAGATTCCTGAGCACAGTCAAGTGTGTCTTGCCTATCCAATATGTCTATCACTTGTTGAAGGGAGGGATTAACTAGTTTCAAAATCTGTTCCCTTATGCGAACATCAGAAACGTTCTGTGCTATTGCATCACGCACCATTGTATCTGAATAAGGAAGGCCACAGTCACACTGAAATTCACAATCCCTAGTAAGGCCTTGCAAAGTTGCAACCCACTCCCTATTAGTTTGACCGGCCGTACGTTTCGTACGAAAGAACGTATACCTTTTTGCAACCACATTAACTGTTTCTTTGAAATAGGTATCTAAAGCCGACCCAATTTCTTCGTAGGACAGAGTAGCTACGTCGCGTCGGGGAAACAATTTCACTATCACACGGTACGTTTGCACGCCGACACAAGACAATAAGTGAGGCTGCCGCTCGTTACCTTGAATTCTGTAGGCGGCGAGATGGAATCCAAACTGGCGTGACCACTCCGTCCATGTTTCGTCGTCGGGACGAAATTGACGAAAAGAGGGTGCAACTGCGTTTTGTGGCTGCGGGAACGGCGAAGCGGCGGCGGCCGCATCGTTTTGCAGCGCACGTTGACCCTGGACGAGCTGTCCCAGGGCATCCAATAACGCCTGCGTCTGCTGATTCTGCAAGCGATAAAATTCGGACAGTACATCTGGAGAGTGTGGCGAAGCCATGACACAAGTAAATGTAAGCAATTAGAAAGAACAAAACCCTTTTTTAACTCGTCGCCAATGTAGTGTTTGGCAGCTGGGCCAAACACCTTGTAGTCGAGGTGGCTTTTTAAGGCACGCTAACTAATGCAGACGGGCGTGAAGTCTGAAACAGGATAACTATTGAATGGTAGCAAGAAAAGTACGTAGTTGCTTTATACTTAACTTTTATTCTCTGATGAATACAGCGTTCTTCTTGAGACATTTATACTATAACTCTCAAAGTAGGTAAGGCTAATGGCGCCTTGCTAGGTCGTAGTCATGTGCTTAGCTGAAGGCTATTCTAACTGTCTCTCGGCAAATGAGAGGAAGGCTTCGTACGTCTAGTCGCTAGCAATGTCGTCCGTACAACTGGGGCGAGTGCTAGTCCGTCTTTCTAGACCTGCCATGTGGTGGCGCTAGGTCTGAAAGTACTGATGGCGGCGACACGCGGGTCCGACATGTACTAATGGACCGCGGCCGATTTAAGCTACCACCTAGCAAGTGTGGTGTCTGGCGGTGACACCACAGAACTCACGTTGATAGCCTGGCTACTAAATTCGCCTTATCTGAGGCCGGTAGAACGCATCTGGTACGCTAACGGGTTCCAATTCTATGCACAAATATCGCTGTGGAGTAATTTACGGGAATTGTGCGACTTGCTTGTACACATTTGGTATCAGATTCCTCCAGAAATACAACGAGGACTGGCCTTCAGAATCCATGACACACAGAATCGCTCCTGCATAGCGTTCCGTGGAACCCTAGATCTAGGTTCAGTTTAGGCGAATGCAGGTTGTATAGTTCGTGCCCCGTCCTTGGGATCCTATCTCAGCTATGCCCAGGATTATCAGTGTGTCTTACCGTTTACTGACTAACACGTGAGCTATGGCAGCAAGATGCCTGTAACAAGTTCTTTCAATTTATTTTCGATTATAAAAAAATGGTTGAAATGTCTCTGAGCACTATGGGAATTAACATCTGAGGTCATCAGTCCCCTAGAACTCAGAATTATTTAAACCTAAATAACCTAAGGACATCGCACACATCCACCACGGCCAGCATTTCCGACTATAAAATATGAACAAATTTATGAATATTCTAAACTGAAGGCATCGCCTGTAAGCAAAGGTAAGGGAGAAGTTAGTTGTTTTGAGAAGCTGCGCAGTAAATTTCCAATAAAATCTTCGATATAATGTATGTCAAGTATGGCCAATGCGACTTTTTCGTTCAGATAAATCACTGTTTTCAAATATTTCTAGAGTTGTGACATGTATCTTAAAATAGTATATTTTATTAATAATTTTATTCTTAAAACAAATCAGTGGGTGCTTAACACAGTTTACCTAAGAGGTAAGTGTACTCAACATGGGTTCTTATTAACTTACCACTGTTTACTTTCTGGGCGATGTAACTGAATTTTACCGTGAAATCTCTCAAAAATACAATTTCAAAACGTCCAAAATGTATCAGATTATGATACAAAGATCTGCATTACAAAGCGATAGTTAAGTATACCAACCTCAGATACGTAACTAATGTGCAGCACAATATAAAATACATTTTTTGTCCCCTAGTTACAGCACGTAAACAGCGTTAAGGATGGCTCCTTAAATGTTTGTCACCACAGTGTCGCTTAAAACCATGTAAACTGTGGTAATAGACACAACTTACCGTTGTTTGTTTGCTGAAATAATTATTTACATTTACCTGATTAGCAGTAATTGTAGAAAGTGCATTTGCGTTCAGGGACATATTCAGAACCTTTATCTAGGCGTCCACTTTGTTCTTGGACTTGTACACATTGTCCCTAAAAAGCAATACCATGGCACGAACACATCTCAAGTTATTACTACTGACAGCCATAACGTTGGCACTTGCCATTGCTTACATAAGGAAAATGTGATTAATTTGCCGTGAATGAGAATCTGAAATTGGAGACATTTCTCGGTGTACCGTGGAAATATCAATCAATATGAATAAATCTCATCACGTATCATGCTTTACACGCATTACTTGTGTTTCTCATCGACTGTGTTTTACCACTGCTTACAGCCAAAGTCTTCAATTATATTCAAGTTTGTTATCCTTATTTTTGTCGCCGATTACCGTATAAAAGGAAATATACGTTATCGTTCAGTGTAAGAGAAACTGTCAGAGTTTTCATGACCGATGTACCTTTCCCTATAGATGATGTCGCATCCGGAAATAACTTGAAATTGCAGGTATCTTGTTGTCCTCTCATGTAGAAGTTCACACATATTACACACCAATTACGTAGTTCACAGTTCGCAACAAACCTTAAAAAGAGCAATGTACATGAACAAATAGTTACGAAGTTTTGTTAAATATTGTAAACAGAGATATAATATTATATGTCGTCCACAGGGTTTATGCAGAGGTATTTGTGGATTTATACCACCTGGTGAGATTAAGGCTTACAAGCGTTATCTTACACCTAAACAAACGTCTTTACTGAGTCAACATTACAATTTCCATAATGAAGGACATATATAATCACAATAATAATAATATTAGTAATAATAATAATAATATCTATAATCTGTATAGTAGGACGTAATGAATATGTGGAATTTAAGAACTGTAAGTCTTATCAACATTAAGCAATTTTCTCTGTACGTCCTAGTCGAATGTTACCTCGTAGTAGTGGTATCTAACACAAACGTGCGACGGAGGTACAGAGGGGATCCTTGTGAAGGAGAAGTTTACTGCCGAGAGGAAAAGCGAGCAATAATAGAATAAGCCTAACAGATGACGTGGAAGGAGGAAACATACAGAAAGCGATGAGGTATGCATAGACAGTTTACAGTATGAAAGAAACAGTGGTTCTCTATTGGAGAGAAGGAAAACGGATTAGAAATGTGAAAAAAAAGCTACGCCAATGATAACGGATAAGGTTAAATCTCCTCTTGAACTTCCTGGCAGATTAAAACTGTGTGCCGGACCGAGACTCGAACTCGGGACCTTTGCCTTTCACGTGCAAGTGCTCTACCAACTGAGCTACCCAAGCGTGCAATCGTGCAAGTGCTCTGCCAACTGAGCTACCCAAGCTTGGGTAGCTCAGTTGGTAGAGCACTTGCACGCGAAAGGCAAAGGTCCCGAGTCCGAGTCTCGGTCGCGCACACAGTTTTAATCTGCCAGGAAGTTTCATATCAGCGCACACTCCGCTGCAGAGTGAAAATCTCTTTCCTCCTCTTAAACGTTCGGTTGTTTGGGTAAGATACATGCTACAGAGTAATTTGTTACTCAGTGAAGAAATGGAGAAGGATATGGATATATATTTAGTGTTATGTAAAGGTACAGCCAAGATAAAGAAAATATCTGATACAGGCCTGCTATTTATCATTCATTATTTACTTATAACTGAACAAGTGTACTTAGCAACGTGTAGCTTTTTTATTTTACTTATATAAGAATACTACCGAAGCATCAGAAGACATTCGCTGACTCTGCACATTACATGTCCCAAACATCACGTGGAAAAACATCACTATACAAGAAATACACAATTCGCAATAAATATTATTTCCCGTAACGTCGAGAGGGAAATGAGTATAGAAAAGTAATAACTGACAGCAGCAAATGGTATTGCATAAAAAAGGAAACCACTGCAGTAATTAAGCGCTAGTAGGGGCATAGTGCCGCCTTCATGTCAGTTGTTCTATACTTAATTTTTTCACATCTCAGTATCACGTGAAAAAGCTTAAATGCATGTTGTGGAACATTTGCATGGCTGTCACGAGTGTTACAAGAAACCTAGTCGTTGTCGAGAAGTGTATATTTCCACCACTAATCAATGTTTAAGATGTAGTGAGTCCTTAAGTTTATAGTAGCTCAGATGACCGTTAAACACTATGTAGTATGTGGGTGTTCCTTTAACCCCGATAATGTTGAATTCTTTTTTGTTTCCATTTTAAAAAACGTTATAATCATATAATTATAGTAAAAATTGTATCTGTATAATAGTTTTACATTCGTTATTTGCATAGTTTTTGAAAAATATCCCATCCTTTTGGAAGAACTTCAGCTGTATATACACGCATTTTACACAGTGTCACTATTTAAGCGTCAACGCAGTACTGTCTTATAATTTTTGTATGGTACAGTATGAAAGATGATACATGAGGTGGTACACTGCAATGTCTCATAGATTTTTTTTCTAACGGTGGTAACAGTGAAGTTGTTTCATCTTTCTCAAAACAAGATCTAGTGGCAAATCTCCGACATAATCTTCCACTTTGTCGTGCCTAGAATCATTTTTTGTAATTTTAGATGGTCTTTCTCTTTGCATAGCAACAAGGCAATTCCTGAATTGCGTTGACATTTCGACGAAACGCCATGTTCTCTAATTTACCAACACAGTTGTTACGAGGTATGCTACATCGACAAAAGGTGCAATGATGGGGAGGTACCATTCTTTCCCCTTTAGATACTCTAAAGACTGAAATATTTAGGTCAGCTCTGTCAATTTCACCCATAAACTTCTAGTGGTAAATGACTCTTTGTTGTTGAATTGCTGTCAAGCTTTTCTGCTGATGTGAATATCGCATTACTGGATGATTTGCAATTGTAGTATCAAAGTTTGTTGCCACTGTGACCACGCTGTTGTCATTCCAGGAAGCCACTGATATATTTCCTGAACTGTCAGATCTAAAGTCTAATGAGCCTTTATGTACTCTACAGTTCTTTTCCCTTCTGTAGAGTATGACCTTTTCCTAATCTGTTGGCTCTTATCGTTCCTTTGACCTGACTAAACCTTAGATGCTACTCACATAGTAAATGAAATGAAGGAAATAATTATAATCTACAAGGTAGTTATTCCAGCTGGTAGAAATATGTCGCAACTACTCCTTAACCAGAAACATCGTCAGCATATTTTCCTGGCAATGTACCAGCATCCTGGTAGTGTTCGATCCATGCCAATTATCCATCACCTGGCCCACTACACCAGAACTTAATGCCATATCTTATAGGTTTTTGCCTCTAAGAAACGGCTTTGCCCCGTGCTGCACCAAATATTATATCTTAACGTGTATACTTATGTTATAGCAAAACACAGAAAGGCAGAAAACAATGTACCTGATGTTTATATGTATAAAGCTAATTTACTTCCAGTAGGATGTGCTTGGAGAGACAGCGACTAACAATATATTGATCATACAAATAACCATATTACTCTTTAGTATATTAAAATGGCATTCTGAGATGATATATGAAGAGTTATTTCTTTAATCCATATGTTCACTGAAAATTATGCTTACCCATCCACTAGAAGGTCAGGCGGATTAATCATTTCCAGGAAGCTAAGTTTCCTCATACAAACATAGTTGTGCTGACTCAACAATGAGAGCCAAATGTTGATTTAAACAACGGTATGTATAAGTGGCATGAAGTTTATACCAATATCACCTATTGGAAGGTAGAATAAAAAGTAGTAAAATAAGTTTATGCTCCTCTGCAAAATTCCTTCCTGAAAGACAACAGCCATATCTGGGTGAATGAGGATCCAAAGCTTAGAGATGAAACACCGTAACATCAAATATATTCGATATATTATTTATGTTTATTAGGAAAGAGTTGTGGAGAAAGGACCATTTGAACAAAAGGGCACCACTTTTTGCGATTTATAGTAAAATTAAAGCTCTTTCCACTACAGAGACTACCAGAAAACCACGCCCGTGACTTTCGACTGCCTCACCTCTCTTATTTTGAGTTCTCATTATAAATAGTTTGTAAGATGACGGACTGTGTACAGAAAGAGTAAGCCGGTGGTCTGGACAAAGAATTACGCATTCCACAGCCCATCGCACTCCTGCCATGCTGTATTAACTTTGAATAGCAGTTTAATGAAAACGCGACCAACGCTATTGTTTCCGAACCTCCCGTTATTTTTTAACAAAGCAAAACAATGACGGTTTCTGAATTCACTCTGTGATTTTAAGCTGAGCGAGCGCTGGCTCTCGCTATACGTCGTCCGTTCGTTCCCCCTCCCTCCCCCACTCTTACTGGGCCATGCCCCCGGCGCTGCCCCCTCCCCCTCACCCACAGCCCCTCACCCAACACCACCTCAGCCCACGCTTCACTTCCGGCGATGTTCTGTTAGTGTAATACGGTGTCTGCCCTAAGGATGTTTGCTCTGCGGTGCTTACACAAGAAGCACAATGTGTGGATACGCCCCGCCAACGCTGATGTATTGCAAAGTTTACCTTTCCAGGAGCAACATCACAACACAAAATTTCTAACTGCTCGTCGGTTTGGAGTTCACACTTTGTGGCTTACAATCTGACATTCTCCGATAAAATTTGGAGGACAAATTTTTCCCAGGAAATGATCTAAACAGTATAATTCACATAATCTTTCTAGTAATGATTACTGCTGAATGTCTACCAGTCCGGTATAGTACTGGCTCAAGTAATTGACTTATCAGTTATTGCTGACACTGCGTATACTTGAATTATCGGGAGAAAAAAATGTATATTTCATTCACCTAAGTGAAATATCCAAAAATAGGATACTTATTTAAAAGCAAAATGAAGAAGTATTTAGTTTTATCGTAATGTTTAAATTTTGCTGCTGGGGAAACTTTGACGCCACACCTTGCTTAAAGGTGGCCAAAGTATTTAAATTGTTCTCCCTCTAAGTTTAATTTTTTTTTAATTTCTATTTCCGTATTTGTATACAAAACACACTTAACCTTCTTATTTAGGGACAAATGTAAAACAGATGGCTATTGCATTAATATAGAGAACGTGGTAAAAAATTTTATGAATCAGAACAAATCAGAATAAATTCGTGGCATGCACCTCTAAACAGAGTTCACTTAGCGAAAATACTGTTTATTGAGCGACATAATCTGATACCGTTGCAAGAAACTTCCTCAAATTTTCCTGAGATTTTAAATTACTAACTGCAATTATATTGTTATAAGTTGCGTCCATTATTCGTCAATTTCGGCTTCAGTACTGATACTTTCGTAGAGAAGGTAACCCGGCAGTAGGGACATGTGTCGTTACAAGAATGTTGTGCAACTGTGTTGAGATTTAACTTTTATACTAGAAACTTCCTGAACAGAAGAGAAAACGGAAGACCCACTTAAATGAAATGTAAAAGAGAGATGCAAACCAATGAAAATATCAAAAAAGATTTGTTGAAGCCTGTAGGACCAAAAACAAAAATAAAATCCAACATCAAAAGACGATTAGTAGTTAGACTTATCTGTAAAGCAAATAATGTGCTATTTGTAGCTTAAAGGTTTATAAGACCTTACTAATATATATTATGATAGAAAGCAGACATAAATTATTTATAATTGTCAGTTTCTTAATACAAGGATTGTGATTAAGTAAACAAGTTTGATGGCAATACGTTGACAAGGAACAACGTAGGACAGAAAAGAAAATGAGTTTGGGAGAACTCCACTTGATTGTCTCTGATCGTCGGAAATACACTAATGTAATTTTGTGGTGCGGAAAGTAAACCAACTGTGTGTCTATTTCTAGAGTATGTGAATGTTCATCATGTTGTAAAATTATTATTAGATTGCTTATAAGGTTTTATGTACACTTGAGAGAATCTAAACAATTTTTTATGCTGAATGAAATAAAAAGGCAAAGTGCTATGATACTCTGACTTTAATAAATCGGAGAATTACCCCGAAATGCAGTATTAAATTAAAAATTTCATATAGATGCATGGAAAATTTAGCTATTGCTTTGATCACATGACACGGCGTAAATAAGACACGATTAAACAGTTTAAAAGTTACTCAGGTGTTTCATCGTTGTTCACCCGGTGAAGGACGCTTCTTCGCCAATCCATACACATCGCCCTACAACCAATGTTGTCGTATTATTTGCTCCTCTATATAGGTGACATAAATGGTTTGTAGCTCTGTTTATGTGGTACTACAGCGAATAACTGCTGCAGCAACAATACACCCAAAATGTTCGTCGATAATCAGCATTTGACACCAGTTAAGGCTGTTTTCGTGATTTTACCATATTAATGGGAACCAGTTTAGGGCTGCAGAGATTTTCTTATTCGGAACGTGTGAGTCATTGTCTTATTGTTTGGTATGTTTCGTTGTGTGTATCTACCTACCTGCGAAACAAAAATTAGTGTATTACAAAATTTTACAAATACCTTAACTGCACTAGTATTAAGTTATTAAAGAGTACAAAAGTTACTGACAGGGATAAAATAATTGCTCGAACTAACGCATCATTTATCAAAAAATACCAAATGCTCATAATCCACACACAAATGCACCACCTTTTGAAGTTTCAGTTCTCGTTGACAGCAAATTCCATGGAACCTCAATGCAAAATAATGACAAAAAAACCCTCATTGAGGGCAACATTTTATCTTAAACTACAACATTCGTCTTCACCGACAGTATGTGATTTAGACATTTTGCTTATAAATGTCCTACATATGTTTCCTATTAAGTCGAGGGCACACAACGAGGGCAACGCAAGCTCATCCTCAAGGGAGAAAAGATGTATTTTGAACGTCCCACTCCGTCCAAAGGCTGCAAGATGCTTATATAGCTATCTTTTGCTGTCAGGAACGTTGTATCTAACATGAGTGGAATTCATGTATGCTCTGTCATACTCCTTGTGTTTAACGCCCCACAGGGCTGGTCCGAAATATGCTGCTGTGGCCATATACACAAATGAGCTAAAATATAATGACCACATGAGTAACAGTGTGTTGACACATATTTCTATTGTAATGAACCACCAATTCTACGTGACAGAGATTCCAAAAGTCATTGCTAGGTTTCTGGGGGTATGTGGCTCCTGATGTCTACGCAGAAGCCACGCAAATTCTGTATATTAGGTCGTCTGTGGGCGTGGAGCTAGCACCCCACTGACTCTCAGGTGTGTTTCACTGGCTCAGATCAGGCGAATCTGTTGGCCGAGACATCAACATGAGTTTACTGTTATGCTCTTCAAACACATGTAACACGATTCTGGCTTTGTAACACGAACAGTTATCCTGGTGGAAGATGTTGCCGTCGGGAGAAAACACCATGCATGAAGGGACGCATGTGGCCTGCAAAATGTTCATGTAATCCATAGCTGTCGCGGTGCGTTATATTACGACCAGAAGGTCCATGGGAGATCAGGTGACAGTCCCCACAGCATAACACGGCCCCATCGGCCTGCGTACATGGTGAGATGCATATTTCAAACAACTATTCGCATATATTGCAAGTCTGGACACGATTATCTACCTGATGTAACAGGAAACGTGATTAATGCGACCAGACGACACATTTATATTGATTAACTGGCCAGTATCGTTGATCCCACGACCACAGCAAAGTTCATTAGCGACAATATCGATGTCAGAATATCACAGCGTTAAGGTATTATTGTTTCTGCAACATTAAATGTAAGTACATATTGCCGTATAAATGTTGCCTTTTTAGGCTTTTTCATCTGGCAGGCAAGTAAACAATTGATAAATTTTTATATCTTAGGTGTAGTCATTCCCTAACTCTCGCTTTACTTCGCTTCTCACAGACAGGTAATTCCTTATCTCTAGAGACATTCTGCAGTCGCTATGATCACGACGGCGTTACACGTCTTGTCTAACTGCCGGTGTCTGTGTTGAGACTTGGCATATAAATATACACAACGCAGTGTTAGGATTGATACTGTGAAATGTAGAATGTTCTCTCACTGACCCGGATCCAGTCAACCTATGCAATGATAGGTTTTAATTAATTGTAACGTGTGGATAACGAAGAGGCTATATCCTGTCGCTTCAACCAGTTTATGACCTGTGAACCCCAACCTGATTCACCACGAACACAAAAGTTGAAAAGCAAGAAAGACCTGTTCACAAGTCCACCTTCATGCTGGGCTGCATTTCTAAGATGCTGGCTATGTCACTACCTTGGGGCAAGAAACACATCTCTCGCATTAACACTAAATAAATTCAGTCACAAGTTCAATATATGCAGGAAGAAATGTGTGATGAAATAATGTTCACTTCTCACAGACTCCTGAAATTTTTAACAAATTAAGTTTTTTTTAAAATAACAAACTATCTCTCCCCACTACTAACAGCTGTTAATTACTAAACTGATAACAATCTATGTGAGAGTTAAGTAAACTGAACAGGATTACACGTTTGGATAAACTTCCGAACATCTAATAATCGTTTTTATGTAACTTAAAAGGTTCGATCACAAATAGCGTTTAAGTTCATTGCAATATTCACGCATATATTTACTGAGACAATTATTTACGACATCGTTGTGTGTGGAATTTGAGTGAAAATTCTCTTGATTTTAATAAAAAGGACTTCATCGTAACTAAAATAATAAACAATTATTGTCAGTGAAATTATTTAATATTCTGTAAAATCCTGTATCTCAGACAATACCGGTGGGTAAAGATGATGAAAATATGGCTCTTCTAGAATAATCATTATTCTTGTTCGAAATCCTCCCCCGTTACGTGAGTGGTCAGCGCGGCGGAATGCCATGCCAAGGGGCCCGGGTTCGGTTCACAGCTGGGAGAGGAGATTTTCTCCGCTCAGGGACTGCGTGATGTGTTGCCCTCATCACCACTTCATCCTCATCTCCGACGCGCAAGTCGCCCAATGTGGCGTCGAATCCAATAAGTACTTGCCCTCGGCGGCCGAACGTCCCCGAATGGGGGAAACCCAACCCACAATGCCGTAAGCTCACTTCCGTTTCTTGTTCGAACAGTTGTACTGATCGGATGTGATTGATGTCTTTTAGCACTGATGTCTGTAAAAACTGTATTATATTGTTAAGTAATATTTGAAAAGTAGAGTTTCTGTGCCATTGAAATCAATACGTGTGTCTGAATTTTTTATTTTAATATGATTCTCGTCCTATATAAATGTTATGTTTTCTGTTCAGCTACAATGGAGCAAAGCCATTAGCGCTATTGATCTGCAGCGCGGTTTATTCGCAAAATGTTGAATAATAAGTGATTAACATTGAAAAATACTTTTAAATGTTAGTGCATAGCCACGCGGGATTAGCCGAGCGGTCTCAGGCGCTGCAGTCATCGACTCTGCGGCTGGTCCCGGCGGAGGTTCGCGTCCTCCCTCGGGCATGTGTGTGTGTGTTCATCCTTAGGATAATTTAGGTTAAGTAGTGTGTAAACGTAGGGGACTGATCACCTTAGTAGTTAATTCCCATTAGATTTCACTCACATTTGAACATTGTTAGTGCATATAGTAAAGGTACAGAAAAGATTTAATATATATTATTTGCTAATAGTAAAACAATGCCTCAACCAGATTCCATAAGTAATTGTTTCATGTTAGCCGCCATCTTAGTGAAAAATTGCAGCGGCAGTTTTAAATTGAATTTTAAACAGACATAAATCTTAATGGTCAGTTTTTGCGATAATAGTTGTATATTGGTGGCCCAGAACCCACTCAGAGGTAATAAATTCCACTTGCATTGTGAATAATCTTTAAATATAGTGCAAACAGCATCTTACGTGATAAAAATTATTCTCTGCTAATGTATAAAGCCTGATTATTTCGTAACAACTTTTATAAAATATTTTCGACAGGAAAGAATACATTAGTGTTGTGCGCATGTGGTATTGTGTGTCAAAACTATTCATTTTGCTTAGAGAAAAGTGTTGCCACATCGAGATTTCTTTAACAAAATAAGGACCATTAGCTGGGAGAGGCAATGATTAAATAAAACCTCATGTTACGCAAATAATAAGTAATTGGTTTTGTTGTAGTCTTGCTAAAAAATTTGCAACACACTGATACCAACGCAGGCCAGACCATGCAGGCGCTAGTTTGTGTTATTATGGTATGAATAAGAATACAGGGTGGTCCAAAAGTCCGGAAACACCCTGATAAAATCCAAATGGAGTAGCAAACAAGGAAACAGAGTCCCTACACACGAGGAACGGGAAGGGGGAAACTTTATAGGCTATGCCACCAACATGGCGGCCATCTTGGATTCAACTCCAAAATTTCAAATGGGAATGTGCTCATGTGACTTATCAAACAGATAGAGAATTTCACCAGAAAAACAATGCCGTTGTTATTTTAAACATAGCTTTATTCATTCTCGGGTTATACCCAATTACTTGCGGCAGCAATGGGACGCTCGGCAGCGTGAGTATTACGGACTGAGAAGTCATAGAATGGAGTCTGATACGGTGCAAAGTGACTATCCCATGCCTGATATGTTACATGTGTTTAACTGTTAGATATCATTTACTCATGCTAAAGTTTTAATCAATGGTGATCTGAGGTTATTGGATGAATAAGTGTTTCCCTCGTTGTTAAGGGAGGATGGGACATATCCGGAATTCTTCCATCATGATGGAGCCCCACCACATTATGGGCACAATGTGCGAGCATACCTGGATGTGCAGTTCCCTCAAAAGTGGATTGGTCGTAGGGAGTGGCCACCACGTTCACCAGATTTGACTCCTTTGGATTTTTATCTTTGGGGTCATGTCAAAACAATGGTTTATACCGTGAAAATACGGGATTTGCATAATCTAAAGCAGCGCATTGTTGATACGTGTGGTCAAATTTAGCCAGATGTGTTGGTCAAAGTTCATCAGGACTGAGTTCGGAGGATAGAATTAACAATCCAACATAATGGACAACATATCGAGCCATTCCTATGACTGTTGGTGATCTCTCGGGACTGTAACATCGGCGCAATGCCTCCTCGGCGCATAACACACATGCTGCCGAGCGTCCCACCGCTGCCGTATGTAACTGGCTATAACCGGAGAATGAATAACGCTACGTCTAAAATAACAACGGCATTGCTTTTTGGTGAAATTGTCTATCTGTTTGATATGTCACATGACCGTATTCCCATTTGAAATTTTGGAGTTGAATCCAAGATGGCCGCCATGTTGGTGGCATAGCCTATAAAGTTTCCCCCTTCCCATTCCTCGTGTGTAGGGAGTCTGTTTCCTTGTTTGCTACTCCATTTGAATGTTTTGAGGGCGTTTCCGCACTTTTGGACCACCCTGTATATCTGTTTAAAACCACTTAGCGTTGTCCATCTTCAACATAGCTATTTGTTAATACTCCGCTACTTTCAATACTTCCTATCTTATTTACAAGATAATTCAAGTTTTTATAATTGTAATGTAGAGTCTGGTCCGAGACTAATTCATAGACGCTACATGTAAAAATTGCTTTAAGTGATTTGAGATATAAATATTCTAAGGTCGTTTTATAGATAAAAATATTTAACATTAAATAAAAACTACACTTGGTAGCCAGGGCACGTCTTCACCCACGAACTCGTCTAAATTTTGTCTTCGTAATCATGTCACTAGCTACTCTGTCACTGGTTGGGTCTAATTTTATCAGTGTTGCCACTGTTTCGTATTTTAGCTACTCAGTGAAGTCGGCCATGGCAGATACTCTTTCAAGTCCACGCTAACGGCTCTCACTTTGATCCTCGGGCTAGCTGACCTACGCTCTAGATTCGTCATACTCCCGGCATTTCCAGTCATCGCGCTTCAAAGGGTACCGCCACACACACTGATGACGCCTACAAAGTAGTGCGGCGTAACCCGGCCTCGACAGCTGTCAAACACGCCCTCTTGGCCGTCACAACACTTGCTAATATTATAACAACACACCCGCTTCTAACCGTATCTGTTTTTAAAATTCCTTGTAACCATTTCCGTGATAAACCGATTCAAGTGTCAGGTAGGACTGTTACAGACAGGAAAAATTTGCTAAAATTTTATCTTAATTAGTCTATGTGCATCATTCTGAATGTAACATCGGGCAGTCTTTCGCTTCTGCGAGCCACTAATCCACAATATTGGATTTTTAGTAGAAGAAAACCTGATAAAACACGACAAATTATTAGAGCAGCAAGCGGATTATAAAGGGAGAGAGAGAAGTTTGCTGATTCCAGCCCACAGCATGTTTGAAATAGGCTTTACCCTCTTCACGAGGAGCCAATGTGAAGACGTGGAGATACCGAAAAAAACGTCTTCCTCTGTGTCCATGCCGATCATGAACAAAATTTGAACGAAAAGGGCTTTTCTAACGGTAGCCACTGTATTGGGTTTTTAATCAGTGTTGTGACATAGGTGTCAGATAATCTAAACCTTCGACAACACAGTACAGTTAGCCTTATGCCGCCGAGTAGTGTGTCAGCAGTGCGCAAGTAGCAGCAAGTGGCTTATTTAGCTTTAATATAAGTGTTGTAGTCAAGTTGAAAATTTGTTTGAGGGTTCTTAGGGCACTTGTTTAGTTACATCCGCCATATTATTGTGTAGTTTCGTATTTAGCAGGGGCAGATTTGCATTTTAATATCTGTGACGTGTAAAGTCGCGTAGTCGTCTGTCATTTGTTTATTTCTTTCAAATAGTCTTTGTACGTTACTGACAGTACAGTTAGCCTTCTGCCACCGAGCAGTGTGTCAGCAGTGCGCAAGTAGCAGCATTACTGCATTTACTAGGCAGTCTTGTATTTTAATAACCATTTAAATTTTGTGTCGAATTGTTTGTACTCTCTGTAGATTAGTTCGGACGTTCTTTGCACAACAGTATTTAGCATGGATAGGGACTGCGACTGCTGTGTTCAGATGCGGGCTGCGTTGGCATCCCTTCGCTCCCAGCTTGAGGCAGTATTGGCTTCGGTCACACAGCTTGAGGCTGTTGCCAATGGGCATCACTGTGGGGTCCGGACAGGGGTTAGTCGGGGACGGCTAGCTCGTCCCACACATCCCCCGATCGGACTACAGCTGTGGCTGCCTGGGATACTGCCCACATTGAGGCTGACCCCACACCCGTGGTAGAGTGGGAGGTCGTCTCAAGGTGTGGCAGGGTGTGAAAGACATTCCGGAGGGCTGAACAGAAGGCCTCTCCAGTTTGTCTGACGAACCAGTTTCAGGCTCTGTCTCCGGCTGATACTGATCTTTGGCCAGACATGGCTGCTTGTCCTGTTCCAGACGTTGCCAATCAGTCTGCAAGATCTGGGCGGTCGCAGAGGGTAGTTGGGAGCTCCAACGTCAGGAGCTTAATGGGGCCACTTAGGGATATGGCTGGGAGGCAGGGGAAGAAATCCAATGTGCACTCCGTGTACATACCGGGGGGAGTCATTCCAGATGTGGAAAAGGTCCTTCCAGATGCCATGAAGGGTACTGGGTGCACCCATCTGCAGGTAGTCGCTCATGTCCGGACCAATGATGTGTGTCGCTATGGATCAGAGGAAATCCTCTCTGGCTTCTGGCGGCTATCTGATTTGGTGAAGACTGCCAGTCTCGCTAGCGGGATGAAAGCAGAGATTACCATCTGTGGCATCGTCGACAGGACTGACTGCGGACCTTTGGTACCGAGCCGAGTAGAGGGTCTGAATCAGAGGCTGAGACGGTTCTGCGACAGTGTGGGCTGCAGATTCCTCGACTTGCGCCATAGGGTGGTGGGGCTTCAGATTCCGCACGGATGGTTCAGGAGTCCACTACACACAGCAGGCGGTTACACGAGTAGCAGGGGTTGTGTGGCGTGGACTGGGCGGTTTTTTAGGTTAGATGGCCTCGGGCAAGTACAGAAATGGCAACAGCCTCAAAGGGTGGGGGGCAAAGTCAGGACACGCCGGGACCAAGCACCCATCGGTATTGTAATTGTAAACTGTCGAAGCTGCGTTGGTAAAGCACCGGAACATCAAGCGCTGATAGAGAGCACTCAAGCTGAAATCGTTATAGGTACGGAAAGCTGGCTGAAGCCAGAGATAAATTCTGCCGAAATTTTGGCAAAGGCACAGATGGTGTTGAGAAAGGATAGATTACGTGCAACCGGTGGTGGCGTGGTTGTCGCTGTTAGTAGTAGTTTATCCTGTAGTGAAATAGAAGCGGATAGTTCCTGCGAACTATTATGGTTGCGGTTATACTCAACAACGGAACTAGGTTAATAATAGCTCCTTTTACCGACCTGCCGACTCAGCAGAATTAGTGGCAGAACAACTGAGAGAAAATCTGGAATACATTTTACGTAAATTTCCTCAGCATGTTATCGTCTTAGGTGAAGATTTCAATTTACCATATATAGACTGGGACACACAGTCGTTTGGGACGGGTGGTAGGGACATAGCATCTAGTGACATTATACTGAGTGCACTATCCGAAAATTACCTCGAGCAATTAAACAGAGAAACGATTCGTGGAGATAATATCTTGGACCTACTGATAACAAACAGACCCGAACTGTTCGACTCTGTAAGCGCACAACAGGGAATCAGTGATCGTAAGGCCGTTGCAGCATCCCTGAGTATGGAAGTAAATTGGACTTTAAAAAAGGGAGGAAGGTTTATCTGTTTAGCAAGAGTAATAGGAGGCACATTTCAGACTACCTAATAGATCAAAACGAAAATTTCTGTAACGCCACTGACAATGTTGAGTGTTTATGGAAAAAGTTCAAAGCAATCGTAAAATGCGTTTTACACAAGGTCGTGCCGAGTAAAACTCTGAAGGACGGGAAAAACCCACCGTGGTTCAACAACAAAGTTAGGAAACTACTGTAAAAGCAAAGAGAACTTCATTGTAAATTTAAACGCAGCCAATACCTCTCAGACAAACAGAAGCTAAACGATGTGAAAGTTAGCGTAAGGAGGGCTATGCGTGAAGCGTTCAGTGAATTCGAAAGTAAAATTCTATGTACCGGCTTGACAGAAAATCCTAGGAAGTACTGGTCTTACGTTAAATCAGTAATTGGATCGAAACAGCGTATTCAGACACTCTGGCATGATAATGGCATTGAAACAGAGGATGACACGCGTAAAGCTGAAATACTAAACACCTTTTTCAAAAGCCGTTTCACTGAGGAAGACCGCACTGCAGTTCCTTCTCTAAATCACCGCACGAACGAAAAAATGGCTGTCATTGAAATAAGTGCCCAAGGCATAGAAAACCAACCGAAATCACTCAACAGAGGAAAGTCCACTGGACCTGACGGGATACCAATTCGATTCTACACAGAGTACGTGAAAGAACTTGCCCCCTTCTAACATACGTGTACTGCAAGTCTCTAGTGGAACGGAAGGTTCCAAATGATTGGAAAAGAGCACAGGTAGTTTCAGGTTTCAAGAAGGGTCGTCGAGCAGATGCGCAAAACTACAGGCCTATATCTCTGACATCGATCTGTTGTAGAATTTTAGAACATGTTTTTTGCTCGCGTAACATCTCGTTCCTGGAAACCCAGAATCTACTCTGTAGGAATCAACATGGATTCCGAAAACGGCAATCATGTGAGTCCCAACTCGCTTTATTTGTTCATGAGGTGCAGAAAATATTAGATATAGGCTCCCAGGTAGATGCAATTTTCCTTAAATTCCGGAAGGCGTTCGATACAGTTCCACACTGTCGCCTCATAAACAACGTAAGAGCCTACGGAATATCAGACCAGCTGTGTGGCTGCATTGAAGAGTTTTTATCGAACAAAACACAACATGTTGTTCTCAATGGAGAGACGTCTACAGACGTTAAAGTAGCCTCTGTCGTGCCACAGGGGAGTGTTATGGGACTTCTGGTTTTGACAATATATATAAATGACCTAATAAATAGTGTCGGAAATTCCATGCGGCTTTTCGCGGATGATGTTGTAGTATACAGAGAAGTTGCAGCATTAGAAAGGTACTTGTTGCAGGAAGTGGCAACTGACCCTTAACATAGACAAATGTAATGTATTGCGAATACATAGAAAGAAGGATCCTTTATTGTATGATTATATGATAGCGGAACAAACATTGGTAGCAGTTACTTCTGTAAAATATCTGGGAGTATGCGTACGGAGCGATTTGAAGTGGAATGATCCTATAAAATTAATTGTTGGCAAGGCGGGTGCCAGGTTGAGATTCACTGGAAGAGTACTTAGAAAATGTAGTCCATCAACAAAGGAGGTGGCTTACAAAACGCTCGTTAGACCTATACTTGAGTATTGCTCCTTAAGGTGGGATCCGTACCAGGTCGGGTTGACAGAGGAGATAGAGAGGATCCAAAGAAGAGCGGCGCATTACGTCACAGGGTTATTTGGTAAGCGTTACGGAGATGTGTAGCAAACTCAAGTGGCAGACTCTGCAAGAGAGGCGCTCTTTATCGCGGTGTAGCTTGTTGTCCAGGTTTCAAGAGGGTGCGTTTCTAGATGAGGTATCGAGTAAATTGTTTCCCCCTACTTATACCTCCCGAGGAGATCACGAATGTAAAATTGGAGAGACTCGAGCGCGCACGGATTCTTTCCGGCAGTCGTTCTTCCCGTGAACCACACGCGACTGGAACAGGAAAGGGAGGTTCAAAATGGTTCAAATGGCTCTGAGCACTATGGGGCTTAACATCTGTGG
Source organism: Schistocerca cancellata (assembly GCF_023864275.1). Lineage (NCBI taxonomy): Eukaryota > Metazoa > Arthropoda > Insecta > Orthoptera > Acrididae > Schistocerca > Schistocerca cancellata. The sequence continues at coordinate 388,337,403 of NC_064629.1, read as the reverse complement.
TCATCAGTCCCCTAGAACTTAGAACTACTTAAACCTAACTAACCTAAGGACATCACACACATCCATGCCCGAGGCAGGATTCGAACCTACGACCGTAGCAGTCGCGCGGTTCCGGACTGAGCGCCTAGGAAAGGGAGGTAATGACAGTGGCACGTAAAGTGCCCTCCTCCACCCGCCATTGGGTGGCTTGCGGAATATAAATGAAGATGTTGATGTAGACAAAGGTGCTTTTAGAATATCGCAAAAAATTAATTTACTGGGATAAATATTAAATTTAAATACTTGCTTAATGTACATGTATTTGGTCTGTGATTGTGGTCATTTGCTCCGTAGTTTCATCAGCAGTCAGACTCTGTGATGTAAATTTAATTGTCAGGCCTTGCAAAATGCTCTTTCTTCGTATGGGCAGGACGTAACAGTTTCCTTGGCCCCTCAGATCTTAACACCAGTCTCCTTGGAAAATTCTATGATCTACAAATTATTGTAGAACATGTACAAATTTTTCGTCCTTTACCTGAGAGACGTCTCTTTGAAGATTTAAATATCTCTTGTTTGAACATAATTGAATATTTATTGCCCTCATTTCGTATGACAGGGAAGCGATAGTTCAAGATATCTAAGAAGCCACACTTGGATTCAAGATCTCTTTGAAAAGAGAATTTGTCGGAACTGTGTTGTTAACTACAAGCGGGGTTCAAATATTTACAGTCTTCTCAACCTGCTTCGAAGACCCCGCCTTTTACGTTTGTGTTACAATAAATGATGATTATACGAAGAAACTGAAGTATATCGTTGTGTGTCAATACGAGCGTTTCATCCTAACTTTAGACATCAACAGAGACTTGTTGAGAAACACCCCCTCCGAAAACTAAGAGAACTGTTTAGTTGCTGAAACGTTATCAAATGGTTCAAATGGCTCTGAGCACAATGGGACTTAACTACTGTGGTCATCAGTCCCCTAGAACTTAGAACTACTTAAACCTAACGAACCTAAGGACATCACACACATCCATGCCCGAGGCAGGATTCGAACCTGCGACCGTAGCGGTCACGCGGTTCCAGACTGTAGCGCCTATAACCGCACGGCCACTCCGGCCTGCGAAACGTTATCATAATTTCATTGCAATCCACATCGAAAATAATGTCACATATTTGTAGGAACATTGAACATATAGATTGTAATACTCTATAGCTAAATACTCAGAAACTCAATGGCATCAGATAATAGTGCGCATAGAACTGATGGCGAAAAACATGAACTTACTCATAAGCTCACGACTCTCTACGACGAACACACTTCTATACGTGCAGTAACGTGTAACAAAAACTGCTGCTCCTTATCTGACAAATGCCGTACGTCAAATGATGAACAACAGAGATGCTATTCACAGACGTTTCTACACGAATCTGAAACCTGAAAACTACGAAAAATACAGAAAGCGGCGAAACATGGAAACGCATTGTGCTCACAGTACCAAAATCAGATAGGCTCTTCCGTTGTTGAATAATATCTGTAGACCTGATGTCGGAAAGGCTAAATCAGAAACTGTATAGTAGCTCTCAGCTGATGATGAATTGAATGAATATATCTTAACACAAGACAATCCTCATGCTAAGAAGAACTCTCGCCCGAAAGAGTATGCAGCATACTTAACCAATCTCCACAATTTTCACTTAAACTAATTTAAGTAATAACTAGAATCTCCTCTAAGAGATAATGGACAAAGTAATCATAACAACTATGACAAGGACTATGACCAGGACTGTAGCTGACACCTTAGTACGTGGCTTACCAGATATATTTAATTTTTCTCTCGTCAGTGGAGTATTTGTCACTCTATGGAAAAGAAGCATGAGTCGTCCCATCATCAAGAACGAAATCCCATTATTATCTTTTGATTAACGACCGTTCTGCATCTTACACACTGTATACAAAGAACTAGAATATATTGTTCACAACCGCATTACTGAATACTTTCGCAAACTAAGTTCATGGGACAAATATCAGTCCGTATATCGCAAAACAGCACAGCACAAACACTGCATTAATGAAGGTAACTGCTGCCCTCAAATACGCCTCTGATAACCATCAGGCCACAATACTGACATTGCTAAATTTCAGCAATGGAGCTGATACCGTCAACATTGACATGTTACTCAGGAACATGCTACAGACAGAATACTGATGTTACTTGAAACCTACTTCTTAAACATCCAGCAAGGTCTTTTCTGTAGAAATTAAAAGTCGTCCTGGAAGCACGTTCTCGCAAGAGTGCTACAGGGATCAGTCCGGAACCCAGTATTGGTTTCCTTGTATGTCGATGACATCTTGTCGGCGCTGTCCTCTGTAAATTTATTGTTGTACAAAATTCAAGGACGAAAGTAACATCCGCATGATTTGTCACTCTCAAGAAACATAGCTCTATGATATTTGGGCTAAACATAAGTTGAACTCCTACAGTATGGAACAGTAGGCAACTGAAACAAATACACGATGAGACGAAAAAGAAATCACTCTTATATTCAAAGGAAGTAATTTCACTGAGGTCACCGCGATTTATGATGGTTTTTTGCGCGACACAAAAGGTGGGACGTGGTTCATAGTAAGATGTATGATTACTCTGAAACGTGCTCCCATTCTGACTACAAGGCTGGTAAGGAGTTCTTATGGAAAGACGTTCCAAATCTCTACCAACGCGTCTGACAGCGCTGGAAGGTCGTTGGTGCATGTGGACGTGCTGCAATACGTCATCCCACACAGCTGGATGGGACTTAATGTCGGGAGAACTGGCAGGCCAGTCCATATGTATAATAACCTCTCATCCCAAGAGCTCCTCCACCTATGCAGTTGTGTGCCGTCACGCATTGTCATCCGAAAAAAATGAGGTCAGGGCCTAATTAACCACGAAACGGTGCATATGGAGAAGGAGTCCTGTATTACAATAACATTGACGGGTGAGGTCAGTACGCCCATGCAACATTATGTCGCCTCACACCACAACACCCAGACCACTGAAAAGATCATGTTTGACAATGTTGCTGGCTGTATTAAGTATTCCCATTTCTCGCCATATGAAATGATTATCAAAATAAAGGTCAGTGCAATTGTACATACAAACACACTATGAAGATACGTTTCTAGAATTGCAAACTTTTCACTCAAACTTAGGTAGTTCAAACTATCTTCACACCATGGTATCACCAAGGACAGCGACAAAACAGCAATAAACATTCTCTACTCGCTCCTTCCTCAGTTTTGTCACATGACTGCTACTATAGTCATGTCAACTCTTAACTTCCAGACCGTCATATTAAGTTACTTACAAATTTTAAACATATTTCATATTAAACAAACAAAATTTATCTTTGAAATTTGCTTTCATCCTATTATTACATTTTGTACATAGCTGAGATTGTATCTTTTATGGAACATTTTCGAAACAATTTTTACTTTACAAGTAGCAACTGCAGAAACCTATAGTCGTTCACAACTTATTTTTTCACGCTCCTATCTTACTGTTTAACTCAAATGACGCTCTTATAACATTCTGTTACCACATTTTCCTAGTAATACACAACAAAAATGGAAGTCAATAGCATAAACAATTCCCATAGGGGGTAACCTTTTTGTGTACCTGTACAATAATTTCCTCTTTTGTTCAGCATTATGTGATATAGGCTCAACTCACAGCTAACGTCACTCTCTTTCAGACTGAGTTTTATTTGTTAATGAAGGTATGTGTGGAATCGAGAATAATTTAGAGATAAATATTTTACATATAAGCATTACTAAAACTGTTGATGATGATATTACATAGGTGGTGAAATTTTTATTGGACTCGTGGTTTTATTACCAGATCAAATATGTGATCGGAATCTCTGTACCTCTTGTGGAACTAATTTAACTATATTTGGTTAATATTCTGAGTATCTGTATGTCGTTCCTGACATTTCCTTTCCATACTGATGTAGTTTGCGAGCAGGCAGTCAGACTCAGTAGTTAACGACTTGGGATTTCCAGACAGGCTACGCTGTCGACTGCTACTATCATAGAACATTGATAACACAGACAGCTCAAGATGTCAGCGTACTGGAACCAGCGTCTGAGACACATGATACGGGGCAAAAAAACGAGTTTTTATCATTATGCGCTATGTGAAGTGGAGCTGACAGTTACAGTATTTTTTGATTTGCATTTGAATTCAAACATTGCTGTTAACAACTGAACGACTTGTCTTGTTGCTATTACACATGCGGTTAACACAATGAACCTAATTATTCTGAACTTCATAAAAGAAATGAGGTAGTTGTCGTTTTTACGTGTTGCTAGGTGAAATGAACTTAGAGTTCTTCTTACAAGGAACTGATTTACAGTTCTTGAGTGAATACGTGTTTTCGTTGCACTGTAAGTATTTTAGCTCACCGCTCCCACAGGAGTACACGAAAAAATATGGGGCTGCATTAGTTTTTTGACGATTCCTCAACAAAAGTGTGAAATATTTTGTCATGTTTTTATAAGAAATGACATCCGTTTATATTCATAATGTCCAGTTTTTACCCAACTTTAGGGTTTATGTTTTACAAGTTTCGTTTCACCCATTACAGATAACGAAACAATATATATCGTAATATAGTAGATAAGGATGAAAATAGAGGAAACCCCAGCAGTGAATTAGATATTAACGTTGCTGCGTTGGTAAAGTACCGGTACTTCAAGCGCTGATAGAAAGCACCGAAGCTGAAATCGTTATAGATACGGAAAGCTGGCTGAAGCCAGAGATAAATTCTGCCGAAATTTTTACAAAGACACAGACAGTGTTGAGAAAGGATAGATTGCATGCAACTGGTGGTGGCGTGGTTGTCGCTGTTAGTAGTAGTTTATCCTGTAGTGAAATAGAAGCGGATAGTTCCTGTGAACTATTATGTGTGGAGGTTATACTCAACAACCGAGCTAGGTTAATATTAGCTCCTTTTACCGACCTGTCGACTCAGCAGAATTAGTGGCAGAACAACTGAGAGAAAATCTGGAATACATTTTACGTAAATTTCCTCAGTATGTTATCGTCTTAGGTGAAGATTTCAATTTACCACATATAGACTGGGACATACAGTCGTTTGGGACGGGTGGTAGGGACATAGCATCTAGTGACATTATACTGAGTGCACTACCCGAAAATTACCTCGAGCAATTAAACAGAGAAACGATTCGTGGAGATAACATCTTGGATCTACTGATAACAAACAGACCCGAAATGTTCGACTCTGTAAGCGCAGAACAGGGAATCAGTGATCGTAAGGCCGTTGCAGCATCCCTGAATATAGAAGTAAATAGGATTATAAAAAAAGGGAGGAAGGTTTATCTGTTTAGCAAGAGTAATAGGAGGCAGATTTCAGACTACCTAACAGATCAAAACGAAAATTTCTCTTCCGACATTGACAATGATGAGTGTTTATGGAAAAATTTCAATGCAATCGTAAAATGCGTTTTAGACAGGTACGTGCCGAGTAAAACTGTGAGGGACGGGAAAAACCCACCGTGGTTCAACAATAAAGTTAGGTAACTACTGTGAAAGCAAAGAGAGCTTCACTGCAAGTTTAAACGCAGCCAATACCGCTCAGACAAACAGAAGCTAAACGATACGAAAGTTAGCGTAAGGAGGGCTATGCGTGAAGCGTTCAGTGAATTCGAAAGTAAATTTCTATGTACCGGCTTGACAGAAAATCCTAGGAAGTTCTGGTCTTACGTGAAATCAGTAAGTGGATCGAAACAGCACATCCAGACACTCTGGGATGATGATGGCATACTAAACACCATTTTCCAAAGCCGTTTCACAGAGGAAGACCGCACTGCAGTTCCTTCTCTAAATCACCGCACGAACTAAAAAATTGCTGTCATTGAAATACACTCCTGGAAATTGAAATAACAACACCGTGGATTCATTGTCCCAGGAAGGGGATACTTTATTGACACATTCCTGGGGTCAGATACATCACATGATCACACTGACAGAACCACAGCCACATAGACACAGGCAACAGAGCATGCACAATGTCGGCACTAGTACAGTGTATATCCACCTTTCGCAGCAATGCAGGCTGCTATTCTCCCATGGAGACGATCGTAGAGATGCTGGATGTAGTCCTGTGGAACGGCTTGCCATGCCATTTCCACCTGGCGCCTCAGTTGGACCAGCGTTCGTGCTGGACGTGCAGACCGCGTGAGACGACGCTTCATCCAGTCCCAAACATGCTCAATGGGGGACAGATCCGGAGATCTTGCTGGCCAGGGTAGTTGACTTACACCTTCTAGAGCACGTTGGGTGGCACGGGATACATGCGGACGTGCATTGTCCTGTTGGAACAGCAAGTTCCCTTGCCGGTCTAGGAATGGTAGAACGATGGGTTCGATGACGGTTTGGATGTACCGTGCACTATTCAGTGTCCCCTCGACGATCACCAGTGGTGTACGGCCAGTGTAGGAAATCGCTCCCCACACCATGATGCCAGGTGTTGGCCCTGTGTGCCTCGGTCGAATGCAGTCCTGATTGTGGCGCTCACCTGCACGGCGCCAAACACGCATACGACCATCATTGGCACCAAGGCAGAAGCGACTCTCATCGCTGAAGACGACACGTCTCCATTCGTCCCTCCATTCACGCCTGTCGCGACACCACTGGAGGCGGGCTGCACGATGTTGGGGCGTGAGCGGAAGACGACCTAACGGTGTGCGGGACCGTAGCCCAGCTTCATGGAGACGGTTGCGAATGGTCCTCGCCGATACCCCAGGAGCAACAGTGTCCCTAATTTGCTGGGAAGCGGCGGTGCGGTCCCCTACGGCACTGCGTAGGATCCTACGGTCTTGGCGTGCATCCGTGCGTCGCTGCGGTCCGGTCCCAGGTCGACGGGCACGTGCACCTTCCGCCGACCACTGGCGACAACATCGATGTACTGTGGAGACCTCACGCCCCACGTGTTGAGCAATTCGGCGGTACGTCCACCCGGCCTCCCGCATGCCCACTATACGCCCTCGCTCAAAGTCCGTCAACTGCACATACGGTTCACGTCCACGCTGTCGCGGCATGCTACCAGTGTTAAAGACTGCGACGGAGCTCCGTATGCCACGGCAAACTGGCTGACACTGACGGCGGCGGTGCACAAATGCTGCGCAGCTAGCGCCATTCGACGGCCAACACCGCGGTTCCTGGTGTGTCCGCTGTGCCGTGCGTGTGATCATTGCTTGTACAGCCCTCTCGCAGTGTCCGGAGCAAGTATGGTGGGTCTGACACACCGGTGTCAATGTGTTCTTTTTTCCATTTCCAGGAGTGTAAGTGTCCAAGGAATAGAAAAGCAACTGAAATCACTCAACAGAGGAAAGTCCATTGGACCTGACGGGATACCAATTCGATTCTACACAGAGTATGCGAAAGAACTTGCCCCGCTTCTAACATCCGTGTACCGCAAGTCTCTAGAAGAACGGAAGGTTCCAAATGATTGGAAAAGAGCACAGGTAGTCCCAGTTTTCAAGAAGGGTCGTCGAGCAGATTCGCTAAACTATAGGCCTATATCTCTGATATCGATCTGTTTTAGAATTTTAGAAGATGTTTTTTGCTCATATAACATGTCATTCTGGAATCCCAGAATCTACTCTGTAGGAATCAACATGGATTCCGGAAACAGCAATCGTGTGAGACTCAACTCTCTTTATTTGTTCATGAGACCCAGAAAGTATTAGATACAGGTAGATACCGTTTCCCTTTAATTCCGGAAGGCGTTCGATATAGTTCCGCACGAAGTAAGAGCCTACGGAATACCAGACCAGCTGTGTGGATGAATTGAAGAGTTTTTAGCAAACAGAAAAGAGCATGTTGTTCTCAATGGAGAGACGTCTATAGACGTTCAAGTAACCTCTGGAGTGGCACAGGGGAGTGTTATGTGACCATTGCTTGTCACAATATATATAAATGACCTAATAGTTAGTGATGGAAGTTCCATGCGGCTTTTCTCGGATGTTGCTGTAGTATACAGAGAAGTTGCAGTATTAGAAAACTGCAGCGAAATGCAGGAAGATCTGCAGCGGATAGGCACTTGTTGCAGGGAGTGGCAACTGACAAATGTAATGTATTGCGAATACATAGAAAGAAGGATCCTTTATTGTATGATTATATGATAGCGGAACAAACACTGGTAGCAGTTACTTCTGTAAAATATCTGGGAGTATGCGCACGGAAAGATTTGAAGTGGAATGATCATATAGAATTAATTGTTGGTAAGGCGGGTGCCAGGTTGGGGTTCGTTGGGAGAGTCCATATAAAGTGTAGTCCATCAACAAAGGAGGTGGCTTAAAAAACACTCGTTCGACCTATACTTGAGTATTGCTCCTTAAGGTGGGATCCGTACCAGGTCGGGTTGACGGAGGAGATAGAGAAGATCCAAAGAAGAGCGGCGCGTTTCGTCACAGGGTTATTTGGTAAGCGTGATAGCGTTACGGAGATGTTTAGCAAACTCAAGTGGCAGACTCTGCAAGAGAGGCGCTCTGCATCGCGGTGTAGCTTGCTGTACAGGTTTCGAGAGGGTGCGTTTCTGGATGAGATATCGAATGTATTGCTTCCCCCTACTTATACCTCCAGAGGAGATGACGAATGTAAAATTGGAGAGATTCGAGCGCGCACGGAGGCTTTCCAGCTGTCGTTCTTCCCGCGAACCATACGCGACTGGAACAGGAAAGGGATGTAATGGCTGTGGCACGTAAAGTGCCCTCCGCCACACATCGTTGGGTGGCTTGCGGATCATATACGTAGATGTAGATGTAGATGTATCGTCTTAGTATCTCCGTCTTTCTTCACGGTCTACATCTAAGGAGCAACATACTCGCTAGCTTAACAATCGCAGTAGTATTAGGGATTTACGAGACATTAGGTTACCTGCTCTAGTATATGTGTAATAGCAGCAATACATGTCCTTTTATTTATAAATTAAATTATTGATTTTAGTCTAAATGAGAAAAACTGCGTCAGCTCCACTTCACATTGTTCGTATTCAAGGACATTCAGCTTTCTGACTTGAATCACGTGACTTAGATGTTGGATTCAAACCCCAATACGGCAGTGACTGTGGCATTCTCGATCTTATTACTTATGAACTTTGGCCCCTGCCCTAGTCCTCGGCCTGGTTTGCTACAGTGCTCCATTGACTTCTCTCAGCCGTCATGCTACTTTGGCAAGCAACATGATACAATTCCATGTGATGATACATACGTAACATAAAATATTGCTTATAACGGCACTAGCTTTCCTGTTACGCCGAAGTGGCGTCAAATAGAACGACTGTCACCAGGCGGCCGAATAGCCTCAGACGTGGTCTCCCAGCCAATGATGCCATACCATTATTTCATTTTCCAGGCACAGCCAGCAGTCTTGCCAGACGACAGAGACTGCGCTGGTCTTAGGGAAGGGGAGAGAAGAAGGTGTTTTTTTTTCGCATAACGAAACTACCAGTGTACAAGCTGGCATTTCCGCTCCCCACCATTGACATCTGTCACTGACAAAGTTATTCTAATCAAAGTATAGTGCATCTGCTAGGCATTCTTGTGAATCCAGAACGAGGCGTAACATATACGGCGCAGGAGTACAGGTAGATTCCTTGTCTCTAGATTTTCGCAAGGAGTTCGACTCTGTACCATATAATCGAATTGCAGCGAAGATACAACCATACATTTCTTAATAACAGAATCCTGTGCGTTATATGAAACGCCGCATCCTTAACATAAGCTGACGTAATATCGCGTATCTGTCAAGGAAGCATAACAGAATCTCAAAAGTTCTGATCATACGTAATCTACATCAACATTTACGTCTACATCAGTACTCTTCAGTTCACAATTACGTACAATGCAGAGGGCTCACACAACACTCTCACACTAGTTCTCGATCGTTTCACTCTCGAATAGCACATGGGGAAAAATGAACTCGTAAATATTTTGAAAAACGACCACTTTGTTCTTTGAAAACCCAGTTTATGTAAATAAGACAGAAAATTATTCGGAGAAGACTGTGCGAATTTTCTGTCACCATCGTATTCAATGCACAAGAATCATTAAAATTTGATATGAGGAATAAGGGTCCATTCAGCGAAATATACAAAAACAAACAAACACCGTCCGAACATGCCTCGAAGGCCCAAAGGTACCGACCGGCCACGGTGCAATCCTCCGACCTTAGACATCACCGGATGCAGATACGCAGGGGCATGTGGTCAGCACACCGCTCTCCTGGCCATTGTCAGTTTCCGTGACCGGTGTCGCTACTTCTCAATCAAGTAGCTCCTCAATTGGCCTCATAAGGGCTGAGTACACCCCGGTTGCCAACAGCACTCGGCAGATCCGGGCAGTGACTGTCCAAGTGCTAACCAAGAACGACAGCGCTTAACTTCAGTGATCTGACGACAACCAGCACTGAGGAATATAGATAGCTATTTTTCCCTCATTCACTATGTGTCAGAAATGGGTCAGAAAATAACTGCTAGTGCTGCGAAGGGCGTACATCACCCACTGTTCACTGGCTCGCGAAGTGTATAGGGTGATTCACAACTCCTATTAAATTTCTCTCGGAGCAGTAGAAGGGAAACTGTATCTGAAGTACTGATAAGGAACCCATGTTTGGAAACGTAACGTTTGGATGTAAGATAAGTTTGAAGACCTGATCACTTTTAAATTTCCCGCCTTACGGTACGCACACAGAGAAGGCAATGAGTTCTTACGTGTGTTCTCTACAGGAGCCCCTATCACGGGCAACATTCCGAGTACCCGTCGTCGTGTGCTCTTCTACGTGCAGAAGACTCCTCTTAAAATCCAAGAGAGCGACGCGTCAGCGAGGCACCACAGTCAACCCTCTAGTAGTGATAGTACCAGCATCATGTAACCTTTGTTGTCGGACGAAAATGATGTGTAATGTCGAAGTTACAATATGGAATGACAATAGTGCCCTCTTATTTGATTGTGTGCCGTGAAGTAGGAGATTTGAAAGTGATCGGCTCACCAAACTTATTTTATATCCAAACGGTACATATCTGGACATTGGTTCAGTATCAAAACTTTACCTACTAATCACCTCCACAGCCAACAGAAACCTATAACATGGACTGTTGAACATCCAGTGTATTAATATCAAGATATTACATCATAGTTACTGGTCTCTTTAGAGTTATTATTCCGAGCGAGATGGAGAAATGTTTCAGGCACTGGATTAGTATTCAGATGCAGTGGCGTTCAAATCCCTGTCCAGGATGAGACCTTAGGTTTTACACGGTCTTACTACGTCAACTAAAGCGAACGCCGAACTAATAGGTTTGAAAAGGGACGCCGCCAATTTACTACGCAGCTTTGTTTGACCCGAGGCTCTACTCCACCTCTAATGACGTCGTCATCGACAGCATATTCAACCCTAATAGTCGCTCTCCAACAGCCACAATTTAATGAACGTGTGAGAAAGTGAACTTCAAGAATATATTCCTCCTGCGCCAACATCAGAGATGCTCACAGTATCTACGACTATGTGCCAATAGGAACAGCTAATTGTAGAAACTGTCACCACAACCCACCCGTTCAACTAGCGTTGAGTAACGGAACCGGTTGTATTCCGAAACATAATGCGTGTCGTTATTCAACATTGTGACATGATATCTCCAGATCATTCATCATGCTTTGCGCCAACATACACTCCTGGAAATGGAAAAAAGAACACATTGACACCGGTGTGTCAGACCCACCATACTTGCTCCGGACACTGCGAGAGGGCTGTACAAGCAATGATCACACGCACGGCACAGCGGACACACCAGGAACCGCGGTGTTGGCCGTCGAATGGCGCTAGCTGCGCAGCATTTGTGCACCGCCGCCGTCAGTGTCAGCCAGTTTGCCGTGGCATACGGAGCTCCATCGCAGTCTTTAACACTGGTAGCATGCCGCGACAGCGTGGACGTGAACCGTATGTGCAGTTGACGGACTTTGAGCGAGGGCTTATAGTGTGCATGCGGGAGGCCGGGTGGACGTACCGCCGAATTGCTCAACACGTGGGGCGTGAGGTCTAAACAGTACATCGATGTTGTCGCCAGTGGTCGGCGGAAGGTGCACGTGCCCGTCGACCTGGGACCGGACCGCAGCGACGCACGGATGCACGCCAAGACCGTAGGATCCTACGCAGTGCCGTAGGGGACCGCACCGCCACTTCCCAGCAAATTAGGGACACTGTTGCTCCTGGGGTATCGGCGAGGACCATTCGCAACCGTCTCCATGAAGCTGGGCTACGGTCCCGCACACCGTTAGGCCGTCTTCCGCTCACGCCCCAACATCGTGCAGCCCGCCTCCAGTGGTGTCGCGACAGGCGTGAATGGAGGGACGAATGGAGACGTGTCGTCTTCAGCGATGAGAGTCGCTTCTGCCTTGGTGCCAATGATGGTCGTATGCGTGTTTGGCGCCGTGCAGGTGAGCGCCACAATCAGGACTGCATTCGACCGAGGCACACAGGGCCAACACCCGGCATCATGGTGTGGGGAGCGATTTCCTACACTGGCCGTACACCACTGGTGATAGTCGAGGGGACACTGAATAGTGCACGGTACATCCAAACCGTCATCGAACCCATCGTTCTACCATTCCTAGACCGGCAAGGGAACTTGCTGTTCCAACAGGACAATGCACGTCCGCATGTATCCCGTGCCACCCAACGTGCTCTAGAAGGTGTAAGTCAACTACCCTGGCCAGCAAGATCTCCGGATCTGTCCCCCATTGAGCATGTTTGGGACTGGATGAAGCGTCGTCTCACGCGGTCTGCACGTCCAGCACGAACGCTGGTCCAACTGAGGCGCCAGGTGGAAATGGCATGGCAAGCCGTTCCACAGGACTACATCCAGCATCTCTACGATCGTCTCCATGGGAGAATAGCAGCCTGCATTGCTGCGAAAGGTGGATATACACTGTACTAGTGCCGACATTGTGCATGCTCTGTTGCCTGTGTCTATGTGGCTGTGGTTCTGTCAGTGTGATCATGTGATGTATCTGACCCCAGGAATGTGTCAATAAAGTATCCCCTTCCTGGGACAATGAATTCACGGTGTTCTTATTTCAATTTCCAGGAGTGTATTTCACAGTCCCTGTATGGAGAGAAAATGTTGGAAATACCCGCAATCTCCAGATCATTCATCATGCTATGCGCCGACTTATTTCACAGTCCCTGAATAGAGAGAAAATGTTGGAAATACCCGCAATGCTACTGGAGGTAACGACGCTATATCACAAGATATCCTGTAGTCCGCGAAATAATTTCAGTTTGCAACCAGACAGAATCTTTCGTGTCGTACACTCACGAGCAACTGCATCTAAGTACGTACGTGGGAGACACATCGACAGTGACGACATGTGTCTAGTCGAATTCTACGAGGTTCCAAAAGCGTTCCATGATCTCTCAAGCGCCACCCACAACACACAGAGATTGGTTGGAGCTGGGGTGAACAAGTCCAACGTCAGTTCATTGGAATGGAGATCGGTAGACAAAACACGCAACTACATGTCCATGGAGTGATTCTTAAGGAAATCTGGCACAAATAGAAAATTATCGGGAGACGCTTAGTTCTACTGAAGGTCAGGTGATGTGTACGAACTAACGGCTGTTGCCGTTGTAGGAAACGATGGTAGACTATAGAATGCCACAACTGGCTAATGTACGCGTCCGCACCCGTGTTGCTTCGTTGGCTGGTTGGGAGAGCGGACCAAACAGCAAGGTTATCGATCCCATCGAATTAGGGAAGGATGGGGAAGGAAGTCGGCCTCACCCTTTTAAAGGAATCATTCCGGCATTCGCCTGAAGCGATTTCGGGAAATCACAGGAAACCTAAATCAGGATGGCCGGATACGGGTTTGAGCCATCGTCCTCCCGAACGCGGGTCCAGTGTGCTAACCACTGCGATACCTCGTTCGGTTCGCACCAGTGTATATCTCCAGCAGTGCCCAGAACTAGTCCCTGGCGGGACGTGGGATGTATAGCTTCACGTGGTTTTCAGTGCCTTAGCAACCAGCCCTCTGATTGTATCCAGATATACCGCTATTCATCAGTCTAGCATAAATTCTTTCTTGTTCCACGCGTCCGAAGGCGGTGTCCCTGCACTCAAGCTATAAGTCGTGTTCTGTGGTTTGAGATGAAGAAAAGGGTTTAAATGAGGCGACGACTTCTGGAGTTAATAGTGAGTAAAGAAACTGCTTCCGGACGACTAGATGTTGTTTTGCAGTACTGAGTATACCGTGCTTTGTTGACCACCAACCACTGTTACGATTCCCGATAATCAACAGGATTTGTAGCCAATCGTAGATGACTCGGGTGGAGGCTGGTTTTTGTGATTCGTTGTCGTGGTTAACCTTTGGCACATATAAGCATGAGGCTGCACAGTATTGGAATAGGGTGACCCATACGTTGTGTAATCATCATCAGGCCCGCCTAAAACGTGCTGATACCGCTGGCCTAGTTCCTTCTCCTTGACTGTCACGCTGACAGTTGCCATAAGAACTGCTAGCATACCAGTAACGCGATACGCCGTCTCAGCGCAGTCGCTCTCTCCCTAACGCAGCAACTAAGTCTAATTCAGCTGCCACTGTGTGTATACCGTAGAAGATAAAACAAATGCCGACAACTACAACAAGAAAAGGACTCTCGATTTATCTTGGCGAATGTCGCTTTAGTGTGAAAGAGTGTTTAAAGAGTACCAGAGTTTGTTACCATAAGGAACAGTGCAACATGTTCGTGTAGTCTCGTAAACACCATACATTTCCTAATTCAGAAAGACGTTGTAGAAATGTAGCCTCTGTACATGACTGCAGGCAGCGGTTGCCACGAGAATCGACGGTCGCTATAACAGCGTGCTCTGGACGGCCACGTGCCACTACAACAGGAGAAACCATCGTGTTCGTCGTATGCCTCTGGTGCATCGTACTGCGTATGCAGCAGCAATAAGAGGTGCAGTTGGCACCACAGTGACACAACGAACTGTTACAAATCGGTTACCTCAAGGACGACTCCAAACCAGACGCCCTATAGCGCGCATTCCTCTGACCCCGAACCACCACCATTTCCGTCCTAATTGGTGTCAAGCGAGAGCTTTGCGTTTAGTTTTCTGATGAAAGCTGGTTCTGCGTCGGTTCCAGCGATTGCCATGTGTTGGTTAGAAGGAAGCCAGTTGAGGGCCTGCAACCATCCTGCCTGCATGCTAGACACAATGGACTTACTACACGCCGGCCGGGGTGGTCGAGCGGTTCTAGGCGCTACAGTCTGGAACCGCGTGACCGCTACGGTCGCAGGTTCGAATCCTCCCTCGGGCATGGATGTGTGTGATGTCCTTAGGTTAGATAGGTTTAAGTAGTTCTAAGTTCTTGGGGACTGATGACCTCAGAAGTTAAGTCCCATAGTGCTCATTGCCACATGAACCAACTTACTACACCTTAAGTTACGCTCTGGAGCTAGATTTCGTATGGCAACAGCAGCATCCTCGTGGTTAACCCACATGCGCTGACTGCAAAATTTGCACTTCAATCAGGTGATTCGATCTGTTGTGCTACCATTAATGAACAGCGTTCCAGGGGGTATTTTCCAACGAGATAACCCTCGCACACATACCGTTGTTATAACTCAACATGTCCTACATAGTATTGACATGAAACTTCCTGGAAGATTAAAACTGTGTGCCGGACCGAGACACGAACTCGGGTTTCGAGTTCGAGTCTCGGTCCGGTACACAGGTACAGGTCTACATCTGTTATTAGTGTACCAGCATTTCAGATTTACAGTGGCTTATCTCGCTCTTACATTAACGTATGATATTGCCGTGTTAATGACTTAAGTATATTACCTAGACATATGTATTCCCAGAAATTTCATTACTCTAAATTAATTATTTTTTATGTTGTGATTTTATTCCATCAGTGAAAATATGATTGCCCTGCTTAGCGCAAAGCTTGTTAGTGCTGGATATGTGCAAGCCATCGTGTAGTGTTCGAGAGTTACGCTTCTGTGGATTTCAGTCATTATTACTTGAATCCATATACATATCTGTAGAAGGTAATTCTTCGTTTCTGGTGGTTTTGTTAATTATTCTGAAGTCAGAGATGAAGCGATTGTATCTTAAGAGGAAAATGTTAATGAAGGTACGGATTCCATCATTTGAAATATAAAAATTGGTGCTGACATGAGGAAATGTATAGACAGGAATTTCGACGGTTTACAAAATTGTTACTGAATACCAGGGTGGAGAATGCAACATATCTCAACTTTTTAACGTTAAGCAATTGAGGCAGAATAATACAGTCTCTGATCACGTTTTTATAACGTAAATGCACGGTTCTAAAACCAGTCGGAAAAATTTTAATGTACCACAGAAAAATATACGTTAGAATTTTTTAATTTTTTAAAATTTTTTTTTAAATGTTGACAGGTACAGGTCTTCATTGGTGACCGGAGATGCGCGAGCACGAAGATGTGCGGGCACTGAAGGTTCGTGTACAACCGTCTGTCGCTACTGTGCCCCTTCCACCGTCCCTCAAGGGCTGTCTGAAGGTCGCATCAGTAAAAAACGTAGGCATATTTCTGTGCTTATTTTGCTTCCGAAGTAAGTGCAGACTTGGTGGTGTTTATCATGACAAACTTAAACTGTTCAAAATATATGCAATGTTTCCTAGTCTGTAAACAAGAAGAAAGCATTGTTTGAACTTGGAGTATACCTGAAACAGCAGTAAATGCATCCATACATATCTTCGTATGATAAGTTTAAAACAAAACCAAAATCTAGTTCCCCAAACCGAATGTTTTGAATATATCGAAGTACACTGCTGTGCAAAATTTAAGTAAAAGCTAGCTAAAGGAACGTAAGATATTAATTACTCGGTGGAAGTGACTGAAAGTGCGAGAGCATGTTTGCAAAGGTCTCCCAATCGTGAACTGAAAGTTCGACGTCGTATGACGTGAAGCCAGCATGACTGTGGCGCGAAAATGGGGTTAGCCTCACAACACCAAGCGTTTGAAGAACGGGGAACATCAGCATCTTTCAGGAAAGAATCGTAGGGAAACTAGAAGAAGAATGAAGCGTGATGAGCGTAGCTTAGGTGTTTAGTATTGATGACAGCATTGTTTCATGTGTATGCACAGTTTACCGAACTGCAGGCACCGTTGTCTGAAGAAGAGCAGGTGGTCGACACGGTGAATTACAGTAGCAGATGATCATTACATTGTGCAACAGGCAAGAAGGGCCCCACGTTATACAGAGGTTTCAGTCGCAGCCACATTTAACAGGACTGCAAGGCACGCATTCTTACGCTCCACAATGGCACGGCTACTGCATTCGGGGTTTCCCTTTGCCCGACGACGTGTACGTAGTGTTCCGTTGACGCCTCCACGTCGCCGGCAGGGTTTGCAATGATGCCAACAGCGTAGGGACTTGACCAACGAGGAATATGGTAGCATGCTATTCTCGGATGAGAGCAGATACAGTCTGGTTAGTGATTGTGGACGTACCCTGATATGGCGACAGGTGGGAGCACGTAATGCGGTCAGGAACATTGCGGAAAACGATAATTTTGGTGGTCCCGGTATTACAGTGTGGTAAAGCATGATGTTGGATGAAGGTACTGACCTCTAAATATTTGAAACGGTACACTCACCGGTCAAGGTTATTGTGACACTGTACTCCTAACCCATGTGCGTATTTTCAGGGGGGCACTCGGCCCTGACTAGGTTTTTGTAGATGACAATGCGCAACCGCATCGAACAGTGCTGGTGGAGGAGCTCTTGGAACGAGAGCATATTCTGCGAATGGACTGGCCTCCCCGATCCCCCGTCTTCAGTGCCATCAAAGACTTGTGGGTTGCGTTGAGGAGACATATTGGAGCATATCCGCATGTACCAACGACCATCGAGTAGTTCTTATATGCGCTGATGGGGGACTCGAACTCCCTACCACAAGAACGCCTTACCAAAATTGAGGCCAGCATCGGCGAACGTTGCAGAGCATACGTACTTGGTCCGTGGTGATCACACACCCTATTAAGTTCTATGTCGTACCTTTTGTAATGTCCAGGAGACCATCATTAATAGTGGTGACTTCAGTGTAACAATTGTCTTTGAATAAAAGTGTCATTTCTGTTCATCTCATTTCAGCTACTTTCTCTACAGAATTGTACTGTACTTTTCTATAATGTAGAGCTCTATATATGGTCGAAGATTTTTTAGAGCTGTGTTTCGTGGTAGTGACATATGATGTGGAAATTACTTTCGTCCGTAAGTTTTGGCCACAGGTGTAAGAAATTCCTATACAGCATCAATTTATACAATAATGGTTATATTTAACTTTTCGGAATGTGGTTAATGAATGATTCTGTGCGACACTGTATTCATTTTATGTGGTAACATGCGGTTTTAGTTTGTCAGATTAAATCACAGTTGTATTTCACACAGCAGTTACGGAAAATTACTTTCTTTTCGGACTCTTATATAATAACTGGTAGTCTGTAAATGCACGCCATTCTCATGAAATTATCAAAAGTAATTAAGGAACCTGAACATGTAGCTTTAACAATAATTACTTACGTGCAGCTCTAAATCTGTATATATTTAAGACGTTTAGCCTTATTTGTTTATAGCTGTATGTTACTTCACTACAGCATTAATCTTCGTGCTATACGAAATAATAATTAAAAATAATAATTTACCGTACTTTTCTTGAATTAAGTAAAACTTTTATTGCACTACATATGTGTTATGTAGCTTTAGGAAAAATTTGGAAGTTTATGGTAAGGACTATGGGAGCAAACTGCTGAGGTCATAGGTCCCTAGGCTTACACACTACTTAACCTAACTTAAACTAACTTACGCGAAGGACAACACACAGACCCTAGCCCGGGGGAGGACTCGAATCTCCGACGGGAGGCTCCCTAGACCGAACGGCTACCCCGCGCGGCTTTTGCAGCTTTTCACAAAACTTATTTTTCTGGCGTTTGCTGATATCATAACACTAAAAATCACTCAGATAGCCTTCCTATGGCCAGAAATTTCAGTTACTCCAAACCTTTCAACTGCAATACGAGGCCTACAAGAAAAACACGCTTCGAAGCGTACGTCACGAAGGTTGGCCTGAGCTCGCTCACTCAACTCAGCAAACAAACTGCGTTTCTACACCTGTTAACTCGTAAATAGGTGTGTACATACAAACGAGAATTGCGTCTTCTACTGGAATCCGCTATTGTGAAGTCTTACTGTTATTATTCCTACAATGATCGCAAGTCCATAGACCTACTAACAATTTGTTACGGCTGTACTGCGGTGGAATTAAATGAAAATCAAGCCAAAATGATTATCTGTTGCATAAGGCAGCACTTCTTGTATGAGAGGACTATTAAGCAGACAAGACTAAATGCTATAAAGAAGTCGTTACAACATTTATACCGAGTACTGATATTGAACTGAATTTTGTTATAGTATTGTTAACCAGTAAGACTTCTCAATGGCAGATTCCAGTACAAGATGCAATACTCATTAGTCAGTACACACCCAGTTGTGAGTTAACAGATTTAGAAACGCATCCTGTGTGCTGAGCTGAGCGAGCGAGCGAGTTCAGGCCTACCTTCGTGACGTAGCGCCGAGGCCTGTCTCTCTCGTGGGTCTCGCTGCAATATCCTCTCTGATTACCAAGTTGTCCCTCTGTATTCTGTACGTGACACCATTAGTAATTTTTCTTAAGCTGCTAGAGATTTCTGGTTTAACCCTTTCAGACCTTTTAGCTGCAACTGTGTACATTAACCTTTACTGAGTCTTATCTGTGACGGAGGTACTTTTTCCCTTTGGAAACCCTAAGCACACATTTATGAATGTTCAACCTTATTATCATGCGCAAGTGCTGCCAATTGTTGACATCACTATAAATATCAGCAAGTCAACGCAGCAGACCGCAGCAGTGCTCAGCAGCTCGTGACCACCAGAATACACGGATGTGTTTGGTTCACTATGTTCTACTGTAAAACCGACATTTTTATCGCTATTTTGCATGGTAATTATTGAGTGATCATTCTGCTATTTATTACAATAGAGATTATTTCATAATTAGTTATTTTGTTCCCTCCAGAAAAAATTCAGTTCTCAAATGGTTCAGTAAGCAAATTAACGAGCAATATGTCGTTCCTTTCCCTCAAACAACCAACAACCACGTGTCCGTTTTCTTTATTTTTTATTTGTTTTACAATCACAGTTAATGAGAATTCAACAAACGGTCAATCGGTTTCCGACATTTTCGCCACTTGAAACAGTGCTTCCAAATAAAAATACTGATGTAACTTTTGATGGTGTGACGGGGACTTCAGTATATTAAATGACTGACAGTATAGCATTGTTAACGAATGAGGGAAGTGTCGACGTCATTAATGTATTGGCGATGTCTACAAAAATGCTGGCACGACGGCTTGAATGCGGAGATGTGCGGACACTGGCAGCTCGTGGAAGATATGGGTCCCCAAATTACTGTTCACACATCTTCATGTCAGCATTTTTCCGGCATATTAAAGCCCTGCACTACAGTACCTTAACATGCCGCTAAAGGAGCCAAACAAAATGGTGCAGCCCATTCCTGAAGTGGAGAATCGTGCGGTAATTCTTTCCCTGCGTTTGACGAGGAACAATTCTCCTAGAATCCATGTTGACGCAGCACAAGTGTACAGAATCAATTCACCATCATATCACGAAGCGATTATTGGGCACAGATCCTTGTAGTGGGATTAGCTAACCACGATTGCCGAAGAACGGAATGGCAGATCATCTCTCTGTGAAGAAAGAAGATTGGCACGAGAAGTGGTGGACCCAAGGCCGGAGTATCACCGTTGAAAATATAATGGAAACAGTGAAAATCTGTCACTGGGCAGTTTTCAGAATCTTACACCACAATTTGAACATGTCGAATTTCGCCTCCTGTAGGCTTCCACGACTTTTGTTTACTCCTAGTCAAAAAGCCCACCAAAAGGAGCCAGCAGCGAAATGTTAGTTCGTGTCAGGCTAGTACAGGTGACTTCTTTAACCTGTTAATCTCAATGAAAGGGTGCAGGTTGTATGAACATATCCCACAGAGAAAGTAGCATAGGAAGCAATACAGACATTTGGGATCACCACTGCCAGAAACGGCGAAAACCCACCCAACGTCTGCCAGACTTTCACGATGTAGTGATAACAGGTCATCTTAGTAAGGGTCAAACCGTCACACCAAAATCTCCAGAGGAAGTTAGAGAAGACTGTGAAGAGAAAGAGTCGCGGGATGGTTGCTCCAACATATCGCGCTGGCTCATTCTGCATAGGATCAGGTCACACAGGTTGCTTCTTTGGGGCACTGAATTTTTCTTCTCAATCTGTGTTCTCCTAACATGACACGCAGAGGCTTCTCCCTCGTCCTCGGATGAAGAAACCACTCCGTGGCAGGAATTTCAAGAAAAACGACGAAGTAATTTTAGTGTTGGAATGTTTCACGAACATCTGAAATACGGACACCTACAACGTAGCATTGCAGGAATCCCCTCAAAGCCTTTACAGAAAGAGGTGGCTTTCGAGGTATCAGGTATGACGAAAGGGAAAAAATTCAGACATATACAAGTGAAGTCTCTGATAAGTAATCCTTCATTGGGAACATGTGTCGCATTGATGGTTGAATATGTAGAGAAGGACTGACACCATGAAGAAGTTTGATGATCGCAGGTGGATTTTAATGAGCTGATGATCGAACCCTTACGATTACCTCTTTTAAATGAATTTAATATACTTCCGGAAGGCATTCTGTATAGTTCGTCTTAGTAACGCTGCAAGTACATGAAGCTGCGTGCTTCAACTGCTATTTTCTATCTGAATATTTCAGTGCCAAAATAATGTATCAAAATGCAAGGAGGCAAGCGGAGCATCGATGCTTGTAGTGGTGACTTGTATTTCAGTTTCCACATAAATCAATTTAAGGACCTGCGCACAAGCAAATTACTCTATTACTTTATTCCCGCCAAATCAATGGATACACTAAAAACTGTTGAACCTTAAGAAAATCAGTTCGAAGCGAGGTGAAGTGGAATGATCATACGAACGTATTTCTAAGAAAAATTGATGTAAGGCTGAAATTCGTTGGTAGAATCTGAAATTTGCTGCTACCTGTTATAAATTAACCTTAATCCATAGAAAGCCAATACCCGGAAAAAGTCCAACTTTGTATGACGTTTCACCCCTGAATGAACAACATCGTTGTATGACGACAGTTAACGAAATACGAGGTAGTAGGCCAACTCTCGATACGCAGTGGAACATATAAAGGTTCGTTTAACAAATATTAAAGGAAAATAAATTGCAAGCAAGAAGGCAATCGTTCTAATACAAGCTATCAATCTAAATGCATCTCTTCTTGTATTAAAGTAGCGTGCTATGCACAGGTAACTAAACTTTGTGTGTTCTAATATCTAACGAAAAGAAAATGATTCACTGAAATGCAAAGTCTCCAAGTATTCATTGGTCCAGCAGGTGTCCTGATGTTCTCTGCTACTTCCTTTTGCCTTATTTAGCTGAAAGTGTATATAAAAGAAGAAAAACTTATGTCTACTGAAGACAGTTTATTTTAAATGCGTTGTGCCCTCACCTGCAGCTAGTGTGAACAAAAGATACGCGAACACATGAGCAAATCAGCATGAAAATTCGCTAAACTGAAGAACAGCTCCAGGAGGAAAACAATTTCTGTAAGACTTTAACTCAGCCTTATTTATTATTCAGAGAGCAGGTACTAAAATTCGTGAACATCAGATACGAATGTCCTCTCGCGTACCACTTGACTGTACAGTACTACTCATTCACAAAAAGCACAAAAATAGGGCCATGTGTACGAAAATCCCCCTGCTACTATACAGCGAGTGGGAAATTAAGGAGAAAGAGGACCTGAATCATCGGATGTCTCGCTGGAATACGATATTATCCTCACATATTCATGCAAAGAAGTGATTTGCTTTTTTAAATTACGGCATTGTATCGTAAACGAGCAATGATTTCACCAATGACTCGAGACGCTGTAACTTAGTAATGTCGATTTGAAATAAGGTTCAAGACCAAATTGTGATTTATATAGAAGCATATATCACTAAGAGAAAGAGAGTACTGCTCACTGAAAAATTAAAAAGGCCTTTGGAGAAAAGAGAAACAACTATGTCAATATCAAAAGCTCAGATGGAAAACCAGTCCTAAGCAAAGAAGTGAAAGCTGAAAGGTGGAAAGGGTATATAGAGGGTCTATACAAGGGAGATGAACTTGCAGGCAGTATTATAGAAATAGAAGAGGACGTAGATGAAGAGGAGCTGGGAGACACAATACTACAAGAAGAATTTGAGAAAGCACTGAAAGACCTAAGGCGAAAAAAGACCCGGGAGTAGGCGACATTCCGTCACACCTACAGACAGCAGTGGGAGAGCCAGCCGTGACAAAATTATTTCATCTTGTGTGCAAGGTATACGAGACAGGCGAAATATCCTCAGACTACAAGAATAATGTAGTAATTTAAATTCTAAAGAAAACAGAAGTTGAAGGGTGTGAATGTCAAAAAACTATCAAAATAATGACACGAATTCTTTACAGAAGTATGGAAGAACTAGTATAAGCCATCTCGAGGTAAATCAGTTTGGATTCCGGAGAAATGTGGGCACACGCAAGGCAATACTGACCCTACTACTTATCTTAGAAGACAGGTTAAGGAAAGGTGCATCTACGTTTATAGCATTTGTAGACTTAGGAAAAGCTTTTTAAATTTTTCACTGCAATACTCTCTTTGAAATTCTGAGGGTAGCAGACTGAAATACAGGGAGGAAAAGGTTATTTACAACTTGTAAAGAAACCAGATGGCAGTTATAAGAGTAGACTAGCATGAAAAGGAAGCAGTGTTTAATGAGGAAGTGACACATGCTTGTAGCCTATCTCCGATGTTGTTCAATCTCTACATTGAGCAAACTGTAAAGGAAACATAAGAAAAATAGGAGAAGAAATTGAAATTCAGGGAGGAGAAATAAAAACTTTGATGTTTGCCGATTACATTGTAATTCTGTTAGAGATAACAAAGGACTTGGAAGAGTAGCTGAACGGAATGGACAATGTCTTGAAGCTGGCTATAAGATGAACATCCACAAACGCAAAATAGTAGTAATGAAGTGTAGTCGAATTAAATCAGGTGATGCTGAGGGAATTAGATTAGAAAACTATACATTTAAAGTAGTAGATGAGTTTCCCTAATTGGGCTCTAAAATAACTGACGATGGACGAGGTAGAGAGGATATAAAGTGTAGACAGGCAATCCCAAGAAAAGCGTTTCTGAAGAAAAGATAGTTGTTAAGATCGATAATAGATTTGAGTGTTAGGAAGTGTTTTCTGAAAGTACGAGTATTTGTGTGGAGTTTAGCCATGTACGGTATTGAAACATGGTCAATAAGCATTTTCGATAAGAAGACTATAGAAGCTTTTGAAATCTAGTGCTACAGAAGAATACTGAAGATTACGTGGGTAGACCACATAACTAATGACGAGGTACTGAATAGAATTGGGAAAAAATAAACATGCGACCCAACCTCACTAGAAGAATGGTCGGTTGATAGGACACATTATGAGACATCAAGGGATCACCAGTTTAGTGTTGGAGGGACGTGTGGCGGGTAAAAATCGTAGAGGTAGACCAAAAGATGAACACAGTTAGAAGATTCAGAAGGATGTAGGTCGTAGTAGTTATTCAGAAATGAAGAGGTTTGCACAGGGTAGTGTAGCGTGGAAAGCTGCATTAGACTAGTCTTCAGGCTGAAGACCGCAACAACAATAACATAGCCCGTGAGCTGCAGTTCGATGTAAACAGCGTCCAGTACACACCAAGTGAAGATAAACAGTAATGATTTGTCCAGGCACACGCTAACCTACTGAACTCGAGTTGCTGCTCCCGGCAATCAGATTGGCTGATACATTTCTGCCCTCAAAGTATTGCATGCAGATATGCTTCTCTATACTCAACGTAACAAGAAAATCGACTATTAAGTATCTGAGTTATGTCATGGGCTTGTAAATCCTGCATTGATGCATAACATGAAAGATGATTGTAGCAACAAGTTTTCATCACTCTGCAGTTCATACTAAATAATTGTTTGGAATGTCTTCGATAAACCACTTAGCTAAAGTAATTGCAACAGGTATTTGAAATCCCCAATACACATATAACTTACGACGATAAATCTAAATATTTATATGGTTATTTATAATTCTAAGACTGTGAATCAGACGTATTTACAGGCACACTGAATCATAATACGCCAAAGATTTTATGCACGTACTTAACATGAGCAGCAAAATGATGAATCATAATGAAATGTTATCTTTGAATCTGACCTGTCCCAGCAGATTTCACATTTCATGACTAACTGACAACCAGTGAGTTTTGCTTAAATCTAATCGCAGAGTAAGTGGAGAGATAACTATTTTGTTCCTCATACATTAGATTATTTAGGAGCACAAACACTTACACAAACATAGAAATGCTAAATTTTGGGGTACTCGAGCTAAGAGACAACTCTAAGTCCAGCTGTGGAATTGTATCAATATGGTCTGCTGGAGTGAAGATTGACGGGGACAATGGTTACGCTGTTGATGGGGGAGACTAATGACAAAGTATGTGGCCACTGTTCCTATACAGTCTCAGGATACAAGTTTCTCTTCACACATTATAAGTACAAGACTGCGATGCTTCAGCTATTCACGTCACAACTCAAATGGCAGATGTAGTCAACATTAGAGCAATTAGTACCCCACCGTTCATGGAAAAGTGATTCAAGCGCCACACCTTGGTGAATACCTCTCTGAAACGACTAATTAAATACCGTGCTGTTGCTCCATAATATTCTCCATTTCATCCAGAAGCATCCTATCAATTTATGTTCTGGACCAAAACAAGTAGGACACCTTCCAATAGAGTGCCCATCAGTTAGTTATGGGTGGTCTGCGGTTTTGGCCTAGTGTATGGTCCTTCTTCACGCATGCTTCCTCAGTTTTGCTTCTTGATTTTATTCCTCTTATCTCCTTTACATGAAATACATAATGAGACATATCATACAGAGTTGAATACATTCGTTTATTCAAGCGTCAGTATGTTCCATACGTGAGAAGAATGTTAACAAACAAGAAGTGTGGTCCTTAAGTACAGTATTGAGATTAAGAAAAGTTTTTAAAACATATGCAGGTCATCGTCAAAGCATGACTCATCATTGAAAACTATTCTACTACAGTCAGTAAGATCAGAGGCAGAGGACGTGTCTGGAGACGTCCCAGACAATGGTTGGATACCAACCTGAACGTCGTCCACCCTACGGCCCGAAAACAAGGAGTGATGGTCTGGGGCGCCATTTCTTTTCATAGCAGAAACCGCTTGGTTGCTCATCTGCAGCTCCCTTACAGCACCACTTTATGTCAACGATATTCTACGCCTCCCATTGTTGACCTTCGGGGGAAGGCATTCCGGGCTTACATTACAGTAAGATAATGTCCGCCAACACACGGTGAGATTTACTACTGCTTGTCTTTGTGCTTGCCAAACCCGACCTTAGCGAACGATGTCGCTATACCTCTGCCCAAGTGAGAATATTTGGAGCATTGTGGGCAGGACTCTCCTAAAATTTCGGGATTTTGACGATCAAACGCTACAGTTGAACAGAATTTGGGACGATATCCCTCAGGAAGGCATTCAAAAACTCTGTCAATCAGTGCCTAGCCGAATAACTGCTTCAATAAGGGTCAGAGGTGGACCACTGGGTTACTGATATGCTCAGATTGTGAAGCTCTTTCAGTTGAATAAATCATCCACTATTTCTAAATTGTGATCATTTGCTTGTCTGTACATGTACATCACATCTACCGATTTCCGTCCCATTTGGACAGTTCCTTCGTGGTTCGTCGTTTTTTATTTTTATTTCTTTATTTTTTATTGTATTTTATTTTTTGTTTGTCCGCAGCTCGTGGTCTTGCGATAACGTTCTCGCTTCCCGCGCGCGAGGTCCCGGGTTCGATTCCCGGAGGGATCAGGGATTTTTCCTGTCTCGAGATGACTGGGTGTTGTTGTGTCATCCTCATCATCATCATCATCGGAGGAAGGCAACGGCAAACCACTTCCGCTAGGACCTTGCGTAGTACAGTGGTGCGGGTCTCCCGCATCGTCCCCTACGCCCCTCGGAGTATTCTACCACATCATCGTCATTATTTTTTATTTTGTTCTAGAGTGTACTTGCGTGTTGATAGAATGTGCTGGTAACAGATCTAGCTGCCCATGTCTGAATTGCTTCAACATCTTCCATTAATCTGATTTAGTGGGAATCCCAAACACTAGATCAATACTAAAGAATGAATTGCACTAATTTCTATACTCGGCTTCCTTTAAAAACGAATAACACGTACCTACAACTCTCCCAGTAAACCGAAGTCACCCATCTGTCTCCCCTACAATAATCCTCATATGTTTGTTCCAGTTCATACTGATTTGCAAAGTTACATCCGGATATCTAAACGACTTGACTGCAATAACTAAGACACAACAAATGCTGAATTCGTACACTGTGGGACTGTTTCTCCCATTCATCTGCATTAACTTGTTTCTTCACTTTGATTAATAGGCCATTCATTAACCATGTAGAAATTCTATGTCATCTTGTATCCTCTTACAGTTATTCAATAATGACACCTACCACACACCAAAATATCACCACAAAACAGCAACAGAGCATTACGTCACACTTCCCTGGGACGCTCCTAACGATACCCGAGCCTCCAATGAACACTCGCCATGGAGAGCTACGTACTTTGTCTTGTTACTTAATAAGTCTTCAAACCACTAACCAATGTGGGAACCTATTCTGTCTGCTCGTAGCTTCATTAACAGTATGCAGTGGGGCACCATGTGAAATGCTATTTGCGAATGTAGAAATACAGAAGAATCTGCCTGTTGCCTTCATCTGTAGTCCACTGTATATCAACTGAGAAAACAGGAAACTGAGTTTCGCAAGAACGATGCTTTTAAAACTGTACTGATCTGACAGATGGGAAAGACCTTGTGGGTGAGGGAATACCACTGAAAATTTGTGTGACATCACCAGCAACTTCTGCTTCCCAGAGAAAGACCTCACTGCCCACACGCAAAATTTCCTATATCACTGTGCCATAACCTCAAAGATGTATGTAAATGTAGAAGCTCCAAAATCTAGTCCAGATTATACTGATTCCATAGTAGAACTTCTGGCAGTGGAGAAATAGAATCCTTTGGTAATTCATTGATAACCTGCAGAAAGTTGTGAGTATAAGAATCTCTGGATCAATGACAACGATGACAGTAGAGATGACGTTCATTTCCAAGTTCTTTCATAAACCATTATGATTAGTTTGGACCAAGATGATATGCTGAAATGAAAATAGTTTTGACATTATTATTATATTATTGAAAAGTCGTCTTCCACAGCTGCAACAGCAATTACAGTTGTCCAAGTATCATTAGAAAACGATTGACATAAGCTGAAGTCACAGACCCACTAGCGGTTTTCCTAAGACGCATGAATGACACAAAGCTACAAAGATGTAAGCAGTTGTTTGCAGAGGACCAGATAGTTCAACTGCAGCATGTCCTTTTAACTATGAGTGTACAATAGGGTATAATGGAACATGGTAAGAGACTGTGAGTGGCTTCATCTTATGATATGATTTGCATGAAGCTACACTCATGCTCATAAGTTAAGGATAATGCTGATACATGATGAAACAACACTCTGGTTGGCGGTTTGCCGGTTTAAATCACCTCGGGTTATGACCATCAGTGAATGTGACCTGCAGTCGTCGCACGGTGGTGCTGGCAGCAGTCCACATACGCATAAGTGTGTTGGTGCAGGTCGGAATACGGTGTAGCGAGTAAGTGTGCAGACATTTTCAGACGTGCTAATAGTGACTGTGTGTTGAAAATGTCTGAAAGAACACATATTGATTGCATTATGAGGGGTAGAGTAATAGGGCGACTGGAGGCGGGTCAAACACAGCAGTTCGTAGCACGGGCCCTCCGTGTGCCGCCGGCCGCGGTGGTCTAGCGGTTCAGGCGCTCAGTCCGGAACCGCGCGACTGCTACGGTCGCAGGTTCGAATCCTGCCTCGGGCATGGATGTGTGTGATGTCATTAGGTTAGTTAGGTTTAAGTAGTTCTAAGTTCTAGGGGACTGATGACCACAGAAGTTAAGTCCCATAGTGCTCAGAGCCATTTGAACCTCCGTGTGCCACAAAGTGTGATCTCAAGATTTTGGCACCGGCTCCAGCAGACAGGAAACGTGTCTAGGCGCTACAGTACTGGACGTCCACAGTGTAAAACACCACAGGAAGACCTATATCTCACCGTCAGTACCCGCAGACGACCACGGAATACTGCAAGTAGCCTTGCTCGGGACCTTACTGCAACCTCTGGAACAGTTGCCTCCTAACACACAGTCAACATACGACTGAACAGACATGGTTTATTCGCCCAGAGGCCTGCAATGTGCATTCCAGTGCATTGCCTTTACCCTTGGTCACAGGAGAGCCCGTAAAGTCTGGTGTCAAGAACACAGTACGTGGTCATTGGAACAGTGGCCCCAGGTTATGTTCACGAATGAGTTCAGCTATAGTCTGAACAGTGATTCTCGCAGCGTTTTCATTTGGCGTGAACCAGGAACCAGATACCAACCCCTTAATGTCCTTGAAAGGGCCCTGTACGGAGGTCGTGCTTTGATGGAGTGGAGTGGGATTATTTTAGTGCACGTACACCCCTGCATGTCTTTGACAGAGGAACTGTAACACGTCAGGTGTAACGGTACGTCATTTTGCACCCGTATGTCCGCCTTTTCAGGGGTACAGTGGGTACTACCTCCATCCTGATGTGGAGCCGGCTGTGGTGGCCGAGTGGTTCTAGGCGCTACAGTTTGGAACCGCGAGACCGCTACGGACGCAGGTTCGAATCCTGCCTCGGGCATGGATGTATGTGATGTCCTTAGGTTAGTTAGGTTTAAGTAGTTCTAAGTTTTGGTGGACTGATGACCTTAGAAGTTAAGTCCCATAGTACTCAGAGCCATTTGAACCATCCTGATGGATGATAACGCACGACCCCACCGAGCTGCCATTGTGGAGGAGTATCTTGAAACAGAAGATATTAGGCGAACAGAGTGGCCTGCCTGTTCTCCAGACCTAAACCACATCGATCACGTCTGGGATGCTCTCGGTCGTCGTATCGCTGTACGTCTTCACACCCATAGGACACTTTAGGCGCTCCGATAGGCACTGGTGCAAGAATGGGAGGCTATACCCCAGCAGTTGCTCGACCACCTGATCCAGAGTATGCCAACCAGTTGTGCGGTCTGTGCACGTGTGCATGGTGATCATATCCTATATTCATGTCAGGGTATATGCGCAGGAAACAGTGGCGTTTAGTAGCACGGGTGTTTCGGGACGGTTTTCTCAACTTATCGCCAATACTGTGGACTTTCAGATCCGTGTCGTGCGTGTTCCCTATGTACCTATGCTATTAGCGCCAGTTTTGTGTAGTGAAACGTTGTGTGGCTCCACATTCTGCAATTATCCTTAATTTATGAACATGAATGTAGGACTCAACGAATTCTCTTTTAACGTTAATGAAATAAGATGCATAAAAAGTTTGTGACAACGTTTCTTAGATGTGAAACGCCCATTGCTCAGATGAGTATAGGAAATCTGCTTATTCAGTAATTCACATTCAAATGCAACGTGAGCTACCAAGATTCTTCCATTCTCATAAAACATCATTCTAATCATATAGTACTTCCTGACTGTAATGTTAGAGTGGTACTTCCACTTCTACTAGACTTCTCTGAAATATGGATCGTTATCTTGTTCCTTAGCAATATTTGCAAGGATACATGTAAGAAACTGTCAAAAGAAACGTCACTTAAATGCAAAATACTTCCTCAGTCTCCTTGTTCCACATGAGGGACGATCTCAAGATAGCTCCAACAACATTATTTTCTTTTCCTGGAATGTGAACAATAGTGGAATTTTATTGATGTATGCAAAAAGTCCTTCAGGTTAAACGTGCATGAGTTAGCCTATCACTCACCAAAGACTGCAAAGCCCTTTGGTCTTTGTAGACCTTGGTCACCTGACTAAATAAATAAAAACGAATTTTTAAATATCCCCACACAACAGCCACGGGTTTCAGATCTGTGACAAATAGCTCCGTTCTCATTTTGTGGGCATCCCCTCACAAAAGCAGTACACAAAATACCATCTTCTCTGCATTTTTGAAAGGGATTTGCTCCACGACCAGTCTTAGAAATATCTGTCAAGACAAAATTCTTTAATTAGATCAGGACTGAACACGAGTTGTACTTCAAGAAGAAGCATTTTCACACCTTCAAACCCTATTTTGCTCCATAGTCCCTATTCTACAGATTACTTTTACCAATCAGTGCACAGAGAAATGGCATAACCAACATTTTTAGATTTATGACAGGTTTATAAACATTTTACATATCTATAAATAACAGAAATTACTTCAAGTAAAAGGAAAATCATGAATAGCTTTATTTCGTATTTGGCTCAATTCATGATGCAGTCACAGTTTGTCCTAGATATTTAATTTTTATCTTCTAAATACTAATTTCTCCAATTTAGAATTCATTCCAAAATGTTCAGAGACACTCAACAACCCATCTATCATATGGTTATTATTTTTCCAACAATTCTTCTCTGTTTACAAATCACCGACGTATTTTGTTATTATCTTCCTTAAATCAGCAGCAGCTGAGCTCGTGTTAAGTCCAAACAGAAATTTACAGAATAAATAACAAGAGCCATAACACAAAAAATGCTGTATATCTACGACATGGGGTCTGCAATTTATTGTGCCAGTAGCTTGCCTTTAAGTGAGTGAATCACAGAACACTGATTGCATGATATTTTGAAAAAGCCTATCCAACGTCATGGGGCTACCACTTTTATTCAGAACAGTGGTATTTAGTTGTGAAGCTAATACAAACAGCCTGATACCCTACTTTTTGTACAACCAATATCAGTTATCAGTGGTTTTCATGAGATACTTTTTTAACACTTTTTCAGTTTCTGCTTCCACTATCCTTTATATATTAGTGCAAGTGGATGAGAATTTACAAGGAAATTTCTATGCTCCGTGACTTTCAGCTCATAAGAATATCCTCTAATAATACTTGGATGTTCTGAAAATGCTTATGAAGAATGTACCAATACATTACATAACTCCTCTTTAATGGTTTCATCTGCTTCTTCAACACAACGAACTGATCTCTGTTTTTCTTGAAAAGTCCCTACATCCCTGCACTAATTCAATGATAGAACTGCCTGTTTTCATTTCCAGTAAATTTCTTTTCATGTGACAATTGAGATCTGGTGAAAAACGTGAGTGGACTTTTGAATTCCTTTCCTTTATAGCACATTCATCAAATAACAACTTAGTCATAGGTCAACTACTCTTGAAATTCACTTCATGTTTAACACTGCTTCGTGTGTACAGAAATCCACACCTCAAATCGCTTCAGTTACCAGCCTCGTCACAGCAACTACATTCACAGAAAATTTGCAGTGTTTAATCAAAAATATCTGGACACTCATATGTGATGCGGAATTGACCACTAGATGTCATTAGAGGCTGATCAATCAGTACAAAATGAGGTGG
Organism: Schistocerca cancellata; assembly: GCF_023864275.1. Classification (NCBI taxonomy): domain Eukaryota; kingdom Metazoa; phylum Arthropoda; class Insecta; order Orthoptera; family Acrididae; genus Schistocerca; species Schistocerca cancellata. The sequence continues at coordinate 388,304,620 of NC_064629.1, read as the reverse complement.
GGAGTATTGTGTTGTTAGTACACAAGCAGTAATAGCAAGGCCAGGAGAGGTCAGTGAGAGTGGATGTGGAGCAGTCACTGGACTCCAGAGTACAAAATTCGACAGCGTCATTTCAATTCTTCTAAGTCGACTACTGATGATGTGTTTGAGAAGTGGAAATGTGAAGAAACCATCAGAAAGGAATCACTTGTGATTTCCAAAATGCTACCACAAGCCTAAATAGCACAGTAACTGTGCATCTTGAGTTAAAAAGAATGGGATCTATGCTCGGACTACTCTTCATCAGTGACACAATTTTGCAGTCAATCCTAAGCGATACTTGAGGTGGTGCCAATAGCCACGACACTGGAATGTGGGTAATTACAAATGAGTGACCTGGTGTGACGAACTACGCTATCCTATGTGGCAATCTGCTCTAAGTGTTTGCGTTTTGTGAAGACCTGAAGGACTTTACCTGCCGTCATGTGTAGTGCCAACATTGAAGTACAGAGGACGTAATGTAATGGTGTAGAGATGTTTTTCGTGTTTAGAGCGTGGCCCCCTCATTGTGCATAAGAAAACTTAAAATGCAGGTGGATGCAAATTAATTTTTTAGCGCTGTGTACAGCACACAGTAGAAGAAGAGTTCGGAGCTGATGTCTGTATAAGCATCAGAATTCACCCTGCCATAAAACAGCGTCTGTGAGGCAATGGTCTGTGGACAAAAACGTTCCTGACATTTATATAAACATCTACACACATATGCAAGCTACTGTACTGTGGATGGTGGATGGTACCCTCCACCACTACTAGTTATTTACTTTCCTGTTTCATCTGGAAATAGAGCGAGGGAAAAACGACTGTCTATAATCCTCCGTAAGAGCCCAAATTTCTCGTATCTTATCTTCATGTTCCTTACGCGCAATGTTTGTTGAAGGCAATGGGATCGCTTTGTAGTCAGCTTCAAATGTCGGTTTTCTAAATTTTCTCAGTGGTGTTTCTCGACAAGAACATTGCTTTCAGTCCAGGGATTCACGTTTGATTTCCTGAAGCATATCCATCACACTTGCATGCCTTTATAATCTACCAGTAACGAATATAGCAGCCAGCCTTTGAATTGCTTTGATGTATTCCTTTAATCCGACCTGGCATCAATACCAAAGACAAGAATAGGTCGCACTAGCATACTATATGCGGTCTCGTTTATAGATGAACCCCAATTTCCGAAAATTTTCTCAATTAACCGAAGTCGACCATTCGCCTTCCTTGTTCTTCACATGCTCATTCCATCGCATTTCGCTTTTCAGTGTTACGCACAGTTATTTAAACGATATCATCGTGTGAAGCAGCAGACTACTAATGCAGCATCTGAACAATATGGGTTTGCTTTTGCTATTCATCCACATTAACCTCCATTTATCTACATTTAGAAATCAAATAGCCTTCCTAAACGCTGACCCTAAATTGAATGGAACACTGCTGAGATGAAATAGGACGTCGACGTCACTCTAGATCACAGCATTCTACATCACTGCCTTCTCTGGTTTTGCGTCTTGAGAAAGATTGGGCTGCCGTGTCTCCGCACGTATTCAGACAAATCATTGAAAGTGTCCCCAGTACAGTTAAAGCCATCATAAAGAGAAAGGCTTGACACACCCCATATGAACGTCCATTAGTAGCTGTCTGGAAGCTTTTGGTCAGATAGTGTATACCCTTCACACCGATATTCTACACTCACTTTTATCTGCACTTCTACACTTTTTCTGTCACCTTCGTCCACTGTGAAGGTACAACTGGTCAAGAGACCACCCCTTCACACCACTGATTTCAAGACTCGCTCAATACCTAGACCCTTCTTCCTTTCTCAAAGACAGATGATGAAACAACCCCTTTTCCATTTGTTGCAAGAACTGGATTGACTTGACATTTTCGTGGTTTTCATTTAAAACATCTCAGTCATATCCTAAACATTTAATAGATTTAACTGTTCAGTACCCTCGTTTATACCGTCTGCTGCTACTCTATTAGCTGCCAACCACAGAGCATTGTCTTGGGGAAGGACTGACCAAACATGGTTTGTTAAATGGATCAGCTGATCGAATCTCAGTGTGCTGCAGTCTTCGGTCAGTACTTTTCCACTAGCCACCATCAACATTCAGATGACTGCTATTGTTCTAAATGAAAATAATCTGTTTCCTTCTTCTAGAGTTACAACTAATTTCTCGATTATGGAATTCCTCCATCTGCAATTACCAAATCTATTTCTGTAAGAATCGTGAAGCCCTTGATCGTACTTAAAATTCTTTCATGGCCTGGGATCCCGATATTGATACCGGTTTGTTTCTATACTATGCTGGGATTCCTGTCCACTATGATGCTCATGTTCCTATCTTAAACTCTGCAATAGTGCACGATCATCTTAACAAAAATCTGATAAGAATGATTTGTGGAAAGCATGAAGGTAACTTCATTAAATAGATGGGAATCAGTTAAGCTCATATTAATGAACTATAAAGGCACTGACTTTTAAGAAGCATATCCCCAAAAAGACACGATGGGTTTGGAAAATTGGATTGATTCAAATTTTGCATCATAAGTATGCCATGTTTTACCCATCTTGAGCTGCTTCAGACCAGTATCCATACAAAAACGAGTGACAAAATTTCTTGTATATTTTGCAATTTCAAGCCAATGTATGCACATCCCTAGTGATTCCTCGTTCTAAATAAGCACAAACGGATTTAGCCTTGTGAGCAGCTGGCCAAGTGGAGGGAAGAGATAAGTCAAATTGTTGTAACCGGGTTTGAGGATGGATGTAATCCGAAGCATTACAAAGTACTTCAAATTAGCCTACTGCCTCTACATCCTCACATTTGTCCTCTAGCAGTTCTCGCTTAGCCTTTATTCAATTCCTACTGATCTCATTTTTGAGACTTTTATATTCCTTTTCGCCGGCTTCATTTATTGCAAATTTATTGCATTTTTGTACTTTCTCCTTTAATAAGTTAAATTCAATATCTATCGTGCTACCCAAGGATTTCTACTGGCCCTCGTGTTTTTACCTACTTGATCCTCTGCTCCCTTCACTATTTAATGTCTCAAATTTACCCATTCCTCTCCTACTGTATTCCTCTCCCTTTTGTTGTCAGTCGTTCCCTAATACTCTCTCTGAAACTCTCTACACCCTCTGGTTCTTTCAGTTTATCCAGGCACCATCTCATTAAATTCCTACCATCTTCCAGTTTCTTCAGTTTTAATCTACAGTTCATAACCAATAAATTTTGGTCAGAGTCCACATCTGCTCCAGGAAATGTCTTACAATTTAAAACCTGGTTCCTAAATCTCTGTGTTACCATTACATAAACTAAAACCTTTCGGTGTCTCCAGGTCTGTTCTACGTACACAGCCTCCTTTCACGATTCTTAAACCAAGTGTTAGCGATGATTAAGTTACGCTCTGTGCAGAATTCTACCAGGCGGCTTCTTCTTTCAGTCCTTATCCAAAGTCCATGTTCACCCACTACTTTTCCTTCTCTTCTTTTTCCTACTACCGAATTCTAGTCCCCCATGACTATTAAATTTGCTTCTCCCTTAACCATCTGAATAATTTCTTTTATCTCATCATATATTTCTTCTATCTCTTCATCATCTGAAAAGCTAGTTTGCGAATAAACTTGGACTACCGTGGTAGGCGAGGACTTCGTGTCTCTCTTGGCTCCAAGAATGCGTTCACTATGCTGTTCGTAGTAGTTTATCCGCGTTCCCAGTTTTACCCCCATTTGATTTTGTATTTATAACCGGTATTCACCTGACCAGGAATCCTGTTCCTCCTGCCACCGAACTTAGCTAATTCCCCCTATAATCTATCCATTCCCATTTTTAAATTTTCTAATAACCTGCCCGATTAAGGGATCTGACATTCCTCGCTTCGAGCTGTCGAACTTCAATTCTGTTTCTCCTGATAACCACGTCCTCCTGAGTTGTTCTCGCCAGGAGATCCGAAGGGGGGACTACTTTACGTCCGGAATATTTTATCCAACATCACGCCATCATCATTTAACGATACAGTAAAGCTGCATGCCCTCGGGAAAAATTGCGACTGTAGTTTCAAAATGCCTCTGAGCACTATGGGACTTAACATCTGAAGTCATCATTCCCCTAGAACTTAGAATTACTTAAACCTAACTAACCTAAGGACATCCTGCCCGAGGCAGGATTCAAACCTGCTACCGTAGTGGTCGCGCGATTCCAGACTGAAGCGCCTAGAACCGCTCGGTCACTCCGGCAGGCAAGACTGTAATTTCCCCTTGCTTTCAGTCGTTCGCAGTACCACCAGAGCGATGCTGCTTTTGTTGCTGTTACATGGCCAATTTAATCAGTCATCCAGACTGTTGCTTCTGCATCTACTGGAAAGGCTGCTGCCCCACTTCAAGAGCCACACGTTTGTCTGGCCTCCCAACAGATACCACTCCGTTGTGGTTGCACTTACAGTTCAGCCATCCTTATCATCGCTGAGGCACGCAAGCTTCCCCACCAACGGTAAGGTCTATGGTTAAAAGGGGGGCATGGGGGGGGTATTCAGCAGTAGAGTAGCAAGTGAGCAGGGTTTATGAAAATGAAACATCAGTTTTGGCACGTCACTATTTCTGGATCTAACAAACACATGCAATGAATTTTGTTTCTTGATGAACGGGAAACGCAATAAAACATTTTTTTTCATACTCTTTCATCGGTGTTCATTATGCCCCCCTTGAGATGCACGGCGTATGTCAATGAGGAATTCAGATTGTTCCCACTCTGCAGTGAGCATGTCTTGAGTTAGAGCTTCCACAGCTGCTGCTATGCGATGTCTCATTTCTTTCATTGTTGTTGGTTACGAAGGTACATAAACAGAGTCTTTTATAAACCTCCACAAGAAATAATCACATACAGTCAAGTCCGGTGACCTTGGAGGCCAGTAATGTAAGGCTGAAACATTTGGTCTAGTGCGACCGATCCATTGTTCAGTAGTCCTTTGATTTTAAAATTCCCAAACTTTCGGATGCCATTGTTCATGCTATCGTCTAGTGTTCTGTGCTGTAGGACGATCCACACCATACATAGTACGAAAGTCACGCTGAACAGTTGTTACTGACCCGCACTACGCAAAACGTAGAACACAAAACGCTTTCTGTTGTCCCGACACCATTTTTGCTAGAACTGAAGTGGGCCCAAATTGCTGCTACTCAGCGGGAACCATGTACAACTCGAGAGATTACTCTTTCCAGTAGTACGTTGTCCACGCACATATCTCAAATAACACAATAGTTATGATTTCTTTTAAAAATCGGATGATTCTTTTTGATACACCCTGTATATCTAAAAGCACCGGATCACGTATATTTTAATTTGTTTAAAAATATCACTAAGTGTGAAAGTGTGATCATCTGAAATTCGAAGCTCATTAAATCAGAAAGAAAATTTTAGTCACTCAAATCCTAGTTCACGAAAGTAAGACCAAATATGAACTATGACGTTCTAATCTACTGAAGAATGAAGTGTCTACTGGCGGTATTTACAGTGAAATAATATACATACATCAAATGAATACCAACATTAACACTCAAAAATTTACTGATAATCTCAGTCTGCATGTGCCATTCGTTAGACAGCAGCATCAAATTATATCCATTTTTTTCTTAGCACATAAAATACACTCCTGGAAATGGAAAAAAGAACACATTGACACCGGTGTGTCAGACCCACCATACTTGCTCCGGACACTGCGAGAGGGCTGTACAAACAATGATCACACGCACGGCACAGCGGACACACCAGGAACCGCGGTGTTGGCCGTCGAATGGCGCTAGCTGCGCAGCATTTCTGCACCGCCGCCGTCAGTGTCAGCCAGTTTGCCGTGGCATACGGAGCTCCATCGCAGTCTTTAACACTGGTAGCATGCCGCGACAGCGTGGACGTGAACCGTATGTGCAGCTGACGGACTTTGAGCGAGGGCGTATAGTGGGCATGCGGGAGGCCGGGTGGACGTACCGCCGAATTGCTCAACACGTGGGGCGTGAGGTCTCCACAGTACATCGATGTTGTCGCCAGTGGTCGGCGGAAGGTGCACGTGCCCGTCGACCTGGGACCGGACCGCAGCGACGCACGGATGCACGCCAAGACCGTAGGATCCTACGCAGTGCCGTAGGGGACCGCACCGCCACTTCCCAGCAAATTAGGGACACTGTTGCTCCTGGGGTATCGGCGAGGACCATTCGCAACCGTCTCCACGAAGCTGGGCTACGGTCCCGCACACCGTTAGGCCGTCTTCCGCTCACGCCCCAACATCGTGCAGCCCACCTCCAGTGGTGTCGCGACAGGCGTGAATGGAGGGACGAATGGAGACGTGTCGTCTTCAGCGATGAGAGTCGCTTCTGCCTTGGTGCCAATTATGGTCGTATGCGTGTTTGGCGCCGTGCAGGTGAGCGCCACAATCAGGACTGCATACAACCGAGGCACACAGGGCCAACACCCGGCATCATGGTGTGGGGAGCGATCTCCTACACTGGCCGTACACCACTGGTGATCGTCGAGGGGACACTGAATAGTGCACGGTACATCCAAACCGTTATCGAACCCATCGTTCTACCATTCCTAGACCGGCAAGGGAACTTGCTGTTCCAACAGGACAATGCACGTCCGCATGTATCCCGTGCCACCCAACGTGCTCTAGGAGGTGTAAGTCAACTACCCTGGCCAGCAAGATCTCCGGATCTGTCCCCCATTGAGCATGTTTGGGACTGGATGAAGCGTTGTCTCACGCGGTCTGCACGTCCAGCACGAACGCTGGTCCAACTGAGGCGCCAGGTGGAAATGGCATGGCAAGCCGTTCCACAGGACTACATCCAGCATCTCTACGATCGTTTCCATGGGAGAATAGCAGCCTGCATTGCTGCGAAAGGTGGATATACACTGTACTAGTGCCGACATTGTGCATGCTCTGTTGCCTGTGTCTATGTGCCTGTGTTTCTGTCAGTGTGATCATGTGATGTATCTGACCCCAGGAATGTGCCAATAAAGTTTCCCCTTCCTGGGACAATGAATTCACGGTGTTCTTATTTCAATTTCCAGGAGTGTAGTTATTAATTCTTTTAAATACAATAGTAGTATCTACAGCATAATCTTCCCAGTGAGTTTACAATATCATATCACCATCACCATATGGAAAAAATTAATTGTGCTCTACTGATTGGCGTTCAGAGTACCTACAATTTCGTGCACAGTTATTAAATAAGTGAAGCGAATGATTTCATTTCAAATCATTAAAAGCATATTAGCACCGCAATGAAAGCAAAAAAAAAAAAAAAAGCATCACCAACACGCACAAATTCTAGTTAGAAACATTTTCCTGTGGAAAGGAGCATACGGTAAAAATGGGAAAATTTGTGACACCTTTACGAATTTTTGTAACACAGCTTTACACAGTTATGAACTGCAAGATTTAGTTTCCACATATTTGGATTTTTATAATCTTATCCTTTTATTTTGATGACAGTAAGGCTTTTATGGATAATGGAATACTGAGAAAATGGAATATGGATTATCAAAAAGCTTCCCCCCATCCCCCCTCTCCTCCCAAGATCAGGACAAATCAAGCCAAAGCCTAAGGCAGAGAAAGCAGAATTAAATTCAAAAGTAAAAAATATGTGCTGACCTAGTGTTACTTTTTGTGACATAGCTATTTTATTTATTATCTATTTTTTGAGTCTTACGAGTTTCTGTTTTATCAGTGCATAGAATAATATTCATCATGAAGTTTCCTATTTGCAAAGATTTATTCTTCTAATTTTCTTAAAATCCAAACAATTATAGACCTATCCTCATTTAAGCAAAATAAGAAAGAGAAAAATGACTAAACTGCATTAAATAAGGTAATTATTCTAGACTTTTACGTATCTTTTCAGTAGAAGCACTTATAAAAAAATACAACATACCAAAGCACATACATTGAACAAGATATCCGTTAAGCAAGCTGATTAGTTAGAAATGCTAAACATTTACCTACTGGTTCGGTGAAATAATAAAAAAACCGAGTCGTTGCACATTTAATAGAATATTCTGAGCAACTTTATATTGTACACAGACCTATCACTTTAGTGTGATCACCACCCATATTCGACATCAACGTGCAGTAACCATTCACAGACGGCAGCACTAGCAGTGGAGAGAATATCAAGTGTGTCGGGGGAGGCGGAAAACAGTGCAGTCGTTGTCGTAACACAGATACGGAGTTATATATCTGACGTCCAAAAAGGCATTATCGTTGCCTTTCGGGCAAAGGGCAGAAGCGTTTTCGAAATGACAAAGTTTGTAATCTTTTCACGTGCCGCCGTGGTCAAAGAGCTGAAAGGGGACAACGACGCCAGCAGAGATTTGGGCGGACGAATGGAAGTGCAACTGTAGAGCGGCTGACCGCCCGCATGAAACAAGGAACTACCAACGATGTCTCCCCTACGACTCTTCAGCGAACTTTGCAGAGCATAGGCCTCTGCAGCAGCTGCCTGATCCATGGACCCATGTTTATCTTCAGATAAATCACTTTTTATGCTCCACTGTACGAGTGACTATTGCCGTCTATGGGGCGAACCGTCTGGAAGGAAACATCCTTCAACACTCGTCAGATGGATCCAAGCTGGGGCAGGGAGTGTTACGGCCTGGGGAATATTTTCTTGACATTCAGTGGGTGAATTAGGCATTCTGAAAGGCACAATGGATCAACAAAAACATATTCTGACGTTGGGGACTATGTCCACTCCTACATGCAGTTCCTTTTTCTTCGCAGTGGCATCTACCGCAGCAGGATAACGCCATGTGTCGCAAAGCCTGCAGTGTACACGTGTGGTTCGAAGAGGCACCAAGACGAGTTCACTGTAACCCCCCCCCCTCCCTGGCCGCAAATCTCCCCTGATTAATATTCAGTTGAGAATCTGTGGGACACCTCGATCGGGCTGTTCACGCGTCTGATCCTCAACTGATAAACTCAACACAGCTGACAACGGCGCTAGAGATGGCAGGGTTTCACGTCCTTCCAGAAGCTCATTGACTCTCTTCCTGCATCTCCGCACAGCAAAAGTTGGTTAATCAGGCTTTTGACAGATGGTCATTAATGTGACTGGACTGTGTATTTAGAAGAAAATGTATAATGAGAATTAAAATTTTTTCTTAAGTTACTAAACTATTGGTAAATGTCCCTCATTTCATTAAAAAGACTTGTTTACCACAATTTCAATTATAACACTTGTTTCTGCTGGTATGTTTGCTGTGATCAGTTTGTCCTACAATGTGCGGTGATAACTTTTTTCATTAATTGCTGCTAACATTTTTTGTGATATTTAACTATTATGCAGAATATTCCATACATGCAACTATTTATCAACTTAATCTCCATTATGTAGTACTTGAACGTCTTCGGCAGTAGCAGAAAGACTCCATACGTACAAACACGTATCCCCCATCTGTAAACTCAATGAACATTGACCCGCTAAAGTGCAATTTTTGTACATCTACATTTACATTTATACTCTGCAAGTCACCCAACGGTGTGTGGCGGAGGGCACTTTACGTGCCACTGTCATTACCTCCCTCTCCTGTTCCAGTCGCGTATGGTTCGCGGGAAGAAAGACTGCCGGAAAGCTTCCGTGCGCGCTCGAATCTCTCTAATTTTACATTCGTGATCTCCTCGCGAGGTATAAGTAGGGGGAAGCAATATATTCGATACCTCATCCAGAAACGCACCCTCTCGAAACTCGGACAGCAAGCTACACCGCGATGCAGAGCGCCTCTATTGCAGAGTCTGCCACTTGAGTTTGCTAAACATCTCCCTAACGCTATCACGCTTACCAAATAAACCTGTGACGAAACGCGCCGCTCTTCTTTGCATCTTCTCTATCTCCTCTGCCAACCAGACCTGGTACGGATCCCACACTGATGAGCAATACTCAAGCATAGGTTTAACGAGTGTTTTTTAAGCCACCTCCTTTGTTGATGGACTACATTTTCTAAGGACTCTCCCAATGAATCTCAACATGGCACGTGCCTTACCAACAATTACTTTTATATGATCATTCCACTTCAAATCGTTCCGTACGCATACTCCCAGATATTTTACTGAAGTAACTGCTGCAAGTGTTTGTTCCGCTATCATATAATCATACAATAAAGGATCCTTCTTTCTATGTATTCGCAATACATTACATTTGTCTATGTTAAGGGTCAGTTGCCACTTCCTGCACCAAGTGCCTATCCGCTGCAGATCGTCCTGCGTTTCGCTGCAATTTTCTAATACTGCAACTTCTCTGTATACTACAGCATCATCCGCGAAAAGCCGCATGGAACTTCCGACACTATCTAGTAGGTCATTTATGTATATTGTGAAAAGCAGCCGCGCGGGATTAGCCGAGAGGTCTTACGCGCTGCAATCATGGACTGTACAGCTGATCCCGGCGGAGCTCCGAGTCCTCCCTCGGGCATGGGTATGTGTGTTTGTCCTTGGATAATTTAGGTTAACTAGTGTGTAAGCTTAGAGACTGATGACCTTAGCAGTTAAGTCCCATAAGACTTCACACACATTTGAACATTTTTGTGAAAAGCAATGGTCCCATAACACTCACCTGTGGCACGCCAGAGGTTACTTGAACGTCTGTAGACGTCTCTCCATTGAGAACAACATGCTGTGTTCTGTTTGCTAAAAACTCTTCAATCCAGACACACAGCTGGTCTGATATTCAGTAGGCTCTTACTTTGTTTATCAGGTGACAATGCGGAACTGTATCGAACGCCTTCCGGAAGTCAAGGAAAATGGCATCTACCTGGGAGCCTGTATCTAATATTTTCTGGGTCTCATGAACAAATAAAGCGAGTTGGGTCTGACACGATCGCTGTTTCCGGAATCCATGTTGATTCCTAAAGACTAGATTCTGGGTTTCCAGAAATGATATGATACGCGAGCAAAAAAGATGTTCTAAAATTCTACAACAGATCGACGTCAGAGATATAGACCTATTGTTTTACGCATCTGCTCGACGACCCTTCTTGAAACCTGGAACTATCAGTGCTCTTTTCCAATCATTTGGAACCTTTCGTTCCTCTAGAGACTTGCGGTACACGGCTGTTAGAAGGGCGGGGGGGGGGGGGCAAGTTCTTTCGCGTACTCTGTGTAGAATCGTATTGGTATCCCGTCAGGTCCAGTGGACGTTCCCCTGTTGAGCGATTTCAGTTGCTATTCTATTCCTTGAACACTTATTTCGATGTCAGCCATTTCTTCGTTCGTGCGTGGATTTAGAGAAGGTACTGCAATGCGGTTTTCCTCTGTGAAACAGCGTTGGAAAAAGTTGTTTAGTATTTCAGCTTTACAGGTGTCATCCTCTGTTTCAATGCCATTATCATCCCAGAGTGTCTGGATTTTCTGTTTCGATCCACTTACTGATTTAACGTAAGACCAGAACTTCCTAGGATTTTCTGTCAAGTCGGTACATCGAATTTTACTATCGAACACACAGAACGCTTCACGCATAGCCCTCCTTACGCTAACTTTGACGTCGTTTAGCTTCAGTTTGTCTGTGAGGTTTTGGCTACGGTTAAATTTGCATTGAAGCTCTCTTTGCTTTCGCAGTAGTTTCCTAACTTTGTTGTTGAACCACGGTGGGTTTTTCCCGTGCTTCAGAGTTTTACTTGGCACGTCCTTGTCTAAAACGCATTTTACGATTGCCTTGAACTTTTTTCCATAAACACGCAACATTTTCAGTGGCGGAACAGAAATTTTCGTTTTGCTCTGTTAGGTAGTCTGAAATCTGCCTCCTATTACTCTTGCTAAACAGATAAACCTTCCTCCCTTTTTTTTATATTCCTATTTACTTCCATATTCAGGGATGCTGCAACGACCTTATGTTCACTGATTCCCTGTTTTGCGCTTACAAAGTCGAAAAGTTCGGGTCTGTTTGTTATCAGTAGGTCACTAATGGCTGCACTATGCAAGAATACACTATGAAGGAAGTGTAGAGGGCGTTGAAGTGAAGCTTTCGGTAACTGAGAGGGCCCTCATGTAAAATGAGAGTTCATAGTGCAATGAAACTTTGTGGAAACGTTTTAAGGACATGTGGAAGATAAGTAACGAGTAAAACTTTGAAAGAGACGTCCTAGGTTACAACTGTTGCTCAGCGCAGCGACTATCTGCAGTCCCGACAGTATGGAACCATACTAGAGGGACCATTTCACACTTGTGCTCCGAGCGAGTCGCGCAGTGGTAAGCACACTGGACTCCCATTCGGGAGGACGACGGTTCAATCCCGCCTCCGGACATCTTGATTTAGGTTTTCCGCGATTTCCCTCTCCAGGCAAATGCCGGGATGGCTCCTTTGATAGGGCACTGCCGACTTCCTTCCCTAATCTGATGAGACTGATGACCTAGCTGTTCGGTCTGCTCCCCCCGAACAACCCAATAATCCGTACTTGTGCGCAGCACTTTTCGAATGGTGAACTAAAGAGCGATCTGTTGTCGTGAAATAGGTCATGCACTGCTTGAAGATCACTCGCAGCGCCCAGCAATCTCAGGCATAACAAAAGTGGAACAATTGGCCGTCGGCCTCTCTCAGGAGCAAATCCAAAATCGGCAGTTAATTCCACCTTTTAATCATGTTCTTCAACCCCGGTGCAGAAAGAGGACCCCCTTATTCCTTTAACGCGTCGATGCTCGTGAAAGACAGCAACATTACTGGTGCTGTTTTGATAAAACAGCTGTACCACTAGTGCCCTGCTCACCTTGTCCAGACCCATGTTGAATGACTGTAACAATTGTGCGTAGTGATACTTATCTTTCAGCCCTACGTCGCCATATCAGTACCGGCGCCTAACGGCAACTCGTGACACTAACGCTCTTAACAACGTGAATACTGCAACGCATCCACCGTCTAAACATTATTTCTGTATAGTTGGCTTCGCATACGGTACATACTTTTCCACTTACACTGCTTCACGTGTTTAACTATAATCACCCTGCATGTTGAATGTGGACCTGGCCTACAACGTTTAAGAATATAATGCTCCAGTGCACTGTTGTCACTAAGTAATACCTAACGCACTAAGTTGCCGAGATTTACGGTGGATCACAACCTTACTGTAGCACTCTGCAGTCAATTTCTGGGTGTCAGCCTCTTGCACTTAACAGAATATTTCATTAAATAAGAAGATCAATTTCAGTTGATCTTCTTATTCAATGAGATATTCTGTTAAGAGAGTGATACCCAGAAATTAGAAATTAATCAAAACATTTAGCACACTCACAAAAAATTTTCCTATCAATAAACTGTATCAATAACAATAAACTGAAATTTACGCAGGGGCAAATTGACATAACCACTGCATCAACAAGAAATTACTCATCCCAATTAAGCTATTTACTGCAGGTTTTCAACTCACCAACTCCCATAAATAAATTTACAGGAATCTGAATCTCTTGTGTTATAAATATGAATGCATACACTGACGGAATTGAACCTGAAATATTTAAAAAGTGCAATTAGTAGAAATATTGGTCACTTGCTTAATTATCAGAAAAATCTACAAAAGGCATCCTGGTAGGGCAAACAGATGAAAACTACCATTACACATTCTAATTTTACCTGAGAGAATGGGAAGTTCTGCCTCTAATATTATCATGCTGTTAAAATTTTCTTTGGTATGTAATTTCACGCTGAATAATAAAAATCTGATCTGGCTACAGTAAATATATTATGTGTCAGGAACCAAATTCTCAGAGTGCAGCAAGACATACAAAGGGATCCTTCACTGAAATGTAAATTCTCGAAGTATTCACCACTGCATCAAGTTTCTTGACGTTCTCTGCTACTCCCGCTCACCTTGTTTGGCTGATAATTGTGTATAAAAGAAGAAAATACGGTATGTGCGAAATTTTAAGTACACTGTTCTCGCGTCTGATACAAGTATGAACATGGGATAAACGATCAAATGTGCAAATGAACATGAATATGCCTTAGATTGAAAAATAACTCCAGGATGACAATAATTCCTGAGAGATTCACTTCAGTTATTATTCAGAAAAAAGGTACGTTAATTCATGAACCCCACATACAAATGTTCCCCCATGGACCACGTGGGTGTACGGTAGCACACATTCACAAAAATTAGTAAAAATAGCTCTATGCACTCTAGAATCTCAGTCATACAATTTGCAGTGTAGGAAATTAACATGAAAGACGAGTTGTATCATGCGTTGACTCACTGAAAAATAGATATTGATCCTCGCATATTCAAAGATGCGATCTGCACGAAGACCTAACCTTGCCCACATGTATCAACAATTGGAAAAGCTCACTCTAGAACACCACTTGAAAAACAATGTAATATGGACCTACGCCAATGCAACGCAAGCAAGTATCTGTCTCACCAATAAACCCTAAACGCTGCAGCTTAGTAGAGCACATCTCAAGTAATCCACAGACAAAATTGTGGACTTCACAACTCGTCAGCAGACAATACGATATTCAACAGCGTCTAGTTCTCACCAAGTAAAAAAGAGAGTAGCTCTTATTCTGGACGCTGCTCGATAGAACTCCAGACTCATTATGCAGAAACCCGATTTTCTGATAAGATTCTACATTTGAAATACCACATTAAGGTAAGACTTCGAGTCATGCAAGCGGTTTACAACTCGCACACTGGTACGTAATATGAAATATCTGTATAACAGACGGATATCAAATTTTAAGGGAATGTAATATAACGAGATATTTTTAAGTCTGTCTATTGAGTATTAGTCATCAGTCTGCGACTCTTTCCAGGTTAGATTGACACAAGGGATGGAGATGATCCTAAGATTAGCGCCCCTTCTATCATTACCTCGTTCAAATATAGCGGCAGAGTTATCGATATCTTCAATTAACTGCAGGGGTAGATGCATTGGACACCACGGAGTGTTTTACTGTCGAAATATCGAGATTTTAAGTTCGAAGAAGAATTGAGGAACGGACAACATCCTTTCACACGCGCCTCGCGAGATGACGGCGCCGAGAAAGATAGGGAAATTAGAGATCATACGAATGTTTAGCAACAGTCCTTGTTACCGAGCACCATTTGCAACTGAAACAGGAGATCAGGAAATGGAAGAAATTGTAGTTATACTATAAGACACTACACTAGACGCCGTAAGTTGGCTTGTGGATTATAAACATAGAAATAAAACTGCGTATTTACGTTTTCAGTGCTTCATATAATAACACCTATAACTGAGCCGTCCATTTGAAAGGCACTTTTTAAATTTTTTTCTATTGTTTTAGAAGAAACGAATCTATTTCAAGAACTTATCAGCTACCGTAGCTCGTGCCAGTGTCGACATATTTTATAGTGCCAAAATCTCTTGTCTGGCAACAACTTCAATGTGGTCTCGGACTCACTGCTGACTGCACTACCTCAGATCGCCGGAGGAAGTGTTGGGCAGTGTCGCGTGCACGATTTAGCACCGTCTGACTGGCAGAGGATTACCCTAGCGTTAGCCGGAGCTGTGCAGTGCCATACGGCCGAAGCGAAACACAGCACAAGGCGTTGTGAACACGGTACTGGCCGGCATTATGTAGGACCCCAAGCACATGATGTATACCACTGCCAGTTGCCAGTCACATAGTAACCACTGGTTGATCCAGGAATATAATGGGATCCCATGGGCATAATTTAAGCAAAACGTTCCGTCTATGTTTAAAAGACCAAGCACTAACATAACCTGTTTCTATTCCCTTAAAAAAATGTCGCAGTAATTAGATATAGAGGCGAAAACCTTATTATTGGTGTACTCTACAGAATGGTCGGCGGAGAAGCAGCGTTATGAAGTCGAAGACAATCATTGCTGTTGTACACATGTGTGGCAGTTAAGTACATTATAAAGATCTCTAAATCTGCAAATGTGAACAATGCTATGAATGAATAGTGTCGCGTAAGTTATGGGGTCAGTATTATCTCTAGGGTTGATACAAATATTCACAACCGAAAATGTTACTATTTTCTCCATTTTTCTGCAAACACTCGTGCCGTATTTTGGAACCATAACTTATTGTATAGACAGTACCGTTATGTTTCCACCTGTTCTCAAGAATATGAATTGTTACATTCTTGAAGAAGCCCGAGAGTATTTCCCCTACATCATACATCTTACATAGCCGATGGACTAGTTTTGTCACTGCTGACTATACCCATGAATTCAGTACTTCTGACGGCATGTAATCTGGAGTACGGGATTTGCTCCCACGAATATGGTTCAATGGTCTGACAAATTCTTATCGGAGCGCCATTTCTTCCACCTCATCTTCATCTGATTCCTCTTTTCTTTGTGTAATATTATCTTCAACTTCGCTTCGTCACCTGGACCCGGCATGTTTCTTCCATACCTCGGTTTTTCCTTCTTTGCTCAGTACTGGTTTTCCCTGTGAGCTCTTAATATTCATACTGCTGCTTCTCTTTTCTCCAACGGTTTCTTAAATTTTACTGCAGGTGTTATCAATCCTTCCTACAGTCATTCATGCTTCATCAGCTTTAACTTACTCCTCTAACGCCGGCCGGGGTGGCCGAGCAGTTCTAGGCGCTACAGTCTGAAACCGCGCGACCGCTACGGTCGCAGATTCGAATCCTGCTTCGGGCATGGACATGTGTGATGTCCTTAGGTTTGTTACGTTTAAGGGGCTCCGGAAAGGCTCAAAATCATGAAAAGTTCAATTTTTACTTTTTTGCGTTTTCTGAATCTGAAGACTATTACCTTTTAATAGATATATAATTTATTCAATTCCGAATACTACAACTATTTTTAAATTTTTTTTGAAATGTGTTCTACATGGGCGTGACCCACTGTGGCGCTGTTAAACTGCTGTCAAATGGTGTTATTATTAACGTCCATGTTCATCAGGTACATTTTAGTGATGGGAGATAAAGTATGTGTTGTGGCTAACCTATTTTCAGAGACTTAGCAGCACCTGAACTGTTGAAAAAGTTTATTCACGGAAAAACTCAAAACCCCAATGAAAGTGTAAATAGTGTTATATGGTCGAGAATCCCCAAGACTGTATTTGTTGGAATAGAAACACTTCACTTTGGTGTGTATGATGCTGTTGCGACTTTCAATGATGGCAACATTGTAAGGTGCAAGGTATTTAGAAATATGGGAATGAAGATAGGTTCTAACTTGGTACGAGCGATGCTTGCTTTAGACAAGGAACGCCTTCGGGCTGCAGACAGGACTGTAAAGAGTCTAGAAATACAAGCAAGAGTAAACAGGAGGAGGAACAAGAGGAAGCTGGAGGAGGAATTTGCAGAGGATGAAGATAATCCATCCTATGGACCTGGAATGCACTAAAAAGTTAATCCAATCTTTGTCGCTCGATTCCCAAAACTTTTATTTTCTCATACTAATTACATGTTTTCTAAGGATCTTCCAAACATATTTGTTTCAAACTTTCAGTAAATGTTACACAGTACCTTCTGCATAATTTAACACAGCCTTTTTCCAAAAAAACTGTATATTTTTGAATATATAAATAAAAAATTGCAAAAAATGTTGTGAATTTTCATTGCAATTGAAAAAAATCATCTTTAATAACTGAAATAAAATTTTGTAAAATCCCTGTGTTAAGTTGTAGCCCATATTCCAATAAGTAATCTGTAAAAAGTTCAACTTCCTACCTCAAATACTTTGTGAGGAAAGATGTAATTTATAAGCGTTATTTTAACATTGCAAGTATAGGGCGTTCCGGAGCCCCTTAAGTAGTTCTAAGTCATAGGGGACTGATGACCTCAGAAGTTAAGACCCATAGTGCTCAGAGCCATTTGAACCGTTTTTCTCCTTTAACGATCCCTGATTTACCATTTTGCACTACATGTGTACTGTGCTTTTTAGATGACTGTATTCCCTATAAGCTGCTTCATTTGCTGCGTTTTCAGATTTTATCCTTTCGTCAGTTAAATTCAGTATTTCGTCTGGTACCCAAATGGTTCAAATGGCTCTGAGCACTATGGGACTAAACATCTGTGGTCATCAGTCCCTTAGAACTTAGAACTACTTAAACCTAACTAACCTAAGGACATCACACACATCCATGCCCGAGGCAGGATTCGAACCTGCGACCGTAGCAGTCGCGCGGTTCCGGACTGAGCACCTAGAACCGCTAGACCACCGCGGCCGCCTGTTATCCAAAATATACACATATTGGGCTTGTACTTTTGCCTAATTGATACTCTGCTTCCTTCATTATATCACTTCTGAATGCAACACATTCATCTTGCACTGTCTTCCCCTGTGTCAGTGACTTGTTCCGTAAAGCTATCTTTGACACTCCAAAAAACTACTGAATTTTTTTTTAGTTCCACATCCCATCTCCTTAATACCGTACTTTCTGCCTTTTCGTCAGGTTTAATCAGCATTTCATAACAAATAAATTATGGGAACAGCCCGCAACTGTCTCTGGAAATATTTTATTGTTTAAATTCTGTCTTCGAGATCTCTTTCTTACCATTACGTAATGAACGCGAAACCAGACTGCTTCCTGGTATAAGACTTTCTTTCGTGATCCTCAGGCTAATTTCTAGCAGCCATTAAATTGAACTCAGTGCCAAATTATTCTTGGTGGCCTCCCCTTTCATTATTAAACCGTTTTTAGTACTCATACTATTTTTCCTTCTGTTCGTTTTCCTACCACCGAGTTGCAGTCCCCTACCACAATTACACTGTAGTCTCCGTTCACTGTTTGAATAATGCCTTTTATCGCAACATACATTCCCTGAATTTCTTCGTGATGTTAAATTTTTATTTATTTTGGCTACAATATCGAATTCATGCGTTCACTACGGTTTTGAAGGTAGCTTCTCTACATTTCTTCTTTTATATTCATTATTTCATTTAGTCCTCCATTATTAGTATTTGGTGCCGGCCGTAGTAGTCGAGCGGTTCTAGGCGCTACACTCTGGAACCGCGCGACCGCTGCGGTCGCAGGTTCGAATCCTGCCTCGGACATGGATGTGTGTGATGTCCATAGGTTAGTTAGGTTTAAATACTTCTAAGTTCTAGGGGACTGATGACCTCAGATGTTAAGTCCCATAGTGCTCAGAGCCATTTGAACTTTTTTTTTTGTAACTAATGAAAAGGCTGCTGCTCATCTTCAGGAATCAGATGATAGTCTTGCCTCTTCACAGACACACGTCCAAAAACATCGTAGCGGTACACAAGCCAACCTATCTCAGTAATGTCCATAGTTCGTAGGAGGCTGACACAATATGTACAGTATATATATGCTGCTATAAAGATCAACAAAAGTTGATAAATTTGAAAAATCTTTATTTTCCTGGAGATTTTTTGCTTTTTACAAAGACATTTGCAACACATAAAGCACACACATAAGTAGCATTGCAATCAAGTTGCACTTTCAGCGTAGAAGTAATTTGCTGCTTCCTTTAAGTATAGTGAGTATGCTTATCACTCGAAAACTTTGTTACATAGTGGATAGCAAAATTCATGAGCCAGAAATATACAAGTGCATTGACGGCCTGTCGTTGGAGTAAATATTTCTGTAGTACTGTGCATATAGAAGAGAGACAACTGGTGATGGGAGTAACTACAGCGGAGCAGCAAATACGTCGACAAATTGCTTGTAGGATTCTGTCTCTGGTTCTTTTGTCGAAGCGTGTTTGATGATTTTTCTGACGTTTCAACAGCACAAGTGGCTGGCATAGTGAAAGCTTCAACCTCCATTGGTAGTGGAGGACTGCGGCTACTAACAACAGAGCATTAAACTTTGACCATGTCATCCATTCGTGCTGGCGAAACGTCAGAAAAATCATCAAATAACGTTGGCCGAAGTACGCGAGGCAGAAAGCAACAGGAAATTTGTCAGCAAGTGGACATGAAATCATTAAATTTTTTTTAAGCATATACATCATTCCGCAATGGTAGAGCCCAAAGAAAAAGAATACCAGAAGATTCACTTGCAGGTCAGATATCTTTCACTCTGTGCACTTTGAAGGCTGCCTGTTACTTATCATTAACAATGAAAGAAGGGCAGCCTAGCCTTCTAAATCAGCTGTCATTTATTCATAACACGCTGATGTTGGTCTTCTCATGCTTTGGTGGAACTATTGTGCCTTAAATACATACCCGTTATTTAAATATTAGTTTAACGGTTTAGTAACTTTAGTATGGCTCCAGTTTCACCTACTATAACTCCACATTGAAAACCATGGAGCAACAGCCAGAGCCACCGGAAACAGTGGTAATGTGTGCGTGAGGTGTGCTTGCTTGTGTGAATGTGTGCATGATTTTCTTTATTTTCTGAAGAGGGCTTTGGACGAAAGCTCAGTGTGTAACAGTCTCTTCATTGTGCCTATCTGCAACACAACGTAAGTAGCAATGTATTCTTTTCATAATTCTTGAAGAATGAGGGTAGCTTTTCTTCAGACTCTTGCCTCATGATATTGCTTTAAAAATCCACTAGTTCTTGGTCTTCATGTACGAAGTTTAGTGTCATATATTAATTTGGTTATTAAGATTTAGGATTCTCTGTATACCCTGCGTCGCTGTTTTCTCTCAGATCCCAGTTTAAGTTCTCGTTATCCTCACACAAGGAATTTTTCCACAAGATTGAGTACTATGGCCAAAGGGATCTTGCTCCACTTTGATTCTCACCTCTCATCTGAAGATCATGTAGTGGCAGGGGCAAACATACGATATCATAAGTAATATTCACCTTCTGTGACGTCTTCATGCCCCTCCTCTCTTCCTAACCCCTCTCTCCTCCCTTTCCCCACCTTCTCCACCAGAGCGCAGAATTTTACTGGTTATTAAAACGAAACAGTCAGTCACACTTCAGTAACGTACCACCAATTAAAACAAAGCAGCCAGCATCCAGAACTTCCATCGTGATTATATTCAAAAGTATCTTAATGATATTAATTTACCGTCATTTCCTTAAGTATCTATATTACCCGATTTTTTTGCACCAGGTTAATAAATATCTTAATTATCTGATTTCATTACAAGAAATTAGGTAAGTATAAATACACACACACACACACACATATGACATTTATCTCCTGAATGTGCAGGTCAAGAAGCAGCGCTTGTGGGCGACCAGAATTCAGTGTCTGTACTAACCTAGAGTGAAGTTCAGTTAAATATTTCGACAAGAAATGCATTTCGGTCAAACTGGATTCACCAGAACATGACTGTCGACTCTCACTGAACAAAACATATGAAGCAATTCATTTTAGGTCCAATTGAGACTCTGCACAAAAAAAGTGACCAAATCTATTATTGTGCAAAACACGTTTGGGCTAAGGTGCTATGCTATGCGGCAAACCACGTAAATAAATAGACAGTCTGAATTACTTTCTGTAACTGTCAGCTACTGGCACTGGTAGGCACCACTTTATGGCGTAAGAAGACGTCGCAACAAGACTTTTAACTCGTTATATCAATTAAAACTCACATTTTCGTAATATGCAAATATAACTTCATAATGCTCTGAGTATGAGGTGTTAACACAAAAATGACAAAACAAAATTATTAAAAAAGTTTCCAAACAAAGCTCGCCAGTTTGAAAACACGATATTTGCAAAAAAATTAAGTTTGTTGTCTAATAAGCTAATTATTTGAGTATAAACACACACACACATGTTTATTATCACAGTACACAAGTATAATTACAGATCTCCGATCACCAATGAAATTTCGACTATGCACCAAAATAAAATTATTTTCCAAAATGCTGAAAGTTTCGAGTACAAACCGTAAGTGGCACTACTGTCATAAATTAATTTTTCTGTAACATAAAATTAATACATGAGGCTTGCATAAGAACATTGCTGATATAACGTTCAGGTTAAGCACCATTTGTCAGTGACTCAAGATTGATACCTATATGACACTTCGTAAGGCACAATAAACTCTGAAATCAGATATTTCCACATCCAAACTGACATTTTAAAATACGCGTGTTTGACCTTCATTTATAAAAAAAAACAATAGGGTAGCATATAACGTCTAAATAACAAATATTATGTGCATACGATCTAAACGACTGCTTCCTTTTTCGATAAACTATAGTCACAACATCACCCTGTGGGTTGAGAACTGTGCAGGATGGTTCTTCGATTCCTTCAGATTCTTGACTTTCTCTAGAGAAAATGCCGACATTTACTTGCTCTATTCATCCCACAAATTCTGACAACATAATCATACGTTTTCTACTAACCAAAACACGATTCAGAATTATGTAGACTTTAAAACTGAACTTTTACTTACTGAAGCAGAAATACAAATTTGCTTTCCAGGTATGTAAATTAATACAACAAAATATACATTCCCACATACTGAGAAAGTTTGAAGAAAGGAAATTCATCACTACATCCAATGTTTGTAATAGAGTCCAACATGACGGGACAGAACTTTCTACACAGTTTCGTTTGTGTCGGCTCCACTCTTTCCATTCCTAACACTTTACAGTGCCATGTGTTAAAGATACTAAAATACGTAAAGGTTAGTTCCACAACATAACAAAACACCTGTGGGCGCTACTGATGATCTATGTTTTAAGATCTTTTAGCTAACACCCACAGCCCATACCCCCCACCAGCTCGCCCGCATCTCGTGGTCGTGCGGTAGCGTTCTCGCTTCCCACGCCCGGGTTCCCGGGTTCGATTCCCGGCGGGGTCAGGGATTTTCTCTGCCTCGTGATGGCTGAGTGTTGTGTGCTGTCCTTAGGTTAGTTAGGTTTAAGTAGTTCTAAGTTCTAGGGGACTCATGACCATAGATGTTAAGTCCCATAGTGCTCAGAGCCATTTGAACCCCCACCAGCTACTTGTGTGACAATTCGTTTTTAAGATCCAGTAACTGACACCATTGCACATGCACATCATAGCCACTAGTGTTCAGATACAGTTTTATGATATACTAGCTAATATCCACTGCACATACACAGTGTGCTATGGGCTATTATACTGTTTTACAGTACAACTACTGACACCCACTGCACATAAACACTGTCTGCTACTAGTTTAAATATAGTTTTAAGGTACAGTAACTGAAGTCCAATGCATATACACAGATTGTGGTGTTATAATACTATTTTTAAGACACTGTAACTGACATGTACCATCAGGTTAGGTTACTACTTCAGTTCTCAATGCCTATTTGTTTCTGTCAGCTACACTGCCTAGCCTGTTAAGAATATTATAGTCTTTCAGTTTTCCAATTGCCACATGAGTTAGGGAAACAGAAGGGAACAAAATTCCGAATTATAACACATTGACATGTATCAAGCTTTGGAAGCTGTAAAAAATGAGATGCCCATAACAAGTGTTAGTAAATTGTAGTTAGTTTCCAGAACGATCCTGACGTAAAAAAATTCTGGAAAATATCTATTTTAAAGAGATCTGGGCCCCTCCTGTGTGTTTGGTAAAGAATATGACGCTCAGCTAGTTTAGTATAGGCTGAAGATTCAAATGAATGGATTCCCTAGTAGTAGAAGTCAACTAACAATAGGTGTTCTCAAACCAGATGCTAAGTTCAATTTGGGTAGTCCATTAAAAGCTGCGAAAGCTGGCTAGAGGCGGAAAGAAAAGCTTTTCCAAGGACATCCCGACATTACACATAGAATTCCACAGCCGATAACTCAATCAACATACAGTGTTACTTATAAAATACCAAGGAGGGGGCATGTATGCAGTGTTGTGATGTCAAGAGCTTACAAAGAGCATTATGAAAACAAGGATCTGCTATTACAAACTTAATTAGTAAGACAATGTATAATGTACAAAAAATGGTAAAAAGTAATAACAAAGAATTAACACTATTGTGCTCTTACTTGTGTAAGTGTATATGGATAAATCAATAAACCATTTCTACAACAAAGCTTGTTGTTTTTTGATCACTTACCACTCCTCCTAATTACTGTAAACACAGAACGCAGAGCCCACATGTTCTGTGCAGAATTGGAGATGTGTGAAACACTTTGATACTGTTTCGCTGTAACAGGATGATATATGGGGAAATCCTTACAATTCTACTGTAACACAGTGTTCTATGGACGTTCAACATATCACGTAGGATTCACTCTGTTATAGCATAAGTTAGCATTATCAGCAAAAGATGACGAACATTTGTACTACCAAGTAAAGTTAATAGCCTAGGCCAGGTGTTACTGTACTGTTTGGTTCACAATGTTATCAGTTTTAGTCAAACTGAGACTAGTTTGTGACAAATTTTTACGTTGGTGTGACGTTATTTACATTGGTATAAAGGTCATATTATTTTCACCGACCAGTGCATTTTAAACTGTAGCTGGATGGGCTGTAGTGCCTATGCATGTTTTGTAATGTTCCAGAACAAATCTTGACGTATTTTGATTTTCTTAATGCGTGATACAGAGCTGAAAATGAGCTCTTCAGCTAACATGTAAGTCATATTGCTAGTTCTGTCATGTGAGGTGCATTTGTTAGATGAGTAATACAGATCAATTATATGCGAAAACATTTAATTTGATGGTCGATTGTGCCTTTAAAATGTGGCACAGATATAAATCTTAAGTCATTTACAAGTGTTCCATAACTTGTGAGTTTCATCAACGCTGCCAATATGCTAGCCAACTGATATTTTAAATGTTACAGAACAATTAAGCTACAGCAGTAGCGATGAGTGCTTGCAGCCTAAATATTACATATTATAGGAGTCATAGATTTAGGAACCAGGTTTTAAATTGTAAGACATTTCCTGGGGCAGATGTGGATTCTGACCACAATGTATTGGTTATGAACTGCAGATTGAAACTGAAGAAACTGCAAAAAGGTGGGAATTTAAGGAGATGGGACCTGGATAAACTGAAAGAACCAGAGGTTGTAGAGAGTTTCAGGGAGAGCATAAGGGAACAATTGACAGGAATGGGGGAAAGAAATACAGTAGAAGAAGAATGGGTAGCTCTGAGGGATGAAGTAGTGAAGGCAGCAGAGGATCAAGTAGGTAAAAAGACGAGGGCTAATAGAAATCCATGGGTAACAGAAGAAATATTGAATTTAATTGATGAAAGGAGAAAATATAAAAATGCAGTAAATGAAGCAGGCAAAAAGGAATACAAACGTCTCAAAAATGATATCGACAGGAAGTGCAAAATGGCTAAGCAGGGATGGCTAGAGGACAAATGTAAGGATGTAGAGGCTTGTCTCACTAGGGGTAAGATAGATACTGCCTACAGGAAAATTAAAGAGACCTTTGGAGAGAAGAGAACCACTTGTATGAATATCAAGAGCTCAGATGGCAACCCAGTTCTAAGCAAAGAAGGGAAGGCAGAAAGGTGGAAGGAGTATATAGAGGGTTTATACAAGGGCGATGTACTTGAGGACAATATTATGGAAATGGAAGAGGATGTAGATGAAGACGAAATGGCAGATAAGATACTGCGTGAAGAGTTTGACAGAGCACTGAAAGACCTGAGTCGAAACAAGGCCCCGGGAGTAGACAACATTCCATTTGAACTACTGATGGCCTCGGGAGAGCCAGTCATGACAAAACTCTACCATCTGGTGAGCACGATGTATGAGACAGGCGAAATACCCTCAGACTTGAAGAAGAATATAATAATTCCAATCCCAAAGAAAGCAGGTGTTGACAGATGTGAAAATTACCGAACTATCAGTTTAATAAGTCACAGCTGCAAAATACTAAAGCGAATTCTTTACAGACGAATGGAAAAACTGGTAGAAGCCGACCTCGGGGAAGATCAGTTTGGATTCCGTAGAAATGTTGGAACACGTGAGGCAATACTGACCTTACGACTTATTTTAGAAGAAAGATTAAGAAAAGGCAAACCTACGTTTCTAGCATTTGTAGACTTAGAGAAAGCTTTTGACAATGTTAACTGGAATACTCTCTTTCAAATTCTGAAGGTGGCAGGGGTAAAATACAGGGAGCGAAAGGCTATTTACAGTTTGTACAGAAACCAGATGGCAGTTATAAGAGTCGAGGGGCATGAAAGGGAAGCAGTGGTTGGGAAAGGAGTAAGACAGGGTTGTAGCCTCTCCCCGATGTTATTCAATCTGTATATTGAGCAAGCAGTAAAGGAAACAAATTAAAAATTCGGAGTTGGTATTAAAATTCATGGAGAAGAAGTAAAAACTTTGAGGTTCGCCGATGATATTGTAATTCTGTCAGAGACAGCAAAGGACTTGGAAGAGCAGTTGAACGGAATGGACAGTGTCTTGAAAGGAGGATATAAGATGAACATCAACAAAAGCAAAACGAGGATAATGGAATGTAGTCAAATTAAGTCGGGTGATGCTGAGGGAATTAGATTAGGAAATGAGACACTTAAAGTAGTAAAGGAGTTTTGCTATTTAGGGAGTAAAATAACCGATGATGGTCGAAGTAGAGAGGATATCAAATGTAGACTGGCAATGGCAAGGAAAGCGTTTCTCAAGAAGAGGAATTTGTTAACATCGAGTATAGATTTAAGTGTCAGGAAGTCGTTTCTGAAAGTATTTGTATGAAGTGTAGCCATGTATGGAAGTGAAACATGGACGATAACTAGTTTGGACAAGAAGAGAATAGAAGCTTTCGAAATGTGGTGCTACAGAAGAATGCTGAAGATAAGGTGGGTAGATCACGTAACTAATGAGGAGGTATTGAATAGGATTGGGGAGAAGAGAAGTTTGTGGCACAACTTGACTAGAAGAAGGGATCGGTTGGTAGGACATGTTTTGAGGCATCAAGGGATCACAAATTTAGCATTGGAGGGCAGTGTGGAGGGTAAAAATCGTAGAGGGAGACCAAGAGATGAATACACTAAGCAGATTCAGAAGGATGTAGGTTGCAGTAGATACTGGGAGATGAAGAAGCTTGCACAGGATAGAGTAGCATGGAGAGCTGCATCAAACCAGTCTCAGGACTGAAGCCCACAACAACAACATAGGAGTCAGACGACTTTTTGCACAAATTTGAATTCTCGTTTGCGACGAAAGTTTCTAATTATAATTGTGTTTTACAATAAGCAACTGCATGCGTTTTTTACTCTAAAGTGTTATGTCTTTTGATAGTTAAATTTAGTTTGATGCATTGATCATATTTTCGAGTTATCAAACTTCACCCTTTGTGATGAAGCTTGTCCCATGAAAGTCTTTGGCCATACTCGGTGTTTATACCTAGTTTTCGGTGAATTATGAAGTTTTTAAGTATTACAAACAATGCAAATTAAGTGATGCAAACCTCTTTGCCCCATAAAATGGTACTTGGTCATTTCGTCTATATTTGGCTATGCTGAATGTTTGAATTTCAGATTTGGAGTATTTCTGTTTGGTTTTGGTATTATTGCTGGTTGATGATGGAAACGAAAGGAAATACAATCCGCAAACGTTTTATAGTGAGTTGGCACCATAGTTGTAAAAGGTAGATTTGTCAGCCTTTTTCAAAAGTTAGTTTTATACACAGCTTCAAACAAGATCGAATTTAATCATGTAAGAAAAAGCAATATTAGCCTGACAAAAACATCGATTATAGGGTATAAATCGCACTCTCAGAGGTGGAAAATTTCCGAAATATTTTTAAAAGTCAGGTGACCGGAGTTCATATTACGTCTACTATCAAAATGACAAAATCTTGGCGTATTTACTCGGGGAATTAGCACTGTGGCACTTAATTCTGGGTTCACAGTCATTTTTTAGGTTTCAGGTGAGCCTTCGTACGAAAATTTTTGACACTTGACTCATCCAGTACTTGACAGTTATAGAAGCGTAGTTCAGACTGCCCACTTGTTTGAGTACTTGCCTGTTAAGTATAATATTTCAGCCAACTTGTGCTGCACATAGTTATAGGTTTGGTCAGTTTCGTTTTGCTACTTACCTCCTTTAGTACTAAGAAAAGAAGTGTCAACTGCATGCTTAGGTTGTTATTTTTAGCTATATATGTATTTTCATAACTCCCATGTGGAATTAGCATTGTGGCATTTAATTTGAGAGTTCACTGTCATGATTTAGGCGATAAACATTAGTTGTACCCACTGTCACTGACAGTTATAGAACAGTAATCAACGAATTTATGACTATGTATTTGTTTGTGTGCCTTTGCGCCTAGCGTAATGTATTAGCCACATCAGTTTTGTACAGTTTTCTTAGGTCA
Source organism: Schistocerca cancellata (assembly GCF_023864275.1). Classification (NCBI taxonomy): domain Eukaryota; kingdom Metazoa; phylum Arthropoda; class Insecta; order Orthoptera; family Acrididae; genus Schistocerca; species Schistocerca cancellata. The sequence continues at coordinate 388,276,459 of NC_064629.1, read as the reverse complement.
GTTCGTTATTGTGCCCAGCCTCAGTTACGCCTAAAATGAAATGCCAGTTACTACTGTATTGCCTGCTTCTTGTGTTTTGTACATAAATAGAACAATTTAGGCATCAAACGGCATTCAGACATTTATTTTTGTAGTCAATAGTTGAGGGAAATGTGTTTCTGGACGTGTAAATAATCAGTTGTGCTTTATACCCATTGTTGTTGTATTGAAACGAAACAATGGCCTCTGTCATGTACTGCTTTACCACTAAATCCATGATGTATACTTTGTGTATGTGTGTGTGTGTGTGTGTGTGTGTATGTGTGCATTTTTGTGTGTCCGTGGTTGTGGATGTGTGCATAACCTTACATAATTTTTTGATAAATAAATCATATTGTTTGGATACTGCTTATCATTGCTCAAATTTCAGGTTGTTCAGATACTTTTGAACATGACAAAACCTTAAGAACTTTCAGATGCTTTTGAACATGATCCAAAATCGATAACGTTCAGATACTTTCAAAAATCGCCAAGATGGCGGTTCAGGAGGCTACATAGTGACTGGCTGTGTCGTTTTAATGGCTGGTAAAATCCTGGGCTCCGACTGAAGGAAAGGGGAAAGGAAACTAAGCGAGAGGGGTCGGGTGGTGGAGAGATCCATGATGACATCATAGAAATTCGGTATGGCTTTTGACGTCAAGCATCTGGCCTGCTTCTGTGTAGCTTCCAGGTGATGGTTGAAGGTCAAAGTTGTCCAGGTCCCGCACAGCAGTACTACTTTACTGATATCACTGTAGAGATAGAGTAGACCTATAGTGTTTGTAAACCCTCATCGCCCGTTTTGGAAAGACCTTGTCGCTCCTGCTGTGGAGGGCGAGTTGCCACTGTTGTTACGGCGGGCCGAGTTTGTGAGTTCGCGAAACGGCTTCAGATGCAGTACACCGCTAAGACAATTTCTCCCTGTCACTATTACACAGCTATGCCACAGGGTCAGGTAACATTATAGGAGAGCGAAGGTTCTACAACATTCCCACAAGTTAGCAACAATGTGACGCAAATGAGTTAGAACGTTTACTTATCTTTGTGACTAGTTGCCTAATAAAGTTCAAATGGTTCAAATGGCTCTAACGACTATGGGACTTAACATCTGAGGTCATCAGTCCCCTAGACATAGAACTATGCAAACCTAACTAACCTAAGGACATCACACATATCCATGCCCGAGGCAGGATTCGAACTTGCGACCGTAGCAGCCTCGTGGTTCCGGACTGAAGCGCCTAGAACCGCTCGGCTACACGCGGCCGGCCCGTAATAAAGTCTGCAGCACTGCTTGTAATACATCTCAATAAAGGCCCTCAATGTCTAAGTGCAGATAATCGTAGGTAAACTTCACAGTCAATAGAAAATGTAATTTACAACAACTGTCTATTCATTTCTAAGAGTTCACTAAACGACATTCCCTGTCTGTTAGCCCTGGACGATGATCTATAATCAAGTGGGCGAGAGCTGCTCTTCTTTCTTCCGAGTAGGCTTCTGTCCGTTGTCGTCCAGTCATTAGCGGATTGTACCCTGCCGGGAACTGGCAAAGGTGAAGTCGATATTTTCGCCCTCACCGTCGCCTGTGGCGCTGGTGGAACTCTCGCAAGCGGCGAGTCTCTATGGCAGTGGCACTAGCTGGCTGTTTTGCGCCTGTCGTGATTTTGCCCTGGCTGCATCTCGTTCGGACGACACAGCGTAGTGCAGTGACAATGATGTTTTCTCTTGGAGTTTAAAAAAAATGATTAGTAAAACGAGCTAGTTTCATTACAGTCGACGCAATTAAAATAGGACATTTTGACGTCATGAGCATCTACAATACTGTTTGTAATCCGAAACAGCATTTTAACATGAACATACGTGCACAAATTAAAAATTGCGTGCTAATCAGTACGTAGCTCTCCAGTATTGGTGGAAACACATATAACACAAGCCAGCGGTTACCCAGGACTGAAAATACGTGTTCAGGGTGATGCAGCTAAGACAGACCACCGAGGTGTGGTTTTCGCAAGTTTTAGAGGACAATACGCCGAATTTCCTTACGTTCACATATAATATTTGTCATTTATAGTAGTTGAACTACGAGAATGGCTTTGTTTTTCTCTAATGGGATTATACATGTTTCCTGCGGTATTTGCAAAAGATCTAGCAGTTACATATGGACATTTCCGCAAACTCTGTCTTCTGAACATATCTTCATTTCTTCACTGATTCCCTTTTGTTCTCTTTTCGGTCCACTACCATACAAAGCTGTGCTCCAAGCGCACATTCTCAGACGTCTTTTCCCTCAAACTAAGACGTAGTTTTCCGGTTCAGTTTCTATCCATATTCAACAGGGTGGTCATCAGTGAATCTTCTGTCTGATATCCTTTAATGGATAGACAGCTATATCTGCCCTCAAAAACATTCTTCGTCCCTTTAGCTTTAGATACGCGAAGATTCCAAGACAAAATCGTTTATTGGTTGGGGCGCAAGGCGTTCTAACATTCCACACCCATTTTATCAATTATCTTTTTTCTTAACTGTCGTTTTTGCTTTGGCATTATCTCCGTGCCACAGACAGGAGCAGCAATAGATTTGTCGTAATTGTTATATATAGTTGTAAGGTGATTCATTTTTTTTTAAATTTAGAGAGCGGGTTTGGATTGCGGGGGGGGGGCGGGTCTCAAAGCATGCGACAGTAATTTACAGGGGATACTAACAATCGTAACCATACACCAAGTTCAAGAGAACCTACAGAAAATTTCACTTGTAATCAGGGTTCAAATTTTATTTATAAGGAGATAAAAAAGGTATGTAAGTGGACTCACTCAAAATTTAGAGGAAGGATAGGGACATTTGATGTGATTACTTTAAGGGATGGCAAATCCAGAAGTTATTGAGAGCTTAAAATACGTAAGGAGCAAATTATGAAGAAATGTTTGAAGATTGGTCCACTAAGGAAAACAGGGAAGAAGCTGATGCTACGAAAATTTAAAAAAAGGAGAAAGCAATGTACTATTCAGGTGGACAGTTTTAGTTCACAGAAGCATTCGTGAAATCTCTAAGCCGATTTTCTCAGTTCACATGTTTACAAAATCTCTTTCATAGGAACTTTTTTTATGTAACACACGAATGGTGTTGGAATTTTCAGAGGAAAATCTGCTTCTGGTGTCCTACAATGTTCATTACAATTTTTGCTGAAGGTGAGATATTTGAAAACCAGTTATTCATCCAAGTGTGTGTCTTTCTCCTCCTTCTATGTGTATTTCTTCACACAGTAAAATTACAACTCTTCACACAGTATACTGTGCTGAGTTACCTCTTAAACTTCTTGATGATCAAAAATTAGACTGTACTCTAAATTTACTGTATCTGACTCTCCCTTTTATTTCCGTTCTTGCTTTTTCGACCTTATTAACTCAGGCACTTCTGCTTTTCCTTGTAGTCTTATTACAGTCCCTGTAGCTTACACCTTTTTATCTCGTGCGTCTAACACTATTATCACATTGTCGAACGCTTTTTGTTCTAGTTCGAAAAAAGCCTATGAACGTATCCTGACTTTTTTATTCCATTATGAAGACCAAAAGCCAAAGTGAAGTTATTTTTTCTTCTGTATATTATTCCCGCTCCTATGTTCTGATGGAATGTTGTCTATTCGATCCAGAGGTCTTTTCAAAAACTATCGGCCAGTTTCATCCTCAATGTACTCTTCGTTCTACCTCCTTCGCTGCCCCCCAAATATGAAATGCGGAGCAGCGAATATATTACAGACACAGGATTCGATTATGTGTAGGGGATGATAGATGGTGATTTAGAGGACTTGATGGAAATGGTAGAGGAAGGAGGAGATGACGCCTTCCTGAGATGTACTGAAGATGATGATGTGTCGGATGGGGAGTTGGAATATCTGGAGATTGAGGAGGAAGAGGACGCGGTGGTGTAGAGGGGGAAAAAAGCAGTACGTTTTACTCATGTTATTTTCAAATTTCCGCCCGGCATTTTCTGATTCAAAATGGTTCAAATGGCCCTGAGCACTATGGGACTTAACATGTGAGGTCATCAGTCCCCTAGAACTTAGAACTACTTAAACCTAACTAACCTATGGACACCATACACATCCATGCCCGAGGCTGGATTCGAACCAGCGACCGTATCGGTCGCGCGGTTCAGGTCTGTAGCGCCTAGAACCGCTCGGCCACCCCGGCCGGCCGGCATTCTCTATTATGTTCTTAAAATAAACCGCCGTGTCACATATCTCCGACCCATGCACTCGTTATCTGCAATGTTACAGGTATGCATCTTTCACTAGAAACATCCTTTTATTATTAATATATATTTTCGATCGAATAAGAAAAATAAAGCACTATAGTTAAAAATCTGTTTTTTCTCCCACTCAGAAAAGTCTATTCAATCTGTATCAGGGAATATAACCCATTCAGGTGTTGACAATACCCATGGCGTAACCATGTCGCATTTTTTTTTTTAAGATTTTGCGCTTCTGCACGCGTTGCGCGGCAGTCCGGGAGGCACGTCGCACGACGGGCGTCACAGGAGAGCTCGCATGAACCACTGAGAGCAGTAAGCTGACTTCAGCGTTGTATTTGCCATTTCCTAACCCAGAGGTTCGTTTAAACCATGTCATATCATCAGGCACACATATGTGTGGTGCTGTCTAGAACAGAAAACGCCGGCTGGGGTGGCCGAGGGGTTCTAGGCGCTTCAGTCTGGAACCGCGCAACCTCTACGATCGCAGGTTCGAATCCTGCCTCGGGCATGGATGTGTATGATGTCCTTAGGTTAGTTAGGTTTAAGAAGTTCGAAGTTCTAGGGGACTGATGACCTCAGATGTTAAGTCCCGTAGTGTTCAGAACCATTTGAACCATCTAGAATTGAAAACAAAACACTACCTCAGAACATAGTTCGCAACAAAATATAGTACACCTTTCTGTGTCTTAATATATCAAATATAAACAGATAGATACAGAGAATATATAGAAACCAGAGACACTATTTCGAACTGGGTCGGGTACAAGAATCTTTTTTTCCTTCTTATTCATGTAATCAGGTGAAATGACAGTGGTAAAATTATAAATAAATAGTAATTTAGGCTGAGGTTCGGGGCTGTGGGTTTGTTAGGCTTACATCCGTTACGTGCTACAACTAAGTAATTTTCTTTTTTAGTCTACTGAGTTAGACGAGTCAACCTCTGTTCATTTAGAAATACGCAAATTATTCATGTTATATATGAAAGCAATGTATGTGTAAGTTTTCTGATATAACTTAAACTAACTAAGCGTTGAAGCAATATATTTATTAGGCTTTAATGAATAATATGCAAGCAGATATACTTTTCATAATATAAACTGATATCTCCGTGTTTATTAAAAGAGAAGGCGTATCCCATACTTTAATTACAAACATATAATGAGAAAAAGAAAAAATACTATATGCTGATATCATGATGAACTCAGTAAATGATATAGCAACATAAAAAAAATTTTGATTCAGACTTAGCTACGCTACTTCTTCCACACCTACATACATAATCGGCAAGGCACTTCACGGTGCATGGTGAAGGGTAGGAATTACCACTACTAGTCATTACCCTTCCTTTTCCACTCGCGAAGACGGCGAGGGAAAACAACTGTCTTGAAGACTTCGCACGAGCCCTAACTCCTCTCTTCTTATTTTCGTGCTCCTTACGCGAGATGTACGTTGGCGACAGTATAATGGATCCGCAGTTGATCTCAAATTCCGGTTCTCTAATTTTCCGCAATAGTGCCTCGGGAAATAAGCATCGTCTTTCCTCCAAGAATTATCATTTGAGTTCACGAATTGCAACCAGTTTCGGTGACTCAGTACACAATCTTCAGGCCTTAACTGACGCTGAGGGGTGAACTCCAATCGTATACACGATCCCATCTATGGTCAATATGTATGAACTGGCTTCCTTAGAATACTATAAAAGCGATGTTGTGTCTCCAACCATTGGCAGTTGACGGTTGCGGACACAACATCGCTTGTACAGTATGCTACGGAGGCCAGTTCATAGGTGTTGGCCACCGATGGGATCGTGTATACGATTGGAGTTCACCCCCTCAGCGTCAAAAAAAATTCAAATGGTTCTGAGCACTATGGGACTCAACTGCTGAGGTCATTAGTCCCCTAGAACTTAGAACTAGTTAAACCTAACTAACCTAAGGACATCACAAACGGCCATGCCCGAGGCAGGATTCGAACCTGCGACCACGGCGGTCTTGCGGTTCCAGACTGCTGCGCCTTTAACCGCACGGCCACTTCGGCCGGCCCCCCAGCGTCAATTAAGGCCTGAAGATGGTGTATTGAGTCCCTGAAAGGGTCTGCAATATAATAAAACATAAAAACGAATGCTGCAGGTGTTTCAATTTATTACGTAAGTGAACGGCTGAATTCCCTTGCTGATTGAACCTGTCGGAGAAAAATCTGGCGGTATCCTCAGAATTGCTTCGATGTCTTCTTTCAATATTTCCTGGTGAGAATCCTAAACACTGGAGCACTGTTCAAGGAAGTGTCGACTAGCCATTTGTAAACTGTATCCGTAATACAGTAGATGAGGTACCCCTCACTAAAAGTCTCCACAAAAATTCGAGCATTCGCCTTCCAGACTGAACCTGACGTGCTCATTCCATTCCACGTTACGCCTAGATATTTAATCGATGTTACAGTATCAAACATCACGTTGCTAAAGCTATATTCGTATATTACAGGATTATTTTTCCTATTCATCCGCATTAATTTACTTTTTTTTTTTTTTTTTTACATTTAGAGCTGGCTGCCATTCATGACACCAACAATTAATTCTGTCTAACTCATCTTCTATCCCATACATTCACTCAATAATGCCACTCTATAACACTCATGTCTGCTACTGCTATACCATAATCTCGAAACTGGAGGCAGTTTGCAAACAGAATTATTTTGTTAGAGTAATAATGATATAAAGCAACAGAACAGTGTTACCCTCTGAGAGGAATTTTGCTAGGTTGACCGTGTTGTACCTAACGGAAATGGCTTATCAGAAATGAAAATCAGAATTACGTAAATATTTGAACAGTAACAAACAAAATTTTGCCTATCTGCACTGTTTAACTGATAAAGAAAACGGTCGCCAGCCTAACTAGGCAAGAGAATGATTAACATTCTCGTTCAAGAAAATAGTTATTAGTAACTTTAATGGGTAAACACAACCTATACTTGGCCACACGCGAGTGCAATGAACTCTGACGCATACATATGTTTACGTTAAGATTGATGATAATAGTTAGAGCAGTAGAAAATATTTGCAAAATTATAAGAGATACAGAAACACACTATTACTTTCAGGGCTTAAAGAAATTATGGTTTTTATAATTAGTGGTCTTTCCGTTACTTGTTACCGAGCATTAACACAATAGACAAACTGTGGATCCTTTTATACTATTAATATGCACTTCTAATACACAAGAGAGACAAACACTTAGCAACATGAGTATATAACGTTTCACAACTGCAGCTTTCCACTTTTACTACAGTGAGACACAAATATATATGTAAGATACTGACTCACCTTCTGCGATTTACAACAGGCAGTAATGTGATCATTTACTAAGCAAAACTTTATAAGCCTCAGTCTTAAGAACTTTTAATTTGAAGTTGGCAACAACACATTAATAAGCAGTTTTACTAGGAAAATTATTTTCAGCAAGCATCATTAACTTTAACTCACTCTCTTGCCACATTAACTTTAACTTTCTCTTTACTATGTTCAAGAGGCATTAATTAAAAATAAAACTGGTTTTTAATGTTCTTTCAGTAGGGACACTCGGTAATCACTTTAGTTCAAACGGAGAGGAACCTGAGAGGTGTTATGATAAGGAAAAAATCAAGGTAGGTACTTAAATTCAGATATAAATTACCTTATATTTTAGCACACTAACACATCCATTAAGCTGATCCTTCACTGTACATCATTGTAGTATTCCGATGCAATGATTGCGCAATGTGGTGGCAACTGCATGTTGGTAGGTGGAATTGCAGGTAGAATTGCTGGACTCTGTCAATTCTTGGTGGCGATGATAGATACAAATTCCAGAATAGTTCCAGCTATTTATCCATCCATCCGAGGCATTGGAAAGTAGCAGACAAAGCCTCTCTCGGGAGCAGCACAATATGCATCTTTTACATGGCAGTGCACAGTTAGGTAGCTCGTTCCCGACTCGTAGCTCGTCCCCGACTCGTAGCTTGTCCCCGACTGACTATCAGTTCCACTTTTTCTACCTAGGCCAACCACAATTTGCGCGCGCTACACAGTTCCGTTCCCGAGGGGAACCACTACACCTTCTACATACAAACTAACTAAGAACCCTAAGTGAGGATCAGCAGTTTACATAACAGCAACCAAACACATTTTAAACAGAACATTTGCAGGTATTGATATTTCTACAAAAAATTATTCACACAGAAATTACAATTATATATAGTAAGTTTTGTTCCCTCCAAATGGGACAAAGAATTTAAATGACAGATATACTACATTGCAGAGAACCAAACCATGACATCAAAGTTTGTACAAAGAAATGAGTTTTATGTTATCGATTCAATCAAACAACATTTACAGAAGCTCAACGATGTAACATTAAACCAAAGCAAAAGGCAAAATAAATCAGTAGAGCATTAGAGTTATGGTGTTACAACAGCAATCAGCAAACTGCCATAAAATGCTGTTCACCTTGTCCACCAGATCATTTATGTACACGGAGAATAAGAGCCATCCTGTAACACTTCCTTCTGGTGTCTCCAAGGAACACTCGCCGTCGAGGACGACGTACTGGGTTGAGTACTTAAAAAGTCTTGAAGCCACTTGGACCTTGGTCGTCTGCAGTGGGGCACCGCAATACACGCTTTCCGGAAACTCAGGAATACGGAATCTTCCTGTTGCCCTCTATCCACGGTTCGCAAGATATCATGTGAGAAAACTGCAAGATGAAGTTAGGACGAGCAGTGCTTTCTAAATCCGAGTTTATTTACGGACAGAAGATTGCCTGTCTCAAGAAAATTTATTGTATACGAACAAATGAATGTGTCCAAGAACTCTGCAGCAAACCGATTTTAATGAGTTGGTTCTGTGATTATGTCAGTCCGTTCTTTCACCTTTTTTGCATACACATCTTTCTTACAAAACACCTGCGCTGTTTTCCAGTCGTTTGGGACTTTGCCCTGGGCGAGAGATTCACAATAAATGCAGGCTTCGTAAGTAAGGGAGCCGATGCCGTGGGGTACTCTCTGGAAAACAAAATTGGGGTTCCATCTGGAACTGGTGACTTACTCGTTTCCAGCACTTTAACCAGGGATAGTTATTCCTATGTCTTCCATTCGGGAGTCTCTGCGACGGTCAAACGATCGTCCTGCGTGAATGATTTCTTAAACGCGAAATTTAAAACTTCTGCTTGCCTTTTGCTGTCTGCTATTGCCAGACCAGACTAGTCAACGAGTGACTGGACAGAATCCTTCGAACCGCTCAGTGGTTTTACTTAGGACCAGAATTTTCTCGGATTCTCGGCAAGATCTTTTGCTAAGGCATGATGGTAGAAGTTGTTGCATGCTTCGCGCATTGATCTTCTTGCGGATTTACAAATTTCTTCTCACTTTCTCCTGTCGGTATTTGTGCGTTCTTCTTTGAACCGAGAGTGCTACAACTGCTTTTACCTCAGAATTTTCCGACTTCCCATCCTTAATCGACTTATTTCGCACGTATGTCTCCAGAGTGCGATTAACAGTCAGTTTGACCTCTGCCCCTAATTCCTCTGCGTCCGTCGAATTGGATATAAATAGTGTCCATTCATTGTCTAAGTAGGATGTTAACAACTACTTATCCATATCTGCTTTTTCTAGCAGAAATACTCTCCTAGTCTTCTTGATGTATTTGTTACTTTTAGTTACCATCGTCACTATGGTAACATCACGATCACTAATCCCTGTCTCTATTTGACACTGTTGATAAGGTCAGGCCTGTTTGTAGCTACGAGGTCTACAACATTTCCATTAAGTGGGGGCTGTAGAACTAGTTGTCAAAGGCAGTTCTCGGGAAACGAGGTAAAAGTACTCCACAAGGCTGTCTGTCGATACAACCTGCACTGAATCCATAGACATTCTAGTCTGTATTTGGTAGATAAAAGTCGCATCCAAATACTACAGCAGTGATCTTAGTGTTACCGCACTACTGAACGTACACAAGGCTTGCATGATTCTACGAGTGTTACGGGGAATCAGGTGGCCGGCGGAAACAGCCGATAATTAACCTATGGCGTCTAATCTGGCCTTTCGATGTACATTCCACGCCTCGCTGAATATTTCCGAGCTTTCTGCTTCGATTTTCAGCCTGCTCTCGGTGCCGAGACTAATTTCAGTGTGACAACTTTAGGTAGAGGGCAATAACTTCAAGAACTTAATTGCGAAGACTTCGAAAATTTACTGTTCAAAATTTGACTGTAGAAGTAACTCTACTTTGTACGTCCTGTGATTTAGTTCTCTGTGAATCCACTACATTTGATTCATCAGAGGCCCTCAAACTACTTCCTGGAGACAAAAAATAAATAAATAAAAAGCCATGTCTACTAAACAAGTACTGGTGGTGGTTAATGTTTAACGTCCCGTCGACAACGAGGTCATTAGAGACGGAGCGCAAGCTCGGGTTAGGAAAGGATTGGGAAGGAAATCGACCGTGCCCTTTCAAAGGAACCATCCCGGCATTTGCCTGAAACGATTTAGGGAAATCACGGAAAACCTAAATCCGGATGGCTGGAGACGGGATTGAACCGTCGTCCTGCCGAATGCGAGTCCAGTGTGCTAACCACAGACAAGTACTCTGCTACCAAAGTAGCTGCTTCCTTTGTGCAGTACAGCCCTAATTTGCCAAGGGAAGTCCTACAATTCTTCACTCCATTATGTAGACCTACAAATCTACAGTCAAGACCGTCACACAATCGACGGAGCCTTTGGTTGAGACCCTCGACTAGGCTTCAAATCAAAGAACCCCGATAGTTCCAGGAACGATGGTGCAGATCGTGAGCTTTGCTTGCACTCTGTACGCATGCCCAGCAAATGTCAGCAGTTGCTGACGATGGGATCAGATCCGAATTAGCAGATGTCATCAGCTCAGATGTGAGCCACAATATACGGATGACTGCACCCTTCACACTCGATGCCATAGGCAGGGCCTCCTTCACATCTCGGATGAGGCCCCCGGAGGATATATCGAATACACATTGGCTTTCTTTCCAACCCTGGACGCCATTTCCCTAAAGGGCTCCATTACACTCCTAACGTTGCAGCTACCGATAATTAGTAAAACCCTCCCCCAATGTGCTTTGTGAGACTGTGTTGAATGAATTACCTGTCCACTGAAAGGATGAACGGGCAAGGCCACACGGCCAGCCTCCACATTGACTTTTTCCACCTCGAGCGACGCTAGTGTGTTACAACCCGCAACTCAACCTGCGGTGAGTGTGAATCACCCGTGGCGGATACGTTGCAAGGTGCCTGTGGGGCAAAACAAGCGACACTTGAGTTGTCTCATGCGACGCACCAGATGCTCCTCCACCGCCACACGCAGAGGTAGCAGCCTCGAGACGGCTGACCATGGCCATAAGTGTTTTCAGTTGCTCACAATGTGCGGTCATCTCCTCCTGTGTCTGCACACAGCACGCACACATCGTATCCGTCCTACTGACTTAAGACTTAAACTATGAAACAAACAGAAAAAGCTAAATATGTGAGTTTCTGGTCTTCGGGAACTTCAACAACGGAGGCTGAACTGTGGTCAACCCTTAATGGCGGTCCAGATGACTACTGCACTACACTTGACGAATATACACTGACTAAAACGCTGTATTACTTTTTTCAGATACAAAAAGATGCACTGAATTCATAACTTAAACTATGCAAGCACACAAAAACACTCAGAAATTTAGGAATTAAATTATGAACACAACATAAAATCTAAATATGTGACTTGCTAGTGTCCTTGTGCTTCGCTAACGAAGGCTGACGGCATCTTTACACACACATTCTAACTGAAGGGAGCAGAATAATCATAATAATTTTGCTTCTGTTTCAGAACATATAAGGAGCTTTCTTTTCTTGAAAGAGAGTGAAAGTGCATTTACAATGGAGATTTAGCTACATTCGTCTTTGGAATCCGCACCGCAGTGTAGCTCAGCATGTGAAGTGTAAGACACCAGAGTAGGTCACACTCAATATAGAACATAAGGTGCGAATTTGCCATTCTTTAGAGGTTGGCCGTTAGCTGTTAAGCAATGTCCTGCCAAACTAAGTGAGTTTAGATTCCCGTATGATGGTGTTGGAGAGGAAACTGTTTGCTTCCATTCTAGTTGGGGGTTGAGAGGCTGGGGAGAAACACATGGTCTATGGGTCAAACATGCTGTGCGGTTTTGCAAGTGCTTCGTCGTAATTGATTCAAGGGCTAGATATTTTGTGGATAACATTTGTCACAACAGCGATGCGAAAATTACTGTAAGGCAGTCATTAATGGTTGGCCGTTAGCTGTTAAGCAATGTCCTGACAAACTAAGTGAGGCGATTCCCTTATACCGGTGTAGGAGATCAAACTGCGTGCTTCCATTCTAGTGGGGAGCTGAGAGGCTGAAAACAGCATCAGAACGCCACATGACTATGGGAGCTTCCAGCAATGCCCACCTATGTAAAATACGTCTCCATTAAGAAGTATGAGTGATATGCATACTGTGTAGGCATATCACTGTGTTAAATGTGGACATCTGCTTCCCTCGTGTGCTGAGTGCCATAGAACTGTTTGAGATACTGTAAGAGCATTTTTGTGGTAATTACAACTGTTTTATTACACTCATTGTGGAAACGTCGTCTATTCTCAGGGAAACGTAACAATAAACACTTACATACAAGTACTGTAACTCCTTTTAAAATAAAGAAAAAACATAAGATGATCATTTTGTTCCTCCTTCGAAACCACCTGTTATAAAATGGTTCAAATGGCTCTAAGCACCATGGGACTTGACATCTGAGGCCATCAGTCCCCTAGACTTAGAACTACTTAAACTTAACTAACCTAAGGACATCATACACATCCATGCCCGAGGCAGGATTCGAACCTGCGGCCGTAGCAGCCGCGTGGTTCCGGATTGAAGCGCCTAGAACCACTCGGCCACCGCGGCCGGCCCCACCTGTTATATGGCAATATTTATGACATGTATGTAAGCCAAACCAATGCACTAATGGTGTTGTACACGCCTCGCATAATGTCATCAAACACACTTTTGTATATTAATAAAAGGGCATCCAGTAAGAAATGCATCATACTTTCTTCTTAGGGCAGGTTGGTTTTATACAGGATTCCAATACACCATATTATCCTCGACTCTTTTGGCTCCTAAACCCTGCTTTTCAACACAGTCTCCGTTCAGTGCGAAGGCCTTACGCCACCTTACTGGGACGGCCTGTATATCCACACGGTACCACTCTACAGGTCGACGTCGGAGCCAACTTTTTGCAGCGTTGACAACACCATACCCAATCATCCACATACTCCTGCCGACGGAGTGGCTATAAATGTGGTAAAATAGACAGAAAAGTAAGACAGAAAAAGAGACAATCTTCTAGACATTGAAGCAAGAAATGAGAGCTTGTTTGGACCCAAAGAAATATAGTTCAATAAGATGTAATAAATGAAACTATATGGTTAGAGAAACCTTTTCAAGTCACAAATACTCATTATGTATGTATGCGTACTGAATTAACGAAAAAGACCTGAAAAGCTCTCAGGAACCATACAGTTCCATTTGATTAAAGCACCTATGCCTGGGTTTCAGGCAGGATCCCCTGTTTCTTTCAATGCTGAAGTGCTATTACAATGCAGTTGGTGAGGCTCTTTAATGCTGTTCGAGTTTAGGGGGAATAGGAAGTGGGCTGAGTCGTGGATGGGAATTTTGACTGAGAAGGGAGGCGTGTTAGGGTAGTCCGTGCAGTCGTGTAAAATCACTGCACCAGGTTGGCGTATTGGTTAGTGCATTTGCCTAGTGAGCAGGAGACCAGACATATGTAAAAGTCTCAAATATATATATATATATATATATATATATATATATATATATATATATATATATATATATATATATATGAGACTTTTACATATGTCTGGAACCACAAAGGTTCATTTATTATATTCTATCGAGCGATATTTCCTCAGGTTCAAACTAACTCCCATGTCTTGCAGTCTGTGGGATTTGAGAGGTATATTGCGGCATGGGAGTGATCAGTAATAGATCATTGTTATTATTAGTACACATCACTCACAGAGCTACTGTCTACGGGATGGGTTTCAGGGAAATAAGACGTTTTTGTATGAAAATATTATTTATTATTGTTATTGATTTTTTAGGTACGTCAGTAAAAACCATACAATACATATTCACTGAGTCTCATTTTTCCTCCAAAGAGTGGTGATGGTGGGAACAGTTGTAGTGTACCACATGTCCTGGTTGTGTAATTTTCCTGTTGGGAAAAAGAAACAATGATATAATAAAACATGAAAACATTAATGATGACGATGATAATAATAATAATGATAATAATAATGGATAGAGAGAGCTACTTACTTTTCAGATGTGGGTAGGAGCCACTGTTCAGTTTACACAACTCATTTATATCAAAAGGGATAGCCCACGTATCCACACACATATTCTTCCCTTGTTTGCTAGGTAATCCGAATAAAAAGTCACCATCATTTCTTTCCATTCTCAATACGCTCACTGCGGCCTCTTGCGTGCTGGAAGAGGTAGATTAGGTGGAGATTTCTAAAAGGGTACCGGTATACAATTCCGGCTAATGGAGCTCATTGTCTCAGGAAGCCTTAGCACATAATCCATCTTAATACCTATCTGCTGCATTGCAATTATTTTCTGAGCAAATTCCTGCTCATACGTATCTTGATTACTGGGTAATCCGAATAAACCGTCATACGCTCCTCCATTATCATATATTTCCTGTCCTGATTTAGACTACTGTTAATTACATTCCTGTGATGAATTATTGAAGGAAATACACTTGTTAAAGTCTTCTCCACCCAACACAAGTATTTCATTAATTGAACGGATGAGACCTGGATGTACATACAAACAGCGAACGACTGATGACTCTCATGAAATAGAATTGAAAGAAATGATAATTTAAAAAACTGATTTTATGATGGGAGGCTGGTCTTCTCATTGAAAAGTACATACGTGTAACGATACCTACTGGACGTGAGCAAAGTAGGTGTGGAGGAGGGAACTTTATACCCATTGGCCTACATCCTCTTCCCCTTCCCCTCGTCTCCTTCGTCTTCCCTTCTCCTTTCCCTACCGTCTTCCTTATCTCCCTAGCGGTGACCTTTACGGGTTTAGCATATGACTTTCAGTACGACATGCTCAATTGCATCAGCTGTAATATGACATCAAAGATCATTTGAATATTGCAAGCTCTCCCACTGATCCCCTAGTTACGTTTCCACGTATGAGAAGTCACTAAACGATATTCTAAGTTTCCGAGAAGTTTTACTTTATTGGTGCACTGACTGAAAATTTTCAGGTGGGAAAACGATAACATAAATTCTCATTTTGCCATTTCATTACTACTCTACTGGCCATTAAAATTGCTACATCACGAAGATGACGAGCTACAGACGCGAAATTTAACCGTCAGGAAGAAGATGCCGTGATATGCTAATGATTATCTTTTCAGAGCATTCACACAAGGTTGGCGCCGGTGGCGACACCTACAACGTGCTGACATGAGGAAAGTTTCCAACCGATTTCTCATACACAAACAGCAGTTGAGCGGCGTTGCCTGGTGAAACGTTGTTGTGATGCCTCGTGTAAGGAGGAGAATGGGTACCATCATGTTTCCGACTACGATAAAGGTCGGATTGTAGACTACCGCGATTGCGGATTATCTTATGGCGACACTGCTGCTCGCGTTGGTCGAGATCCAATGACTGTTAGCAGAATATGGATTCGGTAATTTCAGGAGGGTAGTACGGAACGCCGTGCTCGATCCCAACGGCCTCGTATCGCTAGCACTCGAGATGAGAGGCATCTTATCCGCATAGCTGTAACGGATCGTGCAGCCACGCCTCGATCCCTGAGTGAACAGATGGGGACGTTTGCAAAATAACAACCATCTGCACGAACAGGTCGACGACGTTTGCAGCAGCATGGACTATCAGCTCGGAGACCATGGCTGCGGTTACGATTGACGCTGCATCACAGACAGGAGCGCCTGCGATGGTGTACTCAACGACGAACATGGGTGCACGAATGGCAAAACGTCATTATTCCGGATGAATCCAGGTTCTGTTTACAGCATCATGATGGTCGCATCCGTGTTTGGCGACATCGCAGTGAACGCACATTGGAAGCGTGTATTCGTCATCGCCATACTGGGGTATCACCCGGAGTGATGGTATGGTGTGCCATTGGTTACTCGTCTCGGTCACCTCTTGCTCGCATTGACGGCACTTTGAACAGTGGACGTTACATTGCAGGTGTGTTACGCCCCGTGGCTCTATCCTACATTCGATCCCTGCGAAACTTTACATTTCAGCAGGATAATGCACGACAGCATGTTGCAGGTCCTGTACGGGCCTTTATGGATACAGGGAATGTGCGATTGCTGGCCTGGCCAGCACATTCTCCAGATCTCTCACCAATTGAAAACGTCTGGTCAATGGTGTCCGAGTAACTGGCTCGTCACAATACGCCAGTCACTACTCTTGATGAACGATGGTATCGTGTTGAAGCTGCATGGGCAGCTGTACCTGTACACTCCATCCAAGCTCTGTTTGACTCAATACCCAGGCGTAACCACATGTCAGTTCTAGTATAATATATTTGTGCAATGAATACCCGTTTATCATCTGCATTTCTTCTTGGTGTAGCAATTTTAAGGGCCAGTAGTGTGTATTCCGTGAACGTAAAATGGAAAACTCTCAAAACTTTGGTTATGAACACGTTCTCTGAGAGAAAAGTGTAGCGCGTATAGCGTATTTCTTCAGCCTGTATAAATCAGCGTTTTTTGGAGATCAAAATGAAGTTAGTGCAAGACATATTTGGAAAGGCCAGGCTTATGCCAAATGTCGAACGGAGAGAGCAAACGAGGGGAACCACATAGAAACGAGTCGTATTACTGCAATGAGAGCATGAAAGCTGTGGAGTCGCGTTACGAAATGCCTGACGGAGATATGAAAACAGAGGACTAGTATGCGGGAGTATCGAGCGGCCGTGAAATCCCATCGAGCAGCGACGGCTACATTATACACTAACAGCTCAACTTGATTTGTTAATTTCTCTACCTTTACTCGTGTATTGTATCTTATGTCACATATTACATGTGATTATCATAACGTTAATTACTTCAGGATACAAACAGATGACGTAACGACACTAATATATCATCGAGCCAATATGCCAGGCCCAAGAAATTTTCTCAGACACCCTTGTATAGAGTTTTCGAACCAGTGCTGCTGACTGTTTATGGTATAGTAACGAGAACTATAGGAGAAAAGTTCTGAAGAACTGTTGTCGCTCTTAGCTACTTTTTTGATAGCGTCTTCCTAAACGAAAATGAGATTTACAGGATTACATTAATCCTCTTATCTAACTGAGGACCATATTTCGTTGAATATAAACTAGTAATAAATGCTCTCAAACATAGGGCTGCGTATAAAAAATGTAGCACTAAGACAAATAGATATCTAAATATACTGTAAAATTAAATGTGTAGTGAAAGCAAATCAAAAGCTTAACTAGGAAAAGCCACAGCTGAGATTGGTAATGTGGAACTCAGATGAATCAGAGGCAGGTGACTACTGTGTTATATAAACGATCTGGCAGAAGAACTGAAGTACATTGGGTTTAGATCAGCAAAATTAGTTTAAAATATAATATAACAGGATAGGGAGGCATTGTTCGTCACGTATGTCGGCGTTGTTTTGATAAACAGAACGAATTCATGTTTTCCTATTTTACCGAACGTGTTTCGATACCTGTGTATCATCTACTGTGGGTCTCGATTAATTTCTGTAAAAGTATTATCCGAAGTTCATGATTGCCTTGCATTTTAGGGCTGATAATCGTAGCATTTGAATATTTTATTTAGTTTTTCAGTGCTAATCTGAAACTGCGTTAATTGTGAAAATGAATTTGTACAGACCGGCTTGCTTGTATGCCTTTCTATGGCTTCACAGCACCTCATTTGAAAGTAGCCGGAAGAACTTGCCTAAAGAGTTATTAATTTTGAAATACGTTTTTCGAATGTAGTAGTGACGTAGTGCTTATGTTTTCCGTGCTGTTGGCCCTCTTTGTGATTTCTTCTTTGGTTCTAAATAGGTATTTTTTTCACACCATTTACACTTTTCTCGCCTGGTATCGAGCACAAACATGAGAACTGGGAAAAAAGTTATGTCATCATACTCAACAGAGACGCTATGTAACTGTCGCCGCGTACTTCTTCGCCGTTCTGTTTTTGTCCAGTTTGACGCTAATTTGGAGTGAGTTTTGTGGTGCATATTTAAATGCATCCCGCTGCACCCAGTAAGACGTATCATATTTATTAGGTACCTGAATTAATTCGTGATGTGATATGTAGATTTTCTGTTAGACAGAGTAATGCACGCTGCAGGCGGAATTTAAATAGTATAAGGAGTAGGGATGATGACTACAGACGTCACTCTTTCGTAGTTTGTAATGCTCATATCTGTAGTCAGTCTGTACATAGTTACTGTTCGTAGCAGCTGAGTCTGACCAAGGCAATTCTGTTAGGATGGCAAGAGGGGAGGTTAGGAGTGGGCTCCGAAATGGGCTGAAATGCGGGCTATTTTGTGGTTGTAGCTGGTCACCGTGTCGTCCCGCCCTCTCAGGTGGACTGTCGGAATGCGCCGTCTGAAAGGATTAACGTTTCGGCGAACTGCGTGTGTCAAGCTGGTGCAGTCCTCTTACCGTCTAAAGCACAGCCGCGAGGCTATAACATATATGAATACCACGTCTCACGACTGCAGGTGACCACACGCAAGGTGGGTGGGAACGAGTGGACGTCGGACTGTGAACAGGGAGCATCTCCGGGTTGCCTAGCACCGCTGTTAAGGGGTAACTTTGTAATCTGACGATGCCTTGCTGATTCCACTATATAGGTACAGTCTACGTCCTGTTCTGACACGAAATCCAGATCGAATCTGTGTGGTCGGTTTACGCAAACCTTAGAAGAAGAATTCTGACACTCATTGGATCTCAACATCTCTCTGAAGCAGCGGTCTCGGACCATTTACTTAACATAGTAAAAGTGATGCCATTGGCTAGAGCTATTACAAAATTCTTCATAATGGATAGAAATATTATGGATGTAGACTCACATTGGCGGAAATAGAGATAATCGTTCAGACTTACTTACGCATAATTTCGGCGACATCACGAGTGAAGATGCTGCGGAGCGCAAGTTTAGCATCATTCGAGATTTGTCTTCTGAATTTGGCTTGGTGCTTGGTGCGGCTTCCACATTCCATTTTCGAAACTGGACACCGGAGAGTCGCCTTTCGATAGACGCGTGACGTGACAGCATTCAGCAATCCATCTCCTGCTCTAGCGCCAATTCGCTATCTAAGGCATCATAAAATGTGTAAGTTCACTTACCAACGAGGAGACTCAGTAGCACTGACGTGAGAATCGGCGCATTTTTATGCTTCAAGTAGCTGAGGACCTCAATCGGCCATGCAGCGTGAGTTGACACACTGGCCGCGGCTTTGCTCTTTGCTCTTCATGCATGCTTATCCTTTCTCTTTCCGTAATCGACGCAGTCATCATGACCAGTTTTACTTCAGGTAGGTAGTGAGTTTATTACATGAGTTTCTTTCATTTTTCCATGACAAATCCTTTCTCATCCAAACTCATACGCGTAACTAGCATGCAAGGATTCAGATTCCGTTCTGCACTGATTTCCAGTCTGTGAGATGGCGAGATTTGTATTTTCATGCCCTTTATTGTTCTACATGCACTCAAAGTTCGTCAATAAATCTTGGTTTTAACTAATTCCATTTTAATTACTTTTGGATACATTATGGGAGTGACAGTGATCAATATGTTACTAATATTTACTATCAAAAACAGTCTTCATCACAATTTATATATTATGGTGACCGGTTTCGACCACTACTGTGGTCATCTTCAGATCTCCTTCTGGTAGAGAATCACTAATAGTGATTCTCTAGCAGAAGGAGATTCTTACTCATTGGTCTGAAGATAACCACAGTAGTGGTCGAAACCGGTCACCATAATAAATAAACTGTGATCAGGACTGTTTTTGATGGTAAAAAAATTCCATTTTCATTTCAGTTGTTTAATGTCCCCTCACCTACACCCGCCGCGCGGGATTAGCCGAGTGGTCTGAGGCGCTGCAGTCATGGACTGTGCAGCTGGTCCCGGCGGAGGTTCAAGTCCTCCCTCGGGCACGGGTGTGTGTGTTTGTCCTTAGGATAAGTTAGGTTAAGTAAGCTTAGGGACTAATGACCTTAGCAGTTAAGTGTTTTGAAAACTTAGGTTTTTAAGTTATTTCATATAACGTATTTTCTTTGAAATTTTATGGTGATAAATTTGAGGACATTTAGGTGTCTAGTGTGTTTATTTGATACTTCATGGTAGGATCACTGACTTCTTTAGTGGTATTCTACTTATCTAGGAATTCTTCTGTTTTGCTGATTTATTCTGTTTCACTCTTAAGTACAAATATGTTTCACTTACCTGCTATGGTAAATGACACAACCAGTTAAATTCCTGAAGATAGAAGTTGTCAAATATTTGCCTATTGTGACTGCCATACAGTATGAACATTTAAAAAAAGTACATTACAAGCTACTAAAATGAAATTTGGACTAGAGTTCAGTTGAACATGGTGAAGTGCCTAACTCTGTCACATCAAGCAAGTTTTGATGTGCTAAATGCCTTTTCGTAATATCATTAAACATCAATATGCAGGCATCAACATTGTTAAATGCAGCTATGGTAATTTTGGCGCCAGAATAACAGATCCACATTAGAAAAAATCATTGATATAACTCTACCTGAAAGTAATGATCTTGTTACCACACAACACATTGATATCAGAATCTCTTACAGCTGTCTAAATAGCCCAGACCTGCATAATTTTCTCATCTCTCTACTCTTTCTCGAGACTGGCATAAATGTCATGCATCGCTTCCTTGGTGGTGCTGGAATCCAGGGAGAGTGGTGTACGCTTCTGGTTGGTGCGCCATTCACTATTCATATGGGTGAATGAAAGTACCTTCGGTGACTCGATAGATGTTAAATTAGTATGCCTCAAACCTCTATAGCTATAAGCAAACAATTATTATTAGAAAACTATAAATGATCTTTGACTTCGACAATTCAGCATGGTGTAAGGCCACAATGAGCTACAAACAGGAAGTAAATACCATTCTCCAAGTCACATGCTGCATATTCCGTTGTTATCTTACACATGGAATGAAATTTTAATAACCATTTGTAAGAACTAAGATCCTATGGGTTTTGAACAAATCATAGAAAGTAGTCTCGCACGTATCAGTGTGTTGGAGGACATCATACCGTGATTTCCTGTAAGATTCAAAGTTGCTTTAGATTTAATATCGTTGAAAGAAGAAAAATTCGTAATATAGCTGCCAAAGCTTCTTTGCATCGTATTTTAGACAAGATCTGGACAGGAAAAGCCGCATTTCAGAAGTCAGAACACAGTACAGAACAGTATATGATACTATAGCGCACACCATTGGACAAGAGAATACACATAAATATCTTTTTCATATATGGAAGGATATTCAGCACACACCATGTGACTAACAGATGTACCAGTACAAAACAGCGGAAAAAATTTTCAGATTAATACAACACAGTAACTATAGAACATGTAAAAAAGGAGGATAAACTCATGCATATGCACTGCTTCCCTTTACGTAAATAGCGAGTTCAATGTAATGTTATATGTGCTTATACAAGTACCGAACATTTCATTTAGTGTGATGCAAACGTTAAATTTGACATAGAAACCATGGTAATTTTAGACCAGGATAAGGTCAAAGATTTCCTACAAAACGTGAGACTAGTGTCCTACCCAGCGTGCATCTGACTATGTTTCAGTAGAAACTGACAACAAAATATCCAATGAACGAACCAGCTCTGCCATGTCCAATTGAAATTTGAAGATCCGATTCAACCCGAGGAAGAGAAAACTATTTTTCACAGCTATTTCGGCATGCTCTCTGGGAGCAGGTTGAAGCGGAAGATATTTTGTACATCTATAATGATTCAAAATTTGACAGTTTTTGATTTTCATAAAATGTTAATAACAGTTAAAGTAGCTTCACAGTTTCGCTTAAACAGTTAAATGGTTCTATACTCATTTCTCCTCCCAGGTGAAAGACGAGTTAGGGAAAATAATAATACCGGGATCAAGGACATCGCTAACGTGCCGAATAAAACGCAAAACATCAATGAAATTCTGGCGACGAAGCTGGCACGGGAAATCCCAGTATTGGTCGCTGGTGGCGTGGTAGCGCTCTCCGCTGCCATCCATGCCCACGCCCACGCCCGCCTTGTCGTGCGGCGCGCCGGCAGTGCCTCCCCTTGTTATTGTTCCTTGTGCAAACACGCCGCTGTCAGAAACAGCGACTTGATGGAGCCGGCGCGCTAATCCTCACGCCCCCGTGAACAAAATGCCCGCAGCTCGTGTTACTTTGATTACTGGGCTCCCCCGTGTGTTTATTTTGCCACCTCTAACGTCTATCTGGCGCCGCAGCCGGCGTTATTTCCGAGTGGAAACGGCGACGCAGCTTTCGAGTGGACACGCTCGCTTCCTTTGTAAACTGGCCTCGGTAGCCGGGAACAAGCTGCAGCGTTAATTCCCACCAGTTCTGCATCCTGTTTGAACTGAGATGCATTTCACGCTACGTTTTTTCTGTTTCTATGAAGCAGACTGTTTAGTTTCTTTTTGAACACGAAACGTAACTTCGAAAAGGCAAGTCTGCCACCATGGCTCACGCCTAGTCCCGTATCCCAATTTGACGTTATAGGAAGGTGCAAACCTTTCCACCTCCTTTTATGTTTCATAACCACTCATACTTCGGTTCGCTTGTACTTTCTACACATCACAATATAAACAGATTAACAACTGAAACAAGCTATTACAACGGCAAACAAATGAACGTAAAAACTGCGAAAACTGCGTAACAGGTAGAGCGTAATAATTTACAAATTATTAGTAAAATTACGTTAGTTGAAGTGTTGGTCTTTACTGCTTTTGGTTGTACTTCCACCCAGCACAGATTGCTCGAACTGGATCTGTGCACACATAAGTCGTATATTTTTAATGTTTTCCAGCACCTTTTTGCGAAATGTTCAGCACAAAATTTAACGCTAATTACACCCATAAGCCATTCAGATCGATCTAAATGGCTCTGAGCACTATGGGACTTAACATCTATGGTCATCAGTCCCCTATAACTTAGAACTACTTAAACCTAACTAACCTAAGGACATCATACACATCCATGCCCGAGGCAGGATTCGAACCTGCGACCGTAGCAGTCGCGCGCCTCCGGACTGAGCGCCTAGAACCGCTAGACCACCGCGGCCGGCTCAGATCGATCTACGAAGTAGTGTGCAGTACCCTTTCCCTCTCTGATGACGATGGTGACGCACAATAGCAAGGAGTCCACCAGGCACTAAAAGTGTCAGACAACAGCTGCCACATTTTACCGATATATAGATAGGGTGGGGCAAATAAGTGGCCCGAACGAGTGGGTACGATGAGACGTGAATTTGTGGCAGCATTAACGGAGGAGGAAAGGACGTGCAGTTACTTCCGACAGGATGAAGCAACTGACCATACAGATGGCCGAAACTTGTAGCACATTCACACAATCTTCAAGGCTGACAGAGTTGTTAGTGGAGGTCAGTCTGGTCGCGACCCAGGTCACCTGATCTGTCAGTATGCGATTACTTTGTGTGGGGAGCGCTCAAGTCTAAGGTGTATCGCAACAACAGTCGTAGTCTTCAAGAACCACAGCAGAACATTTCAGACGAGCCTGCAGCAGTTTCAGCAGTCCAGCTTCGATACGGCTTCAGCAACCTGCAGACCAAGGCCATAAAGTGCTAAGAGGTGTATGGTGGTCACTTTCGTAATCTACTTTAGTAGGTTAATACTGTGTTTCCTTTCCTCTACTGTGTTTCTTTGTACCCTGGAACTCAGCTCTCCGGGCTAGTTATAATTGTCCCACCCTGGAGAATTTCGGTCCAAGGCTCGCACATCTCGGTCGATGGCCTCCCAGAGGTGTTAAATACGACTGAGCGCAGATTCTCAGTGGAGTCACAAATACATTTCTGTGAAGGCAAAGTTTCTCAAACCACTCTGACACTATGTAGGAGGGATCAAGTGATGCGCAGTCTTACTGTATGTGGTCAGTAAAAACCTATAGGGGAGTAAATACCCTGAAGTGACAAAAGCCATGGGATAGCGGTATGCTCATCTACAATGGCTGTAGTATCGTGTACACAAGGTATAAAACGGTGGGTGCATTGGCCGAGCTGTCATTTGTACTCACTTGATTCATTTGCAAAGGTGATTGTGGCCGCACGACGGGAATTAACAACCACTGAACGTGGCATAATACCTGGAGCCAGGCGCATGGGCCATACCATTTCAGAAATCGTTACGAAATTCAATATTCCGAGAGTCACATAACCAAGAGTGTGCAGACAACACTAAATTTAAGGCATTGCTTCTCACCACGGACAACGCAGTGCCCGACAGTCTTCACTTAACGACCGAGAGCAGCGGCGTTGTCAGTGCTAACAGACAAACAACACCGCCTGAAGCAACAGCAGAATTTAATGTGGGACGTATCCGAAAGAACAGTGCGTCGAAATTAGGCATTGATGGGCTATCGCAGCAGACGACCGATGCCAGTGCCTTTGCTAACAACATGACATTGCCTGCAGCAGCCGGTTCTAGGCGCTACAGTTGCGAAACGCGCCACCGCTACGGTCGCAGGTTCGAATCCTGCCTCGGGCATGGATGTGTGTGATGAACTTAGGTTAGTTAGGTTTAAGTAGTTCTGAGCTCTAGGGGACTGATGACCTCAGAACTTAAGTCCCATAGTGCTCAGAGCCATTTGCCTGCAGCGCCTCTTCTGAGCTCGTCACCATATTAGTTGAACAGAAGACTACTACTGGAAAGCCGTGGCTTATTCAGGTGAGTCCCGGTTTCAGTTGGTAAGAGCTGATGATGGGTTTTGTGTGTGACGCAGACCCCACGAATCGATGGACCCAAGTACTGTACAAGCTAGTGGTGGCTCCATAATGATGTGTGCTGTGTCACATGGAATATACTGGGCCCTCTGGTTCAAAGGAACCGACCATTGACTGAAAATGGTTATGTTTGGCTAATTGGACACCATTTCAAGCAATTCATGGAATGCATGTTCCCAAAAAACGTTGGAATTTTTATGTATGACCATGCTCCATGTCCCTGGGCCACAATTGTTCGCGATTGGTTTGAAGAACATTCTGGATAATTCGAGTAAATGATTTGGTCAACCATATCGCCCGACATGAATCCCATCGAACATTCATGGGACGTAATGGAGAGGTCAAGTCGTCCACAACATCCTGCACCGGCAATACTTACGCAGTTATGGACGGCTATAGAGGCAGCATAGCTTAGTGTTTCCTGCAGGGAACCTCCAACGACTTGTTGAGTCCATGCTACGTCGAGTTGCTGCACTGCGCCGAGTAAAAGGAGGTCTCACACGGTATTAGGGCTATCCCATGACTTTTGTCAGCTCACTGTAGATACAAATGCTTGGACAGTAAGTCACTGTGTCGTTGGCTGATTAAACTGGATAGCTGAAGTTTCAGGAATTCATTTAATCCCCTGCAAACGTCTCCCACGTAAGAATGTCTCCACTAATAGCATGAGCGTAACTGTTACCCACTGCCTGCCATCGACATTTGTCAAAATGGCTCTGAGCACTATGGGACTTAACATATGTGGTCATCAGTCCCGTAGAACTTAGAACTACTTAAACCTAACTAACCTAAGGACATCACACACATCCATGCCCGAGGCAGGATTCGAACCTGTGACCGTAGCGGTCACGCGGTTCCAGATTGAAGCGCCTAGAACCGCACGGCCACACCGGCCGGCCGACATTTGTCAACCTGTACCACAACTCATTAGTCCATATGACCTTCCGTGATATCACACACTCGAGGGGTGTCGATATAAATGTGGATAACCCAAAATTAAGCAGGTTTAAATAAGAGAAGCGTTTTAGGCAAATTTTATTGAGAAGCCTTTCCTAATTAATGTTAATACTGTGTTAAAATATGCAATTATTAATTTTATTTGTGTTTCTAGGGTTTCTGAGATGATAAAAATGGAAATGCCGTTTGGCTAGGGCCTCTCGTTGGCTAGACCGTTCGCTTGGTGCAAGTCTTTCGAGTTAACGCCACTACGGCGACTTGCGCGTTGCGGGGGATGAAATGATGATGATAAGGACAACACAGCACCCAGTCCCTGAGCAGAGAAAATCTCCCAGCCGGGCGGGAATCGCACCCGAGCCGTTAGGTATGACATTCCGTCGCGCTGACCACTCAGCTACCAGGGCCGGACTGAGAAATGGTGTTAATAAAAGACGTATCATAATTAATATCAGAAACTATCATGATGAAAGACATCCGTTCTTTTTTAAAATTGTAAGCGCTTGTTATCAACAGTTGTGAAGCAATACGATAATACCTATCTGCTATTGCTCATTTATAGTTACTTGCGAAATGATTCCGCGTTAGGCTCTGCTTTACTACATCGTCCGATTGCCGCCTTCAAGGAAATCCACTCCTTCTCCATGTGAAATTCATTTGGGATCGACTACCGAGACAGCACCTACAATCGTAGTAACGTATGTGACTCCTCTCTATTCTCCTTGAAGTGGTAACATCTCCCACCGTATGAGTCCGAGTCATACGATACTGTGGTGTCATCGCCAGACACCACACTTGCTAGGTGGTAGCTTTAAATCGGCCGCGGTCCATTAGTACATGTCGGACCCGCGTGTCGCCACTGTCAGTAATTGCAGGCCGAGCGCCACCACACAGCAGGTCTAGAGAGACGTACTAGCACTCGCCCCAGTTGTACGACGACTTTGCTAGCGACTACACTGACGAAGCCTTTCTCTCATTTGCCGAGAGATAGTTAGAATAGCCTTCAGCTAAGTCCATGGCTACGACCTAGCAAGGCGCCATTAACCATTTCTATAGAGAGTCTCACTTGTATCATCAAGAATGCTGTATACAAATGATGGAGTAAAGTTAAGTATTCTAGCAGCTACGTACTTTTTTTCTTTATAGCATTCATAACGTATCCTGTTCCAGACCTCACGCCCGTCTGTGTTAGCTTATAGCGTGCATTTCGGCCTCCTCTATCTACAAGGTGTTGGCACATTTGCCAACACATCAGATACCGTGCTGGAATAGAAGATCACGCCATAGTATATTTGATCTTTATCAGAAAAGTACTCAAAAGAAATGCATATCATCCCGTACGATCATAAAGTGAAGATAGATTCTATTCGAATTCATTTACCATATCTGAATTTAGTGCACCTCTTGGACGCTTCTTCAGTGTCGGTGTTTCTCAGGGGGATGACTCTAAGTGCCATTGAAATCTGTTATTTATCGCATTAAACTTCAGTTAAACGTAAAAGAACAACCTTAACTCTAGGAACAATTCTTAAAAAATGGCAAAAGACATTGACTAATTTAATTAAATTAACAAGAAAGGAATCTGTCAGTAGGTCGTGGTATTAGACGATATTAACACTGGAGAAAAAAAGCTTCGAATTTAGTACGTCAGGTAAGAATTTAATTATTCCGATAACGTCTGTTCAAGAAGACTATACCCAAGTATGTAACGATTTATTCTACTGAGGAAAACCAGTGTCATCCAGTTACTTTGAAGGCTACAAACAGATTAAGAAACAGGACAAACTCGCAGTGGCACAGCTCGTTAAATCCACTAAATTTAATTACAAGAGCTTGGCATTATAGGCATTGGTATTCTCCAAGCTCTTAGAATCTAGTTATTACTGGAGAAGGGGATTATTTATTGTAAAACATTGGTTTGTTGCCAAATGCTGTATAGAACCACACGAAGGATGGACGTAGTTCTACGAAATATTCTCATTTGGCAGAAGGTCACGTTTGAATTATAATAGTAAAGCTCGCTGAAGTCTATGGGGAGAAGACATAATAAACGGAACTCAAGAATATATAGAAATACACATTGGGTCCTCATTCATGAAAGATACCAACTCCGCTCCACTACAAGAAATTCGTTACCATTAATAATTTCGCTTATTTAACAGTGCAGTAAACAGAGAGTTTTGGATAATTAAAGCCAGGTGCAGAACGCAAAATTAAACAAATGACTGGGTGATAGATACTGTGGAAGAACAAAGCATGAACACAGTATTTTAAGTTATACAAGAATCTACTTGTGCCAATGTGCAAACATTATTGAAGAAGTGGAACTGATAAGGCACTGAACGTGGAACTTCTGATACTTTCAAATCTAACTTCTCACTGTCCCACACATTGCAAGCCGACTTGTAATAAGACCGTGTTCTAAGAGAAAAACCATATTCACACGTCGGAGCCAGTAGGAAGAGTGTCTCCAAAACGCCAGCCTCCACTCGTCCGTTGAGGACAGTGTCTCGCTTTCTTACTATGGAAAAGAATGTCGCTACCATGTTAGCCAATCAAGAGAAACTGAAATTCCGGGAAAGCTCACAATTCATGGGATGCTGTTTTACTGGCCAAAAAAAGGACCGGGAAGATACAGGATTCGCTACATGTCCTCTCACTGCGGATCTCTGGAGCTGAAACTGAGAGGAAAAGAGCGTAAATCAAAGGATAGGTATGGTTACTTCTGAGATAAAGAAACTTATCTGATCTGTTCTAAACTTTCGAAAATACACACCCATGGCTCCAGGACCTGGTAAAGGAAAAGGAAGAGGCTCTCAAGTGAAAATAAGGAAAAAAAAATGTATTCTTCTCCCAGGAATGATATAATTCAGACAGCAACAAAATTGTGCCATTAATAAATCGTGTAATCATAAAGTTATGCTGTAAAAGGGAAGAGGCAGGTGGACGATGTAGCACTTTGAACGGATTAAAATAGAAGCATAAGCGTTCCAGTAAACGTGGGACGGCACTGAAGCCATCTGCGAGATAACTGAGAATGTGTGGCTACAATCGATCACTGACTTTAATAAGAAATACTTCATGGTCAGTACAGGAAGTTACCTAACAACGTCACAGTTTGGCAGGACCTGACAGCATGGAGCAGCAATTATGGGCATTTAGTGGCCATGTCAAGCTCCGCTCTTCTTACAACCTTGGCTAATGCACCCGTCTGTATGTCTCAACTTGGGTAACTAAGGAAATTTTAACATAGGCTGTAACTGACGTCTCTTAGTCAGCAGTTAAAGCCACTTCTTGTTTATCATGAAAGCCTCAGCAGAAGCAACCAAAAAAATAACTCTTGCAATGAAACTCTCTTTCCTCAAAATGAGCTATAGACGTCTGTTATAAGAAAGCAGACAGTGGTTTTGCAAGATGTGGCCTCCAAAGCAGCTGAACCAGTGCAGAGCAGTGAGACTTGCCGAGTTAGAACCCAGTTCCCAGCACTTATCTCCCAGCACTCTCCCACAAGCGCCCAGCCCACAGCATCTACCGTTCAGTAACAAGCACCAAGTCCCTAGCGACCTTAGCCCAGAACTGAAGCTTCAGCAGCCAGCACTCTGCACCCAGCACATACTTTACGGCACCCACTGACCAGTAATAATGGCTAGCAATCAGTGCCCAGCCTCCGGCGGGCAGGCCCCAGCCACTAACGCCCAGTCTCAAGATCCCAGTGGCCAGAGCATAGCCTCAAGTGGCCAGACACCACCATATACTGCCCAGTGCCTGTTGAACACCCAAAAGGAAGCTTCCAGCACTCAGACCCTGGTGTCCAGGCCACAGCAGGCTCCCCAGCACACACCGCCCAATGTCGAGCTTCCAGCTTCCTATAGTCAGACCCCAGTTGCCAAACCGCAGCTGCCAATGCTCAGCCACGAGTGCACAGCCTCCACCATGCAGCTCCCAACAGCCTGGCCTAAGTGGCTAGACCCAAGCACTGAGTCCCCAGCACACATGCCCAAGTACACAGCCTACAGTGCCCAACATCCAGCAGCCAGCTCGCAGACCCCATTGCACATCTCCTAGCGCCAACAGGCAACCAAGAGGATGAGGACGATATCCTTTGAACCTTCCACATGAGATGCTCTACGCAATGGGGCTAGTCCAAAAATGTAGAGCACTCTATTGTTTGACATGGGGCGTTGTCTCCTTTCCTCTCAATGCTAACAGGTATGAGAGAGAATGTTGGCTTTTAGTTAATGTAGAGAACACTATCTTTTTTACACTTTCGACACGCTTTGTGAGTCCAATGATTATGTTCCTGAGCGAATATTATCCCTTTCGTGTGACCATCTGTGTACCCAACAGATAAGATTTGGTTTGAATGGTATGAGTGATCATGGTTTATTTTCTCCTTCACTGAATTACTAAGCCATTTGCTGCACTGTTGGTCATATATGCGTAGGAGGCAAAAGATGACTGTGGCAGTGACGCAGTCTCTCCAGCTGAGGCATCTGCGGTACACCCTTGGCACAGTGACACATGGAAAGCCCAGTATCTACACGATCTAGGCGTTGGTCCCTTACGGTAAATTACGCTAATAGAGCCCTTCATCTCTGTAGTGTGCTTGATAGGACGACAGCCACTGCAAATTTGAGGGCATCTCATTCCCTTGTATCAACACTGCAGCAATCTCTAATCTCTAATTAGACTGTCTACTCATATGGACTGTAGTCGAATTAAGACGGCTGATGCTGAGGGAATTAGGTTAGGAAATGACACACTTAAAGCAGTAAAGGCGTTTTGCTATTTGGGGAGCAAAATAACTGACGATGACAGAAGTAGAGAGGATATAAAATGTAGACTGGCAATGGCAAGGAAAGCGTTTCTGAAGAGATATATGTTAACATCGAGTATAGATTTAAGTGTCAGGAAGTCGTTTCTGAAAGTATTTGTATGGAGTCTTGCCATGTATGGAAGTGAAACATGGACGATAAATAGTTTGGACAAGAAGAGAATAGAAGCTTTCGAAATGTGGTGCTACAGAAGAATGCTGAAGATTAGATGGGTAGATCACATAACTAATGAGGAGGTATTGAATAGAATTGGGGAGAAGAGGAGTTTGTGGCACAACTTGACTAGAAGAAGGGGTCGGTTGGTTGAACATGTTCTGAGGCATCAAGGGATCACGAATTTAGTATTGGAGGGCAGCGTGGAGGGTAAAAATCATAGAGGGAGACCAAGGGATGAATACACTAAGCAGATTCAGAAGGACGTAGGCTGCAGTACGTACTGGGAGATGAAGCAACTTGCACAGGATAGAGCTGAATCAAACCAGTCTCAGGACTGAAGACCAGAACAACAACAACAACAACAAGTCATGTACGGTATAAACAAAAGTGGCCCCATTCCATAGGCTACACATCGTGAATTTACAGTTTCTACTGCCCTGATCTCTCAATCCCGTGAAGTTCATGGTTCACTGATACAGCTTCAGTTGATGCCTGTTTCTTGATTGCACTATTAATGTCTTTCCCTTTCGTCATCCTCTAAGCTATTGAAGAAAAGTAAGCTGTATTTTGTCAATGATAGTGGGTGTGGTTGAACTTTGCATTCCGTACTGGTCCATTTAAGATATAATAGCATCCCCGTAAAACTGGTGTTTGGAAGGTGACAAGATATTGGTCCAGTGAAACAACCGTGAGCCTTCATTTCTAGTTCCGGAAGTGGCTGAAAACATTTTACAGAAAATTACTGCTACCACGAAAAAACTGTTTTAGGCTCCTTCCGCAACAGTCTGGAGTAAAATGTAAGTTTTGTCATTTTTTTAAGAGTGCTTAAGTCCTTGTACTTGAAACCATACAGCTGTACATGTGGTTAAGCATATTTTCCAACTAATGAAGAAAAGGTTTAAGTATAGGGAGCAGAAGTTTACAAACACTGTGGATAACGAACTTGACCAACACTGAATTTTATATGAGGGAAGAAACTCATATGGCTTGAAAATATTATCCAGAGAAACGTTTATCTTCAGATTTTCGAGAATTCTGTTTTCAGCCAAAGGAACATGAAAGGTAACGCCAATTTTTCTGTAAGATGGACCTACTTGCTTTTCTTTTAGTCCTTTGTTATCTCGTGTTCATAAATCCTTTACAGAAGCACGCAATACAAGTGATTGTTTGTGGTCGCCTCGCTCACCTTAATTGTCTTTTACTCATATTTATCTGTGAGGATACTTAAAAGGAAAAATGTAAGAGAGTAGCCCTAGGACCAACTGAAGGAAATGGTTTGCTGAGGTGCTGAAATAGCGTAAATACAATTCTGTGTGAAGTGTGCTTGAATATGATTAACCAGCTCAAGAATGCGTAGAGTTGCAGTGCGACAGTTCTCTACAAACAGGCGTTGTACAAACGAATGGACACCGCTGGAAATGCATACTTAAACATATGAGTGGAGGGGGGGGGGGGGGGAGTGCTGAAAAGTAATGCCTCCGAATTTTTATATGTGAAAAGTCTTCAAAGCTTTGTAATGTGGCTATAATTTCACGCCTTACAAACACTCATGCGCATACTTTGCCATGAACTACAACCACAATAAGATATCATTTGATAGGTTGGCCGGCCGCGGTGGTCTAGCGGTTCTGGCGCTGCAGTCCGGAACCGCGGGACTGCTACGGTCGCAGGTTCGAATCCTGCTTCGGGCATGGGTGTGTGTGATGTCCTTAGGTTAGTTAGGTTTAAGTAGTTCTAAGTTCTAGAGGACTTATGACCTAAGATGTTGAGTCCCATAGTGCTCAGAGCTATTTGAACCATTTTTTTGGTCGGTTGTACTTCGTATATACGAATATTTAAAGGAGACTGGCACTGTCACGTACACCTTGTAAATAATTGTTAAAGCTTATTGCATGAAAGGTGACAGAGTGTCTTTATTATAAAAATGGCGTAATGAATGATTACCTTTACTAGTAGAGGTTGGAACGCCTGTGGAAATGAAACGGCAGGCGGAACTCAAGCCCTGGGTGGAAGGCGCACACAGGTTTGTTGGTCCTGCTTAAACACAGGAAGTAGCAAGACGGATGTCGTAGCACCTGCGTGCTGGAGCACAATAGAGTCGCGACCGGCCGGTTTGTAACCGAGCTGGAAGGATTATACTTCGGAAACTACGAAAATCTTGGAAGCAGGTGAGAGGAACAAAGTAGCGGTACCTCGGAAACCACGCAGGGTGGGTTGTTTCCAAGGATTTTTACTCAAAAGCATACCATTGTATGAGTACAAGTTTTCCCTCGCAAACTTTCCTCGCTGGACGACAAAAGACTAAAATATGGTTGGTCGGCGTTCGGAAGAACTGTAGAGAGGGAGAATATTCCGTGGTTTCGGGAATATGATTCGTTTTCGGAATTACGATGGTGGGGAGCCGAACCTTGCTGGGAGGCCAGCGGTGGAGAGAAGAGGTCTTTGGTTGTGAGCGCCCATGTGTGACGGTCGCTCGATATCAGCTTTGTTTGTACAGACAGACTTGCTGTCTTTGCTCTCAGGAGAGTGATAGAACAGTTAGTCACTGTACTGTTGCGAACCTATACGTTCTGGACTTCACCTATGTGTTGGAAGTCATCGTTGAGTACGCAGCGTTCAGTAATCGAGAGCACTTCCTCTGCCTATACTTACGTTGAGACGTTATCTGAAATCCATCCTTGTGGCTGGGAGTTCGCGTTTCTCGTCTGTAGAACACAGAGATGAGAAGACAGTATTATAGTATATTAGTCAGAAGACCGCCTACTGCCGTCCTAGTGTTTGAAAGAGATTATTTGTGGCTGGATTTTTTCCATTGTCGCAGACGAGCACGAGAACCATCACTTCGACGCAACGGACGCAGTACAGTCGTGCTCAAAAGTATCCGAACGACCTGAATTACATTTCACCTGATTCGCATGCACCCCACATAACGCAGTTGTCTAGCAGGTCCTCTAATCGCTCCTCGGTACAGTCGTTTGACTATTGAAAATGGTTCCAACAAGTCACCACTAGAAAACACTGCTCTATATTGCAGTAACTCAAGATGTAAAGTTATACCACAATACCACAAATATCAGGGAACACCTTATTACAGACAAGAATGTCCTTAAGGCTTGTAAGCTCACATTTATTACAATAAATGACATACCTGAAATGTTACCACTCTCGTTATTACGTCAGATAGGTAATGCACGTAGTAAGTTCGTCGTATTCATGACTTCCTCTTCAAAGTAACATACCGTACTTATTATTTAACACAAAATGACATTAAAATTTAATTATTCACGAGCAGCTAGTTCATAATATGTATGAACTTCAAATGACACGACTCGTCCTGCATATGGATTCAAACCAAGGTCATGCAGACTAAGCAATGATTTCGTGACTGACGGAAACTAACAGTCGTTCCTGACTATCCATACAGAGAGTGATATACCTCGATTTTAGACAGTATCAGTTAGCAAATATCAACTTTAAATTACATAACGTAAAATTTTTAACGGACAGGAATTCCTACCCAGCATCTATTGTCCCTGTTAACGAACTACGAGAGGTTTTAAATATTGCTTCTTCACAAGTAACTGTCTTGAAATGCCTTGAGGTAAAGCTTTGTGTTGGACGGGGATTTGAACCCAGAACCTAATCAGATCGTTATCGAAGCACAATCAACTGTGAATATCGGATTTTCTCGGCAGTAGCTAAATGTTTTAACTGAAATAGCGAGACGAAACCCTAATTTTTTTCCTTCCCAGGACTCCAACCCGACACCTATCGATGTTATTTTCTAGAGATAACGAACGTTACATATGGTTTTGTTACACCAGCAGCGACATGTGAGCATGTTTGAACTAGAAATAATATGACGAAGAGTTCAATGCTGACTGGGAATCGAACCCCACACATATCGTTGTTGACTACACACAAAAAGAGACGTCAGCTACCGAATTTTTCTCCACCAGCATCCTTGAACTTACAGTTATCTCGCAAATATTTTTGTGTCCCACTGAGAGTCAAAAACGTCAGATATCGTTAGTGTTGACAACGAATGAAAATACATTAAAAATCAAAATTATTATCCACCAGCAGATAGGTGATCTCATGCTAGAGCTTGATAATACATAATGAAAACTTTAGTGCTGGGCCGGATTCGAACCCATTCACGTGCAATATGTGGAGACGTTGAAGAATCTGCAGTTTTGAACAAACGACAAATTGTATTCGGGGGGATCAAATACCGCGTTAAGGTCGGTCTTAGTTGCATTCCCAGTTCAGAACCAATTTTATCGACATACAGAAGCTCAAATAGAAGATGGAATAAGCGTCCAGTGACCTTATATAGCATTTGATTCGTCACTAGAAATAAATAACTAGTATAATAAAGGTTACTGATGATAGAGTTTCTACATGTCGCCGCTCCTAACTTTATTGTGATTCAACCTAACGTCTACTTAATAAAGAAGGAATATCATGATTAATGTGAATTTCAATCCACAATGCCATTACACCTTCTTCACTTGGGGTAGCCAGAAGAGAATAGAATCTGTTTCTCCTTATCAAAAACCATGAATCTAATATTAAACCAACAGACCACCGATTGCTCTACACATAACACTACACTGCATCACAATTCTGACACACAGGCTCCCTGTAGTGGTTTGCAGCATGTTCAGTACATTCATTTACTTGGTTGACCGAATCGCCATGAACTAGCTGCCTCAGTTACCCAGTGCATACATTTGACTCTATTTTGTAATCACCGAAATAAAATCGCCTAACTGCTACCTACGCAGAACTTCCAACAGTGTAGGATGCAGAAATTTAAATAGGAAGTGTTCCTTTCCACTTGAGCTACTCTATTGCGCTATCTGTTTGTTGAAAATGTCATGCAGTGCAAAATAAAAGCTGTAACGGTCCGTCTCTCCGAAGTCTAGATCAGGTTATATGCATTATCTCACAGCACTGTACATAGCGGAAGTTCTGGAGGAATTGTTATTGACATCTGGAGGTGCCAGAGTTTCGTTTCAGCTAGTAGCGCAATGGTAAGCATTGGGCACTGTAGATAAGCTGTCACGAGTTCGAGTACATTCACTGCTACATTTTTTAAAACCCAATTCTGCTTTCTGCTGAAGTTATCGATCTGATGGAACTTTGAACATAATTCCCTTCACTTTTCAACCCAAAATAGTCGCATGTAGGAGAAGGGCTAACTTCTGCGACATTTTGTTCTTTTCAGGTTTAATAGACGACCAGGTGTATTATGTATGGGGAGAGCGCATTGTCCCAAAATACGTTAAAAAGTATTTTCTACAGTAGCTGTCGTGTGGTAGTGGCATTTTATTCTTCTTCAAACCTTGTTTGACAGCTTTAACTCAGAACAAATTTTCTACATGCATGTAATCAATAAACTGCATGTGCATTATCAGACTGTTATAGACAACATCAGAGAATTCGCATATATCGTTGATGATTAATTTCTCTCTCATGTTTACTATTGTTTTACGAAAATTGCGCACTGTATTATAAGAAATGAAATAAAAATACCCACGATAATCTTACGACGAAAGTCAATTTTATTAAAACAGAGTATCTGTACACAAGCGTGCCTCTATCGACAGTAATTAGTGAAATACTACTCACTTAGATTTTGATTGGGTCTGTGTTTAATTGGTACGCTGTGTCATACTCAAGAGGTATAGAAATGTGGCATTTCATATAAAAAGTTGTGAATTCCTAGAAACCCAAAATTTGTTTGTCAGCAGCGGAAAGAGGTGTTACCTGTTGTGCAGTATTGTAAGCCTTTCACCATTGCACTATGAGCCGAAAGTATTTTATTGCGATTTCCTTATCGATGTTTGATCTGACAGCTTGTAGCTCTTTCACAGAAGTGATAAAAACGTTATTGTCAGATAGACTGGAAGCGCGAACCACAATAAACGCATTTTCACAGGTCAGAACGTAACCACAGGGCAAAGGAAGAGGTAAGCGTTTTGGCTTCCTCTTACAAGGCCAGTAATGCCTAGAACTCGTAAACCGATATTTAAAGGACGAGATTAGTTGCTATTTCCACGTGCAGTGACTTTCCTGGGCTGAAAACCATGAATTTACAATCATTTGTTACACTTCATGCGATA
This sequence comes from Schistocerca cancellata, assembly GCF_023864275.1. Lineage (NCBI taxonomy): Eukaryota > Metazoa > Arthropoda > Insecta > Orthoptera > Acrididae > Schistocerca > Schistocerca cancellata. The sequence continues at coordinate 388,238,993 of NC_064629.1, read as the reverse complement.
ATAACTCAGATTATTCAATGGAAATAACAGGAAAAATCAAGTGAACTTTGATGCTTAATTCCGTGCACACCAGGAAGTAACTCGTCGATGACAGAGTTGCCAAACATACCTTGCCATGTTGCCAAGTCTCAGTTACAGTACCAGCAGGAAGAAGAACCAATGTGGGCTTACAGTGGGCTGGGAAGTGACCATAGCTGGCGTCTCAAAGACGCAGCTGCTATGGCCTGGAATACGTAATGCGTCTGATTCGCATTTCTGTAACCAGGTTTAGGGACTGGAACGTAGTTACTATTAATACTCAGAACTGACTGCTAACTAAGCATCATAAATCAGTAACTCTCATAGTTGTTTTTATATTTCTTTCGTAAGAGTACTCAAAACTAAGAAACTCATTCATGGACGTTTTCGTGCCTCACCAAGTTTTGTAAAGGAATTAAATCATGGTATGGAAAGAAATCTTTCATTAAAATGACGGTTCCCTATCATTACAAAATGTCGTATTCATGATCTATGGCAGAAGTATTAATGTAATCTAATCTAATCCAATTTAATCATATCACATTTCTAACTAGCCACGAAGAGTTATGAATTACCGAAATTTTCGCCAACATCAGTAACCAAATATAAACTTGAAAATAAAAGACGACAGTTTTTGTAATAAACCAGGACTCCTATCAAGACCCTTTCGTCTCTGTTAGCTAACCACGAAAGATGTCTGATATACCTCCATTCCAAGGTAACAAAGTGTGAATGCATTTAAAGATGAAGCGCATGATGTGAAGTTCTGTGGTGGAGATACGAACCCAACACGTAATCGGATTGTTAACTAACTAAAATAAAATGTTTCTGATCGGTTTTTCTTACCAACTGCTAGGTGTTTGAATCTAAAATAAGGATACAAATATTTGTGCCTGAGCGACAATCGAACCGTACACCTACCGTCCTTCTTTATCATCCACGAATATAGTTTAAGTATCAATTGCTTACTCACCAACCGTAAGATGTGTGCGTGTTTATCCAGAAGTAACGACACCTATTGCGATTTTTGGCAACACATAAATAGTCATAGAAAACGCACGTTAATTTTCACTAGCAGACCGGTGTGCACGTGTTAGGACTTGAAATGAAATTACGAATATTTTTGTACTGGATCTGGATTCGGACCCACATACTTACCTTTGGAGGAGACATAGAGAAGATTGCAGTCTTTGGAAAAGGAAGGACATGATTAAACTATACTGTTCAAAGAGATTGAGATCCTTGAAAGAGGAGATACGAATTCGAATCACACCAATTTTTCGTCTCTAGTTCATTCAAGTGCAAGTAAAATAAGAGCTCTGTCCCTTTAAATGGCAATCAGTTCATCCAATAAAATAAAATTTTCTAATGTAACGAAGTTTACTGGCGATAGTATTTCTGTTTACCATCACATCCGCCTATGTCATTGACCAGCGTAAATCGGCTCTACCCAGTTGGTAATGAAGAAACGTGATGTTTAATGCGGATTCAGGATTATAATGTCTTTGTCTCGAGGTTCCCAGAGGCGTAGTAAAGCTGTTTGTTCCTCTTAAAAGTAAATGTCTGAACCCACGCATTGCACCTGTCATAGCTCGTTCTTTCCCCGTCTACGGAATCCTTTTCACGTTTATATCAAATATCAGCAATTACACGTAGATTACATTGAAACTAAAGTAATTGATGGAGACGTTATTTGATAACAAAAACGTGCTGCCTTTCTTCGTTTACTTGCGCCTACAAATGGCCGTCAAATACTGCCAAACTAAAAGCCAAGGGATCTTACTGCCTTCCGATATACGTCGCTGTCGGTTCTTCCGTATAATTTGGTCAACGTGACCTGTTTCAAGTTGTGTATGACAGAGAATGTTTCAGAAAATCAATTGTTTTCCTTTGCAATAAACAGAAAGATTTACATTCTAAGCTATCCAAGTTCAACATTTTCACAATATTAGTTCAATTTTAATATTCGCTTCTATAATGTAGGAAAGTATTTTACAGTTGCAAAACTCACATCCGACTCATTTACCTTACACCTAGTCGCTGACCATAAAGTCAGGCTCAGAGTGACACCAGTTTAAGTAACCTAATGTAGCGAAGACTGTTTGCCAGTGCTCTTTCTCACCGGAAAATTCACTCACTGGGCTCCATAAGTACACTGTAACAGTAATTCCTGTGTGTATGCAATGCATCAGGTGTCAGGATGCCTGCAGAGCGAGACTCTTACAACATATTAAGCTGGGAGAGATCAGTACACCACAGCAGCAGTAAAAGAGTCGATTATACTCTACTTCCCGAGAGTAATACGTATTCACGGCAAAAAATGTTGTAGTGTATGTTCGAATCAGTAGAAAATCTACTGTAGTCGTGACTTAATACATGTCTCATTTTTAATCCTCCGAGTGTAGTTAGTTTACAGCAGCTGAAAGTGACATTAAATTTCCCGTTGTACAACCGAACTTATATTACTTTCACCTATATCAATGCACAATTTAACATAATTTAATAGTTTATGCTTATTTAATCTCTTATATACACAGAAAGAAATGTTTGGAGTTCTTCACCGGAAAAAAGCGTTGTACTTTTTAAACCGAAGCTCGCCCCGCAAGAATTATAAAAAAATCACCATCAAATTAATGGTGATTATAACTATCGTTAACATTATGTGCTAAAAATACAGATCCAAATGAAACTAAAATTAAAGAAATAAGTAACAGAGTACTGAAATAGTCAACATTAAGGGAATTTTGTGGTCGAGACCCAAGAAAAATAGATTTTTCAACATAATTTTCATCACTGAATAATTCTGAATATACCTGAAACGGAATTTTCAATGATGAAGGTATATTAGATGTTACAGTGTGTTGAATGGAACATTGCGGTTACCGAAATAATTGCAGCTGTAGGCACTAGATGAATTAGTTCAAGAAGTGATCCGGTCAGTATATAAATTGATGCCCAATGAATATTTGCTTAAAAGATGCACCGGTGCTAATACGCAAAACGACAATAAGAACTTCAACGAATGCATCTGGAAACTGACATCGAAAACTGTTCATTTTGGAGCAAAAACTGTTGAAAGAGCAGCATAATGGCTGCAGGAGTATTCAGAGAAGGTTATTTATCTGTTCTTAAGCCCATGAACGTGCTACGAATCGACATAGCGACGGACAACGAAAAGTTAGCGGAGTTATTAAACAGGAAACGCATGGCAAACACGGAGGAGGGAATGTCTCCGTTTGTAAAAAGAGCCCAGATTTAAAGTGTATAGAACCAAATTCAGAACCATAGCATATTCGAATAAGAGGAAGCTGCCTCTATGGTCCTGGGATCGCAAAATCACCGTAAGTTTTGAAACAACATTTTGTTACTCCAAATTTTAAACGCATTTTTCTGGAAACAACAATTTTCAGCCTAAGAGGTGCACTAGAGCCTCAAGAGATTAACTGATTTAATTTTGTAAAATGAAAGACAATTGTATTTACGGGGCCTTAGCCAGAGCTTTAGCCAATACGAATTTAAATATTTGTTTAAAACATTTGATCTTAGAAAAATCTGCAAAATATTTACACATTTTTAATATTTGCCATTTTTTAGGTATGTTTCAAAGCTCCATTGTAATAGCCCCATAATCCATTTTAACTTAAGATTTTTTTTTATTTTTATGTGTTTCAGAATTAGCCACGAGTCTCTAGAGCGCTTCGCACTACCCAGGACGCGTCGTGAGGCGATACTCCGATAAGGGCTGAAGCCCCCATTTTCATTTATTATGACATGAAAAATATTTTTTCGTACACCAATTTATACATAAAAAGTGCTAAAAGCCCTGTTTTAATTAAGACAATCGTTATACGACAAAAATTATGAAGTTCACCCATTTTTAGTGCCCCTCGACCAAGGTCTCCCCTTAATGCTATGGTCCGTGATTGCTCCCAGGAATAATGAAGTTACCGTGGCTGATGCTGAGTTGCATGACACAGGCAGATTTAGCCCCAGACGGTCCGCAATGCATGTCAACCCAGTTCCCACTGAGCCATTGTAAAGTCTTGTGGTTGGGGTAACAACACCTAAGGGCTAAGACCTAGCGCAGTAGGTTTTGATGAGTGAGTTTGCGAATATCAAATTATGTGACGTAAATGCCGGACGGAGTGGCCGAGCGATTCTGGGCGCTACAGTCTGGAACCGCGCGACCGCTACGGTCGCAGGTTCGAATCCTGCCTCGGGCATGGATGTGTGTGATGTCTTTAGGTTAGTTAGGTTTAAGTAGTTCTAAGTTCTAGGGGGCTTATGACCACAGCAGTTGAGTCCCATAGTGCTCTGAGCCATTTGAACCATTTTGTGACATAAATGGCCATGTTTTTACCACATTGCGATATAAGCTTAAATTTTTTACGCCGCCAATGACCGTGGACCACAGTATTCAGCATAGCCGGCCGATGTGGCCGAGCGGTTCTAGGCGCTATAGTCTGGAACCGCGCGACCGCTACGGTCGCAGGTTCGAATCCTGCCTCGGGCACGGATGTGTGTGACGTCCTTAGGTTATTTAGGTTTAAGTAGTTCTACGTTCTAGGGGACTGATGACCTTAGAAGTTAAGTCCTATAGTGCTCACAGCCATTTAGCATAAATTTCACTTCAATACCTCTACCAGTTCCTGAAATAAGGGGTCTTAACAGACGGACAGACAGAGAGAAGTAACGTGGTTACAAAAACAATGACATTTGGTAGAGTACTACTATCAGATTGCTTCATGGTTTACTAATATACAGTATGGTGTCTTACATTTATACATGATGTTACAAAATGAGGACGAATAACTTCAAGTGATTGTATAGGATATGTTGAGGAACAAATATAGGATAGGAATATCTGTTCTGAAACGTCAGTCAACGACCTTACTGAGCTTCGAAGTCATAGGGGCTGGGCCATCATATCAGCAGCAAAAGAAAAGTACGCTGACGTACTGTAGATGGAACGTCTCGCAGTAGTCCTGTGTTGTTTGTTATTCAGTTATCACGACTGATTGCCACCATCGCCAGTGGAGAAGATGGTTCTAACTGCCACATAGCCAGGCCTTGTCTTAACTGTATGCAATGTTCCGTTGCTCGGTGTATGACGGTCTCAGACACGGCTTTCCATTCGAAGTTTAATTTTCTCCTGGGACCATCCAAAATTTCCAATGTTTTTCGGTATACAGGGAGGGGGGGGGGGGTGATGTAACAGAAAGAAAGCGACAATGTAGAAACTACAGGGTCTAACATCTACCTACGCAGCAGTTATCGCTACCGACTCTGCTGAAGTTTGCGACAGTGGGTTTTCCAGAATTCAGCGGTTTTATTTAATTTAAATGAAAGGAAATACGGATGCAAAGAAAACAAGGGGATACATAGAGTAGGTGCAGAAAATGCCTACCTGCAGCATTTCAGCTTGCCAGACATCTACGCACCATTAACTAGCGCTCGCTCAAAGGTACCGGGCATGGTGCGAGCATCTCCAGTCGTTGCATGTATCTTTAGAACCAAGTCTTTTTGTGACCCCACTGGAGTTTCATACATCACATTCTTCAGATGACTCCAGAAGAAAAACTCCGGGATCAAGCAACCGACGTGGTCAAGTTACAGTATCTCCTGCCATTCCAGCGATCCGTCCGCTCTGGATTCTGGCAACTAGACTGAAGTGAGTAGATGTCCCTTCGTGCTGTAAACACACAGTCCCACGCACTGCAAGTGGCACCCCCTACAGTAAATCCGGCAGCACTTTTCGAACGAATTTCCACGACTGTCTCCTGTGAGTACAGGAGAATGCATGTAGGGGACAATCAAGTAACCATGTACCATGCCATCCCATACATGTGTGTAATCATTTCTTGATAATATCGTTCGTGGGTGATGTGGGGATTCACTTGTACCTAAATATCAATTGTGAGCGTTGAACACACACTCATGGTAGAAAAATGCCTCGTCTGTGAACAAAACAAACGCAGCATAACGCCGTTTCGACGATCTTTGAAACCACCTGTTTCACTCAGACGCTGATGAATAGCCACAAATGTAGAATGGAGTGGCTGACGCCTGTTGGATAATTTCCCGCATACGCGTAAAGCTGCGAGCCCATATCCCGTCGCTTCATCATTAACGAAATACATATCGCGCTTCTCGGGCCATATGAAGTTCTCCATGATGCTGCACAACAGCACGAAACAAACTACGACTAAGCGCTGGGTGTCTACCGCATATTTTTGTCTTCCCCCTCTGCCGCCATTGTTGTAGCGGTCTCCACAGTGTTCTTCTGGCATGCGTAGTCGCGTTCTGCGCCATCTAACGTTCTGAATGCTGTCAGGTCTATCGCTTAACATTCCATCTGCGGTCCGTCAGCTTACAGGGTTACGTTTACAGCCAAAGGAGCTGCCTAGCGGTAGACCCCGGCGACTCTAACTTCGGCGCTTTGTAACGTCGTTGGATTACGTTTCGGTACACAGGTTCTTATTCTCAGTTTGTTCCGCAAGACACCCTCTACAGCCGGTCGAAGTTTGTCGGCATTTGTTTGTAACAGCCTGTTAGTGTAAAGTTATTTAGCAGTTGATATTTTACGAGACTCAGAAATTTTACAGAATCGACTTGACATGTGCTGGCAGCAGGCTCGAAGAGGCCTGGTGCACAGGATAGTCTCCAGTACACCAGTGGTGAGTGTTACGTATAAGGAAGTGTCCAGGCAAAGAAAAAAAAATGGTTCAAATGAATCTAAGCACTATGGGACTTAACATCTGAGGTCATCAGTCCCTTAGACTTAGAATTACTTAAACCTAACTAACCTAAAGATATCACACACACCCAAGCCCGAGTCAGGATTCGAACCTGCGACCGTAGCAGCAGCGCGGTTCCGGACTGAAGCACCTAGAACCGCTCGGTCACAGCGGCCGGCCCAGGCAAAACAGTCCTTAACTTCTCCAAAGTTTGATTGACTGAAAAACATTTTATACAGTGTGATTAGATTACTTCGTTTCTCAAAAAATGTAACATCCGAATGGTGAAAAGGCGTTCGAGGTAATAGCGTAGCTTCAGTATACCTGATATCCTGATTGTTTTGGGCAGTGTAATCTCTTCTAGATATATGCATCACCAGTATGACACCTCTGTGTCTCTGCATAAGACCGACAAACTGCAAGGACGGTTTCCTGACTGGAAATGGAGGAAAAAAAGATCATATGAACATGTGTGCGGAAATGCATCGTTGCCACGGTAGATGGCAGTGACGTTTAAAGTTCCTCTGAGCATGTGCCGCGCGTTCCTTGTGTGTTGGTGGCTGTGTGATTGACGCGGCGTACTGTAAAGAGCAGCATGGTCCGGTATTCATCGTACGGCAAAGCAAATGGAACCGGACGGAAACAGTATACTATACCATCAAAAGTACTCTCCGAGACACCAACCACATCGCACAACGTTCGTCTGTCTGAAAAGACCGATGATTAGACAAACACCTAAGAAGGACTTGAAATGGTGAGTGGTGTCAGTGGTGTCTGCAAGGGTATTTGTTTTCTTAAAGCTGTGCTGCCTCTCGACCGTTTCCATTTGTTTAGTCGCACACAAACCCGATCTCGGTTTGACCATTCTGCTGCTTATGGTACTCTGCGTCAACACACAGCCCGCAATACCCAAGGAACACATGGCACGTGATCAAATGAACTTTCATTCGTTAGCGCCATTTACAGTGGCAACGATGCATTTCCGGACACATGTTCATAAGACCTTTTTTCCTCAATTTCCAGTAAGGGATCCGCCTCTGCAGTTTGTCGGTTTATTAACGTTCACCATGTACTTCGATTCCAAAGCTAATTTTTGGAAGTATGTGAACCATATTAGTACTTTCATGTTGTTTGTCAGTGCATTATATATATAAATATAGTTGTTCTTGAAGCAACTATGCTCAGCGTAGGTAATATTACAGATGACTAAAGGCCCCTTCACACGAGGCCACCGAGACGCGCTTCCCTGCAGCGCAAAGAGCATTCACACGGCCTTGATCGGCGTTTTGCTACTAGAAAGAGGAGCGACTACTTTGTCGTCCCGCTGCGCCGTTTTGATCCGCCGCTGCTGCCGTGCCGCCCTGTTACTGTGAAGTCATGGAACTTTTTACTTGTCTTACTGAATACGAAAAGCAAACCGAGGTAATTTAAAAATAAATCGTGGGAGCCACCGTTTCTCGAAGAAAAATTATTAAAGGTTTACTAAAGAGGCAACCAGTTTACGAAACTGTGTAGCGGCTACAAATGGTAAACATAGACGTGTCATCAAGCCAGCTCTCAGTTTATGACAACAACAAAAACTTTTTCTCGCTATTATTGTGGCCATGTGTGATCCCCACCACAAAATCATGTTAATTGACTCTGGAGCACGCAGAAGATTGCCAGATTGATCTGTGTGCACGATTTCATTGCCTCGTATGAAGGAACTGACAACGAAATTAAAACCTCCTCAAAGCAGGCAGTTCTATGAAGGCTGTCATTATTTTCCTCTTGCAATCATTGGTGCTTAAGGTTTATCATCTTTATTACTGGGTTAATGCGGAGGCAATTTCTTTTAAAACAGTTTTCAGATACACTCTCTGTTGGGATAGAAGACAAGTATGTTGAATGTATTTTTGGAATTTTTGCTAAAGAATGCTGAATTTTTTATCGGCCTTTGAATGTGTCTCCAGAATTTACTGAAAATATTACATAAAACTTCTTGTGTGTTACACAACTTTGTTCGTGATCGAGACAGATGCTGATCTATAGACATTTTGAGTGCTTGTGTGTTACATGACATGTCGAAGGATCCAACAAAGGCGGGAAGAATTTTGAGTGACGTTCACCAGTATCCTCTTCCCCTGAAGAACATATGACTACAATGTCCAGAGAAAACTTCAATTTTGAGCAGTTTATCTGTAAATTCCTCACACTCCATGTTGCATATGGATGGAGGTTTTTCAGCTACACAGAAGAAATCTTCTGTATTGACTTCTGTCTCTAACCAACTGTGCTACCAAACGACAATGAGCAGAAACCCCAATACGGTCACTTGTCGATTGCAAACCCTCGAAAAACCAAGGACGGAGGGGAGGGACGGCCTTATGACCATCATTTGAAAATATTGTAATCTAGTCACTTACTTCAAATTTAAAAATCTTGAAAAAAATGTTTATTGTTACTATTGCATTCTTCTAAAAGATTCCATAGATGTTTTAAATTTGCCAGTTAAACTTAATCCATAAATTCAAGTCTCAGCAGTTAATGTCACTTTTCCCAGTGAATTTCGTATTCAATATTTCCAAGCTCAGGGCTACTACACGTCGCTATGTACGAATGCAGAGTCTCACCGCGATAACATTGAATAAAATGTTCTCGGGTTTCCTACCGCGTCAATTGCTTAAAAATACACGAGCTTTCGGCCAAGTACTTCAGTGACCATTGTCAAGTGGTGTGGTCATACCACTTGACAATGGCCAAAGAGTGCTTGGCCGAAAGCTCGTGTAGTTTTAAGTAATTGATGCAATTGGAAACCCGAGAACATTTTATACACGTCACTATGTCTTTAAAAGCATATTGAGATTGTGAACTAAGGTTATATTTTTAAAATTTATTTGTGGTGGTCATAAAGTCAGTGTCCACATACCAAAAGTGTATGGTGCTAAAGGATACTTTCAGGTTCTGGGCTCCAGTTACACATCAGTAGCTCTTTAGAAAGTATGTTTTCAATGTAATTTAACAACAGTGAAGAGACTTTGTGTTTCTAAAAATTACTTTTCACGGTAGGCATAAAATACCACTCCCCCTTTGGTAATGCGCTTTATGGAAAACCTCTTGTTATTTCTAGGGTTAACATACGGCATTACCCATTACTCGGCCGGTTAGCAGCGCCACCGACTGGTGTTGTGTGAAGCCTAGTGACGGTTGCGGTAGTTAGCTACTGACAAGGGAACCTCCCCATCGCACCCCCCTCAGATTTAGTTATAAGTTGGCACAGTGGATAGGCCTTGAAAAACTGAACACACATCAATCGAGAAAACAGGATGAAGTTGTGTGGAACTATGAAAAAAATGAGCAAAATATATAAACTGAGTACTCCATGCGCAACATATGTCACATCAAGGATAGTTCAGCTCAGCAGCGCCATGGTCTTGTGGTTAGCGTGAGCAGCTGCGGAACAAGAAGTCCTTGCTTCAAGCCTTCCCGTGAGTGAAATGTTTAATTTTTTATTTTCAGTTTATGTGACTAACTACTATGTTTTCATCAATTTTTTGGGAGTGATTATCACATCCACAAGAAAACCTAAATCGGACAAGGTAGAAGAATCTTTTTACCCATTAGCCAAGTGTACAAGTTAGGTGGGTCGACACCAAATTCCTGTCATGTGACGCACATGCCGTCACCAGTGTCGTATAGATACATCAGACGTGTTTTTTTTTGTGGAGGAATCGGCCGACATATGACCTTGCGATCAAATGTTTCCGGTTCCCATTGGAGAGGCATGTCCTTTCGTCTACTAATCGCACGGTTTTGCGGTGCGGTCGCAAAACACAGACACTAAACTTATCACAGTGAACAGTGACGTCTATGAACGAACGGACAGATCATAACTTTGCGAAAATAAAGAAAGTAAATTTTTCACTCGAGGGAAGGCTTGCACCAAGGACCTCTCGCTTCGTATCTGCTCACGCTAACCACAGGACCACGGCGATACTGCGCTTATGGTCTCCCTCATGTTGCCTATGTTGCCCATGGACTACTCAGTTTGTATATTTTGCTTATTTTTTCATAGTTCCACACAACTTCTTCCTGTTTTCTCGATTGATCTTTGTTCAGTTTTTCGACCTATCCACTGTGCCAACTCATAACTAAATCTGAGGGAGGTGCGATGGGGAGGCTCCCTTGTGAGAGGCGCAGCGGCGCGGTGCCACTATACGTCTGAAGGCGCCCGTTTAAATCATTGCTTCGCTAGCGAAAGCGCCCACGAGAAGCGATTCTCAGTGGCTCCGTGTGAAGGGAGCCTTATAAGAGAACCGGTATTGTGAAAAACGCAGCAGCAGACTGAGCTATCGTACGTTTACGAAAATTATAAACACTGTTTGAAGTCTCTGTCAAACGTATTCTTTTTTTTTTTTTTAAAGTTGCGTTTCTCATTGGACACTCATTTTATAATGGTAAATATGTACGTAATACCGCAATTACTGGGTATCAGTTCTTCAATTACAGGAAATGAATGGGAATAAACAACGAAGCAACTGCCATCAGGGGACAGTCGTAGAAGTCTGGCAACACCAGAAATAAGTGATTACAAATTGCCTGGCATCGAGTAGTACAAGTACCAGTGCGCTTCCGAAAGTATCGATTCGTTATGAACTGTCAAGCACAGCGGAAAATGGTATCTATAACACGAATAACGTTCTTTTTTCATGAACGTCGTGATACTTGCAGACCTATTGTATGCCTCCAAGATACCCAGCATCACAACACGTACTGAACTAATGGAGACCGACAGACAACGATCTTCATATAATTATGCTTCCATATATTTTCTATGCTGCAATTATTGATATAAGGGTGGTCCATTGATCGTCACCGGGCCAAAAATCTCACGAAATAAGCTTAAAACGAAAAAACTACAAAGAACAAAACTTGTCTAGCTTGAGGGGGGAAACCAGATGGCGCTATGGTTGGCCCGCTAGATGACGCTCCCATAAAAAAAATGGTTCAAATGGCTCTGAGCTCTATGGGATTTAACATCTGAGGTCATCAGTCCCGTAGAACTTAGATCTACTTAAACTTAACTAACCTAAGGACATCACACACAACCATGCCTCAGGCAGGATTCGAACCTTCGACCGTAGCGGTCGCGCGGTTCCAGACTGTAGCGCCTAGAACCGCTCGGCCACTCGGGCCGGCGAACGTAGGTACGTTTGAACATTTTATTTCGGTTGTTCCAATGTGATACATGTACCTTGGTGAACCTATCATTTCTGAGAACGCATGCTGTTACAGCGTGATTACCTGTAAATACCACATTAATGCAGTAAATGCTCAAATTGATGTCCGTCAAGCTCACTGCATTTGGCAATACGTGTAACGACATTCTCCTCAACAGCGAGTAGTTCGTCTTCCGTAATGTTCGCACATGCATTGACCATGTGCTGACACATGTTGTCAGGCGTTGTAGGTGGATGACGATGGCAAATATCCTTCAACTTTCACCACAGAAAGAAATCCAGGGACGTCATATCCGGTGGACGTACGGGCCGTGGTATGGTGCTTCGACGACCAATCCACCTGTCAAGAAATATGCTATTCAATACCGCTTCATCTGCACACGAGCTATGTGCCGGACATCCATCATGCTGGAAGTACATCGCCATTCTGTCATGCAGTAAAACATCTTGTAGTAACATCGGTAGAACATTACTTAAGAAAACAGCATACATTGCACCATTTAGATTGCCATCGATAATATGGGGGCCAATTATCCTTCCTCCCATAATGCCGCACCATACATTAATCCGCCAAGGTCGTTGATGTTCCACTTGTCGCAGCAATCGTGGATTTTCCGTTGCCCAATAGTGCATATTATGCCGGTTTTCGTTACCGCTGTTGGTGAATGACGCTTCGTCGCTAAATAGAACGCGTGCAAAAAATCTGTTATCGTCCCGTAATTTCTCTTGTGCATAGTGGCAGAACTGTACACGACGTTCAAAGTCGTCTCCATGCAATTCCAGGTGCATAGATATATGGTACGGGTGCAATCGATGTTGATGTAGCATTCTCAACACCGACGTTTTTGAGAATCCCGATTCTCGCGCAATTTGTCTGCTACTGATGTGCGGATTAGCCTCGACAGCAGCTGAAACACCTACTTGGGCATCATCATTTGTTGCAGGTCGTGGCTGACATTTCACATGTGGCTGAACACTTCCTGTTTCCTTAAATAACGTAACTATCCGGCGAACTGTCCGGACACTTGGATGATGTCGCCAGGATACCGAGCAGCATACATAGCACACGCCCGTTGGGCATTTTGATAACAATAGCCATACATCAACACGATATCGACCTTTTCCGCAATTGGTAAACGTTCAATTTTTTTCTTTATTGTTATTTTTAAACCTGTTTACAGGCAGGCCAGCAGCAGCATACTACGCCGCTCTTTGGCCTCAGAGAAACACAAAAGGTACAAATGAAGACAATGTGAGATAAAAATATGGTGGACATATAAACGGAGACAAACACTTTTTAAAATACATGGAGCCGTTCACGGGCGTAGAGTCCAAGATAAAAGTTGTTCAGACACTTGGACACATACATAGACGAAAACTGTCACACGTGAACGTAGGTGCACAAAACGAATAACACTGAACCACTTAAGCACAAAACGACGGCACACACAGAAACACGAGGCGTTAATCTCCGGCGCGCAGATGTTCACTAACCGTGTATGAGTCCGGGGACCTGCCAAGAGAGGTGGAAGTGGGGGGTTGGAGAGGGAGAGGAGAGAGCAGATGCCATGGGTGGGGGAGAGAGGGGGAAGGGAGGAAAGGGGAGGGGAGGCCCGGGGGAAGAGGTGTGGAGGAAGGGGACAGGGGAAAAGGAAAGAGAAGGTAGGGAGGGTGCCTAAAGGAAAGAACGCAGGAAGTGGGGGGGGGATGATCAATGTTGATAGGAGGGGTAGATGGAGGGGAGGAGGACATCATCAGGGAGGGGGAGCTGGCGGAAGCCACCTTGGGAGAGGGTAAGGAGGGTAGAGAGAAGGAGACTGGGTGGGACGTGGGAATACAGATGCGGCAGCGGGCGGGGGTAAGAGAGGATGGGCGAGACAAGCGAGTGAGGAGGATCGAGTTTGCGGGAGGTGAACAGGATCTGTGTCCTTTCAAGGAAAAGGAGGAGGTGGGGAAACGGAATGAGATTGTAGAGGATCCGTGTGGGGGAGGGGAGACGGATGAGATAGGCGAGGCAGAGAGCATGGCGTTCAAGGACTAGAAGGGATTTATAAAAGGTAGGGGGGCTGGAGATCCAGGCCGGATGGGCGTAACAAAGGATAGAGCGGATGAGGGATTTATAGGTGTGGAGGATGGTGGAGGGGTCCAGACCCCACGTATGGCCGGAAAGGAGCTTGAGGAAACGGAGTCGGGTGCATGCCTTGGCTTGGATTGTCCAGAGAAGGGGGGTCCAGGAGAGGCGACGGTCGAGGGTGACGCCAAGGTACTTGAGGGTGGGGGTAAGGGCGATAGGACGGCCATAAATGGTGAGATATAAATCAAGGAGGCGGAAGGAAGGGGTAGTTTTGCCTACAATTATCGCTTGAGTTTTGGAGGGATTGACCTTGAGCAATGGCTGGTTGCACCAAGTGGTGAACTGGTCAAGATGGGATTGGAGAAGGTGTTGGGAGCGCTGCAGGGTGGGGGCAAGGGCAAGGAAGGCGGTGTCATCGGCAAACTGGAGAAGGTGGATGGGGGGTGACGGCGGCGGCATGTCCGCCGTATACAAAAGGTACAGAAGGAGTGAGAGGACGGAGTCTTGGGGCACACCAGCGGAGGGAAAAAAGGTGTAGGAGTCCGTGTTATGGATGGTGACGTAGGAAGGATGGTGGGCGAGAAAGGAGCCGATCAGATGGACATAGTTATTGGAAGGGCAAAGGGTTGGAGCTTGAAGAGGAGAACGGAATGCTGTACACAGTCATAAGCACGTTCGAGGTCCAGGGACAGGAAGATTGCAGAGCGACGGGAATTAAGCTGTTCAGAAAGAAGGTGAGTGAGGTGAAGGAGAAGGTCATCGATAGAGAAGGACGGCTGGAAGCCACACTGGGTAACGGGAAGGTGCTGGCGGAGATGCTGGTGGATGCGGCGGGTGAGGATAGATTCCAGGACCTTGCTGAAGACTGAGGTAAGGCTGATGGGATGGTAGGAGGAGACGGCAGATGGCGGCTTGCCAGGTTTAAGGAACACCAGGATACGGGAGTAGTAACCGGTGGACAGGACTACATTGTAGAGCCTGGCCAGGGTGGAGAGGAAAGAGACAGGAGCTTCACGAAGGTGATGGTAGGTGACACGATCGTGACCAGGAGTGGTGTTGCGTTTTGTGCAGTGTGTAGCAATGAGATCCTGTGTAGTGATAGGGGCATTGAGTTCCGTGTGTGCAATGTTGTCCAAGTACTGGAAACCACGAGCGAGGGGAGGAACAGAGGTGTCAGTTCGATCGCGGACATCCGAGAAGAGAGAGTAATTGAACTGGGGATCATCGGGGATGGAAAATACATCAGAGAGGTAGGAGGCAAAGTGATTGGCCTTACTAAGGGTCTCAGGGAAGGGGTGATCATCATGGAGAAGAGGATAGTAGGAGGAGGGTTTAGTTCCTGTAAGGCGACGGAAGGCCGACCAGAACTTGGACGAGTTGATAGGTAGGGTAGCATTTAAATGGGTGCATGTCTGTCGCCAGTCCCGGCGTTTCTTAGCCACGAGCAAATTACGAATGTGTCGCTGTAGTTGCCGGTGGCGTCGTAGTGTGTCCGAGTCACGCGTGTGGAGAAAGGCACGGTAGAGATGATGGGATTCATGGAGGAGGAGGACGGCCTGTGGGGATAGGGTAGGACGGTGGGGGTGGATGGTGACAGTAGGGACGTGGACCTTGACGGCCTCAGACAAGGTCTGCTGGAAAAAGGAGGCGGCATGCGTTACATCGTCAGGGTGGTGGTAGGTGAAGGGGTGGCTATCGACCTGGGTGGAGAGGGTATCCCAGTAGGCATTCCAGATGGCACGGGAATAGTCATGGATGTACTTTGGGGGAGGGTCAGTACGAGGGTCGGGGCAGGGGCGACGACTGTCTGAAACGGTAAGGAGGACAGGGAGATGGTCGCTACCAATAGGCTCCAGGACATCCACCGTTATGTGGCCAAGGAGGTTAGGGGCGGAAAGGATAACATCAGGAGTGGAATTGGATTCGGGACAGGTGTACTGGGGGATGGGGATGAGGTCGCCTTGAAGGGAGGAGAGGAACCGATGCCACTGCCGTAACTGGGCGGAGAAATGACTATGGATCTTGAGGTCGGCGGCGATCACGTAGGAGGAGAAGGTACAGTCAATGTGGGAGAGGAAATTGAAGGGAATAGGGGCGTTAGGGCGGACATAGATGGTGGCGCAGGTGACAGTAAGGCCGGGGAAGAAGAGACTAAGGATCAGGTGTTCGGTGGGGTTGGGAAGGAGAGGTTGGAGCCGAACGGGGATCTGGCGGTGGTGACCAATGGCAACTCCGCCACGTGCTATCAGGAGGGGATTATCAGAGCGGTGAAGGAGGCAGGGCGACGTGTGGATAGTGTGGTTGGGTTGGACGAATGTTTCATTGAGGAGGAAGGCATCCATGCGGTGGGTGGCAAGGGTGTGCAGGAAGAGTTTTTTGTTGGCAGCAAGAGAGCGGATGTTGTTGAAAAGGATATGGTGCTGTTGCGCCATGACAGGGATTTAGACGAGGGTGTCAAGACGGGAGAAGGTGAAATGGGCCTGGTTGTTGGAGTATATGGCGTACATTTTTAGGTGGAAAACGGAACAGGCGGCGAGGGATATCTGTTGGAGGGTGTGGGGGCGCTGAAAAGGATGAACATTCTGAAGGATGATGGTGAGGAATCTGATGATGTCCTCAGCGGTAGGTGGTGGGTGACGGGAAACGCCGGGAGGAGTTGGGGCGTCCAGAGGGCGGACAGGAATGATGAGTTCTGGAGTGGTAGGATGGGGTCAGGCCTTACATTTCTGGGAGTAAGTAGGATGAGGGAGGTTACAGGTATTACAGGAGGGGGGGGGGGACTGGAGATTGGGGCACTGCCGTAAGAAGTGGGCTTGTCTACAGTACGGGCAGGTGGGGGCCTCACGGCACTCAGATGTCGTGTGTGCATTATACTGCAAGCAACTCTGGCAGCGGAGGGATTGAGGAGGGGAACGGGAAGGCTCAACTTGGTAACATTGGTGAAAAAGAAGGGCACCCTCGTTCAGGAGACGGTCTACAGAAGGGGCATGTTTGGAAAAGACCCGCATAAGGCAGGTAGGGCCGGCTGAGTTGTGGATGCGGCGAATCGCACGCACCTTCAGATTGGGCTGCGCCTTGAGCTCTGCCAACACCTCCTCCTCCGTGATCGTCGGACTAAGCCGAGTGATCATGGTGGTGAGGGTCGGCGGGTGTCATGGGGGTTGGGGTTGGCAGGAAAGCGGCGGGGAAGGGGCAGGGGTGAGGGAGGCATAAGGGCCAAAGCGGGTGACAGGGATGCGGGAAAGGAGATCTGTGTGAAGGGTGGGGCTGGTGGAGGAGATGAGTACCGAATCACGGCGAGGAGTGAGGAGGGAGATGGGGGCACCGGGAAATGTTGGCGAAGGAAAAGGGTGAGGTTTCGGGCCACAAGAAGGGAAGGATCAGGATGGGAGAGGTTGCAGCGGTAGGAGGAGGGGGAGGAGGAGGAGCAGGAGGGGGCAGGGACAGGCAGCGCGACACTCATGGCATCCTGGACAGGTGAAGGGGGGCGAGGCGGAGCCTTTTTGGATGCAGGAGAGGCAGGGGTGGCGCTAGGCCGTTTGAGGTGGCGGAGGAGGTGTGGGGGACGGGAGCAACTGGAAGGTGGCGTGGAAGGGCAGGTCCCGGTGCTGGAGTTGGCGCCGGAGTTGGTGAGGGCGATGGCGATGATGACAATGAAGACGATGATGAGGGCAAAGGGGAAACGTGAGCGGAAACGAAAGGAGCAGAGGGGGAGAGTGGAGGGAAGGGATCAGAGTAGGCGAGGCAGGGAGGAACCGGGGATGGAGCAACAAAGAGTGAGGGAGATGGGAGAGTGCGGAGTGGTGGGATGGATTGAGGGGGGGGGGATTGGGCACACCACGTGATGGTGGTGGTGGCGGCGGAGGGAGATGTATATACTATGGCAGTGGTGGTGGCTGTAGTGGTGGTGCTGGTGGGCGTTGACATGGTGACAAGGGGAAAAGCACAGGACAGGGCAAAGAAGCAAATGAGGGACGGACAAGGCGACGAGAAACACAGAGTAAAAGGGACAGAGAAACGATGAAGGAGACTGGGGCCGAAGCCCCACTCTGCTGCTGTGGCGGGTGTGGCGAGCTGGCTGGCCGGCCGGTGGGGACGCTGCTGCTGTTGCTGTTGGACGCTGAACGTTCAATTTTAATGCGGGTAATGTATCACGAAGCAAATGCCATCCGCACTGGCGGAATGTTACGTGATACAACGTACTTATATGTTTGTGACTATTAGAGTGCCATCTATCACAAAGCCAAAAAAGTGGTCCAACTGAAACATTGATATTTCTTTACGTACTACACGAATATGTACAAAAAATGGGGGGTCCTATTTAAAAAAACGCAGTTGATATCCGTTGGACCTATGGCAGTGCCATCTAGCGGGCCAACCATAGCGCCACCTGGTTTCCAGTTCTAGCTAGACGAGTTTCGTTCTTTGTAGTTTTTTCGTTTGATGCTTATTTCGAGAGATATTTGGCCCGGTCACTATCTATGGACCACCCTGTATACAGGAATTACAGTACACTGAAAGAGTTAGGAAGTTTCGTTCTTTGTAGTTTTTTCGTTTGATGCTTATTTCGTGAGATATTTGGCCCGGTTACTATCAATGGACCACCCTGTATACAGGAATTACAGTACACTGAAAGAGTTAGGAGATCTCTCACGTTGCTTGGACGTTGAAAATCGCATGATAATTCTGGCGTCGTATTTCGTTAAATACTAGTTGCGACCACACGCTACACAAAACAGAAACTATACCGTAACTAATTCGTTTATGCATTCCCTTTTCTTCCGAATTGCTTATACTTACTGCGAAATGAAGTCTAGTTGGTTCCAGCAATTTTCAAACGAACCAGCTGCATGGCAGTATTGCCACTATCTCAGGGGCGGCCGGACATTTTCCAGACGCAGTCATCGACTTGCTTCTTTTACTGGTATCCTCGGTCTTTAGCGTCATGTGACATTCTCATTTGGTGCAATAATATTTTATTTCATTGCTTGTAATATTACATTATATGCCCTTAATTTTTATTTAATTACAAAAAGACTAAGACCTCTCTGTGTGGCGTAGTGCGTGTTGGAGTGAGTTCGTAGACAAGGGTGCCAGCAATATCAGATCGATACCGTGAACTGGAGTAACTATCGATCAGTGTGGTTTGTAGACAGTGCTACACCATTAGAACTCTCCGAATTGCTTGGGACATCTATTCCCTCAAAAGACGACACAGAAAGGGTAAAATGACAGCAACAGGGTTCACCTAATTCATTGATAAATGATGTAGTCCAAATTACTTCCCTTAGGTTGACGTGGGATTATGCTGTCTGAAAAGACCGATGAGCAGAGAAATGTGAAACAACAAAGTAAGGCGCAGCCAGATTTCAGTCCCAGTACTACGAAAATCGTGGCGACATGTATTATCTCTTTATGACTTCTGTTTATTCTACGCTAAGTAGTTATTTTAAGGCAAGACAGTGTTTCTCTCTTTATGTTTCTTCGTAACTGTGGCAGTTAGTAATATCATCGCGGCTAACCGAGGTCTCATCTTGTAAGTAGGCTGTTTATGTTTTCTTATTGGCAACGTTACATAGCGCTCTGTATGAAAATCACTGGCTGTGCTGTGTGCAGTCTGTGGCTCGTTTGCATTGTTGTCTGCCATTGTAGTGTTGGGCAGCTGGATGTGAACAGCGAGTAGCGTTGCGCAGTTGGAGGTGAGCCGCCAGCAGTGGTGGATGTGGGGAAAGAAAAGGCAGAGTTTTGAAATTTGTAAGACTGGATGTCATGAACTGCCATGTATACTATGATTTTTCAACACTATTAAGGTAAATACATTGTTTGTTCTCTATCAAAATCTTTCATTTTCTAACTATGCCTATCAGTAGTTAGTGCCTTCAGTAGTTTGAATCTTTTATTTAGCTGGCAGTAGTGGCGCTCGCTGTATTGCAGTAGTTCGAGTAACGAAGATTTTTGGTGAGGTAAGTGATTTGTGAAAGGTATAGGTTAATGTTAGTCAGGGCCCATTCTTTTGTAGGGATTTTTGAAAGTCAGATTGCGCTGTGCTAAAAATATTGTATGTCAGTTTAAGGACAGTCATGCATAATTTTTCTAAGTGGACGTTTCATATGTCGACCCTTAGCCGAGGATACCTCACTGGAATCTTCAGATTTTTTTCTTGTAGTTCGTGTAATTAGTGTAGCTATAGTTCATTGCTAGCGCGCAATTGTAGAGAGAATCTCCTTTGTAGTTGCAGTCTTTCATTGTTGTACAGTAAAACAGTTGTGGCATGCATGTAGATTTGCACCAATTATTTCGCAGCTGCGCTTACAATTAACTAGATATTATTTTCAGTGCTATGTTAACGTGTTTTCTTTTTTTGCTCTTCAAATAGTGCTTTTCTGTGTGGTCGTGTGAAATATTGTGACAATAATGGCGTGTGAAAAACGTAATACTAGGCTCCAAAGTAAACTGAGAAATGACAGTGAAGACGAAAGCAGTGTGTTAGCGTCGCCGTGTAATGAATTAACTAATGTTCAAACTAGTAATTTGGTAATTGTGCATAGGGAAATGGAGCGGGCGGCAAATAATGGCGTAGACAGTGAAAC
This sequence comes from Schistocerca cancellata, assembly GCF_023864275.1. Classification (NCBI taxonomy): domain Eukaryota; kingdom Metazoa; phylum Arthropoda; class Insecta; order Orthoptera; family Acrididae; genus Schistocerca; species Schistocerca cancellata. The sequence continues at coordinate 388,218,355 of NC_064629.1, read as the reverse complement.
AGTTAGTGAACAGGGAAGCATTATCGATCGATCGGTCGCCAATAGCTACCCTCAGGAATCCGAAATGACAGGAAACAATCTCGCAAATACTGTAGATTCAGGTTTTGGGTCCTCACCGTTTTCTCAAATAAGTCAAGACACATTTTCTGCTTGTCATAATGTGAACGTTGCCGGTGCATATTCACTGCCGAAAAGCACTGAGAAACATGTTTCAGACACCAGTGCATTGTTATTACAATTAATACAACAAATGGGACAAACACAGCAAAAGCTTCAAAAGTTAGACACAATGGAACAAAATCAGAGACAAACGCAGCAAAAGCTTCAAACGTTAGACACAATGCTACAAAATCTTCGGAAGTTAGACACCACGCTTGAACAAACACGTGAAGATTTAACTACTGAGTTACATAACATTGAACCGAAATGTCAAAAAGTACGTAATGACGTAAAAACACAAATTTGTGAGCATTTTCAACCTATTTTTTCGCAGCATGAAAATGCATTACAGAATCACGAAGCAGCCATAAAAGAACTGCAAACTATTGTTCATGAAAATCATGAGACCTTGCAAAATGAAATTGACTCAGTTGCATCTACCGATTCGGTTACGCAACTTGCAAAACCTCAGGAAAACTTAAAGGCCACAGTAGATACTCTGAAAATTGGTTCAGAATGACACATGCAGGAAATTAGTTCATTATCAGAGAAAGTAGTTGAACTTTCGGATCAGCTAAATAATTTATCTACGAAGGTAGATGATAATCTGAATGACACAAAACCGGTAGTATTTAATGACACAGAAGAGTGCGAAGAAATGAGGAAATTCATGGGCGCTAATGACCATAGAAGTTTTGCGCCCTAAAACCACAAACAAAAAAAAAGAGGAAATTCTAATAAAATCAGAATCAAATTAATACGCAACACCAAAGAGAAATCCGGGAAGTACAAGATCAGCTGACACAGGTAATACAAGTATTACATATTTCAGAGGACACTCGCGCCCCATACGGGAAGAGGAACATAGGAATTCGGAACAGCCACAAAATAATAACACAGCGCATTTCGGAAATTATGAAAGAAATTGCTAAGGTGCACCGAATTTTGAAATGGAACCGCCGAAACGACGTAACAATGACCGCTATGCGACTCGCCGACATGATAATTTTGACTATAAGCTGTTCATTACTACACGTAAATTTAAAACATTTAAGAATTCTGGCAACAACATTCATCCACAAGCGTCGCTCCATCAATTCTCTCATTGTTTTCCTCCCAACTGGCCATTAGAGCACAGATTAGAATTTATGTGTGACTATTTAGAGAATAAACCAGCTGTAAGAATGCGATCGGTCATTCACGATTGTCACAGTGAAGGAGAATTTTACCATGCCTTCCTCTCAGCATGTTGGTCTCAAGCTACACAAGACCAAGTAAAACATAGCATCATAATGATGAAACGTTTCGAACAATCTGAATTCTCCAGTCTTGTGAAATATTTTGAAGACATGTTGCACAAGAATCAGCACCTGTCAAACCCATACAGCCCCTCAGAACTCATCCGCATTTGCTTAATCAAATTACCTGAACATTTACGACATATTATTTTGGCAGGACGTTGCAAAGACGACATTGAAGGTTTTCAGGGACTCTTACAAGAATTAGAAATTGACACAGACAATCGCGGAACGCGAAAACAGGAACACAACAATTACAGGTCACAGCCGTCGCAATTCCGCGATGAAAGAAATAATTGGACACGGCAAGGCTATTCTTACAACGCAAATCGTGACCAAAACAGTCACCACACGTATGACAACCGTAGATAGAGAAAAAATAGTTACAGAGAAAGATCGCATTTCCGTAGTAATGAATGTGACAGAGACAAACATAGAAAGAGACAACATGGGAACCTAAACAATTATTATCAAGGGAGACAGAATAACTTCAGACGCAACAGTCCACTTTGCAGTTACGATTCAGAGAGATATTCTCCACCACATGACCAACAAGAAAGAAACTGTGGAATCTATCGACATGACGACAGACGATATAATCGTAACGAAAGACTAGAATTTCATCATAACTGGCGGAATTCAAACAGGGTAGGGCCCTCTCGACAAGGTGAATTTGTAGAAGTTAGGTCTTCTAATCCCAGCAACGACGCGCGCCAACAAAGAGGCAGACAATGACTCACACTGCAGGCAGCCACGTGCGCCGGCTGGCTCAGAGAAAAATAACATAGACGCTAACCCTGAGAACTATTGTAGCATTCCTTACCGATGTATACTGCGTGATAATTGCATTCAAGTTCAAACTGTGAGTACTATGAAGAGTAAAGGATTGCACCAAATTTCACATGTAAAACCGTTTATTGAAAGATAATCTGGTTTTTAACTTTGTCTTTGCCAAGTAACTTTTCACTTTACATTACTAGTATGCTTTGTCAGACTTAGAAACTGTTACCATGCAACAATGTTTGAAGTTAAATATCCAGTCAAGAACCAAGAGAACTTATTTAAACAGAAATTACGAATGCATTGTTATTGTGAACAGACGACACAGTGTTATTGTGTGTGTACATTCTTGCTTGTTAGTTGCACGATTACGTAACGACTATAAGACTTACATGCTTAGAACATATACTGGTACTGCTAATGAGATTTTAATGCAACATTTTGGTTTACTTGAAAATACATTCTGGATTTAAAGTACTTTCAGTGAGATACCAGATGACACAGTGGTTAGTTTATGTGACAGCTACACGATTTTATCACGACGCTACTAATGAGTGACAATTTACAATGTTGCTTTTTCAGTGTTTCTGTTTTACATCTGCACAGTTTTTCTGTATTATTCTGGAAAGTAAAACATGTTTTAGTAGTAACTTTTGTGGTATAGCTACAATGAGACTGCCTTTTCTGTTGCACAACAATACGTTATAGCACAGTACTTTCTTCATCACAGCAATAAGCGTCATAAATAAGGTATCTATACGCAAAGCTTTTCACTTTTGTTTATCATGAGGTAAGTACATTGGCTTCTGCAGAACTTAGCTTTCAGAGGACGATAACTACAACACTTCCACAGAGATTATCTTACAACAAGATGCACAGTTTAGTGCTACAGTACACATATTTGAGTGATTAATTTTGTACTTAAATCATTTATTTTTAATGATATTTGAAGTACAATGATACAAAGGTTTTCCGTGATACATTTCATTCCATTGCTGTAATCTGTAACACCTGAGGGTATAATTACGTTAATCCTCAGGGGGTACACGCCTACTTTGTGTACCATGTGTTTGGCAAGCACAAGGAGCACTAGCTAATATGGTATTTGCTTATACAACTTTACACATCAGTACCATATTTCTCTAACACACAAATTACACAGCTATCTGATCATTTAACTGAGAGATAAAAATATTTTTTACTACATCAGTGACACATGTTTACACATTAACACAGTTGGGTAACTTCACACTTATGAAATTGTATTTTGTCTGTACTTTGTGAACTGTTTATATTTTTTCGGAACCATTGTGATGCTATGAGAGCTTTGACTGATGTATTTGGTAAGGGAGCATGATTTTAAAGTACGTTTGAGGTAGATGACACAATTGAAATGAGCAGAGATTATTTTTTTAGGTTTTGACATTATTGCAGGAATCTACGACGTTTTTTAGATTTGGCTGAGGTGTTAAGATGTTATTTTTATGATGACGATGTGTATTATGCTGTTGAGGTATGTTTATGATCAATAAGCTGATGCTATATGAGGAATTTGATTATGCTACATATTTATTAAGACGAAATATTGAAGAAGTGCCGACGAATATGTATATGTGTAATAAGGTAACGAATAATAAGTAGTGGTTAGGGACTCTAACTTGTGAAAAAGGATGTTGCAAACCAAGAATCATACTTCAAGAGTTATGAAATGTGTGTAAATGCGTGAATGTATCACAATGCAGGCGAAAATTTTTTGCACACTGTTATATTCATAGGATTTTGTTTCTACACATTTGCAACACAAATTCTCGACCTGTGAGATTTTTTTATATGAGACTGTCACTGTAATGCAAACTGGTGTCGTATGTATTTCAGTAAGAAAGTTAAGTGACCACCTTCACGTAATGAGTCGTGGGCACCCAGCTGCGCGACAGTCGCCTGGAAAAAAGCCATTAGTGTGTGCCTTTCAGAGGCACAGGTGGAGAAAAAAAGGGGCCATTATGCTCGCTATTGACATTCCTTTGTAGAAAGCATCGCAAATACGACACGCTCAAACTTGAAAACATGTGATTACACTGTGGAGCTCTTAATTTGTGATATTTATTAAATGCCTAACGAAATGATGAGAAACATTTTACATCTATTGTCTTTCTAGTTGAGAGAATTTTTATGCCTTTGGAGACGCCATTTGCCTAGTGAATGACGTTTTATATGTTGCTTTATATAAATATTTGCTCATTTTGTTTAATATCAAGTTTCTAGCTGTACTGCAGCATTGGTTAAAATGAAATTTAATAGATGTACTAATATCACTATTTTCTGTCTACAGACCCAGTAAAGAATACGTTTATGATGTACTTTCTTAGAAAAAAGAGCACAAATAATCTTTTCCCTTCACAGGATTTGCATACATTATTTTCTTTTCAACTACTTGGTAATATTTCTCGTAGAGTAAGTTCTGGTGCACCACTTTAATTACATAGACATTAAGATGTGAATATACATTTCCCTGGTCTGCATTGTTGTCCTTAGTGTAATATTTTATCTGCTTGAGCTATGTTATGCTTAGATATAAGTTATTGCATTTGCTGCTGCTGTTTACCAGGCATACTGCTACTAAATATCACTTTACATTACTCTGTTCAGCCAGTTTTACTACTGATTTATTTTTCTTGTTTGCTGCTCATTGCCTTATATTAGTTGTAATATTGCTGCTTGCCTTGCCAATTTGCATTTTTTTTGTCATTGCTGTTTGTGTTAATTGTTTCGTGCTGCTGCATTGCCTCGTCCCTTAGTTTAGCATCTGAGCTCTGTAGATTTAAGTTAGCTTAAGATGGGGTAGGCCATATAAGAGAACAAGTTGTGATGAATTGGAAGAAATGGATTGAGAAACTATAAGAAAATGGTTTGGCCAAATAAGTATTTTGAAAGAGGATATGAACAAACTAAGTATGGTTTAGGGACAACAGGCTTAGGTAGGATTTTCTGGGAAATAAATGATGAGGTAAGATAATGGAAAATAAATAATGAGGTAAGAAATGTGTGAACATATAAATACAGAAAGCATGCTTGGATAGAATTTTTTTTGTGGAAACAAATGTTGAAATAAGAGGAAAGATATATGGAATGAAGTTTTGGGGTGCACTGCGGTACCATATGTCACACTGAAAACAAACCTTGTCTTGTATTTTTGTGTTATTACACTATGTGAATTTGTGTTTTTCCTGTCGAAATGTGTTTAGCTAATAAGAGTTATGTTGTAGAATTTTTCTGATAATATGTTATTTTCTTTGTAAAGATGCTTAGACATTATTTATTCTGTTCTGTTTTAATGCTCATGTGTGAAGTTGATGTTTCGACAGTTATTCTGATCTTGTATGTATGTACCCATGTCATAATTCCTGTAACACTGATGTATATGTTATTTCGCTTCTTTTGTAAAGCCTGTACTACAAATGTTATCTGTATTGTTATAGTTCTTTAATGATGTATTTTGTACCTTTGTAATTGTATTCTTATGTTATAAAATTGTAATTTACACCAGTTCATCATATTATTAACTTGTAAGTTCCATTTCACTGCACACGTTTCTGTTGGTCACAGTATAGGGACAATATGTGAGAAGTAGTGACTGATAGTGTTTGCTCGTGTGTTAATAATTCAGCAACGGACTGGATAACAGCATTGCTGATTCTAAGGACAATTTCAAAAACTTTGTGAGTGCACAAGTGGTGGTTATGTACTTGCTATATTATCCGCAAGACTCTTCAATGGTGATTGTGCACCTGCACAGTCACAACAGATGGCTGCTGGCCATCTGTACAAGGACTGAAGTGGGTCTGCACCTTTGATGATCCACCAACACCATTATTTCTACAAGGACTGCAGTGGGTCTACACCTTTGCTGACACACAAATACCATTATTTCTACAAGGACTGCAGTGGGCCTGCACCTCTGGTGGCCCACCAATACCGTAATCTCTACCAGGACTACAGTGGGTCTACTCTGTGATGACCTACCTACCAATATTCTTCAAAACTTCGAATAACGCTGCTGTGGGTTTGCTCTGTTGTGGTCCATTACCTGTCTGCATGTCGAGAGTCAGCACTGTCTTTCCGTTGGAAGGACAACACTACTTCTTCAAGACTGCATGGAAATCTACTACTTCCGTGCGCATTTTCTTTTACTACTCAGACTTTGAGAAAAACACTGCAATTTTACTGTGACGAATGATCAGGACTGTCTTTATGGACTATGAGAAAATTTTAGCTTTTGACCAACATTGTATCAGTAAGTGTGTGCATTTGATATCTTTGTTATTGTAATTATGAAAAATTTTATCAAATCATTATTGGTCACTGCCCAAAACAATTTGTAAAATTTTTTCTGGGGAGCATGGGGGCTATGTAAGTAGGCTGTTTATGTTTTCTTATTGGCAACGTTACGTAGCGCTCTGTATGAAAATCACTGGCTGTGCTGTGTGCAATCTGTGGCTCGTTTGCATTTTTGTCTGCCATTGTAGTGTTGGGAAGCTGGATGTGAACAGCGCGTAGCGTTGCGCAGTTGGAGGTGAGCCGCCAGCAGTGGTGGATGTGGGGAGATAAATGGCGGAGTTTTGAAATTTGTAAGACTGGATGTCATGAACTGCTATGTATATTATGATTTTTCAACACTATTAAGGTAAATACATTGTTTGTTCTCTATCAAAATCGTTCATTTTCTTACTATGCCTATCAGTAGTTAGTGCCTTCAGTAGTTTGAATCTTTTATTTAGCTGGCAGTAGTGGCGCTCGCTGTATTGCAATAGTTCGAGTAACGAAGATTTTTGGTAAAGTAAGTGATCTGTGAAAGGTATAGGTTAATGTTAGTCAGGGCCATTCTTTTGTAGCGATTTTTGAAAGTCAGATTGCGTTGCGCTAAAAATATTGTGTGTCAATTTATGGACAGTCATGTATAATTTTTCTAAGGGGACGTTTCAATCTGGAAACAACGAAAATTAGGGAAGTTCTAAACTGTGATACTGCGCTGGACATTTCACTCACTATACTCAACTCTGAGTTTAGCATCATTTGACTCCATTTCTTTTACATGTTATTTGTTATGCGTGTAGTTGATGTTCTGTTGTATTGTATCGTATTGTATTGCACTGGGGATGACAGAGAGGCTTCGTCCCGGCCGTAGCCCTCACTGGTTAACAGCCCCACAACAGGCAAGAGCAGTCCACTTACCCTACCGCCGCCCCACACCGAACCCAGTATTGTATCGTATTGTATTGCACTGGGGATGACAGAGAGGCTTCGTCCCGGCCGTAGCCCTCACTGGTTAACAGCCCCACAACAGGCAAGAGCAGTCCACTTACCCTACCGCCGCCCCACACCGAACCCAGGATTATTGTGCGTTCGGCCCCCAGTGGACACCCCCAGGAACGTCTCACACCAGACGAGTGTAACTCCAATGTTGGTGTGGTACTGTAATTATGGTGTACGCGTACGTCGAGGAAGTGTTTGCGCAGCAATCGCCGACATAGTGTAACTGAGGTGGAATAAGGGGAACCAGCCCGCAATCGCCGAGGCAGATGGAAAACCGCCTTAAAAACCATACACAGACTGGCCGGTATACCGGACCTCGACACTAATCCGCCGGGCGGATTCGTGCCGGGAACCGGCACGCCTTCCCGCCCGGAAAGCAGTGCGTTAGACCGAACGGCTAACCGGGCAGGCTTATGTTCTGTTAATACTATGAACACTTTATATTTCACTATCAGGTTGATAAATGTCCTACTATGCTACCTGGGCCTGAAGCCATGTCCTTAATTTTTACTGTTCGAAAAACTCTTTGTCGGGACTGAAACCAACTCTCAGATGCGTGAACGACCCTAATGTTCATCAGGTTCTTCTATTTAGGATGACGGTTACCTCGAAGCATTCCTCTGCATGTACAATTTTGGGCGGTACAACCTGTTACACAATATACTCAAATCACAGATCTTAGTTCCTGTAACGATAGTAATCCATCATGGACAATGCGTCTTGAAGTGCAAACAGTGGTTAACGTCGTCTGACTGATCGGCATTGGGCAGCAGTAAGACACTGAATTCGCATTCTGGAGGCTGATCAAAGAGCCATCCCAATTTAGGTTTTTCATGGTTTCCTTAAATCAGTTAAGGTGAATGTCAGGGCGGTTTCTTCAAAAGGGACACTGTTGAATCCCTTCCTCTGCCCTCTTCATTGCAAACATGCGGTTTTTTTAATTGGGCTCTTTGTCGACGGAGCTTAAATCAGTAACTTCTGTCCTTCCTGTTTTACGAATTCCATGGAGGCCGTATCATAAATCACTGTGTATTGTTTTTCAAGGTAGGCCACCAATGTTGAGGAGGTGGGCTGCCGTTTACAATCAAACGTTTAAAAATGCGTACATCACACGCATTGATAATTCAAGATTTCATACCCCCTGAATTGTAGGTTTCCGACCATTGCTTCCTTAACAGATATACTCAGTTTGACCCAAAAGATTTGAGATACTCGCAATGCATCTACGTTCATTATTTTCGAAAAAGTATAAAGAACATCACAAACTATATATTCCACTTGCGGACGGATCATGGGAAGATGGCCACCTTTATACCGCTCTGAGAACCGTCACTAGTCTCTCATACGGAACTAACACGTAGAATTTTTTTAGAAGGCACGATAAAAACAGAATCTTGGCATTATCGAAACAATATGTATGTATCTTCACGTCGTAATAAGGTGAGTTTTGGTATTTCTGTTAAAATGTCCAAGAGATACACACTCCTGTGACATTATACATTTACCTTCTTACTATGCACAAAATGCTGATGTTAGAACAACACGCTACTGATTCCACGTACTGTAGTAGTATTGTGTTATGGATCTTACAGGTATTATACGAGTGATCACATTAGAAGACAAACAGCAGTTTTCCAGTGCCCTATCAACAAACAGAAGCGTGCTATGTGGTTTACCAGTAATAAAACCTTGATAATCGTTACTATTCACCCTGGTCATATTCCAACTTCCATTTACTAGTGGATATTCGTGTTCTTGAAACCAGTTGTACGCACTGATCGTGCAGACAAAGTCTTAATTTAGTAATATGTTCAAATTTACAATTGTCCATATTGAAAGTTACCATACAAATGGTTCAAATGGCTCTGAGCACTATGGGACTTAACTTTTGAGGTCATCAGTCCCCTAGAACTTAGAACTACTTAAACCTAACTAAGCTAAGGACATCACACACATCCATGCCCGAGGACTTACCATACAGTCTATGCTATAAAGCAATACTTTTTCAAGTTTTGACTGTTATTTGCTCAATTTATTACGAGATCAAATTTTTCGTGCATTGTCTTGTAATTAATAAGAAAATTAGAAGACAATGAATCACTAATTTTCCGTCTGTTGTTAGGCAGGGATTGTAAACCTCTCTCTTTTGCTTTTTTCGGTTGTAGACAGCTATCGTGGCCGCAACAGAAAGCTTGCTCTGCTGAATACTTACTAGTTATACGCAGAAGTTGCAGTATTAAGTTGCTGGCACAGTGGACACCAACCGACAGGTGCGGCGGACAGAGAAACCGGGGTGAGAAGAGACGCTTCTTTTAGAGTGACACTTTAGGACGAGCGGAATAAATTGGCCAAGGAGCCGACAGCCGCGAGCTTGCAATGAGCGGCGTGCTGGTTCTCGTTCTCCCCCGCAAACATTTGGTATCGATCATGTCGCAAGGTGCCACGGTTCCCGCTTCCCGCCTCTCGCTTCTCGCTTCCCGCTGCCACCAACGCTGTCAGCTGCCGCTTTCTTTCTCTCAAGACACTTCGCTTAAGTTCAGTGCCGAGACGCATCTGTGGTAGAGGCCAGGGATATGTGTCTCTGCAAAATCAGAATACATTGTGTGAACTCTGTTGTGGTGGGCAAAACGGCGTATCGCCCGGTCGAGTGGATACGATTGGACGTGAATGTGTGCATACAACCGCAACCGGTGGCGCACACACCACGTGTACGTCCGCCACCTGATAGACTTCTTAAGAGAGTGGAGTCTCGTAGCGGCCCTAGCTGACCACCAAGTCACCTGATCTGTTAGTGTGCGATGACTTTGTATGAGGAGCCCTTAAGTCTAAGAGGTATGGCAACAACTCAAAGTCTTCAAGAACTGCAGCAGAACATTTCGGATGAGACTACAGCAATTCCTGCAGTCCAGCTTTGATTCTCCTTTAGCAACTTGTTGGCCAGGGCCCAAAAGCACTAAGAGATGAAGGGTGGTCATTTTTAACATCTGCTATAATCAGGTTAGCACCGTATTTCCTTTCCTCTGCTGAGTTTCTTTGTACCCTGCAACTCTGTTCATCGGGCCACTTTTATTTGCCTCACCCTGTATATTAAGGGCAACATCACTGCAGAATTTTCAAAAAAATCTTATTTTATTGATTTAAAAGATTCTTCGAACTTTCTACAATATGATGCAAAAAGTCTAATCTCCGAAAAAAAAAATTGTTCTGCAGAATCCCGAGCAGCTTCTCTAGCGCCGGCCGGTGTGGCCGAGCGGTTCTAGGCGCTTCAGGATGGAACCGCGCGACCGCTACGGTCGCAGGTTCGAATCCTGCCTCGGGCATGGATGTGTGTGATGTCCTTAGGTTAGTCAGGTTTAAGTAGTTCAAAGCTCTAGGGGACTGATGACCCCAGATGTTAAGTCCCATGGTGCTCAGAGCCATTTGAACCATTTTTTTTTTTTTTTTGCTCCTCTAGCGTCCCGGATGACTAGAAACGGCCTACCTGCGCCTACTCAATGCCCCCAGTAGTGTTTGGGTATAGTTAGAAGCTCTTCAGGATAGACTGGCTTCAACGTTTTTCGCTTCGAATTTTGATTTTTATGTGTTCTGTTAACATTTGATAGTTCATTTATGATATTATTGTACACAATTATGTCTTTAAAATAAGAGTGGTAAAGATACGAAAATATCGTACACAACGCGGCGTCGTAGCAGTACGTCATCAAAGCGTCCAAATAACAGATGCGAGGCTGAGAGCTATTCGGAACGGGTTAATGCCTCTGCAAAGAAACTGAAAGACAATGACGAAGATTTCGATGTGAGTTACGGATTGAGCTATAGGATTGTAAATTTTCTTTCGGTTTGCTCTGTTATTATGCAACAAATGAAATGTAAAACGTGCAATGCAGACATCACATTGCAGGGACGATGACCTCGAGGCTTAGGCTTCACAATAATTATTGCCTATCTAAACTGCCCAGAAGTTGTTATACCAAGTTGTGATGCTATACGGAACGCTTGTAAAATCAACCGTCGAGTCGTCCTAGCAATGCGCCTGCTTGGAGTAGGGCTAAACGGAATTCTAAGGTTTTGTGCTCTCGTGGAGTTATCACGACCAATATTTTAATCGTTCTATGATAAACGAGGCGAACGCAACGGCAACACTACGACCGGCCAGTCCTGCGATAGCAGATTAATGATGAGTTTCCTCAAACTATATTTTTTTCATTTCTTCTTGTCTACAACACATTTTAAAACTTAAAACGCGTTTTTCACGAAATACAATTTTCAAAACGGCATGCTGCATGAATCTAACCATTTTAAATATTTTAAATTTGAAAATTTAGCCACAGCTTTGAAATAACACTTCAAAGTGAACCTCGCTGGGTATTTTCGATTAGTTAATTTTAAAAATATTTAGTGACTAAAGACCATCCTGTTTTTTGCTGAAAATTGAACGAGTGTTCAAACGTTCGCCCATTACATAAATAATCAATTTTTGTAAAATCCCCTAAGTGATTCTTCAGCAGCATTCATGAAGTTTACATAGATTTTGTTTTCTTTTTCCTGATGCAAATTGTCATCAGTTATAGTGTTTGCCGCAGACTGCCTCAGATTCTACATATATCTGGATAATTGCTCTAATGTCGCGATTTTGTAATAGTTTCCGATAAAAGTTTTTTGTAATGCACTTAAAAATGCACAATATCTATCCCAAGTATTATTTCTCTATCATCTTTTCTTATGCCGAAAAATTTGTCAAGGGAACACCTTTTAAGGCTGTTGCGGTGTTACAGTTAATGCTCAGGGTGAAGAAACGTATACTATAAAGTTTGCGGATAGCGTGCTAGTTCTATCAGTGAAATAGACTAGCAAAAGCAGCAGAATGGATGTACGAATTATTGTAGAAAGATTATAAGCTGAGCAGTACCTAAAATGAATCAAGGGCACTAGAACGTAGTTTAAATAATTGAAGCGGTACTGAAGAATTAGATTAGTAAAATAAACACTAAGAGCAGCTGAAGAGTTTAGTTATTTGCGTAGCAAATTAACTGACGAAGCCCGAATTGGGGTTTATACAAAATGCAGATTATCAAAACCAAAGTGATAGGAAGCCTTTTGTTATTATTTTTGTGAAGTGTAGCCTAGTATGGAATTGAAACGTCCACGATGAAATTTCAAACAAGATTAAGAAACAAGCTTTTGAAATGCTGAACAAAGACAGTAACGATGATAAGAGACCTCTCACCCTGGTAGCCTAAAATGATACTCGTGGAATGAAATTCGTGCAGCGGAAGTTCCATGGTTCTCTGCATAACTTGTTCTACGTTCCAATGAACTTTATAGTGTTCGGAATAGATGAAGGTGACAAATCACTAATGTGAAAAACCGTTTAGTTTCGCTAGTGATAGTAACCGTCCAGAAATATCTTATTTTCATTTTCACAGAAAACATAGAAGTATACTGTGCTTACAGTTCAGTTTGAAAAGATGTGGCTGCTAGGAGAGCCACGACGATATGCCCTCACAATTTAATGTAGCATAAAGCTATAAGCCGGCTGTGGCGTAGGAAAAAATACCGCTGGGCGGATTTTTTCTTTAATTATTCTGAGTACACATTGTGCGTGTGGAGCGTGGAATTTTTAATTAATCAAGCTTTGATGAAGCAGTGCTGCAAAACATTTGAAAATCCGTGATAAAGACAAAAAAATATTCTTCTAACATAAGCTTTAGGGCGTGATTCCCGCAATCAAGTACAGATGTTTTCGCTACTAACAACGTAGCGCCCCAAGTTTAGGGTGGCACAGTGTAACATGCAGATTACGGTACATCGGTCTAGGTCTAGCATTGTAGTTATTGCACTTTCTTAACTATCCTCTGATAATTAGCGTTAGACAGATAGCTCCAGTACTGAAACAGTGCATTCAGAATCACGAGAGACCGGATGGGAATTCCAGTGAGACCATCCTGGTTTAGTGTTCTGTTATCTGCAGTCGATGAGATGGTAAAACAATTTTAAAGTTTCCAAGAAGATGGAAAATCGTCTTACATACATTATTAATTTATTAGACACATCAGCATTTCAAACTGATGAATCCGAAAGGAATAAGTTATCCTCATTGCACAACAGGTCCCATCAGTCGTGGAGCATTCTGAGTTAGCATTTTCAAGTTGGTAAGAGGTGCGACACATACGTTTCCTGTTTTACGGATTTTTCAGTGCGATGAGCAGAAACGAACGTTTCAGTCATACTCTGGCTGATGCTGAAGATATTTACAATTCTACAGTAATATCTAAGCGCGGCCAGAATTAAGCCTCGTTACTAATGTTGGTCTCAGGAGCAGAAGCAACCAACTGCACGAGTTGATTAGTAACTACTTGTTAAGTTATCTTTTTTTCCCTTCTTTTTAATACTACAGATGACTGCTCCTTACTTCAATAAAATATCTGAGGTAGCGTGAATATCTCTAATGGCATCATTATGATCAGTCGTTGCTTCTTCTGCGAACAAAAAATGAATATATGTATAACACTCCATTACAGTGTGGGGCGGTCGTCCCAGCTCTCACCTGGTTTATTCAAGAGAATAAAGGAACGGATATCAGTCCTGTTTTTCACGACCACATCCACTATCTTCACCATCTGTGTCACTTTAACAGTAAACCGCTTGCAATTGGCAGCTCTAGGCACTTTGTTCTGGAACGCATTGACAAGAGCAGATTCATGATCCCACACCAATTCCAATCACAACTACTATGCAGTGCTATTAGAAACCGACAACTGACCTGAATCAATGCGACAAACTTACCTTTGAGAACTACGCCATCTAGTGTACGGTTAAATCAGGAGCAGAATGGAAGGCTTTGTTATTCACTGGCAGTCCATACAATCGACGGATAATAACACTGCTTAGGTATACCTAGACAAGCAATTGAAGATGAATAGTGCAGTTCTACTCGGCATGGTTAGTGGTGGTGACAACGAGCCGTGAGTCACAGTGGAGACAATGACAACAACAAAAAAGGCGTTTTTTAACTTCAATGACACATTAGCTCAGCGAAACAGGCACGCCTCACTCTGGTGACTATGGTCGGTGCTGGCTCGTGGCGGGCTGCTTCTGCCCGGCGTGGAAATGCTCACTTAGGCTCCCGGCGATGCTGACGGCAGGCCGGACATGGCCGTAGAATTAGCGGCGCTGCGCTTTGTGCTGAGACGGCATTCCAATGGAGAATGGCACCTCTTGGGACTCCGCCCGCACGCGCTCACCACGGCGGTGCACGGTGACTGCAAGAGCGGGATGCGACCCACTGCTGTCCAGCAAGACAGGCGGCTGGCGACTGGCACTGAGGCACCAAGTTCCACAACGAACTCGGTGCTGCAGGTATCTGGCACGGACGGCTGGTCGGCACACCTACGGCACCAAGTCCCACGAGGAATTAAGTGCTGATGGCGACTGGTCCAACCCAGACTCGAACTCGTGGCTACTACTGGCGGTGCTCAATCATCTCATCGTCTGTGGTGGTCCTGGCGTTGTGAGGCTGGTACTGGACTCTGAAGAACTGCCTCTGCTTCAAAATTCAGACCTGTTTATATGGCTGCGGTGCGCATTTATTACACCAAAACCAGGCATATAGTCATGAGGCTCATAACAAAAGTCTTGCCCTCGTGTAATGGCATGGGCCCTCGTGCTACGTCTATTACCACTCTGCCCTTCAGATTTCCGCTGAGTGTGGCTAGCCAGTATCGCAAACTTTCTCCGTACATGTTATTCTAGCCCTCGTATCGCCACACAGTGGCTACCAGCTCGCAGCTGCTAACACTTCACAAAGGCTTTCTTACCACTTCTTATTAACTTCAATAAAATCTGGGCAGCGACACTACAGAGGTATTATATGTATACATGTATACTCAGTACTGACCCACCTAGCATGCTGCAGAATGTTTTCAGCAACGAAGAGGTTTCGTTTCCAGTAAGAATCCGCTGCATTACAGCCCACAGACGAATATCAGAGTAGTTGACTGCGTGTAGATCACGGTAAATATTTTCTAAAAGAAAATAAAGGAAGCTACTGGGCAATGATATCACTTTCAAAGCTGTGTATACCAAGTTATTAGTAAGACGTAATAATGTGGAACATATCTAGCACTGATAAAACATGGAACTCACATTATAACCAGTACTAACACTTGGCTGCGCGGGATTAGCCGAGCGGTCTGAGGCGCTGCAGTCGTAGACTGTGCGGTTGATCCCGGCGGAGGTTCGAGTCCTCACTCGGGCATGGGTGTGTGTGTGTTTGTCCTTAGGATAATTTAGGTTAAGTCGTGTATATGCTTAGGGACTGAGGACCTTAGCAGTTAAGTCCCATAAGATTTCTCACACATTTGAACATTTTTGAACTAACACTTGAGGAATTCTCGAAACAGAAAACGATATCGTTTCGTCTGTGTCGCTCGATATAGTTCATAGGCGCGAAAAAGATAAAATGCAGTAAGGGTATAGCAACTATGGTGCAATTTGTTTGTATGTGTGGCGCTAATTGACCCATTCCAGTGACCTGTCTTTGAACTTAAATGCCGGGCCCTCCTTATCAGTGACGTCATAGCTATTGTGAGTGATATCATCCTCATCAGTGACATCATAAAGGCATGCTCCTGCCCCTTCCCTGCCTTCTCCTTTGCACCCTCTCTCCAACGAATCACAGCAAGATGTCGAGACAGAATATCAGAATGTAGTTTCAGTGAATACATAAATAAATGAAATAAATTTCTAAAATACAAGGTCGCAGAATTAACGCAGTTGCACTCTCTACCAGACACCCCGTTCCCTCTCCAGACAGTGTCAGCATAATATTGATATGAGACGGTCAATCGTGTAAAAAACAGCGCCGGGTTTGCAGATATTCACTAATAAATTAGAAAATCTTCACATGAATGAGCACCTAGGACAAAGAATTGCTTTATTTCCGTGAAAGTCAAAGATATTTGCAAACACATACATAGCTTTGTAATTAATCATCACAATATTAAACTGATACATAAAAATGTTGCCAATTAGTATTGTTTCCACGAAAGTGAAAATACTGATTTAAGATATTTGCTTCTGAATTCCGAGTGCACATGCACATGCACACTGATACAGACACCCACACATACACACAGTGCATGGCATACCACATCTGCAAATACTCTACAGTCCTGCCATTTAAATTTCACCTCACAAAATAATTTCCTCAACTTTTTCATTAACTTTCATCTCACATATACGTAACCACAAAAACGTATGACCGAAGGAATGAAAGGGAAAACAATACAAATACTTTAGATTTAATTTTATTATAAAAAATTTCTTCAGTAACATTTTACATTTTATGCTGTCACATATAGTGGAAACAAACTATTTAATATTCAATCTACTTCAGCGCTTTTCAGGATATCATCTATAGAAAAGAGTAGCAGATAACAGTATATGTAATTATTTGAGATAACTCTCTCATACAGCCAAGTTTCGACCGCTGCGTGCCTCAGTAAAATCGAAAAGGCGTTGAACTGTACTTTGTAGACAACTAAGTATAATAGGAATAATATATCATTATTGTAACAATGAACCAGTTTGTTATAATGACATAGAAACAGTTCAGTGTAATTAATAAAATGATACCGATCATACTCTTAAAAAACAACGGAAGAACGGAAGCGAGTGTTTCATCTTTGTATTAACTTCTAAAAAAGTCTTTAGATTAACAATGACTTTCTTTCTGAGAGCTAAACACTCTTGCGAATTATAATGGAGCTGCAACAGTTTTCCTTTAGAGGACCATATGGGCGTACTGAAAAGTAAAGGGATCCGAATTTTTTATGTGAAAGCTCTTAAACTTTTTTAAACTTTACTACCATTCTACATCTGTATTCTTCACATCTACATATTAATTTCTCGACGTATTCACACCGGCGACGAACACATTTCACCCAACGAGAGGACACTTAGATGATACCGTCACTGTACAATGTTTGACTTTGCTGACGGAGTCACAACCTCATCTCTGCTGCCAACGCTTCATTACTGTCAAAGTGGAGTATTCGAAGTTGTTCATTGCATTTTGGAAACAGAAGAAAATCGGATTGGACCAAGTCGAACTGTACGCAGGATGATGGACGACAGTGAAACCAAGACGTCGGATTGTTGCAGATGTTGCAGCGCTCATGTGTGGCTTAGCACTGTCATGCTGAAGAAGAGAGTGCTCCATGTGTGGACGAACTCTCTGGACGCTGTTTCTTACGCAACGTCATAGTTACACAGCGATGTTATACACCAAAATCTGGAGTCCTCTAACGACAGGTGGCTGCAACATTCTAGACATGAAAGATAAAGCTGTAGAACGTCAATAACGTTTGTTGTATTTTTAAGGCTGTAAGAGTTTTCACATAAAAAATTGTGAGGCGTTACTTTTCAGCACAGACGGAATAAAAAACTATCACTGAAGAGCCAAAGAAAGTGGTACATCTGCCTAATATCATGTAGGAACCCGTGAGCATGTAGAAGCGCCGCAACACGATGTGGCATGGACTCGACTAATGTCTCAAGTAGTGCTGGAAGGAACTGACACCATGAATCCTGCAGGACTGTCCATAAATCCTTAGACTACGAGGGGGTGGAGATCTCTCCTGAACGGCAAGCTGCAAGGCATCCCAGATATGCTCAATAATGTTCATGTCTGGGGAGTTTGGTGTCCAGCGGAAGTGTTTGAACTGAGAAGAGTGTTCTTCGAGCCACTGTGTAGCAATTCTGGATGTGTGGGGTGTCCAATTGTCATGCTGGAATTGAAGTTCGTCGCAATGCACAATGGACATGAATCGATGCATGTGATCAGACAGGATGCTGATTACGTCTCACCTGTCACAGTCGTATCTAGACGTATCAGGGGTCCGATATCATTCCAATTGCACACGCCCCACGGCATTACAGAGCCTCCACTAGCTTGAACAGTCCCGTGCTGACATGCAGAGTCCGGGGACTCATGAGGATGTCTCCATACCCGTACACGTCCATGGGCTCGATACAATTTGAAACGAGACTCGTCCAACCAGGCAACATGTTTACAGTCATCAACAGTCCAATGTCGGTGTTGGCAGGCCCAGGCGAGGCATGAAGCTTTGTGTCGTGCCGTCATCAAGAGTACACGTGTGGGCCTTCGGCTCCGAAAGCCCATATCGATGATATTTTGTTGAATAGTTCGCGCGCTGACACTTGTTGATGGCCCAGCAAGGAAATCTGCAGCACTTTGCGGAAGGGTTGCTCTTCTGTCATATTGCACGATTCTTTTCAGTCGTCGTTGGTTCCGTTCTTGTAGGATCTTTTTCCGGCCGCAGCGATGTTTTACCGGATTCCTGATATTCACGGTTCGCTCGTGAAATGGTCGTAGGGGAAAATTCCCCCTTCATCGCTACCTCGGAGATGCCGGGTCCTACCGCTCATGCGTCTACTGTAACAGACTCACTTAAATCTGGATACACTGCCATTGTAGCAGCAGTCACCGATTTAACAACTGCGCCAGACACTTGTTTTATATAGGCGCTGTCGGCCGCAGCGCCGTATTCTGCCTGTTTACATATCTCTGATATACGCATGCCTATACCAGTTTGTCTGGCGCTCTAATGTACATCTAAAGTAGTCACATAACAGTGGCCCTAGCAGCGTTACTATGATGACGCAATCAAATTTCCATTTAATACGCGCTGTAACGATGGTGAGCGTTAGTTATCTTTGAGGCTGGACGTGGTGAATTGATGTTAGTCAAGAATGCCTTCAAGGCAATAAAGGAGCCATTATCACCACTTCAGTGATTTTGAACGAGGTCGTGCAATAGGTCTAAGAGAAGCTGGATGCCCATCTGATGTACCGCAGATAGATGTGGCAGGAAGGTAGCCACTATGCATTATTTCTGGCAGCAGTGTTCACGAGAATCTATGGTCGCAAGACGTCCAGGTTCCAGACTGACACGTGGCACTACCTAGTGGGAAGACCATCATGTTCGGTTTACGGCTATGGCGCGTCGAACAATGGAAAACCGTTACAAATCGGTTCACTCAAGGATGGCTCCAAGCCAGCCGCCCTGTAGCGGGGATTCCACTGTCCCAGAACCAAAACCACTTGCAACCTCGTTGGTTTCGAGCGAGAGCTCTTCGTTGTGTTTTCTGCTGAAAACTGGTTCTGCCTTGGTGCCAGTGATGGCCGTGTGTTGATTAGAAGAAGGCCAGTTGAGGGCCTGCAACCATCCTGTCTGCATGCTAGACACACTGGACTTAAACCTGGTGTTATGGTCTGGAGTATGATTTCATATGACAGCAGGAGCACTACTGCGGTTATCCCACATACCCAGACTGCAAAGTAGTACGTCAATCTGGTGATTTGACCTGTTGTGCTGCCATTCACGCACACTATTCCACGCGGTGTTTTCCAACAGCATAAGGCTCAACCACATACCTCTGATATAAACTAACATACTGTACAGAGCCCTCCACCCCACACTTCCCCCCACCCCTCATGAACCATGCACCTTGCCGTTGGTGGGGAGGCTCGTGTGCCTCAGAGATACAGGTAGCCGTACTGCAGGTGCAACCACAACGGAGGAGTATCTGTTGAGAGGAGAAGACAAACGTGTGGTTCTTGAAAAGAGGCAGCAGTTTTTCAGTAGTTGCAGGGGCAACAGTCTGGATGATTGACTGATCTGGCCTTGTAACATTAATCAAAACGGCCTTGTTGTGATGGTACTTCAAACGGCTGAAAACAAGGGGAAACTACAGATGTAATTTTTCCTGAGAGCATGCAGCTTTACTGTATGGTCAAATGATGGTGGCGTCCTCTTGGGTAAAATATTCCGGAGGTAAAATAGTCCCCTATTCGGATCTCCCTGTGGGGACTACTCAGGAGAACGTCGTTATCAGGAGAAAGAAAACTGGCGTTCTGCGAAACGGAGCGTGGAATGTCAGATCCCTTAACCGGGCAGGTAGGTTAGAAAATTCAAGAAAGGAAATGGATGAGTTAAAATTAGGTGTAGTGGTAATTGATGAAGTTCGGTGGCAGGAGGAACCAAGGCTTCTGGTCAGATGAATACAGGGTTTTAAATACAAAATCAAATAGGGGTAATTCAGGAGTAGGTTTAATATAAGCAAAAAAAAAAAAAAAAAAGAACGCGGGTAAGCTACTACGAACAGCATAGTGAACGCATTATTGTAACCAAGGTAGACACGAAGGTCACGCCTACTACAGTAGTACAAGTTTATATGCCAACTGGCTCCGCAGATGAAGAGATTGAAGAAACATACGGTGAGAAAAAAGAAATTATTCAGATACTCAAGGGAAACGAAAATTTAATAGTCATGGGGGACTGGAATTCGATAATAGGAAAAGGAAGAGAAGGAAAGGTAGTGGGTGAATATGGAATGGGGGTAAGGAATGAGAGAGGAAGCCGTCTGGTAGAATTTTGCACAGAGCATAACTTAATCATAACTAACAATTGGTTTAAGAATCATGAAAGAAGATTATATACATGGAAGAGGCCTGGAGGCACTGTAAGATTTCCGATAGATTACATTATGGTAAAACACAGATTTAGAAACCAGGTTTTACATTGTAAAACATTTCCAGGGGCAGATGTGGATTCTGACCACAATCTGTTGGTTATGAGCTGTAGATGAAAACTGAAGAAACTGCAAAAAGGTGGGAATTTAAGGACATGGGACCTGGATAAACTGAAATAAGCAGAGGTTGTAGAGAGATTCAGAGAGAGCATTATGGGACAATTGACAAATATGGGGGAAGAAATACAGAAGAAGAAGATTAGTTAGCTTTGAGAGATGAAATAGTGAAGACAGCAGAGGATCAGTTAGGTAAAAAGACGAGGGATAGAAGAAATCCGTGGGTAACGGAAGAGATATTGAATTTAATTGATGAGAGGAGAAAATACAAAAATGCAGTAAATGAAACTGGCGAAAAGTAGTACAAACGTCACAAAAATGATATCGACAGGATGTAGAGGCATATATCACTAGGGGTAAGATAGATATTGCCTACAGGAAAATTCAAGCAACCTTTGGAGAAAAGAAAACCACCTGTATGAATATCATGATCTCAGATGGAAAAACAGTTCTAAGAAAAGAAGGGAAAGCAGGAAGGTGGAATCAGTGTATAGAGGGTACATACAAGAGCGATGTACTTGAGGGCAATATTACGAAAATGGAACAGGACGTAGATGAAGGTGAAATGGGACGTATGATATTGTGTGAAGAATTTGACAGAGCATTGAAAGACGTAAGTCGGAACAAAGCCCTGGGAGTAGACAACATTCCGTTAGAGCTACTGATAGCATTGGGAGAGCCAGCCATGACAAAATTCTTCCATCTCTTAAGCAAGATGTATGAGACAGGCGAAATAACTTCAAACTTTAAGAAGAATTTAATAACCCCAATCGCAAAGAAATCAGGTGTTGACAGGTGTGAAAATTACCGAACTATCAGTTTAATAAGCCACGAATTCAAAATACTAACACGAATTCTGAACTGACGAATGGAAAAACTAATAGCAGCTTACCTCGGGGAATATCAGTTTGGATTCCTTAGAAATGTTGAACACGTGAGGCAATACTGACCCTACGACTTATCTTCGGAGATAAATTAAGGAAAGGCAAACCTATGTTTCCAGCATTTGTAGACTTAGAGAAAGCTTTTGACAATGTTGAGTGGAATACATTCTTTCAAATTCTGAAGTTGGCAGGGGTGAAATACAAAGTGTGAAAGGCTATTTACAATTTGTACAGAAACCAGATGGCAGTTACGCGAATCCCAGAGCATGAAAGAGAAGCAGTGGTTGGGAAGGGAGTGAGATTGGGCTGTAGCCTATGCCCGATGTTATTCAATCTTTATACTTAGCAGGCAGTAAAGGAATCAAAAGAAAAATTTGGAGTTCGAATTAGCCTATGCCCGATGTTATTCAACCTTTATACTGAGCAAGCAGTAAAGGAAACAAAAGAAAAGTTTCGAGTTGGAATTATTACCCATGGAGAAGAAATAAAAACTCTGAGGTTTGCCGATGACATTGTAATTCTGTCAGCGTCAGCTGAGGACCTGGAATGGATAGTGTCTTGAAAGGGGCGTACAAGTTGAACATCAACAAAAGCAAAACAAGGAAAATGGAATGTAGTCGAATTAAATCAGATGATGCTGTGGTAATTATATTAGGAAATGAGACCCTTAAAGCAGTAGATGAATTTCGCAGTTTGGGGATCTAACTAACAGATGATGGTCGAAGTACAGAGGATATAAAATGTAGACTGGCAGTGGCAAGGAAAGCGTTTGTGAAAAGGAGAAATTTGTTAACATCGCGTGTAGATTTAAGTGTCAGGAAGTCATTTCTTAAAGTATTTGTAAGGAGTGTACCCTTGTATAGGAGTGAAACATGGACGATAAATACACTCCTGGAAATGGAAAAAGAACACATTGACACCGGTGTGTCAGACCCACCATACTTGCTCCGGACACTGCGAGAGGGCTGTACAAGCAATGATCACACGCACGGCACAGCGGACACACCAGGAACCGCGGTGTTGGCCGTCGAATGGCGCTAGCTGCGCAGCATTTGTGCACCGCCGCCGTCAGTGTCAGCCAGTTTGCCGTGGCATACGGACCTGGGACCGGACCGCAGCGACGCACGGATGCACGCCAAGACCGTAGGATCCTACGCAGTGCCGTAGGGGACCGCACCGCCACTTCCCAGCAAATTAGGGACACTGTTGCTCCTGGGGTATCGGCGAGGACCATTCGCAACCGTCTCCATGAAGCTGGGCTACGGTCCCGCACACCGTTAGGCCGTCTTCCGCTCACGCCCCAACATCGTGCAGCCCGCCTCCAGTGGTGTCGCGACAGGCGTGAATGGAGGGACGAATGGAGACGTGTCGTCTTCAGCGATGAGAGTCGCTTCTGCCTTGGTGCCAATGATGGTCGTATGCGTGTTTGGCGCCGTGCAGGTGAGCGCCACAATCAGGACTGCATACGACCGAGGCACACAGGGCCAACACCCGGCATCATGGTGTGGGGAGCGATCTCCAACACTGGCCGTACACCACTGGTGATCGTCGAGGGGACACTGAATAGTGCACGGTACATCCAAACCGTCATCGAACCCATCGTTCTACCATTCCTAGACCGGCAAGGGAACTTGCTGTTCCAACAGGACAATGCACGTCCGCATGTATCCCGTGCCACCCAACGTGCTCTAGAAGGTGTAAGTCAACTACCCTGGCCAGCAAGATCTCCGGATCTGTCCCCCATTGAGCATGTTTGGGACTGGATGAAGCGTCGTCTCACGCGGTCTGCACGTCCAGCACGAACGCTGGTCCAACTGAGGCGCCAGGTGGAAATGGCATGGCAAGCCGTTCCACAGGACTACATCCAGCATCTCTACGATCGTCTCCATGGGAGAATAGCAGCCTGCATTGCTGCGAAAGGTGGATATACACTGTACTAGTGCCGACATTGTGCATGCTCTGTTGCCTGTGTCTATGTGCCTGTGGTTCTGTCAGTGTGATCATGTGATGTATCTGACCCCAGGAATGTGTCAATAAAGTTTCCCCTTCCTGGGACAATGAATTCACGGTGTTCTTATTTCAATTTCCAGGAGTGTAGTTTGGACTAGAAGAGAATAGAAGTTTTCGAAATGTGGTGCTACAGAAGAGTGCTAAAGATTAGAGGGATAGATCACGTAACTAATGAGGAGGTACTGTATAGAATTGGGTAGAAGTGAGATTATTGGCACAAATTGACAAGAAGAAGGGATCGGTTCATAGGACATGTTCTGAGGCATCAAGGGATCAGCAATTTAGTATCGGGGGGCAGCGTGGACGGTAAAAATCGTAGAGGAAGACCAAGAGATGAATACACTAGGCAAATTCGGAAGGATGTAAGTTGCAGTAGGTACCTGGCTATGAAAAAGCTTGCACAGGATAGAGTAGCACGGAGAGCTGCATCAAACCTGTCTCTGGACTGAAGGCCACAACTAACCAACTCTACAGAGTGTCAACATTTCGCTTTGGCCTGCTCGATCACCAAATCTGTCTCTAGTTGAGCACATATAAGACATCGTCAAGTGACAACTCCTGCGACATCCACAAGATCCACAAGCATCATTAACCATCCCCATATTGAACCACTAAGTGCGTGGAACTCCATCCCACGAACTGGCGGCTACAGAGGTTATTAATGTACTAGCAGTTCACATTTGCAATATCTTATCTCGCGCTTGAATTAACCCGTGATCTTGCAATGATAATCACTTAAATATGTTTCCTAGACAACTGAATTCTTGAAATTCCTGTACTCTGCGTTAATTGTTACCTGGTGGAGCGATCTTTTCCGTCAGTGTATACCCTATTCTTCCGAGGCATTGTACTTTGTGAATAGAAGCTGACGTTATTTTCATACTAGGAACAAAAAAATTACATACCAACATTTTCAAAATCGACTAAACGTTAGTCATTCTTTCGTGGTATACAATGAGCGTGGCACTACTTTTGAGAATGTCAAGATTACCAGTACCGATGGTCAAGAATCTTGAAGGGTGTTAATTCTTGCTCTCTTCATGTTGAACCAGCACCATCTCTCCAGATTTGATGTAGATGCCTCTCGTGCTCAGAATTGGATGGGACTGCCCCTTCTCCAGCGTCGACAGTCTTATAGTACATGATATGCTCCCACCCTCACCCAGATACTTCAATTTCTGAAACATATAATAGCTATTGTCTACGTACTACAATAAACAACTGATTCTCAAAACATTTTGATTTATTAGCAGTAGTGGGTATTTTACCTACATTTTGTAAGAACAGCGACTATGATGACATTGTCGTCTCTGATGATGCAGAATCAAGCACCAGCTACTACAGTACATCTTACTGTTTTTGCGTATAACACCCAACAATGATGAGTCTGCAGTCATAAATGTGATTACTAAGCATTAGTCTACTAGGTTCCTATCTTGTTAGTAACCCTAGGTTTATGTTTAATTTTACATGATTCCAAGGATAATGATCTTCGAGGATCTGAGATAACCAGAAACTGTGATAAAGCAGCTCTTCCTGCTAGCCATGGATTCTTGCTTGGTTCTGTATCAGCCATTATTTTCAGTTCTTCTGGAGAATCGAGTATGATCCTTTGCTCAAAGTCTAATGCGTGCAGGAAACCACATGCAATAAAAACGTGAACTGAAACTTCCTGGCAGATTAAAACTGTGTGTGGTGTCGAGACTCGAACTCGGGACCTTTGCCTTTCGCGGGATAATGCTCTACCAAAGGTACTGGCGCAATTGGGGCTGTGAGGACGGCATATGTGTCGTGCTTGGGTAGCTCAGTTGGTAGAGCACTTGCACGCGAAAGGCAAAGGTCCCGATTTCGAGTCTCGGCCCGGCACACAGTTTAATCTCCCAGGAAGTTTCATATCAGCGCACACTCGGCTGTAGAGTGAAAATTTCATTCTTAAAACTTGAACTGTTTCCGCAACTGTTAAATGCAATGTTTGCAGATGTGTCTCAGCCGACGGTAACTTCGGTAATAATCGATACTCCGATTCAGTAAATATTACTTTGTTGTCATGCGAATTAATGGCAGTCGCTTTCGATTGGTTCATGTGGAAGCAAATTTCCTCAGCCAAGAACTACGACATCGTAGAATCTATACTTAATCTGTCTGCCCTTCACGTTTATGAAGGCTGGAACTCTGCTGGGTACACTTTCACTGACACATCTGAATGATTGTGGCTGCTCATTCTTCCTCAGTGGCCAAAATCAGAGATGGAACTGAAGTTGGGTATCGAGGTCTGTCAACATTCTAACTCATCCCAAAAGTCTATCGTTGGGTTACAGTTGGGGCTCGGGTCAGGCCAGTTCTTTTCTCGAAAGTTATTGTCCACAAAGAACTGTCCGAAAGATGCTGCTTTGGAACAGGGTGTATTTTTATGTAGATACATCGTCTGATGTTCTGAACTCAGTACAGTTCTGTAAAATGTCTAAATACTTCACGTAAATGACATAGTCAGCAAGGATTCGGAAAATATCATTCTTCTGAAAAGTAACTGACCCTTTGTTTACACGACGTAATAGGGCTACCGCGAGGAGATTTGAGGGTGTGTACTATTATTGGCTTTCGGCTACCAGTAGCTCTTTCAGAGCAGTTGACAAGGCACCTGTGGGAAGACGACGAAATGTTGTGTGAGGTACCGATGACAGATGGTTTGTTCAGTATGGGTATCGTGAGAAAGACCGCTTAAATTGTGGTCTTTCTCCGCGATTGGCTGCTGCGTTCGGTAGTTGTGCGCCAAAATGGTAGTCTTGTATTATTAAACAGCGAATTTACTTAAATTTCAAATTAAAGCATCCGTCAATAGCGTGCTATCATTCCAGTATTTCACACGTATTAATAACCAGCAGAATAATAAACTACTGCAAAACGAAAAGGCAGACGAAGCACTTCGGTGATCTTCAGATCGCGCCTAACTTGGATGGCGGGCGAAGTCGTTCGGCTGTAAGATAAGAGCTCCTTCGACAGTCTCTGAGGACGGACAAATTGTCCTCCGCGGTATCAATTAAGACTAAGTTAGCAATGTCTAGTGCGTAAATCACAGCAGGTTCGTTAGGGTCGGAAGACAGACATGTAGTCTGCCGCGGTCAGTATTAGTTAAGACTTTATTAGCAATATATATGGTTATTTCGACAATAGGTGAGAACAGTGCGATACCATTTACCAGAATATACAGTTCATTAATTTCTTGAAGAATAAAAATCATCTGCAACTCTAAAAAGAAACGTAATTGTGCATTTTCTCGTGTTCTGCTAATACAAAACGAGTGGCATCCCGTATAAACAAACTGATTGGAAATGTAAATCATTTGTAATGCAACAGTTCCTCACTAAGAGTTTCTTACAGCCTCAAGATTGCTGGGGACAACAACTATAGAAGACTGCAGGTCGGTGTACATTTGTTAGAACTTCTGCATTCCACTCAGGGCGGTGGAAGCAAATCGGCACCTCGCTTGTAGTGCAGTCTTAGTGTAAGTGAGATCAGTGACACATCACCTGTGGGTAAACAGAGGAGGTATGAAGAAGAGAAATATTTTTGAGGGAAAGCGTTTATTATACACACAAATATATCACTTCTCCCCCCCCCCCCACTCTCTCTCTCTCTCTCTCTCTCTCTCTCTCTCTCTCTCTCTCTCTCTCTCTTTCAACTTACAGTACATGGCATCCCTGGTGGGGATAATATTTGAAGTCGATGTGCTTGGGAATTATGAGGCTAGATTTTATCAGAGCGAACTGTGAACTGTAACCGACCAGCAAACTGTGTAAGGACTGTGACTCGGGTGGACTGTAAATGACTGCATAAGAACTGTGATAAGTAGGCTTCAAACTGTGTTCGAACTGGTTTAAACTTCAGTTAAAGTACAATAACAGATGCGGCAACGTCAGATTTTCCGTTACGATGAAATTACGTCGGAATGGAAAGTGCGGAAATGCCACGAGAATAGAAGTTAACGTTGTGTTGGCAGTCCATTAAATGATGTTAAGCACTTTCAGAGTCTTCATGCTACGAGACGGCTCTGCGCGCAGAGAACTGTGGGGCAGCCACAGACAACAGGTGCGGCGGCAGCACGCAGTGGCCGGCGCAGTTAGCAGGACACGGCGCGTGTGGAGTGACAGCTTCAGCACACCAGAACGGCGGAGTTGTAGCCAGCGGTGTGGCCCACAGGTACAGGAATTAGTGGCAGTACGACGCGGAAGAAAAGTGGTTTAAGTACAGCTCCTGCTTATAGCAGTCTAAGATTTGTAATTGGAACATTAGTATTAGGATGTCTGGGGAAAGGGAAATAAGATACGTTCTGAGTGAGGAGTAGAGAAGGAGTTCAGCGTCACAGTAGTAGTGATGAACTGGTTGGACAGATACAAATAAAACCGGTGGTAAAGTCAGATATGGGTTTAGTGATATGTCGAATGCAGTCTCAAGTAACCAACGTGAAAATGTAAATTCAAACTTTGGTGATGAGCCGGAAACAGCAAATCCAATAACCAATAATCATATTGAGATTTGCGAAGGCCCGCCGGTGTGGCCGAGCGGTTCTAGGCGCTTCAGTCAGGAACCGCACGACCGCTACGTTCGCAGGTTCGAATCCTGCCTCGGGCATGAATGTGTGTGATGTCCTTAGGTTAGTTAGGTTTAAGTAGTTCTAAGTTCTAGGGGACTGATGACCTCAGAAGTTAAGTCCTATAGTGCTCAGTGCCATTTGAACCATTTTTTGAATTGCGAAGTAGTCATGAATGATTTCACTGAAAATGTAAGCTAATAATGAGGGCAGTGCAAATGTTGATTTAGTAGCAAACAATGATAATGTAAGCCCAGGATTTGTAGTAACCAGTCAAAACCAAATGATTCATTGGGATGACGTTGTCAGAGAAAATAGCTCTGACGATGACAGTATTAATGGGTCACTACTTGAGTAACGTACATTAAGCCATGGTGCAGCATCAGCTAACACTTCATCAGCTTGGGATAATGATCCGGATCTGAGGTCTGTGATAAAATTGGTTTTGGAGGAACAAAAAGTGGTAAGTAAAGCACATAAAGAAATAAAAGAGAAGTTAAGAAAAACGCAAGAGAAAATAGATGCTAGGCATAATAAAATAGAGAAAATAGATAAGGCGTTAAAGGAAGCCAACGTAGGAACAGCACTAAATCACTACGTTCGATGCTTTAGAACAAAAGGATACAAATCTTGAAGCTAAAACTGAGGGATGTAGCTAGAAAATAGATTATGGAACAAAAGAATGAGGTACAGAAGAAGTTTGTAAGTCAGAAATAAATCGAACGATTTACCATGAAACCAAAAAGTTAGATAAGAATATGCAGGATCCAAATGGGGTAGTACAAACAGTAATTAATGACATTGACAATGTAAGTCAAGAGCAAAGCAAAGCTATCAAAGCATGTCAGGATAAGCACGTATTTCGATGGAATAATTTACGAAGTATGAAAAGTGACCAGCGATTACTTAGTAGTAACAATTCACATGTAGAATCCTCTTGTACAGGCAACACAAGTGAGATTCAGAGCAAATTGAGAGAAACAGAGCGAAAGGTTCTTCCTCAGATGCAAAACAAAACAGAAAATGAAGTTAAACGAAAACTAGAGATTTGGCGAGAACAAGAAAGAAGGAAAGGAGTTATCCAAATAAATTACTTGGCAAATTACGCTAATCCATACGAATTTCATCATTTCTATAGTAAGGGAACTATACACCCAGTAGCCTTTGTTAGACAGTTTGATGGCATCATTCCTGAAAACATGACAGAACAGCAAAAAGTCAAATTCGTGGCCAGTAGGTTCGATGGAGAAGCAAAATCGTGGAAACTTGGGGTCAGTAACACATGTAAAACATATAAAGAATTCGAACAAGAACTTTTTGAATCAGTATTGGTCTACTAGCACTCAAAAAGATGTTAGAAACGAAATATTTGATGGTTGAAACTTTGCAAGTAACAACTATATAGAATTTTTCCAACATTACTCGGAAAAGAACCAATGCTTAACAGACCCATTAAGAGAATATGATCTAATAAAAATTATTATACTTAAATTCCCAATATCAGTACAAGAGAAGGTAATACATGTAAATAAAAGTAATTTCAGTCGCCTAATGCACGTGTTGGAGTAATCAGACGCGTTGTCCGGCAACAGGCAGCTACCGGAGGGCTGGAGGTAGAACAGGTGGCGGACAGACCGCCGTAATGACAGAGAGTAAATCCTAAACAAGTGTTACGTATCGAAATGACGAACAGCATGACTGGGAGGAAAACAGACAACCACGTCAATGTCGCAGCCCGTCCAGAAGAGTAAGAGGCACTTTTCAAAGGGGAACGATCAGAGGAAGTTATTACGGTGGAAACCGGATATATTATCATAATCAAAATAGGGGACATACTGAGGTAAGAGACCGGAATCATACAGAGCAGGAAAATTAGTAGGCGGTATGGACCTGGTCCAATCGCAAACAGCCGAATGTAATGGACCATTAGTAAGATTCTTAGGATATGACGAATGGGATGGAGTAAAAAATGCACTCATGGATGAAAATAAGCAAGAATTAAAGGAAATGTACCAACCAACAATTGAAATTGAAATACAAAACATGAAAGGAATTGCGATCCTATATTCTGGCAGTGAAATTAATGCTGCCTCCAGTAATTTTTGACGAAGAAATAAAGAAGGATACAGATGTTCCCGAGTTAACAGTACAAGGAGTTAAAGTGGTTACAGCGTGTTGGCCTAGAAGGAAATGATAAAGAAACTGATGTTAATAGAAATTAAAATGCAGAACAGATCATTTTCAGTGAATGCCATGGTGTTTCCTGGCCTCTGCATCAATTTTACTTTGGGGAAAGATTGGTTAATTGCTGATAGGGCAATGCAAGATATTTCAGAGGGTGTAACAGGGATAAGAGATGAGCAGGAGCAACAAGTACTAAATTTAATGGAAATGAGCCTATGCAAAATATAGGTGATTATGCGAGAGTACTGATCATAAAGGAACAGATGTACTGAAACTATGAACCAAAAGAAAACATAATTATGTTTGCACGTGAGGGTGGCCTGAGATGAAGAGGTAAGTATAGAGGTTACAATCGAGCAAAAAGTAGCAGGTATTGAGGGATTAAGTGCTGAAGAGGAACACGAATTGGAAAAACGCCTACCACCACATCAAAAAACATTTTCAAAGAAAACTGTGTGCATGAAGTATTATGAATATGTTTTCCAGGTAAAACCACATAATCAATTTAGGTTTAAACCGTAATCCATTCTGCTGGTGAAAATAGAAGCAGTAGATAAAGAGATAAAGAAAATGATTGAATGGAGAATTATCGAGCGATCTTAATAACTATTGCAGTTCCCTTGTAATAATGCCAAAGAAAGATGGCTCAGTACGCATAGCTTTGGATGTTAGAGCCTTAAAGAAAGTCATTTTGCCACAGATGGACAGGCCTGAGGAACTAGAGGAACTTAAGGATATTAACAAGTATAGATTTGACCACCAGCTTCCGGCAGGTCCCATTAGTAGATGACTGTAGGAAGTTTATTGCATTTATTTATGGGGGACAAAGTTACCAATTCAGAGTATTGCCATTTGGCTTAAAGATCACGACAGCTACATTTATATGTATGTTAGATAAAGAGCCAGGAGAGCAGCTATTGAACAAATTCAGTATATATAGACGATAATTTGATTGCTGCCAAAACATGGAAGGAACACAAGTGTTATGTAACTTTGAGAAAAATAATATTAGTTTAAATCTAGACAAATCCGTATTCGGAAAAGGGGGAATTAAATTGCTAGGGCATATTATATAGGCTAAAGGTATTAAACCGGACCCAGAAAATTTAAATGCTACAAGAGACTTTCCAAGACCTAAGAACAAAAAGCTAATGAAGGCCTTTTCGGTTTAACCGCACTCTATCGCAAATTCGCGAATAATCAGGCACTTAATGCGAAAGCCCTTCTTCAACTAATGAAGAATAATACCATGTGGATCTGGACCCAGGAGTGTGAATGAGAATTTGAGAAAATAAAAGATGAATTATATAACAGTATTGTTTTGTCACATCCAGACTTAAATATACGTTTTTGTATTTTTACTGACAGGTCAGAATATGGGTTGGGAGCTCATCTTGGTCAATTCATAGAACGTGGAGACACAGTGCAAATGAAATTCATTGCTTTTGCCAGTCGTGTAAAAACAAACGGGAGAGAAAATATTCAGTAACAGAAAAGGAAACGGTAGCAGCGGTGTGGGCGTTCAAGAAATTCAGATACTATGTTATGGGGAGGAAAGTAAAAGTGCTTACAGACCACAAGCCACTATCATTCCTGATGGATTGTAGGCTAAGTCATAACAGATTAATGAGATGGCCTTTAGTCCTTCAGGAGAATGATTTCACAATAGAATAGTTGCCAGGGGAAAGCAATACAGTGACTGATGCATTATCCAGATTTTCTGTGGGTATGGCTGCAGCTGACCTCGGGGTGGAAA
This sequence comes from Schistocerca cancellata, assembly GCF_023864275.1. NCBI lineage: Eukaryota > Metazoa > Arthropoda > Insecta > Orthoptera > Acrididae > Schistocerca > Schistocerca cancellata. Next base: position 388,185,713 of record NC_064629.1, on the reverse strand, counting down.
GAAGTATCCATGTTATACCTGACAAAAGTAAAACAGGAAGAAAAAATAAAGAGCATTAAAAATATGAGAAGGAAACAGAGTAGGGATGAGACTATTAAAATGATAGAAGCTGACTGGAGTAGGAAAGCAAATGATAAGTTGGGAATGTACTATGTGGTACATAAAGGTGTGTTGTAACGTAAAGAAGACGCAGACAAACAGCAATGGAAGGTTTATTGGCCATAACATGAAATTGAGAGACTAGGGTTGTTCATACATTTCACATATGCTCAATACTGTGCAATGGAGCAATGTTTTGGTAAATGAGTGTTTGTGCATTACGCTTGAGGCAAATAATGAAATTTTCTCTCGATGTATCTGTGAAACAAGATTGTGAGCCTCCGTATATAAGATTTAAAGAGCAGAAAATGTGATGCCGGTTAACGGCGTGAGTCATTAGCGAACTGGGTCAGTAGCAACAAATGGTGTGAGTAAGCACAGAGCTATTCAAGAATGCGAAGGGCAATGACCCAGCTTTACGTGGCTACAGCTGTGACCAAAACAAAAACATTGGTGAATCACTGTCGTAATAAGACGTAAGCGTTGGATTTGTTTATAAACACAGTATATAAAAAATTATGTATTATGTATTTATATTGTAGCAGTGTATGAAAACATGTTTAAAATTCTTAGTAAATTAATTTGAGGCACTTTATGTTGCTTCATGGAATTCAACCGGAGCTGTATGCTAAGATTAGTGATTGAAGAATGGACTGACAGTGATTCATCTCAGAACCACTTTCGAATATCTGGAGTTTCACAACGCAAGACCACATCACGGACAACAGAATCATCAGTAAAGGTTGCTACTGTGGGCAGCTTGCGTATGTTCTGGTAAAAGTTGTCAGTGCAAAGTTCTTCCATCTCCAGGTATTTGTGAAATGTATAAGTGTTGTGTTTATTTCATTTGTAACCCCGTGAAGTGGTCATCTTTTTGACACATTCAAATAAATAAGTGCAGAACGGCATGGTGCCGACATAATATTGAAGCAAAGTGTACAGTGTAAAGAAAGTTTCATCAGATTGAAAGCACTGCAATGCACCGACAGTAGTACTGTTGTAACTTAACTTCTTATAAGAAATACTTCGTAGAATTTAACGGACGGCAGTGAGCCGATATTAGCTTAACAGCAGTATAAAAAATTAGTGACTGAAACTTGGTTAGTAGTTAATGGACTGCTACAGAGTATTCTAGCAGAAATGGTAGTTTGTAAGTTAACAAATGACTGTCAACATCATAAACGAGCAGAATGACACTACTTTGACAACATTTACTGTTTAAAGAACGATGTGATTAGTATAGAAAGCGTTACTAAAGATAACTGATTTCGGGATGTAAGGTTATACACGAATTTATTGAGGGGAAGAATTATTTATTTCTAATCACAAAATTTTTCACTTGATGTTTCTGTAAGTTGATTAATAATGTGAGAATGATAAAAATATAATTTAGATTCAACTTCAGAAAAACAGTCAGTACAGCGGAAGGATATGGGTATTGAGAGATGATAGCATAAAAATTAATAAAATTAAAATAAATATTTGTTTATTTCCAAAATTGTGTGCTGTCAGCGAGAACATGTCAATTTTTGAAAATTTCAGAAGGAGGGAGTATGTGTAATATTTATGGCTTTGGGCTACAAGTAGCTCTTTTTAGAGCAGCTCGGAAGGCAGCTGTGGCAAGACGACGTAATGTGTTGCGACGTACCGATGACAGATGGTTTGTTCGGTGCGGGTATCATGAGAAAGATCGCCTAAATTGTGGTTCTCCTCAGCGATTGGCTGCTGCATTCGGTAGTTGCGCGCCAAAATGGTTATCTTCTATTATTAATACTAGACAAGCTTAACAGCGTATTTACTTGAATTTCAAACTAAAGCGTCTCTAAATAGCGGTGTGACGTACCGATGACAGATGTTGTTCTCCTCCGCTATTATTAATACTAGACAAGCTTAACAGCGTACTTACCTTAATGTCAGACTAAAGCGTCTCTAAATACCGTCCTATCATTCCATTATTTCGCAAGTATTAATAACTGGAAGAATAATAAGCAACTGTAAAACGAAAAGGCAGACGAAGTACTTCGGTGATCTTCGGATCGCGCCTAATTTGGATGGCGGGCGAAGTGGTTCGGCTGTACGATCAGAGCTCCTTCGACAGTCTCAGAGGACAGACATGTCGTCCTCCAGTATCAGTTAAGACCTAGTTAGCAATACCTAGTGTGTAAATCAGAGCTGGTTCGGTAGTGTCGAAAGACAGGCGTGTAGTCTGCGCGGTCAGTGTTAGTTAAGACTTTATTGGCAGTAGATGGTTATTTGGACATATAGTTGAGAACAGTGTGATACTAATTACGGAAATATGATATTCATTAATTTGTTGAAAAATAAAAATCATTTGTGACTCTAAAAAGAAACGGAATTATGCAGTTTTGCGTGTTCTGCTAATAAAAAGCGAGTGGCATCCCGTATAAACAAACTGACTGGAAATTTAATCATTTCTAATACAATAGTTCCTCACTAAGAGTTTCTTAGAGCCTCAAGAAGGCTGGGGACAACAACTTTAGAAGACTGCAGGTTGGTGAACGTTTGTTAGAACTTCTGCATTCCACTCAGGGTGGTGGAAGCAAATAGGCACCTCGCTCTTACTGCAATCTTAGTACAAGTGAGATCAGTGACACATCATCTGAGGGTAACAGAGAGGAGATATGAAGAAGAGAAATATTTTTGGCGGCAAAGGTTTATTACGCACACGTATATATCACTTGTCACTGTCTAACACTCTCTCTCGTTTTCAACTTGCATAGGTGCTGTACGGTATACATACACTGTGACTATGACCAGGAATTCTCAGTTTCAGTTGAGTAGAGTAATCGACTGTGTGGAATGATTCATTAGACAGATGTATGAAATCACAGAGAGACTGAATGACTTTTTATTGCTAAATTAAAAAGATGGAATTAGGCCCCCAAGAAGGATCGTCATTTCGCTCAGCAAAGACGTGCCGTGTAGGCAGGAAACTGTTTGAGGAAGGCAAATCTGAACACAGAGAACATTGTCATTGCGCCAGAGTGTGACACAATTCGGAACATCACAGATGCAATGTGAGCTACAAGCTAATGCATACCACAATCTTGGCGACTACGATTGACATTTCTTGGTCATAACATTTTTAAACAAAAGGCTGCAGGCGTTGACCAAAAAGCTAAATTAAACACTTGTCCCATTTTTCTTCTGCCGCTTAATATGAATACATATAAATCTTTTATGAAAAGTATTGTACTTCACGAACAGCGGTATCCTAATATCAGTTTAATATTTATCCATTCGCAACATTTTTTGATCTTTGCACTAAAATTGCGAATCGTAGTTCAAATTCGATGAACTCGAGATAATGAGGACAAATTTTTCCAAAGATTAAAAGTTTAATCCAGTTAAACAGTAGGGAACTGTTCCATTTAATACGTTAGCAACAAATTGGTACAGTAAACGTCCGTTTATCCGAATCGCGTTTATCCGAAATCCGCTTTATCCGAACAAATTTTTCCGATTTTCACGGCTCACATTGGCGCTGTATGACGCATCGCGCAGCCACACTTTTTGCTAGCTACACTGACACTTCGCTAGTTTCAACTTGTCTGAGTCTGGAGTCATGCATTCGATGGTGTTTTTCGGCAATCTACTGCTATCAGTGCACTGGCGCGTGTCAAAAGTCCGAGTGTCGTCAACTCGTGCGTGTGTTGGTTTGTCGTTTTAGCGTGTTTCTTGTTCGTATTACGTGGTTTCATGCTATTACCATCTATTGGAACTCCTTGGATGTACAGTACGTACAATATTGCTCTATGCAGCACTACATAGCCCTGTCGAAACCAACAGTGAGAGTGTGGCGCCAAACACTTTCTGCCTGTTGTCGGTACATCAGACGAAGCCGAGCGTTTAACACTTTTAACAGTGAACGTACAACGCCCTGTTCTGTTGCCGCGTGGGCTTGGTTAGGACAGGAGAGAGCGGATATATGTATCGAATGTTTTCATTCGATGGCTGCCATAGCCTGGTTTCAAAACTCGAAAGCTTTTTCTAGTGGGTCTCTAGTGTTGTTAAGTCGTGCGTCTGTGTGTTTTCGATTTAACGTTTCGTGCTCGCGCTACATGCATTAAAATAACCTGTGATAAAAGTTGCCAAAAACAAAAAAAAAAATCAGTCGGGTGAGGGTAAAAAAACGCTGAACGTGACTACGGGCGCGAAGCGAAAAGAGAATTAGATCTCGTTGGAACAAAAACTTCGCGCTTTGCAGAATTGATGCTGGTGAGCCACCCGAGAAATTTGCTGCGGATTTGAATGAAGGTAGGAGTACGATTACTGATTGGAAGACGAAACGATCAGAAATTGAAAAATTTGTTCCATCCAAGCGTAAGGCAGCGCAGTGAAATCTCGGAAAACATCCTCAGTTAAGAGAGGACTTACTTTTGTGGCACGAACAAATAAGAGCCACAGGTGTGCCAGTTTCAGGTCCTCTACTTCGTCAAAAAGCGATGAGCTGATTGCAGGAAAGGAGCAAGAACTGCTCGGAAGTGATGGCTGGCTGGATCGGTTCAAGAAGCGGCACTGCATTCGTGAAATTGCCATCAGCGGCGAATCATTATCCGGGGATGAAACCGCTATCGCTGATTTTAAAAAGAAACTGCACGCAATCCTTGACAAAGGAGGTTATACTGGCGACGAACATTACAACTCTGATGAAACTGGGTTGAATTACAAAATGTTGCCAACAAAAGCACTTGCCCCTAAATAAGAAAAAACGGCATCCGCATATAAAAGAAGCAGAGAAAGAGTCCCTGTCCTCTCACGCAGTAATGTCACTGGCAGTCATAAATTGCGCCTTAATTTAACTGGCAAATCCAAAATACCAGCAGCATTTAGACGGCAACCAGCTGTTAAACCTTTGCCATTGTAGTACACAAATCAGTCTAAGGCATGGATGAACGGTGCCATCGTTAAACAGTGGCGTCAGACAGAGTCTGTTCCAGCTGTAGAAAAACACATGGCGGAAAATGGACTTCCTCGATAAGCGCTTCTTCTTGTGGACAACGCTCCTTGTCACCCTGATGATCTAAAAGATGGGGATATCAAAGTTGTGTTTCTCCCACCACACGCCACGTCTCCATGTCAACCAATGGACCAAGGTGTTCCTGAGGCGATGAAAAACATTAAAGGCGCAAGCTGCTGGAATACTTAATCAGTGCTATTGATGGTGAAGAACATTTTGTGCAAGCTCTTAAAAAAATCGATGTTTTAAGTGTCATTCATTGGATTGCTGAAGCTTGGAATCTAAATCCTCCAATTTCTCTCGTTAGGTCTTGGAAAAAATTCTTAGATCATAAGGCAATTAATCAGTGGTGGAAGAAGGAGGCAACATCGAAACTCAATTGACGTACAAGAAACAGGTGAAAATGACGTAATTTTAGTGATTTTGTTGGTGAAGCTACCGGATTGTGAAGACGCGAACTTCGAAGACATTAAAGAACGGATGGAAAACGATTTTTTTGATTGGACTGAGGAAGAAATCGTCCAAATTGCGACAAATTAGAAAGCGTCAGAAGAATATGTCTCTGATGACGAAGTAGAGAAAATTATTCCTCACGCAGTCGGTTACGAAGCGATCCAAACTGCCCTGGAGTACATCAGCCAACAGGAGAAGGCGACTTATCCCGAAATCCTTTTTTTCCAACGTTGGAGATATATTGCCGCAACAAAAGTTTCTCAAAAAAACAAAAAAACAAAGAAACATTACAGACTTTTTTAACAAAAAATAAATTCTAATGAAGCGTCCATAAGTTAAAAGCTTTTTGTTTTTTGACTCTAAAGTTCCTTAAGCCAAACTTGTCGCTACTTTGAATAATCTCTAGATTTGTTTCGTAATTTTGTTCAGTAGTTCATTTTTTATTCAAAAGAGTAGGTACTAAAATTATAACTGCTGTTTTTTCCTGCTGCCAAGTAAGGTGGTTTTTTTCTGTAAGAACGCAAAAGAAACTAGTTTAGTTATTCAGCATTTAAAAACTTTGAGTTTTCAATCATACTCCGGCGCCTTTTTAACACGTCAACACAATTTTTTCTGTCAGAGACATGCAGGCTTATTCACAACCATATCAATGACATTCTACGTACCCGACGCATGTTTTACAATCATATTTCGCGGTACTGACGCAGTTCGGGGTGTTTCACGCATGAATACAGGAGGACTTCGGTTTATCCGAAATTTTCGTTATCCGAACCGGCCGCCATCCCAATCATTTCGGTTAAACGGGAGTTTACTGTATTGGAGAATCGTCTACTGTCAATGGAACAGTCCAAAAGGTTATTAACAAGCAAAACAACAACACTGGATGTGTATGAAAGAGCTTCCAGTGAAGGGAATGCATTCTAGTGTAAAACGCTTGGAGAATATTTCTAGTTAAATTTTAGCATAGAAATAGTACATTTCTGGACATGGGTTCCTATTCAAACTATTATGTACTCACTCCCCTCTACAAGTCCTTGAAGTTTGTAATGGGAATTTCCAAACACTCTATATAAGCCCTTTTAGATGTTGTCTTCGTAGTTGGCTAAAACGTCACTGCATTGAAAACAAAGCAATTCTGAAAGTTGTTTACAGACAAAAGAAAAAGTCTTCTACATTTTTCTGGGTGTTCTCTGTCCACACAATGTTTGCATAGGGATCACCATCCATGTTTTGCACACCTTTGCAATTGCGATGGGGGAGGAGGCGGAAAAAGAGGAATTCTGCTGTGTTGACTTTTGTTATTATGTACTACAGATGATCCCAGATCCAGAACAAATTCTCTTCTTCAGGAGCTGGTTTCTTTCTTCCAGTAAGGAAAGTAGTGAGGGTACTGAATCCAAAATAACTACCAATTTGTTCCTGTAAATAATGTTGCCTTCTTCGATGCTCCACTCCAACATATTGTGGAAAATAGTGGGCTACATGTACAATTCCGAAACTGACAGTATAGTGTTTGACTTCTTTACATTATACGACATTGTATGTGGGGCCACCATTAATTTGTTTTTGTTGGCTTCCTCCAATGTAACGTAACAGAACTTTTGATCCATGTTCTTTTTTCATCTCGTGACCTGAAAACAATTACATTACTATTTTATATATTTTCTTGCATTTCATTATTGTTATTATTACTCCTGTTGTACACAAATAGTTGATGAAATGTACTTACTTGAAAACATACTGATTCTGATTGTCATCAACCTCAGGAAATATAGCTTCCACATCTCCAACACCATTATCGGAATGTTCAGGTGATACATTGCCTTAAGAAATAACAGCATAAATCTCTCAATCATCAACGAATGGTATTTCACGTAAATCCTCTTCTTCATCCAAAATTGCTTGCATTTCGGGACTCCGAGCGGTTTCTACTCAGAATGTTACTTAATGACAAACTGAGGCAAAAATTTAACAGCAACTGAGGTAATAAACAACTACAGCTGACGCAATAAATCGTAAAATTAGGTAAAAAAGGGTGGATTTCCTTTGTTTCTGGTGTTACGAATAATAGCTTTTCAACATAGCACTCATCACTCTATTTTTATAATGTTGCATTTAGTAAAAAAAAAAAAGGAGCTATTAAGACAATTTATATTGACCACAGTGATGCTAAGTGCAGAAAGGTATGAATCAGTTTTAATGTGTTATAAGCATAAAATTAAACAGAACATCATTGCATAAAATTGTATGGCAGTGATAAATTGATATACAAGTATTTTTAAAATAATAGCTTTAAAAACATGTGAGATACATAGTTTAAAATGTCTTATGGGGTCATATTGATCCCAGTGGTACTATGATGATTGAATGGTGCCTCATTCCACTGTTTTAAACAGTGAACCATTCTGTATCTTTAAATGGTGCCTCGTTCTATTTCTTTAAATTCTGAGAGAAAAATATCTTATATTACATTACGCAAATATCTTTGACTTTCGTACAAGTGATGGAACTTGACTATATACATAATACACTCCAGGAAATGGAAAAAAGAACACACAGTGTGTCAGACCCACCATACTTGCTCCGGACACTGCGAGAGGGCTGTACAAGCAATGATCACACGCACGGCACAGCGGACACACCAGGAACCGCGGTGTCGGCCGTCGAATGGCGCTAGCTGCGCAGCATTTGTGCACCGCCGCCGTCAGTGTCAGCCAGTTTGCCGTGGCATACGGAGCTCCATCGCAGTCTTTAACACTGGTAGCATGCCGCGACAGCGTGGACGTGAACCGTATGTGCAGTTGACGGACTTTGAGCGAGGGCGTATAGTGGGCATGCGGGAGGCCGGGTGGACGTACCGCCGAATTGCTCAACACGTGGGGCGTGTGGTCTCCACAGTACATCGATGTTGTCGCCAGTGGTCGGCGGAAGGTGCACGTGCCCGTCGACCTGGGACCGGACCGCAGCGACGCACGGATGCACGCCAAGACCGTAGGATCCTACGCAGTGCCGTAGGGGACCGCACCGCCACTTCCCAGCAAATTAGGGACACTGTTGCTCCTGGGGTATCGGCGAGGACCATTCGCAACCGTCTCCATGAAGCTGGGCTACGGTCCCGCACACCGTTAGGCCGTCTTCCGCTCACGCCCCAACATCGTGCAGCCCGCCTCCAGTGGTGTCGCGACAGGCGTGAATGGAGGGACGAATGGAGACGTGTCGTCTTCAGCGATGAGAGTCGCTTCTGCCTTGGTGCCAATGATGGTCGTATGCGTGTTTGGCGCCGTGCAGGTGAGCGCCACAATCAGGACTGCATACGACCGAGGCACACAGGGCCAACACCCGGCATCATGGTGTGGGGAGCGATCTCCTACACTGGCCGTACACCACTGGTGATCGTCGAGGGGACACTGAATAGTGCACGGTACATCCAAACCGTCATCGAACCCATCGTTCTACCATTCCTAGACAGGCAAGGGAACTTGCTGTTCCAACAGGACAATGCACGTCCGCATGTATCCCGTGCCACCCAACGTGCTCTAGAAGGTGTAAGTCAACTACCCTGGCCAGCAAGATCTCCGGATCTGTCCCCCATTGAGCATGTTTGGGACTGGATGAAGCGTCGTCTCACGCGGTCTGCACGTCCAGCACGAACGCTGGTCCAACTGAGGCGCCAGGTGGAAATGGCATGGCAAGCCGTTCCACAGGACTACATCCAGCATCTCTACGATCGTCTCCATGGGAGAATAGCAGCATGCATTGCTGCGAAAGGTGGATATACACTGTACTAGTGCCGACATTGTGCATGCTCTGTTGCCTGTGTCTATGTGCCTGTGGTTCTGTCAGTGTGATCATGTGATGTATCTGACCCCAGGAATGTGTCAAAGTTTCCCCTTCCTGGGACAATGAATTCACGGTGTTCTTATTTCAATTTCCAGGAGTGTACTTACTGCACATCTTTGAACGTGGCGCCTTTTTAGTCACTATTTTAATATTAAAATTATTATATGTGTGTATGCAAATGTCATCGACTTTAACGGAAATAATCCAAATCTCTGACCTTGGAGGCTATTCCATTGAAGGCTAAGTAACTTTTTAGTGCATGTCTTCGAACATGGTGCCATTTTTACCAAATTAATTTGTCCTCTTAATACTACAATGAGACCGAGTAGAGAGGATGAGAGAGGTGGGACCGGGCGGAGTGTCCGTGCGGTTCTAGGCGCTACAGTCTGGAACCGAGCGACCGCTACGGTCGCAGGTTCGAATCCTGCCTCGGGCATGGATGTGTATAATGTCCTTAGGTTAGTTAGGTTTAAGTCGTTCTAAGTCTAGGGGACTGATGACCTCATATGTTAAGTCCCATAGTTCTTAGAGCCACCAGAACGTTTTTTTGACAAATTACAAAGAGATACTGCCAATCGCTGTTACCGAAAAAGATTCTCAAATGGAGCAAAAGGGCGTGGAGGAGGGTAGTGGGGGTACGGGTGGGGAATGGGGAAAGCTTCTGGTACCTAATGTACCTCCATTTCACACCATAAGACCTCCATTTCACAGCATATGAAGGCTTACAAAGTGGGTATGTATATGCAGATACAGCCATGAACGGAAACACAATACAGTGAAAAATCACAAGGGGTTAATGACAGTAACTACATAGCGTAAACAATTAAAATTGCTTGCAAGTCTCTCATGTGTAATCACGGAGCTACATTACTGGCAGAAGGTTCTTTGTCAAAAGTGTTACAAGTCATTACCTGAAGGAGTACTGTCCATTTTCCACAGCATGTTGGTGCTATGAGTGTCTCTAAGTCATTAACACCTTTAACCTGAATGTGGCCTTGAAATGCTGGCAGACTGTAAGAATGTGATCTGATGAGCAACTGTAAAAGGCACATGAGAGCAACGACACACTATAAAGCGTAATCTTCTGTCGTATTTATGATACTGAAAACGATAAAGAACAAAGATGGCGCCATGGTAGCACACTGGACTCGCATTCGGTAGGACGACGGTTCAATCCCGCGTCCGGCCATCCTGGTTTAGGTTTTCCGTGATTTCCCTAAATCGCTCCAGGCAAATGCTGGGATGGTTCCTTTGAAAGGGCACTGCCGACTTCCTTCCCCATTCTTCCCTTATCCGATGAGACCGATGACCTCGCTGTTTGGTCTCTTCCCCCAAACAACCCAAAGAACAAAGAGCGTATTGTACTTTGGATGAAGGTACAAGGTTCTCAGCTCAAGGAACACCACCGTAGGTGCTATTCTTAATTCACAACTTCGACGTCAACTGTTCCTTACTCATTCTTTCCACAACCCACCACGGTAAGGACTAGGTTTAAGCTATGTCATTTGCGAACGATCTGGTAGTATCGGAGATGTCATTTCTTTCCGTAGATGTCTTCCCGTGGGTCTTCTAGGCAACTCTTTTCACACTTTAAGACCTCCATTTCACAGCATATGAAGGCTTACAAAGTGGGTATGTATATGTAGATACAGCCATGAATGGAAACACAATACAGTGAAATATCACAAGGGGTAAATGACAGTAACTCGACTAAGACTTAGAGAACTCGACTAAGGAGGCCAATCATATCATTTCCTCTACAGCCCTTTCTTCAAAGCGGTATTTTAGGAAGGAAAGCAAAATTCCTTATCGTTAAAGTAGTTACCTCTTTCATGGATGTCAGATGTGCTTATCATCTTGATTTTACTGGACGCGTTCAACCGTGGCTGTCAACCACGGCACCCTTGCAGCACAGCGGTACGTCGGCGGTATTCTACGCTTCGTTTTGTTGCCCTTCATGGGAAGCGATCCTGGGCTTACTTTCTAGCAAGATAATGAACTCGCGCATGCGGCGATAATTTGTTCCGCTCGTCTTCGTGGTTGTCAAACCCTGCGTTGGCTAGCAAGGTCACCGGATCTCCTGCCAGCTGAGAACGTTTCGATCACTATGGGGATGGCTATCCGACTGTCTCCGGATTTTGACGATCTAACTAGTCAGATGGACAGAATTTGGTACGATATCCTTCAGGAGGGTATCCAACAACTCTCTCAATGCCAAGGCGAATAACTGCTTGCATAAGGGCAAGTGGTGAACCAACACATTACTGACTTGCTCAATTTGTGAAGCTCTTTGTCTCTAATAAATCATTCATTTTCCCTGAAACTGTGTTCTTAATCATTTGTTTTTCTTACATCTACATCACACCTACCGGTTTCTGTTCCATTCGGAATTCCTTCGTGGTGCGTCGTCGTTTCTTTTTTTTTGCCTTAGTGCGTACAGAAACTACGTGGAATATTAAATACTGACCTTGACACATCGGTCGGGAGCTACAATAACTAGCAGTAACTTACCATTCAGGAAAACCGGAGAGATAAGTAAAAATATATCCGTTGATTTTAATTTTGATAATCAACAGCCTCATTTGCACCATTTACCTAGAATTTACGTAGGTTTCATTCGGGATAACACAACCTTCTACAGAATAACAGTAACTACCGTTTGTCCATAGTGGAAATCGTCAAGCTAATACTACAAATCCATAAATTATCGTGAGACTATAAAACTTATCAGGAACTGCCTCGTCCCCACTTCGCGACCGAGATGCGGCAGCCACGAGTGCACTTCCAGTACAGCACTGAGGCTGTTGATTATTAAAATTAAAATCAATATTTATACAGTTGCTGACAGGGCCGCGAAATGTTGAAGATATTTAAATATATCCGTTGTCCCAGTTAATTTTTTTTCCAGTAACTGTCTGAATCCTTTACTGAAACTTCTTTTCAGGGATATGCATTACGTTTATTACAACTAAGAAATCAACATTTGCTTTAAACTCTGCAAACCACTATGAAACATATGGGAAGGGTACGTCCCACTGTACCAATTACTCGTTTTAGGGGTTTTCTGTTCCATTCACGAATAGAGCCCTGGAAAAAAGGTTGTTTAAAAGCGTCTGTGTGTTCTGCAGTTAGTCTAATCTTATCATCACGATCGCTATGGTAGCGATATGTAGGGAGTTTTTAGTATATTCCTAGAGTCATCATTCAAAGCCAGTTCTTGAAACTTTGTTAGTAGTCTTCCTCGGGATAGTTTCCGTCTGTTTTCAATAGCCTGAAAGTTCAGTTCTTTCAGCATCTCAGTGACACTCCCCCAAACAAACCTGTGACCATTCGCGTGCTGCCCGTCTCTGTATATGTTCAATACCCCCGGCTAGTCCTATTTGGTACGGCTCCAACACACTTGAGCAATATTCTGGTATGGGTCGCACGAGTGGCATGTAAGCAACCTTCTTTGCATACTGATTGAATTCCGTTACTATTTACCAATACACCGCAGACTGCTACCTGCTTTACCCACGAGTGACAAGGCACCCCTTGAGTGTGAGGTCGTAGAAGGCCATTGACATTTACGGCATTCGACGCCCCACATATTGTCTGCCATATTACCATGATATTGACTTCTGTTGGCAGCAGGGGGCGGGACTGGATGTATCCAATGGTGAGCATAGCATGAAGTTACGGAACGTAGTTGAACTCCTTATTCGACGAGTAACTCACAACAGTGCTATATTGCTAGTGGTGTTGTTACGAAGTAGAGCAATGACAACAATAAACATAGAAAACAATGCATTCTATCTACAACAGTTATCAAGGTTGACATTTCATCAGAAATAAACCCAAGGAATTTCGCAGAGTGAAAAAGAAGTGACAGATGAAATATTAGCCTCCCTCCAAGATGAGTCAGTGGAGTGTGTGGTATCATATACATTCGATTTTGCGGATAATGTATATGAGGAGTAAAACAAGTGAAAGTGGTACTGAAAAAGGTGACGAGCCACGTAGTTCATTATCCTTATCGGACAGGGAGCCACAAATCCCGTCTCCAGTGAAACGTAGTAAAGGACAATTATTGTCCAAGTAGTCGGTACTAAATACAATTACATAACCGGAAGAATATCCGCTGTTGTTGTTGTTGTCTTCAGTCCTGAGACTGGTTTGATGCAGCTCTCCATGCTACTCTATCCTGTGCAAGCTTCTTCATCTCCCAGTACCTACTGCAACCTACATCCTTCTGAATCTGCTTCGTGTATTCATCTCTTAGTCTCCCCCTACGATTTTTACCCTCCACGCTGCCTTCCAATACTAAATTGGTGATCCCTTGATGCCTCAGAACATGTCCTACCAACCGATCCCTTCTTCTGGTCAAGTTGTGCCACAAACTTCTCTTCTCCCCAATCCTATTCAATACTTCCTCATTAGTTATGTGATCTACCCATCTAATCTTCAGCATTCTTCTGTAGCACCACATTTCAAAAGCTTCTATTCTCTTCTTGTCCAAACTATTTACCGTCCATGTTTCACTTCCATACATGGCTACACTCCATACAAATACTTTCAGAAATGACTTCCTGACACTTAAATCTATACTCGATGTTAACAAATTTCTCTTCTTCAGAAACGCTTTCCTTGCCATTGCCAGTCTACATTTCATATCCTCTCTACTTCGACCATCATCAGTTATTTTGCTCCCCAAATAGCAAAACTCCTTTACTACTTTAAGTGTCTCATTTCCTAATCTAATACCCTCAGCATCACCCGACTTAATTCGACTACATTCCATTATCCTCGTTTTGCTTTTGTTGATGTTCATCTTATATCCTCCCTTCAAGACACCATCCATTCCGTTCAACTGCTCTTCCAAGTCCTTTGCTGTCTCTGACAGAATTACAATGTCATCGGCGAACCTCAAAGTTTTTATTTCTTCTCTATGGATTTTAATACCTACTCCAAATTTTTCTTTTGTTTCCTTTACTGTTTGCTCAATATACAGATTGAATAACATTGGGCAGAGGCTACAATCCTGTCTCACTCCCTTCCCAACCGCTGCTTCTCTCTCATGCCCCTCGACTCTTATAACTGCCATCTGGTTTCTGTACAAATTGTAAATAGCCTTTCGCTCCCTGTATTTTACCCCTGCCACCTTTAGAATTTGAAAGAGAGTATTCCAGTCAACATTGTCAAAAGCTTTCTCTGAGTCTACAAATGCTAGAAATGTAGGTTTGCCTTTCCTTAATCTTTCTTCTAAGATAAGTCGTAAGGTCAGTATTGCCTCACGTGTTCCAGTATTTCTACGGAATCCAAACTGATCTTCCCCGAGGTCGGCTTCTACTAGTTTTTCCATTCGTCTGTAAAGAATTCGTGTTAGTATTTTGCAGCTGTGGCCTATTAAACTGATTGCTCGGTAATTTTCACAACTGTCAACACCTGCTTTCTTTGGGATTGGAATGATTATATTCTTCTTGAAGTCTGAGGGTATTTCGCCTGTTTCATACATCTTGCTCACCAGATGGTAGAGTTTTGTCAGGACTGGCTCTCCTAAGGCCGTCAGTAGTTCTACTGGAATGTTGTCTACTCCGGGGGCCTTGTTTCGACTCAGGTCTTTCAGTGCTCTGTCAAACTCTTCACGCAGTATCGTATCCCCCATTTCATCTTCATCTACATCCTCTTCCATTTCCATAATATTGTCCTCAAGTACATCGCCCTTGTATAGACCCTCTATATACTCCTTCCACCTTTCTGCTTTCCCTTCTTTGCTTAAAACTGGGTTCCATCTGAGCTCTTGATGTTCATACAAGTGGTTCTCTTATCTCCAAAGGTCTCTTTAATTTTCCTGTAGGCAGTATCTATCTTACCCCTAGTGAGATAAGCCTCTACATCCTTACATTTGTCCTCTAGCCATCCCTGCTTAGCCATTCTGCACTTCCTGTCGATCTCATTTTTGAGACGTTTGTATTCCTTTTTGCCTGCTTCATTTACTGCATTTTTATATTTTCTCCTTTCATCAATTAAATTCAATATTTCTTCTGTTACCCATGGATTTCTACTAGCCCTCGTCTTTTTACCTACTTGATCGTCTGCTGCCTTCACTACTTCATCCCTCAAAGCTACCCATTCTTCTTCTACTGTATTTCTTTCCCCCATTCCTGTCAATTGTTCCCTTATGCTCTCCTTGAAACTCTGTACAACCTCTGGTTCTTTCAGTTTATCCAGGTCCTATCTCCTTAAATTCCCACCTTTTTGCAGTTTCTTCAGTTTTAATCTACAGGTCATAACCAATAGATTGTGGTCAGAGTCCACATCTGCCCCTGGAAATGTCTTACAATTTAGAACCTGGTTCCTAAATCTCTGTCTTACCATTATATAATCTATCTGATACCTTTTGGTATCTCCAGGGTTCTTCCATGTATACAACCTTCTATCATGATTCTTAAACCAAGTGTTAGCTATGATTAAGTTGTGCTCTGTGCAGAATTCTACCAGGCGGCTTCCTCTTTCATTTCTTAGCCCCAATCCATATTCACCTACTACGTTTCCTTCTCTCCCTTTTCCCACACTCGAATTCCAGTCACCCATGACTATTAAATTTTCGTCTCCCTTCACTATCTGAATAATTTCTTTTATTTCATCATACATTTCTTCAATTTCTTCGTCATCTGCAGAGCTAGTTGGCATATAAACTTGTACTACTGTAGTAGGTGTGGTCTTCGTATCTATCTTGGCCACAATAATGCGTTCACTATGCTGGTTGTAGTAGCTTACCCGCATTCCTATTTTCGTATTCATTATTAAACCTACTCCTGCATTACCCCTATTTGACTTTGTGTTTATAACCCTGTAGTCACCTGACCAGAAGTCTTGTTCCTCCTGCCACCGAACGTCACTAATTCCCACTATATCTAACTTTAACCTATCCATTTCCCTTTTTAAATTTTCTAACCTACCTGCCCGATTAAGAGATCTGACATTCCACGCTCCGATCCGCAGCACTTTAAAAACAAAATTATGAAAAGATTTCGAGTAAGTCTGCAGTAATAGGACCGTGTACTGCATAACAAAAAGTACGGATATTGAAGGGAGGACGAGGTGTGCTTGTTACAAAAGCAGATGTTTGCTCGTTTCTAGGATGCCCGATACAATTTACGGGATGTGCAGGATAATCACCTACTAAGTTGTGCACTTCAAACTGCGGGCAACAAAGATTACAGTGATTTCAAGGGAGATAGTGAATGGTTGCATAACTTCGAACAGTGCTACAGAATTGGAAGACTTAAGATAAATGAATTTCAAGCAAAGCGTCAACTTGACGTTGCTCAGAAAACTGCGTAATTGGCGTGAAAATTTGTATATGAGATAAGCAAAGTTGTACCACTGTTCACTGAGGAATTTGTTTTCAGCTCTGACCAATCGGGATTTGAAGAGGAAGTGCATATGAAAGGAACCTTGGAAATTACAGAAACCAAGAGAGTTGTATAAAGATAAACTAACATCAACGACTTAGCGCATTCGTTTACAATTGTGCCGACTGTTAATCTGGATCGCAAATCGGCAGGAAAGATAATTATTGTGCTGCGAGAAGTTGGAGGAGCTCTGCCCTCGACAATTCATACTTGGATGCGTCATGTTGCAGGGGCAGTAGGGAAGATTTACGTCACAGCAAGCAATAGCGGCAAAATTGGCGTAAGAGAACTAAAACTATGGGACGAACACTGCTTTTGGTCAATAGATGGTCAAAATAACTTGCTTTTGCTCGATTCCTGGTCTACGTATACAAATTGTATTCCTTTAGAACAAAGTATCCCACCTGAAAAGCATGTGACATTGCAGTTCTCACCAATTGGAACCACTGGACAAATTCAACCTCTGAATGTTTACGTTTTGCGTGCCTATAAAACATATCACCGCACTATCTGCAGCTATATCTCAAAGTACAGCCAGTTTCACGATAAGCTCCACGACAGACTGTTTCACACTCGGTTGCATGCCATCACATCAGTTCCCATCACCCCGTTACGCCATAATGATTCCAGATATATTCTTAAAGCGTGGGTACCTAGCTGAACGTCCTCCACGCTTTGTAGCTCCCAAGGAGCTCGCCTTCCATCTTGATGGTACTGACCTTTGTAATCTTTGTAGAGCGCCATTTTTCATTCTGTGTTCATGGTATAAGTTAATAGTCTGTTCTGAACATTTGTTGAATGTCGACGGCGTCCGTTTTGTGAAGTACAGTGTTATTACAAATGACTGAAGCGATTTCACAGCTCTACAATAACTTTATTGTTTGAGATATTTTCACACTGCTTTGCACACACATACAAAAACTCAAAAAGTTTTTTTAGGCAAACACAAATGTTCGATATGTGCCCCTTTAGTGATTCGGCAGACATCAAGCCGATAATCAAGTTCCTCCCACACTCGGCGCAGCATGTCCCCATCAATGAGCTCGAAAGCATCGTTGAGGCGAGCTCGCAGTTCTGGCACCTTTCTTGGTAGAGGAGGTTTAAACACTGAATCTTTCACATAACCCCACAGAAAGAAATCGCATGGGATTAAGTCGGGAGAGCGTGGAGGCCATGACATGAATTGCTGATCATGATCTCCACCACGACCGATCCATCGGTTTTCCAATCTCCTGTTTAAGAAATACCGAACATCATGATGGAAGTGCGGTGGAGCACCATCCTGTTGAAAGATGAAGTCGGCGCTGTCGGTCTCCAGTTGTGGCATGAGCCAATTTTCCAGCATGTCCAGATACACGTGTCCTGTAACGTTTTTTTCGCAGAAGGAAAAGAGGCCGTAAACTTTAAACCGTGAGATTGCACAAAACACATTAACTTTTGGTGAATTGCGAATTTGCTGCACGAATGCGTGAGGATTGTGTCTGTTCACTTCACCATTAAGAAAAAATGTTGCTTCATCACTGAAAACAAGTTTCGCACTGAACGCATCCTCTTCCATGAGCAGTTGCAACCGCGCCGAAAACCAAAGCGTTTGACTTTGTCATCGGGTGTCAGGGCTTGCAGCAATTGTAAACGGTAAGGCTTCTGCTTTAGCCTTTTCCGTAAGATTTTCCAAAACGTCGGCTGTGGTACGTTTAGCTCTCTGCTTGCTTTATTCGTCGACTTCCGCGGGCTACGCGTGAAACTTGCCCGCACGCGTTCAACCGTTTCTTCGCTCACTGCAGGCCGACCCGTTGATTTCCCCTTACAGAGGCTTTAAACTGCGCATACCATCGTCGAATGGAGTTAGCAGTTGGTGGATCTTTGTTGAACTTCGTCCTGAAGTGTCGTTGCACTGTTATGACTGACTGATGTGAGTGCATTTCAAGCACGACATACGCTTTCTCGGCTCCTGTCGCCATTTTGTCTCACTGCGCTCTCGAGCGCTCTGGAGGCAGAAACCTGAAGTGCGGCTTCAGCCGAACAAATCTTTATGAGTTTTTCTACGTATCTGTAGTGTGTCGTGACCATATGTCAATGAATGGAGCTACACTGAATTTATGAAATCGCTTCAATCATTTGTAATAGCCCTGTACACTACGTATATCCCATTGAAGTGTGATATCTGCACCTCCCGGATACTGATTTCCTGTCGCCCTCCTGATGCACATGGTGAGTCGTTAGCAGCTATTTTTTAGTCATAATTGTTAACAAAACCCTTTCAAATAAGCTTTACTAAAGACTGGACTTGGGATCTCACACTCAGGGGGTTCCTTGTGAACCTACATGATCGTTCCATTTCAGGTCCCTACTAAGCACTACATCCAAATATTTCCGTGAGTTTAGAGATTCCAGCTGTGACTCACTGTTATTATATTCATAGGATACTATGTTATTTCTTTTTGTGAAGTCAACGACACAACATTTCTGTAGATTCAACAAGTTGGTAAGCACTGTACTACTTTGAAATTCTATCAAGGTCTGACTGGGTATTTGTACAGCTTCGTTCAATCTGAAAAGTCAGTGAGTTCTATTAATATTGTGTGCAAGATCATAAATATACGATACGAACAGAAAAGAACACAACATACTGTCCCGGGGTACTCCCAAAATATTTCTTCATCAGTCGATGACTTTCTATTCAAGATAACATGCTGAGTCATCCCTACCAAGAAATCCTCAATCCAGTCATACACTGCCTCTCATACCTCATATAGTCGTACTTTTAATAGTAAGCATAGGTGTGGTACTGAGCCAAATGGTTTTTGGAATCAAAGAAATACTGCATCTATTTGTCTACCTTGATTCATGGCTTTCAGGATGTCATATGAGAAAAATGAGACTTGGGTTTCACGTGATCTATGTTTTCGAAATCCATGCCGGTTGCCATGTTCGATATCGTTCTGTTCGAAATACCTCATTATGTTTGAGCTCAGAATATGTTCCAATACTCTACAACAAATGTCTATGAAGGATATTGGACGGATCACTTCTGCTACACATCTTGTAGACAGATGTGATCGGTGCATTTTTCCAGCTATTGGACACGATTTATTGTTCGAGGGATGTGCTGTGCTGGGCGATAAAACTGTTGTTGATTGGCAAGAGAGCCAACCCAGGCACGCGTTTTAGCTCACGCAGGCTGGCGTGAGGTCTGGAACAGGTCAAGGAAATGAGACTAGCAAAAAAACGACGTAGCTGTGGAATACTTAACTTTAATCCATAAATGGTGAACATCGCTCTTGACGGTACATGTTTTACAGCATCAATAGTAACTGGTAATGGCGCCTTGCTAGGTCGTAGCAAATGACGTAGCTGAAGGCTAGGCTAACTATCGTCTCGGCAAATGAGAGCGTATTTTGTCAGTGAACCATCGCTAGCAAATTCGGCTGTACAACTGGGGCGAGTGCTAGGAAGTCTCTCTAGACCTGCCGTGTGGCGGCGCTCGGTCTGCAATCACTGATAGTGGCGACACGAGGGTCCGACGTATACTAACGGACCGCGGCCGATTTAAAGGCTACCACCTAGCAAGTGTGGTGTCTGGCGGTGACACCACATTCCTCCCCCGCAAATCGGCGGACGGTTGTGGCATAAGGCTTCCGCCCGCCGTGGGGAGGACCCCATGTTGACATATGCGACGAGGTGGGGAGCCTAACAACAGGCGAGCCTGTGCCACCGGCACCCTGCCATTCGGACCGAGGAGAGCTAGGAAACGCCCGGAAACCTGCTCCACGGTCGCCCTCATCGCACCTTGATGTCTTTGCTACATCCGCCGCATCAGGTTCCTGTGCAGCGTCAGACACCTGCTTTTGCCCCAGGTGACGTTGTCTACTACCGCAACTATCGAGGTTCACGGCGTTGGCTCGAAGGGCGCATTCTTAGCTGCCTCGGCCGCGCTATGTATCTGGTTTTGGGGGCCTCTGGTGAGGTGCGTCGGCATCTTAATCAGCTGCGCCTCTGTCGTCGCACAGGATCTGCCGCTCCCCGTCTGCTCTCAGCGACGGTGCCGTCCGGTCAGCGCCCTGGGGACCCATCTACTGGCTCGCCTCAGCCCCAGGTGTTACCGACGCTGCCTTCCATTTTGCCCCATGGCGACGCGCTGCCGCCGCCGCCGCCGCCGCCGCCGCCGCCGCCGCCGCCGCCGCCGCCTGTTCTCCCGCCGGCGACGCCCGCAGTGGACGCGTCGCTGCAACCGCCGGGCGCCTACCTGGGTCACGCGCCGCCGATCGCTTCCCGTGACCAGTTGTCCTCCGACATGGAACTCTTGCCCGCTCCGGACCATATGTCGTCTTCGCCCGTCGGGTGCCCCGGCCCGATGGAGGTCGACCCTTCGGCCCCTCCTTACTCTCTACGGGCGCATACACCGCACGTTGACGTGCACCCTGGAGCAGGTTTTCAGGCGTTTCCTAGCTCCCCTCAGTCCGCATGGCAGGGTGCGGGTGGCACAGGCTCGCCTGTTGTTAGGCTCCCCACCTCGTCGCATACGTCAACATGGGGCCCCCCCACGGCGGGCGGAAGCCTTATGCTACAACCGTCCGCCGATTTGCGGGGAAGGAATGTGGTGTCACTGCCAGACACCACACTTGCTAGGGGGGTAGCGTTTAAATCGGCCGCGGTCCGTTAGTATACGTCGGACCCGCGTGTCGCCACTATCAGTGATTGCAGACCGAGCGCCGCCACACGACAGGTCTAGAGAGACTTCCTAGCACTCGCCCCAGTTGTACAGCCGACTTTGCTAGCGATGGTTCACTGACAAATTACGCTCTCATTTGCTGAGACGATAGTTAGCATAGCCTTCAGCTACGTCATTTGCTACGACCTAGCAAGGCGCCATTACCAGTTACCATTGATGCTGTAAAACATGTACCGTCAAGAGCGATGTTCACCATTTATGGATTAAAGTTAAGTATTCCACAGCTACGTCGTTTTTTTTGCTAGTCTCATTTCCTTGACCTGTTCCAGACCTCACGCCAGCCTGCGTGAGCTAAAACGCGTGCCTTTCGGCTTCCTCTCATATTGGGTTGGCTGTCTTGCCAATCCACAACAAAAACACCCGTCTTGACAGTGATGGGTTCTTAGATTTACTTCTGGAGGGCACACAAAATATTAGCTCACTTTCTGATAACTTGTGCGAGATGAAATACTTAACTTTGAAACAATCCAGGTCAACAGGAATGACGGCGGTGGGAGGCCTGAATGAGGACGTGGATGAGGAAACAGGGAGTCGATGACAGCTCCCTGTCCACAGCTCAGTATCCGTATAGCAAGTGACTGGGAAGACCAGCCAAAAAAACCGGCCACAGGACGCACTACAGCATACAATGAGGCCGACGCTGTGCTCGGACGGACAGCAATGATATCTCCTGGTGTGGCATGATTACTTTGCTGGGGTGTCGCCTCCACGGACATGAGCTCAGGCTAGAGGATGGTTGCCGACATCGGGGACATTGGCGGCAGTGGCGGCGACAGTGACTGATGCGGTGACTAGAGCGGGACATTGACCTCCATGGGCACCACTCTGGATAATGCCGGCCACCACTGGCGGAGAAGAGGAGACGACTGCTGTTGTGCACCCCACTGGCGTGCTGGGACTGTGGATAAAAATTCTGTAGCAGACTCACTCACATACAAGTGCCGTAGCTGGTTCTGGAACTGAGAATGTTGTAAGATGAATGTCTTAAGACCACTGTGATGACAACATGCTTCCAGCGCTGATTCTTGCCAAATACCTTAAAGAAGACTTCAGTCTGTGGCTGAAGCTTTGTCTGATCCGGCTGAACGAATTGTTTCCACAGCAGCTGCAGAAGATGCAGTAGGTTACGGTGATGACGACCGTGTAATCTACTGATGGCCTCCTATTACACGACAATAGGCTGTAGCAGGAAAGAAAAATCTTCAAGGCTTGTTTCCATTTGTAGGAGGAATGCAATATCTCGACGTAACTTTTGAACGTTCAAATGAACATTTAACTTTCAGGGGGAAAACCAGCAGTAGTCACGTGGTGTATACCATTGGTGCCACAAAACTGTTGAAAATTGGATAACGTGGTTTGTGATCCATTATCTGGGACAAAGACTTCTAGTAGACCTACAAGACAAAATAATAGAAGGCAAAGCCGATCCCGTACTATCGCTAGTGGTGGATGTCATGGGAACAACAAAGAAAATTTACTGTGTGCGTCTACCACAAAAACCATCACGTGTTCCATAATGGACCCGCAAGATCAACATGGATGCGTTGCCATGGTCCATAAGGACATGGCAACTCAAAAAATCATAGCGGTGAAACTGACTGACGTTCCAAACAAACATTACAACAAGAGGCCATCCGCTCTATGTGGGTGCCCGTGCCGTGCCAAGTACAATGACGTTGGACGAGTTGCTTCACGAAAACTACATTCCAATGACCTTGGTGCAACAAAGATAAAACTTCCCACTGGAGGCGATGGGTAACGATCGCCCGTGCATCATCATTCTCTGTACCCAACAGCAGAACAATTGACCGCTCGAATAGCACATGATGATTCAAAAAAATAGCTATGCGTCACACGGTGGGGGATTTCCTTCAAACTACGTGGCGGCTCATGTTGCACATATTGCGAAACTCTCTGAGCAGCTGGGTCAGAAGCAATTTCTGTAGCAATACTCCAAGATTCGGGAGAAATATTTTGAAGAGTTTATAAATCCTGAGTATCAATAGGATAACATGTTACGTCAGACAAATCAAATGCCGTGTCAGTAACGACCGGTAACCGAGACAACAACTCGGCAGCGGCCCTGTAGAACAATCCATACAAATAAGTAGACAATATAACAGAGTAACATTGTAATATTTGCTCTGTAAGTGGTGGGACAGGCTTGGAAAGATGAACAATGCCATGAAAGCCCAATGATATGTAATCAAACAGAACTTCCGACCGTTCAAGTAATGGGGGAGCTTTATAACACTACAGGTAATGGCGTCTCCTCTTTTCAAGTTGACTGTAATTGCATCGCGATTTGCTGAGAGTGTGCGAGGCAAAAGCAACAGGTTTCTCACATGACCAGTTTGTATGGTAGAGCACAGCTCGAATCCCAAAAGAAGATGCATCCACACATAACACAATAGACATAGCTGGATCAAAATAAATCACAGGACACTGATTTAGTAATGCATTCCGTAACTGCTGATATGCATCCTGAGATTTTTGGGACCACACAAAGGGAACACTTTCCCGGTTTTTCTGGTCCAATAGAGCAGCAATTTACG
The DNA here is from genome assembly GCF_023864275.1 of Schistocerca cancellata. Lineage (NCBI taxonomy): Eukaryota > Metazoa > Arthropoda > Insecta > Orthoptera > Acrididae > Schistocerca > Schistocerca cancellata. Next base: position 388,161,656 of record NC_064629.1, on the reverse strand, counting down.
CAGCATTTCCGATTTATTTTTTTATTTTATCGTATGGGTAGTGCCCCCGTCGGGCTGACCGTTCACCGGGTGCCGTTCTTTCAATTTGACGCCATTTCGGCGACCTGCAGTCGATGAGGATGATAGGATGATGATGAGGACAGCACAACACCCAGTACCTGGGTGGAGAAAATTCCCCGACTCATCCCGGAATCGAACTCGGGCACAGAGAATTGACAATCCATCACGCTGACCATTCAGCTACCGGGAGCGGACAGCATTTCCGATGAATGTAATGTAATATGTACACTGATGAGCCAGAACATTATGACCAGCTACTTAAGAGCATGTCGGTCCACCTCTGACACACAATACAGCAGCGATTCTGCACAGCATGGGTTCTGCAAATCCTTTGGAAGAATGGAGCACTAGATGCCTACTCACAAGCCATGCAGTTCCCTTACGTTACAGGCTAATGGTTTGTTGGCACTGAGTTTGCACCCGATAGTGATTCAAAAGTGCTCTATCGAGTTTAGATCAGCGGAATGTGGTCGACAAGACTTCAATATGAGCTCATTCCTATGCTCCTCGAACCACTATAGCACGATTCTGGTCTTACGGACTGTTACCCTGCTGGAAGATGCGATCACCATAAAAGGAGACATAAAGAATGGATGGATGCAGATGATCTGCATTAATGTTCACGTATTTCACAGCTGCCATGGTGCCTTAGATTACCAACACAGGTCCCATAATAGCAAGAGTGAATGTTATCCAATTTTGCTCGATCCGACTGTGTGTGTGGTGCAATGCCATGATTGTTTTGAGTAGATGTAGCCTATATCTGGATGATGTGTCTGGAAGCGGCCATCGATTTAGCCCATCTGCCCAGCCGACACGTTCCTACCGATACGCAGTCCAGTCTCCATGTCCCCATGCCCACTGCATTCCTTATTGAAGATATATTTAGGTCGACATGAGAACATGTGGGAGGCGTCTGCTGTGGAGCCCTATGTCGAACAATGTACGCTGGATGGTGTACTCTGGAACACTTGTTCCTGCACCAGTATTGTACTCTGTTGTCAGATCTTCCACATATCGCCGCCTACGATTCTCTTCAGTGCGAGCAAGCCTCTGATGTCCACGTTCCTTGATGAGGCGTGAACGTCCAGTACCTTTCCCGTACTCGAGGTTTCATCGCTCTTCAGTCACTTTTAGTAGATGCTCACGACAGCAGTACATGAACAGCCGACGTCCAGGTTCTGTGATAAGGCATGAACGTTCAGTACCTTTTCACCTACTCGTAGTTTCACCCTCCATCAGCCCCTTTCCATAGTTGTTCATGCCAGTAGCGCACGAATAGCCGACCAGCTTCGACGTTTCTGAAATTCTCGTTCTCTGACGCCTCGCCGTAGCACCCTATCCCATCTCAAAGTCGCTTTCACCAGGCTTCACCCAATCTCGTTGTGGCCTGTGATGCTAATGTTTTGGCTCATCGGTGCTATCTTCCCATCGAGAGCTTGGAAGTCCTTGATGTTACGTGGCACTCGCAAATATTTAAACTTGGACAAGTGCGATTTATCAGGAGGCGTACCCTGTGCCATTATAACATGTTCTAAATATGCAACTTTATCTTGGAAGAATGAGCGCTTTTTCTTGTTGGACTTTAAGCCAGGCGTAGAAAGTATCTGAAATAAGCAGCCTAAATTTGTCAAATGTTCAGCAGCATACGACGTATAACAACAATATCGTTCAAATAATTTATACATGAAGGGACTTTCATTTTTAATTCTTGCAGGAGCTGTTGAAATACAGCAGGATCGTAAGCGCTCCGAAACGTTAGCCTTTGAAACTGAAACAAACACAGGTGAGCGATGATCACAAAATATTACATGGACTGCTTGTCCAGCACTAACTGTAAGTGTTCCTGACGTAAATCAGTTTAGGAAAAGAATCTTCCTTGTCCCAATATGTCTATTAATTGCTCCGGTCATAGGAGAGGAAATGAATCCATGAGACTTTGTGGGTTTACTGTGGCTTTAAAATAACGTTAACTTGATGAACTCTTTCATATCATTAAGGGTGATGTCCAGTGACTTACAGAAACGGTTTGTATAACCACATTGTCTTTCCATCGTTGCAGTTCCTAAGTAACGTGCTCATTATGGCATTGGTGACAAGTCTTGCACGAAAAATCTGTTGCGGACATTCTGTAACACTAATGTGCGCTTCAATATTTTTAGCCCTTCCTAAACCTGATTCAGCCAGTTCGCTATACTTATGATACATTGGTAAGAGTCGTGGAGGCCCTGACGTGTAGCACATTGTCTTGTACACACAGGATGAACAAATTAAACTAAAGTAAACGAAAAATGTTTGTACTGTTAAGTACCGGTACTGCGTGTCTGTAACATGGCGACAAAACAGAAGTAGGCTTCTGTAGCCACGGGCTACCGACCTTGTAAGTGGGCTGTTTAGGTTTTTATGTTGGCAACGTCACGTAGCACTCTGTAAGAAAATCACTGGTTCTATATAATGACTTTTGAACACTGTTAAGGTACATACATTGTTTGTTCTCCATCAAAATCGTTCATTTGCTAACTAAACCTATCAGTAGTTAGTGCCTTCAGTAGTTATAACTCTTTATTTAGCTGGCAGTTTTGGTGATCGCTGTATTGCAGTAGATTGAGTAACTAAGATTTTTGTGAGGTGATTCATTTAAGGTATAGGTTATTGTTAGTCAAGGCCATTCTTTTGTAGGGATTATTGACAGTCAGATTGCGTTGTGCTAAAAATATTGTGTGTCAGTTTACTGTTGTTCAGAATAAGTAAAGAGAGAAATGTCTGAGTACGTTCAGTTTTGCTCAGCTGTTTGAAAATCAAATAACGTAGAAGTATACCAGCACAGTCATTTATAAATTTTTTCTAAGGGGATGGCTTCAAACGTCTCTGAGCACTATGGGACTTAACATCTGAGGTCATCAGTCCCCTAGGACTTAGAACTACTTAAACCTAACTAACCCAAGGACATCACACACGTCCATGCCCGAGGCAGGATTCGAACCTGCGACCATGGCGGTCACGCGGTTCCAGAATGAAGAGCCTAAGGGGATGTTTCAATCTTTTATATGTGTTTTGGCTGATTAGGGAAACAAATGCACTTTTGTCAAACCAAAATGTAATTGTATTTTGAGTCACTTTCAAATAGACAAAAAGTCTATGTTTGTGCCAGCGTACAACTGCAGTAGATTTCTACGAGACAGAGATGCAACCCTTCGCTTGTGGCTGCTCTAATAGCATTGCCGACAAACACGTACTTCCTGAGAGCGTCGCTGAAGCCGTGTGCCAGACCGGTGCTTGCGCTGGCTGCCTACTAAAAAAAATGTTTCGTTATGATCTGGCATTCCAGACGGGAATCACCGTGTGCCACGACAAGGAAAAGCTTCCTGTTACGATTTTAAAAGCACTGACGGCAGGACTTCCTCATTGTATTCTGTAGGTCATCTTGTGTACCCCGGGGCTGAATGTTTTTACATTTATGTTTATTGTTAATCGGTATCCTATTTTTATTCATTTCAACTTTAGCATGAACTTTACAGTGAGTGTCTTGTGCACTTATATCAACAGAAAAACCTCAAAACCAATTTCAGTTGTGTCCACAATACTTTTAAATTTCACAATAGACAAATTGGCTTTCAGGTGAGAATCTGAAAATTTTAGAATAGCGTCTGACACATTTTGTGTGATTGCAACACTTAACGTAACATCGCTGTAACTTGGTTCACGAGAGCTTTTCAACCTGCACTGCCTTGTTAACCCTTCAAGTTTGATGTCTGTGCCGGGTGCTTCTTGAGCCAGAAAAATATAAACCTTGCTGCATCGACATGAACCTGAGCAACAACATGTTCACCTTAGCAGCCGAGTAAGATCGTAGTTACTAACACCTTCCGGACGAATCAGAACCCAGTTTTACATATAGGCTGTATACCTCAGCTCCGACCGTTGAAAGAAAAGAAGTATTGCACCTGTTATGTTGAATGCAGTAATGCGAGCTTCCATCTGTGCGCGATATCCTGACCACTCCTCTTCAATAACGTTAAAAGGGCGAATATTTTGTGCTTCTATCGGATGCAGTGTTATTGTTGTGAAAGTAATGCCGTCACCTCTTGCACGCTGAGCAGCGGTCGTACAATCTGTAGCGCCTGCAATTGCACAAATTCGTTTACAGAAATTTTCGGGGTCGGCTTTTTATAGGATAAAAAGAAGAAACAGAATACACTATCAATATTTCGGACGTTACTATCGTAAGTCTACTAACAATCAAAAGGCAAACCAGGGGGGACTATCCACTGGAACGACATGCACACATCACCGGCGTTGTGATCAGGCGAGGAACCTCTATGCAGCACAACATTTGTTGTGCTGAACGGAGAAACACCAGTCGGCACATTTGTGGCTTCTTAGATTTCCTTCTGGAGGAGGCAGAGTTCATACTATAACACAGAAAATGGTAGATCGCTTTATTATATGTCGAACAAGATGAATTACTTAACTCTGAAACAATCCACTTCAACTGCACAGTCACGTATATTTGCTACTGCCTCTGAGCACTAACTTGTCACTTGATACAGTGCAACATAACAGTCGCTGCTCTCAAAATACACATGACTATAAACTTTACTAATAGGTCTGTCTAATACAACTCTCGCACTGATGGCTGTTGTGAGACAGTGTTGTCGTCTCTGGCGATATTGCAGAGTGGACTGAGTGGCACTCTGCTCTGACGCAAGCAAGCATGGTGCGGCGGTGGCGTATGGAACTCTCGAGGACATGTGCACGCCTTCGTTTCTCATTCATCGTTGCTTCTGGCAGCGACTGTTCTTCCCTGTGGTTCCATCCCGAGGTTCCAATTTCTTCTTAGTACCTCGTTCTTCGGATGATACCACGGAATCTACGATAGATTATTGTCAAAAGAGGAGCTAACTCAACTGTGAATCGAGTATAGTGTCTGATAGGGATTCCATCGGGCCCTCTTCATCAATGCCACATACACTAATATATATTTCACTCACCTTTTCAGTGGTACGAGAAAGAAATTGAAGCAATATTCCAGAGCTTTACTTTGTGAAGGAGCACTTCTAAACAGGGTTAAGCACTTCTGCTTTTAATTTGCTACTCTCATTTGCAGCCTTGTCCATGAGTGAATGGACACAAACTTTAGTGACACTAACAGCCTTTATGTATTCTTTGCGTTATGTGAAAGATCTTTCGCCAATATTCAGCGACGGTGGACACAGAAGGCTCCTCCACACGTTGTTCTTTCGACAGCTAAATGCGTTTCATTCAGCATCTCTCCATGTAAAGCCCTACACTTTGTTTTATACCTATAATGCAGTAGTTTCTGTTTCCTTAAGAGTTTATTTACAGTGACTATATACTATGGAGGATCACTCACAGTTTGAACTGTATTCAAACCACTAACATCTAGCTGTTTGCCTACGTGTTAATAATACTTTACTGTTCCTGTCATTTCTAAAACTCTACAATATACGCCACTCAGTGCCGTTTTTCGAGACATATTTTCCGGTATCCAATATTCGGATGATGGAAAAACAAAACAGTGAAGTTGATTCCGCATTGCAGGTTTTAAACATTCGTTTCTTCGACGGGCAGCTAAAAATTATTGTACCAGGGATGGCTGCCATTAGCCCCCAGCATTCAAGTTGGAAATAACAGCAAAGCCATAACATACATTTCTGTCTTTGATTCATGCAATAACGCATTTCCATTTAATCGAAAAGGTTACTGTTACTGAAAAATATAGTTACTAGTCGTTTAAAGTAACGATATTGTCCATTATAACCCTTTTTAAGCACTTCATCACGCCTGGCTTTTGATAAACGTTAGGGCTGGGGTACGTTTTACAGGTGGACGAATGAAGCTTTTATGAACTTGTGAACTAAATTCAATCACATGGGTAATATATAGCACATTAATTATAGTGTATACTTAAGTGGCTATTCACAAATATCACAAATGCGATTTGTGTCAACTTTTACTTACACTCACAAATTAGCTGCATTGTCATACTGTTGATAATTTGTTGCATGTCCTCTGCGTCCTATACCACATACTTAGACACTAAGTTTGGAAACCAGATGTTGTGCTTTAGAACAAAGTAAACAATAAAATCTCTTACAAACAGACTTAATTTGTTTTACCCTTAACTCACGAGGCTACTTTTCTGTAACGTATACTACGAGGTGATGTCTCTGAGACTTCTACCTTTAAACCAAGATTTAAGCTGTAAATCAGTTGAAAATTTAATTTATGTTATATAACACTTATGGTTACAACTATATAAGCGTTGTTTAAATGCTCCTTGTTGATTTTATTGCGCTAAATAAAGCCAACAGTATTCCATTTTGGCGTCAAGCAAAAATCACATACTTTTGTGAAGCTTTTTCAATAGTGCACAAAACTAACTGTTAGAGAGCTGAATTTTACGATCTGAAAACTTATGGCATCTCTGTAGAAAGCTAATTTTCGTATAAAATTTATTTCCAAGGTTTAAACTTGCATATAAAAACTGAACTTGATATCCAGAAAAAGAAAGGTAGCAAAATTAATATTCAGTACTGAGATCTACATCTTTCTTTACCACCACCCAGAACACATTTAATTTTAACTAACACTAAGTATTTTGATGGCCCGCCCAGTTAGTCGTGCGGTCTAACGCACTGTTTTCCGGGCTGGAAGGCATGCCGGTCCACGGCACGAATCCGCCCGGCGGATTAGTGTCGAGGTCCGGTGTCCCGGCCAGTCTGAGGATGGTTTTTATGGCGGTTTTCCATCTGCGTCAGCGAATGCGGGCTGGTTCCCTTATTCCGCCTCAGTTACACAATGTCGGCGATTGCTGCGCAAACACTTTCTCCACGTACGCGTACGCTGTAATTACTCTACCACGCCAGCATTGGGGTTACACTCGTCTGGGGTGAGACGTTCCTGTGGGGTGTGGGGGGGGGGGGGGGGATTCCACTGGGGGCTGAACCGCAGAATAACCATGGGACCTGTGTGGGGTGGCGGCTGGGTGAGTGGACTGCTGTAGCCTGTTGTGGGGTTGTGAACCAATGAGGACTACGGTGGGGACGAAGCCCCTCCGTCTTTTCTAGGTCCCCAGTTCCATGTAACACAATACAATACAATACCATACAATAAAAGTAATTTGTTAGAGAAACAGAAAGGTCCTCATCGCCATTGTCCTGAAGATCTTCCTCTGAAGAGCCCTCTTGTTCGTTGGCAGAGCTGTGATCATTGGTTATTGAAAAATCGTTGACTTCTTCGTCTAGTCAACAGCTCGTGGTCGTGCGGTAGCGTTCTCGCTTCCCGCGTCCGGGTTCCCGGGTTCGATTCCCGGCGGGGTCAGGGATTTTCTCTGCCTCTTGATGACTGGGTGTTGTGTGATGTCCTTAGGTTAGGTAGGTTTAAGTAGTTCTAAGCTCTAGGGGACTGATGACCATAGATATTAAGTCCCATAGTGCTCAGAGCCATTTCTTCGTCTACTTCTTGTTCTATATCATTGACATCATTCCCCATCCACTGACAAAAATTTCAGCGAACATAGAGTATGTAAAATTGTCACATTCCTGCTAAGACTTTTTTACTGACCTGACGAAGCAGGTGCGTAGTTCATGAGCCGCGGTCCAGGAAACCCCATCACATGTCAACAACAATCCAATAAGACGATAACGCATGACAATAATAATTTGTAGGGTTGGTGATTAAAAGCGGGTAGGTGGTATATAAAAACGTTCCGTCTTAACTGACCTACGAGAGCGACTTGGAAAATTCTGGCGCGGTCTGAGAGACCACACCTCGTGAGTTACGAGTTTATACTAGCATGCGGAGTCTGCTCAGTCACGGCTTCCGCAACAATAGTTTTTAAACATTGCACATCTTTCTTTGCTGTAGTATAAAGGACTCCAGAAACTCGCTCAGTTGGTGTGCTGTATGCATCATCCTCGTACAAAAAAATTCTGCTACCTCGGAAACCTAAGGGTTATGTCTTAACAGTCAGTACGTATTACAAAAGGAAGTGAACAGTGTGCGTTCCGCTAAAACAAAGAAAAGAGTCCGGGTGGCACCAGGGAATTTTGAAGATATAAAGGCTAGGAAATTTCGCTCTCTAGAAATTTCTAGAACCTTCCACAACATTCGAGAGTATTCGAGAACATTCCACAATATTCTAGAGTATTTGACAGCATTCCACAACTTTAGAGAATGTTGCGGAATGTTCCACGATGATCAGGGATGTTCTGGAATGTTCGGGAATAATCTGCAATATTCGGTAAAATTCCAGAATGTTTGGGAACATCCCGGAACGTCCCAGATCATTGTGGAACTTTCCAGAACACTCTCGAACGTTGTGGAATGCTCTGGAACATTGTGGACCATTCGAAGTCTTTAGGTATGTTCTGGAAATCGCCCTGGTGGGACTACCCATTGGTAGGAGTATACACAAGGCAAGACCCGTCGTGGGTTGGAACCTCAGTTTCTTATCATTGATGAAGGGAGGAACCGAAAAAGTATTGTAGTGAGTGAATAAAATCAAACAGCGAAGTGTGAGCAGTCAAAGTGATACAGTGACTGAATATAAATCGAAAATAAAGTGTGCAAAGTGTGTAAACTGTACTTACTGTGTTCGTTACTAAAAAATTGATTTGATTTATATTTTATACAATGTCCAAACGTGAAAGAGGAGTAGATGTTGTCCGTTCTGAAGTAAAATGGCGAAAACAAGAACAGCGAGAAAACGAAACGGATGAAAAGTGCGAAGCACGTTTAAGTGCCCAACGAACGCGAATGAGCACCGTAAGGAGCAGAGAAACCGAAGAACAACGAAATGAACGGAATGAAGAATCAAGAATTAAGACACAAATGACTGCGAACTCAATTCAGCCATGAAAACATCCTTCGAGTAGCGCTGACGAGGACAAGTAAACTGTATAACCTATCAATTGGAGCTTTCCATTACGACCCGACGAAGGAAAATAGCAAACACAAACACGCCGTAATTGGAAAAATTGATAACTTCTGCCAAGTTTGCAATGTGAATAATTGCTGAACAGAAACACCAGGATTCTGTTTCGTGAATGGAAAAATTCGATTACCTCCACTGGCAGCACATCCGCAGGAATTTTTACTTAACATGACGGGGGAAACCCCAGAAACAAAACTCTTCCTTTAAAATATAAAAGCATACAACGCCTGCTTCAAAATAACTTCTCTCGGTGTCACTTCGATCAACACTAATAGAAATGAAATCGATTGTCTTTTTTGTTTTCGTCCAAGGATAAACCATCACAACGTAGGATCGTTACTACCGTTACGCAATTAAGATCATAAATTCTGCAAGTATATTTCATCTTAAATGAAGAAGCGGTAATTGATCAATCATGCACAGATATCAGTGGATTGAGATGAGAAGTAGTCCAAGATGTACAAAGGATCTTACACAAATACAGTCAACTGATTCAAGTATTCAAAACAGCACTAGACAGAATGATTTCTAATTACTATAAAGTTGTAATTCGAGCAGACAAAAGATCACCTGGAGAAGAATGTATGCGAAAACAGAAACGGAACGGATGCTTTACATACGAATGACTCAGTAGAAACTACACACGGAAGAATACATCCACCTTCGAGACGCAATCACAAATGACGGAAAGATTGACGACATTGTAACAATGGTAATCGTATCTCCATCATACATAGGAAGTTCGGGACACATGGACGAATACACTCAAGATGCCTTGACGCATTGTAAGTAGGCTGTTTATGTTTTCTTATCGGCAACGTTACGTAGCGCTCGGTATGAAAATCACTGGCTGTGCTGTGTGCAGTCTGTAGCTAGTTTGCATTGTTGTCTGCCATTGTAGGGTTGGGCAGCGGCAGCTGGATGTGAACAGCGCGTAGCGTTGCGCAGTTGGAGGTGAGCCGCCAGCAGCGGTGGATGTGGGGAGAGAAATGGCGGAGACTTGAAATTTGTAAGACTGGATGGCATATATATTATGATTATTAAGGTAAATACATTGTTTGTTCTCTATCAAAATCTTTCATTTGCTAACTATGCCTATCAGTAGTTAGTGCCTTCAGTAGTTTGAATCTTTTATTTAGCTGGCAGTAGTGGCGCTCACTGTATTGCAGTAGTTCGACTAATGAAGATTTTTGTGAGGTAAGTGATTTGTGAAAGGTATAGGTTAATGTTAGTCAGGGCCATTTTTTTGTAAGGATTTTTGAAAGTCAGATTGCGTTGCGCTAAAAAATATCGTGTGTCACTTTAGTGAATGTTTGAGTACGTTCAGTTTTGCTCAGCTGTTTGAAAAGCAAAAAATGTAAGAGGTTTATCAGCACAGTAATTCTAAAATTGTTCTAAGGGGACATTTCATATGGCGACCCTGCCAGGATACCTCACTGGAATCTTCTGATGTTTTCTTGTAGTTTGTGTAATTAGTGTAGATTTTGTTTATTGCTAGCACATAAATGTAGAGAGAATCGGCACGCATGTAAATTTTCACCAAGTATTTCGCAGCTGCGCTTGCAATTAACTAGATATTATTTTCAGTGCTATGTTAATGTGTTCCCCTATTTTTCCTCTTCAAATTGTGTTTTTCTGTGTTGTCGTGTGAAATATTGTGACAATAATGGCGTGAGAAAACCGTAACACTAGGCTCCAAAGTAAACTGAGAAATGACAGTGAAGACGAAAGCAGTATGTTAACGCCACCATGTAATGAATTAACTAATATTCAAAGTAGTAATTTGGTAACTGTGCATAGGGAATTGGAGCGGGCGTCAAATAATGGTGTAGACAGTGAAACAGGTAGTAAACAGGGAAGCATTATCGATCGATCGGTCAGCAACACCTCGCCTCAGGAATCGGGAATGACAGAACACAATATTGCAAATACTGTAGACTCAGGTTTTGGGTTTTCACCGTTTTCTCAAATGAGTCAAGACACATTTTCCGCTTGTCAAAATGTGAATGTTGCCGGTGCAAATTCACTGCCGAAAAGTACTGAGGAACATGTTTCAGACACCAGTGCATTGTTATTACAATTAATGCAAGAAAAGGGACAAAAGCTTCAAAAGTTAGACACAATGGAACAAAATCAGAGACAAACACAGCAACAGTTAGACACAATGGAACAAAATCAGAGACAAACACAGCAACAGTTAGACACAATGGAACAAAATCATCAAAAGTTAGACACAATGGAACAAAAGCTTCAAAAGATAGACACAATGGAACAAAAGCTTCAAAAGTTAGACTCAGTTGAACATAAGCTTGAACAAACACGTGAAGATTTAACTACTGAGTTACATAACATTGAATCGTAATGTCAAAAAGTCTGTAATGATGTAAAAACACAAATTTGTGAGCATTTTCAACCTATTTTTTCGCGGCATGAAAATGCATTACAGAATCACGAAGCAGCAATAAAAGAACTCCAAACTATTGTTCATGAAAATCACGACACATTGCAAGCTAAAATTGACTCAGTTGCATCTGCCGATTCGGTTACGCAACTTGCAAAAACTCAAGAAAACTTAACGGACACAGTAGATACGATTTCAACACAAATGGACACTCGGAAACTTGGTTCAGAGAAACGCACTGAGTAAATAAGTACACTATCGGAGAAAGTAGCCGAACTTTCGGATCAGTTCACTAACTTATCTGCAAAGGTAGATGATGACCTGCATGGCACAAGACCTGTAGCCATCACCGACACAGAAGAGTGTGAACAAATTAGGAAATTCAAACAAAATCTGAATCAAATTAATACGCAACACCAAAGAGAAATCCGGGAAGTACAAGACCAGCTGACACAGGTAATACAAGAATTACGTATTTCAGAGGCCACTCGCGCTCCAATACGGGAAGAGGGACATAGAAATACCGAACAGCCACAAAATAATAACTCAGGGCACTTCGGAAATTATGAAAGAAATTGGCAAGGTACACCGAATTTTAGATGGAACGCCGACACGACGTAACAATGACCGATATGCTACTCGCCGACACGATGATTTTGACTATAAGCTGTTCATTACTACACTTAAATTCAAAACGTTTAAGAATTCTACCAACGACATTCATCCACAAGCGTGGCTCCATCAATTCTCTCATTGTTTTCCTCCCAACTGGTCATTGGAGCACAGGTTAGAATTTATGTGTGGCTACTTGGAGAATGAACCAGCTGTAAGAATGCGATCGGTCATTCACGATTGTCACAGTGAAGGAGAATTTTACCATGCGTTCCTCTCAGCATATTGGTCTCAAGCTACACAAGACCGAGTAAAACATAGCATCATAATGATGAAACATTTCGAACAATCTGAATTTTCTAGTCTTTTGAAATATTTTGAAGAGATGTTGCACAATAATCAGTACCTGTCGAACCCATACAGCCCCTCAGAACTCATACGCATTTGCTTAATCAAATTACCTGAAAATTTACGACATATTATTTTGGCAGAACGTTGCAAAGGTGACATTGAAGCTTTTCAGGCACTGTTACAAGAACTGGAAATTGACACTGACAATCGCGGAATGCGAAAACAGGACTACAACAATTACAAATCACACCCGTCACAATTCCGCGATGACAGAAATAATATACGACAAGGCTATTCTTTCAATGTAAATCGTGACCGAAACAGACACCACCCGTATGACAACCGTTGGCAGAGTAGTAATAATTACAGGGAAAGATCACCTCTCCGCGGTAATGACTATCACAGAGACAATCAGAGAAACAGACAATATGGGAACCAAAATAATTATTATCAAGGGAGACAGAATAACTTTAGACCCAACGGTCCAGCGCGCAGTTACGATTCAGGGAGAAATTCTCCACCACGTGACCGACAAGAAAGAAACTATGGAACCTACCGACATGATGACAGACGATATGATCGTAACGACAGACCTGAACTGCATCAGAACTGGCGGGATTTAAACAGGGCAGGGCCCTCTCGTCACGGTGAATTTGTAGAAGTTAGGTCTCCAAAACCCAATAACGACGCGCGCCAACAAAGAGACAATAGGCAATGACTCACACCGCTGGCAGCCACAAAACATACTTATGAAACTGACGACGCAGCTGCCGTAGCTAGTAATTACGTAAAAATGGAAGACATTAGGGACATCTTACTCCAGGAACACGACGTAAAACATAACAACATTGCATATCCTGTGATTCACATTACTGTATATGACGTAAAATTTACAGCAGTACTTGACTCTGGCAGTCCCATTTCAGTAATTAGTGAAACAGCTTTTAGCAAATGCAACAATTCGAACGATAGCCCCACACTTCCGTTACGTAAGATTAAATTACAAGGTGCAATCTTTGGAAAAATTGTAGATGTACGCCAACAAACCAATTTAGAATTCTTTTGTCAAAGCCACAGCTTTTCTATGAACTTTCTTATTGTTCCATTATTGTCGACGGAAATTATACTGGGAGTAGACTTTTTGAATGAATACAAAGCAATCTTAATCTTTCACGATGCTGAAATAAGTTTAGAGAAAGAAGGTAAGTCAATAGCTTTGAAATTTGAAGACTGGCTCTCAAACCATGATGAGGAAATTAATCAGCTTTACCTTCTGTTAGACAACAGTTCGGAATTTTCTACGGAACTAGACACTAACAATCACTCTGCAAGTACTGACAGGGATGATATCGACGGCATATTTGAAACTAATGAGTTAATTCAGAATAAATTTCAAACAATTGAGAATTGTAATGACACTGATAGGCAGGACCTTTTTGAGATTTACAAGCACATTCCACAGTTTTTACTCACGAAACAGGAACAATCAAGGGATTTCAATACCAATTTCGTGTTCGTGAGCATATTAAATTTTGTGTTAGACCATAGGCAATTCCAGCACATTATATGGCCCGTGTTAGAACAGAAATACAATCTATGCTTGATGAAGGCATTATTGAGTCTGCAGTAAGCTCATACAACAATCCGTTACATGTTGTTGAGAAGAAAAATGGATCGATCAGGCTCGTCTTAGATTCGAGACAAATCAATACTATCATCATTCCTGAAACAGACAGGCCGCAGACGATGGAAGAACTTCTTCAAAATTTTAATTGTGTAAAAGTGTTGTCTTCCACTGATCTCAGATCCAGCTTTTATCAGATCGAACTTCATCCAGAATGTAGAAAATACACAGCTTTCCTTTGTTTCGGCGTTTGTTATCAGTTTCGGAAACTTCCTTTTGGTTTGAATATTTCTTCGGCAGCATTCATTCGTGGGCTAAATTCCATATTACCTGATTTCTTAAACGTCACATCACCTTATATGTGGACGATATTCTAATAGCAGAAGCTTCATGGGAACAACATAACCGCATCCTCAACAGTTTGTTACGTATTTTTGCAGAATCTGGAATTACAGTTAACTTGGAAAAGTCTGAATTCGGTAGGTCAAAGGTGAGGTTTTTGGGACATATTTCTTCTGAAGTCATTCAGCCGGATCCTGAAAAGTTAGAAGCAATCAGAGCCATTCCAGTTCCGTCCACAAAAAGACAAGTCCGCAGTTTTCTAGGTCTCGTAAATTTTTACCGTCGTTTTCTGAATATGCAAATTCTTGTTACGCCAAAACTTGGTTCTCTCACTGGAAAAAATACTATTTGGAACTGGGACGAACAAGCACAGTTGGAATTCAATTCTTTGAAAGAATCGCTACTTAACGCGCCAATACTAGCTCATCCAGATCTGTCACAAGATTTCTGCCTTAGCACGGATTCTTCCAAAGTCGGTCTTGGTGCCCATTTACTTCAAGAAGCCATAGAAAATGACACTACCATTCATAAAACCATTGCTTTTGCTAGCCGAGTGCTAACAAAATCTGAAAAAAAGTTATTCCGTTACTGAATTAGAAGCTTTAGCTATCGTTTGGGCATTTAACAAATTCCGTTTCTTTCTTTCTGGCAAGCACATAAAAGTATACAGTGATCATCGTGCATTACAATTTCTTATGTCTTCAAAATTAAATCATGACAGGTTAAAACGTTGGGCATTGTTTCTGCAAGAATTCCGCTTCACAATAGTCTACATTCCCGGCAAGGAGAACATTGTTGCGGACGCGCTGTCACGCGCACCGGCTGGGCTTGAGAAAAATAACACAGAAGGCAACCTTGAGAAAAATTTCAGTATTCTTTACATTCAGAAAGTCGCCTTTGAAAACTTCATGACCACAGCTTTAAAGGACATTGCTCATGAACAAGATAAAGATCCGATTTGTAAAGACATCAAAAGTAAATAGCATGAAAAGACACACACTCAGATTCGGCATTATTACCTGGTTAGAAACAACATACTCTTCAAACGCTGCACTGTTGATGACAAGCTATGGGTACTTTGCATTCCAGACGATTTTGTTAATAAGCTCATTTGGTACATTCATTTCAGCTACGCACATTTTGGCCCACGAAAATGTTATCATATTCTTCGAACGACTTGTTATTTTAACAATATGGAAAAGCGAATTCGAAGAGTCTTGTCTGTTTGTAAACTTTGTCAAATGGCGAAACCATCTACTATCTCACATCGTGCTCCGTTGTTTCCTATTATTCCTTCTAAATTAAAAGAAATTGCTGCTGTTGATCTCTTGGAACCTCTTGTCAGAACATCTAATGGATTTTCGTACGTTCTAGTCGCTGTTGAACTTACTTCAAAATTTGTTTCTTTCACACCGTTACGTAATGCCACTGGACGGTCTGTATCCAACGCCTTTGTTAAAAATTTCTTACGTGAAGTTGGACATGTCAGTAAAGTCATTTCAGATAACGGACCGCAATTCAGATCTGCTGTTTGGTCACGCATGCTTCGGAACCATAAAATCAAACCTGTTTTTATTTCATTGCACTCACCACATTGTAACCCGTCTGAAAGGATTATGAAAGAAATCAATAAGCTTTGCAGAATTTATTGTCACAGAAAGCATCAGCATTGGGACAGATATTTACACTTATTTCAAAATGTGCTGAATGAAATGCCTCATGATTCCACTGCTGTACCACCTACTCTTGTACTGAAGAATGAAGAACCACCGAAACGAATCAGAGAGCTTGTACCTTTCCCGAATACACGTAAACTTCGACACAAAGACATACTTGATTTGGCTCTTAAAATATAAAATCTGCAGCAGACAAAAGGAGAAAACTACACGGTAAAGCAAATGCAAAGAAATTATATATTGGTCAGAAAGTTCTCATTAAAGCTCATTCATTGTCACATAAGAAGAAACACTTGAGTCTCAAATTCTTCTAGTTTACAATGGACCTTACAGAATCCGACGTATACCACATGATAATTGCGTTGAAGTTGAAACTCTGCGTACTAGGAAGAGTAAAGGTTTACACCACATTTCACATGTAAAACCGTTTATTGAAAGATAATCTGCTTTTTAACTTTGTCTTTGCCATAAAACGTATCACTTCACGTTACTAGTATGCTTTAGAAACTGTTACCATGCAACAATGTTTGAAGTTAAATATCCAGTCAAGAACCAAGAGAACTTATTTAAACAGAAATTACGAATGCATTGTTATTGCGAACAGACGACACAGTGTTATTGTGTGTGTACATTCTTGCTTGTTAGTTGCATGGTTACGTAACGACTATAAGGCTCACATACTTAGAACATTTACCAGTACTGCTAATGAGATTTTAATGCAACATTTTGGTTTACTTGAAAATACATTCTGAATTAAAGTACTTTCTGAGAGATACCAGATGACACAGTGGTTAGTTTACGTGACAGCTACACGATTATATCACGACGCTACTAATGAGTGACAATTTACAATGTTGCTTTTGCGGTGTTTCTGTTTTATATCTGCACAGTTTTTCTGAATTATTCTGGAAAGTAAAACATGTTTTAGTAGTAACTTTTGTGGTATAGCTACAAGGAGACAGCCTTTTCCGTAGCACAACAATACGTTACAGCACAGTACTTTCATCATCACAACAATAAGCGTAATAACTAAGATATCTCTACGCAAAGCATTTCACATTTGTTTATCATGAGGTAAGTACATAGGCTTCTGCAGAACTTAGCTTTCGGAGGACGATAACTACGACACTTCCACAGAGATTATCTTACAACAAGACGAACAGTACACGTATTTGAGTGATTAATTTTGTACTTAAACATTTATTTTCAAAGATTTTTGAATTACAAAGAAAGTTTTCCGTGATACATTTCATTCCATTGCTGTAATCTGTAACACCTGAGGGTATAATTACACTAATCCTCAGGGGGGTACACGCTTACTTTGTGTATCATGTGTTTGGCAAGCACAAGGAGCCCTAGCTAATATAGTATTTGCTTATACAACTTTACACATCGGTACCATATTCCTCTAACACATAAATTACATAGCTATCTGATCATTTAACTGAGAGAGACAAATTTTTTACTACGGAAGTGACAGATGTTTACGTAATTACACCGTTGGATAACTTCACACTTACGAAATTGTATTTTGTCTGTACTTTGTGAACTGTTCATATTTTTTCGGACCCATTGTGATATTATGAGAGCTTTGAATGATATATTTGGTATGGGATCACGATTTTTAACGTACGTTTGAGGCAGATGACACTTTTGACATGAGCAGAGAATTTTTTTTAATTATTGGAGGAAGCTACGACGATTTTGAGAATTGACTGAGATGTTATGATATTATTACGATGATGATGTGTATTATGCTGTTGAGGTATGTTTATGATCAAGAGGAATTTGATTATGCTACATATTTATTATGATGAAATATTGAAGAAGTGTCGACGAATATGTATATGTGTAATAAGGTAAGGAATAATGAGTAGTGGTTAGGGACTCTGACTTGTGATAAAGGATGTTGGAAACCAAGAATCGTACTTTAAGAGTTATGAAATGTGTGTGTATATGTGTGAATGTATCACAATGCCGGCGAAAATGTTTTGGACACTGTTATATTCATAAGATTTTGTTTCTACACATTTGCAAGGCAAATTCTTGACCTGTGACATATTTTTATATGAGACTGTCACTGTAGCGGAAACTGCTGTCATAAATATTTCCGTAAGAAAGTTAAGTGACCACCTGCACGTAATGCGTCGTGGGCACCCAGCTGTGTCAGACGGCTGGAGAAAAAGCCATTAGTGTGTCCTTTTCAGAGGCACAGGTAGAAAAAAAAGGGGAGGCCATTAACCTCGCTATTGACTTTCCTTTATAGAAAGCACCGCAAATACGACACGCTCATTACTTGGAAACATTCTTACATCTGCACACCTGATGATAAGTATCTTTCTATGAGAATTGAGAGATTTTTTTACTGCCTTATGAAATGCCATATGGCTAATGAATGATGTTTCATGCGTTCCTTTGTACATATTTGTTCATTTTCTTTAATATCTAGTTCCTAGCTGCCCTGCAGCATTGGTTAAAATAAAACTTTATAGATGTACTAATATAAATATTTTATGCCTACAGATCCAGAAAAAAAAGAATAACTGATGTACTTAAAAAAAATGAAGGAGCACAAAAACACATTTCCCTTCACAGGAATTGCATACAGAATTTTCTTTTCAAGTACTTGGTAATTTCTTCTGTAGAATAATTTGTGGTGCACCACTTTAATTACATAGACATTAAGATGTGAATATACATTTCCCTTGTCTGCATTGTTGTCTTTAGTGTAATGTTTTTTTCTGCTTGAGCTATGTCATGTTTACTGTAATATTTTTTCTGCTTGAGCTTTGTAATGTTTAGATATAAGTTATTTCATTTGCTGCTGCTGTTTGCCAGGCATAGTGTTACTCTGCTAAGCCAGTTTATTACTGATTCATTTTTCTTGTTTGCTGCTCATTGCCTTATATTAGTTGTAATATTGTTGCTTACTTTGCCAATTTCAATTTTTTTGTCATTGCTGTTCGTGTTAATTGTTTTGTGCTGCTGCATTGCCTCGTCCCTTAGTTTAGCATCTGAGCTCAGTAGATTTAAGTTAGCATAAGAGGGGGTAGCCTATAAGAGAATGAGTTGTGAGGAATTTGAAGAAATGCAGTGAGAGGTTATGCGAGAAATATACAGAAAGCATGCTTGGATAGGATTTTTTTGGTGGAAGCAAAGGTTGAAATAAGACGAAAGATCTATGGAATAAAGTTTTGGGTTGGACTGCAGTACCAAATGTTACACTGAAAACAAACCCTCTCCTTTCTTTTTGTGTTATCCCACTATGTTTTTGTGTACCCTTGTGTAATTGTTTTCTTCCTGTCTCTGTGTAGTTTCATAGAAGTTTTTCTTCTTCTAATACTAAGCTATATTCACTATGATGAGGAATACTGTTATCCTCAAATATAATTGGCATTAATAATATGTTATTTACCTTGTAAATATGCTTAGACATTATTTATTCCGTTTTGTTTTAATGCTTATGTGTAAAGTTGATGTTTCAAAAGTTACTCTGATCTTTTATGTATTTACTTATGTCATAATTCCTGTAACACTGATGTATATGTTATATCGATTCTTTTGTAAAGCCTGAACTACAAATGTTATCTGTATTGTTATGTTCTTTATTGATGTATTTTGAACCTTTGTAATTGTATTCTAACGTTATAAAATTGTAATTGACACCAGTTCATAATATTATTAACTTGTAAGTTACACTTCACTACACACATTTCTGTTGGTCATAGTATATGGACAATATGTGAGAAGTAGGGACTGTTAGTGTTTGCACGTGTGTTACTAATTCAGCAAGGGGCTGGATAACAGCATTGCTGGTTCTAAGGACAATTCCAAAAACTTTGTGCGTGCACAAGTGGTGGTTTATGGACTTGCTATCTTCTCTGCAAGACTCTTTGATGGTGATTGTGCACCTGCACAGTCGCAGCAGATGGCTGCTGGCCATCTCTACAAGGACTACAGTGGGTCTACACCTTTGATGACCCACAAATACCATTATTTCTACAAGGACTGCAGTGGGTCTACACCTTTGCTGACACACAAATACCATTATTTCTACAAGGACTGCAGTGGGCCTGCACCTCTGGTGGCCCACCAATACCGTAATCTCTACCAGGACTACAGTGGGTCTGCTCTGTGATGACATACTAGCAATATTCTTCAAAAGTTCGAATGACTCTGCTGTGGGTTTGCTCTGTTGTGGCCCATTACCTATCTGCATGTGAAGAGTTAGCACTGTCTTTCTGCTGGAAGGACAACACTACTTCTTCAAGACTGCATGGAAATCCACTACTTCTGTGCGCAATTTCTTTTACTAATGAGACTTTGTGAAAAAAAACTGTAATTCCTATTATGATGAATGATCAGGACTGTCTTTATGGGCTGTGAGAAAATTTTAGCTTTGACCAACATTGTATCAATAAGTGTGTGCATTTGATTTCTTTGTTATTGTAATTACGATTATGAAATATTTTAACAAATATCTATTGCCTAGTGCCCAAAACAATTTGTAAAATTTTTTGTGGGGAGCATGGGGGCTATGTAAGTAGGCTGTTTATGTTTTCTTATCGGCAACGTTACGTAGCACTCGGTATGAAAATCACTGGCTGTGTTGTGTTCAGTCTGTAGCTAGTTTGCATTGTTGTCTGCCATTGTAGTGTTGGGCAGCGGCAGCTGGATGTGAACAGCGCGTAGCATTGCGCAGTTGGAGGTGAGCCGCCAGCAGTGGTGGATGTGGGGAGAGAAATGGCGGAGACTTGAAATTTGTAAGACTGGATGGCATATATATTATGATTATTAAGGTAAATACATTGTTTGTTCTCTATCAAAATCTTTCATTTGCTAACTATGCCTATCAGTAGTTAGTGCCTTCAGTAATTTGAATCTTTTATTTAGCTGGCAGTAGTGGCGCTCGCTATATTGGAGTAGTTCGACTAATGAAGATTTTTGTGAGGTAAGTGATTTGTGAAAGGTATAGGTTAATGTTAGTCAGGGCCATTCTTTTGTAGGGATTTTTGAAAGTCAGATTGCGTTGCGCTAAAAAATATTGTGTGTCACTTTAGTGAATGTTTGAGTACGTTCAGTTTTGCTCAGCTGTTTGAAAATCAAAAAATGTAAAAGGTTTATCAGCACAGTAATTCTAAAATTGTTCTAAGGGGACGTTTCACTATATACGAAAATATGGACGATCTGACCTCTCCATAACATTCATATGCAACTTGTCGTGGCCAGAAATGAAAGAACAACTAAGATACGGACAAGTCCTCATGCATCGGCACGACGTAATAGCCCGAGATTTCCGACTAATACAAAGTAGATTTACTGAAGTCATAACAAAATACCACCTCTTTGGAACCGTTAGATGCTGGATGTTACACAAACGAATGGCAAAAACGAGGATTGCCTCACTCACACAATGTAATATGTGTTACACGACAGAATTCATCCCATGTATATCGACAAAATCATCCAAGCTGCATTTCCCAATCCACAAGAAGGTCCGGAACTCTACGACATAGTAGAGAAAAGCATGATTTACAAACCATGCGAGTCTTTAAACCCCAGTTCGTAGTGTATGAAGGATGGAATATGTACTAAAAGTACCGAAAACTATACTTGGACGGCATACAAACCGGAGTCAATGAATACCCAAATACAGAAGGCGATCACGCAAAACGGTTGCTTCATAGCAAAAATACTAATATGCAGCAGCGACGAACGGGAAATAGATAATCAGTGGGAAATACCATATAAAATACTACTTTCGAAAATTTTCCAAGCACACATTAACGTAGAATACTGCAATTCAATGAAATCCATCAAATATGTCTGTAAGTATGTGAAAAAAGGCAGTGACATGGCAGTATTCGAAATAGTCGAAGACAGGGAACAATAAAACATAAACCATGAGAGCCTCTTGTACCAAGTGGGTAGATAAATCAAGCAATGAAGCAGCGTAGCGAATTTTCGATTCTCCCGTACACGAACACGAACCAACTGTGCAACATTTGGCGGTACATTTGGTGAATGGACAGAGAGATCACTTCACAAAAGACCCAGCCAGAAATATGGCAAGCGAACCACCTCAGGACACAATATTAACAGCTGTTTACCAACTGTGCCAAACGATTACATTACTTTATGTCGACGTCCCTACCTGTTATACGTAAAACTCAAGAAAACCTTTCAACGATGAAAACAAGGGATAATGGTAGGAGACCAGCCAGGAATCATGAAAACTAGCGCACTAGGCCGAGTATACACCTTACATCCGAACAAAGTTGAATGTTTCTGTCTCCAGATGTTGCTACACGAAATGCGGGGACCAACAAGTTTCACATACCTCAAGACTGTTGCCGTTACCTAAGCCAGACGTACAGAAATGCATGTCAACGCTTAGGACTATTGGCAAACGACAACCACTGGTACATAACACTACAAGAAACCTCACTCACAGCCTCAGCTGAATAAATGAGAGACGTATTCGCCATCATTCTAACAACATATAACCCATAGAATCCAAAACAGTTATGGTACTCCTTCAAAGAGAGTGATGACATACTGTATCACATCCGACAAGCTCACACTGAACTGACCATCGAATTCAACGACATTGTCAATGAAGCACTCATTCGCCAAGAAGATATATGTTCAGCAATAAAGATCCAGACCTTAGTACAACTTCGGATGCAAACACCACGAAAAGATTATATCAGTGTGTAAGACCTCGAAATTTCAAAGGAAAAAAGTTACGCCAATGAACTACTTTATTATACTACTCACACCTACCACTCCTCAGTGACAATCGAAAGGAAATTTATTACGTTACCATGGATTGGATTGACAACAACAGTGGCCGAAAAATTTGCTAGGATCCACTAGGTAGGACCGGGAAAACGTTTCTAATAAATCTGTTACTGGCGGAAATATGTGCTAAACAACACATCGCACTTGCACTGGCATCATCCGCATTGTAGCCACACTTATGGAAGGAGAACGAAATGCCCATTCCGCCCTACAACTACAGTTGAATATAGCCGATGGACAACTCCCGGTGCGTAAAGCCTCAACAGATCTGGAGGGGGAGGGGAGGGGGGGATGGGAACTTCTAAAGCAAGCTAAAATTATCCTCTGGGACGAATGCACAAAGGCACGTAAAAATCACTCGAAGCCATAGGCAGAAAACTACAAGACTTGCAAGGGAACTCTGGAGTGATTGGAGGAGCTTTACTCATACTCTCAGGAGATTTTCGACAAGCACTTCCAGTTACCCCAAGTCAACACCAGCAGACGAGATCAACGCATGCTTAAAACATATCAGTTTTCTGGCCACACCCAAACGAATAAAAAAAAAGTTCAATTATCGAAGCCGGCCGCGGTGGTCTAGCGGTTCTGGCGCTGCAGTCCGGAACCGCGGGACTGCTACGGTCGCAGGTTCGAATCCTGCCTCGGGCATGGGTGTGTGTGCTGTCCTTAGGTTAGATAGGTTTAAGTGGTTCTACGTTCTAAGGGACTTATGACCTAAGATGTTGAGTCCCATAGTGCTCAGAGCCATTTGAATTTTTTCAATTATCGAAATAGGAAACAACAGCACATTTCGCTCAACAACTTTTAGGCAAAGGCACATACCCTGTTGACCTGACGACCGGCCTCATTACACTCAGCAGCGATTTCTGCTGAAAACGAAGTCATTGACCAAATATATCCAAACATTGTTCACAACTATAACAACCCAGAGTAGCTTTGAAAGGGCAAGTTTATTAACTAAAAGTAATATTGTCGACAATATCAACTTTAACATTCAAAAGAAAATTGCCGGTCAAGAGAGAATATATAAATCGATCGACACGAGGTAAACGTTGAAGAAAATGGAACTTCCCTACAGATTTCCTGAGCGCTTTGCAAGTTCCAGGAATGCCATTGCACTACCTTCGACTTAAAATTGGATCTCCGATCATACTACTCAGAAATCTCAACTTACCAAAACTATATAACAAACAAGGATGATCGTCAAAAAGCTATCGAGCAACATCATCGAAGCCGAATTTATGACTGCAAAGTACAAAGGACACGCCCTATTTATCCCCAGAATACCACTGATCTCAACTGAACTGCCATTCTAATTTAAAATACTGCAATTCTCAAACAAATTGGCCTACAGTATTACACTAGTGACCATTAAAATTGCTACACCAAGAAGAAATGCAGATGATAAACGGGTATTCATTGGACAAATATATTATACTGGAACTGACATGTGATTACATTTTCACACAATTTGGGTGCATAGATCCTGAGAAATTAGTACCCAGAACCACCACCTCTGGCCGTAATAACGGCCTTGATACGCCTGGGCATTGAGTCAAACAGAGCTTGGATGGCGTGTACAGGTACAGCTGCCCATGCAACTTCAACACGATACCACAGTTCATCAAGAGTAGTGACTGGCGTATTGTGACGAGTCAGTTGCTCGGCCACCATTGACCAGACGTTTTCAATTGGTGAGAGATCTGGAGAATGTGCTGGTCAGGGCAGCTGTCGAACATTTTCTGTATACAGAAAGGCCCGTACAGGATCTCCAACATGCGGTCGTGCATTATCCTGCCGAAATGTAGGGTTTCGCAGGGATCGAATGAAGGGTAGAGTCACGGGTCGCAACACATCCGAAATGTAACGTCCACTGTTCAAACTGCCGTAAATGCGAACAACAGGTGACCGAGATGTGTAACCAATGGCACCCCATACCATCACGCCGGGTGACACGCCAGTATGGCGATGACGAATACACGCTTCCAATGTGCGTTCAGTGCGATGTCGCAAAAAACGGATGCAACCATCATGAAGCTGTAAACAGAACCTGGATTCATCCGAAAAAAAGACGTTTTGCCATTCCTGCACCCAGGTTCCTCGTTGAGTACACCATCGGAGGCGCTCCTGTCTGTGATGCAGCGTCAAGGGTAACCGCAACCATGGTCTCCGAGCTGATAAAAATGGTTCAAATGGCTCTGAGCACTATGGGACTCAACATCTTAGGTCATAAGTCCCCTAGAACTTAGAACTATATAAACCTAACTAACCTAAGGACATCACACACACCCATGCCCGGGGCAGGATTCGAACCCGCGACCGTAGCAGACCCGCGGTTCCAGACTACAGCGCCAGAACCGCTAGACCACCGCGGGCGGCTTCCGAGCTGATAGTCCATGCTACTGCAAACGTCGTCGAACTGTTCGTGCAGATGATTGTTGTCTTGCAAACGTCCCCATCTGTTGACTCAGGGATCGAGACGTGGCTGCATGATCCGTTACAGCCACGCGGATAAAATGCCTGTCATCTCGACTGCTAGCGATACTAGGCCGTTGGGATCCAGCACGGCGTTCCGTATTACTCTCCTGAACCCACCGATTCCATATTCTGCTGACAGTCATTGGATCTCGACCAACGCGAGCAGCAATGTCGCGATACGATAAACCGCAATCGCGATAGTCTACAATCCGACCTTTATCAAAGTCGGAAACGTGATGGTACGCATTTCTCCTCCTTACACGAGGCATCACAACAACGTTTCACCAGGCAACGCCGCTCAACTGCTGTTTGTGTATGAGAAATTGGTTGGAAACTTTCCTCATGTCGATACGTTGTAGGTGTCGCCACCGGCGCCAACCCTGTGTGAATGAAAAGTTAATCATATGCATATCGCAGCATCTTCTTCCTGTCGGTTAA
Source organism: Schistocerca cancellata (assembly GCF_023864275.1). Classification (NCBI taxonomy): domain Eukaryota; kingdom Metazoa; phylum Arthropoda; class Insecta; order Orthoptera; family Acrididae; genus Schistocerca; species Schistocerca cancellata. The sequence goes on along the minus strand of NC_064629.1, from coordinate 388,135,911 downwards.
ACTTCGCGTCTGTAGCACGTCATCTTCGTGGTGTAGCAATTTTCATGGACAGTAGCGTATAATTAACGAAGGGCCAGGACAAACTTTAATATACTGCAGCGTCAACCTCAAAGACTCCTGCTTCTCCCACTGTCAACTATACGTAGATTGCCCTCGACAGCAAATCCGAAAAATTTGTACATATATAGCCGGGAAAACAAAATGAAAAACGTTGTTTATTAATGACCATTCTAAATATTTATAGCACCTGTTTAATAAAAGTTTATTAGCTGTTGTACTTTAACAAGCGCTATAAGGAGTTAGAATATGATTCCAATAAATATTTTGTACCTCTTATACTTCAAAGTTTATTCTTTTATTCCAGTTGCCACACAATCTCATATCAACTCCCTGAGTGAAGCCGGGTACGCCAGCTAGTGAACAGTACCTGTCTGTCTTTATTATGAAATTATCGGGGTAGCTATCACGTTCTGAATTTTTCATTTCGTTAAGCATTAGTATTTCCATAGTTACTCATCTCTTGTCAGAAACTGCATTAAATAAAACTCGCATTATGGTGAAATCGACAATTAAAGTGGACATCCATGCTCGTTTCCCTCAACACCTTCTTTACGTCATAACAACTGCACTCAGAGCCTGAGACGGATGCATCCATCGCGTTTGAAGATAGCAGATGGTTACTGATACATTAAAACAGATACTTAACCTGCTAAAAAAGTCCTTGATGATGCTGCTATATTTCAACAGATATTCATATGAAGTTCTTGAACTTTCGTCGAATTTTTCACGGTTCAAGCTATTTACTGCAGTTATCTGTCAACTGGCTGCTTGGTTTGTAACATTAGATAATAAAACTGATATTTCATTATCAAAATTAACACGTAATTACATTCGTTTGCGACCTAACATTAATAAGTATGTAAAAGCGTAATTGTAGATTTAAATCCACGTTCTAAAATCATCTATCTTCTAAACAGCTCTTCCAGAAAATATGGTACTAAAAATGACATCAAAACCGAAAAACTGGATTAGCACATTGCATTTCTTCTCTCAGTGAAGACCACGTCGAACTCTATTAATTTTGGTGTTTAGGTTATTATGTCATAAACTGAAACTTAACAAAAAATAAATTATTATACATTCAGTTTGATTCATTCTCGAAAATATGAAATTCAAATACTCTGATGTCTTCGGTACAGCCGAAATGACAGGAACACATAACAATAAGGACAGTTCTCTCCTGTGCCCCGGTCAGAATACTTAAGTTAAACAATATTTACTCCTCTACATAAAGTGCATTTACTGTTATCTTAAGGCTACCAAGGAATTTCACTAGTGAAAAACTGTGATGAATCTGCAGCTGCCACATACCTAAGACTGGTGTGGCAACAAAGATAGAGATTTATTAGGATAGCGCGGCCGCAGATGAAGTTTACTCAAAGAAATCTGAACATAGTGAGATAGAAACAGGAAAATACTACAAGTAAAATGAAGACCTGCTGAATCTTATGATGACGATTTGGAGAATTTAAAGTTTTGTAATTTATTTTACCCCATGTATACTAAGAGCGAAGGATAAGATGTAAGAGGAGGAGTGTGTATGACTGAGGAAAAAGTTACTACCACTGGTGAAAGTCCACGCATTCGACAGAGAATGGCTGCTAACAAGCTGCACGAATTCGTTAGACAGCTGTTATCGATAAAATAGTTCGATATTATTGCCAGTTAACAGAGGTTATGAAGATTAAAATACCTTAATATTATCCTATGGAGAAATTGTAATTTCTAATATATGCAGCCTATTTTCTCTGAACTATATCTCTGACCAGGTCATTTCTGAACACATATTTATACATATGTATGTTTTATTATAGTTCGATATTCATGCCACTTAACAGAGGTTATGAAGATTAAAATAACTTAATATTATTCTACGGAGAAATTGGGTGTTATAATATATGCGGACGATTTCTCTGAACTATATCTCTGACCAGCTTATTCTTGAACACAAATTTATAGGTATCTATGTATTACTATATTCAGCTTCCTATTCATATTTTATATTTCTACACTAAGTCACACAACACATACTATCTCCCGTCATTGCTATCTATTTAGTGGGAAAGTGTTTATGGTTCATGATACAGCGTTTATAAAGCGTGGTATTGGAACACTGAGTGTCATCTCCCGGATGTGAAACCACTATGATTCTGAAACGATCCTAATTACAGGTTTTCGGCCTATGACTTTTAAAGTAGAACCATTGCTGAATTTATTGTTATTTACACTGATGGAAGAAACGCCGTAACACCAAGAAATACTTTATGCACAGCAGTGAAATTTGGGGCATACATTTGTGCAGTCAACATATTTAAGTGATTAACGTTGCAAGTTCACAGATTCATGTAAGCGTGAGAAAAGCCCTTGAAAATGTGAAATGCTTATACATTAATAACAGGTATAGCTGCTAGAATTTTGAATGCAAGCTGGCAACCGTGCGTGCATTGTGTCGTACAGGTTCCGGATGTCAGCTTATGGGATGGACATCCTTGCATGTTGCACTTGGTCAACCAATACAGTGGCGTTTAATGCTGATAGTGCATGACGCTGGAGTTGTCGTCCAACGATATCTCATACATGCTCGACTGAAGGCAGATACTGTGATCAAGCAGGCCAGGGCAGCATGCCGACACTCTGCAGATGATGTTGGGTTACAAAAGTAGTATGAGCGCGACCATCATCCTGTTGGAAAACACCCCCTGGAATACAGTTCATGAACGGCACCATAACAAGTCGAATCACCAGACTGACGTACAAATTTTGCACTCAGTGTGAGAGGAATAAAGACGAGAGTTCTCCTGCTGCACTACGGAATCGCACCACAGACCATGGCTCCAGGCGTAGGCTCTCGGGCATGGGTGTGAGTTTGTTGTCTTTTGCATAAGTTAGTTTAAATTAGATTAAGTAGTGTGTACGCCTAGGGACCAATGACCTCAGCAGTTTGGTCCCATAGTCCCTACCACAAATTTCCAATTTTTCCAAGTGTAAGTCCAATGTTTCTAGCACGCAGGCAGATTGCTTGCAGACTCATCTGGCCTGCTTCTAGCCAATACAGCCCCGATTGGCATCGAGGCAGAACCACCTTTCATCAGAAAACATAACAGCTATCCAATCCACCCTCCAATGACCCATCACTTGACACGAATGAAGTCGGAAATGGTAGTATTTTCGGATCAGTGGAATGCACGCTGCTGGGCATGTGGCTGGAAGCTGGCCTTGAAGTAACTGAGTTTTAACAGTTCGTTGTGTCACTGCGGTGCCAACTGATGCTCTAATTGCTACTGCAGAAACAGTGCGATGTGCCACAGGAATACTCCGAACAGGACGATATTCCCTCTCGGTAATGTCACATTTCCTTCTGGAGCCCGTCTCTTTACGATCATACCTTCCCGTGACCACAGTTGCCAGCAATCATGTACGCCAAGTCTTTCTGCAATATCACGGAAAGAACATTCAGCCGCTTGTAGACAATTACGTTACGACGCGACCTTGTTCATACACAGTGAGCTGTTGATAATGGCGCCTTCGTCGTCTTAAATGCATCAACTTACCCCGTCCAATATCCAAGATAACTAACGCACACGAACGTTAAAGCGAGTATTTAAAGCAAAGCTGATTTGAATGCTCATGTGGCTAATCACAAAAGAACAAGGTATTATTAAAAAAAGGCTTAAATACGCCGGTAGGTACCAGCTGGTGTACATTGTAGTAATATCAGATGTTGGATTATCATAGTGGGCAGTTCAGTTGAAGGGGACCAGACACCCCTAAAGCCGATAATTAATGAAGTTTGACAGAGAAGTATAGGAATAGGGGAGATGGGCAGTTCAGTTGAAGGGGAGCAGACACCCCTAAAACCGATAATTAATGAAGTTTGACAGAGAAGTATAGGAATAGGGGAGATAACAGAAAAGAGACCTTCGGCACTAGAAGAAATTATTAACTTGATCCACAAAAGAAGAGAGTCCAAAAAAGACCAAACAACAACAATGTAAGTGGCTTGGGAACAAATTTAACAGGAAGTTCTGAGAAGACAAGGCTTCGGTATGCCAATCAGACAAAATCGCTGTGAGCATTGAGGCAATCATCCCACCGAGCACCTGGTTGAAGATACCCGTCTGGTAAAACACTGTTTCCTGTTGCGTGAAGCAGTCCGTTACTGCCTGCTGCATGTCCTCGTCCGAAAGGACTCGTCGACTCTTGAAAATTCTTTTTAGTGCCCGAAAACGTGATAAGTGCATGAGGATAGGTCAGGACTAATTGGCGGGTGCTCGAGTGACTCCCACTTGATTTGACACAACTTCTGTTTTACCACATTTGCGATACAGGGACGTGCATTCCAGCACAGAATTTTGCGCACCACTCCACAACGGTGGTTTTCGACAGACATGCTGCTACAAATACACTCTTTCTTCTCCAACGGGTGATTACTGGTGTTTGTCATTGGAAAGACAAGAAAGAATCAATAGCATTTTGATCGTAATTTGAACGCATTGGGTAATAAACCTCGCCATAGTTCACGTTTCCTCATTTACCACAGGCATATTGGAAAGACACGAATTCCACACCAGTCTCTTGTCTTTATGTCGGTGCTTACATATCGGAGTCGCACTACGTTGCATATAAGCAACCTTTTGATCACCTTTTATAGAAAAATCAAAATAACTTACGTTGGAGGGAGGAGAGACGGGGAGAGACAGGTCAACGATGGAGAGGAATAGCCCACTGACGTGACAGAAGAATAAATGTGTGAAAATTAAAATCCTTAGGGACCCCGTGTTAGGCCAAGTGTTTTACTGAGGTCTGGAAGCCTTGTGATCAAAGAAGGCAAAAGATACAGTTAACATTGTTTCAAAGTTTCCAGAGCCAATGGGGCAAGTGATAACCAAAATATTCTTCAGGTTAGTGTGTAAAGTCTTTGAGACTAGAGAGATATCATGAAAGTTTCTGCAGACAGATAGGCAGATAAACGCGAGAAATATCGCACAACCAGGTGAGCTGCTCAGGCAAGCTGTCTGACATGAGTAATATATAAAAATGGTGGGAAAGAAATCTGAGTTAGATGACGATTAGTCTTTCCTTTATAAAATGTAGAGGGGCGAAAAAGCACTTCTGACGCTGCACTTGATAATGAAGGCTAGACTGAAGAAAGATGAATACACTTTCATACGGTTTGTTGACGTAAAAATGTCGTCCGAAAACGTAAGTTTGTGCTAGACAATAGAAATTGTGAGAGAAATACGTATAAGCTATAGGGGTGCACGGATAATATACATTGTGTACAAGGATCAAACGAAAAAAAGGAGAATGTTATACAAAGAGAGAAGTGCTAGGATTGAGAAGGGCATAAGGGAAAGATGCAGTTTATCTTCACTACTGTTCGGTTTGTACATCGAAGTAGAACTCACAGAAATAAAAGAATGGTTCAAAAGTGGGATTAAAATATATGACGAAAGAATGTGGCTATCCTCAGTAAAAGTGAGGAAGCATTAGATGACCGGTTAAATTGCCTGAACTCTCTAATGAGCACAGAAAATGAACTGAGAGTAAGGACATCGCATACCAGTCACCCACAGTGACTAAAACAGAGCTTTCTCTCAACATTGTGGGAATGACAAAAAGATGATGCTGATCGTCAGCGCCGGAAGAAATTTCGCCATTTACTACCTTTAACAGATGGTATATCAGGAAGAAGGGTTGAAGCTGCGTGTCCATATGACGTTTTTACATTCATCCTATGAATAAGCATTTAGCCATCCTTCACAAGACAGAGTCTTCGCTTGCAGCTTGGATGCTGGTCTGTGACTTCATTGGGGAGTTGTTGATTCTGCTGAATCCTTGAGCCCAGTAGCTAGCAGACTATTTCTTCTTCGTCAAGCTCTGGATCCTGTTCCAAGGGCAATCAGAACGGAGAATCAGTGATTTTGTTTAGCTGTTTGGCTTTGTAGTTGTATAAACTTAGGAACAAAGCCCACCATAGTTGGCCTTGATTTACCTTCTGAGATAGTTGCCCTGGGCCAAATAATTCAACTGGTGTTTTGCAGTCGGTGGCCAAATGGATTTTTCTAGCATACTGTTTCAGGAGCCACTTCTTCGAACCACTGTTATCGTCTCTGAGGCGGAACAAATGGGTTTCTCTTACCTGTCTCAATTAAAAAGGGTATCGCTGTATAGACCATACTGGGAGCCATCGCTGTTAAAATTTCAAAGGTGTAAACGTTGACGCGTTGTTCACCATTACTGTTTTGAGTGGTTTTTGGGTCACCTTTCATTACCAAAAACAGAATCATATAGCATCAAGAAAGTGCACGATATGCTCATTGGTACCAAAGGCCTGGACATAAACGTAGAACGTTTTGGGTAAGTGCCTGATTCCAGAAATGCCCTTGTGAACAGGGAGACACATTTTGTCAGGCAGCGAAGTGGATTGTAACTAGCCACATTTGAAATATACCAAGTGATCGTTTCATAACACTCTTTTACTTTCCCACCTACGTGTTTCATACCTAATACCGTTGTTATAGTTGGGTTACAGTAACCGAAAGGTGGAGTAAGCTTTTGTCGTGTAGTAATTCTTTTTTTGTTTGTTTGTGTATTAGCATTTTGCATGATTGCCAGTGCGTATCAAACCAAGCGGCTTTATATCAGATTGTAAGTAGCCTCGAATAAATTTATCTCATACACAGATGCCCTCCCTGTCACTTTCTTGACACCTTCGGCTGGTCATTTAGTTATTTTCAACTCTGTGTGTGAAATTAAGATCACACAATTATTTTTCCTAGCGTCGGCGATGCTTCAGCAATCAAGATGCAAGATGTGTGTATTTCAGAGTAACATTCACTCTCATACAGCGTTTGCACACTTGAAAATTGTAGGATTTTTGCGTTGTAGTTTTTAGGTCGTATTCAATTAGATAGCGTTTCTGAACATGTAGAGCTCATAAGTGACTAGCTTCATTTAGCAGTCCTTCTCAGGATTACTATCCTATCGTATCAAATGAAACTTTCAAATATAAAATTAAAAGACAAAATTTCCATTTCAAAATTTGTCAACATATATTTTATCGTAACAAAGTTTTAAATATCAAGTCTTACGGTAATTAAATCAATAGTTTCCATAAAATTACAGTTTTAAGAAAAAAATTAGTGGTTATAAATAATAAAGCTAGAAAGCCAGAATGTGCCTATGGAAGTTATAAAGGAGTGGTGCAAGTTTCAAAGCAAAAGAATTAAAAATTACAGCCAGAATTGACGTCTTTAAGAAAAATGAAGGCGCTAAATATTAGACTTAGAAATGTAACAATTTCTAAGATGCTTTACGTTGGCCGAAAAATAATAACTATGAGACCACGTGAAGCTACCTCTCATAGTTTTGAGTAAAGTAAGGAAAACCAAATTTGTAACCAAAATATACCCATTTGTAGTAGATTAAGTACCTGTAATTTTAATGATAGAAAATTTTGGTTGCAGCAGATGATAAAACCTATTAAATAATAGAGCTATAACAAATTTTATAATTGTAGTATTAGAAACATCCAATACAAAATCTATTAAAGTTTAAGCTCAGAGGTAACGATCTACCGTTAGTTCCACTACAAAAATTCTAGAAGGCGAAGTTTTTATTCAAGCGAGCTGAAACTTTTTCTGTAATTTCAATCAACTTACCACAATACATGTAAAAATTAAGAAGATTCTAAATTAATTCATAACTTCGTTATTAAAGATTATGTTTCCGAGAAAGCTGCTGCCGTATGGCAGATGACAACAGATGCTCCCTCGGCCGTCCTTTGCGGCACATACATAAATACAGCCCAAAAGGCAGGAAGAAGGTTCACTTCGCACTCACCCACTGTAAGATCCACGTCTGTTGAACGTCGGATTGCGCTCTGCCTCGGATGACGTGAGAGACGGACTGTGACGATAGCGTATTTGCGATAAAGGCTGATAGTGGACTCGCGAGGGCTGTAGACCGTCCTGGATCGCTTAGGTTTCGCTAAAGTAACTGTTAGTGTGCCGTCTGTGATAATTACAGATCCACGTGGCAAGTGGTGACTCTTATTTCCACTTTCGTGGCGAGCATTTATTTTGAACATTTATTTGGATATTAGTAATCAGGGCGAAGGACTATTTAGTAGGAACGCACCGTAGAGGTCGCTTCTGCTGTTTAGGATAGAAAGATTTACTGCCAATTCAACATAGTGACTTTCAAATAGTTGTGCATGAGATACTTTACTTAATATATATTTTAACTAGAACTTTATATCTTCATTTGTAATCATCATCCTGATCTCCCTAAGTAGAAAGAGAATAGAAACATTTCTTTCAGTGGGCTGGAACAAAATGTGGCCTTGGAGACTGAAAACTAACGTCAGTATATTCTCCATCGCTTTCTGGTTGATCACAAAAATAGTTGCCATGCTCGCGTGAGGAAGACGGCGTACTAAACAACCACCATTTTCATACTTAACGCGACGCCCTACATATGGTACGCGTCGGCCGGAAAAGGAAATTGAATAGTGAAAGTGATTGGTAGAAAACAACGAATTCGGTAGGCACTAACAGGACACTGAAGTGGAATAGACAGAAACGAGAGCGATAAGAGTGCTATGATTTACTTGGAGTGTGTTGAATAAACGGTGGATATCAGCTACAATAATCTGGATGGTGACGTAATGAGGGAAGAAGACGTCAATTGATCGCGACTGCCACCGGCGCTGAGGTCAAAAGAAGACCGTGCGTCCGAAGTGGCCGCGCGGTTCTGGCGCTGCAGTCTGGAACCGCGAGACCACTACGGTCGCAGGTTCGAATCCTGCCTCAGGCATGGATGTTTGTGATGTCCTTAGGTTAGTTAGGTTTAACTAGTTCTAAGTTCTAGGGGCCTAATGACCTCAGCAGTTGAGTCCCATAGTGCTCAGAGCCATTTGAACCAGGACCGTGCGTCATCACGGAGCTGCGGGGGTCTGCGAGACACCTGCAAGCTGCGGCGAGCGCTCAACGGTGCTTAGCCCCCCCTCCCCCCCCCCCCCGCACCACTATCCCGGACCTACTGCAGTAGGCGATACCCGCAGCCATCTTCACCTCCACAGCTGCTGTTGCTGCCTGCATTACGTCACGACGCGTCGCATCACGGTTGCTGGTACACCGTGCCGACACCATTCGACGATGTCAAGCAATTAAGTCAAGAATATTTAAAGTATTTGTTATTTGGTGCTAAAAAGTTACAAAAAATGGATACCTATGTAAGCGTTAAGAAGGAAAAAGTCTCTGACCATAAATCCTCAGAATCAGAAACTAAATTTAATGAGGATGGTTCCATCGAACCTAAAGATATAAATTCGGAGTGTGATTTGTCAAAAATAGAATTCGATTTGAATTCCAATGAAACAGAGCTCAATATGTCTCAAACCAAGCCAGGTCAGGTAATACAAGAAACTCCCTTAAAGGTTGTGGAAATCTCCAGTGGCAAGGTAGAGGCTCCACATTGGATTCAATTATTGTTTGCTAAACTTGAATCGCATCATCGGGAAATGAGGAATAGTAATAAGGACTTAAAGGATAGTAACAAAGAATTGGAAAGTAAGACTGCGTCTAGTAATGTAGAATAGGAAAGTGAGATTGAGTCTAGTAATAAAGAACTGGAAGGTAAAATTGGGTTTCGTAGGAAGGAATTAAAGGCTGAAATGACCTCAAAATTGAATAGTTTAAATTATGAAACTGATGCTATACGCCATGATCTACAAGTTAAAGTAAGGAAACAGTTAAATAAAATGCATATTGCTTATAAATGCGAAGTTGACAAGGTTTACAGATTTCCACGATGCAGATGAACTTTTGGAGTGGGGATTGTCAGAAAGAATAGGCAACGAATCCAAACTTAGCTCTAGACAAATTGAAGAAGTAAATATTAAAGTAGATACCTGTCAGAAAAATATTACGAAAGTAAACAGACTAGTGAAAAAGTTTGTGAAGATGTGGACAAAAGATGTTCTGACAGGTTGAAAGCAGTAGAATTACAAGTAGAAGAACGAAATTCTCGCACTGCTAACTTAGAAAATAGACTAACCTTTGGTAATTCTGGTAATAGTACTGTAAAGCATGTGACTTCAGTTGACGCCGCATTTATCGGGTGTCGACAAATTTTACGTTTTGATCCAAACAAACAAATTCATCCATTAGAGTTTTGGAATGATTTTGAAGATGTTTTGCCTAATGCAATGGTAGAACCGGAGGAAATTAACTTCATAAGAAGTAATTTGTCAGAAGATGCTTTGCGGCGGTCAGCTGGCGTTATGATAAAATGTAAAATTCTTTCTGAATTTAAATCTGCATTTCTTAACGAATAACGGTCACACAAGAAGCAATAAAATGTTTTAAGAGAGTTTTGGAGTGGTATAAAGTTGGCCCCAGGACGTGAATCAGTATAAGGCTTCTCTAGGAAGTGGGTTTCACGACTGTCACATCTGACAGAAAAGATGAAACTAAATATGATTATTACGGGTCTAGAAGGAAAGCTGCCTTGGTACTGGCAAAAATGAATCATTTCCGCACCTAGAGATAATGTAGATAAGTTCACTGAATATCTAGAGCGAGTAGAAAGAATAGCTGCTGCGGAGGAGCAGGTGCATTATAGTAACAGATCTTCTAACAGTCACGTACAAAACAGAAATCATGACAGTGGTGAACCGTGGATTTACTTTCAAAATCTTTTCTTAAAGAATTTATTTACTAACGATTCATCAAGAACATTATCACGTTTAATCACTTTATGTGAGCGTGGAAGTAGTTGCCAAAGGTCACTGAAGAAACAATTAAAATTTGTTTTGTTTTTTAATAAATGGAAATTTTATTCCTAAAAGTTTTTTTTTTTGAAACCGATTTAAAATTATAATGAGCAAGAACCCTGTAAATATCAAGTTACAATTTATTCAGAGGCAGAAATAACATTTTTTTTATAGTATGAGCTTTCGGGCTGAGAACCTTGCCGCTCCCTTTTAACTCGGTCGTAGTCACGACCGCTCACAACAACCTCTGAAAGACTACACTGGTGCAAATCTACCACACGCCAGATCACTTTAAACTAAGAATTTTAACAACTCACACAAACACATAAACTATGCACCCCGTAAGAGGGATGGAGATGGTACAAAACACTCACATTAAAAATTATTTGCCACCAAAAGTGCAACTTGTTTTTAAAAGAACTCTTACGGTGGAAGGGTGGCAACTTTATATACTAAAATGACCATTTAAATAAAATACTTGAAATGCAGTTTTACATAAAATGTACCAACATGCTCTACATTACACGTATACCACTTCGCAAGATGACAGGCAAGATAAAAACATATTTCAGGAATTCGGCCTTTACACCTTAAGCAATAAATTCGTTAACATCGGATCCGACAAACATGATAGAGACAGCTATTAACGTATGGCAGACCGTCAGAGAGACACTAACTGCCTAACAAATGCAGACGAGACAGACGAGCAAGCTGGGGACGAGAGACTGACAAAAAAAAAAAAAAAGAAAGAAAGTAGAATTTAACAAGTAAATGAAACAACATATCACGCATCACTTAACTTCTAATAAACTGCGAAGCCTGGCGAAGACCCGGCGCAGCACCCCCAGAACGCTCTTCCGAACCGTCCGCTGCCAGCCGCTTCAACGGACGCAGGAAGGCGCACCGATCTCCCGTCTGACGGCGTCGCAGCTCGCCCCGGCCAGCCCGATGTCTCCTGTTGCTCTCGTGTCGACCGTGAAGCCACTACCCATCGCTATACGGCGCGACCCACTGGACTCACGTGGGGACCTCACATGCACCGACGCTCAAGGCGGACCATTCATCTTGTGTCTCAGTGTGCGAACGACCAACCGACCGATCCAACTGTCAATAACCGTTGCCCAAGCAACTCGAGCAGACTGGCGGCCTAACGCGCAGACTCAGATGCAGGAACACAGCCCCGACCGGGCGACCACTAGCTGAGTTCTGTTACTTGCGGGGTGGCATGACTCTCATTTTCTGGCTTTAAAGTTTGATCCAAACGACAGCCATACTAGCCCTCCGACGACAGACAGACACTCACTGCCGCACAAATACGAACGAGAGACAGACCAGCAACTGGTGACGCGAGACTGACCCAGGCTCACTCGGACTGACCAACTGACCAGACTCGCCGAGACTGACAGACTGACCAACTGCCCCTTTGGCGAGCTTATCGCCTCCTTTGAATACACGTGAACAGGCAACCTTTCCCCTTTTCCATCAGTGGGAGATACCAAAGCTGCGATTGCCACAGCTGCACCACCGCCAGAAACGGAGGGCGACTGCTTTACACCAGGCGCTGCGGCGCGCTATTCAAAACAGCAAATTTTACCACGGCTCAAGTGGGAACGTGAATGTTGGAATTGTGGAGGTTAGGAATACAAGGAATAATTACTAAAATCAAGGCCATGGTAGAGGAACAGGGGGTAGACAATCACCACGCTTTCGTAACAGTTATTATGACGAAAGCAGAAATGTAAATACTATACCGGGGAGACAAGGAGGAGAACAGAATGCTACCCTGTTTAATGCTGTAGCAAATGAATATAACAGGTCGCGTGTGGGGAACTAAATCCCGTTTCAAGGCGGTAACACTAACACAGCCAGTAACACAAACGCGAACAACAGTCAGCCAGCACACGTAAACTGAAAACAGGGATTAGAAAAGAGAAAAAGACAGTACTAGTGATGTGTTAAACTACTCACGTAATATAGTGGACAGTATTTTGGATACTTTAGAGAACTGGGTCAAAGAAGAACAAGAATACGTTATAGAAAGAGAGTAGAAACATTTCTTTCAGTGGTCTGGACCAAAATGTGTCCGCGCAGACTGGAAACTAACGTCAGTATGTTCTCCATCGCTTTCTGGCTGACCACAGAAATAGTTGCCAAGCTCACTTGAGGAAGACGGTGTACTAAACAACCACCATCTTCATATTTAACCCGCCGCCCGACACCTGGGCGTCATGGCCTGTAGTTTTAATTACTAATTTAAAAGTTAACAACTCAAAAATTTTAATAAATATTCGAATTAAATTTAAAGCAAATATTTAGTGTACTGAGACCTCTATAGCAAGCCAACCAGCAAGTCTGGAGCATAAATTCCTTGTGTGGACTCTTCTATTATCAATATATCCTATGTATCTTTATGAACTATTACATGATAAGCTGTAGTCTGAATTCCTTCAACATGCTATGATTTGCCTTCTGGAAGATGTTGCACTACGAACACCATCGTTAATGTGGTTGCAGCAGTAAAAGTAATCAGAATACATTTCGTTTATGGCCAGATGTATTCTGAATCAATTTGCTTATAGTAGATGAACTGGTGTAAGAACGTAAGTCCTTTGCACGACAGTTTATGCACAAGATGTCCAGCAACATTTTTTATAATGTAACATGCACATCCCAGTAGTCGCTATAGTCATTTCTGTAACGCTGCATAAAGAATGCCGACATTATTCACTACTGCCAGTGATTGAATTACTAGTTGCTTCTTCTTTTTCTCCTCCTTTCTTTTTACTGTGTTCATGGAGACATGCCATTTTATGCAGCCTTGGTAGTTCTCCTTAGCTGGCTCACACCTGGTAAGCTAACTTAGAAGGATTGTTTGGTGCTGACAGCTGCCCACATCCAGGCATAGGAAACGGAAGCAGCAGTATCCTGTGTCTTCACAGCAATCAAGTAGAAGGGTGGCCTGCATTCCATAAAAAACTGCATTTCATGAGATACTAGGAGGAATCGTCTTTGGTGAGATAAGATCAGAGGTCCAGATGAAAAACACAAAACTTGAGACCGTGGGGCCCTCCATTTCTTGTAGCCATACTTTACAGTGATGTTCATTTTAATCCCCGTAACAGGGTCTATGATGGGTTCACAGCAATTATTTCGGTAGAAAGTACGTTTTCCCCAGTGAGTGTACTTGTAAGTCTTTTGGTTGGCTTGGGTTGGAAATCTATCATGTAGTAGGACAGGTCCTACGACTTCCCTCCAATGCCCCACCATTTCTGGTTAACCATGACAGAATCCATGAAAGTAGAAAATTTTTAAACTGGTTAATAAAATTATTATTGTGCGGATATTGCAACGTCTGCTGCAGTTGGACATGGAGATTCCTATGCTAGCAGAACCAGCTAAGTTTTGGAGAGTAAAGCCAGAACACACTTGCTGCTGGGACATCGAAGAGTATGCTTGCTTCACGGACAGCGAAGAATATGACCAGAGGTGAGTAGGTGCAGATTTTTGTAGAAGTATGAGGGGCATATCCGTGAAGATATCCGGGAGGAAATGATGAAGAGAGAAACATGAAGTGATATGACTAAAAGCCAAGCCGCTGACTTTAGCGTTAAGCACAATTCATCTTCTAGGAACCTAAATTGTCAATAATTACAATGAGGTAAAACAGAAAATCTCGCAAGGTGTCACTGAGTTGGGCAACAGAACATTTTTATTTCATACCCAGTGACTTATTGATATTGAGAGGTAGAACTTCACCGGCATGTGTGGCCGTGCGGTTCTAGGCGCTTCAGTCTAGAACCGCGTGACCACTATGGTCGCAGGTTAGAATCCTGCTTCGGGCATGGATGTGTGTGATGTCCTTAGGTTAGTTAGGTTTAAGTAGTTCTAAGTTCTAGGGGACTGATGACCACAGATGTGAAGTCCCACAGTGCTCAGAGCTATTTTTAGGTAGAACTTCACCGTGTATTCCGTATTCAAAACGCCAAGTCTCGGTACTTGATAAGAATGTGTGTGATATTTGCACTAAGGACATGATGTAGCTAATACAAGGAATGTGAGTACATGGTGCAATGCACAGAAAGTACGTGGAAGCAAAGGAGAAAATCAGAGCCGACTTCGTATGTCAACTACACGCACTTACCATCAATTTTCTTATTACACAGACTTGAGTGTGAATGTGATTCTTGGCCTCGAATTTCTAAAATACTTCAAGGCGGTATCGTACTTGAAGCAGAAGTATGTGCTATGGTGCTCAAACGGTAAGGAGTTTAAATTAACCGTCAGGAACACTTAGGACGATTTGGGGAGCAAGTATTTTGAGATGTTACGCATCACACTGACATATTTTGCTTTCATGTGTGCACTCAACTGTACCAAAGCTCTTTGAACATTTTTGTAATGTTTATATGTTTGATACAGTGAGTAAATCAATTTGTTCGATGTCTTATGCCAATAAACCATATTATTATAGTAACCACTATTTTCCTGTCGCAGTCTGATGAGTCCATTCTTCAATACTGTATGTCCATGTGAGGTGTGGTGCACTTACTTTCATGATTAATTTCAACACCCCTAGTAATTTTCATTTAATAAGACTTATCAATTGTGTGACATAGTTTCTTTTCACATCGCATGGTTTTATGGGGAGTTTCCCTTCCAGGTAAGTCACTGCCGATCGGACTTATAGCATCTTAAGGGTATGTTAAACAGCTTAACCGACACAGTCACCAGATATATCTTGCCAGAGTACTTCTTATGGTAATGCATGAAAGATACAGAGTATCAGCTGTGTCTTACAGGTCAGAATGATATGAGTGAAGCTTGCCAGTAACTGTGACATGCAGATGTACTTCATTGTACTCAAAGTGCATGAAAGTCAACAAAACTGTGCATAGAACAAAGTATAATGTTCTTCAAATCCTATAACTGTAAATCGAAACAGAAAAATTTTGTATCCATACATATCATAAAAGTGAACAGATGTATGTATGTACATATATGGAAAAATGTCCCACATCTGCTTAAATACTGGATCTTTTCCAACCAAACTTGGTACACACATGACTTGCTATCTGGAAATATTCACTGTATGTGTAAAAAATGCACTTATATCTCAAAGGGTGGAAGTAGGGATGAAACAGGAGCGTAAGTCACAATGCATAAATACCCAGAACATATTCATCTAGTATTTCAGAATGAAAGCACTAAGTGATTTCCAACCGACCTTGCACGCAGTTTCAAATCTTTCCAAAACTTTATTTCCGTGACACAGTCCATAATATGGTGAAAGGAAAAACGTTTATTGCTTACTATATTTCCGCTGTTCAGACAGTAAAAGTGCTGCTTAAGGCAGGAAATTCTAATTTGTCACTTCTTTGCAACTACCTCTGTTAGCAACACATTTTGCAGACAGTATTCAGATAAACCAATCAAAGGACTTGCCAAAATATGTCACTGGACAACACAGTTCAGTAACTGTGATGCTGTGAACACTAAGGTGAGTGAAAAATTGACGCATCAAGCAAGACGATTCAATCTTTTTTTGTACCTGCAAAACTACATCATTAAACGACACATAGTTCAGGAAGGATGACGACACAAACATTGAGCTGCACGAAAACGAAAGTGAAAGGTGACATTTGCTGGTGATACAGGTGAAATATTTGTAGAAACACGTGTGACATATTTAAAATACGTGTGACATGTGCGTACACAAGCAAAGTCATGTGTAAAATAGTCCTCCTAGTTCACCAGATCAATTTCAATGGAACGTGATACACATATTACTTACTATCTCGAAAGAAATACTTAGTGAAAGGAACTGGCAACCTCCTATTAGGATGGAGTTGCTAAGGTGGAGAGAGAAGTTGGGAGGAGGTAATGGATGGGCATTGAGGGGGAAGAAGGAGATCAACAATGATAGGGGGGGGGGGAAGATGGACAGAGAGAGGGAGCAGGGGAAAATGACAGAAAAGGAAGTGAAGGACATGGAGAGAAAGAGGGGAGAGGAGGAGATGGAGAGAGAAAGAAATCAAAGGAAAGAGAATGACACGGTCACAGTGAATGAAGAGGAAGAGATGGATGGAGGGAGGGGAATGGAGGAAATGGATGGAGAGAAGTTGAGGAGGAAATTGACAGAGAAAGGGAACAAAAGTTGATGGACAGAGACAGGGGAAAGGAGAAGATGGACAGAGAAAGGATGAGGAGGAAAGGAACAGAGAGAGGTGGGGGGGGGGGGAGATGAACAGTGAGCGAGGGATGGAGATGGAGAGACACAGGGGGGAGTAGGAGATGGACAGAGACACGGTGGAGGAGGAGACAGATGGAGACAATGGGGAGGAGAAGATTGACAGAAAGAGGGTGAAAGAGGAGATGAACTAATAGAAGACTGGTTACGAATACGTACCAGGCAACGGCGGTTTCTCAACTACTTTTACTATAACGTGATGTAAGTGTTAAAATCTACTCAATGGTAAGGCTGTAATCAAGGTTTGCCGTTACTGCAACATTAATAAACACCCCCATTATCCTTGTCTTAAGCATTGTTCAAATCGTCAGCTCCAGGAATGGCTTTTTGATGTCATCGAAACGGCCCCAACTCTTTAAAAAAGGATATTTTCAGTGGTACTAGTTCTTTTTTGTGATTCCATCTGAGGTATTTAGTAGCTCCCAGGTAATGTTATATTCATCAGTTTAATCGCCGTTATCGGTTCACCCAAAAAGCATTCTACACTGAAGGAACTGGACACCACGTTTTCGACAAAAATGTTAGCACATCAAGTCTAAAGCATACTGTATGTCATGAAAAGAACAGATATAGCAACAGCACAATGTATCCGTTTAGGGAGCAACCAGAAAGACCGCTTGGTTTGGTGAGATATCTGCAGATTTTCAAATAGTAAAATCTAGGCACAACATATTATGAACTTCAGCAACTGGTTGTGAAACTATAATATTGACACAGTGCCAGTCGTTTTATTATTATTTTATTTTTTGCTACCCGGTTTCAGCAATGTTATATTTAGACCAGAACGTTACTATGATCGCTGCACTGAAGTACTTGTGACTTATTGTAGCCCCAGTCAAATGTGTCAACGAATAGAAAATAAAGCGATACAGCAGCAGCAAGAACTATTGTGTGATTGGATTGAAGAGTTCCTAGATAACAGGACGCAGCATGTTATTCTCAATGGAGAGAAGTCTTCCGAAGTAAGAGTGATTTCAGGTGTGCCGCAGGGGAGTGTCATAGGACCGTTGCTATTCACAATATACATAAATGACCTGGTGGATGACATCGGAAGTTCACTGAGGCTTTTTGCAGATGATGCTGTGGTGTATCGAGAGGTTGTAACAATGGAAAATTGTACTGAAATGCAGGAGGATCTGCAGCGAATTGACGCATGGCGCAGGGAATGGCAATTGAATCTCAATGTAGACAAGTGTAATGTGCTGCGAATACACAGAAAGATAGATCCTTTATCATTTAGCTACAAAATAGCAGGTCAGCAACTGGAAGCAGTTAATACCATAAATTATCTGGGAGTACGCATTAGGAGTGATTTAAAATGGAATGATCATATAAAGTTGATTGTCGGTAAAGCAGATGCCAGACTGAGATTCAATGGAAGAATCCTAAGGAAATGCAATCCGAAAACAAAGGAAGTAGGTTACAGTACGCTTGTTCGCCCACTGCTTGAATACTGCTCAGCAGTGTGGGATCCGTACCAGATAGGGTTGATACAAGACATAGAGAAGATCCAACGGAGAGCAGCGCGCTTCGTTACAGGATCATTTAGTAATCGCGAAAGCGTTACGGAGATGATAGATAAACTCCAGTGGAAGACTCTGCAGGAGAGACGCTCAGTAGCTCGGTACGGGCTTTTGTCAAAGTTTCGAGAACATATTTTCACCGAAGAGTCAAGCAGTATATTGCTCCCTCCTACGTATATCTCGCGAAGAGACCATGAGTATAAAATCAGAGAGATTAGAGCCCACACAGAGGCATACCGACAATCCTTCTTTCCACGAACAATACGAGACTGGAATAGAAGGGAGAACCGATAGAGGTACTGAAGGTACCCTCCGCCACACACCGTCAGGTGGCTTGCGGAGTATGGATGTAGATGTAGATGTAGATGTAGATGTATGTTACTTTTAGTACTTCTAATAATAATTTTTACCCAAGCTAGTTCATTATTACTCCACTGTTCCATTTATGGGACATATTGGTTCGAATTGTTAGATGTTGCATTTAAAATTCTCTACTGTTACTTAAAGTGCATGATTGAGCACTCCCCTAGAAGTTCTAGTTCCGTTAGTTTGCTCGATGGCAAGTCGGGTTGCTGCAGTCCTCCAAGCCAGAAAATTATTAAGTCAAATTATCTACTTTTTTTCTCGTAAGGTAATATTAACATAAAATTTCGTTTGAAAATTTTAATTTGGTTTCAAATTTTGATCAAAATTTCAGCTTACGGACATTTTTTTCAGGCGATTAAGATAATCTGGTAATCTTAAATAACAAAATAAAACCATGAAAAATTTAAACTTGTTCTAACTCGCATTATCAGTCACAAATTAGAAAATACTCATCAAATCGTTACTGAACATGTAAATAGTTCATAGGAAGGGTTATCATCACTGAACGCTGTGGTGGAATACAGATGAAGAACAACATGCAGAACGAAGAATTGAAATGCAAAACTAATAGGCTAGAAAATCGCTAATATTAATAACAGGAAGGGTCCTCCCTTTACTATGATCTTTGTAATGGCTTGCAAACTACGCCGCAGGGTGATTCTGGAACGATGTTACAAGCTTTCAGTGATGGTGGAGAAGGGTAAAAATGTCCTGGTCCTGAAAAGAAAGACTCAAAAGCGATAAGAGAAAATCGTTGGAATACATGAACCGGTGTTGTTGGTGCTAAGACTGTAGAGTAGGCAACTGTCAGATGTAGCAGTAAGGACCAAAACAGGAAAAAAGTCTAGTAAACATGGGCTGTAAAATGAATACCATTAGAGCTATTAGCACTTGTTCATCTTCGCTACTATGAAACCTACCTGTACTACTGAATAATTGCCCATTGATCTTAACGTATTCATCTTAGAGCCTATATTTACAGGAATTTTTTCTTGTTTGGTTCATACTATCTCCTACAAAAATATTGAAACCAAGTAGAAGAGATGTTGTTCACAATCTCGAAGATGAACTAGTTGTTACAGTTCTTAAGACACGCTTTTTGGAGCCCATGTTTACTAGATTTTTTCTTGTTTAGGTGCATACCAAATCGCCCTGTACGTGTAGCTTTAGATAAAGAATGAGAAGAAACTGCTTCATTTAGTATGGTGCTGTGAAATCTATTTTCAGTTTCAAAGAAGAAATACAATTTTAAGGCTTTGCGAGTATAATCCTCTTACTGAATATCCGACAGGTGTAGAGACATGACTATAAATAAAATCCAGTATGAGCTAACAGCTGTAAGCGAATGGTGTAAGATTTTTACCGGTACATAAATGTGAATACTCAAAATTGAACGTCTGTGACTTGCGTGGGACCCTGTCCTACCGTGGGGGAATGGCGATAAAATCATGTTCTGAAAAGAAATATCTCTATGCTTTTTTAATCAGCTGACAGTGTAAATATACTGAAAACTACCTGGACGTAATGGATGAAAGAGTTGGACTTAATGTCCTTCCGGCTACGGCGAGTGATATTACTATTACCGTAAATTTTCGTATTGGTGCAAGTAATGGAAGAACGTCTCTCCCCGAGTTCTCGTCGGCGTTGCGCAAAGCAGAGGGGAGTAATGCAGCGTTGTGAATCTCCCACAGAGACCACAAAGAGAGCTTGTTGGCCGGCGGCGGGTACGTATCTGGCATCAGTTGTGCTTAGGCCTGGCCGGACAGGAGGCGTAATCCCAGTGGCGAGATAACACGCTGACTCTTCTTTACTGCGTTATCGCAGCGATGCAGTCCGTTGCCAGAGGCCAGCAGTGCTTCGCGTTCACGAAATGAGACATTCGGAAATGAAGTAGTCTCTTCCTAGTGGTACATATATCGAACCGAGAGCCAGTGTGGAATTGTATCGGCTAGATTGAGTACAAAAAGGCCTAAAACTAGCAACAATTTGTATTCATAAGACCAGTTCTAAAAATCTGTCTAGCTCTGATATGCCAAGTATTTTACAATGAATTACATGAAATAAAGTGAAAAATGTATCTACTCACGCGGTTTCAATCACTGACTCCTACTGATATTGTTATCATCAGTGAATGCTAAATATCAACACAAATAAACAGTGAAGGAGCCACTCTCTATTATATTTTGGTTGAATGAAATCCGGCATTCCTTGTGAATTATGAGCCTCAATATTTCGGAAGGACGTACTCAGAATTTCGTCAGCGGGACTTATAAGACTCTCCCAAATGCTATACTTCGTCGAAAATACACTAGACCTTGACATCCTCAAATATCGTGATGCAGTTCGTTTTCTCCTAGCAAGTTCTTTTTAGCAATTTTAAAACACTCCTTTGGCATGAAATACGGTAACAATGCTGTCAACCGAGGAACTGGGAGCTTTAGCGTGGACTGTGCAATGAGTTAGGCACTTTGTAGATAAAATAACACGAAATGTCCTGAAGTGTAGAAGAAGGTTAGTACACAATTCCTATGATACGTCCAAACCAACATAAAGCAGCTGTCAGTAAAAATTTCTGGTTAGTCAAATGCTTAGATACCTACTGATTACAGTGTGAACTCGAAGTCTATATATCTAGGACGACGTGACTACATTTTTAGAGTCCATGGTTTTCTCTTTTCTCTTCTAGTAACAGTGAGTCAGCACTGTTACGCAGAATAATTATGTGACTTACAGCGGTGGACGCTGCAACATGTACGAGGACGAGATGAAATACTAACGACTCCGAAATTTTTATGTGAAAACTCTTAAAGCCTTCTAAAGGAAACAATCATTACTGACATTCTATAGCTTTTTTCTTCATTTGTTGTTTCGAGAACATACCTTCACCGAGGAGTCAAGCAGTATATTGCTCCCTCCTACGTATATATCGCGAAGAGACCATGAGGATAAAATCAGAGAGATTAGATCCCACGCAGAGGCATACCGACAATCTTTCTTTCCACCAACAATACGAGACTCGAATAGAAGCGAGAACCGATAGAGGTACTCAAAAGCACCCTCCGCCACACTCCGTCAGGTGGCTTAGGAGTATGGATTTAGATGTAGATGAAGATCTCTACTTATTTATATCTCTACACAGCCACTCCGACGACGACCACATACCTCCCATCGAGAGACAAGTTTGTTTATACCGTATTTTTAGAAGGACTGACGTCGTTGACGAAGCCACAACCTCACCTCTACTTACACAGCTCCATCGCTATCAAAGTAGTCTACAGTGTTCTTTAAGATTTGGAAATAGATGAAAGTCAGATGGGGTGAATTCGAGACTATATGTTGGATGATCGACGACAGTGAACCCAAGGCGTCGGGTTGTTGCCGACATCGCAGCGCACGTCCACACATCGACATAGTTACGCTACACACCTCCAGGTTGCACGCCACAATTCGGAGCCCTCTAGCGGCAGAGGGCTGCAAATATGAAGACATGAAGAAGAAAGATGTAGAATGTTAATAACGTCTGTTTTATTGAAAAATCTTTAAGAATTTTCACATAAAAATACTTTTCAGGACGCCCTCGTATTCAACATATTACTCCTATTAATTTTCTACAATTATTTTGTTGTAGGAAGCAACAAAACATATGAGAAAATGTCTTTTGACAGGTGACTCTAACACGTCCTGTGGAGCGAACTGTCAGTTGAAAAAATATGAGGAGGTTATTGTTTAATAACCCAATGATACGGATCAAAAGATCTCGTTCGTACAACCTCAAAATCACACGAAGCCCGTCAGCAAGACGAACTTGCAGTACATTCAGTGCCATGCAATGCGGATTTTTCTGCGGAGCTGGAAGATGAGTAGTAGTTATTTCTACATACAAATAAACGATATAAAACGCTTACGTTATTTGATTCCTTCGAGTTAGTAATTTCTAGTTCCAGCTCCACACGGCATCGTAACCAATCAATTTTTCTTAGTAATGTTACTGCTCTGGTACCAGTCTGAAACTGTCATCAGTGATAAAGATATGAAAAAATTTTATGTGTTTTCTTTACATTGTTCCCCTAGTATCGACGATCAACTCATTGTTGAAAGCATACACGCTTGAAACACTGTAAAAATGGAGTTGGAATTTTTCATGTTCTTACGAAAATTGTGGTTGGCAGTAACCAGATTGTGGTCACATGTTTATAGCAACCATCTTTTAAACAATCTGTAGCCGAATTTGATATTGAATTAAACACTATAAAAACAGTTTTATCTCTTTTCACGAGCAATAATTAAGCGCTGTAGTATCGTTGCGTAATGTCATGTTAGTATTTTACTGAAACTTATGATTACGCTAAATATGGGCATTCAGCATTCAGACCACAAGAGGTATACTTATTGGTCATCCCCTTCTCCGCCCTCGACACGTATCGCAAAAGCATGCATTCACTGGTAGCGTATTAGGAAACGTGTAGGTGCGGCACACGATTCAGGCATTCCATCACTGTGCAGTGATTTGCCGCGAGGAACCTCTCGGGCAAGCGCGTTGTGGAGCAGACAGCCGGCATGCTTCCTTTGTCGGTGGACACAAGAAACCCGGGCAGTGGCGTTGGACGGCGTACGCCCGCCTCTTTCGGATGTCACACATGTAGCATGTCATCTTAACCACTTAACTCATAAGACTTTATTCCCACACTGAATGCGTTGTCGGACCGGTGATAAATCACAGGCAAGGTTAATAGGTTAGGATGCGCCCGGCATTGTCACTGCGCTTCCTCTGCGAGTGAAGCGTGTCCGTTTAATAAACGGCCTCACCTGTCACGCCACAATGCGCTCGTTAGATCAAGACCATCTCGATTCCGACCTATGTAGCTCGCTCTCGCTTACGGCCGCCTCTGACCTCCAGAAAGCCATCGGAGCGTTGCCTTGCTTTTTTCATGATCCTTGACACGAGTGAACATGTCGTTCTCGCTGTCGTTCTTTATTAAACACCAAAAGCGAGTGCTGTAATCCACAGTAAGCTAAAGAAACACTCCTTCTTTTATTTTGATCTGTATAACTAAATGGCTTATACTACCGCACATAGTAAGGCCCTCTGGTCCTCTCACATATTTGAACAGAGTTAAAAAACACATCAGTACAAACGGCAGTTCTTCAAAACTTTGAATTATTGTATAATTAACGTCATATCTAAAAATTATTACAAAGAAAAGGGAAAGAAAAGTATCGTTTCTTATTAGTCACTAAATTAGTGCTATAAGAAGAAATATGGAATTTATTTAATAACAGGGTAAAGTAGTGTTTAAGCCCTTTCACCCTCATGTTGAGTAAATAGATAAAAATATCAGAGTAATTTACTTGTTTGTGAGGCTCGTAGTATGCACCAATCAGTTTGCTAGTTTTCGCTTTGCTGTAACTTTCCCGCAGTTGTCATTTGTTGTAGTTACTCTTTATCTTTGGAAGGAGTTAAGAAAATCTTGCGTTCGGTCGCAAGTACTCTACGTTTGAGAATAATACATTGAGAGATGCGATGAGTAAAGATACCATTCGCAGTAGTTTCTGACAGAAACCGACATTATAGAGTATATAACAAAAATATTCCTCACTAGGAATCTATAGTGAGATTATAAATTAACACACAGGAAATAGTCACAGTGTAGATATTTTGTTAGAATACCGTAGTGGCCAAAAATTCTTAATACTTCGAACCAGAAAACATTTTCTACATATTCTTTGGGGAGAAGAAACCATATTAGCTTTAGGCAAATTTTAAATAATATACACGTATTATAAACGCCATTGAAAACAGTTATTCTCTATCGCAATTGTCCTGCAAAGTCTGCTCTTCCAGGTAGAAATGTTACAGTGGTTTTAAACTAGGCATTAACGTGGCGTCTAATCCTATGTCAAAGCCAATAAACGGAATTTTCTTTGTGGTACTACTGAGGAATAATTCTTAACACTGTGCCTCCTGATAACCTATTTGCTCAAAATCTCCGCTTCGTTACAAGCAAGTCAACATACATCATATGATTGTTCTCAGATAAAAATTTTTCAGTAGCACTGTTCTTGTCCATGTAAACTGTCATATTATAAGCACTTCCAAAGAACTTTCTTACTTTGGAAATGATTTCAAAAACTTTCATTAAGTAATTATTTCTTGGCACCATAAAGTTTTAATACGCTGACAAAAAAATATTGTGAAACTTCCCGGCAGGTTAAAACTGTGTGTCAGACTGGGCTCTAACTCACAAGCCTTGCCTTTCGCTGGCCTTCTACCAAGCTACTCAAGCATGACCCACGACCCGTCCTCACAGCTTTACTACCACCAATACCTCATCTCCTTAAACTTCCAAAGTTCAGAGGAACTCTCCTGCGATATTTGCAGAACTAGCACACATGGAAGAAAGGATATTATGGAGACATGGCTTAGTTACAACCTCAGGGATGTTTACAGAGTAAAATTTTTGCTATACAGCGAAGTGTGCGCTTAAATGAAACTTTCTGTAGCCAACCCATGTCTTCACAATATCTCTTCTTGCAGGGGTGCTTGTCCTGCAAGTATTGCAGGACAGCTTCAGTGAGGTCTGGAGTACTCAAATGTTACTGGGAGAGCTAAATATATGTTTTAGTATAAAGGTCTTTAACCGAGAAAGAGTAGGAGAGTGTGGTGGGGAGGGGTCAGGTGTGAGGAGTGGGGACACAGGGTAGAGGAGGGATGAGGATCTGGGTGAGGAGAGTAGGGGTGTGGCTCAGAAAAGGGGTGAGGCATGATAATGCCATGGGTTTGGTCCTGCACGTGTGCAGCCCGATGGTCAAGGTCAAATTTCTCAGAAGAGAACTTTGCTCTTCTACCATTTCTTACATGGTTCAAATGGTTCAGATGGCTCTGAGCACTATGGGACTTAACAGCTGAGGTCATCAGTACCCCAAAATTTAGAACTACTTAAACCTAACTAACCTAAGGACATCACACACATCCATGCCCAAGGCAGGATTCGAATCTCCGAATGTCTTACATGATATCCGGTATTGAATTCCGGCAAGAGTTAGTCATTATTATGACTACATGGCTCTCAGTATCAAACTACCACTACAGCTTACCGTTAATGAATAATTTTACATAAAATGATTTAACATTGTGAAGTACTACGTACTTTTTACTGTTATTGATCTTCAGGTTCTTTAATGCATGTGGGCGTACCTTATACTTTTTTATATTTAACGTGACTACTTCTCAGTCGTCATACTTTTGACAGGGATGGCGGGTTGTTCAGGTAAGTGGCCGAGATAAGAGCAAGGTCAGGATGATGTTACACCGCCCAGTCCGAGGGTGAACAATGCCATCCAGATGTCCGGTGGGAGTTTAGAGAAGGACTATTGACAATATTAACTTTCATTATTCAGAGTACAAAGATAATTGAGGCGTCACTCCAGGCAGCCAGCGTTTAATGTCGGAAGCGGCACATGCCCAGCCAATGCATGCTGTAGTCAGCGCGTTGGCAGCGTTGTCGTGGTGAGTGATGTCAGAAGCAGCTCATTGCCCCTGAATCAGCAGATCGTTCCCCCCCTTCGACCGTAAATATAACAGACTGGCCCTGACGTCATTTTCGTGGCTCCAACATCTCTGTGATAAAGTCACGTGCATGTTGGCAAAACATGGTTGTTTCGTGATGCGCTTATGGCTGTACTCAGCGTTTTGTCGGGGGAAATGGCATTACATTTCACGTGTGTCTCTATGATAGTGCAGATGTGTTTATTGAAATCTGCTGAAGTGACTTTTATATGTTTTTTACACTTGAAATAGATTATCACGTAAATTAAAGTGTTGAAAGTGATGCCTGTAAAGTCAGACTCATATTACATTTTGGAAAGTATCTGTGATAATTCGGTTACAGAAGTAAGTATAACTGTTTCTCGTTCCTACTCATAGGTTCCCTAAGGATGAAAACCGAAGGCAGCTTTGGATACAGGCCCTGAAACGGAAAACCTTTAAGCCATCTGCACATACGCGCCTTTTTGTATATACAAGTGCGATTATAATATGGTAAGAGCACCTATAGTCGACACATGAAGAGAATTTTTTTCTACCTTCTAATACTATTAAATAAATGTAGTCTCCAAAATTATTTTCTGAAACTTCAAAGTCTCACCTTTCATCTAAAATATCATTTTTTAAACTGATAGTTTAAACTTTTGTAAAAATATTAGGAACTGAACCTTTGAAGTGCACCTAAAATTGATACTCTAAAATGGACCTGCTCCTAAAGTCGACAATTTTGGCCCCTATAGTTGACATAATTTCCATATCCCATTTTCTTTTATAAGTGACTAGAGCTCCAAACGCGGCGAATCCAGTATTTAAAGTTTTGACACGAGCCCAGTCTTACTGTTTAAAAGCATTTTAACGACATTTTATTTTAATTTATAGTTTATAGTAATTTCGTCCCGCTGCCCACCAGAGGAGCGTTCGATGTATTTGTTAGATTTTATAAGTAGCACTGTGAATAGGATGGCAGACCGCTGATTTGAAATCCCGCCACGTTTTGCCAACAGTCACGTGGTTTATGTTGGAGCCACACCAGCCCTATAGCTTCTGCACAGCAAGGCCAGTCTACTAGTATCTATGGTCGAAGGTTCCCCCACACATTTGTTGCACTACGTAGTGGCAGCTAAACATTGCGCCAGTCAGAATAAGTCTTCTTACGTCATAGTGCGTTGTCAACACGATGACAGCACCTCTCTCCCTGTGACAGCGTTTCACTCCATTGGCGCTAGACTAAAGTCGTGATTGTTAGTTACCTTTGAGATTGAAGGTGATGAGTTGATGTCAGTCAAGAATGGCTTTAAGGCGAAAAAGACGCCAATATCAACACCTCACTGAATTTAAACGAGATCGCGTAATAGGGCTGCGAGAAGCTGGATGTTTCTTCTGCGATACTGCAGAACGACTTGGCAGGAATGTAGCCATCGTACATGGTTGCTGGCAGCGGTGGTCACCTGAATGTATGTACGCTTGGAAGAAGACTGGGCTTCAGATGGCCACTTGGTACTACCGAGAGGTAGGAGAATGGCCCTGGCGCATCGTACTGCCACAGCAGCAGCAATTGGAGCAGCAGTTGATATCCCAGTGACACAACGAACTGTTAGAAATCGGTTACTTCATGCACAGCTTCAAGCAGGACGTCCTGTAGTGCGTATTCTACTGAAGCCAGACCACCGCCATTTGCGACTCCAGTGTTGAGAAGCGAGAGCTCATTGGAGTGCAGGCTGGAGGTCTGTTGCGTTTTCTGATGAAAGCTGATTCTCACTCGGTGTCAGTGATGGCCGCGTGTTGATTAGAAAGAGACTGTTTGATGACCTGCAGGCAACCTGTCTGCATGCTAGACTCACGTGAACTATATCTGGAGTTATGTCCTGTGATGCAATTTCGTATGAAAGCGGGAGCACTCTCGTGGTTATCTCACGCACCCTGACTACAAATCTGAACGTCAGTCTGGTCATACAGTCTATTGTGTTGCCTTTTATGAACAGCATTCAGTGGGGTGTTTTCCAACAGGATAACGCTCGCCCACATACCGGTGCTGTAACCAGCATGCTGTACAAGGTGTTAACATATAGCCTTGGCCTGCTCGATTGCAAGATTTGTCTGCAATTGAGGACATTTGGGACATCATCGGATGACAACTCCAGCGTCCTCCGCAAACAGTATTAATCGTCCCTGTATCGATCGGCGAAGTGCAGTAGACATGGGACTCAATCGCACACACTGACATTCGGCACCTTTATAGCACAATGCATGTGTATTCAACATTCTGGCAGTTACACTGTTATTAATGTACCGATTTCACATTTGCTGTGGCGTATGTCACACTTACGTTAACCTGTGCTCTTGCAATGTTAATCACTGAAAAATGTTAACTAGACAACTGTATTCTCGATATTTAATCACCCTACATTTTGGTGTTGCGATTTTATTTACCATCAGTGTATAATGGGGAAGTCAAATGGAAAGGTGACAGATGGCAGCAAATATGATTAAAGTGTGTATCATTTCAAAAGTAAACGTCATAATTGTTACTACACTTATCCACCTGTGAGACAAGATGGTCATTGCCTTCACGGGAAAATGTTTGCAATTGCGACAGAAGTATGCTTCTACACAAACGTACTCATTATCACCCGAAGCCAATCGATGTCACGAAAGTTTTTCTGCAGGGCTTCATAAATATGGAAATCTTATGGGAAGAGATCAGGACTGTACTGAGGATGTGTACCAGCTCCCCATCGAAGCTTTTATAACATACCCGAAAGAATCTTAACAACATGTTGTCTAAGTTGTTTTAACTAAGCATCAGGAATTTCTGCAGGATGACTTTACACATCCTCTATGCAGTTCTGATCTTTCCCCATGCGATTTCCGTTTGTTTGGAGTCCTGACTGAAGACGTTTCGTGAATTTCGATTTGCTTTGCACGAAGATAACAAGCCTGGATGCAATCATGATTCTGTAGGCAACCACAAATATTTTTCCATGAAGGCTTTAACCGTCTTGTCTTAAAGTGGATAAATGTATTAACAGTTATGGTGATTACTTTTGAAATAATTAACAGTTTACTTACAGTTTTCCATGTGTCCTGTTTTTATTTGTGTGCTCCTTATAATAACCCGACATCTTACTAGCCATACAATGAGTGCATTCTGTTATTCCATTGGACTGGGAATGTAAAGGGTCCTGAACCTCCCAATATGTAGCAAATGGTATAGCTGATTAATCAGATAAGACATGAATATGTGTCCTTATCTGCAATTACCATGCCAAGAATGCCAAACTTTAGCAAACCGATTTTCACCTTGGCATGGTCAGCATACTTGGTCACTGATCCAGTATTGCGACCACTGTTACATAATACGATATTGCAGTGCATGTGTTTTTCCATATTGTGATGCAAAAATTTCTTCGGGCATGCATGAATGTCCAAAGGAACTTTGTATCGTAATTCAGTATAACACAGGCACTGTAATATATTTATCCGCCAACACCGGGCAAGCGACTTTCAAGTAAAATGTCTTCCATTTACAGGAATATACATAATGGATATGTGATTGCAGGTTGTAGACAAGTCGTCGACGACATACAGAAGTTTGGGTTCGGCCATAAGTCATGCTCAGAGAGCCTAATGGTAAGTGGACTGCTCACAATAAGCGAGAAATCCGGTTTCGAGTCCCGGTCCAGCGCAATTTTTCACTGGCGTCAGTCCGTTACACATCTGATAGTTGTCCATATTCACAAGTCTGAATACATTTATTGAATTTCGTAACGAATGTAGTCGCCGCGGTGCAGGTTCCTTTGGACACGAATGCTTGTTCGAAGGAACTTTGGATTGTAATTCGCAATAACGCAGGCACAGTAACATCATATTGATCCGCTGCCAGTGGGCAAGCGACTTTCAAGTAAAAGTCTCCCAAGGATGGGAAAATACATAATGGATGCACGAGTACAGATTGCAGACACATGAGTGAAGACATATGGAAGTTTGGGTTTGGCTGTGAGTCGTGCTCGGATATCCGAATCTAAGGCAATCTCTCATGATAAGCACGACACCCAGGTCCAAGTACGAGTCCGTTACAAACTTCCATTTTTGTCAATCCATTATACAGTTGATAGTTGTCCATATTCACAACTGCAAACATATTTGTTGAACTATTACATAAAGTGAAAAATGGTTTATGATGGTTAGCACATGACGGTTACCTGCTGGTGTTCAGTACAATGGCACTAAACTATCGATTCCCACCATTCAAATGGTTTGTAAGCATTCAGCAATACCCACAATAATATTTGTTAGTGACTGATGTTGACACATTGCACAAATGGTATGCTATTGCTGACATGCTGCTCAACGTCCTGTCTCCTTGTCTGCACCCAAAATTTCTTGCCTCCTAGTTGATCAGTCGTTCTCAACCCCCATGAATAACTGGTATATGGTCATGGTTGTTTTTAACACTTCATCATTTAAAGCAGCAGGTACCGTCACATAACGTCTGTAATCTGTCTTGCTACACAACAGACCAGCATACATTGTAAACTGTGGCTTTATGTCATGTATTTGGCAGTGAGCATCAGATGCCTGTGTTTTTTGCCACTTAGTAAGGTTCCTTCCCAGTGCTTGCATGTCCCCAATCTTCCTGCTGAAGCAGAGGCATTAATGTGTTTCTTGCTTGGTTAGAATATGATTTCATAGTCAAATTTAGTCAATTTCAGAACATAATGCATTAACCCACTTGAAAGATATTTGAACCCAGTATCCACTTCAATGTAGCGCGGTCTGCCACAGCTTTAAACTATTCCCCACACAAGTAACAATGGAAATAAATAATAACAAAAATGTCAGCCAATATTTTCGTCTATGTGGCTCAGTAATTCTGTTCTGCTTTATTCAACTGTCTTTATACATATCCCTCTTGGGTGTCCCTTGTCATCTACATCCTGATGAATACATTCAGTCGTCAGATATGTCATGTCACACAACAGAATAAATTTCCTGTCATAGTTATGAAATATCAGTACCAGACTTGTTGTCAATGCTTGCCTTAAACTTTTCAATGCTGTCTGGCAATCAGTCGGCTACTATAAGGCTGCATCTTCTTTCAACAAATGGTTCAACAGCTTAGCAGTTTCGGCAAACCCCTCAACAAATTTCCTATAATAGTTACAGAGCCCTGAAATGATTGGAGCTACTTTGTTGTTTGTGATGATTGTAAAGCAGATACTGCAGAAATCAAATGTGGATCAGCATTCACACCTTCATGACTAATTTCATGATATAAGTATTGACCGTTAACTGTACTGAACTCTACCTCTCAAAAACTTTGTCCAATCATGCATGTTCTCTTCCAGGTCTTTGAGATAACTAATTTTTTCGTCGAGATAAACTATACCCAGTCTCGATTTTAGTCCTCTGAGTACCCCATCCAGTAGCCTCCAAAAGATAGCTCGCACATTCTTAAGTCCATATGGTGTCCAACAATACTGATGGTGATCCCAAATGACAGTACATGCGGTTTTTATCAGGGCTTCCAGAAGAACTCTTGTCTTTTTTCTGAAGTCGCGGTTTTATTCGACACGGCGTAGACATCCATAGTAGTTCTTGTAGAAACGTCCTCTTAGGAACAATTATACACGACTGTGCTGATAAACCTCTTACACTATTTGCTTTTCAAACAGCTGAGCAAAACTGAACGTACTCAAACATTCGCTAAAGTGACACACAATATTTTTAGCGCAACGCAATCTGACTATCAAAGATCCCTGCAAAAGAATGGCCCTGAGTAACATTAAACTACACCTTTCAGAAATCACTTACCTCACAAAAATCTTCATTACTCGAACTACTGCAATACAGCGAGCACCACTACTGCCAGCTAAATAAAAGATTCAAACTACGAAAGGCACTAACTACTGACAGGGATAGTTAGCAAATGAAAGATATTAATAGAGAACAAACAATGTATCTACCTTAATATCATCACAAGTCATAATATATGTAATTTCAAAACTCCGCCATCTCTCTCCCCACATCCACCACTGCTGGCGGCTCACCTCCAACTGCTTAACGCTACGCGCTGTTCACATCCAGCTGCCGCTGCCCAACACTACAATGGCAGACAACAAGACTTTTTGGGAATAAAGATGAATGAAGGGAGATCTCCAAGAAGCAAAGAAAGTTTTGTTTGCAAAATACTGCAATGAAACAAACCCTGTCCTTTCCTTTTGTGTTATCCCAATATGTGTTTGTGTACCCTTGTGTATTTGTTTTCTTCCTGTCTCTGTGTAGTTTCATAGAATTTTTTCTTCTTTTAATATTAAGCTACATTCACTATGATGAGGAATACTGTTATCCTCAAATATAATTGGCATTAATAATATGTTATTTACCTTGTAAATATGCTTAGACATTATTTATTCTGTTTTGTTTTAATGCTCATGTGTGAAGTTGATGTTTCAATAATTATTCTGATCTTTTATGTATGTACTCATGTCATAATTCCTGTAACACTGATGTATATGTCTATTTCTATTCTTTTGTAAAGCCTGTATTACTACAAATGTTATCTGTATTGTTATGTTCTTTAATGATGTATTTTGTACCTTTGTTATTGTATTTGTATGTTATAAAATTGTAATTGATACCAGTTCATCAAATTAAGTAACTTGTAAGTTACATTTCACTGCACACGTTTCTGTTGGTCATAGTATATGGACAATATGTGAGAAGTTGGGGCTCTTAGTGTTTGCACGTGTGTTAATAATTCAGCAAGGGACTGGATAACAGCATTGCTGGTTCTAAGGACAATTCCAAAAACTTTGTGAGTGCACAAGTGGTGGTTATGGACTTGCAATATTAACATGGTGATTGTGCACCCGCACAATCACAACAGATGGCTGCTGGCCATCTCTACAATGACTACAGTGGGTCTGCATCTCTGATGACCCACCAATACCATTATTTCTACAAGGACTGCAGTGGGTCTGCACCTCTGGTGGCCCACCAATACCACAATCTCTACCAGGACTACAGTGGGTTTACTCTGTGATGACGTACCTACCAATATTCTTCATGACTTCGACTGTCTCTGCTGTGGGTTTGCTCTGTTGTGGCCCATTACCTGTCAGCATGTCAAGAGTCAGCACTGTCTTTCAGTTGGAAGGACAACACTACTTCTTCAAGACTGCATGGAAATCCACTACTTCCGTGTGCATTGTCTTTTACTGCTCAGACTTTGAAAAAAAACACTGAAATTTTACTGTGATGAACAATCTGGACTGTCTTTATGGGCTGTGAGAAAATTTTAGCTTTTAACCAACATTGTATCATTAAGTGTGTGCATTTGATTTCTTGGTTATTGTAATTATGAAAATATTTTTCAAATCTGTATTGGCCACTGCCCAAAAAAATTTTGTAACATTTTTTGTGGTGAGCATGGGGGCTATGTAAGTAGGCTGTTTATGTTTTCTTATTGGCAACGTTACGTAGCGCTCTATATGAAAATCTCTGGCTGTGATGTGTGCAGTCTGTGGCTAGTTTGCATTGTTGTCTGCCATTGTAGTGTTGGGCAGCGGCAGCTGGATGTGAACAGCGCGTAGCGTTGCGCAGTTGGAGGTGAGCCGCCAGCAGTGGTGGATGTGGGGAGAGAGATGGCGGAGTTTTGAAATTTGTCATGAACTGCTATATATATTATGACTATTAAGGTAAATACATTGTTTGTTCCCTATTAATATCTTTCATTTGCTAACTATCCCTATCAGTAGTTAGTGGCTTCCGTAGTTTGAATCTTTTACACTCCTGGAAATGGAAAAAAGAACACATTGACACCGGTGTGTCAGACCCACCATACTTGCTCCGGACACTGCGAGAGGGCTGTACAAGCAATGATCACACGCACGGCACAGCGGACACACCGGGAACCGCGGTGTTGGCCGTCGAATGGCGCTAGCTGCGCAGCATTTGTGCACCGCCGCCGTCAGTGTCAGCCAGTTTGCCGTGGCATACGGAGCTCCATCGCAGTCTTTAACACTGCTAGCATGCCGCGACAGCGTGCACGTGAACCGTATGTGCAGTTGACGGACTTTGAGCGAGGGCGTATAGTGGGCATGCGGGAGGCCGGGTGGACGTACCGCCGAATTGCTCAACACGTGGGGCGTGAGGTCACCACAGTACATCGATGTTGTCGCCAGTGGTCGGCGGAAGGTGCACGTGCCCGTCTACCTGGGACCGGACCGCAGCGACGCACGGATGCACGCCAAGACCGTAGGATCCTATGCAGTGCCGTAGGGGACCGCACCGCCACTTCCCAGCAAATTAGGGACACTGTTGCTCCTGGGGTATCGGCGAGGACCATTCGCAACCGTCTCCACGAAGCTGGGCTACGGTCCCGCACACCGTTAGGCCGTCTTCCGCTCACGCCCCAACATCGTGCAGCCCGCCTCCAGTGGTGTCGCGACAGGCGTGAATGGAGGGACGAATGGAGACGTGTCGTCTTCAGCGATGAGAGTCGCTTCTGCCTTGGTGCCAATGATGGTCGTATGCGTGTTTGGCGCCGTGCAGGTGAGCGCCACAATCAGGACTGCATACGACCGAGGCACACAGGGCCAACACCCGGCATCATGGTGTGGGGAGCGATCTCCTACACTGGCCGTACACCACTGGTGATCGTCGAGGGGACACTGAATAGTGCACGGTACATCCAAACCGTCATCGAACCCATCGTTCTACCATTCCTAGACCGGCAAGGGAACTTGCTGTTCCAACAGGACAATGCACGTCCGCATGTATCCCGTGCCACCCAACGTGCTCTAGAAGGTGTAAGTCAACTACCCTGGCCAGCAAGATCTCCGGATCTGTCCCCAATTGAGCATGTTTGGGACTGGATGAAGCGTCGTCTCACGCGGTCTGCACGTCCAGCACGAACGCTGGTCCAACTGAGGCGCCAGGTGGAAATGGCATGGCAAGCCGTTCCACAGGACTACATCCAGCATCTCTACGATCGTCTCCATGGGAGAATAGCAGCCTGCATTGCTGCGAAAGGTGGATATACACTGTACTAGTGCCGACATTGTGCATGCTCTGTTGCCTGTGTCTATGTGCCTGTGGTTCTGTCAGTGTGATCATGTGATGTATCTGACCCCAGGAATAAGTCAATAAAGTTTCCCCTTCCTGGGACTATGAATTCACGGTGTTCTTATTTCAATTTCCAGGAGTGTATTTAGCTGGCAGTAGTGGTGCTCGCTGTACTGCAGTAGTTCGAGTAATGAAGATTTTTGTGAGGTAAGTGATCTCTGAAAGGTGTAGTTTAATGTTACTCAGAGCCATTCTTTTGCAGGGATCTTTGATAGTCAGATTGCGTTGCGCTAAAAATATTGTGTGTCACTTTAGTGAATGTTTGAGTACGTTCAGTTTTGCTCAGCTGTTTGAAAAGCAAATAGTGTAAGAGGTTTATCAGCACAGTCGTGTATAATTGTTCCTAAGGGGACGTTTCATTGTGTTTAGGTACCTGTAGTCAGCCGGCCGTTGTGGCCTTGCGGTTCTGGCGCTGCAGTCCGGAACCGCGAGGCTGCTACGGTCGCAGGTTCGAATCCTGCCTCGGGCATGTGTGTGTGTGCTGTCCTTAGGTTAGTTAGGTTTAAGTAGTTCTAAGTTCTAGGGGACTTATGACCTAAGATGTTGAGTCCCATAGTGCTCAGAGCCATTTGAACCATTTGTACCTGTAGTCACAGTAAGATCTATGCTCCTTTTTGCCATCCGGTGATTTTTTCAGGACAGTTACAATGGCTGCACCCCATGGACTACGGCTGTCTTCTCCAATGACTCAGCCATCTGCTGCTGAACAAACGTTTCCGCTATAGTTGTATGTGACCTGGGATCCTGTGTGGCCTCTTGTTACTGGGGCATTATTACCTGTTGGCTTTCTGTGCAGAGTTACCTGTGTTGCAGGTAACAATCCACAATGATTGTATTGATAGATTCACTGTATTAACAAAGCTTCCTTAGCTGACTTGTCTCACAGAAAGTCTGCTTGTAGAAAAGGTCCTTACTCATCCTATCCAGACCATCCTTACCTCGGATGCCCCAGTTTGCAATCAGTTAATCTCTTGGTAAACTCACTTTATGAGTGCTGAAATTATCCAAACTTACTGGAACCATACAATCTCCTTCTGTTTCCTCTAATGGGAATGCCGTCTGGCGGTTGAGGAATTCCTGCTGGCCGTCAACGAATACTTATGGCGATGCTGCCTGCATTGCATCGTATTTTGGCAGTCTTGCGCATGATGCTCCAACTTAGTTTCTTGGCATTGCTTTGTAACGTCGTCCGTAAGTCCACATCTGTAGCATTTCACCTCTGACGAGAAAACACTAATCTTGTCATCAGGTCGCAATGTAGACTTCTTCCAGTTGCGTAGAAACGATATTAGTGGCGGCTAAATATTTTGGGTTTTCCGTTCTTACTGTCTACGACAAGTCTGCTGGTAGTCCCGTTGAAAATACATCCTGAACCTGTTATCTGCTTCTTTGAGAATAAGTGTATCTGGTTCTACCGTAAGTGTAAGCTCGTGGGTGTGAGCACTGATTTTCCTAATTTTAGGGTGTATAATGAGATCCGTTAACATTCACTACTGAGGGTGATGTATTTAAGATAGGACCAATTTCGTGCTTGTGCCCATCACTTAAATGTTTCCTCACTCAATGGTGGAGTTGAGTAAACCTGGAATATTCAAATCACATTGCACACTCGTCACACTTTTTACAGTTTCATTGCCGATTCTCACACATTAACTGCGCAGTTGTCACAACTGTAATTATTAGAATTGATATATTATGCCTGTAATACAGCAGTGGCACTTTGGATGATGGTAACTGTAGTTGAGGTAAGAACTGCAACATCCAAGGTGTTTACATTGTTTACAAAGTAAGCATATGATGTCTCATCTCACCAATTACCTAACTCAGTGGCGACTTCCATATCACCGATAAAAACTGATACATCCTCAGCTGAACTACTCGGAAAAGGAGTTGCTAGATTAGCTGCAACAGGGTTTACAGAAAGGGGGATGTGCAGTAGTGAAAGCTTTTGCTTTCACTAACTCTGCTTGATTATGATCACACACGACATTTAAAACGTTTACGTCTCTTTGAAATGCTTCATTAACTTCCTTAAGCTCATCAATCTGCCCCGCCGAGATGTCAACAGCTTTCTGCGTTGTCAACGCTTGTGTTTCCAGTATTTGTGCAGCCTGTACCTGACACGCCAGATGGATGGAGGCACCAACCATGATAGATAGACATGGGTACAAGAACAAACTGCGCAAGCCCTTAAGATGAATGATGATGATGATGATGAGCGTTTGGCGTCATTGGCCGGGAGGCCCCTCGCGGGGCAGGTCCGGCCGCCTTGGCGCAGGTCTTATTACATTCGGCGCCACATTGGGCGACCTGCACGCCGGATGGGGATGAAATGATGATGAACACAACACAACACCCAGTCCCTGAGCGGAGAAAATCTCCGACCCAGCCGGGAATCGAACCCGGGCCCGGAGGACGGCAATCCGTCACGCTGACCACTCAGCTACTGGGGCGGACCCTTAAGATGGATGAATCATACCCCGCCGTGATTCAGAGTACTGATGCGCTTTAAGGCCATTCTTTCGGCAGACCCAGCAGCAGACGTCAGTGGTGAATTCAGGCATCAGAAGCAACGACCAGGTTGATCGGCCCTTGTACTGGGTAGTAGATATTTGCAGATCGGGATCAGAATGTCGATGTACAACCACCGAGGGCGAAGATAACCATTTATAAGGTGAGATCTGCCTGCCTCAGAGAAGCAGTATTGACAATGCAAACATTTATTATTCAGAGTATGACAGTAGTACAGTAGTCAGTGGGTCGCGGCAGGTAGCCAGCGCTCTTAGGAAGCATCGTGCAAGTAGTCAAGGGATATTGGCGTCAGTACGTTGTCAATATTGTTGTGACAGTAGATGTCAGAGGCTGCAGGTCGTTATCCCGCATGTCTGGTACACTGTCTAGCGCAGGGCTTAACAACTCTCAGATTTTGAGCGTGAGCGGTATCGCCTGCATTCGCTGTTACTCGCGAACTGAGCAACTGAGGCATGATGGGGAGTGAGGGAAATGAGTGCGCACCGTTCAGTTTCGACAACACGGGAGAAGCGCCAACTATGAAGTATGGAAGAGTCAGATTTGACAGCGATGTCATCTAATAGTAGCAGCGGCTAGTCAGTCGTGTGTAACACCTCAATCCACTGTGCGAGAAATATTACTTTTTTTACACAAAACGATAGTTATCGAAAATGGCGGCTGGGAAAAAATCAAGCTCATTTTCCTAAATCATCCTTAGCGCAAGATGCTGTTGTTAACAAAGATTTAAACTGGTTTTCACATATTTTAGTATCCCTTGTAAGTAGGGTGTTTAGGTTTTTATGTTGGTAACGCCACGTAGCGCTCCCTATTAAAATCGCTGACTGCGCTACGTGCAGCCTGGGGCTGGTTGGACTCGTTGTTGGCAGTTATTCGCTAGTGTTGTGTTGGGCAGTTGGATGTGAACAGCCTGTAGCGTTGGGCAGTTGGAGGTGAGCGGCCAGCAGTGCTGGATGTTGCGAGAGAGATTTCTGA
Source organism: Schistocerca cancellata (assembly GCF_023864275.1). Taxonomy (NCBI): domain Eukaryota; kingdom Metazoa; phylum Arthropoda; class Insecta; order Orthoptera; family Acrididae; genus Schistocerca; species Schistocerca cancellata. The sequence continues at coordinate 388,096,759 of NC_064629.1, read as the reverse complement.
GATGTCAATATGAGCGGACGATCAGGACGTGTGTCCGTCAGAAAAATAAATTTGTTAAACAGGATGTCACGAATATATATTATAGCTTTTGAACACTATTAAGGTAAATACATTGTTTGTTCTCTATATTCGTTTGCTAATTATATGCCTATCAGTAGTTAGTGCTTTCAGTAGTTAGAATCTTTTATTTAGCTGGCAGTATTGGCGCTCGCTGTATTGCAGTAGTTCGAGTAAGGAAGATTATTGTGAGGCAAGTGATTCATGAAGGGTATAGGTTATTGTTAGTCAGGACTATTCTTGTGTATGGATTATTAATAGTCAGATTGCATTGCCTTAAAATATTGTGTGTCAGTTTAGAAATGATCAGAATAAGTAAAGAGGAAACAGTCTCACTACGTTCAGTTTCACTCTGGAGTTTGAAAATCAAGTAACGTAGAAGTTTTACCAGCACAATCATTCTTTACATCAGAGGGGAAGTTTCACACTTAATGAAGAATCTGAACATCGTTTTCAAGATATGACTTCTGTAGAAAGTGGTTTTGATGAGTTCCCCTCCCCATATTCAGCGAATAGCGAAGAGATTTGCTCTGAACTTCAACTAAAAATTACTGGCCTGCAGTCTGATAGAGAATGCAAAGACAAATGCCAGTGGAAGCAAAACATCTTGAGGTTCAATAGGCACTTTCTTCAGGATAAATTTCCTCGTTTTCACAAACAGGTGGCTATAAAAATATCAGTGCCCGGTTCCAAGTATGTTTGTGAACAATTTTTCTCTGCAATGGAATATACGAGCCTGAGTAACTCACAGTCTGATCGTTATCCAGACTGAACGCAGCGTCGATAACGCACAAGAACAATTACTCCGAACGTAAAAGCAATTGTTAGTGGGAAAAATGTAAGAGAACGTGGAATCCCACAGTCGAATAACTTCATTTTTGTGTATCAGCACACACAGTAAGTTAAGAAAAATATAGAATTATTCGTTAATAAAATTATGTGGCATGTGATCAATTTTATTTGTTTCATTTGCAGCAGTAGTATTTAGTATAGTGATTTCCACGCAGGTGACGGCTGATTTAAATCGAGTAACGAACACGCTGCAGTAGCTGTTCTGTCCTTCACTCCATCTCCGCCCTGTCCCGGTTAGAGGGGCGGGGGGTACCGTGCTCGCCATGCTCCATGTTCGCGCCCTGCTGCTCACAGCATGCTCCGCGAACATGTTTGTTATGACGCCCTGGTCTAGTGGCAGCCAAGCAGCCAAGCATATAGGCGCGGGCGCACTGACGTGCACCAGATCACACCGTTGCTCCTACAACAGGAGACGTAAGGCGCAGCAGCGGATTCTGTCCACAGAAGCCGAATCATACAGCAGGGAGTCCCCTTCCCTTATGATTGCTGAAGAGTAGATGCACGTCTCCCGGCTCATACCGTAGACGACCAGGAGGTCCTCTGGACAAAAGTCAGTAAGTTCTCGATACTGGACTCGGCAACAACAGTGGCACTGCGGCTAACAGCTCTCAAACCAGCAGGTTGGGTCTTGCAGTTCCATAGAAGTCTGCAGACTCCTAGATTAATTGACAGCCGGCCGTGAAAGGCTGCTCCTCATGGGTGGACACCAGCAGACTGAGCACATATGAATAAATATGAGACCACCTGAGGATATCTGAGACTGAGGATCTGGTTGGGGGACATTTATGAGAGTCTTCTGGCCAGACCTACTCCAACAACGGAACCGTCACCCAGAAAGGCTAAAGGTTATAGAAGTCGGGCATCGCCATTGGCTGGCGATGACTTCATCCGTTCTGCTCTTCCAGTTTAGTCATCTACTGAAGGAAACTGTAACGTTGCCCAGCTTCACTCGTCAGAGGCGTCCCCTTATCAGATTCATGAATGAGCGATCTTGCACTCCAATTATTCACAGGGCGCATAATATATTTAAAAAAACTTAAATCACTTAAACAATGGTACTTTTTAACTACTTAACTCGGATAATAGAGGAATGCAGTTACCAACTTATAGAATAATATCTTAAAAAGTCCGTCTGCTTAGCTGTGTGGTAACGTGCTTACCTCCATTGCAGCAGGCCCAGGCTCGATTTCCGGCCATGTTGGAGATTTTACCCGCTCGTGGACTGGTGTTGTCCTCATCATCATTCCATCCTCATCACCAGCACGCAAGTCGCTCAGTGTGGCGTCGACTGAATTAACAGTTGCATTCGGCGGCCGAACTTCCCCGGGTGGGGCCACCCGGCCAACAAAGCTATACGCCCATTTCATTTTTAATCTTAACAAAATATAATTAAATAAATAAGTCATACAACATTTAAAAGAAAATAAATGCAAATAAGTAATGAAACGAAGAACTATAATGCATGAACTAATTTTCCTTCCCTGTGACTTTCTTTTGGTGCCCTAAAGGGCATGCTGCTTGGATATGTTTTTGAGTTATACCTGCACCACATAAGAAGACGTCTTACACTCTCAGCCACCTGTATATTTTCTGGAAATGTCATCTCTATTTACCTATTACTATTCTGTATAACGAATTCCCTATGATTAGACGCGCGGGGTAGCCGCGCTGTCTGAAGCGGCTTGTCACTGTCCAAGCGGCTCCCCCCTTCGGACGTTCGCGTCCTCCCACAGGTATGGGTGTGTGTGTTGTCTTTAGCGTAAGTTAGTTTGAGTTAGGTTAGGTAGTGTGTAGCGTTAGGGACCGATGACCTCAGCAGTTTGGTCCCATAGGATCTTACCACAAATTTCCAAATTTTTTGGTTCAAATGGCTCTGAGCACTATGCGACTTAACTTCTAAGGTCATCAGTCGCCTAGAACTTAGAACTAATTAAACATAACTAGCCTAAGGACATCACACACATCCATGCCCGAGGCAGGATTCGAACCTGCGACAGTAGCGGTCACTCGGTTCCAGACTGTAGCGCCTAGAACCGCACGGCCACTCCGGCCGGCCCAAATTTTTTCCCTATGGTTAAGATATGGTCAGTTAAGTACCGAGCTAGCACAATACCATTCAGGTTTCACATGAAATGTATTAGGTACTACTTATTTAACATTAAACATTTAATAATTTAATTATAATTGCATCTAAATCTACGTGATTACTCTGCAGTTGACACCTAAGTGCCTGGCAGATAGTTAATCGAACGACCTCCAGACTATTTCTCAACTATTCCATTCTCGAAATGTGCCAAAGGAAAACGAACACTCAAACATTTTCGTGCAATCTCCAATTTCTCTTATTTTACTACTATGATTATTTTTCCCTATGTAGGTGGTAACGAACAAAATACACTGGGCAACAATATTAAATGATCACTTTTTCGAAAGACCGTAACCGCTGACACCCTGGGACGCTTCAAAACATCTCTAAGAACATTCTGGGGTTGGATTCCCGAAAAACGTCATCGCACCCCTTTGGAGTACAGCACGACCATAATGTTTGCTCGCGTTTACTGGGTGGAACCGCTAGAGACCGTTCAAAACTATTCGACGAAATTTGAACGTGTTCCGAAACAGCACAGGGTGCTTATAGTTTTTCAGCTCCTCTATTTTCTGCCCTCCTGTTGCTTTATCACGGGAGAGTGCAACGTAAACACGGGCGTGAATAAAACGGCAAAGAGTGTCTCTATGACCACCCGCGTTTGGCATCAAACTCGCTGCAACCGTCGCACCTGATCATATCAAAGGAGGGTGGAGCCCGCCCGGCTAGCCGCGCGTTCTAACGCCCTGCTTCCCCAGCGGGCTTCCCCAGCACGAATCCGCCCGGCGGATTAGTGTCGAGGTCCGGTGTGCCGGCCAGCCTGCGGATGGTTTGAAAAGAGGTTTTCCGTCTACCTCGGCGAATGCGGGCTAGTTCCCCTTATTCCGCCTCAGTTACACTGCGTCGGCGATTGCTGCGCAAACACCATTTTCACAAACGCGATCACAATAATTATTCTACCACGCAAACATTTGGGGTTACACTCGTCTGGTATGAGACGTTCCCGGGGAGGGGTGGGGGGGGGGGCGGGCGTGGAGGGTTCGGTGTGGGGCGGTCGTGGGGTGGATGGAGTGCTGTGGCCTGTTGTGGGGTTGTGAACTACTGTGGGCTACGGCGGGACGAAGCCTCTCTGCCGTTTCTAAGTCCCCAGTTCAACACATACATACATACACACACACAAGGAGGGTAGAAAACAGGAGGGCTGAAAAAGCAAGAGTACCCTTTGCTGCTTCAGGTCACATTTAAATTTCGTCTAATGGATATGAGCGATCCCTAGTGGTTCCATCCTTTACACGAGAGCAAAAATTGCGGTCGCCTGGCATTGCAAAGCGTTGCGATCCCTTTCAATGGGGTTGCAGACGCACACTGTCTTTATACAAGGGTTGAAACATCCGAGGGTGTCAGCATTACCGAAGGTTATTAAGAACTTCTGCCTGTTGCTCATCGCGGTTTGAACTGTCGTTATCGACTGCGAAATGTATGGGAATCAACGTCCAAGGGAAAGAGATAGTTCCATTGAGGCTCTTCATGCCACCACCAGAGGCACTATCGTAACGATTCTGGGCGGTGGTGTGTCAGAAATGTTTTCAACGGTCCCCTATTAGAAGACAGAGTGATTTCAATGCTGGGTGTCGGAGTTCTGACCTCCATTACAGAGACATCAAAAGAAGGTGGGAAATGAGGATAAGAGGGGCTTTGACGACATTTTCATCGAGTGACACGTGCGCTGTGGTTTTCGGCAGAATTTTAATTAAATTCCGTTGAATGTGACATCGGTAACTCACAGTAGAGTTCACATGAAGTTCTGAGCTATGTCCCCTTTCTTCGCATGTGGCGACACCTTGGAGTTGCTAGCGTTTCTGAGCACGAGATTGACGTCGCAGGACGCCACGCCTTTGCACCGTTACAGAGGAAGGTTGTAGGCACCCTTCAGGCAAATTACAGACTTTTGCGTCGCAGTAGGAGACAATTAAGCCGTTTTCTAAAAATTGGTCTTTTTATTTAGTTTCTCAGTGTATTTTTGTATTCGGAGGCGAAAGCAGGTGATCTTAATTTCGTGAAATGATTTCGTCGTAACAGGAAACGTTTTAGTAGACCTATCGGATATTCTAAGTGTCCTAGGAATAAGTCACAGTCTTTTGTTAGGTTTCGCCTCAACATTATCTACAGGGTGTTACAAAAAGGTACGGCCAGACTTTCAGGAAACATTCCTCACACACAAATAAAGGAAAGATGTTATGTGGACATGTGTCCGGAAATGCTTAATTTCCATGTTAGAGCTTATTTTAGTTTCGTCCACCTACGCTCAATGGAGCACGTTATCACGATTTCATACGGGATACTCTACCTGTGCTGCTAGAACATGTGCCTTTACAAGTACGACACAACATGTGGTTCATGCGCGATGGAGCTCCTGAACATTTCAGTCGAAGTGTTCGTACGCTTCTGAACAACAGATTCGGTGACCGATGGATTGGTAGAGGCGGACCAATTCCATGGCCTCCACGCTCTCCTGACCTTAACCCTCTTGACTTTCATTTATGGGGGCATTTGAAAGCTCTTGTCTATGCAACCCCGGTACCAAATGTATGGACTCTTCGTGCTCGTATTGTGGACGGCTGTGATACACTACGCCATTCTCCAGGGCTGCATCAGCGCATCAGGGATTCCATGCGACGGAGGGTGGATGCATGTATCCTCGCTAACGGAGGACATTTTGAACATTTCCTGTAACAAAGTGTTTGAGGTCACGCTGGTACGTTCTCTTGCTGTGTGTTTCCATTCCATGATTAATGTGATTTGAAGAGAAGTAATAAAATGAGCTGTAACATGGAAAGTAAGCGTTTCCGGACACATGTCCACAAAACATATTTTCTTTCTCTGTGTGTGAGGAATGTTTCCTGACAGTTTGGCCGTACCTTTTTGTAACACCCTGCATATGAGAGTTACAGTTTAGTTTGTTCGTAAAAACAAACCCTCGGTATTTAGTTGAGTTGACAAGCTTTATGTTTGGTCGATTTATCGTGTACCAGAAACATAATGGTTTGCTTTCAGTACTCGCGTTATATGACCTCACACTTTTCATTATTTAGGGTCAATTTCCTCTATCCGCTCCACACCTACGGTTTGTCTCAACAATTCTTCATTTAGTTTTTGATATCTGATGACGGTAAATGACAGCATCACTAACAAAAAAACCGAAGATGTCTGTTAAGGTTGCCACCCTAATCGCTTATAGCCGAGACTCTGTAACATTTGCTTGGGGAATGAACGTTTTACTCGAGGACGTTCCGTTAGTTACTACGAACTGTGACGTATTTGATAGGAAATCACAAATCCAGTCGCACAACTGAGACATTACTCCATAGGTACGCACTTTGATTAGTATTCACCTGTGAGTAACATTATTAAAAGTATTCTGCAAATCTACACAATGTGAGAGCGCCTGTAAAACAGCACTCATTACTTCATGAGAACAAAGAGCTATTTCTGTTGTACATGAGCGATATTTCAAGAATCCGGGGTGACTACGTGTTAACACATCGTTTTCTTGGATGTAATTCCTAACATTCGAATACGGTAAATGTCCCAAAATCCTACTGCACATCGACGTTAGTGATATGGGTCTGTAATTCAACGGATTGCTCGTAATTCCGTTGTTGTGTGCTGGTTTGCATTGCGTAACTTTCCAGTCTTTAGTTACGGATCATTCGTCGAGCGAGCGGTTGTATTGTATATATTGCTAAGTATGGAGCTACTAAATCGATAGACCCGATTTTCACCATCGACAAGGCTTATCGCTCTGTCTATAGCTGGCCACTCTCTCGCCTGCATCCCCATGCATTGCGGTCTGGTGTGTTCATGATTTGTTATTTTGAAACAAATTTCCTCGTCGTTTAACGTCTTCATACCTCACTGGTATACTTTCGGGAACAGAGTACATGCCTTTTTCAAGTTATTTGAATTGTTTCACTACAATGAGGATATCTGCCTGTAAGTTACTCATATTGACAGCTGCTCTTGATTCGAACTCTTGATCATTTAGTTCATCCGCTTTGGTGAAGGACTATCAGATAACCGTACCTAGTAACTCCGCTTTTGTGGCACTATCACATTGTCATCGCTGTCGCGCAGCGAAGGTACTGATTGCATCTTACAATTGGTGTACTTTACTTACGACGATAATCTCTTTGAATTTTATGCCAGATTTCGAGACATAGTTTCGTTGTGGAGATTCAGAGCAAAATAATAATTTATACTTTTTTATTTTGAGTATAATTTCTGCCAGTATTACTCTCGGTAGGTACTTAATTGTCATATGACAAACGGTGTTATTTCCCGCTCATGGTTCTTTGTCACTTGTAACTGTTCTGTTACGTTATTCGAGATGCCGGCAGGGTAACTCAGCGTGTTCGGTCAGAGGGTTAGCTACCCTCTGTAATTAAAAAAAACTGAGTTAATGGATCAACGACGAACTGAAACGGGTGTCTTGCGACGTCCGCCCCGAGCACATACAAAAGAGACGGACCCCTAACATTTTTTTGTCTGCAAATGTGACCGTGCTACGCGAATTTCTGCAGGTTGTAGCGTCCCACTGAGTATGAGTAGACCCCATTTCCAACACCGAAACATTTTTTCCCACCTGCATCTCCATGCATTGCGGACTGCTTTATTTATGGGATGTAATTGTCACAGAAATTTAGCTATTTGTTATTGTCTGTACACTGTTTTTGTTACTGTATGATATCTTATCGATACTCCCCACATTTTCATTAATTTTAGGTACTCTGGATGGATTGTGGTACTATTTCTAACGGTTAACCGTCTATGTTCAGTCTGCTGTAGAGCTTTCCGTATTCGTGGCAGGTGTTTTTCATTTTTAATTTCTGGCTGAGTGTTCTGGCCGCTTATTGATGTCTTATCTCATTAGATTGGGAGGATATTTTTTTAATGTTTGTATAGTTTTTTTTAATTATGCAAGCTTGAGGAACCGCGGACCCATACTTTCCTCTTACCTGACGATGCGCTAATTGTGTCACTTATTCATGGGCAATTAATGTTCGGTCCCGTCCATGTTGCAACTTTAATGCCATGATTCATTATGTAAGTAATTTACTGTATTTCTCACTACTGACTGTAACTATAATTCAACCATAATTGTAGCGAACGCTTTTTCTGATTTAATAGATCTAACCTGATGACGTGGCTTCTAGGCTACGAAATCGATCGTTAAATAAATTATTTACAAGAACAGCCAAGTGGTTATTGTTCAAGATATTCTCTGTATTGTGGATATTCGCCGTGTCAAGACATAAACTGAACCAAAAAGCCACTGGTTGATAATGTAATTCATTTGTAGTTGGTTGGTTGGTTTGGGGAAGGAGACCAGACAGCGTGGTCATCGGTCTCACCGGATTAGGGAAGGAAGTCGGCCGTGCCCTTTCAGAGGAACCATCCCGGCATTTGCCTGGAGTGATTTAGGGAATTCACGGAAAACCTAAATCAGGATGGCCGGACGCGGGATTGAACCGTCGTCCTCCCGAATGCGAGTCCAGTGTCTAACCACTGCGCCACCTCGCTCGGTTCATTTGTAGTCTCTGTCTGATATTTTAAAGGATACTGGCACACGCATTCTGTATTTCCAGTGTCCCAGGAACCATGCCACTTGTCAAATGTCCAGCTTCGGAAATTTGTTGTGGAACCTGTAAATTCTTGTAACATCTGTGTTACCTCAACGTAACCAATTTTCTGCAGCATGCTATCGGACTTCGATATCAGCAGACATATTCCCAGGATGACGAGGTGAATTTCAGAGTTCTGGTACTTGAGGCTCCCCATCACCTAAGTCTTAGAGTGCACTGTGTCGTACTAGGCGTAACCGGTGAGTCCTAGCTGTCCCTGGGGAGCCCTCAGTGGCCCTCAGTATTCCTCGGGTAAGTTTTTGTTAGAAGTGCCGATGCCGGCAGTTACGTGTATGATTTCAGTTGCCATTTGACAGACCATATCTGCATGTTATGAAAAGTTTTTTCTGACGTTGAAGATACCTCCTGAATACCAATACACAGTGCTACACGAAACTGAATTGTTATACAGCTTAAGGGATGGATTCCGTTTTAAGAACAGACAATGCAGCTTTGTCTGCAGCTATTGTTAATGTGTTGCTCCTTCATCACTGCTGTAGCTTTGAATCTGTTTTTTGAATTTTCTTCAAACTTCAGTCAGACCTCCCCAGAGATCACCAACAAGATATCATTTTTTTCCATCCTGATACGAAAGCGTCATCTGCAAACAGATCAAGAGTCGTCGTTGCCTGTGCCCTGAATTAAACTGATACCGGAAACCAGATATTCAGAAACAAAGCAGTTTATCTTATGCAGTAAGATGACAGACTAAAATTTTTGTACAGCAGAGAACAAGTGGCTGATGACACCCCTGGGATGGCGTACATCCACATTAGCGGTGCCGCCCATGTGACAATCTGGTCTCGCCTCTTGAGACCAAAAGCGGCGACTTCTTGCTGACAACTTGCACCATCTCTCCCTCACTGCTGTTGTCTTATCTGCTGTGTACGGGGCACTAAAATTAGCATAAGCTCCACTCTCTTCAGTTCGTCACTCCCATTGAACAATTCCAGCACTGTCTAAATTCTCTGTTTCCACAAATTTGGTCCACATATTGAGCCCTGTGGGCAGTCGTTCCTAATCGTCCTTATTACTGTGTGCCACCGAGAAAACCATTCGACTGTGTGTCATTAAAGTAATCCATGAAACTTAGATAAATAAACTCACCAGAAATTGTCGAAGACGTTTGCGTGGTCGATCATAATTGCCGCACACTATTTCTTGTTTGTTAAGCGTACTATCTGAAAGCCTGATTGATGGTGTCATCGAGCGACTTATCTCTACGCAAGCCAAACTGACATGGGCTAAGCCCCAGGATCTCACTGTGGTTATGAAGGAGCTTTCATAGTTGTCCTTCCTGAAATTTTGCGAAGCTGTTTTATTAAACGTATAGGTCTACAGCTCTGCGGCTCTTCGGAGCCTTTATCGACATTTTGAGTCATAATCTACGCAGATATCTTCTTACATATGCTCTGTGATTACTCTAAATGGGTCTGTGAAGTGTCACCCCTCCTGCCCACCGTTTCCACTAACAAATGGAATCCAGTGAAGGTGATGCCACACCGATTAGCTTTTGAATAATTTAACTTGGTCCTAATCGCAGGTATGAATTCAACAGTCATTTTGAACACTGATTAATCGAAGCTAATCATGTAGATGTACTAGAAAACGAGGAGCAGCACAACAACGAAAACAATGGAGAGAGCCCAAATTCGACCTCTTACTTGTAATATATCCTGTACGCAGGATTTGCAAAGACAAAGGAAACATATATTAAGCATTGAAATCGAGGTGCACATGAATCCAGTACTAAGTTCAAGTGTTATGAAGCATCAATTAAAACAACAATTACAAATATCAATGTTGCCCCTGTAAGGCTAAGATCAACGAGGGTCAGAGTTTCTAACAATGAGGAGCAACAATGGGGTATGATGGCGCGTTACTTAGTCTGTAGCTCGTAGTATCTCGCCGTGTTGTGTCGTCGGTGGCTCACGCTTGTCTACGACATCCTAAGTTATGGACAGGACGCTATGCGTTGACTGCTCCAGGACACCACCAAAAGTGATGCTGTGTCACCCTGCTGGGTCCTTCTTGAAAACTTGATCTCAGCAAGAAGACACCAGACTGTCAGGGTAGGAACTATTTCCTATTGTCACTCTAAATGGTCGTTCCTACAAAAGGTTATGACAGTTTATCGGCAAATTCTGAGGGATCTCTCCTGAGTTCCAGCCGTCCTTATTCAAACCAAGGAGCTTCTCTAACGGTCAGTGCCAACTTGATGATCACCAATATTTACAGTTGGAAAAGCGTTGTCTTCAAGTTGAAAACCAAATTAAACTCCGTCCAAACACGCCATTCACGGATTGCGAGGCCCCTCCCGCAGGAGGTTCGAGTCCGCCCTCGGGCATGGAAGTTTGCGTTGATCTTAGTATAAGTTAGTTTAAGTTAGTTTAACTAGTGTGTAAGTCTAGGGACCGATGACCTGAGCAGATTGGTCCCTTAGGAATTCACACACATTTTTTTTTACCTACCGGCCACCGTGTCATCCACAGCCCTCAGGCATCACTGGATGTCAGTTTACGAGACCGGAGTCGCTACTTTTCAATCAAGTAGCTCCTCAATTTGCCTCACAAAGGCTGAGTGCTGCCCGCTTGCCAACAGCGCTCGGCAGGCCGGATGATCACACATCCAAGTGTTAGCCAGCCCGAGAGCGCTTAAGTTCGGTTTTCTGACGGGAATCGATGTTACCATTTTGGCAAGGCCCCTTGGATGTCTTAAAGTTAACCTGAGCCAAAATTACTCCTGCACAGAGGAAACGATGTTACGTAATCTCTGTTTTACACTTGTGTAGGAGACGTACAGAAAATCGGGAGACAGAGATTTTTATCTTAATTTATGGCTTAATTCTCTAATTAAATAAATGGAGAATCACAGGTCCTGCAAACTTTCGAAGCGATTACTTCCTCCAAAGCCACCAGTAACGGCAGCCCAGCCTGCTAACCAACAAAGAGAACGACAGGTGATAGCACACATGTTTGGGACATGAAAAAGAGAGCGTATACTGAATACCGATTACACTGGGTGTCCCAAAAGGTGCCTCCCAGCTTCTTTGATGTATAATGCGACTTGTAATTAAATAAGAGAAAAATAGTAAAGTTTGACTGAAGTACTGACTGATAAATATCTTCTTTACGGGTGACAAGAGCAACATAACTGTGAAAAAGTATTTTCTTTGTTGTTGCGCGGTGGTAGAAGCACCATAAATGAATCGATGAATTGAATCTTTACAGGAAAAGGAGCAGTGGGTGGTTTGGTTTATTGAAAGAAGTCAGATACCCAACTTCAGAGAAATTTCAGAACGCGATGCTGGAAACCACCACCCTTTCAGCCATCCATAAAATAACGGAACTTGAGCTTCATGGAAATAGGAAGTGTGAATCTGTGGGCAGGACAAGAAGAAGTGACGAAGATACGGACAGAATTATACAAGTGGACTGGTTATTCTGAAGTGTCTTGATTCGTTTCTGTACGGACTGAATTTGTTGCAAAGGATGAGAAAAAAAACAAGCTGAATTTTTCAGAACATTATTGTACCTGTGGACAGAGATGAACCGACTTTGGAATTGCGACTAGATACTGTACGTACCACAAGCGGATGACATGTAGATATTGTTTAAAGAGCGAACAATATACTTCTCGAGTTCGTGCTACAGACGAACTTCTGCTTTTTCTCTGTTAGTCACGTGTCGAGTTACATGACCTTTGAAGACACCATGTATTACTTAAAACTAACATATGAACTCTTCTAATGTATTGTTTTTGCAACTGTTCGAACAGATATGTCACGGCTCCGTGGCATGTAAACGTTTCTTCGTTTTCCTACAGCACCGTGAAAGCATCTACTGTGAAACGGGAACTGAAACGTTGGCGTCGTAGCGGAATTCTTGATGGTAATGGTAGCAGAGGCAATGAACCCCTCGAGTCACCTAAATGCAATTATTCGTCGGGTGTTCACGTCGCTACGCTGAGCGGGTATATCAATTGACACCCCGGAGCGGCGCTGCAAGCGTCCGCTCCTGCACCGACAACGCTTCTCTGCTCTCTGTTGGTTTTCTGTTTCAGCCTTTGAAACCCGATTTACTGCTGGATTAGTAACTTACTCGCTGATATTTTCTTCAGTATTCATCTTGTACTAAGTATACTCAATATTATCGTAATCAGCAATGCGGTTAACAGCCAAAACACGTATCATAGATCAAGAACACGAAGCGTTAAGTGAGAAGAGATGCACACAGAATATTTAATATGATACTCAAGAACAAATCTGACCGAATGTGGGGGCGCACACTGGACTCGCATTCGGAAGAACGACTTTTGAAACACGCGTCCGGCTATCCTGATTTAGGTTTGCCGTTATGTCCCTAAATCGCTCCAGGCAAATGCCGGGACTGTTACTTTGTAAGGGTAAGGATGACATCCTTCCCCATCTTTCCCTAATCCTATGGGACCAATGACTTCACTGTTCGGTCCCCTCCCGCGAATCAACCAACCAACGAAGAAAAAATTTTTCTTAGTGTATTTCACCTACATCAGTTCAGACCATACACTCGTGTCCTTTTATGATACACTGAAGTAACCGGCGTCATATTATAAATTCAAAGAATTTCAGTGCGATGTTGCCTCATCTACGGTCACCATCTTGGATCTGTCATCTTGGGTAAATTTGGCAACAATGCAAACTGTCCCAATAACTGCCTAAATCCACTGCTATCCAGGTGTTTCGTTGCCTGCCATCCCAGTTACTGCAGAGGGCCAGTCTTAAGTTACATTTAGTGCAGTACAGGAGAGGCTGCGCTTTTACATACACTTTTAATAAATTATTTTATGACACTTTAACTGAGCGCCACAAATTTGTAGTTGTGGTTACGTATGGGTCTAACTCTTTGATTGCTCTGCTCTCCTCTTCTGTCCTCAAGATCCGACAGCCTCAGGGCTTTACCGTCTTCGACAGATAATTGCACGCGTTCTTGAGCGTATTGGATCGGGTTTCGGGTGATAATTTCTTTGTCAGTCTCTACAACACAGAAAAAAATAGTACAGAATATCCAGGATGGCCTCCTTCAGCTACAAAGGCTGGCAATCAGGTGTCTTTTCTACAGGGAGTCAGGGCTCTTGGGTATTAGAGGGACGAAAGGACGGATATTTCACCCAAGGAGGCGTGTCGCAGTATCAGTTAGTTCAGTGTACTATCCCTTGCATGCTATCGCCTCACTGCTGAGGTGCAGAGTCATGCGTCGACGGGAAGAAGAATGGCTGGAAGTGTCCGACAATAATATGCGCCTTGTAAAGTCCATAACGCGGCCGTGTCGTACCTCCCTCCAGACACGCAGGACGGTGTCCTTCTTACTCGACATTTTCTGCCATGCGTGTACTACAGTACTCTTAATTTCGTATCAGATAAATTCTGGTTAACTTCTTATTTGCCTAACTTCGCCTGAGTCCCATTTCTGTAACCAGTGGAGGCTTGCTGCGATTACTGTTTGATTTCTATAAGCAGCCTCGTCATCACGTTACTCTCTCCATGTCTTCACATAGGGTTTTCCAGCATTCACCCAGCGTCAAACCATGGTATCTGAATTCTGTACTCAAGTTAGAATTATTCTTCATTTATGTAGGACATAGGTAGGAGTGGCACATTGAAAAGTTACACCCAGGCCTGAGCCGAGTGAGACGGCGCATTGACGGCACATGGGACTCTTTTGATGGAAGGGGACGGTTAAAATATTTAGGTTTCCCGTGGTTTCTGTAAATGACTTTAGGCAAATTCCTGGAAATACGCGCGCATCTTCCTTACTCATATTTCCCAAATCTAAACATTGCTCCGTCGCTAATGTCCTCGTTGTCCGCCCCAAAGCTGTGAGGGCGGGGCGTGAGTCGTGCTTGGATAGCTCAGTTGGTAGAGCACTTGCCCGCGAAAGGCAAAGTTCCCGAGTTCGAGTCTCGGCCCGGCACACAGTTTTAATCTGCCAGGAAAGTTTCATATCAGCGCACACTCCGCTGCAGAGTGAAAAATCTCATTCTGGAAACATCCCCAGGCTGTGTGTGGCTAAGCCATATCTCCGCAATATCCTTTCTTTCAGGAGTGCTAGTTCTGCAAGGTTCGCAGGAGAGCATCTGTAAAGTTTGGAAGGTAGGAGACGAGGTACAGGCAGGAGTAAAACTGTGAGGGCGGGGCGTGAGTCGTGCTTGGGTAGCTCAGTTGGTAGATCACGTACCCGCGAAAGGCAAAGGTCCCGAGTTCGAGTCTCGGCCCGGCACGCAGTTTTAATCTGCCAGGAAAATTTCATATCAGCGCACACTCCGCTGCAGAGTGAAAAATCTCATTCTGGAATAGTCTTGCTACCTCCGTCCAAGCCAGATGTGGTATTTGAACCCATGATTTCAACTTATCGAGACTTAGACGCCACTCCGTTTCTGTGGAAGACATGTTATGAAACAAAAGAATTGTGATCTCTGCGTAATGGAAGTACCAATTCGCAGCACCATTTCGCCGTGAAGTCAGTCTCTATCTAACCCATGATTTCAACTCATCGAGACTGAGACGCCACTCCGTTTCTGTGGAAAACGATGACTTCATGTTATGAAACAAGAGAATTGTGATCTATGCGTAATGGAAGATCCAATTCTCAGCACCATTTCGCCGTGAAGTCAAGAAAAACTTATTGTGCCGCTGCAGATATGCACGTTCAAGTCAACAAAACTTTTACGGGTAAGGTTTTAATTCACAAGTTTCTATGAATTTCCTTCAAATCATATCTACGTGAACTAGCGGATATGAATTTTGTTACAATGTCCTGTGAAAACGATTGTGTTCCTATGCTAATAACACGAATATTTTATCTCTATCTAACAAATATTTTCCAAACTGGTATGTGCAAATGTTTCAAAGATAATCACTATACCTGAATTTCAATCCATAATTCTATATGCGTTACATATAAGGCGAGGTATCGTCGTGACACCGAGATGAGGACGTTCCGAAGAGCAGTGGAATTGAGAGTATTTCTTTGGGGGTAGACGGATGACATTGAGCGGCGGGAGGGGGATTTTACCCAGTCTGTTTTGACCATGGTATAGCGTTCACTTGAAGGAGCTTCCCCCGACATCACAGAAGCTATGGTAGTCTCTAGCTAACAATAGTGGGTTTCTTGCGCTTCTTTTTGGCAGCAGCAACGAATTAAATTTTCTTATTAGTTGTGGAAGGGGCAGAACCAATGAGAGAGTGCCCGTGTCATTCTGAAACCACGGAAGCTAATGTCTCAGAGGCAAAAAATGTTTAAAAACTTGATGAATTGCTCGGAGCTCGTGATATAAGGATGCTGCTCCTGTACCCTCAACGAAGGTATGAAGTCAGGTTTGGTGAGCTCTGAGCATTAAGTGTTATCGGCAGCAAAACTTTTGTAGACGGAATTCGTCATTTTAGAGTAGGCGACGTGATTTTGGGGAAGGAAGAAATATTAGTGTTGAATGTGCCGTCAATGATGAGGTTTGAGGGAGGGAAAGAAAAGAAATCGGCGGTGTTCTTTTTAAGAGAGCCTGTACGGCATTTGACTTACGCTATGTATCTAAACAATGGAAACCTAAACATATAGAGGTGGACGGAGCTCTGAACATATATCTTTCTGAAAGTGAGTCCTGCGCCTTATCACTGGACCACCTCTCAAGATTCAATCTTGTGGAGGCAGCAATCTCGTAGTAATAGCTGATTGGTAACTGCTACTTCCTAAGTTGGAAGTTGGATAAGTCAGTCGCATAGTCTGATATTATTAGGTTCCGTCCTTTAGTAGACCGTAGCCATTTGTACGAAACATTCTTTAATTAAATAGGAAATGGAAGCAGAAAACTGAAAATTTAATAACTGTCCTGATATACCAACACAACACAACACACAGACACACACACACACACACACACACACACACACACACGCGCAAGAAATCTCATCCTTCAGCACAAACACAAAATGGCACACCATAACATACCACAACCAACTCACACACAAGATTGATAACACCTTCAAAAAACATGAAATTACTATATTATTCAAAACAAGTATTACAATACAAAAGATATTAATAACTGTGATAGAAGAGAATGACAAATACAATAATTCATGAATATATTAAACAACACGTAATAGCTGTTGATCGGATTCCACTGGGCTGACTGCAAGATATATTTTTATCAGGTACAAAAAACATAGAAGGGAATCGAGAAGTGGATGTACATGCTTCAAATACGCAGAACATCTAATAAAAGAAAATCACACTGGGATAAAAATAGGTATGGCAATCTAATGCTGCAGCAATAAATAAAAGGGTGTGCTCACTCTACAGGAAGGATATTTCACATAGTAGTCCACAAATAAAAATGAAAATATATTCGATAACCAAAAGAATGATAACAAGGGAACGATACTGAAACAAATTCACAATTTACTGTACAACAACAAGAAAATTATCAATAACAATAAACCCAAAAATTCCCTCTCTCTCTCAGTCATTCACTCACATGCACGCGCACCATGCAAATACACACACACACACACACACACACACACAGACAATTTGCCCACCGCCTACCATACTTTCATCCATCTCCACCATACTTTACTATTAGTCTCTAAAGCTTCCACGATATGTCAGTCAGCCCTGAAGCATGTAAGAAAGACGATGGGTAGTGTGCTGCAGTAGATATGTTTAAGTGTGACCTAGTAATTTTTCTTATCTACAATAAAAATCGTAACTAGTCTACTGTGTTAAGGCAAGGCTGGCAAGCCTTATCGAAAAATGTTTCACTTACATTCAAAAGAAAATAGTCCAATTGGCGGACCTCCAATAACCTGACTCCGCCACCATTCGCTACGTTGCTGAACTGAAGCCAAATCATATCCTGCACCATACTAAATCCCACATCCCACATACAGCTATCGACTGCGAAAACACACAGATCCTAAAACCAGAAGCACATGCGCCGTATACAGGGTGGTCCATTGATCGATCGTGACCGGGCTAAATGTCTCACGAAATAAGCGTCAAACGAAAAAACTACGAAGTACGATACTTTTCTAGCTTGAAGGGGCAAACCAGATGGCGCTTTTGTTGGCTGCTAGATGGCGCTGCCATAGGTCAAATGGATATCAACTGCGTTGTTTTAAACAGGAACCACCATTTTTTAACACATATTCGTGTAGTACATAAAGAAATATGAATGTTTTAGTGGGACCACTTTTTTCGCTTTGTGATAGATGGCGCTGTAATAGTCACAAACATATGGCTCGCAATTTTAGACAAACAGTTGCTAACAGGAAGGTTTTTTAAATTAAAATACCGAACGTAGGTACGTTTGAACATTTTATTTCGGTTGTTCCAATGTGGTTCATGTACCTTTGTGAACTTATCATTTCTGAGAACGCATGCTGTTACAGCGTGATTACCTGTAAATACCACATTAATGCAGTAAATGCTCAAAATCATGTCCGCCAACCTCAATGCGTTTGGCAATACGTGTAACGACATTCCTCTCAACAGCGAGTAGTTCGCCTTCCGCAATGATCGCACATGCATTGACAATGCGCTGACGCATGTTGTCAGGCGTTGGGGGTGGATCACGATGGCAAATATCCTTCAACTTTCCGCACAGACGAAATTAGGGGACATCAGATCCGGTGAATGTGCGGGCCATGGTATAGTGCTACGACGACTAATCCACCTATCATGAAATATGCTATTCAGTACCGCTTCAACCGCACGCGAGCTATGTGCCGGACATCCATCATGCTCGAAGTACATCGCCATTCTCTCATGCACCGAAACATCTTGTAGTAACATCGGTAGAACATTACGTAGGAAATCAGCATACATTGCACCATTTAGAATGCCGTCGATAAAATGGGGTCCAATTATCCTTCCTCCCATAATGCCGCACCATACACTAACCCGCCAAGGTCGCTAATGTTCCGCTTGTCGCAGCCAT
Source organism: Schistocerca cancellata (assembly GCF_023864275.1). Lineage (NCBI taxonomy): Eukaryota > Metazoa > Arthropoda > Insecta > Orthoptera > Acrididae > Schistocerca > Schistocerca cancellata. The sequence goes on along the minus strand of NC_064629.1, from coordinate 388,078,108 downwards.
CGTGTATTTTCCGTTGCCCAATAGTGCATATTATGCCGGTTTACGTTACCACTGTTGGTGAATGACGCTTCGTCGCTATATAGAACGCGAGCAAAAAATCTGTCGTCGTCCCGTAATTTCTCTTGTGCCCAGTGGCAGAACTGTACACGACGTTCAAAGTCGTCGCCATGCAATTATTGGTGCATAGAAATATGGTACGAGTGCAGTCGATGTTGGTGTAGCAGTCTCAACACCGAAGTTTTTGAGATTCCCGATTCTCGCGCAATTTGTCTGCTACTGATGTGCGGAATAGCAGCGATAGCAACTAAAACACCTACTTGGGCATCATCATTTGTTGCAGGTCGTGGTTGACGTTTCACATGTGGCTGAACGCTTCCTGTTTCCTTAAACAACATAACTATCCGGCGAACTGTCCCGACACTTGGATGATGTCGTCCAGGATACCGAGCAGCATATATAGCACACGCCCGTTTGGCATTTTGATCCCAATAGCCATACATCAACACGATATCGAACTTTTCCGCAATTGGTAAACGGTCCATTTTAACACGGGTTATGTACCACGAAGCAAATACAGTCCGCACTGGCGGAATGTTACGTGATACCATGTACTTGTACGTTTGTGATTATTACAGCGCCATCTATCACCCATCGGAAAAAGTGGTCCAACTAAAACACTCACATTTCCTTACGTACTACACGTATATGTAATAAAAAATGGGAGTTCCTATTTTAAAAAACGCTGTTGATATTCATTTGACCTATTGTAGCGCCATCTAGCGGGCCAACCATAGCGCCATCTGGTTTCCCCCTTCAAGCTAGACGAGTTTCGTTCTTTGTAGTTTTTTCGTTTGATGCTTATTTCGTGAGATATTTGGCCCGGTCACTATCAATGGACAACCCCGTATAGACGCAGTGCCATATATCCCTCACAAGGTCGGTCGGTCATCCACCACAGCCAACGGTCATGAGGTATCTGCCCCATATGCACTGTCCTGATATGTGATCGAGCCACCCTTCACGGACAGCAGCCACTTTCCGAATTGGTGTATAACGTATGGGCTAGTTCCTCTGGTACAAAAGCGTGTGCAAACCGTACTGTTTCTGGCCAGACTTGCTTGCTGCCATGGTTCCTGCAATGAGCTGTGACCAACTCCAGACTCAGGGATTACAAGAAAATTTAGTTTCTGAGCTCTGTTAACGAGAAATGCTTCGTCAGTCGCGAATTAATTTACCGATCAGGAAACCGATATCAGCTGCAATATCTGATTATATATGCGAAGAAAACGATGAATGCTGAAATCGTTGAGTAGCATACGAAAATTTCCAGAATTTTGTGTACTTTCACGTGGTTTGGCCGAGTCTGAGTGTCATACCATTGACGCTACTGTTCTCGATATCAAACGCACAGCACTATGATGCCTATCACCTGTACAGTATAATTCAGAAGATAAAGAGTGGAAATTATTTCTTTAGAGAGTCGAAACTTCATCGTGGGATGTGCCGCAAACCATTGAGTAACTAGAAAGTTACCTCATCTGTGAAGATTTTTACGAGAAAACACGAAAATAAAGGAAACTGTTAGTTCCACTTGTATTTTTTTTATATCGAATACCAGTGTCAATGATATACCACATTACTGATCATCCTTGTACTTTGCAAAATCAACTGAGCTTTTAATACTCGTAATCACTTTTGTTTCTCTTGTCTAGAGAACCAGCGAATGTCTCTTTCACCTGTGTTTCACCATTTCGATGCAAACAACACATAACAGTCGAAGATCTCTCAAGCAAATGAAGACGGGAGATGTGTAAAATTTCATTATAACTCACAGTCGAGCAAGAGACTTCAGAACCTGCCAGATGGAGAGAGAGCAGGACAGACAGACAAACAGAGACTTGTAACGACTTGACTACAGTCCCTAGAAAAAAGTATGACGTCACTGATCACACCACCTAACATTCGAACACGAGGCTTATGTGCACATTCTGCAGAAATCAGTCACAGATGGACAAGAGACTCAAGAACAGGACACTCCCTGCAACCTGTTTCTCGGAAAAACGGAATAACAAAATACCTGGTTTTTCGTCATGGACGAAAAGCTGAACGGTCTGCAGCAATGTACTTTCAAACATTCTGGACATGCCGACATTGTCTGAAAGTGGTCCTCAGCTAAGTAAAATCAGGATATTGTAGGAAAGACGTTAAGCTTGTCAGTGTTATTCTCTGATGCTTCTCAATGCTTATACTTCTATTCGTTCCTCACTCCTGTATCTGCCGGAAGCTTTTAGCAATCAAATATGGTTACCTGTGCGTATTCCCGTTCATCAGATTTAGTTTTGTGCATTAAACGAGAGTTATTTCGTGTTATAATTTTTTTTCACATTTCTCGCCGCTGACACCTTCATACCCATACCCGCGGGCAACTTTTATGCCCTGTCGTTCACTGGATGTAGTTCTGCATGAGATGTGTTCACGATAATGCTTTTGAAAAAATTAATGGGAACCCTGCATTGTAGAACCTTGTCGACATGAATCTGTAGGCAGAGATCACTCAAAAATCCTTCCCAAATGCACTTACAAATCGTGCACAAAGATCGCACAGTAAATGCACGCGGAACTGCCTGAAGCTACTCTACGGTGGCAGCTGGCGACCATCACCACAACTGCCTGGTGCGACGGTGCGCTGAATCCTGTTATCATTTCACAACAGTGATGTGGTCCATTCTGCAGGACCCAAATTCAAATATGTATCCAGCCTCACGCGTAAAGACGGACGAGAGCAAACAGAAACAGTCGCTGGTCTAGAACAATATACAGAGGGGCCGAGCGGATGACGCGTCTGTACGATGTCAGGAGTCGTATGGAAGCGCTCGTGGTGCAAAGAAAACTTGATTATTCAGTGGATCGTTTATTTTGACAACTTTTACAAAGGATGGTGCTCTGTTGGCCGTAGTTGCCTCCTGCCCTGGTCACGGACAGATTCTCCGTGTCGGACGCTGTACCAGTCCTTGCACCCGCGTCCTAACGAGACGTTGCTCCTGTTGCGTCGACATGGATGCTTAGCTCAGCCTGGTTGAGCAAGAATGGCTGCTACCGGCTGAGGGAGCGTACTCAATCCTACTCCATGCCTCTTCTTTCCTGGACCAACCCATCCGCGGTGTGGTGGAGGCGGCAGACGTTGAACCCAGTACTGCCGACCTGGTAGGCCCCGCTTCCGGATGTGCTTAGGTGTACTGGACGGTTGTCCACCCGAAAGCCTGGTCATCGTCTCCCGTCCCACACTCAGAGAGTACAGCACTTGGTGCTGCACTGCTGCTGGTAGTAGTTGACGTGACCCTGCATGAAGTTCGTCCGTGAAGTTCAGCTCTGCGGCACTCCACGGCTGTCTGGTACTGCGATCGCTGATCTGAGTCAACACTTACTACAACAACATGGTCATGGAACGGAATTTCGCCGACACGGACTCAATAGTTCCCATTCACCTGAACCGTTCTCCCTTACTTAGAGCTGGGGTTCCATAATTCTGTGAAGTGCGGTTTACTAGCGATGGCAGCATGTGGCCTCGTCGTTCTGCTATTCTTGCTTTAATTGTCTCTTGGTACCTAATTACATATGTCTATGAGTGTTCTACCTAGCCAAGTATACTGCTCCTTGCGCGAACGAGCGTGCATACTATTTTGCTTAGTCGCTGTTTTTCTGTTTCCCCGCCGCATGTGCTCTCTCTCAATCACCTACTGCAGAGTTGCAGACTGTGTTGTCCGTCTGTCTTACATCACCGTGCTTCCAGGTCCGCCACTAACCATGGCGTAACCAGCCTTACGTCAAGGTGGTTGAACTCCGTTAAAAATTTTTGTAACTTACAACCCGTATTATTCTGCGCCATAACACATCCCTCTCCCTTGTTAAACTTCGTCCGGAATTTTCACTTTTTCTTAGTTAACCTATACATTCTTAAATATTAATTTACATTTCTCTTTGTGCAAAGCTACAATGGAATGTTGAACTTTAGTTGATTCTGCTATGCTTGTCTAATTACGATGTTGTGTTTTCTGCTTCCATCTTAGAGATCCCTTTTAATGGCATTTAGTGGTTTGCTATTTTACTTGAGTATGGCATCTCTTTTCTTATAAACTAATATTATTTCTCGAGTTTGTAACTGTACACATTTCTGTATTGTACTCCACTTTATTGGATATGGATGTACCGTGTAACATTGGTACTGTGCATTCATTCCTACTACTGGAAATTTAATTTCAACATGTATCCTGGTTTGCTATTTTACTTGAGTGTGGCATGTCTTTTCTTATAAACTAATAATATTTCTCGTGTTTGTAACTGTACCCATTTCTGGATAGTACTCCACTTTATTGCATATGGATGTACCGTGTAACATTGGTAATGTGCATTCATTCCCACTACTGGAAATTTAACTTCAACATGTATCCTAGCTTGATCTACAGCAAATATATGATGAAATAAAGCTATATTCCTACTTGTAAGATAGGCTGCAACCCCTCGGGAAAGTCTCTTTGTGCTTGTTATAATGCTACGAGAATTTGCTGTGGACTTACTAATGTTGAACTCAGCTGCCCATAGGTAGCATGGTGTATTGCCTGATGTAATGTCTCTACCTCGACTCATGCGTCATCTAATGTGTTCGCTAGAGAGCGTAGTGATGCGGCTACTAGCATTTTATCGACTAAACTGCTCAAATGAGTTTGTATCTTCTCTAAATCACCATTCAAAACATTTCTGGTTCCATGTGTATACTGCTCTATTTCCGTTGTCAAACATTTTACTTTTCTAGTCACATTGAATATTTCTTGCTCCACATTCCCAATTGTGTCGTGTGTCATTCCACTTTTGTTCTCGTATCCTCCTCTAATTCTGGTACACTCTGAATCTTACTGTGGCTGTTCTCAATATCCACATTATATGCTGTTCCAAATACCAGTTTTAATAGCTTTCCTCCTGCGTCCAACCAACGTCGCTTCAAATGGTTCAAATGGCTCTGAGCACTATGGGACTTAACATCTGAGGTCATCAGCTCCCTAGAACTTAGAACTACTTAAACCTAACTAACCTAAGGACAACACACACATCCATGCCCGAGGCAGGATTCGAACCTGCGACCGTAGCTGTCACTCGGTTCCTGACTAAAGCGCCTAGAACCACTCGGCCACTCCAGCTGGCAACCTAGCTTCCTTCGTACTGATGCTCGCACTACAATTTCGGTTACCTGTTGCAACTGAGTCCTGAGTTTTTCATATAAGAGTTTCAACTCCTGGTGCTCACTTTATCCTTCAAAAGTTCTCCTCCATCTACCTCTCTCTATAATGCTACCAACATTTCTTACAGCCTTATTACTTCATTTCTCTTCCCAGACATCAAATGCAAACTCAGTTTTATTCAACTGTGGCTTTTATAACTCCTTTGCAACAATATAGCAGTGCTACGCACAAAACAATTTTTTTGGCTAGCATCTCGGCACGTAACCTGAGACAAAGGTACACATCATCACTCCCCTCCCTCCTTTAAAGAACTAACTAAAGAAAAAACAGTATAATAGAAGCAAAACTGATACTTACGTAATAACAACAAACATGAGAGTTGAATTACACTGGAGAATCCTACTTTACTTACTCCGAGATCTAAGTGAATAAGAGATATCCTTCTTAGAGAGCTGCTTCTTTCATCCTTCTGATCTTCCGGGATTGGTTGAAGAGATTTGTGGCAATGTGTCAACTACGCCCTTAAACATGCGCTATCGAAGTCCTTGTAGGTAATTGCTATTTTACATTTACTGGTGAAGTCGTTTCAAGAACTTGGTACGGTCCTTGATACTTAGTCAAATATTTCTTAATTTTGCTTATCGGAGTATAAGGATTAGTTAACAATACTCATTGTCCTAATCAATACTGTGGTAGTTTACTTGTTTTTCGCCCAATACGCTCTTGTTCTTCTAACTCTTTTGCAATAGCGCGTTTCACCATTTTCCGAATTTTTTTTAACTTTTTCGCAAATTCCTGCACTGGTTCACCTTGTGGACTCGGTTTATGTTGGAGTACATTGAAAGATGATTGCATTTTCCTACCATATGCAACTTCGTATGGTGAAAGACCCATTCCACAATGAAGGTTTGCAGTGTAGGCTCAAACGATCGAGCGGTCTAGGGCGCTGCAGTCTTGGCCTGTGCGGCAGGTCCTGGCGGAGGTTCGAGTCCTCCCTCGGGCATGGGTGTGTGTGTTTGTCTTTAGGATAATTTAGGTTAAGTAGTGTGTAAGCTTAGGGACTGATGACCTTAGCAGTTAAGTCCCATAAGATTTCACACACATTTTCGGCTCAAACGACTACGCTCAAATGGACATCCCAATTTTTATGCTCTGAGTCAACGTAGTGGTTCAGCATCTTAGATAACGTCCGCTGAACTCGTTCAGTTCGCCCGTTTGCTTGAGGATGAAATGGACTGGTACGTAACTTCTTAATTTGTAATAACCGACATAGTTGTTTCAGTAGTTCCGATATAAAACTTTTTCCCTCGTCTGTAATAATAGTTTCAGGTATGCCGTACTTCAATAACCAATTGATCACCATTGCTTGTGCTACTATACTAGCCTTTTTATTAGGAATAGGTACCATAACAAAATAACGTGAAAAATGGTCCATAATTGTAAAAAAATATTTGTTCCCAGCTGGTGTTTTGTTAAAATATTCCAGAATGTCTACTCCTAAAAACGAAAATGGTCTTTCTGCTTCAGACAGTCGTTGTAACTCAATCTTCTGATGACTTAAATCCGATCGATGCTAGCACGGGACAGTTTTTTACATATTGCGCTACATCATTGCGATGTGCCTTCCACAAGAATCTTTCAGCTACTCGACGATTTTTTGTACTTCTACCTCCGTGACCTGATAGAACATGGTCATGAGCCTGACGTAACACTTCCTGTCACAGCGCTGTAGTAACGACAACGCGTGGTCCGCACTTTGTAGTTCTGCATAGCAAGCCTTCTTCTATTTCAAACTGTAGTTGTGTGTGAAGCAATGCGCACTCTGTGTCAGCTAGTTGTGCCTTTATCCAGTCCATCAAATCAAAACCTATTACTTGTAAAGCTGTAACCTTTCTGCTTAACGTGTCAGCATTCTTATTTGAAGCTCCAGATATATGAATCACATCAGAATCGAATTCACTTAATTCTATGCCCATCTCGCCAGTCGGCTTCATGGATCCTTAAACCCTACTAACCATCCGAGAATAGTATGGTCCGTAACGATTTTGAATTTCCGATCATACAAATAACAACGAAAGTATGAAATTCCATATATAACAGCTAGCATTTCCTTCTCTGTTGTGGAATAATTTGCTTCTGCTTTATTTAACTGCCTGGAGGCATACTCCACTGGATGTTCATTTCCATCTATACTGTGACTTAATACACCACCCAATGCGATATTAGATGCTTCACATGCCAATATAAATTCACGTTCAAAATCAGGAAACAGTAACACAGGATCTGACACTATAATTTTCTTAAGTTTCTCTGAAGCCTCTTGACACAGTGGTGACCATTGGAAACCAATTCCTTTCTTAAGCAACCTGGTTAATGGTCGTACGATTTCAACAAAACCCCTTACAAATCTACGACAGTAATTACGTAAACCAAGATATGATTACAATTGTTTGTTAGTCTTTGGAGCTGGAAAATCGCGTACGGCGATTAAGTCTACGATCTGTTCTGACTGTTACTTGTGCTTACGCAAAATGACATTTCTCTGCACTTAAAGTAAGGCGTACTTCATGTAACCTACTAAATACTTCATTTAAACTTTAATGTGTTCTTCCATAGTTTTTGAATGTACTATTACATCATCCAGGTAAACCAAACAAATTCTGGGTTTTAAACCACGAAGGACCAAACGGCATTCTCCGATATTGGTAATGTCCGGAACTGGCTGTGAATGTATCTTTTGTCTATTATCTAGAAACACTTCGACTTGGTGGTAACCACTTCGAAGGTCTATCGTTGAAAATTTCTTACAATTTCCTAGGTTGTCTAACGTATCCGTTATGTTAGGAATTGAATATGCATCTATTGTAGTTCGTGCTCTCTCCCACCCTGCTACTGCAGAGTTGCAGACAGTGCTGCCCGTCTGTCTTGAGTCACCGTGCTCCCTAGTCCGCCGATAATCGTGGCGTAACCAACGTGTCCTACGTGAAGGCGGTTAAACTCAGTTAACATGTTTGTAACTCAAAACCCGTATTACTCTGTGCCGTAACAAAGTGCCTACTTTCGCAACACCTGTACTTATGTGGTACGTGGCCAGCAGTGCTCTCTGTTCGTAAATAACGGACTCTGTCGATAAGCGTTCCACATCAAAAGCCATGCATCTCATCGGCGCGTAGCACGTCTTGAGACTGAAGGTTCTTTCATAGACGTTTTGACGATCCTCGCCGTCCAGGCAGCTAAGGCAAGATCCCTGTTCCCTGTATCACAGAATGTCCGACCGCCGCATCGTACAGTCGTCGCAGAAGCATGGGCGGAGCCTATAATGACAGATCACTGGTGTCGTGTTCCAGTCCCTAGCTCAGGAATCCCTGTGTCACCAAGCCCGTACACAGCTAATCAGTTCTGAGCCCCTGAGGGTTTTTATTTTTTTTTAAAAATGGTTCTGAGCACTATGGGACTTAACATCTGAGGTCATGAGTCCCCTAGAACTTAGAGCTACTTAAACCTAACTAACCTAAGGACATTACACACATCCATGCCCGAGGCAGGATTCGAACCTGCGACCGTAGCGGTCGCGTGGTTCCAGACTGAAGCGCCTTTAACCGCGTGGCCACACTGGCCGGCTTTTATTTTTTTGGATGATTAAATAGGTGGATGGTTTGTGAATTAGATACTGTAGTAAATGCTTTCTAACGATCTTTTTTGGTGATTACGTTGCCCAATTCGACAGAGATTGAAGACGAGTTATTTAACACATTGCAACGTATGAAGAGAGAAGTGCGAGATGAAGATCAGCAGAAGCCAAACCAAAGTCATATGGTGTACAAAAACAGTACACAGAACGAATGTGCGTATCTTGGAGGCAAAAATCTGCCGCAGCTGACCATCTGCAGGTACGTTTGAATTTCTACCAGAGCTGATGGAGAAGTCGTGACGAAGAAAAGAAACTATCCTTCTGGTCGTCGTCAGTCATATTATGTAATTGCACAAAGTCAAGATTAACAAATTCCTAAGCGAGTGTATAGTCAATAATAAACATCAGAACTAAATTTTTTATGGTAGTTACGCGTTGTTATTACATTCAGAATTAATTAATTCCACACAGTGACAGTTTATATGAAAGGATATGTTGGGTCCTGTTAGCAGGGCAACTGCCCACTTAACCCTATAAAATAAAAAGAGCTTTGAGATTGTAAAATATAAACCAGGTATACCCATGGATGATTGCGTTACCGGTAAATAATCCCACATTCTGCTCAAAAATGCAGCAAGCTGAATATTCCATAGTGCTCATACAAACAGTTCGTGTTACGCACAAAACGAGTCTGCAGAAGTACCCACGAAGGTAGTTTTTAATGGTGCTATTTTCTATGAGACAGTAGAGTATCTAGTATTTCTTACCTGTTTGTACTGTAATTGTATTTTTTAAATGTGTTCTACAAAGTAACTTTACTTATAATCCGTATCAATGGCCTACCAAAACCCAGACTCGGGCACACAATTAATTACATCAACTTCACTCTTTCATACACTGCAAAGCTTTAAGAAGGCTCTGGTGAAGTAAATAATGTGAAGTTAATTTAAGTTCCTCAAAGGATATGAAATACAATTTTTGGTGTAGAGGCGAAACCTGCCTTACTAAAACTGCTAATTATTATCAGTTATCAATCGTTAAATATCTATACAAGTTACAGTATTACCAGTCATTGTTCAGTAAGTTTCCAGGAAACTATCATCGACTTTTTCAACTATTATTCGTGACGTTTGATAGTAGCTTGTTCAAAATCTGCAACAAGGTTTTAAGGCAAATTTATTATGATATATTTATTTACTGTCAGTTTCCATGGCACCACGTGCGCCAGAATTTCAACAGATCAGTTGTATTACACAATAGTAAATAAAAAATGAATGGGGAAGGGTATAAACTACCAAGTGGAACTCCTGTACAGAGCAAACGGAGTGTGCAACAAAGAAGGTTCTTCACTGACATTGGCAGTTACAGGATATATCATTAATATATCTTAGTTCTTCTGGAAACCCATTAAAATGCAGCTAGAAAATTAGTTCAGAATAGGTATAATAACATGAACGCGTTAGAGAAAGTCATAGGAAATCCACAGTAATGTATGGAAATTACAGATGATGTTTTAAACACTGTGCTCGTTTTTCTATATTAATTTGGATTGGAAGTTAAACGCTATTCCACGGTCACAGGTTATATCTAATGTCATATAATATGTGAACACAGCCATCGGCGATTTTTACCAATATATTTAGAACCTAAAATATTAAAACCCTTGTGTTAAAATACCACCCTTTCATAAAAAATTATTTGAAGACGGTGACATCTTTTTATAAACATAAACACCAGTGACTCACAGAAACTAACAGCTAAAGACGTTTGTGAGATTAGTTCCCAGAGGAAATGCAGGAAAATCTCCGACTGCATTCTGACATAGTATGGCGTATCATTTTGTCTGGTGGTACAGGTATTCCCAAAGGAATTTGTGTTCTCCGGGTCATATATCATTCTAATGAGGCTGTCACCTCGGTGTTCTTTCCTCTAACCGAAGCCAATTTCTTCCACACTCTCGACACTACGATGCCGAATGTGACCTCCCTGGAAGAAATATTCCTCCTGTTTATGCGGCTCTCTCACGAGAGTTTCGAACTGCGTCAAGACTGTTGTGACATATAGCTATCCGCTTCAAAGGGAAAGATTTCCTAAGAAGAAACATTAATAATTCATACACAGCATCAGAATGAACTGCGCAAATATGCATAATTTACAGAAGACCAATTAAATTCTGCGATTCATCACCATACTATTACTACTATTGTATCCCATGTACAAATGTTGAGCTTATTTTCGCAGTATGATGTAAGCTAGGTACATGCGTAACAAAGACAGACATCGAGGGCATGGAGGACAGCAGGAGAAATCAAGACTGATGTACCGACAACGATGAGGGCATTACAGACAGAAAACAATTTAGGATTGGGGAAAGCTGAGGGGTGAAATTAGTCAGGTCCGGTTAAGTGGAATCATCCCAACATTTGCCTTAAGTGAATTGAGGTAACCAAGGAAACACTTATTCTGAATAACCGAAACGAAAGCTCGGGGAAATGAAATGAAATGATCGTATGACATTGTTGGCCGGGAGGTCCCGTCCGGGTACGACCGCCTTGTTGCTAGTCCTATTTCATGTGACACCGCATAGGGTGACTTGCGCTTCGATGATGAGAGGCTGATTAGGACAACACAACACCCACTCAACAGGGGGAGGAAATCTCCAACCCGGCCAGGAATCGAACCCGGGCCCGCTGTATTGGAGGAAAGCACGTTACCACTCAGCTAAACAGGCGGACAGCTCGGGGAAATAGCACTAGAGTATACTGATGTTGTTGAAATGGAAATACCACTTGCGGGATTGTGTAAATGAATCACTCACGTTTCGTATGAATAAGGCAATATTTAAGAAACGAAATGTAGCTTGGATCTCTATCGAGTCCCATTTGGAATTCGTGACTGACTAAAACTGTTTGCCGCCAAACTAACTAAACCCCGGCCACTGTCCTAACTGGTAAGGTTAGCTGGGTTTCACAAACTGTAAGAATCGTACTGGAATTCTAGAGCTGTGAGGCGGTAATCGCTCGAACGATGAGAGGTTGCTCGAGAGAGGCGTGCGTGAGTACAGTAACTGACACCACGAAAAATTATGGTTTGACTTGAAGTATCGTAAAAGGATACAGCCCGCTGCGGAGTAAGTTGTTTATACACATTAATTTCGTTTCACGTTACGTATCGTCATTTTCATTGTTCATTGCCTATGATGTGATCTGTCACAAGGATCATGCGAGGTCTAGTGATAAGAAATCTGCTTTTATACATTTGCAAACTGAGATGCTATTATATTCGAAGGTTTATGTCGTAAACATAAGTTCACAGTACGTTCCGCGTTAAGAGGATGGCAAATCAAACTTTATTAGATAATGTAAGGATTTGATAAAATACTCACGAAGCCCTGTCACGGTATTTGCAAACATTTTTTGTGAAAACTTTTTTTGCAACCTTGTTTCAGTAATACCCTTCAATATTTGTGACTCGTCGCATCTGCAGTGACCGCACCAGATAACTCGATCCCTGGCAGCTACACTAAATGTGACAGATTTATCTGGAAAGGACGAGGTACAACGTGTTACGAGATACAGAAGTATGTTTGCTCTCTGAAGAGTACAGAACTGGACTGAAAGTCTTAGGAATGGCAGACAGTATCAGAAGACTCGACGTAGTGATCTGTATCCTGTTTCCACTAAGCAGAAAGATGCATTATTGATTGAAGTCGTTTTTAACTGTCGAGCAATTCCCTGGATCTAGGTACTTCTCGATGGGTCGACTAAGAAAATAGTATCATCCTTGCGAAGTGTCTCTGAAACATTTACTTCAAAGAACACAAAATATTCAGTCATATTTTTGTAACATCGAAAGAAGACCACAAGATGATGTGTTTAATTTGCGGTGAAGTTGCAGATCTGTTACGACATGAGCTGGTCAGATTCGCAGAGCTTAGTTATATCCACATTACAAGTTTATTTTCGTGAAAATCTCTTGCATTGCGATCTCTTTCCCAACTGCATACTGTAGTGATGTATTTGGAGGTATTAACGGCACGCTAGATTATGATCATTACCATTATATTCGGGAGAATGTAATGTCATTTATTTTAAAGATCCAATATCCCCAAATGTGATCCAGTTTCTTCGTACACTTCTTACTTGCACACACTGATTAATGTCTTTAATGTAGAGGGTAAAATAGAGTTGTTCGTCTTTTTCTGTCAAATTTAACATTATACGTCTACATCTATGTAGATACTCCGCAAGCCACCGATCGGTGTGTGACGGGGTGTACCCTGTACCACTACTAATCGTTTCCTTTCCTACTACAATCACAAATTTCTCCTGTCTTTTCTTTCTGGTCCTTACGCGCAATGTATGTTGACGGCAGTGAAATCGCTCAGCAGACAACTTCAGATGCCGGTTCTCTAAATTTTCTCAACAGTGTTTCTCGAAAAGAACGGCCCCTTCCCTCAACGGATTCCCATTTGAGTCCCCGTAGCATCTCCGTAAAACTTAAGTATTGTTAAAACCTATCGGTAACAAATCTAGAAGCCCGCCTCTGAACTGCCTCGATGTCTTCCTTCAATCCTACCTGGTACGATCCCAAACACTCGAGGAATACTGAAGAGTATGTTGCACCAGCGTCCTATATACGGCCTCGTCTGTACACTGCTGGCTACCGTAAATGCAACACCAAGAAAGACAAGAAGTAGCACAACACAATTTATTTTGTAGATAACATGTTGACCAAGTATCAAATGATTACGTTTACAGACGTCTGTGACATGTGGTTCCTGCGAGAATCAGTAGCCAGAGTAGCCGCCATTGTTGGAGATCACCGCTGCCACACGTCTCGGCATTGAGTCAAAGAGACGTTGGATGTGTTCCTGGGGTACAGCAGCCCAAGCAGCTTCCACACGTTGCCAAAGATCATCTGGTGTGGCAGCTGGGGATGTAATCTGGGTCACTCGTTGAGCAACCATGGACCACATGTTTTCTATCGGCGAAAGATCCGGAGAGCGAGCCGGCCAGGGAAGCAATTCAATCTGGTTATTGACGAAGAACCTTTGGACAATGCGTGCCACGTGTGGTCGCGCATTATCCTGTTGAAATATGGCTGTGGCCGAGCCCTGAAGGTAAGGAAGGACAACTGGCTCCAGCACCTCGGATATGTAACGCCGGCTATTTAAAGTACCGGCAATGCGTACTAGAGGCGTGCGAGAGTAATATCCAATACCGCCCCATACCATAAAACCCGGTGCAAGACCAGTGTGGCGGTGCATAATGCAGCTGTTCAGCATCCTCTCTTCACGGTGTCTCCACACTCGAATCCGACCATCGTGGTGCTGCAGACAGAAGCGTGCCTCGTCAGTAAAGACAACGTCATTCCATTCTGCCGTCCACATCCGTCTGTCATCATCTGTCATCACACCATTGGCGACGGAGACGTCTGTGGTTCTGCGTCAGTGGTAGACGAAGCAATGGACGTCTTGCGGACAGACCACTCTGCTGTAAACGGCGTCGAATGGTACGCGCAGACACTGGATGATGCGTTACAGACGCAATGTGCTGTGCTGTGGTTCGGGATGTCACTGAGCGATCCGTCACTGCCATGCGCACAATTTGCCTATCAGCACGTGCAGTGGTGCACCGAGGTGAATGCGATCGACCACGTCGTTCCGTCGTACCCTCCTGCATCTAAATCGCTCCAGGCAAATGCCGGGATGGTTCCTTTCAAAGGGCACGGCCGACTTCCTTCCTCGTCCTTCCCTAACCCGAAGAGACCGATGACCTCGCTGTCTGGTCTCCTTCCCCAAAACAACCCAACCCAACCCTCCTGCATCCAACGGTCACATATCCGCATTACAGTTGTTTGGTTTCGTCCAACACGACTAGCGATTTCTCTGTATGATAATCCACAATCTCGGTAAGCCACTATCCTTCCTCTGTCGAACTCGGATACTTGATCAAAAGATGTTCGCTGTTTTCTACGAGGCATAACTGATCGTCTTGTAAAACAACCACAAGGTAAACACACGTGCCGAACGTACACTCGTCGAAATCGCCAAGCCTTAAATGGCGCTATGAGGTGGCGCCACAGGCGCGCGTGATGTGCGTCTGCACTGAAATTCTAATCAGTTGCTTATCTCATCGCTGCAAACTCATGGTGTAAATTTCACTTGATTCGGATGCTTCCTTCAGGGTGTTGCATTTACGGCGGCCAGCAGTGTAGTTGAACCACTCTTTCCTGAAATCTCCCAATAAACCGAAGTTGACCATTCTCGTTCTCTGCACAGTTCTCACATGCTCATTCCACGTCATATTGCTTTGCAACGTTAAATCCAGATATTTAAACGACATGACTGTCTGTGTGATGCAGGACACTACATATGATGTATCCAAACGTTTCAGGTTTATTCTTCCCACTCATCCTCATTATCTTACATTTTTCCACATTTAGAGGTAGCTGCCATTTATCACACCAACTAGAAATTTTGTCTAAGTCGTCTTGTATCTTCCTAAAGTCGGAAAACTTTGACACCTTGCCATACACCACCGCATTATCGGCAAACAAATGCAGATTGCTGCCCACGTATATAGTAAACAACAGCGGTCCTGTCACACTTCCCTGGGGCACTCCTGACGATATCTTTGTCTCTGATGAAAACTCGCTGTCGAGGACAACATGGACAACATACTGGGTTATAGTACTGAAGAGGTCTTCAAGTTACATTTTTGTGAACTTATTCCATTTGCTCGTACCCTAATTAACAGCCTGCAATAGGGCACTGTGTCAAACGCCTTCCAGAAATCTAGAAATATGGCATCTGCCAGTGGCCCTTCATCCATAGTTCGCAGTATATCATTTGAAAAAAGGGCAAGCTGAGTTTTGCACTAGCGATGATCTTCTAAATCCATGCTGATTCGTGGGTGTAAGATTCTTAGTCTCAAGAAAGTTTATTATATTCGAACTGAGAATATGTTCAAGCATCTTGCAACAAATAGAAGTTAGGGATATTGGTCCGTGATTTTGCGAGTCCGATCTTCTAACCTTCTTATATATTGGAATCACCTGCGCTTTCTTCCAGTCGCTTGTGACTTCGTGCTGGGCGAAAGGCTAGGTGAGGTGCTAATGCCATAGAATAGAAATTCCTTTATCTTTTCAGTGAGCAGGGCTGTAAGGTGTCAGTCAAATCCAACACCTCCCATGATAACCCTGACATGATAAGCAAATCCAGTAATATGTCACATAACTCCGAATAAAACGTGACATTAAATTAACGAGTGAGCAAATGGAATACCACAGACTAACACAAGAATGACTAAATGCATGTCATACCTTCCCACCGTGAGACAGACGCAGTTCCGAGGGGAGAAACGAGAACAGAATCCGAGAGCAGAACCGTGTTAAGTTGAAGGCCCTACGATAAGTGACAGACACCCACGTCCCCAGCTAACCGCTAGGACCACCCCCAGCCCATGTTAAAAGCTAGAGCCCTCCAGAAGAACAGTATAGATCTTACGACAACACAAAAAGGGCCACACCACCCGCAAGTTTTAGCGTGAGACTTTTTCGCGTCTATGTTACGTCAGGACCACCCCCCAGCCCATGTTAAAAGATAGAGCCCTCCAGAAGAACAGTATAGATCTTACGATAACACTAAAAGGACCACACCAGCTGCAAGTCTTAGCGTGAGACTTTTTCGCGTCTCTGTTACGTTGCGAACTTTAAAAACATTGCCCCACCACGAAAAGTATAACGTTTCTCATTGGATAGATAGAATTTTTGTAGGTGGAGCTTAAGGTTAACATTGAGACCCTGATTGGTCAGATGAAAACACAGCCAGATAGTTTTTTAAACCAAATTTGGTAAATAGTAGTAAGGAGAAGTGAGGAGAGAGTTGCTTCCGAGACGGCGAGGTGAGCGGAGCTGTGCTGTCCGCCGCCCCCTGACGAACACCGACAAGGTAATGAACGCACGCGATGCCGCATAACAGCGCATAAAGCTTCACTCAGAACTGCAGAAGTCTCATCTGTTACACCCCCTTTTTGCGTAATACTAGTGTAGATCGACAATTAAAGCTCATGGTGTTCACGTTTGCCACTTGAAGTAAAAATCTGAAACGCGATGATTTTTCTGTTGTATAGTTATTGACAAGCCACATCAGCCACTGTGATTTACGATAAGTTAGAGAAGTAATTAAAGATAATTGAGGGTCACTGTAGACAATTTTGATAGTTTTCTCTTTTGTGAAACTTAATTTAAACCTAGATTAAAGATGTGATATGGCATAGGTCATCCTTAGATCCATTGTAGAACTTGGAAACCCGTTCACGGAATATTCGTTCACATTTTTGTGGAACGCAGTTGGTTTTTACCATCGTGTATTAAAACATTTCCTTTTATCAATAGTGCAATTTGTAAACAATGTTTCGTGAGTAGAATAAAATTTCCAATGGTAAACTTAACTGCTTCTTCGACGTTATTTCACCAGCTAACTAAAAATAGGAAAGCCTTGAACCCCTTCCACTAAATTTAGTTAGTATTAAGATTCTTTTACAGGGAGTACAGTGGAGCTGACGCTGAAATCATTAAGTACTCAGTTATATCATCGCTAGTCTCACTGAACTCTTCTGAACTCTACATGTCATGTGTGGTCTGGCGTTTCCCTACCAGCAACAGGTCCCAGGTTCAAACTAGTCAATTCCCTAAGAAACACGCTCAGAGCGTCGTTGCGCAAAAGTGGTAGGGAGACACAATATAGAACAAACACACACCACGCAGAATGTTAGAGGGCTCTGTGACACTCGATCCACTCCACCATGCATATTAGAGTAATCCCAATTCTATCTTGGTTTTTAACTCACATCGTCTTCAGTTTCTTCCATGTTTTGCGTAGGAAGTAGAGTACCGTTGACGTACCGCTGAGTTGTACGGTTGCCGCGGATACAAACAAAGGGGTTCTGCTATGAAAAGAAATGAATATAAGATTACAAAAATCTTTGTATATGGCTGTGCGTTCCTGCACACCTTACAGCATAGCCGACTCTACGCTACATCAAGATAGCACTCTTGTCCGGCAGTTCTTTGATAATAAAATCCCATTCTTAACACATTAGAAAACAAAAGTTCGTAATTAATTTCTCTAAGAAGGATCATAGCACCTGTTATCTACATCTACATCTACATCTACATCTACATACATACTCCGCAATCCACCATACGGTGCGTGGCGGAGGGTACCTCGTACCACAACTAGCTTCTTCTCTCCGTGTTCCACTCCCAAACAGACCGAGGGAAAAATTACTGCCTATATGCCTCTGTACGAGCCCTAATCTCTCTTATCTTATCTTTGTCGTCTTTCCGCGAAATATAAGTTGGCGGCAGTAAAATTGTACTGCAGTCAGCCTCAAATGCTAGTTATCTAAATTTCCTCAGTAGAGATTCACGAAGAGAACGCCTCATTTCCTCCAGAGACTCCCACCCGAGTTCCTGAAGCATTTTCGTAACACTCGCGTGATTATCAAACCTACCAGTAACAAATCTAGCAGTCCGCCTCTGAATTGCTTCTATGTCCACCCTCAATGCGACCTGATAGGGATCCCAAACGCTCGAGCAGTACTCAAGAATAGTTCGTATTAGTGTTTTATAAGCGGACTCCTTTTCAGATGAACCACATCTTCCCAAAATTCTACCAATGAACTGAAGACGACTATCCGCCTTCACCACAGCTGCCATTAAATGCTTGTCCCACTTCCTATCGCTCTGCAATGTTACGCCAAAATATTTAATCGACGTGACTGTGTCAAGCGCTACACTACTAAAGGAGTATTCAAACATTACGGTCCACTGTTTTCGCCTATTATTTTCGACTCGGTCGTTTCTGGACCCGAGTCCCTTACGTCATGTTGATACACTGACCCTTCTCCGTCATCCCTGGAAGCTTGTAACATCGCCATGGAATCACTCCGTATAGAGAAGTGACAACGCTAAATAATTGTAGAGAAATGTAGGAAAACCTGTAGAGGATCTATGCT
The DNA here is from genome assembly GCF_023864275.1 of Schistocerca cancellata. NCBI lineage: Eukaryota > Metazoa > Arthropoda > Insecta > Orthoptera > Acrididae > Schistocerca > Schistocerca cancellata. The sequence goes on along the minus strand of NC_064629.1, from coordinate 388,059,218 downwards.
TGATGCAGGGATGGCGGCTGACATTTAAAATACGAGGGCTATTCGGAAAGTAAGTTTCGATCGGTCTTGAAACGGAAACCACTATGAAAATCAAAAATGTGTTATTTGAAGCAGTTGGCTACACCTTCCAGCTGCTTCTCAACATAGTCGCCTCTCCGACTTAGACATCTGTCGTAGCGTTGTACCAACTTTCCAACACCGTCGTCATACACTCCTGGAAATTGAAATAAGAACACCGTGAATTCATTGTCCCAGGAAGGGGAAACTTTATTGACACATTCCTGGGGTCAGATACATCACATGATCACACTGACAGAACCACAGGCACATAGACACAGGCAACAGAGCATGCACAATGTCGGCAATAGTACAGTGTATATTCACCTTTCGCAGCAATGCAGGCTGCTATTCTCCCATGGAGACGATCGTAGAGATGGTGGATGTAGTCCTGTGGAACGGCTTGCCATGCCATTTCCACCTGGCGCCTCAGTTGGACCAACGTTCGTGCTGGACGTGCAGACCGCGTGAGACGACGCTTCATCCAGTCCCAAACATGCTCAATGGGGGACAGATCCGGAGATCTTGCTGGCCAGGGTAGTTGACTTACACCTTGTAGAGCACGTTGGGTGGCACGGGATACATGCGGACGTGCATTGTCCTGTTGGAACAGCAAGTTCCCTTGCCGGTCTAGGAATGGTAGAACGATGGGTTCGATGACGGTTTGGATGTACCGTGCTCTATTCAGTGTCCCCTCGACGATCACCAGTGGTGTACGGCCAGTGTAGGAGATCGCTCCCCACACCATGATGCCGGGTGTTGGCCCTGTGTGCCTCGGTCATATGCAGTCCTGATTGTGGCGCTTACCTGCACGGCGCCAAACACGCATACGACCATCATTGGCACCAAGGCAGAAGCGACTCTCATCGCTGAAGACGACACGTCTCCATTCGTCCCTCCATTCACGCCTGTCGCGACACCTCTGGAGGCGGGCTGCACGATGTTGGGGCGTGAGCGGAAGACGGCCTAACGGTGTGCGGGACCGTAGCCCAGCTTCATGGAGACGGTTGCGAATGGTCCTCGCCGATACCCCAGGAGCAACAGTGTCCCTAATTTGCTGGGAAGTGGCGGTGCGGTCCCCTACGGCACTGCGTAGGATCCTACGGTCTTGGCGTGCATCCGTGCGTCGCTGCGGTCCGGTCCCAGGTCGACGGGCACGTGCACCTTCCGCCGACCACTGGCGACAACATCGATGTACTGTTTAGACCTCACGCCCCACGTGTTGAGCAATTCGGCGGTACGTCCACCCGGCCTCCCGCATGCACACTATAAGCCCTCGCTCAAAGTCCGTCAACTGCACATACGGTTCACGTCCACGCTGTCGCGGCATGCTACCAGTGTTAAAGACTGCGATGGAGCTCCGTATGCCACGGCAAACTGGCTGACACTGACGGCGGCGGTGCACAAATGCTGCGCAGCTAGCGCCATTCGACGGCCAACACCGCGGTTCCTGGTGTGTCCGCTGTGCCGTGCGTGTGATCATTGCTTGTACAGCCCTCTCGCAGTGTCCGGAGCAAGTATGGTGGGTCTGACACACCGGTGTCAATGTGTTATTTTTTCCATTTCCAGGAGTGTAGAATGCAACCGCCTTTGGTTTTTTTCCGAACAGTCACTGAAAACAGTCACATCCATCAATTCTCTGTGAGTATTTAAACAGGAGCGGCCACCTAAAACAAACCGTAGGAAAGGCAGATGCCGGTCTGAGGGTCTCTGGGAGAATGGTGAAGCACAGGCGTACACAGATGGAAAAGGTAGCTCAAGAAATTCTTTTTGACCGTTCCTTACCAGGTAGCACTAACAGAAGAAAAAGAAAATATCAGCGCATTTATCACGAGTTCGCTGTGTAAGAGTGAACACGCCACGGAGATGCTTAGCAAACTCTTGTGAAAGGTGCTGCAAGTGAGGCATTGTTCACCACGATGAGCTTTACTGTTGAAATTCCGAGAGTGTACGTTACTAGAAGTGTCAAACAACAATTTTCCTCCTCGTCGATATATATCGTGAACAAATCATTGAGATAAAATCAAAGACATCAGAGCTCAGGCGTAGATATACCAACTACCGCTTTCCCAGCTCATCATTTGTGACTGTTACTGGAAATGGGGGCGGCGACATTGATACACAAAGTATCCTTTGCTACACACCGTAAGGTAGATTGGGAAATACAGATACAGATGTTGCTGCAAAATGCAAGGGACTGCATAACTGCTATTGAACACCGAATTAACGAAGTCCATAGAGTTTATGATTTCTGTGCAAATTTATGACAGTGAAGAAGAGTTACGGGTATTTATTATAATCATGCTTCAATTGATAATGCAGTATATCTGAACTTGGGTAATGTTCGCCGTAGGTGTAAACGAGTGCAATTCTGTTCTTGCAGGTGATAAATCGACGAGCACTGACTCTTCAAGTAGTCTGTGGGTGGTTCAAAATGTTATTTCAGTAATCCATTTGTTCCTGTTGGTCATTTCCTGTAACACTTTGTGTGCATATGCTAGGTCCATCGGGTGAGCTGTCACAGTTAGAAGGCTAACAGACCATCTGGAATCGCAGTGATTCTTAAGAGTCGTTTTAAAACAATCGACTAATGCCTGTCATCTTAAAATAGAGATGATGAAATAGTTTAAAACTGTAACAATTAAGGAAATCATGAGAACTGAAACTTTCGCGATATGCACAACAAAAAGATTTAAATTTCGTGCAGCACAAAAAATTTGCAAGTCTTTTTTTCCATACATGCGCTTGGACGTCTTCAGATTTTCCTGTCATGTTTTAACCACTATCTAAGACTTGATCACGACAATTTTCAGTATAAAAGCTAATACAGCTCGGCTTCAGCGATATTTCTTACGATTGTCCTCTTCCAGTTTTCTGATGTTTTATGAATTTCTCACAAAGCCAACAAAATCTATTTCTTCTGAACATTTCTCATCGTCATTGTAAGCACACCAAATGATTCGGCTGATTTGTTCTAAATGAGCCATGTCTTAGTACAATAAAATACATTAAATTACTTAGCTTTTTTAGCTGGCTCTTTATTTCATGCCCTTATTTCCCCAAATTTATATAAGATCGTTCTGAATTTCAGCTTAAAAATAGCGTGGACTACTTTTTCCGCTTCTGACATTGCTATGTGCTCTAACAGTTGTAGTGACTAATAAGCTCCAAACTACTCAAAATACACCATAGCTGCTGTAACTGATGGAATCTGAACCTGCCCTTAAAGTTAAGTTCGTGATGCAGTGATGTGCTATATCCACAATACATTTAAGAACACTACGCCATTTTCCTTTATTTCAGCTAATACGTCATTTTGGAAGGCAGCGTCAGTAGAAGTAACGGTTTCCATTTGAATTTCTAATTCTTTTAATTTGACGTACATTTGAATGAGTTGTTTAGTCAATATGAATGAAGGGGTTCAAGTGTCACCAGTCACTGAATTATTTCTCCATATCAGAGAATTTGGACCGATGAGGTAGAGTATACGCTGGAATGCTGGGCACATACCGTCTATTGTTATTGACTGTGTTAGTTGTTAGTTCCACCTCTACTTGGACTGGTGATAATTGGCGGTTACTGACTGAACCCGTAATTTTTCCGAACTGAGACAGTTATATAGCAAAGTTTTATTCTGTGTCGAGCACGACAGTCTCGTACACGCTGCACGACTTGCTATAGCTCGAAAACAGGTGGTTGCCGATTAAGACACACATTTCACTTGATCGAGTTAAACGAGATTTAGTAATTTTCTAAAACAAAACATATCAATCGTTACTAATACGCTTACTGCGAAACTTGCTGTTACATTCTCTAACGCGGGGATAGCAAAGGTAGTAGTTCATTAGTTACGTTTCTACTATGAAGCCTGACAATACAGATGACCACCTCAAACATTACAATTGGAAACCTTACCTGTAAAATCAGAAAGATGCAACAATGATTTCCGTTCATTTCAGAAAGAAAAATCCTACCGAAACTGTAAAGAAGTAACAGTTAATTATTTTCACCGGAACAAAGAGAGTACAACTTCAACTCACTAGCCAGACATGACATGACGTCTAATATATCGAATCCCAGTGGACATTCGGTTTTGCTGCGCGTGATATTCGGACCCATATGGACCCGTCATTTGAATGCATATAGCGTGCACGTATCCGAGGGAACTGCAGCGAGGCGGCACCGTTGTTACTAGTTAAATACGTCGATAATTAATGGATTGTGCAGCAGCGTGGCCGCAGCATAAACCTCCACATTCTTATGCGTCTATACGTGATACGAGAATCCAGGGATGCTACAGCACATGCTGAGGAATATATTGTGCATCTTTGGCATCCGTGTTAAGTTTACGGTGAAGAGAGAATAGATACGTGCAGACAGTTTGACCTATTGGTGGATGCTGAGGAAGTCTGCAAGACTATGCAGCTGTTAAGCAGTGCGCGTCCTCTCCGCCCCCTTTACTCAGTTATCGTCATTTAGTAGCTGTAGTCACTGGGAGCAGAAAAAGTGTTGGCTGGAGGGGTAAGTAAAGCACATATCCTCTCCACTGTCATGGTTTCTTCCTCCACCGACACTCCTTGCTCCAGCTGTCAGTCGGCAGAAATCGGAAAAAGTGGAAGCTTTTGGTAAACCAGTTGCTTCATGAAGCGCTTGTCGATCTTAGAGATCCTAAAATGTTCTGTAGCAGCAATAACTCCTTGTTGAACACGAGCGAAATGTGTCCGTGGCAGCTGTGTGAATCGACTGCACCGTTGCCATATACACAATATTAATGATAGGGACCTGTTCAGTAGCACCAGTATTTTTATGGTGCTGCTTGGACGAAATGACACTGAAGATATGACGGAGTGACAACTGCGTGCGTTTACTGCCGTGAGGAAAAAGGCTTCTTCTCGTAGAGAGAAGGCAGGAATGGGAGCGGTAGAAAATCTAACGTACCCCTTCCTGCAAAATCTTAAACTGTCTTTAGTTTTTTTTAATCCTTAAACTGCCTTTCTTTCTTTTTTCGAATAGTTTCTACGCCCAGTCTGTGTTCTCCCATCCACTTCCTCGCTACGGCTCTAGACACATCGCTTGGGAGTGTTACAGGCCATATATATAGAGTATTTTAAAGACTCTGTGCCAAACGGCGAGCTCGTCTGTCTTAGAGATGACTTTTGTTTGAGACAAAATGATCGTTGCTGCTTCCCAGTGACGCTAGGTACTCTTTAGTATTCCATGGTTGAAGGATGATGGGGTTTCACCCAACTATCAAGGGCTGTTAACCAGGTGTGCAGCATATTAGCTATCTCAATAAACTGATAGGGTGCTTCAACAAGAAACCCACAGGGATGAGTTCTCTAACGGGAGAAATATATTGTAATAGCAAATCGGGAGCTCACATTTCTTGAGCCTGCCGCCACTCCCACACAGCAGATGAACGGCTGAAGGGGAACGCACATTCCATACGTGCCTAAGCCCTGTCACCTTTCAAAAGCGTCACTAATCTTAAACGACACCAACCATCGCCAGAAAGCCCCAGTAGACATTTTGTTTCTAACAAAAGTTGTTCTCCACGACGTGATTTATCACCCCTTGGCGTTTGTCGCAAAGGCTGTGAAACACTTAGTATCTTTATTTGTTAGTGTTAAATCCAGTCTAGTCGTCAAATATGGGGTGTCTAGGAAACATGCTTTCTCGGATCGCTAGACAACATTCAAACAAATCATATCATATCATATTATTTATTACAAAAGGAAAAGATTACAAAACGTCACTTTGCTATTACAAAGATGTGTCGCAAGCGAAGGGCGACATGCAAAATAAGCAGTGTTCTTCAGTATAACAATTCCCAAGTCCACTTTACATAGATTGTACTAGCAAAGTAACTAGTGTCGATGCTGCTATAGAAATCGCTTATCTTGAGGCTACTCTTGGACTGGACCGTGACCAGTCGGGAGTGGAACTTAGGTCCTCTTCGCAGAGGGGCAGATACTGTCGCGTTGTCGTGCTAAAGAGGAGTCGGTCAGCGTGCTATTGGCTGATATCTTCTCACAGCCATCTCTTCTCTATCGTTCACGACTGGAGTGCCAGCGCTTCACTTTAATTCATAACACTTAGTAGTGTAGATAGCGCCAGGGCCTCCATGGCAGTGTTTGTGGTCATTCCTTATGTGTATAGAAAAATTCGTTCGCAATGCTAGCAGGTTCTCCCAGTGGACCTGCTAAGGCGATCGCTTTCTGCTCTATATCCACACATTGTACACCTGGGTCTGTGCTGTGTACACCATGTTGAGACTGCTTTAGTGGATGAAACTTCCTGGCAGATTAAAACTGTGTGCCCGACCGAGACTCGAACTCGGGACCTTTGGTAGAGCACTTGCCCGCGAAAGGCAAAGGTCCCGAGTTCGAGTCTCGGTTGGGCACACAGTTTTAATCTGCCAGGAAGTTTCATATCAGCGCACACTCCGCTGCAGAGTGAAAATCTCATTCTGGAAACATCCCCCAGGCTGTGGCTAAGCCATGTCTCCGCAGTATCCTTTCTTTCAGGAGTGCTAGTTCTGCAAGGTTCGCAGGAGAGCTTCTGTAAAGTTTGGAAGGTAGGAGACGAGGTACTGGCAGAAGTAAAGCTGTGAGCACCGGGCGTGAGTCGTGCTTCGGTAGCTCAGTTGGTAGAGCACTTGCCCGCGTAAGGCAAAGGTCCCGAGTTCGAGTCTCGGTCGGGCACACAGTTTTAATCTGCCAGGAAGTTTCATATCAGCGCACACTCCGCTGCAGAGTGAAAATCTCATGCTTTAGTGGATGTCCTTCACGTATCTGGTAAGACATTTGACAACCTGGTGTTATACTCAGAAGCTTCTTATTCTTGTTTAGTGCCCTTCAGCTGAAACTGGCGCATTTCTACGTAACCTAATGATGCCTTACAAGGGTGAAATGTATAATTCTTATTAATAAAAAAATTGCAATGCAAACATAAAATCAACTGCTGTCTTATGCTCCTGTTGCTTGTCTTCGCAAAGACAATAAAGTGAACTGAAATGATCACATGGCACTGTTGGCCGGAATATCCCATCCGGATTCGGCCGCCAAGTGCAAGTCTTATTTCAGTCGGTGCTACACTGGGCGACTTGTGGCAGATGATGAGGATGAAATGATTATGAGGGCAACACAACACCCAGTCCCCAAGCGGAGAAAATCTCCAACCCGACCGGGAATCAAACACGGGCCCGTGGATGGAAGGCAAGCTCGTTACCACTCAGCTAAGCAGAAGCACTTTTCGCCAACAGTTAACAGCAGTTACAAGGTATAATGCTCAACGAAAACTCAAATCAATTACTTAACACATCTTAGTTGTGTGAGTGATATAAACTGTCACACAGATTTATACAAGTGTAAAATATTTGAAAAATTACGCCAAGGATACAAAAAAATGCAATATTTATGTCTATGTTATTTCTACACACACAAACAGACACGCACATATCTGGCGAAATTGGTACCTCAAACAAAGTAAGTGCCCTAAGTTATTCCAATGTCTAAATTATTGTAAAACGGAAGACACCAAAATGCAGCTTCCTAAGAAGGCCTACACTTGGTGTATAGGAGAATAGCCCATGAAATGAAACACCGCTGCATCTAAATTTTTCCATGATGCTTGTCAAGAGTAGCAATGTGAATTCATCATCTAAAATATCAGTAAATATATGTGAAAAAAACCAGAAAACGCTTTGCTTACGTCCAGTGTCACAATGTTATTTCCATGTCTTTACACACACACACACACACACACACACACACACACACACACACACACACATCTGAAAAAATTAGTGCCTGAAAATGATTGTGCACTTTCATATGCGGGGCCCCAATGATGTGTCGATGTCTAAAAATGCTTGGTTAAAAAATAAGATGATAAACAGGCAGCTGATATTTCGTGTTAGGCGTAAAACAGGCCATTACCATAAATAACCGAACCAAGTATTATAACTGCAGAAAACAATTGGTGGCTAAACTATTATGGTATGCAGACAAGTAGGCTAACAAATAGACAATGTAATTACTCCTAGCAATGGAAAAAATTTTATTGCTTTCATTTTTTAGTGCGACACATCAATAAGTTATTATGGTCCCTTACATTACATTTTTCTATTTCTAAAATGTTCTGTGATATTAGGCATGCCTGTAAAGAGCTACAGTTTTATCTCGAAGTTAAAATGCATAATGGGTGTAGGTGCTTCAGCTGGAGGATATAGCGTTGGTGGTATACAGATCGATTTGATGCCACTTTACGTTTTTACGTTTTAATAATTCTTCGTGTTAGCAATCATCATTTTAGGCGGAACCAAGAAAATGCATCTTCTTGCACATAGAGAAAATGTAATCGATGGTATCAACAAATTAATATTCATTTCTATTTGGATCTGCCATAGACCATCTAGAGGTTATACACAAAACAAACTTTAAAGGAATATCGCACTATTTACGAAGCAGAATTATCGTACCGAGGTTCTCTAAAACATATACAGTCTGTATTTCCCACCATCAGCTCCTAAATAACATTAAAATCTCATCAAATTCTCATTGTAAGAACACGTAGATAAACAAACTGCACAAACACATTTTTAGGAAGCAAATGTATAATTACAGCCTTCTGACTGCAAACTAAATTTCAAATTGAGCTCCAAAATAAAATTATTTCTTAACTGTGTAATAAACAGACTGCAGTACCCTTACAACTTAATTATCTATAAGTATAAAAAGGTACACACGGCACATTTATTGGCTTTACTGTCAAAATGTAAAGGCTATTAGACGAGCAAAATTCGATCATTGTACCACATATAAGTAGTACGCATTTAATTCATTAAAAAAGATAAAAATCTGTTCAATATCAGAGCAAAAGTGCATTTGTTGAAGAGAATTACAAAAGCAAACAAGGTTATTCCCACTTTTAAATTCATCAAAAACTTTACACTATAGGAAATGCAGAAACCAGCCACAAGTGGCTAGTTGCAGTATTCGCTATAGTGTACTTTACAAAAACAGCTTAGGTGTTTGCTAATCAGAATGAATAAAGTAACATTAAAAACTTACTTCTGTAACTGGTATAAGGGTCAGCGACTTTATAGTGACCTCACACTGGGGTATTATCTTTGTTTTTCAGTTCTAAACATTGTCACTTTCTAATGTATTTTATCATTAATGGACGCAAATGAACATCATGATTGTTCCCAAATACGGTGTAGAATAAATAATGACTGCTACCAGTCACAAAAGGTTGGTGATTTTATTTAACACACGACCAGTTTCAGGACTTGTGCCTGTCTTCTGCTGGTTAACATTCTGGTAAATGTTGGCATACTCAGTGTTGGGGATCACTGTTTAAGTCGAGAAACATGACCTGATGATGACTAAACAGACACAGATGGAACATTTTTATGCTCAAGAATCAGACATTCTTGGAAAATGAACAGCTCCTCTATAAAAATCAACATGGATTCCGCAAACAGAGATCCTGCGAAACTCAGCTCGCTCTGTTTCTCCATGAGATCCACAGCGCATTGGACAACAGTGCTCAGGCTAATGCTGTCTTCCTTGATTTCAGTAAGGCATTTGACACAGTCCCGCACTGTCATTTAGTGAAATTTAGTGAAAAAAAATACGTGCTTACGGAGTATCGAAGCAGACCTGCGGTAGGATTCAAGACTTTGTTGCAAGTAGAATTCAACACGTCGCTCTTAACGGAACTAAATCAACAGATGTAAAGTTAATATCCGGAGTACCACAGGGAAGTGTGATAGGACCGTTGCTGTTCACAATATATATAAATAATCTAGTAGAAGACGTCGGATGCCCTTTAAGGCTGTTCGCAGGTGATGTAGTTGTTTACACCAAAGTAACAATGCCAGAAGCTAGTAAGAATTTGCAGAATCACCTGCAGAGAATTGATGAATAGAGGAGATTCTGGCAGTTGACCCTGAACGTAAATAAAAGTAATATATTGCGCATGTATAGGAAAAGATATCCACCGCTATACAGCTACACTACTGATGACAAACAGCTGGAGACAACGTCTGCCGTAAAATATCTAGGCGTAACTATCCAGAGCAACCTTAAGTGGAAAAGCAGACACAAGACTCACAGTCATCGGAAGAATCTTAAGAAATGTAGCTCATACACGAAAGTAGTGGCTTATAAGGCTCTTGTTCGCCCGATTCTTAAGTATTGTTCATATGTCTGGGATCCCTATCAGGTAGCACTGATAGAGGAGATAGAGAAGATCCAATGAAGAGCGGCGCGTTTCGTCACGGGATCGTTTAGCTGGCGAGAGAGCGTTATGGAGATGCTAAACAAGCTCCACTGGCACACGTTACAAGAGAGACGTTGTCCATCACAGAGAGTTTTACTACTGACATTTCGGGACAGCACTTTTCAGGAGGAGTCAGCCAGCATATTACTTCCCCCTACATACACCTCGCGAATTGACCACGAGGAGTAAATTCGAGAAATTAGAGCCAATACAGAGGCTTGCCGACAATCATTCTTCCCACGCACTATTCGCGAGTGGAACAGGGTCTGACGGATCAGGTAGTGGTACCGAAGGTACCCTCCACCACACACCATTAGGTGGCTTGCGGAGTATGATGTAGATGTGGATTTGGAAGAGGCTAAGCGACATGTGTTGCAAAATAGTATAGAGCTTACATGAAGCTGGTGTATCCATACCGTTTTCACAGCACATTTGTCACATTTTTGTACAAAAATATCTCTTTTTTACATGTACACATACAGATACATAACAGATATTACAAATTATGAAAATGTAATTGCTACATGATTATGGAACCACACCATCATTTATGATATCTTGAGTGGTTCCTAGTAAATTATGTAAGAGAGAACAGAATATTTTCTAAAAAACATTGAACAACAGTTTTTCATTTTTAAATATTTCATTAAAGGTGTGTAGAGATGACTTGTTTACAAGGTGTCTTGTTCACTCAGAATCAGGTGTAATGATTTGTGGCTATGGCTGTAAATTTTGAGCTCTTAAAGGGGATTTATTTCCTTTCCTTTGTTGACAGTTTGTAGTAAGTTGTCTTCAGTGGCTGTGGTTGAGTGGTCATGTTCCTTCAGGTGTGTTGCAGGCATTTATCCAAATTATTCAGACAGAAGGCATCCATGTGTTCCCAGTATCTTATAGTTAAGCCCGTTCCTGTCTGATCTGTGCAGAATTGTGGGCATTTATCACACAGAAGTTTGTAAATACCCGATTTACTGTGACACTGGCTGTTTGTCTTGTTCGTGTGAATGATGTGCTGTTGTAGTTTATTATTAGTGCTGAAGGTTATTTGAATACTACTGCCACAAGGAGGTCAGCTAGGATGTAAGAAATTTTTTTCTATAAAAGGGTTGAAAGCGTATGTGTGTATTTGTCCTTGTGATTCTGATTTAAATGGTGTACATTGCTTCTTTTTGATTCTGAGTGAAGTTTATCAATTATATATGGGTTGTATCCATTCCTGTGTGCAATTATTTTAAAAATGTAACTGTTTTTATTCAGCAAGAGGACTGAGTGGATCTTAATGTATATGGTCAAGTGTGAATCTGAAGAATGCCATTTTGTTCTATTTTGTGTGACAAAAGGTGTTGTTTATAGCAACATCCCTGGTAGTGGGTTTCCGATAATTTTGAAAGGCAAGTTTGTTGTTTACATTACAGATTGTAAACACAAGGAAACGCTCTCAGTGGCATGCACAATAGCATTACTTCACTGTAGAATATCAAGTAGATAAAAGAAGCAATTCCACATAGGAGTTTCACTATAATATATCAGGACACATGGATGCCTTCTGGCTAAATAATTTGGATAAATCCACATTAGCAACACATTTGAAAGGACATGACCACTCAGCCAGTAAAAACAACATACAGATACTACACAGTGTCAGAAAAGAAAAGGAAATGAAACTTCTTGGCTTTACATGAACATCTGTAGCCCCAAAAGAACCACACTGAATTCTCAGTGAACTAGCAGACCCTTCAGACAAGTCATTCCTATAAACTTTTAATGAAATATTTAAAAATCAAGAACTGTAACTCATTGCCACCAAAAACTAGCACTGTTGGAAAAAAAGTCTAGTTAACCTTATACAATATACTAACAACATTTTAGATACTGTAAATGACAGTAATGTTCCACAGTCGTGTAACAATTTCATTTTCATAATTTGTAATAACTGTTGTGTATCTGTATGTCTAACATCTCTGTAGTTCTTTGACTTAGGCTCCGTTTCTCGATTGTAAACACATTGTGATTGCCTGTATATTTGAAGTTACCAACACTTAAGCTAGCAAAACGTTATCAAAGACATACGTGGAAGCACCAATAATTAGTACGATGACTAATGTACAGTTAATATGTAAAAAACGAAGTATTTTTGAACAAAAATATGACAAATGTACTGTGTAAACGATGTGGATACAACAGCTTTATGTAAGTAGCCTAGTATTTTGCTTACCCGCTTCCAAATGTTTCATTTGTGTCTATTTATTCGTTATCACTTAATTTTTTTTAGTTAAACAGTGTTCTCCAACAATGAGTATGGAAAAGTTTACCTGAATTTAAACCACCAGGAAATGGGCACAAGCCAGAAATCGGTCCTGTGTTAAATAAAATCATCTTCTATTGTGACTGATGGCCGTTAGTATTCTACACCCTATTGTCACCCTTTACTGTAGCACAGTGGAAACTCTTTGACACTTTGATTAAATAGGAGATGTTGAGTGCCATCATCCCAAACGTGGTGACTACCATCATTCCAAATGCATAGTTATACTGAATAATTAAGAAACAATTTCTGCTGTTAGTGGATCTCAAACAGTATTCTAATAACAGAAGTTAACACTGCATGTAAATAGAGCAGACAGCAAGTTCTCCATAATTCTGAGTATTTCTAACACTGTTTCACAAAGACGATTAAAAAGAATTGAAACGGCTCCAAATCTCATTCACACAGTCCATGTAAAGAAACGGAATGGAAAAACTCAGAAGAGAACTGAGCAGGATGTGTCAGAAAGGAATATGTTGAGTCGAAATGGGATGGCCAGGGTTTGAAAAGAATGGAGTGTTTCAGAATGGAGTTGACAAGAGGAGAATGAAGCAGCTTCAAATTTAATGAAAAACGAAATGGAAAGGTATGGATCAGATAGGAAATGTAAGTTGTGGCTTATCATATGTTCCAGCGATCAGAAAACTTTGATACATGACATTACAAACACTGGTCAGTACCCTAACCGTGAGGTCATAATCAACGTTCCCTTTATCAAGACATCATCATGGCAGTCACCATGATTGGGGGAGTGGCATTCACCATCTACAGTTCAGTATGCTACTTCATTGAGTTTCCGATGTGCGACAACATGATTTAGCAGTGTCATCGGAATACAGGAAAAGTTTTGTGATGGATTTATACGTGGGAATAGCATACTTTACTTCGGGAGCTCTTGCCGAATGTGCACTTTTAGTTGTATGTTAGATCAGCAATATTGTTCATATATTTTTTGCCCTGTTACAGAACCAATGTTGATTTACTTTGAAGACTTTAATTCACAGTATCAATGCGTGGTAGAAAGATGAGACTATACTTGTCCACCAGCATATAGTTTATTTTAACAGTGCCCATACATGAAATCTGCGTATTTTAATAATGAATACAGACAATTTAGATGTGGAAATATTTAATATGAAGGTCCATTCCGTGTGCAAAGTGTGATGGAAAGATCTAACGTTGGTCAGCCACTAGTGGTGCTTAATGCGGAAGTTTTATTAGTACTACCAGTATGAAAGCCATGCACATAATTTGAATCTTATAATGTCAGCTCAGGCGCCTATTTACAGTGAAGGAAACAGCCAGCCAGAGTTAATTGTTACCACTTAAGGAATGTGGAAGAAACGGCTCACGAATGTGAAGGCGACTGCTGCATGGAATACTGGGAGTGTAACAATTCCACACTTCGGTAATTTTTCCCAGAAAGTGGCTAATATTATCAGACCTTTTAATTCAGGGGCAAATTTAAGACCAAGGATACGCTGCAATTTAAGCTCAGAAACAATTTACAACATGGAGTCCACATGTATGCTACCAAATTCAATGTAACACCTGTAATGTAAGCTACCCAGGCCAAACTGGTAGGTCCTTAAATTAAGTTACAAGGAAAAGTGGGACACTTTTTGGCTTTAGAAATTGTGGGGCTTCTGGCAAAAACAACCAATGGCAAAAAAATTAAATATTCAGGAAAAGCAATAAACCGTCTAAATGTTATTCTGTGTTACACTGACACCTGAAAAATTTTCTTACATTTGCTCATAGGAATGTAACAGTTTGCTGAAGTTTTTGACGTTGGAAGTTTAAAACTGTCCTCTTAAAGAACAAAAAATTTACTGCCATTGATTGTTTTTGCCAGAAATTGTCACAAAATGGCATAATATTAATTCAGTCACGTTTTAATGAACCAGATACTGTCATTAAAGTGATGCGTTACAGAATTTTTGTAGTTATTCTTACGAATTTTCCATACATCGAGTGGTACTGAAAACGGATTAGGTAAATAATACAGTAATGTCATGGTTCACTAGCATTATTTCACTTGGTGCACCCATCACTGTTGTCGTCTTCATCTACAACAATAGCCCCATTGGCAATATATTCTGGGCTCTCTTCCAGCTGTGTGTAGAATAGCCCACTTTCTTTCTTTCGAAGGGATGTGCGCAATCGTTGAAGTCCTGCAACTTTGCTGCTGGAAGACGAGTGGGATCTCCATACACTTGGGTTAGTTCGACGCTTTGATAAAGCATAACTTTAATGCAGACGTTACACGTGTCCCAGTGGCCACAGTACATATCCCGTTTCTAAAGAAAGGGGCAGTCATCTGATATTTCCATCCGGCGAAGATTTATTAGAATCAAGGATAGTCTTGGCGTTTTTAAGAAGTAAGTAGGTGCTGCAGGTTTTCAACCATTAAGCTCGTCTCAGTTCACAACAACGGCATCAAATGGAGACGATCTGCTGCGACAACTACTCATTACATCATTCCAGTCATTTGGCTCTTCGGGTGAAGTAGTTTTCTGTTTCTTCTCAGTTAGTGGAAAGTCTTAATCATTGGAAAGGAAGACATGGCCCCTCATCGGAAAAACATGAGTTATTTTTTTGAAGAGATGGAAGCAGTGAATTAGAACGTATGGAAACAGACCACTGTATAATTTTCATTCTTTCCAGAGCACCTATTACTCAGTAGAGCTAACTGATCGGCGGTGATGGTTTTGCTATTAAAATAATGCAACATTAAAGATCTGACTTCATTTGCCCCTTTATTCCTACTGTTTCCGTGTAAACATACATGGTAGCACTGTCATCTGTTACATCATGTACATCGACACATAATGCCAGAGTTGCCTGCAGAAGAGTACATCACTGGTACATATATGACGCAATGGAAGGTTCTGCATGAAGTCAAGTGAAATTACCATGCAAGTCCTTCTCTCGCAGGTTCTTTGTACGCTTCATTCATTTCAAAAAAATTACCTGATCCCTCTGATGCAAATCTTTCTCCTATATTAATACTTTCTTCTTTTCTTTTTACGAGTGTGGATGTAGATTTTAAGAGGACATGGCTGCCAGGGAAAAAGCACTGTTATCGAATTACATTTCATATTGTTCTCATTAACGTTACGCATCGGTCGCTTTTTGAGATGCTTTTGCGGATAATGTGAAAATGATGGCATGACCTTCAAAACATGTAAATTCTAGTGTTTGAGCCGACACTTTTTTTACAATCACAGCTTCTTATATGTTACGGATAAAATCAAAATACCTTTTAATTAATTAAAGACAATTAATTTAAACAGAGAGCCACAAGTGTAATGTGTTCAATTGGTTACGTAGTTTGAGAAATAATTTATTTTAGGACCAAGTTTTAATTTTCATTTGCGATCAAACACTGATAATTATGCCTGCGTGTTATGTTAAAACACTGTGTGTGTGTGTGTGTGTGTGTGTGTGTGTGTGTGTGTGTATGTGTGTGAGTGAGTGCGTGTGTGTGTGTGTGTGTGTGTGTGTGTGTGTGTGTGTGTGTGCGCGCGCACGTGTGTGTGTGTGTGTGTGCGCGCGCGCGCCTTTTGCACTGGTAATAATTACTTATTATGTGTGTGTGTGTGTGTGTGTGTGTGTGTGTGCGTGCGTGTGTGTGTGCGCGCGCGCGCCTTTTGCACTAGTAATAATTACTTATTATGATAAATATTTATAATATGATGGGAAAAATTCTATTTTGTACACACAGAACGTTCATCTCCATCTTGTTTAACCGTTAAATAAGGAAATGTTTCATCTCTGTCTAGTTCCACCACCATCTTTATGTTAAGTAGAAAGTAAATATGGCAAAATTTCTCATAGGTTACAAAGAAAATATGCTGTTTAAGTGCTACATCACAATAAAAATCACAAGAAAACAGCATCCTTCTTCCTTACTAAGATGATGTTTTATCAGTTCATTTGACTTTTGGCTATATTGTGTGTGTTTGTACAGTACGTGTTACTGTTCGATTCAGTTACTATTGAGACACTGTTCATGGAAACTACAATTTGTAATCTTTAGAGAAGCTGGTCATCATAGATTTGCTTTGTAAATATTGCTGAATTTCCCCAAAAAATATTTTGTTACACTATATATAATAGTTTGAGTTTAAGTAAAAGAATTAGCCTGTTCATAATATCGATCATATTTTTGTACTGTAGAACATGCTGTATTATCTTTGTCCCCCATAAAATGCTGCTTACTATAGTGGAGCATTACTGAAGAACTTGAAACAATCGAGGTGATATCAGTTGGTTTTAAGAAACAGCAATTAAATATTCTTAGACTGAAATGACAACATCTGTTACATATTTGAATTCTGATGTACCATACTAAGACTTGACAAACAGTGAATAACAATTTAAATATGGAAATATATAATTCGAGGAAATGTACTGTGTTACACAGAGGACAGGCCTAAAACATTTCATTAATTACATTCTTCTATTACCTGCCTGTTATTCAGATTGACAACTTGTTTCTGTGTTTGGCTGCTTAGCACATTCCTTTAGCCAACACGTGTTTTGCGCAGTTTGCTTGGATAGGTTAGTTTAGATACATCACCTAATGTAAAATGTCAGTTGTCTATTAAGTATAATGTTATGTACTTTTATCTATATAAGGAAACAGAATTGGGGCAGTTCAATTGAAGAAAGTTAACAGCTATGTTCCATGTACACACACACACACACACACACACACACACACACACACACACACACATGCAGACACATCCTAAATAATTGTTTGTCCAGATGCAAATTACAAAATGTTTCAAGCAAATGTCCTTTAGCCAACAGGGGACATCAATCAGCATCATTGCCTTCGTTGCAGCTTTGTTTTTTTACGAAGTTATGAACAGTGGTGTGACTTTTTTAAATGGCACTCTGTATTTCTTTTTCTATAATTTATTTCCTCTCCTAAGGACCTGTTCAAAAATGTACGACAGTATACCATTCACTGAAACACAACGTTTTTAATTACATAACCCAACACTGATTTTTAGCCCGGGATTACAAACTCGTCCATTTGCTGGAGTTGTCAGAAAACAAATGAAACTAAAAACATAACACAAAATTGACTTTGACTCTCATGTACCATGGCCCAGGAGTAGAACATTGAAAGGTGCTCAAAGTGATGACCCTGGACACCTATACACTGGTGCACTCGTCGAATGAAAGAATTATTTACTGCTACCAGTGTTGCCTGAGGAAGATAATTACAAGAAAGCACGATACGTACCTGCATGTCATCCGGAGCTATTGGAATATCGCGACAGACAACGTATGTAATGCATTCCCAAAGAAAAAAGTCCAGAGAATTTAAATCAGGAGACCTAGCAGGCCAAGTAACTGTTCTTCCTAGACCAATCCATCTGGCAGGACTCCTTCGGTTGAGAACATGACGTGCACGCGAGGCATTATGTGCTGGGCATCCATCGTGTTGATACCACATAAGCATTCTGTTCCTTAGCGGCACCTCATCCAGAAGAGGAGGAGAAATTCGTCTGAGGAAGTTGGCATACGCTGTGCTGTTTAGACTACCGTTGATGAAATAAGGACCAATACTTTTAGTACCAAGTATCCACACCAGACGTTAACTCTCCACTGACGCTGATGTCCCATCTGTCTAAGCCATCGTGGGTTGTCACTGGACCAATAATGCATGTTCCTTGTATTTAGGTGTTTGAGAAGGAACATTTCTCGGTAAATAGAACATTAGGGAAGAAGTTCGGGTTGGTGACGATTTGCTGCTGTGCCCACTGACAGACCTGTACACGATTCTGGAAATAATTCCCAAGCAATTCTTGATGTAGGTGTACATGGTAAGGATGGAATCGGTGGCATATAAGAGTACGATGTACACTGGTTTTAAAAATGCCAATCTAGTCTTCAAGCTGTCGTATGCTCACATGTGGATTCATAGCAACGGAGCGATAACAGTACCTTCGGCAACTTCGTCTATGCGTGTGCTACGACGATTGCGTTGTCGTGGGTTGAAACTTCCCTTTTCCTGAAGCGTCGCAACAAGACTAGAAAACATCCGTCGGGAAGGTGGGTTCCTGTCAGGATATCGCTCTCTGTACAATTCCGCTGCCTGCTAGCATTTCGCCTACCTTCAACAACAACAATAAAAGAAACGTTATGTCGATGCAATTTGTAGGAAGGACAGCCTTTACTGTATGCCTGCTCTACACAACAGTACTTAAAAGGACTAAATTACTGTATTAAATGTACACGAACATAAGAAAACAGTATTGCAATTACTGTTCTTCTATCTTACATTCCCCATAGACGAATAGCATTTCTACCTTCTCTTCGTTGGTGTACATCCTACTCACACAATTCTTCAATTGACGATGGTTGACAGAATGACAGGTGCGCATTCTACTTATGTTTACATTTGTCCTCTGTCAACGCCAGCACGTGGATCTGTTTCATTACCCCTAGTACCTGCACAAGCGCTGAGACTGTCAACGTCACTGTTGTATTATGTAGTTAATAACGTGGTGTTTCCGTGAATGGTACACTGTGATACAGTTTTGAATAGGTCTTTACGAGAGGAAATGAATGACCCAATAAAACATACAGGGTGCCATTTAAAAAAGTCATAACGCTGTTCATATCTTTGTAAAAAACACAGCTACAACGAAGGCAATCATGCTGATTGATGTTCCCCTGACGTCTAAAGAACATTTGCTTGAAACATTTTGTAATTTGCATCTTGACAAACAGTTATTTAGGGTGGTCAAGATAAATGGGACACCCTGTATATGAGACATCACAGCCATTTATCAGGCATCACTGTAGGTAGATATTTGTGTATGTAGAAATAACATATCCATAAACAATGCATGGATGTTATATAGTTGCAGATTTTCTAGACTTCTAAAAAACAGTGTGAGAGTTAACAACCATAATACAACAATTTAGATCTAATAAATAATTAATTTGAGTGTCCATTGAGCCTAACACGAAGCATGGTAAAATAATGGCACTATGAACATTCACAATTGCTGCCATTTGTTGGCAATGACGAACAACAGGAGCATAAAGCAGCAGATGATTTTATATCCCCTTTGTAAGTTTTGTAAAATAGTTGTTCAAGTATAACTGATCTTCTGCAACTACATATTCCAAATTCATTAATTTTAGTGCATAAGAAAACATTGGCTTTTAACTGTTTATGGACAATATGCGCTATACTGTTTCCATATCCCACAGTGAATGCAATTCAGTTTCTAACGATAGTTACAGATGTGAGATGGTATTTAGTGAAGTATGAAAACAGAGTTGGCAATATTTCCTTTTACATAGCGTTGAATGTTACACTTTTCTTAAAGTGTTTTGTGTGTGCGTGCGTGCGTGAGTGTGTGTGTGTGTGTGTGTGTGTGTGTGTGTGTGTGTGTGGTGTTGATGGATTTTTGATGTGGAAATATTACAAGTTACACTCTTCACGTAATTTTTGGAATACTTATTTTTAAAGATAGCTCCAAAAACATCAGTTCATTCGGTTACGTGTCAGTTCATCAAAGATGGCGATAGTGTGACATTTCACTTTAGTGCCGCATAAAATACTACACTGTCATTGTATAGAGAGGGAAGGGCAAGGGAGAGGTTCCAAATCTGAAATGTGTAAGTAGGCTGTTTATATTTTCTTATTGGCAACGTTACGTAGCGCTCTATATGAAAATCTCTGGCTGTGCTGTGTGCAGCCTGTGGCTAGTTTGCATTGTTGTCTGTCATTGTAGTGTTGGGCAGCGGCAGCTGGATGTGAACAGCGCGTAGCGTTGCGCAGTTGGAGGTGAGCCGCCAGCAGTGGTGGATGTGGGGAGAGAGATGGCGGAGTTTTGGGGGCATGCATGTAGATTTGCACCAAGTATTTCGCAGCTGCGCTTGCAATTAACTAGATATTATTTTCAGTGCTATGTTAAAGTGTTCTCTTATTTTTGCTCTTCACAGTGTGTTTTTCTGTGTTCAAAAATGGTTCAAATGGCTCTGAGCACTATGGGACTCAACTGCTGAGGTCATTAGTCCCCTAGAACTTAGAACTAGTTAAACCTAACTAACCTAAGGACATCACAAACATCCATGCCCGAGGCAGGATTCGAACCTGCGACCGTAGCGGTCTTGCGGTTCCAGACTGCAGCGCCCTTAACCGCACGGCCACTTCAGCCGGCCTTTTTCTGTGTTATCGTGTGAAATATTGTAACAATAATGGCGTGTGAAAAACGTAACACTAGGCTCCAAAGTAAACTGAGAAATAATAGTGACGACGAGCGTAGCTTATCAGCACCACTGTGTAGTGAATTAACAGACATTCCAAGTAGTAATTTGGTAATTGTGCATAGGGAAATGAAGCGGGCGGCAAATAATGGTGTAGACAGTGAAACAGGTTGTGAATAGGGAAGCATTATCGATCGATCGGTCGGTAACAGCTCGCCTCAGGAATC
This sequence comes from Schistocerca cancellata, assembly GCF_023864275.1. Taxonomy (NCBI): domain Eukaryota; kingdom Metazoa; phylum Arthropoda; class Insecta; order Orthoptera; family Acrididae; genus Schistocerca; species Schistocerca cancellata. Next base: position 388,038,095 of record NC_064629.1, on the reverse strand, counting down.
GGGAATGACAGAACACAATATTGCAAATATTGTAGACTCAGGTTTTGGGTTCTCACCGTTTTCTCAAATGAGTCAAGACACATTTTCCGCTTGTCAAAATGTGACTGTTGCCGGTGCAAATTCACTGCCGAAAAGCACTGAGGAACATGTTTCAGACACCAGTGCATTGTTATTACAGTTAATGCAACAAATGGGACAAAGGCTACAAAAGTTAGATACAACACTTGAACAAAATAAGAAACAAATGGGACAAAATCTTCAAAAGTTAGACACAATGGAACAAAATGAGAGACAAAACACAGCAAAAGCTTCAGAAGTTAGACACAATGGAACAAAATCTTCAAAAGTTAGACACAATGGAACAAAAGCTTCAAAAGTTAGACTCAGTGGAACATAAGCTTGAACAAACACGTGAAGATTTAACTACTGAGTTACATAACATTGAATCGAAATGTCAAAAAGTCTGTAATGACGTAAAAACACAAATTTGTGAGCATTTTCAACCTATTTTTTCGCGGCATGAAAATGCATTACAGAATCACGAAGCAGCCATAAAAGTACTGCAAACTATTGTTCATGAAAATCATGAGACCTTGTGGGCTAAAATTGACTCAGTTGCATCTACCGATTCGGTTACGCAACTTGCAAAAACTCAGGAAAACTTAAAGGACACAGTAGATTCGATTTCAACACAAATGGACACTCTGAAACTTGGTTCAGAAAAACACACTGAGGAAATGTGTTCACTATCGGAGAAAGTAGCCGAACTTTCGGATCAGGTCACTAACTTATTTAAGAAGGTAGATGATAATCTGAATGACACAAAACCGGTAGTCTTTAATGACACAGAAGAGTGCGAACAAATTAGGAAACTGAAACAAAATCTGAATCAAAGTAATACGCAACACCAAAGAGAAATCCGGGAAGTACAAGATCAGCTGACACAGGTAATACAAGAATTACATATTTCAGAGGACACTCGCGCCCCAATATGGTAAGAGGGACATAGAAATACGGAATTGGCTAGTTCCAATTCATGCACTGCCTCACCCTCTAACAACCATACCACAACAAATAACACAGGGCATTTCGGAAGTTATGAAAGAAATTGGCAATGTGCACCGAATTTTGAGATCGAACCGCCGACACGACGTAACAATGACCGACATGCTACTCGCCGACACGGTGGTTTTGACTATAAGCTGTTCATTACTACATGTAAATTCAAAACGTTTAAGAATTCTGCCAACGACATTCATCCACAAGCGTGGCTCCATCAATTCTCTCATTGTTTTCCTCCCAACTGGTCGTTGGAGCACAGGTTAGAATTTATGTGTGGCTACTTGGAGAATGAACCAGCTGTAAGAATGCGATCGGTCATTCACGATTGTCACAGTGAAGGAGAATTTAACCATGCGTTCCTCTCAGCATATTGGTCACAAGCTACACAAGACCGAGTAAAACATAGCATCATGATGATGAAACACTTTGAACAATCTGAATTTTCCAGTCTTGTCAAATATTTTGAAGACATGTTGCACAAAAATCAGTACCTGTCAAACCCATACAGCCCCTCAGAACTCATCCACATTTGCTTAATCAAATTACCTGAACATTTACGGCATATTATTTTGGCAGGACGTTGCAAAGACGACATTGAAGCTTTTCAGGGACTCTTACAAGAATTAGAAATTGACACAGACAGTCACGCGACGCGAAAACAGGAACACAACAATTACAGGTCACATCTGTCACAATTCCGCGATGACAGAAATAATAACTGGACACAACAAGGCTATTGTCACAACACAAATCGTGACCAAAACAGACACCACCCGTATGACAACCGTTGGCAGAGTAGTAATAGTTACAGAGAGAGATCGCATTTCTGTAGTAATGAATATGGCAGGGACACTCATAGAAACAGACAATTTGGCAACCTGAACAATTATCATCATGGGAGACAGAATAATTTCAGACGCAACAGTTCAGCGTGCAGTTACGATTTAGGGAGAAATTCTCCACCACGTGACCGACACGAAAGAAACTGTGTAAACTACCGACAAAACGACAGACCTGAATTCCATCAGAACTGGCGAGCTTTAAACAGAGCTGGGCCCTCTCGGCAAGGCGAATTTGTAGAAGTTAGGCCTCCTAATCCCAGTAACGACACGCGTCAACAAAGAAACAGACAATGACTCACATCCCAGGCAGCCACTTGCGCCCGCTGGCTCAGGGAAAAATAACATTGACGCTAACCGTGAGCAAAATTCCAGTATTCTTTACAGACGAATACCGCATGATAATTGCATTCAAGTTGAAACTTGCGTACTGAGAAGAGCAAAGGGCTACACCACATTTCACATGTGAAACCATTTATTGAAAGATAATATGCTTTTTAACTCTGTCTTTGCCATAAAACGTCTCACTTCACGTTACTAGTATGCTCTAGAAACTGTTACCATGCAACAATATTTAAAGTTAAATATCCAGTCAAGAACCAAGAGAAGTTATTCAAACAGAAATTACGAATGCATTGTTATTGCGAACAGATGACACTGTGTTATTGTTTGTGTACATTCTTGCTTGTTAGTTGCACGATTACGTAATGACTATAAGTCTCACACTTAGAACATTTACGAGTACTGCTAATGAGATTCTAATGCAACATTTTGGTTTACTTGAAAATACATTCCGGATTTAAAGTACTTTCTGAGAGATACCAGATGACACAGTGGTTAGTTTATGTGACAGCTACACGATTATATCACGACGTTACTAATGTGTGACACAATTTAGATTGCTGCTTTTGCAGAGTATCTGTTTTATATCTGCACAGTTTTTCTGAATTCTTCTGGAAAGTAAAACATGTTTTAGTAGTAACTTTTGTGGTACAGCTACAATGAGACAGCCTTTTCCATAGCACAACAATACGTTACAGCACAGTACTTTCTTCATCACGGCAATAAGCGTAATAAGTAAGATATCTATATGCAAAGCATTTCACTTTTGTTTATCATGAGGTAAGTACATTGACTTCTGCAGAACTTAGCTTCTGGAGGACGATAACTTCGACACTTCCACAGAGATTACCTTACAGCAAGACGCACATTTAGCGCAGCAGGACACGTATTTGAGTGATTAATTTTGTACTTAAAACATTTATTTTTAAAGATTTTTGAATTACAAAGAAAGTTTTCCGTGATACATTTCATTCCATTGCTGTAATCTGTGACAGCTGAGGGTATAATTGCAATAATCCTCAGGGGGGTACACGCTTACTTTGTGTACCATGTGTTTGGCAAGCACAAGGAGCCCTAGCTAATATGGTATTTGCTTATACAACTTTACACATCGGTACCATATTTCTCTAATACATAAATTACACAGCTATCTGATCATTTAACTGAGAGATAAACACGTTTTTTACTACGTCAGTGACACATGTTTACGTAATTACACCGTTGGGTAACTTCACACTTACGAAATTGTATTTTGTCTGTACTGTGTGAACTCTTCATATTTTTTTGGAACCATTGTGATACTATGAGAGCTTCGAATGATATATTTGGTATGGGATCACGATTTTTAAAGTACGTTTGAGGTAGATGACACTCTTGAAATGAGCAGAGAATTTTTTTTAGGTTTTGACATTAATGCAGAAAGCTACGACTTTTTTTAGATTTGACTGAGGTGTTATGATGTTATTTTTACGATGACGATGTGTATTATGCTGTTGAGGTATGTTTATGTCAATAAGATGATGCTACCATATATGAGGAATGTGATTACGTGTTTATATGTATATGAATAATGAATAGAAGTTAGGGACTCTTGACTTGTGAAAAAGGATGTTGGAAACCAAGAATCGTACTTTAAGAGTTATGAAATGTTCGAAATGCGTGAATGTATCACAATGCCGGCGAAATTTTTTTTTGGACACTGTTATATTCATAGGATTTTGTTTCTACACATTCGCACCATAAATTCTCGACCTGTGAAATATTTATATGAGACTGTCACTGTAGCAGAAACTGCTGTCGTAAATATTTCCGTAAGAAAGTTAAGTGACCACCTGCATGTGCGTCGTGGGCACACAGCTGTGTCAGACACCTGGAGAACAAGCCATTAGGGTGTGCCTTTCCGGAAGCACAGGTAGAAAAAAAAAGGGAGGCCATTATCCTCGCTATTGACATTTCCTTGTTGAAAGCATACTGTGGAGCTCGTTATTTATGATATTTACTAAAATGCCTAATGAAATGATTAGAAACATTTTACATCTATTGTCTTTGTAGTTGAGAGATTGCTCATTTTGTTTAATATCTGGTTTCCAGCTGTCTTGCAGCATTGGTTTCATAAAATAAACTTAGATGCATTTACTAATGTGAACACTTTCTGTCAACAGATCTATTAAATAATAATTTTGTAACCCACATTCTTTAAAAAAGGAACACTTGGAAAGGAAAGAACAATAAGAAGGGACTAGTAACAGTAACTGGACACATAATTTTCCTTTCAAGTACATGGTAATATTTTTTTTACAATAAGTTGTTGTGGTGCACCACTTTAATTACATAGAGATTAAGATGTGAATATATATTTCCCTTATCTGCATTGTAGTTTTTACTGTAATATTTTTTCTGCTTGAGATATGTCATGTTTAGGTATAAGTTGCTGCTGTTTGCCAGGCATAGTGTTATTGAATTTGACTTTGTATTATCCTGTTAAGCCAGTTTTACTAATGATTTATTTTTATTGTTGCTGCACATTGGCTCATATTAGTTGTAATATTACAACTGCTTTGCTAATTTCTTAATGCTGCTTGCTTTGCAAATCTGCGTTTTTTCTCATTGCTGTTTATATTAATCGTTTTATGTGATGCTGCATTGCCTTGTCCCTTGGTATATATATCTGAGCTCAGTAGATTTAAGTTAGCTTAAGAGGGGGTAGACTATATAAGAAACTAACTATGATGAATTGGAAGAAATGCATTGAGAATATATAAGAAAATGGTTTGGCAAAGAAAAAGCAGTGTACAGTGGAGAAAAAATATTTTTGAAAGAGGATGTGAACAGAATACAGAAAGAAGGCTTAGATAGGACTTTTTGTGAATAATGATGAACGAAGGGAGATCTCCATGCAAAATACTGCAGTAAAACAAACCCTGTCCTTTCCATTTGTGTCATCCCTCTATATGTTTGTGTACCCTTGTGTATTTGTGTTTTTCCTGTCTTTATGTGTTTAGCTGATGAGAGCTATGTTGTAGACATTTTCTAATACTCTGTTATTTACTTTGTAAATATGTTTAGACATTATTTATACTGTTTGGTTGCTCACATGTGAAGGTGATGTTTCAAACGTTCTTCTGATCTTTAAGTATGTACTCATGTCATAATTCCTGTAACACTGATGTATATGTTATTTCGATTTTTTTGTAAAGCCTATTATTACAAACGTTATCTGTATTGTTATGTTCTTTAATGATGTATTTTGTACTTTTGTTATTGTATTTTTATGTTATAAAATAGTTTATGCTATAAAATAGTTTATTGTTACTCAGGGTCATTCTTTTGCAGGGATCTTTGATAGTCAGATTGCGTTGCGCTAAAAACATTGTGTGTCAGTTTAAGCACAGTCTTGTATAAATTGTTCAAAGGGGACGTTTCAAATGTACTAATTCCACAGCCTTCCATTTTTGGTTTCTTTGCAGTTCTTAAATTTATTTTTTAATTTCCTCCAACGTTGCAATTTTTAATTTCCCGCCAGCTCAATCTGGAATTCTTAAATTCCTCATGATTCGCCATTTAGAACTTTTGAATTTATCACCATGTGCCATTTGACGTCATGTGTTGAAGGTCATTGGTGGAAACATTGTGTTTGGTATGAAGACAGCCCCTGCCAATGCATGTAGACAACGTGGGGAAGTGTTAAAGTGTTCCAAAGGCCCTATAGAAAAACTACTGACACTTATAAGGGACAAGTGTATCAGTGCATTCAGTATCACTAGATTGTCTTGTAATAACGACGTTGGAGGACTGTGTACCCCTACATGTAATCTTACTGCGTGATGCAAGGTATTTTTGTATTTGTTCTTTCACAAGAAGTCTGGATGTTTGTCGATATTAAGACGTGACAGTTGGTTAGTTTTACCAAGCTGTGGAAAGAATAAGGAAGTATGTCGCCGATCGCTAACAATTAGCCACAAATGAGCAGTGTGAGCTGCCTGGGTTTCCATTGCTCCATTGTAACGCTTCCGTGCAGTTCCAGAAGAGAAAAATGTTGTTACAATACAAATCTTATTATTCGTATCTGAACCAAGTCTGACAAAACCAGACTGTAAAATGAAGCCGTGCATCCGCGTGTGGGATAACACGCAATCTAGGATTTCAGTGTCAAATATCTAGGCAACACTTCGTGGAGCATAGTCAATTTGGCTTTATTATGCATCTGTATGTAACCCTGAATGATAAACAGACCAACAAAATATCATTCGTTACTCTGTATCTTGGAGTCCTTATTTACCCACTACGTAAGTAACCATAGAACAGTCATACACATTACGTGTGACAGCAGGAGGAGGCATAGTACGCCGTTTCACGGGCAACATAGTATACTTCATGATACAGTACAGGGTATTCGAATATTTATAGTTCAATGGCTGTACTCTCATGGTGATAATAATATTCATTTTACATTATTTTTTACAGTACTTTGCCACGGGTTTCTCTTTCATTCAACAGAAAAAGTCTGACTTAGTTTTTATTTAAAATAATAAGTTAACATTTAACCATACTGTAACTTAGTGAATAAATGGTATAAAAAACCAGATACTGGTATACTGCGATATACGAAGTGCGGTTATCATTTACGTAAAAACAGCATTTAAAGAAGATTTTTCTGAGTTTGTGGCGTGAAGTATTATTACACCCCTGAGCGCCCCTCAAATCTTAGGCAGCATGCATAAAATAACGATTTAGAAACGGTATAAGGCGCTGGAGATAGGAGAACTGTTTCCCTGAAGATAATGTGGAACAGACAATTCAGAGGAATGTATAGCCCTTTATTTACCTTTTCTTGCAACTGACAAAAAGAAAGATACTAAAACCTAATCTTAATGAAATAGTATACGTGAAATTTAATGCAAAGTTCGAAATGGCTGTGGAAATTTACGATAAAGAGCGAAAAGAGAAAAGAAACGTTTGAAAAACCTCAAAAAAAAATCGTCTTATTCCATCACTGGTAAAAGTCGCGTCTTAAGTTTCTAGTGTCATTCCAACGAAAGACGTCCATTTATTTGCAAAATAGTACATGAATGTGAAATAAATAAAAGTAGCTGTTCAACTGCTCATCATAGTTAAGAACTGCGCTGTTAGTTTTCATCAATGTTCTAACGAAAAACATTTCATTGTGACGTACTGTTCTTCTGAGGCTATATTCTCCAAGTTACACATAGAATCGGATTTTATTCACTATAACATAACTGATAACACAGTTGATGTCACACACACATCTATGCCTTAGCTCGCCCTTCATCAAATATACGCTGCGCCGAAAATAAAATGGCTAAATGGCTCTGAGGACTATGGGACTTAACATCTAAGGTCATCAGTCCCCTAGAACTTAGAACTACTTAAACCTAACTAACCTAAGGACATCACACACATGCATGCCCGAGGCAGGATTCTGACCTGCGACCGCAGCAGTCGCACGGTTCCGGACTGAAGCGCCTAGAGCCGCTCGGCCACCGCGGCCGGCACGCCGAAAATAACTGTAACGAAATATGATTCTGCGAAAGTACACATTCATTATTCGTACTCATCAGGTTCAACAAAAATAATTTAAAGTGGTGAAAATTAGACTAGTCCGAAGCGTCTACGAAATTTCGTGGAAAACCTCACCTAAGTAGTAACGAGGCCCTTACAAACCAGGACAGAAAGTGGGTGTGAAAGGTTCTGTCAACAGCTGTTCTCCTAATCATTAAGTAGGACAACATACTTTGTGGGAGACAAACATTTCCCGGGCGAGTTTTTTTCTGATCACACTGTAATTATGCAGATGACACAAAATTTTAGATACGTAGTTCGCATGCTGACAGCTTGCGTTTACAAAGAACAAAATTTAAGCAATGGATTGTCTAATGAGTAAAAAATTGCAAGAATTGTTACTATTTTTATGGGTAAATGCTCAAGTTCAATTAATGAACATTGACATTAATTTAGTTACTCCGAAGATGAGTCGTGAATGTAGGTTAACAATTCACAGTTTTTAAGAGAGGCTCTAGTATCACTGCTTACAATATTTATTGATTATTACGACAGCTGCTTAGGAAGATTTTCATTTTCAAGTATGTCTGCCTTGTCCTGACGTATAGACGTAAATATAACACATGTTGTGCCTATTTCTGGTGACTGTTCTCGTTATATTTCACGTGAAATTCGGAAATATCGATTTCACGTCGGTTTTGTGCTGTTTTATACAGTATGGCGTGATACAGTATTTTGATATAATATGGTAGATATTTCCTGTCATTTTTGACAGCTCACATCACAGATCTACGTCCTTTCAAGAAATGTATTTCACTGTACGCCCACTCATCAAGAAAAAAATTCACGGTTTGTCTCATAGTTATCACAGTAACTGAGTAAATCACCGTACAAACAATAGTTTTTTTCCTGAATACAGTAACTGTATGCTGTATGTGAGTCCTTGTAAGCGACACTCCGAAGTAAAGCTCTAATCCGTCCTAAGGCTTGTTTTAACACTATAGTACTTTAATAGGTATGGTTTTTTTGGAGGTGGTATGCCGTTGTCTTTCTCCCGAACTGACTTACACAGCCGATTACCGTGGGACCTACTGTTTAGCGTGAACTTCATTCCTCGTTGCAATTTAACACCTCCAAATTATCAAAAAAAGCTAGAGGCGAATAAAAAGTGATAAATGAGAGATAAAAATTATAGGGACATCATGAATGAACTCGTAACCTTCGGATGTGTAGGCAGCCGTTTTACCACTTCTTTATGTAATGGGCTTACAAACCGCCCCTTATAGCCTCCCACTCGCTCTCCATTTTATGCATTCTTCACACTGAGCCACCGTTACACTCTGATCATGTAGGAAAATAGTGCGTTAGTGTAACAGGCTACTCTTTCAGTCTCACGTTTAAAGTCCTTTCAATGCAAAAGCGTCTACTACAGTGCCAAATATTCCCGGTCGTTTCGTGGAAATGTAGTGTGCGGAAATACATCCCATTAAGCTGACTGCAAAGGCATGCAAATGTATAGCTGGAAGAATAGCTTCGGCTCCTCATGAGAGAACTCCAAGGAGCGTGTTAGATAAGCTGGTCCACGGGCTCACGGTGATTTCCGTGGGATTGAGTGTGGCGTAACGCTAAGTTCACCTGGGACTATTCTGGGTGTTGAGTGACGCCAGCCGAGGAGACGAAAATAAACGCACAATGTCTATGGACAATGGATATCGAACAGCGGCTGTCCATCGTTTCACCGCGGCGCAGTGTTATTTTAGCCTTCCGCTCTCCGATGTGAACGGAAGCCGCGCACCTGCAAACTCGCTTTTTCCGAATATTCTCAAGAAATCTACAGAAATCTACAACGTGCTTTCAATGCTGACATTTATTATATTGATGCTACATTTTGTAGATTAAAGTTAGTTCTTTTAACTATACTTTGAACATAAAATCGGAAAAATGAGAGTGCTGATGGCTTCAATAAAACGTGTCTTAGTTTGATTTTTAGATGTACCAATTTAAAAACGCACGTAGTGGACATATAAACAGATTAACCCCAACAAGCTATCTGGTCCTAACAGCAGCAATACATAACGTATTTGGTAAAATAAAGGGCTGACAGAATTTCACTTCCGGTGGTCAGGTCATTAGAATCGAGGAAGGACGAAGGTATTCTGACTGAGCCAAATGGCGCAGTGGTAGAGCACTCGATTCATATTCCAATCCTAGTCTGGCTTCCTGATTTCTTCGCTTGGGGTGAAACCTTTGAAAAGGCATAGGTAATGTATTTTCGAATCCTTCCTCAATCAAAGCCCGTGGTACATATCTAATGAAGCCATAGACTACTGGAACTAACCTAACTTTCCTTTATTTTGGACTCGATACTTGTTCACAATTATGAAAAAGCAAGTAATTTGTCTTCAGCTATATTTGCAGAGATCAGCATACGACGTGTGATGGATACTAAACTAACTATTTCACTCCAATTGTTAGCGATGTGTTAATACTACACCGTACCGGCTGGCTGGTTCCACCTCACCTAATGCGAAAGATGAAGATGAACGAATGGATGGAGTAGCAGTTCCGTACGATTGTGGTCAAGTGTATATTGGCACCACAGGGAGAAGAGTCAATGCATGGTTCAGTTAAAACATAGATCAGTATAAATAGGAATACATGAAGGAAGTTTGCAGTCATCCAATTTCAAGGAACCACTTTGTCCAGAACCACGCCAAATTATTGCTCATCACTGTATCGAGAAGTAAAGGAGATTTATAAAGCCGAAAAGAAATTGAGTAGTAAAAGAGTACTGGTAAATCATGCATAAAACGTACATTCCTGCTCGTCGTACATAATAGAAACGGTGACATCCTATAGGGAGACAAGGTGGGAGACGACTGTTAAAGAGAGTTATTATACAATTTACGGCGCCAGTCAACAATCAATGGATGAACACCAGACCTCTGAAAAGGCTAGGTGCAGTTCGGCCCATTAGGCTCATTTTCTGGTAAATAATTCAACAGAATAATCTTTTGCAATCTTGTTCCAGTTGTGGATGACAAACGGAAGGAAGAAAAGCGGAAGATAAGGATCTACTATTCCGTCGACAACGATGTAATTAGAGGTGACGCACAAGCTCGGAATGGGAAGAACGGGGAAGGAATTGCATTATGCTTTTAGTGCAACCATCGAGAAAGTCAATCAGGATGGCTGGCTGGGGCTTTGAAGTGTTGTCCTCCATGTCTGCGAGTCCACTGTCTTAAACACTTCGCCACCTAGTTCGGTACACAGGAGAGAGATTTTCGGTATCTCTCACAACAAGTTGGAAAACGTTGTTTTCGTTTGCGAAATGTATACTGCAAACAACAATTTTCTTTACTCACTCGTAATGCGATGTGGCTCCCATCTCGTACTGTAGTTTGTAAAAAACTTCTGTGACGCTAGGAAACTAACTGAATATTTAAAATACTAACGTAAGGATTGTTACTGTCTCGAGAGACAGACAGTTTGCATTGCGGTTTCGGCACAACTGCGACTCTCGAAGACAAGCAATTACGAAATGAAATTTTCGAGTAAAGAATGTTTCATTCAGTCCTCACGGATCTGAATTTCCCTAGCGATTTTCCTTTTTCAGTTTATGGGTGAGAGATTCCTTTTCCTCTAAGTTATTCACCTGTTTCATATTATGGGCAACTCCAACGCATCTCGTGTGAGATATCAGAGGCTCACCCATGTTACCGTAATAAGAACTCTATCAAGAGGGCCATCTATTAGCGATAGTGACATACATTCACTACAGGCTACGTACTGTTTTATTTTTTCCCAGAACCGTTGCTGACGTGTGGTATAGTAATAACTGCGTTAAATGAGGGTATCTGGTATACAATTGCGAAAATTCTTCAGGTACACAAAACAATTAAAACAGGATGGTTTGGTTGCTTTGATTTATAACCCTATATACTTGATATGTTGATTTAATTCACATTTAAAATTCATAAAAATGCTTTGCTAGTAGCAGTATAAAGCTTATTAATGTGTCAAGATTTGTTATTGGTGTATGAATCATTTTGATACATGCGGATAAGCTGCTGTTTATTGGTTCGCCAGTGAAAATCTTCCTTGTCATGTTGGCGATCATCAAGAAACGCTGGACCAAAACATTAATTACGCTGTGGGACCAAAACAGATATACTTATGATGCGAAAGAGAGTAGTAAAGTAGATCAAGGGGAGCGGGATTGGGTTGCAGCAGTGAGTCATGCCAGGACTTAGTAAAAGAATATTAAGAATCAATCAGTTTCTTATAAATCGTGCAGCTACACTCATCCACTGGTGTGTGGTTGCCACACCACTCTTGATTAAGTAGTATGGTGGCCATGAGCAAACAGTCTCGGCTGGAGCCCATCTGGGACCTCCTGACGTATGCACTCCGAAGTGCTGAAGCCCACTGACTAGACCGTACAACGCTACCCAGTTAGGCCCACTGTGATTGCTTTCGGGTGGGGTGTGGGGAGTGGCAGATGGCCGGAAAACTTGGAGATAATGCCACCTTCGTGTGGGAAATACCAACTCTAGGTGTTGTGGCACGAGGCTCTAGGTTACCATACAAGTGTAGAGGGGTATGCAGCTGTACTGTCCCTGTCACGACCTGCTGTCCCCTGGGCATGAATCAAGATAAGGCTGCAGTGAGACAGGAAGTGATCCACCAGTGTTGAGGCATGAAGCCCTAGTAAGTGGGGTTTCATACAAGAAGCCGCTGCAGTTATAAAAAATAACATTTTCTGCTGCTAGTCACGATCTTCCTTCACGCTTAGCACTACGCTTTCCGGTAGTCATTCACATAAGCAAGTGTGCTTATTGCGTAATAGGACTTCTAGTTGTGATGACTGCGATTTGTGAGCTTCTGCTTTATTTCGGCGCCTCAATTGAAAATAAGCACCCCAAATTTTGTAATTAATGATCAATCATTCTCCATAGATAGCTGCGAATTAGAAAATATATTTTACTTCCGGATTTCTTGCTCTCCTCTTTTGCAGAAATTCCCTCATACTCTACATCATTAACGCAGATGATATTCTACAGCACAGCAATAACAAATCTTCGCGAACAAACGTCAAATATTCGTCACTTAGCTACAGATAGTCAACAGAGTATATGTACTATTCCTTACGTAAGAATGTGTTTTTCGTACTTACTCTGAACGTTTATTTGCTTTTATATTTATTACAAAGTACTTCTTTGAATGTGACGCAGCTGAAAAAGTTCTTACCAGTTTATCACTAAATACTTTATCTTCACATTTTTTGTAATGTAAATCTATCTCCATCTCTTCGAATTGATTCATTATTAGATTTTTATTCAATCAGTGGTGTACCTTAACATAATGCTATACGTTTCTGATTGAGTGTCTTGCATTGTGCATGTATGTGGCTACTGCCAATTTTGTGTGTCTATGGTGTGTGTAGGCTGTAATGTGCTCCGCACACCTCGTCACTCGGTTCCACCAAATACATTTAGTGAGTAAAAGAAAAGAAAGAAAAATGATATTTTGTGTGCAGTGAAGGTCTTACGCTCGAAAAATGACATAGAGGCACACTTACCCTGTCCACCAGTTTCGTTTTCCTGTGGAACTCAAGGCAAGAGATTCCGTTCCCCGTAGGCCCCACCCTACCTAATAGTCGTTACTCAGATTATAAATAGGGGATATGAGTCAGCATCTGGGGTCATACAACACCGGGAAGAACATAAAATCGTCCCAATAACTTAAGTATACTCCGCACCAAAGATTTACACTTAATTAAGAAAAGAAATACTTCGTTCTGAAATCAGAGGAAAAAATTAGTATTGAGCTCCAGTCTTCAAATGCTAACTAAGATATCAAACAAAACAGGTTTGCAAAAAATGAATCTATTCTGAGGTTTATAAGGAAAGAGAATGAAAAGCGAAAGTTTAACGTGACAGGGCCTTGCGTAGACTGTAGGTGGTAGTAACTCGACGTGTAATGTTAACGGGGGAACGCAAAGGAAGCATATCTGCCCCCTTGTCGCACTGCATAGCGCTGTTATATCCGCCTGTAATATTAGTATGTGCACGCATAGAACGTTGGTTAATTTGCAGACAAAGAACGCTGGTTAACCTGCGGGTCAGTGAAGCAGTAACAGCACAGGAGATTAAAGAGACAAGCAAAATATTTAAAAAGACAGTTGAAGCAGGCCTCTCAAAAGTTCAAGCATTATTTAGGTAACAAAAATTAGAGAATGATAAACATTTCAAATATTTAATACGAAATATCAGTCATTCTGCAGTAAACTGCCGTAGTTTACCAAACATTACTTAACGAATAATTACCAACACCTCCGCTTTCTTGATCCCAACATCTCAGTCAACGTGGTGAGGTGCTGAGAGATGTGACAAGGGCCAGTACAATGAAACGAGGACATTCGCAGAAGTATCACCAAGGTCCTCATGCAAGAGAATATGTGTGTGTGTCTGTATGTGTGTTTGTGTGTGTGTGTGTGTGTGTGTGTGTGTGTGTGTGTGCGCGCAGTGCAGTAAATTATAGTGCAACGAGTAGTACCAATGATATCACAGAAATCTGAAGAGCTTTAACTTCCATTTTAGATTAGCAGTATTCTTGTTTGCTAAACTGGACAAGCATTTCTTAATGCTTCCAATAACAACTCATTCAACGTGGTGAGGTGCTGAGAGACGTGACAGGGGCCAATACAATGAAACGAAGACATTCGTAGAAGTATCACCAAGGTCCTCATGCAAGAGTGTGTGTGTGTGTGTGTGTGTGTGTGTGTGTGTGTGTGCAGTGCAGTAGAGTATAGTGCAACGTGTAGTACCTATGATATCACAGAAATTTGAAGGTCTCTAGTTTCATTTTAGATTAACATTAAACTTGTTTGCTAATCTGGACAAGCATTTCTTAATGTTTCCAGTAACAGAAACAGTTTTTAACGTCCACTTCTATCGAGGGAGTTCCCGTTTCTTTCTGTTTTGTATGTGTTTATAGTGCAACACAACCGAACAAAATTGACAATTATTTGAAATAATACATATACTTGCTTCAAACCTTAATTAAAACTTAACCAAAAATCATTAATCAGCAGTTGTATATTAAAACATTAATAAAAAATGGGAACTAATTCCTTATTTTTACATACATACTTAGTATTGGCTTTATGGGTGAAAGCTGCGTTGTAATGATATATTTGGCATCAAGTGTGTAGTAGAGCTTATTTTTTCGAGTACACATAAGCTCTAAATCCTGTTTCGCACACATATGTGGTTCCAAACGGTGAGGGTACCGCTATGGCCTTTTGCGGCAGTTGGGGACATTATTGTTTTAAAGTGCATTTGAATTCCTCTGAAACATTTATTTGAATTCTACTTCTAAGGTTGCGTGATATGTCAGCTTATAAAATTTCTGTATTCTGCTGACATAGTCGCAGGTCTTACGCTGACAATAAACCGGTTTTCAGTGCCCCGTTAATTCTGATATTTGATCTGGATGTGGCATTTATGCCACATCATTTCCCATGTGTGTTACCTTTTGCCATGTTTTAGTGCACAGTATAGGAAGATCTTGTTACTGGAGGATACCGAGTACGTATAATCACAAGGCAGACTCATCGAACGACGCGCCAGATGGTCACTTAGCCTGAGAACGGCCGGTTAAACAAGAGCCATATCCTCAGAGCACAATTGGCGTAAGTCTACTTTTCGTTGAAAGGCGGCCGCGGTGGTCGTGCGGTTCTAGGCGCTCCAGTCCGGAGCCGCGCTGCTGCTGCGGTCGCAGGTTCGAATCCTGCCTCGGGCATGGATGTGTGTGATGTTCTTAGGTTAGTTAGGTTTAATTAGTTCTACGTTCTAGGGGATTGATGACCACAGCAGTTGAGACCCATAGTGCTCAGAGCCATTTGAACCATTTTTTTCGTTGAAAACAAGTTACAGAGATATTCGTTAACAGAGAGACATCTACAGTTCAGGGCTATAAGTACACATCTTATGAAACGTCCCCTTAGAAAAATTATACACGACTGTGCTTAAACTGACACACAATATTTTTGGCGCAACGCAATCTGACTTTCGAAAATCCCTACAAAAGAATGGCCCTGACTAACATTAACCTATACGTTTCACAAATCACTTACCTCACAAAAATCTTCGTTAATCGAACTACTGCAATACAGCGAGCGCCACTACTGCCAGCTAAATAAAAGATTGAATCTACTAAAGGCACTAACTACTGATAGGCATAGTTAGCAAATGAAAGATTTTGATAGAGAACGAGCAATGTATTTACCTTAATAGTCACAATATATATACCAGTTCATGACATCCATTCTTACAAATGTACTGTTTCTGATGGACACACCTCCAGATTATCCATTCTCAAAAATCCGCCATCTGAGTTCCCCACATCCACCACTGCTGGCGGCTCGCCTCCAACTGCGCAACGCCACCCGCTGTTAACAGCCAACTGTCCAACACTACAATGGCAAATTCCAACAATGCCACCCAGCCACAGACTGCACACAGCACAGCCAGTGATTTTCATACAGAGCGCTACGTGGCGTTACCATTAAAAAAACCTAAACAGCCTACTTACATAGCCCCCATGCTCCCCACAAAAAATTTTACAAATTGCTTTGGGCAGTGGCCAATAGAGATTTGAAAATATTTTTCATAATTACTTAACAAAGAAATCAAATAGACACACTTATCGATACAATGTTGGTCAAAAGCTAAAATTTTCTCACTGTCCATAAAGATAGTCCTGATCGTTCATCACAGTAAAATTGCAGTGTTTTTCTCAAAGTCTGAGCAGCAAAAGAGAATGCACACAGTAGTAGTGGATTTCCATGCAGTCTTGAAGAAGTAGTGTTGTCCTTCCAATGAAAAGACAGTGCTGACTCTTGACATGCAGACAGGGAATGGGCCACAACAGAGCAAACCCACAGCAGAGTCAGTCGAAGTTTTGAAGAATATTGGTAGGTAGGTCATCACAGAGTAGACCCACTGTAGTCCTGGTAGAGTTTATGGTATTGGTGGGCCACCTGAGGTGCTGACCCACTGCAGTCCTTGTGGAAATAATGGTATTGGTGGACCATCATAGATGCAGACCCACTGTAGTACTTGTAGAGACGGCCAGCAGCCATCTGTTGCAACTGTGCAGGTGCACAATCACCATCGAAGAGTCTTGCAGACAATATAGCAAGTCCATAAACCATCACTTGTGCACGCGCAAAGTTTTTGCAATTGTCCTTAGAACCAGCAATGCTGTTAATCAGTCCCTTGCTGAATTATTAACACACGTCCAAACACTAACAGTTCTCTTTTTTTTATATATATATTGTGCATATACTATGACCAACAGAACCGTGTGCAGTGAAATGTAACTTACAAGTTACTTAATTTGATGAACTGGTGTCAATTACAATTTTATAACATAAGAATACAATATCAAAGGTACAAAATACATCATTAAAAACATAATAATACAGATACCATTTGTAGTAATACAGGCTTTACAAAACAATAGAAATAAACATATACATCAGTGTTACATTAATTATGACATAAGTAAATACATAAAAGATCAGAATAACTTTTGAAACACCAACTTCACACATGAGCATTAAAACAAAACAGAATAAATAATGTCTAAGCATATTTACAAGGTAAATAACATATTATCAGAAAAATTCTACAACATAAATCTTATTAGCTAGACACATACAGACAGGAAAGAGCCAAATTCACATAGTGTAATAACACCAAAATACAGGACAGGGTTTGTTTTCAGTGTGACATTTGGTACAGCAGTCCACCCCAAAACTTCATTCTATATATCTTTCCTCTTATTTCAACATTTGTTTCCACCAAAAAAATTCTATCCAAGCATGATTTCTGTATTTATATGTTCACACATTTCTTACCTCATTATTTATTTTCCATTATCTTACCTCATCATTTATTTCCAAGAAAATCCTACCTAAATCTGTTGTCCCTAAACCCTACTTTTTTTGTTCATATCCTCTTTCAAAATACTTTTTTGGCCAAACCATTTTCTTATAGCTTCTCAATGCATTTCTTCCAATTCATAACAACTTGTTCTCTTATATGACCTACCCCATCTTAAATCTACTGAGCTCAGATGCTAAACTAAGGGACAAGGCAGTGCAGCAGCACAAAAGAATTAACGCAAACAGCAATGACAAAAAAATGCAAATTGGCAAAGCAAGCAACAGTAAATCTAAATTAACAAAGCAATAGCAATATTACAAGTAATATGAGCCAATGTGAAGCAACAAGAAAAATAAATCAGTAGTAAAACAGGCTTAACAGAGTAATACAAAGTGAAATTTAGTAGCAGTATGCCTGGCAAACAGCAGCAGCAAATGCTATAACTTATATCTAAACATGAGAGAGCTCAAGCAGAAAAAAATATTACAGTAAAAATGGCCATGTTTAATACCTATGTTACATCTTAACACTAGAGTGATGCATCACTAAAAAGTTACCAGTCATTGACAAAAATTATGTATGCAATTCCTGTGAAGGGAAATGTCTTTTTGTGCTCCCTCGTATTTTTTGAGGTAGATCATAAAATTACTGTTTACTGGATCTGTAGGCATAAAATATCTATATTAGTGCATCTATTAAATTTTATTTTGACCAATGCTGCAGTGCAGCAAGAAACTAGATATTAAACAAAATGAGCAAACTCTCAACTAGAAAGACGATAGATATAAAATGTTTCTCATCATTTCACGAGGCATTTTAGTAAATATCATAAATTAAGAGCGGCACAGTATAATCATATGTTTTCAATTTTTAGCTTTTCGTAATTGCAATGCATTCTACAAGGGAATGTCAATAGCGAGGATAATGGCCTCTTATTTTTTTCTCCACCTGTGCCTCTGAAAGGCACACACTAATGCTTTTTTCTAGGTGACTGTCACACAGCTGGGGGCCCACAACGCATTACGTGCAGGTGGTCACTTAACTTTCTTACCGAAATATTTACGACACCAGTTTGCACTACAGTAACAGTCTCATATAACAATTTCTCAGGTCGAGAGTTTGCGTTGCAAATCTGTAGAAACGAAATCCTAAAAAAATAACAGTGTCCAAAAAATTTTCGCCGGCATTGTGATACATTCACGCATTCACACACGTTTCATAACTCTTAAAGTACGATTCTTGGTTTCCAACATCCTTTTTCACAAACATGAGTCCCTAACCACTACTCATTATTCCTTACCTTATTACACATATACATAGTCGTTGACACTTCTTCAATATTTCATCATAATAAATATGTAGCATAATCACATTCCTCATATAGCATCAGCTTATTGATCATAAACATACCTCAACAGCATTATACACATTGTCATCGTAATAATAACATCATAAAAACTCAGCCAAATCTCAAAAACGTCGTAGCTTTCTGTAATAATTTCAAAACTTAAAAAAATTCCCTGCTCATTTCAATAGTGTCATCTAC
Organism: Schistocerca cancellata; assembly: GCF_023864275.1. Taxonomy (NCBI): domain Eukaryota; kingdom Metazoa; phylum Arthropoda; class Insecta; order Orthoptera; family Acrididae; genus Schistocerca; species Schistocerca cancellata. The sequence continues at coordinate 388,018,830 of NC_064629.1, read as the reverse complement.
CTCAAACGTACTTTAAAAATTATGATCCCATACCAAATACATCATTCAAAGCTCTCATAGCATCACAATGGTTCTGAAAAAATATGAACAGTTCACAAAGTACAGACAAAATACAGTTTCATAAGTGTGAAGTTATCCAACTGTGTAATTATGTAAACATCTGTCACTGATGTAGTAAAATAATGTTTGTCTCTCCCAGTTAGATGATCAGATAGCTGTGTAATGTATGTGTTAGAGAAATATGGTACCGATGTGTAAAGTTTTATAAGCAAATACCATATTAGCTAGGGCTCCTTGTGCTTGCCAAACACATGGTACACACAGTAAGCGTGTACCCCCATGAGGATTAATGTAATTATACCCGCAGGTGTTACAGATTACAGCAATGGAATGAAATGTATCACGGAAAACTTTCTTTGTAATTGAAAAATCTTGAAAAATAAATGGTTTAAGTACAAAATTAATCACTCAAATGCGTGTCCTGTAGCGCTAAATGTGCATCTTGCTGTAAGATATATCTGTGGAAGTGTCGTAGTTATCGTCCTCTGTAAGCAAAGTTCTGCTGAAGTCAATGTACTTACCTCATCATAAACGAAAGTGAAATGCTTTGCGTGTAGATATCGTAGTTATTACGTACCTTACCGTGATCAAGAAAGTAGTATAATGTAACGTATTGTTGTGCTACGGAAAAGGCTGTCTCATTGTAGCTATACCACAAAAGTTACTACTAAAACATGTTTTACTTTCCAGAATAATACAGAAAAACTGTGCAGATATAAAACAGATACACCGCAAAAGCAACAATATAAATTGTGTCACATATTAGTAGCGTCGTGATATAATCGTGTAGCTGTCAAATAAAGTAACCACTGTGTCATCTGGTATCTCTCAGAAAGTACTTTAAATCCAGAATGTATTTTCAAGTAAACCAAAATGTTGCATTAAAATCTCATTAGCAGTACCGGCACATGTTCTAAGTATTTCAACCTTATAGTCGTTAAGTAATCGCGCAACTTACAAGCAAGAATGTACACACACAATAACACTGTGTCGTCTGTTCACTATAACAATGCACTCGTAAATACTGTAGAAATATGTTCCCTAGGTTCTGGACTGGATAGTGAACTTCAAAACATTGTTGCATGTTAACAGTTTCAAAGTCTGACAAAGCATACTAGTAACGTGAAGTGAAAAATTTTATGGCAAAGACTAAGTTATAAAGCAGATTATCTTTCAATAAACGGTTTTACATGTGAAATGTGGTGCAATCCTTTACTCTTCCTAGTACGCAGAGTTTCAACTTCAACGCAATTATCATGTGGTATACGTCGGATTCTGTAAGGTCCATTGTAAACTAGAAAGAATTTGTGACTCAAGTGTTTCTTCTTATGTGACAATGAATGAGCTTTAATGAGAACTTTCTGGCCAATATATAATTTCTTTGGATTTGCTTTATCGTGTAGTTTTCTCCTTTTCTCTGCTGCAGATTTTATATTTTTAATAGCTAAATCAATTATGTCTTCGTGTCGAAGTTTATGTGTATTCGGAAAAGGTACAAGTTCTCTGATTCTGTTCGGTGGTTCTTCAGTCTTAAGTACAAGAATAGGTGGTAAAGCAGTGGTGTCATGTGGCATTTCATTCAGGACGTTTTGAAATAAGTGTAAGTATCTGTCCCAATGGTGATGCTTTCTGTGACAATAAAGTCTGCAAAGCTTATTGATTTCTTTCATAATCCGTTCAGACGGGTTACAGTGTGGTGAGTACAATGAAATAAAAACAGGTTTGATTTTATGGTTCCGAAGCATGCGTGACCAAACAGCAGATCTGAATTGCGGTCTGTTATCTGAAATGACTTTACTAACGTGTCCAGCTTCACGTAAGAAATTTTTAACAAAGGCGTTGGATACAGACCGTCCAGTGGCTTTACGTAACGCAGTGAAAGAAACAAATTTTGAAGTAAGTTCAACAGCGACTAGAACGTACGAAAATCCATTCGATGTTCTGACAAGGGGTCCCAAGAGATCAACATCAGCAAATTCTTTAAATTTAGAAGGAATGATAGGAAACAATGGAGCACGGTGTGAGATATTAGATGGTTTAGCTTTTTGACAAAGTTTACAAACAGACAAGACTCTTCGAATTCGCTTTTCCATATTGTTAAAATAACAAGTCGTTCGAAGAATATGATAACATTTTCGTGGGCCAAATTGTGCGTAGCTGAAATGAATGTACCAAATGAGCTTATTAACGAAATCGTCTGGAATGCAAAGTACCCATAACTTGTCATCAACAGTGCAGCCTTTGAAGAGTATGTTGTTTCTAACCAGATAATAATGCCGAATCTGAGTGTGTGTCTTTTCATGCCATTTACTTTTGATGTCTTTCCAAATCGGATCTTTATCTTGTTCATGAGCAATGTCCTTTAAAGATGTGGTGATGAAGTTTTCAAAGGCGACTTTCTGAATGTAAAGAATACTGAAATTTTTCTCGAGGTTGCCTTCTGTGTTACTTTTCTCAAGCCCAGCCGGTGCGCGTGACAGTGCGTCCGAAAAAATGTTCTCCTTGCCAGGAATGTAGATTATCGTTAAGTGGAATTCTTGCAGAAACAATGCCCTACGTTTTAACCTATCATGATTTAATTTTGAAGACGTAAGAAATTGTAATGCACGTTGATCAGTGTATACTTTTACGTGCTTACCAGAAGGAAAGAAACGGAATTTGTTAAATGCCCAAACAATAGTTAAAGCTTCTAATTCAGTAACGGAATACTTTTTTTCAGATTTTGTTAGCACTCGGCTAGAAAAAGCAATGGTTTTCTGAACAGTAGTGTCATTTTCTGTGGCTTCTTGAAATAAATGGGCACCAAGACCGACTTTAGAAAAATCTGTGCTAAGGCAGAAATCTTGTGATAGATCTGGATGAGCTACTATTGGCGCAATAAGTAGCGATTCTTTCAAAGAATTGAATTCCAACTGTGCTTATTCGTCCCAGTTCCAAATAGTATTTTTTCCAGTGAGAGAACAAAGTTTAGGTGTAACTAGAATTTGCATATTCAGGAAACGACGGTAAAAATTTACGAGACCTAGAAAACTGCGGACTTGTTTTTTTGTGGATGGAACTGGAATGGCTCTGATTGCTTCTAACTTTTCAAGATCCGGCTGAATGCCTTCAGAAGAAATAATATGTCCCAAAAACGTCACCTTTGCCCTAACGAATTCAGAATTTTCCAAGTTAATTGTAATTCCAGATTCTGCAAAACTACGTAACAAACTGTTGTGGATGCGATTATGTTGTTCCCATGAGGCTTCTGCTATTAGAATATCATCCACATATAAGGTGATGTGACGTTTTAAGAAATCAGGTAATATGGAATATAGCCTGCGAATGAACGCTGCCGAAGAAATGTTCAAACCAAAAGGAAGTTTCCGAAATTGATAACAAACGCCAAAACAAAGGAAAGCTGTGTATTTTCTACATTCTGGATGAAGTTCGATCTGATAAAAGCTGGATCTGAGATCAATAGAAGACAACACTTTTACACCACTAAAATTTTGAAGAAGTTCTTCCAACGTTTGTGGCCTGTCTGTTTCAGGAATGATGATAGTATTGATTAGTCTCGAATCTAAGACAAGCCTGATCGATCCATTTTTCTTCTCAACATCATGTAATGGATTGTTGTATGAGCTTACTGCAGGCTCAATAATGCCCTCATCAAGCATAGATTGTATTTCTGTTCTAACATGGTCCCTATAATGTGCCGGAATTACGTATTGTCTAACACAAAATTTAGTATGCTCACGAACACGAAATTGGTACTGAAATCCCTTGATTGTTCCTGTTTTGTGAGTAAAAAATGTGGAATGTGCTTGTAAAATCACAAAAAGGTGTTGCCTATCAGTGTCATTACAATTCTCAATTGTTAGAATTTTATTCTGAATTTACTCATTAGTATCAAATGCGCTGTCGATATCATCCCTGTCAGTACCTGCAGAGTGATTGTTAGTGTCAAGTTCCGTCGAGAATTCCGAACTGTTGTCTAACAGAAGGTAAAGCCGATTAATTTCTTCGTCGTGGTTTGAGAGCCAAGCATCAAATTTCAAAGCTATTGACTTACCTTCCTTCTATAAACTTATTTCAGCATCGTGAAAGTTTAAGATTGCTTTGCATTCATTCAAAAAGTCTACTCTCAATATAAATTCCGTCGAGAATAATGGAACAATGAGAAAGTTCCTAGACAAGCTGTGGCTTTGGCAAAAGTATTCTAAGTTGGTTTGTTGGCGTACATCTACACTTTTTCCTAAGATAGCACCTTGTAATTTTATCTTACGTAACGGAAGTGTGGGGCAATCGTTCGATTTGTTGCATTTGCTAAAGGCTGTTTCACTAATTACTGAAATGGGACTGCCAGAGTCAAGTACTGCCATAAATTTTACGACATTTACTGTAATGTGAATTACAGGATGTGCAATGTTGTTATGTTTTACGTCGTTTTCCTGGAGTAAGATGTCCCTAACGTCTTCCATTCTTACGTAATTAGTAGCTACGGCAGCTGCGTCATCAGTTTCATAAATACGTTTTGTGGCTGCCAGCAGTGTGAGTCATTGCCTATTGTCTCTTTGTTAGTGTGCATCGTTATTGGGATTTGGAGACCTAACCTCTACAAATTCACCTTGTCGAGAGGGCCCTGCCCTGTTTGAATCCCGCCAGTTCTGATGCAATTCAGGTCTGTCATTACGATCATATCGTCTGTAGTCATGTCGGTAGATTCCATAGTTTCTTTCTTGTCGGTCACGTGGTGGAGAATTTCTCCCTGAATCGTAACTGCATGCTGGACCATTGCGTCCAAAGTTATTCTGTCTCCCTTGATAATAATTATTTTTGTTCCCATATTGTCTGCTTCTCTGATTGTCCCTGTGATAGTCACTACCACGGAGAGGAGAACTTTCCCTGTAATTATTACTACTCTGCCAACGGTTGTCATACGGGTGGTGTCTGTTTTGGTCACGATTTGTGTTGTGAGAATAGCCTTGTCGTGTCCAGTTATTATTTCTTTCATAGCGGAATTGCGACGGATGTGACCTGTAATTGTTGTGTTCCTGTTTTCGCGTTCCGCGATTGTCAGTGTCAATTTCTAATTCTTGTAAGAGTCCCTGAAAAGCTTCAATGTCGTCTTTGCAACGTCCTGCCAAAATAATATGTCGTAAATGTTCAGGTAATTTGATTAAGCAAATGCGGATGAGTTCTGAGCGGCTGTATGGGTTTGACAAGTACTGATTCTTGTGCAACATGGCTTCAAAATATTTCACAAGACTGGAGAATTCAGATTGTTCGAAATGTTTCACCATTATGATGCTATGCTTTTCTCGGTCTTGTGTAGCTTAAGACCAATATGCTGAGAGGAAGGAATGATGAAATTCTCCTTCACTGTGACAATCGTGAATGACCGATCGCATTCTTACAGCTGGTTAAGTCTCTAAGTAGCCACACATATATTCTAATCTGTGGTGCAATGAACAGTTGGCAGGAAATCAATGAGAGAATTGATGAAGCCATGCTCGTGGATGAATGTCGTTGCCAGAATTCTTCAATGTTTTGAATTTACGTGTGGTAATAAACAGCTTATAATCAAAATCATCGTGTCGGCGAGTCGCACATCGCTCATTGTTACTTCGTTTCGGCGGTTGCATCTCAAAATTCAATGCGTCTTGCCAATTTCTTTCATAATTTCCGAAGTGTCCTGTGTTATTATTTTGTGGTTGTTCCATATTTCTATGTCCCTCTTCCCGTACTGGAGTGCGAGTGTCCTCTGAAATATGTAATTCTTGTATTACTTGTGCCAACTGATCTTGCACTTCCCGGATTTCTCCTTTGTGCTTTGTATTGATTTGATTTTGATTTTGTTTAAATTTTCTAATTTGTTCATACTCTTCAGTGTCAGTGAAGGCTACAGGTCTTGTGTCATTCAGATCATCATCATCTACCTTTGTAGATAAGTTAGTGAACTGATCTGAAAGTTCGGCTACTTTATCCGATAGTGAAATTATTTCCTCTGTGTGTTTTCCTGAACCAAGTTTCAGAGTGTCCATTTGTGTTGAAATTGTATCTACTGTGTCCTTTAAGTTTTCCTGAGTTTTTGCAAGTTGCGTATCCGAATCGGTAGATGCTACTGAGTCAATTTTAGCTTGCAAGGCCTCATGATTTTCATGAAAAATAGTTTGCAGTACTTTTATGGCTGCTTCGTGATTCTGTAATGCATTTTCATGCCGCGAAAAAATAGGTTGACAATGCTCACAAATTTGTGTTTTTACGCCATTACAGACTTTTTGACATCTCGATTCAATGTTATGTAACTCAGTAGTTAAATCTTCACGTGTTTGTTCAAGCGTGGTGTCTAACTTCCGAAAATTTTGTTCCATTGTGTCTAACTTTTGAAGCTTTTGCTTTGTTTGTCTCTGGTGTTGTTCCATTGTGTCTAACTTTTGAAGATTTTGTTCCATTGTGTCTAACTTTTGTAGCCTTTGCCCCATTTGTTGCATTAACTGTAATAACAATGCACTGGTGTCTGAAACATGTTCCTCAGTGCTATTCGGCAGTGCATTTGAACCGGCAATATTCGTATTTTGAAAAGCAGAAAATGTGTCTTGACTTATTTGAGAAAACGGTTTGGACGCAAAACCTGAATCTACAGTATTTGCAGGATTGTGCCTGTCATTTCGGATTCCTGAGGCGACCGATCGATCGATAATGCTTCACTGTTCACTATTTGTTTCACTATCTACGCCATTATTTGCCACCCGCTCCATTTCCCTATGCACAGGGAATTCATTACACAGTGGTGCTGATAAGCTACGCTCGTCGGCACTATTATTTCTCAGTTTACTTTGGAGCATAGTGTTACGTTTTTCACACGCCATAATTATCACGTATTTCACACGATATCAGAGGAAAGCACAATTTGAAGAGCAAAATAAGAAAACTCATTAACATAGTACTGAAAATAATATTTAAGTAATTGCAAGCGTAGCTGCGAAATACTTGGTGCAAATCTACGTGCATGTCACAACTGTTTTACTGTACAACAATGAAAAACTACAACTACAAAGGAAATTCTCTCTATGATTACGCGCTAGCAATAAACAATAGCTTCACTAATTACACAAACTACAAGAAAAAATCAGAAGATTCCAGGTTCGAATCGTTGCAGGGTCGCCATATGAAATGTCCCCTTAGAAAAATTATACATGACTGTGCTTAAACTGACACACAATATTTTTGGCGCAACGCAATCTGACTTTCGAAAATCCCTACAAAAGAATGGCCCTGACTAACATTAACCTATACGTTTCACAAATCACTTACCTCACAAAAATCTTCGTTACTCGAACAACTGCAATACAGCGAGCGCCACTACTGCCAGCTAAATAAAAGATTGAAACTACTAAAGGCACTAACTACTGATAGGCATAGTTAGCAAATGAAAGATTTTGATAGAGAACAAACAATGTATTTATCTTAATAGTCATAATATATATACCAGTTCATGACATCCATTCTTACAAATGTACTGTTTCTGATGGACACACCTCCAGATTATGCATTCTCAAAAATCCGCCATCTGACTTCCCCACATCCACCGCTGCTGGCGGCTCGTCTCCAACTGCGCAACGCTACGCGCTGTTAACAGCCAACTGCCCAACACTACCATGGCAAATTCCAACAATGCCACCAAGCCATAGTCTGCACACAGCACAGCCAGTAATTTTCATACAGAGCGCTACGTGGCGTTAGCATTAAAAAAACCTAAACAGCCTACTTACAATCTCTGAGATTTCATCATCTCTACTTAGATTGCAGCACTGTCTTAATACTTTAACTGCTTCCTACCTTTTTCAGAGCACAACGTATGTATGCCATGTGCATTAGTAGAAGCTGGAATGTGAAGGTTCTTGTAGCGACCAGTTATGAAGTGTTGTTCAGAAGATCCACCAGATACCGAGGAAAATGTTCCTATGAATGATACTATGACAAGCAAGCCACAGCAATAATAATTAATAATACTCTATATGTATCCAAAATGAATAAGATACTGTTTCTAATCCAACCTGTTGAAGGGTGCTGCGTTTTACCATTGCGTACGCAACCTGAACAGAAGTGCAATTTGTAACAATTACGTATACTATGAATATGAAATAACTGCACTTTACCACGGAACTACAGCATTTGATGTAAGTTTATTTATTATACTTTTAGATTCCGAGGAAGTGCAGTGGAGAGTAAAAGGACGCGAACTCCTAATAAAAAATGGCTCTGAGCACTATGGGACTTAACTTCTGAGGTCATCAGTCGCCTAGAACTTAGAACTACTTAAACCGCTTGGCCACCATGGCCGCCAACTCCCAATACATGGAAACGGAACATCCGTAAGAATAACAAGAACAGCGGACAGTCGTATAGTGAAAAGAACGTTCCAGAAAAGATATTTGAGGACAAAGAGTGTAACTGCAGGAGGGAATGTAATGCAAATATTGAGGCAATTAAGAGGAAAGAAATGTTCGAAAATTTTTTGAAAACAGCAGACTACTCCAAACAGAATGTGTATATTTGGGGACTTGTTCAGTCAAACTCAATACAAAGAAAAGGTTTGAAGGATGGATCTCGTTCTCCAACAGCAGTCACATACGAATACTTTCTTACCGTAGGAAATAATAGTATATAGGTGTGCAAAAAGTACTTCTTAGGGTCACTGCAAATACGTGAATTCAGATTACACAGGTGTATGTATAGGAAAGGAGGAAGTGTTTGCTGTGGCTGGTTCACGAGGAAGAAATACTCCTGGAAATAAAATAGACGACATTAGTGTTTAAGAATATATCAAGTTGTTTCCATCTCACCAGATCCATTATACCAGAAAGGAAAATCCCGATCGACGATATCTCAGCCAAGATCTCACAGTGAGAAAAGTGTATGAACTCCCTATTCAGTGGTGTAGGAGCACTGGCAAAGAGCCGGTTGAAGTTGCATCGCAAGGCATATCTGTGTAATTTCATGTTGATTTCAAGATCGTGTGAAGCATTTTTTGTGACATTTTCGGTGTTCGGGAACTAATGATTAATTACAGGGAATCTTTTTATGAATATTAACGATAGAGTGTCACTCAGAATCTTTTACTTGATTTTTGGGGTCTATAAATACAAATAAAATCCAGTGGCATCGTAATACTCCGTAAATTCAATTTTAATACCACTGAATTCTTTCCCACTGGCTACTCCGTTGTACACTGATTATTTATACGCATCAGAGCCTGCGCCCAGCGGAGAAGAAACCAATCGTGACGACAACTACAGCTGTACAAGACGGGAGGTAAACACGTTGCCTCCTGCTTTAATAAGAATAGTGAGCGCGAACTGAAATCCACCGTGTATGTTAGTTCTAGGACATCTTTCTCGTGGGAAGTATTATGTTCCGGAACCCACTGTGTAGTATTTGAGGGTAAGAATGTGCATCTCCTGAGAATTATACTTGATGTAACCTCATGAACATCTTACACGTGACGTCCCTTGTGTGGAGAAAAATTCTTTTAAACAGATTTAATTTTAATATGATACATTAGATCCTCATTATTCTCTATACTTTACACCTGGCATTGCTTTGTGTGGATGTGTGACTGAAGTGTAGACTACATTTTGAACAAGTACTTTTGTAGCCCTCGTCTGAATACTTTACAATTGGCATCCCCTACTGGGGAAAACGGCCAGTCGGCGGTGTGTAATCGATGCGGCAGGAACAGTTCCGGGAGAATAAACTTGCAGAGTCTAAATCACGTGTGAACTTTTGAAGACAGTAATTAAATTAAGTGAAGAGAGCTGTGAATCTGAATTTTGTTGTGGATTATAATATTGTGAACAGTGATTGTAAATATCCCTGTGTGATTTTTGAAAAGCCGTGATATTACTTTTCATGAACGATGGATGTTAGGCAAGAACATTGCTTTTAGCAGTTGATGTGAAACTGATGTCATGAACTATGAATGGATGGTTATTGCCACGATCTTAATCTGATGGTGGTGTCTATACTTCGAGTGGATGTGAGCAGGTGAAGACGACATCATTATTGGACGGCGTGCGCGACTTCAAGTACGCTGGCGACAGAGACCCAGTACCGGCGACTGCATTGTTGTTGTTGTTGTTGTTGCTGCATCTGAAGGGCACTCAACATCGCGGTCATCAGCGCACGTACTCTGACTGTGTGAGGCGAATGGCCTAAAATACACTTCCTTGTACTCTTGTCACCATCAACACACGCGACTCTTCTGAACGGTACAATGGAGCAAGATAGTCAGGACAGACCATTACGAACAATGATATTTGACCTGGAAAGCCACTAAATGGCAAGTCCAGAAAAGAAGATTGGTGGATCATAAAAATAGTAACTGGATGAGTCAGTTATTCTCTGATATACTAAACGCATTGACGTAAGAGCTTAAGTAGAAGCGCAGACAAAACACAAAATCGTAAAACACGCGCCACAGTCAACTCATTGTAACCTAAAATATTGAGAGCAGGTCGGTCGGTAAACCAGCTTGAACCCTCTCGCCATTATATAAAATACAGTCGGTTAAAATGTGGCAGTTCGTAATGAGCATAACACATGCATCACAAACAGGTGGTTCTTCATGTCGGGGAAGGAGCCCATGGGTCAGGGGGCTCTGACTAATTCGCAGTCGCGTTAAACAGATTTCATCGAGTCTAATTGGCCGGGAGGAGGTTCACCATAGCCTCAATGTCACCTTTATTGATTGCAACTTACGTTCAGTCATACCCAGCCACTCTTCTTCTCAAAGATACAAGACAGACTTTCGCAGCAATGACAGCGCTGCACACAGAGGGATAGGGTACACGCCTCCTTGGTCGTGGTATTGGCCAACTCATTCCCATGGATGCCCACGTGTTCTGGTACCCAGCATAATAAGGCTAATTTTCTTTGTCTGCGCTAGTGCAGGACGGCATCAGGGATATTGTGAACAGTTCTGTCTGCTGGGCACATAGACTGGATTGCCTGCAACTCACCAAGCGAGTCAGAGCGTATGAGGAATTTGGATCCAAGTTCACATTTCATCTGATCCACGGCTTTAAAAATCACATACAGTTTGGAGACAAAGGTAGTAAACGCACAAGACAGACGGAACGTAAAGACAGAGGCAGGAAAAATGACAGAACAACCAACAGCTTCCCCCTCTTGGGACCCATCTGTGTATACCACAAAACAGTCCTGGTGCTCATGTAAAATAGAGAGAAATTTATTCTTAAAAACATAGTGTTGAGTGAACAGTTTGTTGCACTCTGCCAAATCTTAAGTTATTATAGGTTTCAACAACCACCAGGGTGGAGCTTTGCACCAACCCTCCATCTGTATATTCGGCGGAGACACTCTCAGATCCAATGAAAGGTGCTTTGCCCGTAACCCAACGGTTTCGTCCCTTATAGACGAGTGCAATGGAGTTGTTTGTTCTAAGGACTCGTAGATATTAACAGCTGCACGGGAAGCCAGTGAAGGCGGAAACGACCGGAGCTTGAGCGTCTGTTTAGCCAAGAGGAACCGCCGCCAAGCAGTTAATGGCGGTTCCCCTGCGTCTGCACACAAGCTTGGTATAGGGCTCGTCCTATGGGGTCCTGTGGCAACTCTGATGCCCTCGTGATGTACGGAGTCCAGCATCTTTAAATATGTTTGTCGTGGCGAACCATAGACCGTACAACCATAATCAAGACATACTGGCACGAAAATCTTATAGAACTGCACCAAGCGGGATCTATTTGCACCCCAGTTCTTCCAATTCAAGCACTTCATTATATCCATCGTTTTAAGGGCTCGTATTTTGAGCTCCTTGAGATGTGGCAACCAAGTAAGTTTGCTATCCAATTAGAGACATAAAGACCACACCGACTCCTTATAATGTAAAACGGTATCACACAGCCTTAGTGCCAGAGGTGTAAAAAGATAACGAGCACGATTAAAATCAACACATACTGTTTTCTCTGGGCAGAAATTAAAACCTGTCCGAACAGAGCTTTCTTCCAGTCACTTAAGTGTCAACTGTAACTGACGAGAGGAAGATACCGGACTAGAAGTCGAACAGAAAATAGAAAAATCATCCACAAATAATGAGCACTGCACAGGAATCCTCACTGCAGACGATATGCCATTGATCGCAACTGCGACCAAAGTCACGCTTAAAACGCTCCCCTGTGTGATACCATGAACTTGAGAGAATCGATCGAAAAGAGTGTTCCTGACTCTGTACCGAAAACAACGTTCAGCAAGAAAGAACCCCAGGAAAATGGGGAGGTGGCAATGAAAGTCCCATTCGTGTAGCTGACAAAGTATATTGTGTCGCCATGTAGCGTCGTATTCCTTTTCAGTGTCAAAAAAAAAAATCGATTAAATGCTGTTTCCGTAGGACTGCCTTATGTATAGCCGCCTCCAGTAGGGTAAAGTTATCAAGAATTGGACGATATCTTCTAAATCCACACTGGAAACGACTGAGAAGATTTCGAAATTCGGAAGTCCAGACTAGGCGTGTGTTAATTATCCACTCTAGCATCTTTCCTTCACGGCTGGCAAGAACGACACTCCGATAGCTGTCTGGGAGCTTAGGGTCTTTCCCTGGTTTAAGAATGGGGATCCTTATGAATTCCTTCCAGGCGAGAGGACATACCCCATCTCTATACAGGGTGTTACTAAAAGGTACGGCCAAACTTTCAGGAAACATTCCTCACACACAAATAAGGAAAAGATGTTATGTGGACATGTGTCCGGAAACGCTTAATTTCCATGTTAGAGCTCATTTTAGTTTCGTCAGTATGTTCTTCCACCTACGCTCAATGGAGCACGTTATCATGATTTCATACGGGATACTCTACCTGTGCTGCTAGAACATGTGCCTTTACAAGTACGACACAACATGTGGTTCATGCACGATGGAGCTCCTGCACATTTCAGTCGAAGCGTTCGTACGCTTCTCAACAACAGATTCGGTGACCAATGGACTGGTAGAGGCGGATCAGTTCCATGTCCTCCACGCTCTCCTGACCTCAACGCTCTTGACTTTCATTTATGGGGGCATTTGAAAGCTCTAGTCTACGCAACCCTCGTACCAAATGTAGAGACTCTTCGTGCTCGTATTGTGGACGGCTGTGATACAATACGCCATTCTCCAGGGCTGCATCAGCGCATCAGGGATTCCATGCGTCGAAGGGTGGATGCATGTATCTTCGCTAACGGAGGACATTTTGAACGTTTCCTGTAACAAAGTGTTTGAAGTCACGCTGGTACGTTCTGTTGCTGTGTGTTTTCATTCCATGATTAATGTGATTTGAAGAGAAGTAATAAAATGAGCTCTAACATGGAAAGTAAGCGTTTCCGGACACATGTCTACATAACATATTTTCTTTCTTTGTGTGTGAGGAATTTTTCCTGAAAGTTTGGCCGTACCTTTTTGTAACACCCTGTACATCTTATTAGAGAGAGCAAGTAACATTTCTTTAAATTCGGAGTTAAGGTGGCGTAGCATCCCATAATGTATTAAGTCTGGCCCCGGAGCGGTCTTGCGAACTGCGGCTTACGCAGTGTGCAGTTCCCACACGGAGAAGGGGAGGTTATAGGTCTCATTATTGCTGAAGGTGAAAGCAAGACGTCTTCTCTCTCGAACTTCGCGATAGGCGTGGGAACCTGGAACAGAACTCATGGTAGATGTTACATCTTAAAAGTACCGTTTCATGGTCTTAGCGATATCTGCAGGCGTCACTTTCATGACGCCATTGTGCTTTACGGCAGCTGATGGAACGGGACATCATTTCCCCAGGTATCTTCCTTATGGATTTCCATACTGCAGTGGCGGAAGTTGACCGATTAATGGACTTCAGAACCTCAAGTCATGATTGGTTCTTACTCTCCTTCACCGTTCGTCGGGTTTTGACTCTCGCTGACCGAAAGGCTCGATGTTTCTCCGCTACTGGACTATGCGTGTACCTGCACAGTGCTGTCCACCAGTCCCATACAACGCAACGACAATAACTTTTCAACGAAGGAACGGGTTGTCTTCTGTGACGGCTTGACGATTTAGGTATAGATACGTCAGTGGCAGTGTGGATTACATCGGCAATGTGACCCACCCAGTCGTGGACGCTATCCCTGTGCTGAAGCACAGCCAGCTCACTGTAAATCGTCCAGTTCGCCTTGGATAACAACCTCTTAGATGGTGTTCCCTCAGGCCCCACTCGTTGTAAAAGGCGGACAGTAATAGGAAAGTGGTCATTGGAGTGGAGGTCGCCTGCCACCCCCCATACGACAGAGAGTGCGTGAGCAGGAGAGCAAAATGTCAATTCTTTTGCGAAGAATGTCCCTGTTGCTGTGCAAAAATTTGTCATGGAGCCCGTGTTGAGGAAGCATGTGGTGTCAGATCGTAATACAATTTCAGCCACTCGTCCCCTTGAGCAAGTGGTGAGGTTACCCGACAGAACATTATAGCATTAAGATACTCTAAGAGCACAAACAGAGGCGGAAACTGATCGATCACCTCGTAAAGTACCTCGCCATCCAGTGGTGCCTGTGGTGGAAGGTAGAGGGGACAGAAGGTTACCTGAAAGGACAAAAAATGCACAGTGCCTGTAGTGTGGTGATTAGGGTTACACAGTAAGAGTAAAGTGTGTAATGGGTGAACACTTCCAGTCCCCTCAGAGCTCTGTCTCCATGAAGATCATCTTTTCGATATAAACGATAACCTATAAACACAGGTGTATCGAATTCCTTGAAATGTGTTTCCTGAAGACACACACACGCTGGTCTGGTCTGTGTGAGAAACTTTAGTTCATCCACGAGAGCTCTGAAGCCGTTTAAATTTCACTGCAGGATGTTCATTATCTATTGGGAAAGGCTGTCTTCCCTTTTTCTTAGCACATTGGTTGGGAACGCGAGGTCACTGGTGGTGGACTACTAGGACTAGTTGGATCGGGGATTGGAACCACATCCATGGCCAAATCGTCAATAGCAGCAGTAGCAGCCGGTTTCACTGCCTGTGCTTTAGGGACTGTTCCACTGAACTTTGACTTGGTCTTTGTGGCAGTTTTCCCTTGTTGGGCTGAAACACGGAAAGGTCCCTGAATGAGTGTACTAGTTGGCGCTGGTGGGACAATTGCTGTTGGGGGCAACAGCTCCACATCGTCAGTCTGAGAAGTTTGTGTATTTGGTTGTCTGGCGAGCGCAGTGTTACCGGAGTCTGGCTGTTGGCATGTGCAGCAACAGGAGCACATGTTGGTAGCGGCAGTTGTCCCTTCCGTTTGTGTTGTCATACTAACTTTAACTATGACTGTTTCACAGTTGATACAAATGAGGTAGCGAATGATGGGGACAGCACTGATTTAAACAGCTTTTTTGTTTCAGCAAATGATACCCAACGTGTATTTAAGTTTTTGAATTTTCTTTTCTTCCTTGTAGATGAGGCACTCTCTACTCCAGACTGGATGTGAGTTAGACCAATTAACGTACATTCATGGAGATGAACAGTCTACACCTGGTTCATGAGCTGCTTGACCATAGTTCCCACAGATAGCATGAGCACTACATTCAACGGTTGTATAACCAAATCTTTGACACTCGAAACACCGCATGGGATTTGGAAAAGAGGGACGAGCTGGCAAGTGTAAGAAACTTGCCTCAATGTGGCTGGGCAGGTCTTGTGTACTGAAAGTTCGAATGAATGTTGGTGTTGGTTCAAGCTGCCAGGTCACACTGTTCTTCATATTTTTAACTTCTGTAACACCATCGTCCGCCCATTCACGTTGTAGGACTCTGATATCCTCATCCTTGAAGTCTTCACATGTCTACCAATGGCTGGAATTTAAGGTTTTATGCAGTTCAACAGTAATAGGGTACTCACCCAATGCTGTGGATTTCAGAAGTCTTAGTACTTGCCCTGAAGTGGCCACTTCAGTCAACAATGTTCCATTACGAAGCCTTTTTATTGTCTTCAGGCCACTCGTAATACCATCTAAACCTTTCTGGCTGTAGAATGGAGACACCTTAGCAAAGGTTTCCTCGGCTCTTTTAACTATCACAAAAATATTTTGAAACGCCTGTGGCCTGTTACTATAACTGATTCTGCACTTCTGAGGAGTATGCTCCGGAGAGGTACCCTCAAGGCTTCTCTTGTTGGAATGAAGAATAATGCTCACCAGTTGATCCACTGGGAACAGTTTTTGAAGAATTAAAGGGCTCCATGGTCGTCCCACGAGCAGCTAGGTACGGATGTCCACCTATACATTGCCCCACTTGCCTAGGTAAGCGTTGTACAACTGAAGTGCGGCGGGTGCCCCAGAGGTCGCCCGCTTATGACTGTTCTGCCTCAACAGCAGTGCATCCCAACAGCGTGCAGCACACCTTAGGATTGGTGGGATTTTTATAGAGGTTTTTACCATCCTCGCAGTCCGGGCGGTCAAGTCAAGATCCCTATGGTGCAAAACGTTCCACCGCTGCGCCGAACGGTGGTCGTTGAAGCATGCCCAGAGCTTATGGCGCCAGAGGACTGGCGGCGCTTTCAAGCTCCAGCTCAGGAACCCCAATGTCGCCAAGCCTGTACTCAGCAAACGATTGCTGAGCAACTGAGGGGCCAGCGACTGGTGGTTGGATGGCCGGCAAAATGTGATCGCCGGGAGCGTCTACAGGTCGGCGGCTTCAGCGCCTCTTGGCGGAGCCCTGAGCAGTACTTCACGTGCGGAGGTCAGCGCCGTACCGGCGACTGCCGGGCAGGTTTCGTGAAAACGTGCCTGACTTCGTTGTAATTAATGAAGTTGTACTTACAAAATTATTAAAGATGGAAACATTTCTTGTGATTTGAGGGGATTTCACCTTCCAATTTTCGGATCTGATTTTGTGTGTTTTGTGAGTTATTGATGGCGCAAGATGTTTGCAAGTAATGACAATATGGGTGATTAGATCACCACTCAAGGGGATTGCTAGTATTGAGTACAACATTAATGAATTGATTAATAATGACAAGAATTTACTACCATTGAGTGAATCTCACAATGTGGCATATGACGAAAACTTCTGAAGTAAATGGGGAACTAGATATTAGTGACGGTGTCAATCACTTTGATAATATAGACCATGATAATAATGTTGAAGTAAATGGGGAACAAGATGTTGATGTTACAGTAAATCATGTCGATTCGACAGAATTGTTAAGTAGTGAATGACGAAATTAGTATGTGATTTTCGAGTGTTGTTGCGTGAAATGAGACAGATGTCAAACAGTTTTCGTAGGGATCTGGAGCGAGCTAGTAAACAAATCAGTGATAACTTAAAACAAACCAGGAAAGATCTATCAAACACTATTACTGAACGAATTGATCAGGTGAATTGGGTTAGGTTGTTTGGGGAGAAGATCAAACAGCGAAGTCATCGGTCTCATCGGATCAGGGAAGGAAGTCGGCCGTGCCCTTTCAAAGGAACCAATCCCATCATTTGCCTGGAGTGATTTAATGAAATCACGGAAAACCTAAATCAGGATGGCCTGACGCGGGATTGAACCTTCGTTCTCCCGATTGCGAGTCCTGTGTGCTAACCACTCCGCGATGAATTAAGAAAAGAAATAAAAATTAAAATGTCAGAAAAGAACTAAGTTTATGTCTCGGAACCTGGATACTGAAAAATGCGAATTAAATGTTGAGCAGGAAACTTTAGGAGAGGTTATTTGAGATGAAAGTAAAGTACAGGAATATGACGATGAAATAGAACAGAGTGAGGATAAGAGTTTTGAATTAATATCAGACACTGGTATTAGTGTCGAAATAGCATAGTTTCAAGGAAAAACAGGGGCTAAATACGTGGGAAAACGTATTCAGGAAGGTAAACAGAGTAGTATTGATGATGAAGCTACGGAAAACGAATTTAATTGTTGTACAGAATGTAACAGTAATGGAATAATAACAAATGCAGGTACCATGGATGAGGAGTACGTAAATAAATCGTTTGGGAGGAAGGTAATACTGTTTTTGACATTGCAAACCAGAACAATGAGTGTAAATCTGCTAATATGAAGATTAACTTTATTCGGTGGAATTAGTGATGTAGCTTATGATCAGATGGATCAAGTTACAGGTTATGATGAGACTACAGCATTGCTAAAATTATTGAGAAAATATCAGAAAATATTCTTTTTAAGTGGTGTTACTTGGAAAGACTATGTTTACTGGTTTGAGTTGAAAAGGCATAGCCCTTTCAAACGCCAGCTGCTGGTCATATCACAGCAGCGTGAGATACTGAAGATGATAACAATATGTAATCGTTTGGATTGTGAGAAGTATACCTACTACCTTAGTATTTATTGTGAAATCATTTTAATGTTTTGCTAAGCTGAGCACGGACTATGTATGTATTTCACGTTTAATATACTAGTAAGAGCGGTTTTTGTAATCTGAGCGCAGAGCGTGTCGTCTGTTACAATCAGCTGGGTTAATAGTAGCAGTTCTAAAGGCGTGGCTAACATTGTGCACGGTGACGAACTGCCAGCCCTAGCTGTTGAGGCAAGGTCGTTGACTAAGCGTTTTAGAGCAGTAGGTGAATGACGCTTTGCTGTCCGGTGCGCAGCGGCCCATAAGACTTCATTTAATGTTTACAAACTTGGGACGTAGTTGCTTATGAGGTGAAGATGAATGTTTTATGACTAATACTCAAATTCCTCTATTTAGACTATAATCCATCCATGTAATTCTTAATTTAATAATTTTGGTGCTTCAAGGAAGATTGCAATATTGTGTGTGTCTAATGTTTGTATTATTTAATGTATGTTGCATGTATCAAAATATACGAGGGATGTAGAGAGAGGGTGCCAACAACACCATGACCAGCAAATGGTGCATCACCATATAATTCGTCAACTGGCCACAGGATACAGGTATATGGCGTTGTAAGTGTTAACAAGGTAAGTACATTTATTATGGAAATGTATTATTAAAAGAATGTAAATACTGAAACAACTGACGATATTGTAATACGAGAGTAGCAGCGGCCCCTTAGGAGTTAAAGGTACTTTCAAATACTGAAAAGACAAAATAGTAGCGAAATTTGATGCAACATTGGAGTTGAGGTCTCAGTAGGGTTGGAGGTTTTCTTTTTTTTTTTTTTAATTTTATATTTTCTTCAAAACCAGATAATCTAAAAAATTTTAATGGGGTGTGATATGTGGCGTTTATGCCACATCACTGCCCACGTTTATTACATTTCGTTGCTATGTTTTAATGCACAGTAGGATTACAAAGCAGACTCATCGAACAATACGCCAAAGCGTGAGAACTACAGGGCGAGGGCGAGCAAGAGCCGAGGAACAGAGAGAAAGAGTGGGGATTCACCTACAACGCTGGGAGCCAAGTAGTGAATCTTTTATTATTTATATTTACTGTCTGAATATTAATATACAGCTCCAACCACGATGATGACATTACTTGCAATGAGAATTTGTTAATAAAAATTTCAATATCACGCAACTCATCAGGAAATGATGATTACAAATTTTAGCTCCTATTAGCGCTTAGTGATGGAAAGACTGGACCAATCACAAGTGCAGGGCAGGTGCTAAGCTACTACATTAGCTCACTGTAGCCTATGATCGATTTCCGATGAAGTAATAAATGAATCCGTGTATAAAGTCTGATCTCGTGTAATAACTGAACAGTTTGTTGAAAAATTGTCTCCGATGAGTTACTTGTACTATGTTGTGTTAATCCAAGCCAGTCTACCATTGTTTTTCGAGGTTTCAACCTGCAATTTACTATGTGAAATGCAACTTCGAGTAAAAATGGAATTAGTTGTTAAAGGTGCCTCGGAAACCCTATTTGTGCAATTTCATGTTGATTCTAAGATCGTGTGAAGCATTTTTGTGACATTTGCGGTTCTCTGGAACAAATGGTTGGTACGAATATTGTCGGAGGACTGGCTCTAGAAATTGTTTTACTAATTTTGCGATTAGTAAAACAAAACAAATTTAGTTAGCGGCCTAACATTTTATTATTCTGATTTTGTTTAAGATCTAAACCTACACACTGGCACATTATTAAGCACCGTTTATTGCAAAGTCGTCATTGCTAACGACCGACAGAGAAGAAACCAACTGCGGCACATCTTCGAGACGCAAGGTAAGGAAGTTGGCTACAATTCTGTTACAAGGAATAGGGGGCGGACGCACTAGACTTTAATACGTAGCTAAAGCGGGTGTAGTTGCTTCGCATCCTGACAGTTAAATGCCAATGGCCATAGGAGGGGACCCTTTATTGAGGGCGTAGCCTCCTTCAAGTCTCCCACTTCCACGAAGCATTAACGTTGCATGGTGTTTATCTAGAAAAGACTGATTAAAAGCTCCGTTGAAACGTTTCATTTGGTAAATATCTTCCTGAATAAAGGTCTCTTATTTTTCAGCCCCTTCCTCTATCAAATTGTCTTTATTGGCAAGAAAAAATTAGTGTCGTCTACAAATCTTCTGTATCTTGACTGCAAAAAATTTTTCGTGACCCTGGAAAACATTCACTTGTTTGGCTTAAAGGGCTAAATTATGTTCAGTGATCTCTTGACTTAAAGACGCAATCTGAAACAGCAAATCTCCTTTGCCATCCTTTCATGCCTTCACATAGTGATATCAATAAACAATAATTTAGAGACCGAGATTTTATGTAATTAAAAATTCTTATTACCCTTTCAAGAGTATTCCTCGTACTGCAGCATGTGCTTGCGTATTGGTCACGCAGTAACGTACAGGAAAGTATTTGAGACATTTTTAATAAGCTGTACAGTCATTCACATACATTATGCCACTCATGGTCTTTGCCCCGTAGGTACAGATAACTACGCAGATGTTCCGTGGTACTTTATTTTCTTTAAGAAAAGAACATATACTAATTATTTCGACTACAGCAGTACGCACTGGTAGAGATTTGCATAAAATATCACCCAGTAATGCGTTTTCTGGCTGATATCTAACTCTTGCCGTCAATATTGTGAGTCCAGCTACATAGTGAAATGAATCCATTTACAATGAAAATTTGCATTATTTGAGACGAAAAATAAGTTTATTTTCTATACTGACTGCTTAATCCCTGATGTGCTGAGCTATCACGTGTTACGGGACCGTTTGCTGGAATCTGTCCCCCAACTGATTTAAAAACTGACTGGAAAGATCAAATCTAATCAGAATAAATTAATCTCTGCCAGTAAATGAAATATAAATTAGTACCTGTGATTGCTACTACCTAACGACACTGATTAAATTTTTGTATTTGGAATTGCATGTGCACCTAGATAAGAAGCGCCTATGGAAGCAAGCTGCCTTTGGCTGCAGGCGAGGTGATGCGCCGTGTGTCATAAAAGCCTACAGGGAAACACACCTCAGCAGAATTCGAGGTAGGTCCACTTACACATGCAAGGCATCTGCACAATCAGTCTGGACAGTGCTCTGAAAAAAACCGCCTGGGCGCTAAGCGCACCAGAGTCACAACAGATTGTGTCTGTGGGGACACAACGGAGATAGTTTGTAATGAGCTGTGTGTGGGGATTGCGTCCTGTTTCGACAGAGTCCCAGAAGACAGAATCTTGCAGACAGAATGGCAGACAGTCAGAACTTGTTGAAAGACACACGCTCTTAAGATAGCATCTTAGAATGTGTAATGGGAAAAAGTTTTGGACTCCTTTAAAACGGTGAGATGCTGTCCATGTGCTAAGATACTGAAAGTCAGAATGTTTAAGGAAATGTAAAAATAGCTACCACTCGTTAACTTAAAATAATTTTGAAGTGGGACTGAGAAACAAGACTGTACTTACAGATCTCCACCGTTACACCATTATTGGCCAGCACTGAAACGCAGACACAGAGGGGGAAATGGTAGGTACAGTTTTGGAGCCCCAAAAATAACCAATTTGTAACTGGATAATCACCTGAAATGGAAATGGAAATGTCGTGTGGCTAGGGCCTCCCGTCGGGTAGACCGTTCGCCTGGTGCAGGTCTTTCGATTTGACGCCACTTCGGCGACCTGCGCGTCGATGGGGATGAAATGATGATGATTAGGACAACACAACACCCAGTCCCTGAGCGGAGAAAATGAAAGTAATGGAAGGAGACCAGCGTCTCGTAAGACATCTTAATGGTCGGCTCTCGAAATATTCATCACTGAGCCGATCAAAATTACGTGACAGCATTGTCGGAAGCGCACTGCAGAAAGTTTCTTGACAGACATTCTTTTTCATATTCGGACTTTAGGGTGACGAGAGGCTCGCGTCTGGTTGAACTGAACTTAGGCGCAAACAGAACAAGAAGTGTTTTCACAGTTGCGAAAATGAACCACCTTCGGCTGTAGGCCTAATGACAAAATTGAAAATCTTCGGCCGAGTCGAACCCGAATTTCCCGATTTACGCTAGCGGTCGTCTTAACTGCTCGGTCATCTGACCACGAGTTACACACAGACCCAGACTTGATTAAGTCGTCGTCCATGTGTCACACTCTACCCTCGTACGTTACGTATATTTCCGTCCAGGGAGGACATATTAATTGAGAGTCGATTTCCTGGTATTGGTGAATAAATACGAAATTGAGTGCCTGGGTTATTGAGATGTACGATGCAATGCACGCATGCATCTCTGAACGAATAGGTACTGCAGCTACTACAGCCGTCAAGAAATACATGAAATAAAAGAAAATTTCTGCCTGACTAGGACTCTAATTCTCATTTCCCGCTTTCTGGACGGGGATATACGTAACGTACGAGAGCAGATAGTGATACATGGACTACGACATACAGATATTGGGTTCTGGCCGTCATTCTGCTGGGATGGCTGAAGCGAACGTCATGTTTACATCCCTTGCGCGTTTACGCCAGCGATGTTGTGGTGGTTGACAGTCGTCTCTGTGCAGCTTATTTTCTTCGTCGCAACATGACATTTACACAACAAATGTCGACACTGAAGTTCAGTTTAACGGCCGAGTATGAGCGACCAAAAGCATTGGAAATTGAACAGTTTTTACGAGATGACGTTCGCATCGTTTATCTGAAGTAGTAGAGATTCACCCCTCCATTGTGAGCAGCGTGGTCTACGTGAAACTGGGGGACGACATGGCTTGTGAAAGGATTCTCAATTCAGATATTCGGATGTCTACATCGGTCTTGTGAAACTGGAACATTTAGGTCTCGGCCAGAGGACGATGCATGTGTTCGAGTTGCCGTTTGAGGTGCCAGCAGAGATGGTGATTGTAGTGTTGGGCCCTATGGTACTATAAAAAGCATACAGTGGAAAAATGAGTAGGTTTTACCACCTACCCAATTCTGGAAGGGATGCGCCAGGTGCATATAGACCTTAGTAAATATGTTCCATCCTATTTGAATATCGGCGGATCCCAAAACCATTGTGATTTACGACGGCCAGCAAAAGACCTGTTCAGCATACAGGTAAGAGGGACCTCTCAGATCAAATTGTACGCAACGTTGCATCATCCAGTTGGCGGCAGGGCAGGAGAAGAGTTAGCCCGATTTCACAGTGCTCTCATTAACACAGATGGGGGCCCTTCAATCTGTTCCATTTGATAATCGACTGTCGATTTAAGCGTCACCTTCTGCACTGCCAGAGTATCCTCTGGCAGCCGTCTAACAATGCGAAGGGGGAATGGCCCCACAAGAGAGGTTAGCCACCAAAGATTTGATGGTGAAAATCACCGCTTTTGTCCCCGATGCCAATGACCCCAGTCGTTGTCGGATACTGCCACTCACGTCCGGAAAAAACGGGCTTTGAAGAGATTGAACAAACGATGACGGGTTTCCATTTGATGTCTGCAGGATGATGTCTACAGAAGAGGAAGATTTTGACGGTGGTGACTATTTCCAGCAGGAACATATGATCGTCTGTTCCCCTGATGGGATTCGATAGGCAACGGATTCGTAGGAGACCTCTCACAATGCCATGCTTTTAGATGACGGACAGTAAATGGATTCAGCATCTGCGTCTGTTACGGACGTGCCATAACCTTCAGCCACCCCATTAATTCAGAGGGATGATAGCAGCACAAGCCTGACTGCATTGGCCGACAATGTCGAAGACTTGACGTCCGGTGCCGTAGCTAAAGCAGTTCTAGTTATTTCACATCATGACAATTAAATGCCAATGCACATAGGAGGGGATCCTTTTTGATGGTGGTGCCTTCTTCAGGTATTCCACTTCCAACTCTCCAAAGAAGAGCCAACAATGCTCATCAGTTCCAAGGTCAAGCCGCAAATGTTTCATAACATTTTGCAGGTAGTAGATCAGGATGTCATAGTCATATAGGAAGTACACCTCGATCATTTCCCATTTATTTGTGAAGACGATGTTTAGTGGGCACTTGGCATGTATAATGACAGTGGTACAGCCATTCCTGTGGAAGAAGGCACTGTGATCGATTGGGTGACCTACCTCTCATCATCATGAGGACTTCATATCACATATCAGGGATTCAGGATTGTGAATGTGTACGCCCAGTCTGGTATGGACAAGACGAGAGACCATTTGAAGTTTTATGTGGAGCGGGACTCGCCCTTATTACAGGGACACATCAATCATATCATCCTAGGGGGCGACTTCAATTGTGTCCTGTCACCACAAGCTCAAATACCTTAATATAGCAGGTACAGGGAACTGCACTGGCTGATGCAAGGAATTTATCTTGTCAATATCTGCTGGAGTATTCGTGGCGACAGACAGGGATATATATACGTTACCAGATATTCGACGAGACCCCTTCATCAGGTCTATGTTTCCTAGGGACTGACGGTGGAGACACTTGGTGCTGAGATATGGCTGGTGGCCTTTACCGATCATGATGCCTACCTCTGCCCATCTTCCTCCCATGACAGAGGGTGTGGTGGAGCAACAGCACGTGGGAGATGAATGTCACGCTGCTCGAGGATCTGGAGTGTTCGCAGAGGATAGTGAAGACCTGGGGGAACTATGAGCTTCCCAAGTTTCCTTCCACGATCCAGTGGTGGCTCGATTGCACAAAACCTATAATGCAGCATGTGATGATGCAATGCGGCCGAGAGGCTATGTATTGGCAGTGGCACACCATGCAATATCATTTTATGCTACTAAAGGAGATAGCTGCCCAACTACCATCGCCTGGACGTCAGGCTGAGGTTCAGCAGTTGCAAACAAAGATCGCTACCCTTACATGCTGCCGTCTCACAGGCTTGTGGGAACACATAGCCAAGACCAGATCAGGGGTGAACCGCACGCCATGCACCACATTATCTACAGACGTCACAGATGTCAAAGAGCGCTGATCTCCGTGCTGGATATACCAGTTAGGTGAGGCCTGACAGCCCAAAAGGATATCGTCAATGCCTTTTGGCTCATTACCAACAGTTCTGCGGCATAGAAGACCATGATGCTACGAATCCCATAAAGCCAGAGGACGTCCCCTACGCCCTCCATAAAGGGGCGACCAACCAATTGACACGCCCATATAGTCTCCCAGTAGAGTTTTATCATACGTTCCACAGTATTATGACGTCCTGATGGTTATGATGTACCAAGAATTGACGAACCCTATATTACAAATGCCACATGCCTTTGTTGACAGCATCCGTATATAGGCCCCAAGCCGTCTGCTGGAAACAACGATTTCAAGATATTTATGGGAATTTTGGCGACCCACATACGGGAGTCTTCTGCACGTCCCTTCCGACCAGACGTGTCTCCGCGGTAGCAGCAACATCCAGACATGGCTCAGTGATTACCATGATGTCATTACACTGTCAGAGGTGTGTCGCATGTATGGAGCCTTATTTACAGTGCACTTTGACCTCTCTTTCGATAGAGAATGTCATGAATGTCTTGAGAAAGTGGTGCTGCAGCTGACCTTCGCCCACTCCTTTATTAATACCGTCACGCGTTCCTCTACTTGGCGCGAGTTCACACATTACGATCAATGGACGTGTAGAGGTCGAGATCACAATCACCTGCTCTTTGAGGCGAAATTCCCCCCTATTGGTGGTTATGCATGCCACTGCCATGGAGCCAATGCTACACTGACTACAATGCCAGCTGCCGGAACCTACTTTGAGAGACCATACCTTCGTCTGATGTGCGTATGCAGACGATCTGGTGCTATTAGTGCATGTTCAACGAAGTCTGAAGATCATTGGATGTGATTTCCCAGTATGCTGCCGCAGCTGGAAGCTAGTTAAACTTGCAGAGGTTTGGGGTAATGGTAATCGGCAGTTGCCTTGTACGTGTAAACTTGGCGCCATACCCACACAGGGATACAGTCAAATATTTTGCGGTCATCTTTACATTACATGTGGCAGTCGACAGACAGTGCTCCTCATCTATACTTATCTCCTGCAAGACCTACATATGGATGTCTGTTGCTACTTACTGCGGTCTCTGAACATTGTCTACCAGGTGGCTTATGTCAATGTTTATCGGGCGTCCAGGATACCCCCATCTGGCTATGGTCTTCCCGATGCTGAAGATGATAGCATATGGTTAACAGGCTGTCTTTGGCTACTTTTCCAGTGCAGGAATGATCATCAAAGTGTGATATTATACGCACACCCTCCCTACCACAGAGGGTGGTCCCAAAGTGGTCGATGTTCAGGTTAGAGCAGCTGCTTTACGTGTCACCACGATGATGAAGCTGTAGGCTCGGCATCAGCCCAGCTTCACGAGAACTCCGACTGAAGAACTGGTACCTGCCTCTCATGAACCAGCAATTGCAGTGGCTCTTATTTCACTGACACTCTATCACGATAAGTAGATTTATGTGGACTTAAGTTGTGTCAGCACCGAATTACCGAGTGAATGACTGCAGAGGGCCTGTGATGTTTATTGCTGGATGATGTGAGGCCATCCCCGAAATCCAACTGAAAGCCGTCTACCCTCAGTTACTTGGCTGGTGGTCTGAGATACAGTGCACAGCGCTCTTCTCTATTCAGATGTCTGCGCATCCTCTTATTTGGTGGCCAACTGCAAATATCTGAATCCCCAGAGACTCTATTCCATTCGTATGGCAGATTCTCTGTTGTGTCCTCAGTGCCATTTACCTGATAGACTTGAACACCGCCTGGAATGCGGGTCTGCATGGAGGTGTGGAGGTTGGTGAGACTGATGTTGACCCTCAGTCACCCCCTACCCCTACAACAGTGGCTCTGACATCCCTTCCTAGTCTGGATCTGACGTTGTTTACATGTACTAAGATGAATGCAGTGATAAGGCTTAAGGTTATCACCATATTGTATCCTTACTGAGATTGTGACAAACGGTTTCTCGATTTTTGGACCTACGTATTGCAACGATGCACTCGTCTACAATATCATCTGAACTATCACCAACACTGGCTAATTTTCTTGGTAGTGTCTTCTTGGACCATCCCCACAGTTGGGGTATGATGTGTATGAGAAATTAATCTTACATGCCTGTCAATTTTATGAAATGGAGCAGAATATGTGACAGAAACATATGGACCCTTTCTTCATGAAGTAGTGCCTGGTCCTAATGACGGATTAGAAGGATCCATGGACATGTTGATGGCGTTCAGTGCATAGCACTCTTATCCATTCAGGCACATGAGCAACCTCTTATTTGGTGGCCGACCGCAAATGTATGACTCCCCAGGGTCTATGTTCCATTCGTACGGCAGATTCTCTGTTATGTCCCCAGTGCCATCTACCTGATACACATGAACAGCTTCGGGAATGTGGGTCTGCAAAGGAGGTGTGGAGGTTGATGAGACTGACACTGGCCCTCATTCACCCTCTACCACTATAGCAGTGACTCCCGCGTCCCTTCCTAGTCTAGATATGTTTTATCCACGTACTAAGATGAATGCAGTGATATGGATGGAGGGTATGATCTTATCGTATTCTTAGTAGGATGGTAACAAATACTTTCTTGATTCTTAGACCTTCGTATTGAAACGATTCACTCGTCTATAGCGCCATCTGCACTACCGTCAATACTTTGCTAATTATCTGGGTAATGTTTCGGACCGTCCCCACTGTTGGGGTATGATGGGTATAAGAGGTTAATCTCACGTGCATGTCAATTTTACGAAACGGGGCAGAACAGGTGACAGTACCGTATGGAACCTTTCTTCGTGAAGACGTGCCCGGCCGTAATGGCGGGTTAAAAGGATCCATCCACAAACTGAACGATGGTAGCAGCGGGTGTAGTGTCTAATATTGGTTCCACTGGAAGGGTAGCCTTTATGTTGCATTTATGCTTTAATTTAGTTTTTTGTTGTTTAGACACTTCCTTTATCCCTAGATGAGGACCTTTGTACGAATAAAGAAATTTTGTTTAACCTGCCTTTCTGCTCCAAGCAAAGAACAAAAATGGAGCGAGTAGGGTAAGG
Organism: Schistocerca cancellata; assembly: GCF_023864275.1. Lineage (NCBI taxonomy): Eukaryota > Metazoa > Arthropoda > Insecta > Orthoptera > Acrididae > Schistocerca > Schistocerca cancellata. Next base: position 387,990,411 of record NC_064629.1, on the reverse strand, counting down.
GATGAGAAAGGGGCGGCATCGTGGCCAGGCCTCGGGTGTCGACCCCTGTGCACGCTGTCTCCGTCTCCATCTGTCTCCACCGACATTAAGCTGGCTACTATAAATGAAAAAAAGTTCTTAATCTCAACAAATTCAGCGAAATGTTTTATTTCTCTACATCAAACCAAAATGGTTGGCTTATTATCTTTATTCAGGTGATTCGTTTAAATGTTACATTTTTATTTCAAATAGTGTGCGGTTTCATTTTCATCACCGTATTGACTTTATTTGCTTTTATTTTTCTTCCTATGTTTCTTCCTTCGTTTGTAATCTAATAAAAAATTAAAACAAGCGGTTAAGACTACTGCTCGCGTAAGGTGGGATATCCGGGTTCGACTCTCGGTCGGACACAAAATTTTCGCTGTCGTTATTCCAACATACAGCCGAAGTTGGTTCATAGTCGCAACTGCGAATACATTTCATGTTGTTAACGGCTGTAGACGCTGTAGTGCCTGTTCCTTTGGACGTTCATGCATATCCAAAGGAATATTGTATCATGCTTCTTAATACGCGTAATACAGGGGTTGCTATTTCGTATTTGTAGAACGCAAGTTGTCGGTGCAGAGCCGAAGACTTGAGTTTGCAGCCACTTCAGCAGCCACTTATGGATCATTAGTAGGGTGAGGTCCAACCGCAAAAATGAGGCGAACTGTAGGGAAAGTCGTGTCATATGTAACGATATTGAGTACTGTCGGTCTTAATTCTGAATACTTGCTTGCACTTAAAGGCTCAACATGTTTTCAACTCTTGCCAATGTTGCAAACACATACCCTTCTGTAGTTGCTTCTGTTCTTTTGGACTAGCCTCCGACAATCACAGTACGACTTCATGGCATAGAAATTTTTTAACAATTTACACGTTCATGTGAATCACATTCCACATCCCCTGCCCACATTTGTCAAATCATTAGATTATTGTAGTCAATGATTCTTAAACCACTTCTTTTACATTTACGTTTGACAAACTAAGCTGACTGAGATCCTCCTTTAATTTCGTTGTTTTGGTAGATAACGATATAACTATGTCAGACAGACAGGATCATATTAACATATTCAGTTAAACGTTAAATTAAAAGAATACCTTCTCATCCGTGCATCAGCTTACGCATTCATTTCCAAAGGAGGATCGTAACTATTATTTTCCTGATTTTTCACCTGATATACATTTTTTACGTCTTTAGCGTATGGTTTAATCTGATTTTCCGCAGCTAAGTGGGCTTCAATGCATTGAGGTATGTGGCAGCTGACTAAAAAGATTCTGGTGCTATTTCATGCACTGTTTTTGTGGTTTCAAGCATAAACATTTCTAATTTTGGGAACAGTCACAGTTTCGAATGAACAGCTCTACATATATTTTCTTTGTGCTCGCCATGAACAGATTCCACATGATAATGAGTCTTAGTTGAAGGCATAGATTTATTGGGGAGAACTTCGCTTTATAAAAACACAGAGGATTTTCACTAGTGGGACCCCGCACAAGGTGGGACGTGCGAGTTTTTTCACTGTCATAAAGATAAGTTATTTAGGTTACAATAACAGCTAGTTTAGTACAGATTACTCATTAAATACGTGTATTAGTGTTTTTGAAGCTTACCAGTTAAGGTATCACTTTTCTTTACGGATTTTCCGGAAAATGCGAAAAGATTGCAAGGTTGGTTTGTAGTTGAATTTTTGTTTAGTCTTATGCGCAGTTAACTTAGAGTATCCCGTTTAACTGTCCTGCTTTTCTTTTCAGCAATTTAAGTAGTGCGTGTCCATCAATTATTAAGTTCATGTTTCCGGAGAGTAGAGTAATTTTTAAGTTGTTTGATTTAGAAACTTTTGTACTGATAGTTTATTTTTATACAGTTTGTTTGCATGGGGTTTGCGTACATTAAAGTTGCAGTAAAAGTTAAAAGTTATTTTCCTTTTAAGTCTGACATTAATTAACTCAGAACAATTTTGCTATATAGTTTTTTGTCCAGTATAATGCATTTTAATATTTATTTTGAAATTATAATCATTTATCAAGAGAATTAAGAATACAACACCACCTTCAGAACAAATAAGCTGTCAGATATAATTATTTACGGGAAACCCTCCTCCAAATCCGTCAAATCACTTAGAGGAACGTTAGCACTGTCTTGTAGTCGACAGCTTTTACACATTGTCGTGCAGCATAAGTCAGTTTTCATATACTTGCATTTTCTGCCGTAACCTTAAATGCACGCGCGTGAAATCAGTAGTAGTATCTTGTCTGGAGCTGATGGTCGTTTCGCGTGAATTCGAGAGAGGGATGAGTTTGATTCTCTCGAACCCACCCGAGTTTCTGCGGTCCAAGCTCTTTCCCAACGATAGCCCGACTTGTAGGTACGGAGTTGTACTATAAAAGTAATATCCTTGAATATTTATTCTCCTCTCAGTTCCGGTTGAGGTATTACGTGTCATGGATATTACTCAGAAGACCTTACCGCTTCGCTAACGGAAGCTGCAACCCTCTGCCGCTAGAGGGGTCTGAATAGTAGCGTGTAACAAGGCTGTGGGTAACGTAACTATGTCGTTCAGTGAGAAACAGAATTCTGTAATTGAGTTTCTAACCGCAGAAAACGTGCCCTTAATTGAAATTCACAACAAAATTAAATATGTCTGGATCTTACGACATCACTATTGTGCGTTGGAGTGGAGGAATACTGGGTCAGTGGCTCGTAGCAAAGGAGGGAGTATGAGAGTATTGCTTGCCTGAGGCACAAGTACATTAAAACGTTTAAATATGATATCATTTAGGTTATCGTCACCAGCACTGTTTCCTGTTTTGGTATAGAGATAGATTATGATTTTTTCTCTCCTACTTTTGTAATCACCTCAGGAGAGAAAGTAAGAGAACTGAAACAGAATGTATAAGACGAAAGCTATCTTAAACTTCTATCATCTACTTGTGCAGCTGATTGGTTAATTACTTTGTTTACATAACGTTGCTTAATATATCCCAGTCGACATTTCTTATGAACTTCAGTCGTCAAAATGTTCTGTGGAAGAGTATGAGCTTTATTCTTCCGTTCCTTGCTGAAATATATCAACGTTTCCAACATTCCAACAGTTTCGTTACTTTTGAAGACACCCTCCTTTCGAAATACATTTATCACAAACAGAACAGACAGTAATGTCCAGTACTATTCTTCTCTCAGTCCATAGAAAAGAAAAGAGAATGAGAAGAAACAATACATAACACGACAATCTGTACTGCCCCGCAGGGCTTCAGCATGTTCGCATCAGAACTTGAACAAAACTGGACATGCGTAGGACAAAACGGCAGCTATAGTGGTAGGAAAACCGCGAGTGAATGGGAAGGGGGACTCGTCGGTTTTATTGCTGATCACCTAATCCTGATTTCAACAATACTGAACACACAATAAATTTCATCAAATTGAAAATATACCAAGTATTTCCATACGCTTAATTACACTTTTCATTTAAATAACTGACTAAGCAACAACAGCAGCAAAAATCATACATTACGGGAATCCTATTACCACTCTTGTATCTCTAAAACTATACTTCTGGCTTAAAATATGCACAAGGGCTTTATGTGTAGAATTTTACAAGGAATATTTTCTGTAATTACAGTGTGTTTCTAAAAGGAAACATTTTGTGCAGAAATTTACAAAAAAAAAAAAAAATGGAAGATATTGACTTTTGATATGGCAAAAGAAGGACTCGCCCATCATAAGGAGGGAACTTTTCTGTTTCTTACTGCTGTACCCCATATGAGTACTTCCCTAGTGATTATAAAAATTTTATAAATTATTTCCCTCATTCGCTGTTTTACTGACTTATTTGCCTGAGGTACACTTGCCGGTTACAAATACGAGTCTCGCACGTACCTTAGTGCCAGAAATATTTATTTCCAACCATTATTGTCTTACCTTAAACTACAAAATTGACGATTTTCTAATGACTGCACCTCTTTCACGCTGAAGGTTTGGGACTGCCTGTATACGCTAACATTTAGTAGCACTGCACACTGGTCGGTGACGAAGATGATGTCCGCTGTGAAGTAGTGTTGCTGGTTGGACGTAATGAAATTCAGAATGTTTCCACATGATCAAATGAGTGAAATGTCTGTTCAAGAGAATTCCCATAACAAACAGAAGAAATCAAGTACCACCAAACAAGGCGACGTAATTGGAAGACATCGGACTCTTATTCGGGAGCACAGTGGTATAAACTTTGTCCAGCCAGCCAGGTTTAGATGTTCTATAGCTGCCTGACGTCAGTCAAGGGAATACCACGATGGAGCTTTTTACAGGACATCATCCTTTTACAGTCTATGCATCGTTTCTGACGCCGTCGTAGTCGACGAGATGTAAAATTTCAGTATCCAGAACGAAGAATTATAAGGTTAGTATTTAATTCTGGAGTTCGCCATGTGTTTTAAACATCTGAGCGTATTTCTACGTACATAAATGAAATAAATCTAAAATCCGTAGTAGGGAAGGCGAATGTAAACAGATTTGTTGGAGGTATCTGGCAGAGTGCTATGAATCTGTGAAGGACACCTCATAAAAGACGATTGTGTGCCCAATTCGGCTTCAGAAGTTTCAGTTCTCAACACACAGTCATAGCAGAAGACATACAACGAATTTAGAGACAAACTATCTGGATCCTGACGTATTATTATAGACTGTTCGAAAATGAATCAAAGATGCTCACAAAACGTAAAGGGAAATCTTCGAATAAAGAACGAGGCTGCTCATCGGAAAACCTGTAGGGGTAATTTAGGGAACCGGTATTAGGATACACATGTGCTACATAAACTGATACCTCCATAGTACTTCTCACGTAGGACTCACAGTTATTAGGTAAGAGAGATAGGGTACATAGTGAGACTAACATTTTGTCATTCATTACAGGTACGTAATAGGACAGACAGTCGTTAGTATTGGTGAGAAGTGAATTCTGCCTTGACTTAGTATGGTTTGCGGAGTATAGGCGCCAATACGCCAGTAGGCGTAGCCTCCATTTTTCCTGAAGGCCATACAACCATATCCATAATCTACCAAATACGGAGATATACTGTGCAAAAGCGGTACCGTCAGTAAGGAGCCTAGCAAATTGAATCACGTGTGTGAAACACACTCTGACTGGGCTTGCGCTTTGAACTGTAACACGGCTCGCTTGCGTCGACGGGCAACGAATATGTATTTACTTGTTCATATCTCCAAGATTGCGCGCCATACTATGACAGAGCTGCTTCACTATGGCTTGCCCACTATAGTACGATGTACGTAACTGCCAGTTTTACTGCTTTTGTAATTCTGTCCTTAAAGGAGACAATACGGCAACTACATTGCTTATTAAAGAAAATATGTCACAATTTTTCATTTTTTTTTTTTTTGGGACAGGGAGCCATATCTTCATGTTACTTACCATCAAAAAGCCAGAAAATATAAATATTTGCAACATAGTTTCAAAAATATTCCGTAGTTACAACTCCATACAGTCACGAGAAACGAATAAATCCTTCTTCACTCTCGGCGCAAAGATACCGCAAATGAAAGAACTACATTTTATGAGTTACGGAAGTTCTCTGCTCAGAGGCTTTGATCTGCGGATGCGCTTCCGCTTACGGTACTCAAGCAATTTCTCCTCAGCTGCATATTCATGAGGGCTATTAAGATTTTAGGGCCCATTACTCTTTACTGCTTTCACGGGTCAACGAAATGCGAGACGCCGAAGATGGCTCATACCGATTATGCGGAAAAATAAAGTATCAAAATTCTCCGAGTAATCCACAAATCTCTAGTCTATTTCCACATTCTAGTCAATATTTGTCTTTGATGTGAAATTTTACAGTGTAACTGCATTCGAAATGTCAGCAATACGACTTCTGCTGAGTACATTATTAAAGGAAAATTAATGTATCCCGCCGTAAAATTTTGTTTAACGATTTGAGAATGCGTGTGCTACGACAGCAGTTGTGCTTAGTAACTTCAAGATTTTGCCGATACAGCTGTCAGATTTAAACAGATGCATAGTGTACCCTCAATAGGGACGCAAATGTTTCTGGAAGGCAGCAAAAGAAGATCCATTTAGGTATAGAAAAACAGTTCCGTTTATTTGAGAGAAATCGATCAGACCAAAGACATGACATTAAACATTATTAATAACAAGATTTTTTACAGCATTAGAGTTATCTAACGGGGAATTTCCTTGCATTCCAGTCACGTATAACTACTTTCTTCTATGGATGGTTAAATGTTTTCCCTCAGTCCTCAAATACGCACGAAGTCACACGAGAAGACTTACGTGCTTACACATTTAAACTGTTTGACATACATCGTTGTAAGAATTGAACTTACTCATTGTCATCACGACAATATCGACAGGTAAAAAATCGGAAAAAATGATTCAGGTGGAAGTAAAATAATTTTAGATCAACATTATAACGCCATTTGAATTCGTCTTGTTACTTATTAAGTGTGACAGTTAGGTAAAATAATCACAGCTAAGTGTTGCAGCTAGGTAAAATATTCACAGCTCAGACCAGGTAGTATGTTGCACCCCCGCAGAATCTGAACCATACTGCATTTTCTCTCAATTCTTGTTACAGTGCCGCCTTTTTGCACCATATTGAGGAAAGTAATTTTCCTGCATGGACATTTTTATTTGGAAATAACTAGTTTATTTCATTATTTAGTTCTTATTTAATTTCGCCTTCTTGGGCACTATCAAGTTACAATGTAGTAAAGAGCTGTAATTCGTATACAGACATTAAAAAAAGTTTCCATTACCCCGGTTCCCAGAACTCCTGAAGATAGACGTTGACCGTGGGTATTGTAGCACAGACACAGTTCCTTTGACTGTTCAGATATGTCACTAAACTCGCCCAAAGATGTAAACAACCATGCATGAGCAGCACTTATTAGACGGAGGGGACCGACAGCCGATCAGTCCCTTTTAATCCACTAGGATGGAGGTACACGGCTCGTGTTGTTGTAGTTCAACCATGCCTAGACGGTCAATACCGCGGTTCGATCGCGTCCGCATTGTTACTTTGTGCCAGGAAGGGCTCTCAACAAGGGAAGTGTCCAGGTGTCTGGGAGTGACCCAAAGCGATGTTGTTCCGTCATGGAGGAGATACAGAGAGATAGGAACTGTCGATGACATGCTTCTTTCAGGCCGGGCCGCCCCAGGGCTACCACTGCAGTGGATGCCCGCTACCTGCGGATTATGGCTCGGAGGAACCCTGACAGCCACGCCACCATGTTGAATAAAGCTTTTCGTGCAGCCACAGGACGTCGTGTTACGACACAAACTTTGCACAACAGGCTGCATGATGCGCAACTTCACTCCCGACGTCCATGGCGAGGTCCATCTTTGCAACCACGACACCATGCAGCGCAGTACAGATGGGCCCAAAAACACGCAGAATGGACCGCTCAGGATGGGCATCACGTTCTCTTCATGGAAGAGTGTCACATATGCCCTCAACCAGACAATCGTGGGAGACGTGTCTGTGGGCAACCCGGTCAGGCTGAACGCCTTAGACACACTGTACAGCGAGTGCAGCAAGGTGGAAGTTCCCTGCTGCTTTGGGGTGGCATTACGTGGGGCCTACGTATGCCGCTAGTGGTCATGTAAGGCGTCGTAACGGTTGTACGATATGTGAATCCCATAGTCCGACCGATAGTGCAACCATATCGGTAGCATATTGGCGAGGCAGTTGTCTTCATGCACGATAGTTTGCGCCCCCGTCGTGCACATCTTGTGAATGACTTCCTTCAGGATAAGGATATCGCTCGACTAGAGTGGACAGCATGTTCTCCACACATGGGCCCTATCGAACACGTCTACAATATAATGAAAAGGGCGTATTATGGACGACGTGACACACCAACTAAGGGATCTACGCCGAATCGCCATTGAGAAGTGGGACAATCTGGACCAACAGTGGCTTGATGAACTTGTACATAGTATGCCATGACGAATACAGATATGCATTAATACAAGAGGACATGCTACTGGGTATTAGAGGTACCGATGTGTACAGCAATCTGGACTACCACCTCTGAATATCTTTCTGTATGGTGGTACAACATGCAATGTGTGGTTTTCATGAGTAATAAAAAGGGCGGAAGTGATGTTTATGTTGATCTCTGTTCCAATTTTCTGCACAAGTTCCGGAACTCCCGGAACCCAGATGATGCAAAACTTATTTTGATGTTTGTAGTAGGACGTATAGCACACATCTGTATGGAGAAAGTATAATGTAATGACGTCCCGAGTAAGGTTTCACACACTCATTGTAGTTTCGGGCAGTGCTATCTCAGATTTGAAATCTATTTGTAAAAACAAAAACAAAAAAAGGGATACCGTTATGTGTGTTCTACGTTACCGTTCCTATTTGAAACGAAAATGAACATGACACTGTCAACATCTTAAAATCGAAACGAGTCCATGTCACCGAATTCAACCACGCGACTATATTATCACAGATATAAAAAAACTATAGGTTTGAGATAGTAGTGCCTATAACTACTACTCCTCTGTGAAACTCTTACTAGGGATGCCATAACACGTGTGAAAATGATTGTCATACTACATCCCACGCAAACTTTTCCTCTGATGTAGCCTGCTAATGCCCACGTTGGTAAAAACTAGCTGATAGCTAAATAATGAAAGACTGGTTATTTCAGTATGTCAGCCTACGTGGAAAATTAAATTCTCTCAAGAAATTAACCTCGGCTGTGGAACAATACGTAAAGAAGATTATTTTCAGAGTATGTTTTAGATACAAATGAATTAATTAAAAGGAGTGGGAGGACTATACAGAGACTCATTTACAGGAATACAGACGGCGGACTACACAACTGTTTTATATATTTCGCAAATTTTAAGGCTTAATTACAACCACCTGAAGAATAAAGTCAAAAAACTAAATCTATTTGTCATTTTGGCTGTATAACTATTTCAAAATGCCTCACTGAAACAATAAAGCTATGATACTGTGTACTGTCCACGTATGAATAGCAAACAGCGAGAATTAAAGCCAAATCACTGAAGCTATGTAATAATTTACTGAAAATGAAGGCACTGTTGCACTGGACGGCGGGTATCACTTTCCGCCTTAGAAACATGTACTTCACGAACTTTTGTACATTGAATCTTCACTGAAATAGTATTCACTATCATTCATTAGTCCTAGTTGTGTTAGATCAGATGTTTATCGACAACTATTATGGTGCCCATAAATCTTATACACTATGCAAGCACGTTATTGCCTATGTTCGACTTCAACCTGCAATAACCACTCACCGACGGTAAGTGGCAACATTGGCCGCAGAGAGTATATAAATCGCGGATCACAGTGCAGTCGTTGTAATGCGTAAACGGAGCTATTTGTCTGGCGTCCTAAAGAGCATCGTCATTGGCTTTCAGTCCAAGGGTGGAAGCATTTCCGGAGCGGCTGAATTTGTAAACCGCTCGCGTCCCGCTGTGGCTAAAGTGTGGCGTGCATGGCAGAATGGCACTATGAAAAACCGGCGTCGAGGCAACTATGGAGCGCTGCGACCCATAGACGACAGGGGTCAACGACGCCTGCTGTGATGTGTACTGGTGAATAGACGTGAAACTGTTGAGGAATTGACCGCCCAGATGAACCAAGGGGTTGCCTACAGTATCTCCTCAAGGACCGTTCATCGAACGTTGCTTTTTTATTTTATTTATTTCTCGTTCAGCTACAGGCAAAGCGTGATACACTTACAAACATCAACATAAAAATTTAAATTAACATTAACAATGATTTACAATAAAATTTTCAGGGTTTCCAGCCACAAAAGTGCTTGGTCACTTATCACATGTATGTCCATCAGATTTCCTCCCTTAAGTCCGTGTACGTCGCACTCAACTATATGCTGCATGGTTTGACTCTCTCCGCACTCACAATTGGGGTCCTGGGAGAAACCCCACTTTTTCAACAAATATCCGCACCGACCAACACCTGTCCGCAGACGATTTAGAGTTACCCATACTCTACGTTGGAGTTGGAAGCCTGGAACTCGTTGAGATGGGTCCTCAATAAGGAAACTGTTATTCACTTTGCTTTCCTGCCATTGCTGTTTCCACAGGTTATCGACATCAATCTGTTGTTTGAGTTCTTTCCAGAAGGGATTTCTTGACATCAATCTGTCAGGGGGAGGAGGTAGGTCCCTGAACTTTTCTTTGTACCTCTGGATTGCTCTTTCACGTCTAATCGAGGGTGGTTCGATATTGGCAAGGACGGGCAGCCAAGGTTTCGGGGTGGGTCTTACTGTTCCTGTTATGAGCCTCATTGTCTCGTTAAGTTGCACATCAATATATCTGACATGCCTACTGCGGGCCCAGACGGGTGCGCAATATTCCGCTACACTATACAGAAGTGCCAGTGCTGATGTGCGTAGAGTTTCAGTGGAACATCCCCAGGTTGTTCCTGCCAGTTTCATTATGATGTTGTTTCTTGTTTTCATTTTTTGGGCAACTTCGTACAGGTGGCTCTTATATGTGAGAGTGCGATCTAGCTTAACACCCAGATATTTTGGCGTTCTATCGTTTTTCAACAATTTACCTTTTATTTGCACTTTTAGCTCACGATTTGCATCTTTGTTACACAAGTGCATTATTGATGCCACGGATTTAGTCGGATTTACTTTGAGGTGCCAGTTGTCATAATATTGTTGTAGTCGTTCCAGATCCCTGTTTAAAATTTCTTCCAGTTCTTCGAAAGTGTTGGCGTGAGCCGCGATAGCGATGTCATCTGCATACATAAAAGAACGAGACTCCAGGTTTGGGATGTCCGCTATGTATAAATTGAAAAGGCATGGAGCCAGCACAGACCCTTGGGGGAGACCATTTTGTAGTGTCCTGTAGCTGCTTGTTTTCCCATTCAGAGATACCTTGAATCTCCTGTTTATCAACATATTTCTGACTAGATCTATGATCTTCTTGCATTTCACGACTTTTGACAATTTATACAGTATCCCTTTTGTCCATACGGTGTCGTATGCTGAGGTGAGATCTAATAATACCATGCCCGTTTTCTTTTTGTTTTGGTAACCTCTTTCAATGAAAGTGGTTGGGGCGAGAACTTGGTCGCAGCAGTCTCTTCCTTTTCGAAAACCGCCTTGCGTTGCTGCGTATGGACCCCAGCAGCTGGTGGCTGCTTCATGCACCCATGTTGACTGTTGTTCGTCGGAGACGGAGGCTGTACCGCAACTGGAAAACCACTGTATGGCGACAGGTGGCTTTTCCAGATGAATCACGTTTTATGCTCCATTGGACAGTGACAGTTGGCATGTACAGCGTGGAACGTCTGAAAGCAAACAGCCTTCAAAAATCGCCAAAATGGTTCACGCCAGAGGCCATTCTCTGCTTGATCTCATCATTCTAGAAGGCACAATGTACCAACACAAATATTGATCTATCATTGTGGACCATATCAGCCCCACATGATGTTTGCTATTCCTCCGCACGATGGCATCTATCAGGAGGACAATGCTACGTGTCACAGTGAGTGATTCGAAGAGCACCAGGATGAGTTTACTGGACTCCCCAGGCTTCTTCATTCCCCGAATTTAAACCCTAGTGAGACTGTGGGACCACCTTAATCGGGTTTTTGGCACCATGGATCTTCAACCGAGAACACTAACACAACTGACCGCTACGGTCGCAGGTTCGATTCCTGCCTCGGGCTTGGATGTGTGTGATGTCCTTAGGTTAGTTAGGTTTAAGTAGTTCTAAGTTCTAGGGGACTGATGACCTCAGATGTTAAGTCCCATAGGGCTCAGAGCCATTTGAACCACTAACAAAACTGACCACGGCATTCTAGTTGGCATGGCTCCAATCCCTGTCGGTCCACGCCGGAACCTCATTGGCTCTCTTCCTGCACGTTTCGATTCGTGATCGCATTAATGTGACTGGACAGTGCATTTCTTCTTTTCTGCTGGAAGTCAATTTGTGCAGACGAAGGCGTGAAAATTACAGCTGCCAGTTCTCCCTTTTTTTCTGCATACTGAAATGTCTTTGTTGTTCCAGCATGCCTTACTTCATAACTCCACGGATGTATGTCACAAGTGCTGAATTCAACGGACGACGCCAAAGACGACAAGTAAATCTGACTCACCATCTATTATCAATTTACCTTTGAGGCACCAAGGAGGCTGGTGATAGGTTTGTGTTAGTGGGGTAATAATATCTTAGTGATTCCAACAATCACGTGGTTCATTCCCATAAGTAGAGTGGCGTGGCAGAAACGGGCTCGTTACGAAGATTCCAGCTAAACAGGTTACATTTGCTGATGAAATCTCTGCAAATCCTAGCGTGTAGAATGCTATTACGAAAAACAAAGAAAATCTGAGTTTAGCGTCCCATCGCAGAATGCTATTATAATTCAGACTTTTCTACTTCTTCGCATTAGAAAAAGAGGCCAATAGTTTTTGTTCACACAACTATTTTTGTGAGTCCTAAAGCAGTGACTGAACATCGACCAGCGCCATGAAACGGCATGGAGAAGGCGCTGACCCGCTCTCCAATGGGAAGATGGGACAGCGCCACACATCCAGGAAGACAGAGTTCAGAGCACCCTGTCAATGCTGATTTAACCAGCTGCCCGTCACTGGTCAGCCCCAGTCCGGTAGCAGACTTCGAGCATCAGTACTGAATAATAGGGAGCTGATACTTAGCGTGCGTTCTGAGAGTACTAATAATGTAAGTGCATGTAGGAGGCATAGCAGACATGGGAAGCAAGTTAAATTATAGTTCTCTTCTTTTTAGAAACAAAGTACTATATTAATCAAAATGTGATATGTACAGATCACTTTGAATTCCAGCCGACAGCCGTCGCAACTTCTCTCCGTTCTTGTTTATGACGGTGGTGACTTCCACAGTAGCCGACACAATAATGTGGAGGTACTGCTCATATTATTTTAGATTTTGGGTACGATACTCTAGCTTCGTGGTTTCTGTTGAGCAGGTCATGCACTTAGCTGACTGCATCTGATAAATCAGTTTGTAACGGAAAAATTACACTAGAATACAGTAACAATAATTTTTTTTCAAAATCACTTTATATAGAGCTATGAATCATTTATTTTGAAACAATATGTAGAGGTTCGCAATATAATTATGTATATAAACCTGTAAAATGTATTAATTTTCATTGTGCATTAATTTAAAAAGATGAAAGGATTTAATACCGACTTCTTTAATTGCAAGCAACTGCTCTACTCCAAGGATTTACGCAATGAGTTGATTAAAAGTAAAATAAATACAACGGAAATCAAGTAATCAGATTGTACGATTGCCTTGGTGCATTCTGGGATAATGTACGCAACAGGAGAGGGATGACAGTGACGAGCCCTTGAAAATTGCAGACACTTGTTGATGGATACGGACGTAAAGCTTTTGTGATGTTAAAAAGTGTGTCGCCTCTTCAACAAAGTAGTGTGTCTTTTCACTTACACGCTATTAAATCGTTTCTGAAATCATGAAGGCACGTATGCAAGAATTTCTGGAGTTGTATGACACTGTGGAAATCAGTGTGCTATGTCTGCTACTGGAACAGTGTGTCTGGGAAGTGTCGTGTTGCTCGACGGGTACTAATTAATGAGAGATGCGAAGAAGCTGTGTGAGATAATTGTCTACCACCATACCAGAGACGCAAGTATGGTCTCACTTTCGACGATGCAAACGAGAAACCTTAATTTTGGTTCAGTAAAGTAAATTTTGAAATTGAGTAACAGTCACAATAGGCCAAAGTGAAATGACAATTAGAATATTACATTTATTTGAAACAGCGATCAGGATATTATTTGATCAGTCGATCACGGGTATATCCTAAATCCTCTATCATCTATTACGAACAATTACTTGTTCTTTAACTACGATCTTTAGAATCGTAGCTAATAATATTTTCAAACTTTTGTACTGCAGAGTACAAAAATTGAAACTCTGAGCAATTGACGCCTTTACTTTCCAGTTGGCTAGCGTAAATTTGGCAGACTGAATGTTCAGAGTCCAGTTCATAATTTTCAATAATTCATTATGTAAAACAGTATAAAGATGGTTGACTCAGCATGACATTAGAATCAAAATGCCTTGCTTCCATATTAGGGTAATGAATATATAGCATAGCTAATAAATTTGTTTTTAAATTCATGGTAAATTTCAGAATGAATTAGTTAAATTAACTCCTTCCGAAATTGGTGTCTGTAAGAACTTAGAAATTATATTTCATTCAAAGGGTGTAGTAAGGTAAGACACGCCCGCTCGGCTAGCCGCGGGGTCTTACGCGCTGCTTCCCGAGCGGGAAGGGTTGCCGGTACCCGGCACGAATCCTCCGCTCGGCGGATTAGTGTTGAGGTCCGGTGTGCCGGCCAGCCTGTGGATGGTTCTTGAGGTGGTTTGCCATCTGTCTCGGCGAATGCGGGGTGGTTCTTCTTATTCCGCCTCAGTTACACTATGCCGGCGATTGCTGCGCGAAACACTATCTCTACGTACGCGTGCATGATAATTACCCTACCACGCAAACATTTGGGGTTACATTCGTCTGGTGTGAGACGTTCCTGGGTATGTGTGTGTGGGGGGGGGGGGGGGGGCGGGGTTGAGTGTCCACTGTGGGCCGAACCGCTCAATAGCACTGGGTTCGGTGTGGGGCGGCGGTGTGGTGGGTGGACTGATGTGGCCTGTTGTGGGATTCTGAACCACTGAGGGCTACGGCGGGATGAAGCCCCTCCGTCGTTTCTAGGTTCCTGGTTCAACACACAATACACAAAGTAAGACACAATCATCTCTTTCTCTGCAACTGCAACACATTCTGTACAACCGATTGATGTGTTCACAGTATCAAAATTATATTGAAAATAGGCAGTGCTATGAATAAGGCAGTGTTTTGTAACAGTGGGTGAATTTTACGGCGGTGTCTCTACATCCATTAGTTACTGCGGAACTGGTAGTCGACTACCTTAATGTTTAACAACAGTCCATTTAATGTGCCCATAGTTCAGTTCATAGTGAAAGGTGATAATACTATCGTTATTTCCCCAAATAAATACAATGAAAATACTCCAGTGAGTGGTAGAGCGACTCTTTTGTGTACAATGACAACTTCTGTGAAGGGTAAAAATCACGGCAGCAACAGTCAAAGTTTGCCGCCATGGCTTCGCAGATGGCAGTTACAGTATCCGATTACCAGTGTATTGGCCGATGACGCGGACATATAGCTTTCCAAAATTCATTTTAAAAGTTTTGGCAATACTTGGTACATTTAGACGATATTAACACATACATAAAACTATTATAAAATGAACTGGTCACTAAAATATCAGCTTTATAGTAACAGCCAAGCAAGAACATGGAAGTGATAATGAGCAGTTCTAGGCTACTCAAAAACAGATATTAAATATACGTAAAATCGTGAGGGTCTGTTCACACGCGGATTTCCCATGGCAGGACTTAGCAAAAATTTGTTCTATATGCAGTAATGTAATCAAGAAAAAGTCCATTCACATGGCTTTAATTCTATAAACAGATATAGGTTTAGAAGAAGTCCAGTCACATAGCTTGACATAACAGAAAATTTCGTTGCAGATCAGTTCCACACATAGGCATGTCTTTACATAACTCAAACCGTTTGTGCAAAATCTGGAGAAAACTAATGACATGACCTTGCAAAACAGTTACAGAAAATTATTCCAAAACATGGCGAAAAACTTTATTGGAGTGCGTTTACGTAACAACAAGGCAAGAAAGAGAGTGCCGAAACACGAATTTAAACTGTGATGAAGAAGTGGTAACAGATTTAAAAATGGAGCCGAACAGTGACACAGCAATCTATGTGAACATGCAGCATTCACCTGATTAGCAACAGGTGTCACCAGTAGTAGGGACAAAGGGCTCCTGGTGCAACTTTGATAACAAATTGATACGCAAATTAATAAAATTGATCAATGAATTTTTCCCACAATCACGCCCAGCTCCTACACTCCCCCCCCCCCCCCCCCCCCCGCCCAACCCACTCTCCCAGATGTCGTCATGTGTTTTCCACTGCCAGCACAAGGGTCCGCTCCTACTCTACCATCCCTTCCCCTCCCCCACCTACTATATTGATGGGAATTTCTAATTTTGGCGGGAATTTTGATTATTGGTGGGGATTTCTTTATCCCAGGGCTGTGCTGACGTCCCAGCCAATTCAGTCCCACAGAAATTGGCGGGAAAAGCAAAATGGTGGTGCCCTTTCCGGGACTTGAACCCAGTCCTTCTTAAGGTAAAGTCCAAGTGCACCCCACTAACATAACTATAATGCCAGAGACGTTTGAAATTGGCAGTAGCCAATAGTAACGCAGCAGCCGATCACATCAAGGATATAAGGCGGGCCCAGCAGCTCTGCAGCCTCAGCTGCAGTCAGTCAGACAGCATGAAACACCAACCGAGATCGTCTAGAGCCACCCAGCTGCAGCAGCAACAGAATAGGAAGAAGTCACAGAGGAGGAAAGATCTCCTGCCTAAGTCAGTGTTTATGATTGTGAGAGGAAGATGAAGTCTTTGTGCTTTTAGTGTCGCTTGTAACAATTTTTCTTCTCTGGTCATAAGTGGATGTGACGTCCTCCAGCCTGTCGGGATCTGGAACAGCGACGAGTCCCAGCCTGTCGGGACCTGCAACAGTGGCAGTATCCTGGCATCCTGTTGCGCACCTGGTCAGCTTGATGGAGCAGTAAGCTGTTATTGTCGGTTGAAGACACCCAGCAAGTCCCAGACTCGCTGAAGTGCACGGAGTGGGGGGTCCTAATCAGCATGACGCAGGTTGGTACTGGACCCCATCGTACACGCCATCGCAGAATATTGCAGTGGTACAGCATGGACAAACTGAGGATGTAGTGGATGAGAAGATACCACTTAAGGCCTGTGCACCACTATTGTTCACTTCACTGTACAATTTAGCCTCTAGTGGTTCGAAGAGGTATAGAAGCAACTGCAGACAGATACTAGCGTGTTATGATATAGATCGAAAAAGAATATTGGAGTGTTAAGTGCAGTTTTCGGAAGTGGAATCGGACTAACTGTGTCATGCAGAAACCTACATCAAGCAACAGTTGACTGCCGAGTATCATCTGAGCCATTCTCCTCTGAACATTTACTGGGCTACTCTAACTGTATCCATAACAATAGGGCACAATGAGTCTGCACTCTGTGTGAAATCGGCTGACAAATCGATTTATCTACAGCCCTCCACCGTTACAAACTTGTTCGGTCTACAAATGGTGCTATCCATTGTGTTGGAAAGACTGAACAGATGGCTGCCTTGTGTTAAAGCTGTGGATAGAGACAGTGCAGTGTATCTAAAGTACGAACAGACTTTGAACAGTGGATCAATATGGTGCCTACGAAAACTAATTTACAGCCAATAAGTTTTAAAGAAATACATATAGAAGTCTGTGCTAACAAGAAGGCTTTATTTTCTATATTCTGTACTGGTGTTAAGATAAAGAAAGAACCTGTTGATGTAGTCCATCCTGTGTATGATGCGCATTCGGGAGGACGACGGTTCAAACCCGTGTCCGGCCATCCTGATTACGGTTTTCCGTGATTTCCCTAATTTGCTTCAGGCAAATGGTTCTTTTGAAAGGGCACGGCCGATTTTCCTCCCAATCCTTCCCTAATCCGAGTTTGTGCCCCTTCTCTAATGACCTCGCAGTCGACGGACGTTATACACTAATCTGCTCCTCCTCCTCCTCCTCTCCCTCCTCCTATGTTTGATTAGTGAATATGAATGTAAATAACAATGTGTGCGTTTTTATTTCTTACCTCCGATTATATTGCAAGTTCTAAAGGTGTTGCCACCAGTATTTTCCATGCAAACATGCAACAGCGGAAAATTATGTCTTTTAACAAAATTCTCTGTGAAAGCCCATTGTTTGACAGTACTTGACATAGCCGACATCACTGAAGGGCATAGTGTTCATTATTTTCAATAAAATCCCATTACACGCCAGTTCGTGATTTAGTAGGTATTATGGTAGATATTCTGGCAGGGTGAATGAAACATCAAGAGTTTGTTGTAAGCGGCTGGAGCTGTGACGGTGTGCAAGACGACTGGAATAAGAACAGCATACTCCTTCCCGACAACATAGGTGCAATAATTGTAGGTCCATCCAACTGCCACTAGACAAATGTTCTCTTGTTCCTACTAACGCATACCAATGGATTACGCTGTGAGCATGTATGTGTATTTTCAAAAACAGTGTTTCAACCCAAATACCAACTATTACAAGAGCTATTGCAGGGTGTAGATGGTGTGGCATAGACGACATTCAGTGTGAGCAGTGATATCCCTCCACTGGAAAAAGTAAAGCCAAACACGGTCTTCAAATTAGACGATGTTGCGGTGGAAAACCAATATCAAATTCGACGATATTTCTGTTTTCGTATGGCTGTTGATGTATTTTATCTCGGTCAGACATATTCCACAAATCCAAAACAACTGGTGAAGCACAATGCAAACCAAATTCAAACCTAATTATAGCATTCAAACAGGACAGTATGAATTTAAAATACATTTACCAGGCTCACGTAGGAACCAGTATGTTCTTCAATGATGTTCTAAGGATATGTGCTGATTGCTGGAATCACTCACGGTGCAGGTCTTTGGTTACTGATAAAATACGAAAACTGAATGATGGCAGGTATAGACGGAACTTCCAGGAGTTCACATATATATGCAATGAAGTGAGTACATCGGCATACGCATCACCATGAATAAATTCGCATACATGCCGGGAGTACAGTTTGATAGGATGGGTGTTCAAAAATGTTCAAATGTGTGTGAAATCTTATGGGACTTAACTGCTAAGGTCATTAGTCCCTAAGCTTACACACAACTTAACCTAAATTATCCTAAGGACAAACACACACACCCATGCCCGAGGGAGGACACGAACCTCCGCCGGGACCAGCCGCACAGTCCATGACTGCAGCGCCATAGACCGAGGATGGGTGTGCATAGGCAAAACATTCACTTATACATGGACGCGAAAATTCAAACTCTCGAACTTAAATTTGGACACGTACTCAAGGAACTAGAGACGTATTGCCGTACTCTTCTGAGACTGAACAATACACTGAATGATAGGGTTAATGAAATCGAGAAGAAAGTAAACGACTTAACTGAAGAGAAAATAGCTGTTACCGAGAAGGGGGAGCAGAATAAGAAGAAAAAGAGCGGGTGTATAAAACTTCAAGCGGCACAGAAGCCCGATAAGTATACAACGAGATGTCGACTAAGCATGAAGTCATCGAGTCACGGAAGGTCGTTTGCGAGAAGTTAGGGTTTGTGAGTTTAGGGTATCTGGAACGGAATTTCTCGATGAACTCTCAGCGAAATTCCACAACGACGATGACGCTATTGCCGATTTCATTAACTGCCACAGCAACGTTAGGATACACAAAACATTTGGAGTCGATGGTGAAAAACCATACATGTTGGGCACGCAGCCTATAACTTCAAAGGAGAAAACAATACAGATGGGCGATAAACAGTTTAGAACAACACACGGTCTGCTGAACCTTATTTTCCTAACACCCAGAAAAACTGTAAATTATTCGTCCAAAGATATGGAAATTTATCGTGAAAAATTGCTTTTGACTGAACTGCATAAGAATGCAAGAAGCCGGAGCAATGTGAGTTACAAATCCATTATAAATTCTACATTGGATTGTGAAAAATGTACCAGTAGTCATAGTATTGACATTCAGCATAAAAGAGTGAGCAATAGACTCCCCCAGTAAATACACTATGTGATCAAAAGTATCCGGACACCCACAAAACCCCCAGTTTTTCATATTAGCTGCACTGTGCTGTCACCTGCGGCTAGGTACTTCGTATTAGCGACCTCAGTAGTCGTTAGATGTCATGAGAAAGCAGACTGGGACTCTCCGCGGAACTCACGGACCTTGGACGTAGTCGATTGGGTGTCACTTGTGTTATAAGTCTGTACACGAGATTTCCACGCTCCTAAACATCCGTAGGTCCACTGTTTCCGATGTGATAGTGAAGTGGAAACGTGAAGGGAGACGTACAGCACAAAAGCGTACAAGCCGACCTCGTCAGTTGAATGACAGCGATGGCCGACAGTTGAAGAAGGTCGTAATGGGCAATAGACAGACATCTACCCAGAAGATCACACAAGAATTTCAAACTGCCTCAGCGATCCGATGGCAGCGTGTGGGTATAGCAAATGCCCGGTGAACGTCATCTACGAGCGTGTGTAGTGCCAATAGTAAAATCTGGAGGCGGTGGTGTTTTGGTGTGGTCGCGTTTTTCATGGAGAGCGCTTGCATTCCTTGTTATTTTGCTTGTCACTATCACAGCACAGACCTACAGTGATGTTTTGAGTACCTCCTCTCTTCCTACTGTTGAAGAGCAATTCGGCGATGGCGATTGCATCTTTCAACACGATCGAGCACCTGTTCATAATGCACGGTCTGTGGCGGCGGCGTGGTTACACAACAATAACATCCCTGTTACAGACTGTCCTGTACAGAGTTCTGACCTGAATCCTATAGAACACCTCTGGGATGTTTTGGAGAGCCGACTCCGTGCCAGGCCTCACCGACCGACATCGATACCTCTCCTCAGTGCAGCACACCGTCAAGAATGGGCTGCCATTCCCCAAGGAACCTTCCACCACCTGACTGAACGTATGCCTGTGAGAGTGGAAGCTGTCATGAAGTCTAAGGGTGAACCATTACCGAGGGAGGGCGCCACGAACATATAAGTTATTTTCAGCTACATGTCCGAATAATTTTGATTACATAGTGTAGATTACGTCGACCCCAATGAGGTAATAGACTGGCTACAACTGCTCATGGCATCAGCTGCCGCTGGCAATACAGTTCATTCGAATTGTTTCAATAATTTCTGATCTTAGAGAGAGAGGTATCATCAAGTAAGTGTGGAGAGTGTAGTTCTAGAGCCTCACACAGCAGCATGCAAAATATACCGTCGAAGATATGTTTTGATTAAAGGTATGGACGACCTGTGGCAGGAGGATCTTGTCGACATGAGGGATATTCATGTGTAAATAACGGATTCAAGTGTATTTCAATGATCATTGATATTTATTCTAAATATGCCTGGGTATTACCTGGCAAAGCGAAAACACCCCGAAACGATGTCATCCATGTGATTGCTACAGACAGTGATGAATCGAAGCCCACGCAATCTACAAACAGATCACGGTGGTGAGTTTTACAATAGATATTTCAAGACTGTGATGGAGCAGTGTGGAATACCTTACTATTCGATGTTCATACACCTGAAGTCGAGTATTAGGGAATATATGAACAGAGCAGTGAAAACGCAAATGTGGATGCGATTCAATCTTTGTGGCGCACACAAATAGATCGACATCCTCCCGCAAATAATTGCACGGTTTAAGCGAATCAAACATCGCACAATAAAAATGAGACCAATCGACGTTCGTGATAAAAGATTTCTAGATACAGTATACAATCGTATTAAAATATTAGATCCGCGCAAACAGCAAGTTAATACAGGTGAATCAGTACGTATTTCAAAACACAAGGCAGCATTTGAAAAGGTACACACGCCATAGTGGTCAACCAAGAAATATACAGTTTCCAATGTGCAGAGAACAGATCCTAAAAGCTACCTTCTAAAGGACAGTAGTGGTATTCAAATTGCAAGATGCTTTAGCGCTGAAGAGTTACAGAAGAGCTCGGAACCGGATGTGCATATCGTATTGACGGTCATACGGCGTCGAGCGAATAGAGCGTAAGTGAAATGGCTTGGTTTTCCCGCATCACAAAATAGCTGGATCGATGCTATATAACAGGATGCACAGACCGCAACCACCTCAGTAGCATAACACGCGTGAATGGAAACGCATTAGAGGAGGAGGCGGTATTATCGACAAACTACCAGTCGAATTACACATCCCTGGATATAACTACCGTGGACCTAGAACAAAATTTCAAAAGCGATTGGCGCGCTGTGATAAGGGGATAAATCTGCTCGACCAAGCGTGTATGGAACACGAAACCGCATACGCAGTAAATAAAAATTGTCACACCGCCGATCGAATTATAACTGGTTAAGCTAATGCAATACGTGCGAGAAGGAATACTGGTATACGTAAACGCACTGCAGAATTTGCAGTTGAAAAAACCATGTGTGGGAAAGTTAAGTTGAGACTGGGCGTGAAGAAGTTCAGCCAAGTTACGAGAGCTGCAAGGCGCTAAAAGGAAGATGATAACCAAACGAAAATTGAAAAATTGTATCCTGACAGCGCTGTATGCACCTAAAAGCAAAAAGGAACGAGAAAAAAAAGATTAAGCCACCCAGGGTTCTACTGCTACTCAAGGCTTTTGGGTGGAATTGTTCTGTTCCTCATTACTGCCCTAGCCGTTCTCTCAACAGTGGGTCCATTGGCTCGTGATACTGCAGCTATTGCCAGGACAGTCAAGAATGCACAAAACTCTCAGGAGCAACACCAAGAGGCACGAAAGCTGGATGGAGGAAGCACCCATAGGAAAAGAGCTGTACTTAAAACCATACAAGAAAGGACGAGGTCTGTTCATAAAAAATTAATAAGACTCCTAACAGTCCTACCCGACAGGTCGCTTACAAAGTTTGTTATGAAGAAATTCAACGTTCCGACATTCCGAGGTGTGTTTATGCTGAACACATAACCACATAACCAAAGACTACGTGAAAATCAGGAGAATGCGGAACTGTGAATCTGGATGTAGCAAGAGGACCTGAAGCTCACTGGGTAGCATATGTTACAAAACGAAATACAAATAACGTCTACTATTTCGACTCATTCGACGACCTGCAGGCCGCAGAAGAATTACAAGGATACTTCACAGCAGAAGACATGTATTTTACAATTTTCGACGCTACCAAGACTTTAATACATTTCTGTGTGATCATCTATGTATCATGTTCCTCCTCACGTTTACGAATGATATATAAGGACGGCTATTAAGCATCCATTAACTAGTTGATATTTAGATGCAGTGATGTACACTTTGACTTTAAAAGAACGATCGTCTGTACTACGTGCGAACTACTTCCTACCAACTGATTTAGAGATTGAAGTATAGCGCCAATTGGACTGCAGACGTAAAATGCAGTCCCAAATATCTCAGAGGCTAACAGTAAGCTGCATCTTGAAATTAATGGTAAAAACGAAATTATGAAAATTGAACGAGGTACATATGATATTGACGATTTAAACGAAGTTTTAAAACAGAGCAGAAAAGGGAGTTAGCTCTGTGCCAACATCAGTACACTTAAATCTGAATGAAGGATGATCAATGCATCGATTGACTTTAAGCAGAAAGGTTCAGTAGTCCCGCTTCTGGGTGTCGTAAAGGGACAGGTTTTGAAGACGGATCCCAGTGCATTTTACAAATCTGATCAGACATTGGATATTTTCCTTGTCAATACAATCCGTGTTGAGTGTAACATTGCAACGAACTCATATCTCAGACATCTCAGTGATAGATTGATTCATTCAGTTTACGGATTCTCCCCATCAGTTGGAACAGGGTATAATATTGTTGAGACTCCTACCAACGCTATATACCTTCCAGTGACAGCTTTCATTGATCACAAATTTTCGGTATATGATATAATTAGTGCTGGAACTCTGATTTCTATATAATAATAAAGTGTAATTGTGGTTAGTACTACTGCAGCACAGTGTACACATCATGGCCTCCTGATGGAATACTAGTTTGCTGTACCAAATGTGAAGGTCGTAGCGGAGCACCGCGAACACCACCACACAGGCACTGCAAGTAGCCTTCAACCATGAGGTCACATGATGCTGCACATCGCCGCTGAGTGGCTACATCTATTGTACGATAAACATACATTTTGGAACTTAGACACGCAATTGGCAATCCATCCGCCTCATCTTTCATTAACCCGATAACCTTCATGTTCTGAGAAACAGCACCATAATGATTACTGGCTGTGTATTATGTTATTACTGTGACACTTAATTATATCTAATGGACCACAGCTCTTCATCCAATAGATGAAGCTATCTGTATCCATATAAAGTAACTTTGGTTCCATGAAATGAGTTTTAGCAAACTCATAATTGAAGCGGTACATGTGGAATTTGGAGATGTCCAGTATACAGATACCCAAATTGACTGGTTTTGTAAACTGTGCTGAAACCTTCGACATCTTCACATCAACAAAGTTCTCGTTGACTGCCCTTTCTTAAGCCCCACAGCTCATCCCATTCGGTCCTAATCAAAATCTGGTGTTCATTTCTTACATTCTGCATTGTCTTTACCGAAAATGGATTTATTCATCAATTTATAAAAATCTTTTACGAAATCACTAGTCGTGCCCACTCTCTTTTCGGACAACCGCGGGGACTGATTAAAGGAGATAGTCCAGGTGATTCTACCTAGCTCCATCCCTAAGCTGAGGCACTGCTGGAGCTTACGATAATGAATCATATACCTCCACTTACATCCAACAATGATCATCACTTTAGGGATAGTGCTTCCTTGTGGAGCTTGTTGATTTGGACATAACAGCAACACACTTGTCATTTCACGCAAACTAACAGGGTATTTGAGGTCTCCTTCCACCACATATCCTACAGCACAATCAGCCACCAAACCCAATATTTTTCCACCTAATCGCTATGATTCGTTTTTGGGCACCAACTGAAACCCAACAACCGGCAGTGGCTGCATCATGGCGTGCCCATATAAATTATTCACATCCAAATATAGACTACAACTTGAATCGAGGGATGTGTTGAACTGCACACATACACATGGATTATTTGCCTTGGTATGGACACACTGCCAAACAGCCCCCCATGGATCCGGCGCTCAAATAAACGAATTATATCAGCATCAGTGAAAATTGCGATGTTGCGCTTGGTTTTCTTGAGCATTGCATTCCAGGAAAACCCAGGTACCGTGTACTAAAATGCGAGATCCAGAGAGTATGTGGCCATGCATACATTCTGAAACTTTTCGAAAACATCCTCAAGCAAGCTCACATCAGTGTCAGTGTGAAGTCTTACGTATTCACCTAAATTGGGAAAGTCCATTTCCAGTTAGACACTCATGGCATGCTCATAATCTGCACTAGTTATGCCATCGCCTGTGAGAGTACTGGTAAATGCAGATATGTCGGGTAGCCTGGTTTCGTTGAGTTTTGCGTTACTATCCAGATACTCATAAGGGAAAACTACTTTCCTAGTCTGAAGCTGAAACTTTTCGCTGGCCAGGGTGGCCGAGCGGTTCTAGGCACTACAGTCTGGAACCGCGCGACCACTACGGTCGCAGGTTTGAATCCTGCCTCGGGCATGGATGTGTGTGATGTCCTTAGGTTAGTTAGGTTTAAGAAGTTCTAAGTTCTAGGGGACTGATGACCTCAGAAGTTAAGTCCCATAGTGCTCAGGGCAATTTAATTTTTTTTTTCAAACTTTTCCTCAGCATGGTATACACATGGGGTGATATGCATATCCTCTCAAGTTAGTGTTCCGACGAGTTACTGGAGAAGCGCCTGTATAAAACGTAGCGTGTCAAGAAATTGGAGCATAGTTTTTGGCGTCATCCGTTTGGAGGGTGAAACATATTTCTCAACACTCTCAGATAGGACACCGACCTGATTTTTCTCCCAGCCTAAATTAACCAATTGAACAACAACTAAGTGGGCGTCATATCCACTTAAACTATGGAAGAAAATGGGTGTCTTGGTAACTCATACTCAAATTGCATGCGTTGTGAGCTGCACCAGGGAATTTCCCCATCGGATGAAAGTGGTCCCTACAGTGAGTTTCAGCTTTTCTGTCTAACGACAGCCCACAAATATGACAGTTAACCACATCATTGTACAATTTTTTTATCCTCCTTCGATTTGGTCATGAGGATGTTGATGCTGTAAAGCCAATCAACATTCCATGAGAGTTTTTCAAGCTCAGTGAGCAGCCAAACTGCGGGATTATTCCCAAGAAAAGATTCTTAGCGGTTAAGACTTGAACCATATGAAAATGCAATTTTGTATGCTGCCGCATACAGTTACGTATTTTTGCATAAAGGTGATATGTGAGGCTCAGGGGTTCCCTTCACAGCGGATGATAGGGGCATGGAGACACTTGAAAATGGTTCAAATGGCTCTGAGCACTATGGGACTTAACATCAGAGGTCATCAGTCTCCTAGAACTTAGAACTACTTAAACCTAACTAACCTAAGGACATCACACACATCCATTCCCGAGGCAGGATTCGAACCTGCGACCGTAGCAGTCACGCGGGACCGGACTGCAGCGCCTAGAACACCGTGGGCTCCTCAGTCGGCAGAACTTGAAGTTGGCGTATACAACAAACAGACATAATTCCCGGTAATGAGCATTCTTGAATTTAATGAACTTGTTTTGTTGTGTAGGCATAACAACATGTACGGTTCCTTGGATTCACAGTCCTTCACATGTCTTTTTAAATACTTTTTTTCTGAAAAGGTTTTTAGACACCTGAAGCAAATGTGTTGCTTACACTTGTGTTTATTGAGTTTAGAGTTTAGGAGGTAGGACACGTTTTTGATCCATACATAATGCTGATTATCGCCTTCAGAGAAGAGCAGCATGTTTACATGAATACCACGCTCATCTGAATATGTCGAAAAACGGAGTGGGCCAACTACAATATGCTTGTCCCGCTCATCTGACTTGCTTTCCTGCTTCTTCTTTAGGTCATAAACGTGAACTAATATCCTGGAATTTTGTGCCTCCAATTTCTTGTATGTCCTGAATCGTTACAGGTAACTCAGTACCGTCAAAGTTATAACATCCACAAATGTTAAGACGTATTCCATATCGAGATGAGCACTCTGGATTCTGCTTAATTTGTCTTTCGCATACAAGGATTGACAAGCGTTATCCTGTTTAGTTTGAACGTTAATGCTAGCTTTCTTATTACCTATATCCTTGGGGAGTTTCATATAGCTAGACCCTCCATTTAACGGATCACGGACATGAATATCAACATGGAGGTGTGGTATTTGGTTCAGTGCTTTAGCTGACCCTCTTACTTCCATCTTGGGAAATCTCGCCAGTGTAGTCGTGAAGGTGATTCACGATACCACTAAGTGACTGATGTATTCCGAGATATAAGGCCATTATCACGTCAGATGTAGTGCACGCTTTTGGCGGGGGGGGGGGGGGGGTGAGTCAACTCGCAGCAAAGTACTGCATTATATTTAATAGCACTATATCTCAGATCATCTAGGGCTTTAAGGAGCACTGGGAGGCATGCTTCTAGAAACCTGAGTGGGTTGTGATACCCCCCCCCCCCAACCAGATTCACAATTCTAGTAAACGAGATACGCCCCTCAAACGCCCTAGCAACCGTTGAGTGTTCCAGAGGGTTCATCACGCAGATAATCCGATGTCCTTCACTATGAGGATGGGATAGAGCATTACTGCCAGCCACATGTTCATTATAATACTATAACTAGTAGACGATGCGCCCACCCAGTGGATGAGGGCGCTGGGGAGGAGGTGCCTTCAGGGGGAGCGTGGAGGGGTATGTGCCGTGGCACACCTACCTTTTGTTGCCAGCGAGGATAAACAGCCAGAGCTGGAGTAGGAGGAGGTGGTGGTGGTGAGCTCCTGTGGGAGCACCCAGGCTGCGAAGAGGGCGCTTGTTGATATTGCTGCATGTTGGAGCCTTCACTATCGACAGCCTGGGGGATGGGAGATCGTTGCTTTGACTGAACCACCCGCAGACACCCTGCCGCCACCTCTCGCATAACAATGAGTGGCACTTTGCCCAGTGGTGCACGTTGCTTGGATGAGTGTTTGATACCTGCTCTAGGTGCATGTGCCTCAGAAAGATGTGGGCAATTCGGTGTTGGTGGCACCTCTGTAACATACGAATAACGGAAAAAATGAAGTACAGTATTCAAGATTTTATAAATATATGCTGTAACCAAATAACAACCATTAAGTACATTAGCATTCTAGAATAATAATTATATGTTGTAACGATGACAGTCACATTATAATCACCTTTTACTCTCTGGGTCTCGGGACTGAACAGTTCAGTCGATCTTTCAGCTAGTTCACCCACCTAGTCAAATATCTCCACCTCCTCTTCCAGAAGGAAGAGATCGCACTGCCTTTCAGGAGCCACAACCTCACGCTCCCACTCCGCTATTTCACCATCGCAAGAATTGTTGTTGCTGTGGAGACACAGATATTTCTCTCAGAAGTTGTCTGCAACAAGATGTTGATTGTAAGAAACAACAACAACAAATCTGTACTGAATTTGCTGCAGTGAGGTACTGATTATACATAAATACGAAAAGAATGAAAAATTAAAAAAGTTCATACCAGATTGTAGTGATGGCTCCTAATCATGATTCTTAACACATACCCATACTGAAATCTCATCCTCCTTTTGATCTATACTACCACCTACAACAACGAATAATATATGGTTCACGTAACTGTATATGATGAAAAATGTCTAACGGCGATACAGTGCAAATGTACTTAGGTTGTTGCTGCATTTCGGTCTCTAGCAGCCTCTCAATGTCTGTCAGCTGCTGCTCTAATGTTGCAACAGCGAGATCAAAAATTCTATAAACACTTGTTATGATGTGAATACATCAAGAGCTGTTTCATGAACATGTAAACTATCACACAGAATTCGGAGATGTACTTATATGATAGTAGCACAATGTCTGTAGCCTGCTGGCGACTTTCAGCTTCCAGCTGACATTCTAAATCTGTCACTATTTCGGGAATGAATGCTGCAACACCAAGAAAAAATAACTTTTATAACCACTTGATATGAAAATGTATCACAGTCTCGAAAAATGTGAATATTTTGATACGAAATTTTATAATTTGAACGCATAATTTTTTTATAAACACTTACATGGCCATTGCCCCAAGTTTGGCTAGTTTCCGTAACTGTTACCAATGGCGTCACTACTCGCTGACCATTTCATATTGTAGGAATCGCAAGAACACATCTAGGCAGTGACAAAGACTGATGATTGCTGTGGGGGTTGAGCTTTATATACATTGAGATTCCACCCTCTCTTTTGCAGATGACCAATAGGAACGTAGAATGCCATACCAGCAAGTTATAACTTGCTTTCTTTTCTTTTTCAAACAAGCTTGGTGCAGGTGTTTGAGGAACAGAACATGACTGTGAAGAATGAAAAAAAAAGAAGCTTTGAGACAAATATTTTGTTTGTTGACAAGTGGGAGGAAAATTGAACGCAACTGTTATCTATAGAAAAACATCCCCTCTTCATTTTGAGTCTGGCATACCCTGTGCCATCTGCACCACTCCAAATATATGTTGTTGTCTTCGTTAGGACACATCTCTTGGAGGAAGACGCTAACCTTCGAAAACAAATCTGTTGATCGTGGTAGATGCTCACCAAAGTGTGCCTTGAGAACAGCAGTGTACATTACAATCATCTGCCGATTTCCAATTGCTGGCTGCCTCCCCCCTGTGGCGTGTAAACCGAGCGGACTGCCTGTTTGGGTGGGGGATGCGAGCAAGTGGTCACCGAGCAGACGCTGGGCACTGAGCCAGGTGGCGCAAGTCCCGCGGTTTGTGCCATCTCTGGCCGCCTGAGAGTTACGAATGCACATGGTGTGGCGCCCTTTCATCTCAAGCGTGGAGTGTCCGGCGAGGCGAGGCAGCTGCAGCAGCCATCATGAATGTGGTCCGGCGAGGGACGGACCAAGGTCCCCCAAGCTCATGTGAGGTGGTTCAGGAGGCGGGGAAGGGATGAACCGAGGCACACCACTATCGCACTTCCGCCCGGCAGCAAACCACAGAATGTCTCAATGACTTTGCTGCTGCGCCATATCAAGCGATCGGAAGTTAAACAAGAGTGTCCATGTTCTACGAAATGCAAATTACGTCCTTCTCAGAGCATAATTCACCGATTTCCTGTCACCTGAATTTTTTTTTCGATTTCTACCACATTTTCTCGTTTTACAAACAATTTCCATCAACAATTTCCGTTAATATTTTGTCTTCTAAATTGACAGTTGAATTGCACAGTGAAAATTCGGATTTGCTGTCAAAATTCGAAATTCTCGCCAATACTGTAAGCGGGATGGGGGTAGGAGTAGGGGGAGGGGTGGGGTGGAGGTTGCGGGAACCCACATTTCTGGTCATCAAAACACATAACGTGATCTGTAGGTGGGGGGGTTTGGGTGGGTGTAATTAATTAATCGATTTAATTAATTTGCATAACAATTTGATATCAATTTTATATCAAAACGGCACCATGAGCCCCATTTCCCAACTATTGACACCTGCAGTGGAATTTAATGGCATATGTAGCATAGATGACGAAGGATTTGAAGACATTTCGTTTTTTGTAGAGATAAAGTAGAACCAGTCACTCCATGTCTAGTGGGTGTGAAAACGGAACATGAAACTCACGAACCAGACCATGGGGTGTTAGATCAGAGTGTAGTAGAGGTGCAACAGGCTTTTGATACCGAAATAATGCAAATGTTGAGAAATGATTGGTCACATGAGCACCATGACCGGAAATATGAATCCGTTAAACAGTAACATGTGTGTCCTTCAGATTCGTTCCACAACCCAATTAAAAGAAAACAATAAGAAAATGAATGTCAGTCAAAAAGAATTGAAAACTGATTAATTGGAAGACATGCTGGAGGTGATTTAATCTGCTTTGACCAATCAAAGTGATAGAATAACTGAGTATAGTGAATTTATGTTCTATGATATGGACTACATGAGAGATTAAAATGCAGTTTACTGATATCAACGCTAAATTTGATCAGAAATACAACGAATCTAAGAGAGCGGAGCCAATGGTAGGTGGGAAGATAAAGACATTAATTCTGGCAGTAAAAACCGAAATATCTGCAAACACATAATCAGAGATTACTATGTTAAGAAACGTACTTTCGACTGTTCAAAATTCCTGCGCACTGCAAGAAACGTAAGGTGGTACTACCACTGAATTTGCAACGAAATGGATTCGTTGCATATGTATGTATGTGAACGAAATGGCTAAAATTGTCGTCACACAGTGAGGAGGAAACCTACAATATAAAACTCATTCACTCACTCCAACCTCATTCTCGTGGACCCTCAGAATCATTCTGTCTCAGACTCCTTAAGACAACGGAGAAAGGGTGAAAGGTGCTATACCTAGGATTAAAGGATAAGTAAAACAGCAGGAGAGCTAAAAAAAGGCACAGGGAAATGTGGTTGGCTGACTATTTATATAAAAAAAACAAGTGTGAGCCAGTCACCTGCTAACACATTAAGAGAATCTCCTTAAAATCTTAGGAAACATTTTGCCAAATCACAAAACCTTAAAACTCTAAAAACATTTGTTTGGAAGTCGCTTGAAATATAGAGCACACCTGTCAGCAAACTTGCCGCTAATCTCTAATCTGAAAATACATCTTCTCATAAAATGTGGCGCACAGTGATCTGTACGCCATGAGTACCACACATGGGAGGGTCTTCTCGCCGGAGCAAGGAGCCATGTGTCGTAGGGCGCGTAAGGAGGACCTCGTTCCGTCTTCGTGGCTAGACGGAGGTATGCCACAGCTGAGTAGTGGGCTATAATAGATGGAAATTATTGTCTATTATTTCCAGCCACTCTTCCTCTCATTGACGCATGATTCTTACCTCAACAGCGAGGAGGTAGCATACAGGAGAATGACATAATGAAATAACCGAGGATTACACCACCACCTTGGCTGCCACATCCACCCTCACGTTCCCAAAGATAACCATGTGCCCTGGCACCCAGCAGAATGACTCCTCCCCCCCCCCCAGCCTTTGTAGCTGGAGGTGGGTATCCGGGATATTATGGACTACTTTATCTGCTGGGTTCAAGGTGTAGCCAGAGTGAAGGGCACACAGGGAATCGGAACGGACACGGAATTTAGCACTGAGAATACATATCATCTGCTCCAGTACGCAGAAAATCATGTGTAATTTCGCGTCGAACACAGGAACTCGTGAGGCAATCAGATCTTCAAGACGAGATCAGGAAAAAACAACAGAGCAACCTACGGAGTCTCCTTGTTTAGACCCAAAAGTGAATACAGCTACAGAGTTGTGGTGCTCAGTAATAATCTCATAAAATAATGTAATAAAACAGATGTGGGAGAGGAAACTCTCCTGTAGTGCGCTAAATAGGGGTCTCCGCAGTAACCAGGTTAACAGGCGGTTAAAGCCATACATTTGGTGCTGAACTTTCTCGACACCAAGCGACTCCAGTTTACAATTCACATGTTCACCCGGATCCCAAACAGCTTTGTTGCCGTGGACGATAGGTAAAGAGGTGTTTCATAGCTTGACGAACTATGTGGTATTGTTGTGAATTGGTGGTAACGAGTAATTTACACACCTGAAGCACCACCAGGAATTTCAGGCAGATTCTAGGTGGCGGTTCACCATCCACAGAGCGCAGTGACTGGTTATGGCGTTGGTCCTGTAAGCGCCTGTGGCCAGCCGGATTCTCTCATCGTGTACAGCATCAATGATCTTCAGGTAAGTAGGCGTCGCTGACCTGTACACTGTGCACCCAAAGTCCAGCCGTGATCGCATGAAAACTGTATAAAGCTAGAGCAGACGTTCCCTGTCCACTCCCCAAGGCATATCAGGATATGCAGTGCCTTCTGGGCTCGTGACCCCAGGTCTTTTGGGTGTGTTAAACACGAAAGTTTAGGGTCAAAATTGAAACCCAGGAACATCGCAGAGCGTTTAAAAGGAAAAATCGTGTATCATGTAGAGAATTCAGGCAAATTAAAAATGAACTATAAGTTGCAATTGACAAGTCACTATTGTAACAGTGGAGAAGGAACTGAAAACTGCAAAATTGCCCAGAAATGCGCACTATGCCGGACTTCCTACCGTAGATGTGAAGCTGTATATGGCTGTGACAAAGAGGGTAACACTTAAAACACTGTCCAAAACGATGCGATGCCATGTCACCAACCCAGGACCCAAAAAAACTCTTGGACAGGCAGGACCGTATGAAGAAGGAAAAGTGGCATGGGAGTTCCAATGTTCAGGGATGAACAGGGCTGAAGCAAAGGAGGGTGCAGCATGGCCTTAAACATTTTTTTGGACTCACCATACGGGTTGCGCCTCGTAGTTTTAAGCTTTTGTATCTTCCGTTCTTCAAGATATACGCTACAGTCTCTACCTCAGACAGGGTAATCCTCAGCCCAAGCCACACACTTCACAGGAGATGTAGAAACAACATCTTCATGGGCGCCCTTCCTTCAATTACCACAAGTCGCTTCTCTCTCTTATATCCTTAAGTGGCGTGTCCAAAGCACAGGCATTTAAAGCAGCACATTGATTCGGAGACATACGGCATCACGCGTCAACGAAGGAAACTTACGTTCACATACTCAGCAAGTTTAGCGCTATGGAATGTAAAGATAAAGGAGTCGGGTATTACCAGATCCCCATCCACCCTTTTTCTGTTATTCCGTCGTCAAGCCCATACCCAGCAAACGAATGCTGGGCCCCCAAGAGCCGTTGCAAAAACAGTTACAAAATAGCATCAGTAGTGATCTATTAGTTTTACAGAAATCTTGACCACTGAATAGAGAAGAGAAGCACGATCCGGTCAAGAAACAGGGGAGTTAACACCCTTTAGATTTTATAAAGAACTGTGGACGAGTACTACCAAATAGCATGAGGAATAGGGGGAAAATCAATATAGTGATTTATGACTTAGCAGGTAATCCAAAAAGATAGTGTATGAATCTAGACATCACTGATATGACATTTGCAGAAATTAAAGACAAACTTTTGGAAGAATTATGGTGTACTGAAAAGCAAGTCGATTTGTGGTTCAAATTTTTCGTCACACGAACGCGAATTAACTATCATAGGATTTCCATAAAAGATTTCTGTGAATCGTGGTTTCGAAAATTCAAATCCTGAAACACAGAAAATCTGAATCTGATGTAATATCGGAACTCTGGAAAGAACTTCGAGAGTACGCATAACTTTAGGTCGTGAGTAACCGTAAGATGTTCGACGAATTTTTGGAAAAGGTAGAGAATGAAGATCGTTGGAGCTAAACTCGCAAACAACGAAATTTGTGGCATGTAAACGTGTCTGGTGGTGGTGATCGGAATGTACCACAATTTAATATGATGAGAGGATGTGGTAGGGTAATACAGCTAATCCTGGGCGAGACAACTTGCATAATATTTACTCGTAACGGAACGACAGAAAGCACAGTTACGAGGGAAAGTAGTTTCCACACAAGTCGAGGCCCTGGCGGTTATGGATGATAGGTGTGCGTACATTGGATGTAAGCACAGAATTGGTCATACAAGAGTCAGTTAGAGGAACGAACAAACAGTAGGAATTTCTGGCCAATGGAATTAAGCAGATGGGTGTAAGTGATTTTTATGGTGGTAGGTCGAAAGCACAGATAGAAAGGCAGGTCGCCGTTTCACATGACAGTTGCCTCCAAAAGGACGAGGCAGAAGAAACTCGGTCAAATGTATTACGTATTTCACGAATAGAAAAACGAAGAAGCTAGTGACCTTAAGAAGGCCCTTACGAACTTTAAAGTGTAGTTGAGAGAAAGGGGCATAGTACAAAGCTGTTTGCCAAAGATGATGTAGACGAAATCATCCCAATCGTAAATTATGTAGCAAAACTAGATTCAGTTAAAATGACTGCTTTCAAGGCAGACGAACATGATCGAAATATGATATTTGTGGAAAGCCGTTCTCATTTCAATGTTTGTGAAGTACAGGAAGAATGTTGTATTAATGAGAACGATCCATTTAACAGCAGTGATGACGTATTTGTATTCCCCGAAAAGCTTAGGTATAATGAAACAGATAGCAGCAAAGTGGTTCAGAGAACAGTGAAAGTCATGATGATGAAGTATCTGATGGGGTAACAATTTTGAATCAGAGTATACATGTAGATTTTAATGTGATACAGGAAGATATAGAAACATGTGGATGGATGATATTACATAACTTACGATTCTTATGGATTCATGATACTAGAGAATGAATTTGAGATAGATATATTCACAGAGGTTCTTGTGTTATCGTATCAGAATATGAGTAAGGAAGCCAGTGAAACAGAGGCTAGTGAGAATAAAATGGGAAAGAGCTTACAACAAGATGCATTTATAGAGGATACCACCACTCATGAAGACTCTGTAGTAATACATGTTAAAATTGACGAAACTGAAAGTCAGGAAAATGATAATGTTCAACAGAGAAAAAAGGAATATTTAACATAGTGCAGCCCAGTCAGCAACTGTGATAATTAAACATATAACACGTCAGCCTCAATTGCAAATAGAAACCAATCCTTACCTAGGTTTCATAATAATTTGGCCTTCTTCAGAAGCTATTGACACTAAAGTATTGCACGCCAAAGTTAGGCATGCAATAGTTTAGTGTCAATAGCTTCTGAAGAAGGCCTAATTATTTTTGCTGAAACCTAGCTAAAGATTGCTTTCTATTTGCAACTGAGGCTGACGTGTTATACGTTTATGTTTAGATAAAAAGGCAGTGAAAGATGTAGAGTATGGGAGAAATAAGAAACCCCTGGACAAGGGGTCTAGCAGTAAGAGTGGGATGGATTCCATGGGAAGAATTTTTATTAGAAAGGGAAGCGTTGTGAAGACAACCAGAACAAAAAGTCAGATACCCGATCACAGACCGTAATTTATATAGAGATCTGTATGAATCATTTATTTGTTTTTCTGGATACAGGTACGTTAATAAGTGCCATATCAACTATATCTTTTGAAATAAACTGTAACAATTCTGGTATAGAAATAATTCCAGTAAACAGCGGAAACGTAGTAGGTGCCACCAGTAAGGTGAGCAAGGCCATGAACAAACAGACCTTCTCTGGTATTAAGATCCAAGGACCCTCATTTACAAATGAGGTTTTGACTGTACAGGATTCCTATTGAGCATTGACTGTGTGGTAAAACAGTCATCACTGATTGCGGCAAATGTGTGATAATATGATGAGCAGAAATAAAAGCTTACTAGTGCCTTTTGAATCAATAACTGAAAATGAAGAAGGTGCGATAGAATTTTCACAGTTCGTTAGGACAGATGATAATTACCGTTTTTGGAATAGTTAATGAAAAAAGAATGAACTATACCAGGTATTGAAAGAGAACGAAACGATGTTGTCCGATACAACCCAGACGAGTGATAGGTTTGAGCAAAGGATTCTCTCCTGAAGAGATTTGGCAAGAAATGATGTCTGGTAGAAGTATATGAAGATAGTAACTGTTCCGAAAGAACAGATACCAATAATGACAGTGCAGCTTCTCTAGAAAGAAATGATAATTAATAGAAACCCTCAGCTGCCAACAGGTGTTGTTGATATACCTCAGTGGGGACAGCTGAAAATGTGTGCCTTGACCGGGACTCCAACCTGGGATCTCCTGCTTACATAGTAGACGCTCTATCCATCTGAGCCACCGAGGGCACCTAGTGTAGCAAGACTGCAGGGACTTCTCTCTTGCACGCTTTCCGTGAGACCCACATTCCCAACTGTTCACAACTTTCAACAACACCTGTTGACATCTGAGGGTTTCCATTAACTATCATTTCTTTCTATAGAAGCTGAATGGCCATCATTGGTATCTGTTCTTTCGGAACAGTTACTATCTTCATATAGTTCAAGGCCACCCCGGCCATTGACCTTCTTCTGTGGGAATGCGCGCACTTTGCCCGAACTCTTACGGGAATCGCCACCTTAGTTGGTGCGAGTAATGAGTCAATGGGCAAATATCAATTAGGAACAATACGAATGTAGGTTGTGGACAGTTGGGAATGTGGGTCTCACAGGAGGCGTGCAAGGGATAAGTCCCTGCAGTCTCGCTCTCCTCTGTGGCCTCGGTGGCTCAGATGGATCAGTCTGCTTTCGGCGGTGGCGCGGCACGGACCTA
Source organism: Schistocerca cancellata (assembly GCF_023864275.1). NCBI lineage: Eukaryota > Metazoa > Arthropoda > Insecta > Orthoptera > Acrididae > Schistocerca > Schistocerca cancellata. The sequence continues at coordinate 387,953,358 of NC_064629.1, read as the reverse complement.
CTGTCCCGGCCGCGGGCGCGCGTGGACGAGGAAGTGTTTACACCGCCGGTACTCGCGCGTGTTGTTGTCTGACTCGATCGCCATGGCACACAATTTTCGAAAGACTACGATCCAGTTTACGTTCGACAACGAATATGCTAGACCCAAAGCTTTCGAAATAGAGCGTTTTTTGAGGGAAGTAGTTCGTTTACCTGCTGAAGACATAATTGGAATACACCTGTCCATTGTAAGCAGTACAATGTACGTAAAGATGACCGATGAAGCTGCGTGTGAAAGAACTCTCTCCGCTGCTCAAAGAGGATTTAAATTTCGACACTCCGATGGCCATATCAGCGATGTAACAGTAGCTCCTTCAGGATTGGGTGTGAGGGTCATTCGGATCTTTGAATTGCCATTTGAGGTGCCAGAATCGATGGTTACTGAATCGCTGCGACCATATGGAACGGTACTTCGTCATACGTCTGAGCGCTGGGTAAGTTTTAGCACCTATCCGGTGCTAAACGGCGTCCGACAGGTGCGGATCGTCCTTACTAAACATATCCCTTCTTATATATACATTGAAGGATGTCGAGCTATTGTGATTTACCATGGCCAGCCACGCACCTGTTCTGGCTGTGGTGGAGAAGGACATATCCGCTCGGACTGCATACAACGCCGCGTCGTGCAACTGCCACACGGAGAAGCGTCACAGGGAGAAGTTCCCACGCAACTGCCGATGACGTACGTGTCGGTGGCCCGCCGGGAGTTGTCGCCAAGTTCGGAGCGTGACAAGGACGTGTTTATGCAAGAGCAGACCGAGTTACGGTAGCATGGAGGTGACTCGGAGAATGTCCCTAGACCCACGTCACATCAGATGAGGGAGGAACCCTCCGAAAACTCACATGTAGCACGCGGCGTGGAAGTAGAGGTCGCGACAGTGGCGCCGGCAACGGACCAACGGACGATCGACGAACACAGTGAGGCAACAGAGGGCAGGGCACGCAAACAGCGATCGCCGAAGTGTGGCAAAAAGCGTCGCCATAGTTCGGGTGACACGTCCCTCCCTAGCCTAGGGGACACGGAAGTTATCCTAGCCGAAGAACTGTCTAACACGGAACATGTGCCTTTAGAGGACTCTGACAGGATTTCGTCAGATGGTGACCGGATGTCCTGCCTTTCAGATGGTCCCTCTTCATTGACACCGACTGACCCAGCGCTGCCGACGAAGGAGTCAGGAACGCCAATGTCCCGGCAGCCACATCGAAATACATCACACGACGTTTCTCGGATTGATGACCACTGCGACTGGGCGGAACCAGTCGAAGACATACAGTAATTGCCACCCCCAAATGATGAAAACTCACTTACAGGATGCACACCACGGAACGAAAACAACGGAAGGCAACCCGTTGGCCGGCACCCCTCTGAGCACGAATAGTGGACTAAAGCCCTTGGAGTTCTCAATGACATGACACGAGCATGACAATGACAACGGACCACGCATATAATGTGGGGACAGTGAACATTAACACCGCACGTTCGTTTGCAAAGATGCAACTTCTCCGGGGCATGATTTACGCCACAGACGTTGATATTCTGCTGATGCAGGAAACCTGCAATGTTGCTTTTCCCGACGTGCGTGGATACGACACTTATCTAGCGCCGACTCCAGATGGAGGACGTGGCACAGCGATACTAGTCCGGGAAGGGATTCCGATATGTGACCTCGATTACCTTCCTTCGGCTCGGGGTTTGGCTATGACCGTGAACGGCATTCGTATTGTCAAAATCTATGCACCCTCCGGATCTGACAATTGACAGGCCAGGCGCGTGCACGATTTTACTCGGAGGAGATTGCCCCCCTATTCCATGGGAGGTATGACCACATCTTGGTAGGGGGAGATTTTAACTGTGTCCTCGCACCGAAGGGTCAAACTCCTAATTTCAGCTCCTGCCACGCTTTGAACACGATCTGCCGGGACATGGCCCTAATGGACACGTGGGAGAAGATCCATGGGCAGCGAGAGGGCTACACGTATTTTACTAGCCACTCGGCGAGCAGGCTGGATCGGATTTATGTTTCTGACTGATTACGGGATCACGTGTTGGCTGCTGAACGTTGGCCCACAGCTTTTACGGATCACCTTGCATATTTATGCACGTTAACCCTCCCATGGCAGCGGGTCTGGCGGAGTCGTAGTTCCTGGAAACCTAATTCATCCTTATTGGTGGATCTCGAATGTCGCCAGCGGATCGAAACATGGCAGACATCGAAACATGGCAGACATGCACTCGCCGTCTCCCGCTGCACCGTACGGTTCTTTCATGGTGGTTACAATGTGCAAAACCGGCGATACGAAGAGCTGTCATAACGTATGGCAAGGAAAAAGCGAAATGGCTCCGAGATACACTTGATTGTTACTACATGGTGCTCCGCGACCTGTCCTCCAAGGCCCCATCGCCCGAGCGTCAAGCGGAAGTCCATCGCATTCAGGCCTGCATTTTATCGAACACGAGACGTCGACTGGAGGGACTTTCGATCCGTGCTGGGTGCTTGGACAACGTAGATGGAGAACGTATTAGCATGCATCATGTGTCCAAGGGACATGCGCGTAATCGCCTATCCCTGATCACAGTGCTCCATGATGACGATGATCGGACCTTGACGTCACAACAGGACATTGCTGCTGAGTTTCTGGAGCATTACCGCCTCCATTTCACTGGGACGCCGACGGACAATCGGACAGGAGAAGAAATTTTGCGACAGATGCAGACGGAGGGGGATGGTCCGGATGCAGAGGCGATACTGGAACCCCTAACGGAAGATGACATCCGGGGCGCACTCACAAAGGGTGCGGTGCATAAATCCCCTGGGCCAGATGGGTTGGCACTCGAATTTTATCACGCATTTGCGGATTTAACGATGTCGCAGTTTGTATTGATGTATAATGAGTTATTGAGCCCTGACACGGACGTTCCGTCGCAGTTCACGGCGGGACTGCTTATACCAATACCGAAATCGACAGCGAGTGTCAGCGCCCATCAATTTAGACCGCTCACGATGCTCAATACTGACTATAAGATCTTTGCGCGAATGTTGGCGGCAAGGCTCAAGACTGTAATATCCAAGACAATACCACCAGATCAGGCTTGTCTAGGGGTTCGGAGCAACATAGATTCTATCCTAGGCGAATACCGTGACGTAATTTCCCTGACGGACGCTTGTCGCATGCGAGCGGCGTTCGTATCGGTGGATTTTGATCGTGCCTTTGACAGGATCAACCATGATTTCCTTGACTCGACCATGCGACGTGTGGCGATACCACAGGATTTTGTTAACGTCCTCATGCGCCTCCTTCGCGGCGCTTCTTCTACGGTGAGTGTCAATGGCAGGGAGGTAGGAACGATTCATGTTTGCAGCTCAGTTAGGCTAGGATGTCCCTTGTCGATGATACTGTTTACAATAGCGCTCGAACCATTGATGCAGTCTCTTAGACGGACTCGAGCTCCTTCACGTGTCGTGCATATGCCGACGACTTGATGATACTCGTCCTGTCGGAGAACGAAGTAAGTAAGGTGGTTACCCTTCTTACTACGTACGGAGTAGCTGCGGGAAGCAGGGTCAACATGAATAAAACCAAGATCATGCACATCGGTCGAGGGCTGGACGCTCTGCACAGTCCGTTTACGACGGTGGACATCTTGAGATGCTTAGGTGTATTATTCACCCGATCGCTACGGCAATCAGCGGCGGCGAGCTATCGACGTCTCCTCCAGCACGTCCGACTGCACATACGCAACGATTCACTCCGGACGCACGACCTGCTCCAAAGGGTGGACTACACTAATGTTCACCTGGCCTCGCGAATGCCGCACCTGGCACATGTGCTGCCAATGCCACATGGTACTGCTGACAGATTAATGGCGGCCTTTGGATACTATGTCAGCCAAGGAATGTTGTTTAAGATCAAATACGAGACTTTAACTCCCCCACACCATTCTGGAGGACTTAACCTGACGGATGTTCGGAAAAAGGCTCTAGCTCTATACCTGCGAGCGACGCTACGAACTTGGAACCAACGGCAACACGCCATCACATCGGCCATCCTGGATGTGCTTCTTCCCACGTCCTTTGAACCGCCGGTGGCGGTAGGCACAATTTCGCCCTCTTTCTCTCACGTCGTGCGATTCTTAGATGATTTTATTTATGTTCAGTTACAGATACCTTCTACAAGAATCTCCACTACCCGTGAGATATATCTATACTTGCGGCGTCATCATAGCAGCAATGTTGTCGAACTTAAATACCCGACGCGAGAATGGCGACAGATTTCGCGAGCTGTCCATACGCCTCTCCTCACCACGGCAGCGATATCGTCATGATATACATTCATCAACCGCAAGACAGTCAACCGCCAACGATTGTACGACATTCGCATGGTAGATTCCCCACTATGCCTTATATGTGGCATGCAGGACACCGTCGAACATTCTCTGCAGTGCGGTGAGGCAAAGGATTTTTGGCAGCTGACACAACGCATCATGGCCCTCCTCCGAAGCACCGAGGAATCCACGATCATGACGGACGCTTTATTTTTCCCTGACGCTGTCTTTTTCCCCTCACAAAAAACATCGACAATCCGATGGATTGGAGGACACGCATCGCACTACGTGCTCTCGCGGACCTTGGTATCGGGCATGGACTATTGGCATTATCTACTAGTACAACACGAAATCATCCGACGCCACTCTAAATAGAAAACGCATTTTGCGAACTTTCTAGGCAGCATGTTTCATAACCCCCCGAAGCGGTGGGGAGTCCCTGGTTTACGTTATTTCAAGGGATAGGATTTACTCCCAGTGAAGTGTCGAGGATGTCACTTCGTCCCTATATTTTTTTCCCTTCTTTTTCATATATGATTTTTCTTTTGAGACATAAAAATTAAATGAATAAATAAAATATTCTTGTTACTAATAAAAAAATTACATAATTGTACAACGTTACCTTCCCGCTGCCTCTCCCTTACCCTGTCAGGAGACGGGGACACCGTGGCCAGGCCTCTAAGTACGACCCCTGTCCACTCTGCCCCCTGACCTACTACACCTTTTCTTAAAAGAAAAAAGAAAAAAAAGATGGATAGTGCGCCTGCCAAGTAAGCAGCAGATCCCGGGTTCTAGTCCTGGTCCGGTCACACATTTTTCAGCTGTTCCCATTGAGGTATATCAACAACACCTTTTGGCAGCTGAGGGTTTCCATTAATTATCATTCATTTAGTAGAAGAGTTAACTCCACAAAGAGATGTTTGTATGCGTTTGTGTGTGAGGGGGGTGGGGGGCGGGGGGAGGGTTAGGAGCGCTTGACGACGAGATTATTAGCGCTCTTGTGAAGTCAACGGAAATGAATGTGTTTAAGCCAGAGCAAATGCAAGAAAATATATAAAAATCGATCTGAGATAGAATTGTCCTCGCTCTGTATATAAAAATGGATCTGAGATAGAGCTCCACTTAGTCTATATATAAAAATCGATCTGAGATAGAATTCCACTTAGTCTATATATAAAAATCGATCTGAGATAGAATTACTCTCACCTAATCTCACCCATGTTGAGCTGAATATTCAGACTAGGTCACATCATACTAAATAACGTAAGAAGTGTTAGGTGTTCTAAAACCGTTAAGTAAAGCTAAGAAGATAAGACGAAAACTGAAATAGTTTCACAGCGATGCTTGGCTGGATGATCACTGACCATCAACACGGATGAGCACATTAGAAACCACGCCCTAAAATTTTAGGGTACAAATCGGCCAATCCACAAATTTTTAAGAGTTGTACCACGTTCATTTGATTGTCAGCTAAAATCTTTCGGCAAATGAGATATAGCCCTTTGGTCAGAAAATAAAACACAGTCCAGTAAAATGTGGCGCACCGCAGCGTCTGTCTTGAAGAGAGAAAGGTACAGTAGTTAAAACAATAAAGCAGACATTATATGCTGAGACGAAAAAGTCAATAAGGCCATGTAGCCTCCGACATTCCCTACATCTTTTGCTTCAGTCCTCTCGCTGGAGCAAGAAGCCATCCAACATACTACAGAGAGGAATAAGGAGGACCTCGTCCCGTCTACGTGGGTAGAAGGAGGTACACCACTACTGCGTTGGCTTTAATAGACAGAGATTATTGTCTGTTGCTTCCTACCACTCTTCCTCCCATCGACGCATACTCTGCACCTGAAGAGCTTGGCGATAGCATGCAGCGGGATAACAAAATGTATTAACTGAGGTCTATGACATGCCTCCTTGGCTGCTACATCCGCCCTTTCGATCCTTGAGCCGCCCGTGTTTCCAGGCATCCAGCACAAAGACACTTCCTTCCCCAGCCTTTTTACCTGGAGGGGGCATCCTAGATACTTTGAACTACTTTATCTACTGGGTTCAGCCGGTGTATTCAGTGAAGGGCACTCAGGGAACCGGAGCACGCAAGGAATGTAGCACTCAGAATCTGCTCCACTGCCCACAAGATCACGTATATTTCCGCATCGGAGACATTAAACTCGTGAGGCAAGCAGATCTTGAAGACACGATCAGGAAGATACGACAAAGAAACCTAGGGAGCATCTTGCTTAGACCCATCCCTAAATACAGTTATACAGTTGTGATGATCACTTAAAACGTCATAAAATAATGTATTTAAAACATATTCAGGTGTGTAACCTCTCCTGCACCACACTAAATGTAAAATTATTCTCGGCCTCTGCAGTAACCAGGATGGCAGGTCGATGAAACCCAGTAGTTGTGGTTGTACTTGCTCCACACCAAGGGAGTCCAGCACATAATGCGCATGGATGCCTTTCGATATGCTAGAAGCTTCGCAATGTCGGCAACTGTGGCATTATCTGATGTTTCCTTGGGGCTGGTGAGGGGGAGAGGGGGGGGGAGGGCGAGGGGAACCGCCTCCAAAATAACTGCAGCTTTTTAAGTGATCCGACAAACCCAAGTATTAGTGCTAACACTGGCAACCTCCGTTTGGGTAGACGCATCGGCTGTTCCAATAGGTTTTTAAGGACTGAACCGAAAGATATATTGAATGTCGGAGACTACATGGCCTCATAGACTTTTTGGTCTCAGCATATAATGTCCGCTTTATTGTTTTAACTCCTCTTCATTTCTTTCTTCAAGATAGACGTTGCAGTCTCTAGTCCAGATACGGTGGTCCCCAGAGTAATTTACGGTCTTCAGAGGAGATAAACTAATGACTGAATACTGCGTTACTGCATTTGCCACCAGTGGATTCTCATTTAAATCCGAGCGTGGTGTCCCCAAAGCGCTGGCATTTAAAACAGTGCACTGTGTTGGGGACATGGGCCCGCATGATTGAGCGAAGGAAATCTGCTTTATTATGCTCTGGGAGTTTTGTGCTAGTGAAGGTAAAGATAAAGGAGTCGGATTTTACCATATGTCCATCCACCCTTCTCATAATATTTTGCACGTCGACAGTACCTTGTACAGCCCAATCGTCTTTCAGTTCTTTGGGGATATATATATATATATATATATATATACACCTGGAAATGGAAAAAAGAACACATTGACACCGGTGTGTCAGACCCACCATACTTGCTCCGGACACTGCGAGAGGGCTGTACAAGCAATGATCACACGCACGGCACAGCGGACACACCAGGAACCGCGGTGTTGGCCGTCGAATGGCGCTAGCTGCGCAGCATTTGTGCACCGCCGCCGTCAGTGTCAGCCAGTTTGCCGTGGCATACGGAGCTCCATCGCAGTCTTTAACACTGGTAGCATGCCGCGACAGTGTGGACGTGAACCGTATGTGCAGTTGACGGACTTTGAGCGAGGGCGTATAGTGGGCATGCGGGAGGCCGGGTGGACGTACCGCCAAATTGCTCAACACGTGGGGCGTGAGGTCTCCACTGTACATCGATGTTGTCGCCAGTGGTCGGCGGAAGGTGCACGTGCCCGTCGACCTGGGACCGGACCGCAGCGACGCACGGATGCACGCCAAGACCGTAGGATCCTACGCAGTGCCGTAGGGGACCGCACCGCCACTTCCCAGCAAATTAGGGACACTGTTGCTCCTGGGGTATCGGCGAGGACCATTCGCAACCGTCTCCATGAAGCTGGGCTACGGTCCCGCACACCGTTAGGCCGTCTTCCGCTCACGCCCCAACATCGTGCAGCCCGCCTCCAGTGGTGTCGTGACAGGCGTGAATGGAGGGACGAATGGAGACGTGTCGTCTTCAGCGATGAGAGTCGCTTCTGCCTTGGTGCCAATGATGGTCGTATGCGTGTTTGGCGCCGTGCAGGTGAGCGCCACAATCAGGACTGCATACGACTGAGGCACACAGGGCCAACACCCGGCATCATGGTGAGGGGACCGATCTCCTACACTGGCCGTACACCACTGGTGATCGTCGAGGGGACACTGAATAGTGCACGGTACATCCAAACCGTCATCGAACCCATCGTTCTACCATTCGTAGACCGGCAAGGGAACTTGCTGTTCCAACAGGACAATGCACGTCTGCATGTATCCCGTGCCACCCAACGTGCTCTAGAAGGTGTAAGTCAACTACCCTGGCCAGCAAGATCTCCGGATCTGTCCCCCATTGAGCATGTTTGGGACTGGATGAAGCGTCGTCTCACGCGGTCTGCACGTCCAGCACGAACGCTGGTCCAACTGAGGCGCCAGGTGGAAATGGCATGGCAAGCCGTTCCACAGGACTACATCGAGCATCTCTACGATCGTCTCCATGGGAGAATAGCAGCCTGCATTGCTGCGAAAGGTGGATATACACTGTACTAGTGCCGACATTTTGCATGCTCTGTTGCCTGTGTCTATGTGCCTGTGGTTCTGTCAGTGTGATCATGTTATGTATCTGACCCCAGGAATGTGTCAATAAAGTTTCCCCTTCCTGGGACAATGAATTCACGGTGTTCTTATTTCAATTTCCAGGAGTATATATATATATATATATATAACCCTTTTGATGTTGTGTACCTCCATTTCGATGGCATATCCCCAAGCCATACGGTCTTCCTAAGATTCGTTACCTGTTTGGAACTACAACTTCAACCAGTAATGTCCCATTTAGTAATTTCTGGACAGGTTTCAAGTTTCAACAATGCCCTCTAATCCGCTTTGGATGTAGGAAAGTAAAATTTTCTCAAAACTGTCTTCTTTCCGGTTAAATGTTAGAAACAAATTCTGGCTAGCAATATGCATTCTGTCTCTGTATACGCTAGAACTCTGGAAAATTCCTGAACTTGGAGAGCTGGCTGAATACTTTGAGCTGGCTGAATACTTTGCCCCTGAGGTACAGATAGTACCGTTGATGAAAGAAGAGAGACGCTTAAAACAAACTGAGTACAGAAGCTGAAGCCAGGACCTACGACCAAGATAATAAGTCAAAGACTAGAAAATTTTACTTTTGTAATTTGCTTTTGGTTAAGGCCAATGAAAATTCAGGTGTGATCAGGCACAAGACAAGTAAGTTCAAGTTCATATATAACAGTCCATTTGTAATTGAGAACTGTCCTCTTACCAATGCATGTTACTTATAGTTTCCTGTATATAGAAGATTGAAAGGAGTTTGGAAATTACAGGCCTAAGCAGATGTGAACCCAGAAATGTGACTGATAATAATCAGAATTAGAAGAATAACCTGAATTACACACAGATAAATTAATGTGCTACATTAATGTAGCATAGAATGAAAGAAATTAAAAATTGAGATGTTATATTTCCATGTATGCATAAAATTATTGTCTTTGTGAAATATCTAATATACCTGTTGTAAGTTTCAGATATGCTAAAAATTAAAAGTGCTATGTAAATTATTTGTGATGACGGGAAGTATATTTAGGACAAAAATTACATCACTATTGAACGAAAAGAATAAGTAATGTCTAAAATTGCGAGAGAAGGACTAATTAATTGACCAAAAGTTGAAAAACGTAGCCAAAGAGACAGGTGGGAACATAGAATACTAATGAATGCATTGTTGTTGAGAAAAATGTGATTTAACATTTCATACATTTTCAATTATTTATGCACATAGACACTTTTTAATTGGGTTTTTGTTTGTAGTAGATAATTAAAAAGTTTAAAAGATTTGGAGTAACTTTAATTACTAAGTAAATTTAGTAAACTAATTTACCAACTGTGCCATTTGAAAGGCATGAAACAAATACACAATGTAAAATAGGTGTCCATATGATTCACACACACAAACACACACACACACACACACACACACACACACAAATATATACAGTTCTACAGAAAGTGCCAATTCTGATGAAATTGGCTAATAGAGAGTTTATGAAAAGCATAAGTGTATTTTAAACTTTAATTGTACGTTTCCTCTATTTATCTTGTTTAACATTTATCACAATTGACATACGAACTGACAGACCGTAGTATAGTTGTTGTGGTGATACATTTTCTTCTGCTTATTCTTTCGGATATGACTAAAGAAAATGTGGGGGATGCATAACAGAACAACCATACCCAAACACATCAATAAAAATTTTCTACAAAATGAATTTTCGATAAAACTATCAGTCGCTTTATCTTGAAACAATATAAGATTTTTGGAAATAGAGATAACTCTTTAAACTTGTAAAATGTATCACTCTTTATTGGTGTGTACTAATTTAAAAGATGAAAATCTGTAATATCTATATATTCAACTGTAAGGGACTGCTTTACGCAGAGCGATTACACAATGAGTTAAAATGAATGAGGCGAAAATCAAGTAAACGTATTGCACGATTGCCTTAGAGCATTCTGCGGTGATGTGCGCAACAGGAAAGGGATGACAGGCGGAGATGATGCCTTGAACAGTGCAAACACTTGTCCATGGTCACAGATGTAAAACTGACGTGGCGTTAAAGAGTACGAGAAATCTTTACCAAAGTGGTTTGGTTTTTCGTTTCCCCACTATTATGTCGTCTCTGAAATCATCAAGTCGCATTTGCAAGAATTTCCAGACTTCTGTGACGCTGTGGAAATCAGTGCGCTATGGCTGCTGCTGTAGCAGTGTGTCTGGAAAGTGTCATGTTTCTTGACAGGTATTAATTAATCACGGACCTGAAGAAGCTGTGTAAGGTCATCGCACGCCTGCATTCCAAATATGAGGCAACAATGTCATCTGTGATGCCAGTTCAAGAACTTTATTTTGAGACAGTAAAGTAATTTTCTAAATGGAATAACGATATCAACAGGCCACAATGAAATAACAATTGATTTGAACATTACTGTTTATTAGTAACAGTGATCACATTTTTATTTAATCAGTCCATCAGTTTTCTGTGCGTAATACTCTGTCATTTATTACAAATAATAACTTGTATTGGAACTATGATCATTAGACCGTAGGTCAGGGCTTCACAACATACGTGCTTGCCGAGCAAGCTGTGAGCAGCAAGGCGCGAGTATGGAGCAGCGCGAGCATGCTACCCCCACTACTGGACCAGAGCGGAGAGTGGGGAGAGTAACGTGGGGCACACAACAGCTGCCGCCAGTCAATGTAAATCCGCGGCCACCTGCAGTGATATCACTCACGAATTATTACTGCGACAAACGAAACAAATAAAGGAGAATGTACACGTGACACATAATTTTATTAGCTTAGTGTATGCCTCTACATTCGTATTAATTTGTGAACTGTTACACAATAAAAGGTGTCACTGAAGTGTGGGGTTCTCAGTTATCTTGTACTTTTTGCCCTTTACAATTGCGTCTATGTTCGGAGTAATTGTTCTTGTGCATTGTAGGCGCAGCGTGCAGTTTAAATTTCGATCAGACAATGCGTTTCTCGGGCGCGTCTTGTTACATTTCATTGCAGAGAACAGTTGTTCACAAACATACGTGGAACCGATCATTGATATTATTGTAGCCGCCAGTTTGTGCAAACGAGGAAATCTATCCTGAGGGAAGCCTCTGTAGAATTACAAAATGTTTTTCTTGTTCTGAAATTTGTCTCTGTATTCTCTGTCACACTGCAGGTCAATAATTTCTAGTGGCAGCTCAGGACGAATCTCTTCAATATTCGCTGAATATGGAGAGGAGAACAGATCAAAATCACTGTCTAATGCTGTCAGATCTTGCAAATGTTGATCAAATTCTTCCTTAAGGGCATGTGAATAACGTTCAGAGTCTTTGTGAACATCTTGCATGGATGATAATGTAGGAAGATGAGCTAGATCTCCTGTTTCCAGCTGACTCACCCAAAGTGTCAATTTCAATTTAAAAACTCGTATTCGATCAATGAAATGAGTAATTGGCAGATCTTTACCTTGTAGTGAAATGTTCAGAGCATTCAGATGGCTAATTAAATCTGCTAAGAACGCGAGATCACATTTCCATGAAGGCTCTTTCAATTCAGGAACACGCATATTATTTATTTCCATGAACATATTTATCTCATCTAATAGGCAAAAAAATCGATTTAATAATTCGCCACGACTAAGCCAGCGGACCTCGCTGTAATAAGGCAGGCTACCATACTGGCTCTCTACATACTCAAGAAAGCTTTTAAATTGCCTGAGTTGTAACCCATGCATCCTTATATAATTGGTTGTACGAAAAACAACACTCATCACATTTTTTAGAGTGATAATCTTTGCACATAAGTTTTCCTGGTGGATCAGCCAGTGAACGCCCCTTGTTTCATTCGGCACGGTCAGTTTTTGCATTTTCTCCTTCAACAGCGCGACGAAACCTGATTTTTTCCCTGTCATCGCTGGTGCACCGTCTGTAGACACTGAAACTAAAGAATTCCACGACAATCCTATATTTTCAACACTTTCTTCAACACTACTTAAAATATCACCTCCGGTTGTAGTGTTCTTCATGGCTACTACATGGAGGAGCTCCTCCCTCACCTGAAGACCTCTATTAACACCTCTAATAAATATGGTAAGCTGAGATAGAGAATACGCCATAAAATCTTTAACGATATTTGCAAGCTGGCTCTGGACGTCGTCTGCCATGTCCTGTATGCGACGCATAATGGTCATGTTAGATAATGGCACAATCCGAAACTGTTCAACTTGAGATGGACACAAATGTTCCGCCGCAACTACCAAACATTCTTTTATTAAATCGACATCAGTGATGGGGAGCAGGGATTTTTCTAAAAGCAAAGCAATTTTGTAACTCACTCTGAGAGCTGCCTCAGTTGGTTTTCCTTCGTCGTCCAGATCTTCTTCGGATAGCTTCCTTTTAAGTTTAATAACTTCCTGTGCACGATCTGGCCCATCACATTTTCCACTTCCGCAGTCTTTCGCGTGGTACGACATATAATGTCGCTGCAAATTAAATTTCCTAAAAGAATTCAGCGTTTTGTGACGTACTGAACATTTGGCAACATCATCTTTTTCTGTAAACAGATACAATTCCTCCCAATGGGGGTTGAACTGCGAAAGCATGGTTGGGGTTACACAACGGCGACTTGACATGATTCTTAACCAGCGAAGTGACTGTTACAGCTGATCGTAGTACTTTAAACGTTACACAGTCGCCGCGATTTCAATAGGCACGCTGCGGCCCTACCCAAACGTGCGCGCGCATTTCCCCTCCCTCCCCTCCCTCCCTACTCCACGACCTTGCACCTGCTCGCGAGCACGTGCCTGAGCAGACGCGACTACTCGCGCTCAAAACCGGCCAGTTGTTAAGCCCTGCCGTAGGTAATACTAATTTCAGAATTTAGTACTTCACAATACAATGCTGACAAAGTAAACTACTCAAACTGAATAAATTTAAACTCTGTGTACTGGTCTCCTTTACTTTCTCTTTGACTAAATTAAATTTGGAAAACTTAATGTTCAGTGCTCAGTCCAAGATTTTCAATAATTCATTACGTAAAACAGTATAAAGATGGTTACCTAAGCGTGGCATTAGAATCAATGTGCCTTGCTTCCATATTACAGTTCTGTGTATAAGACATAGCTAATAAATTTGGTTTTACATTCACAGTAAATTTCAAAATTAATTAAGTTAACTCCTTCCGAACTTGGTGACAGTGAGAACCTAGAAAGCATTATTTCTTTCAGATGGTTTAGTAAGGCAAGACACAATCATCTCTTTTTCTGGAACTGGAACATACGCTGTTCAACCAATGGATGTATTCACAATATCGAAATGATACTGAAGATGTTGTTGTTGTTGTTGTTGTGGTCTTCAGTCCTGAGACTGGTTTGATGCAGCTCTCCATGCTACTCTATCCTGTGCAAGCCTCTTCGTCTCCCAGTACCTACTGCAGCCTACATCCTTCTGAATCTGCTTAGTGTATTCATCTCTTGGTCTCCCTCTACGATTTTTACCCTCCACACTGCACTCCAATACTAAATTGGTGATCCCTTGATGTCTCAGAACATGTCCTACCAATCGACCCCATCTTCTAGTCAAGTTGTGCCACAAGCTCCTCTTCTCCCCAATTCTATTCAATATCTCCTCATTAGTTATGTGATCTACCCATCTAATCTTCAGCATTCTTCTGTAGCACCACATTTCGAAACCGTCTATTCTCTTCTTGCCTAAACTTTTTATCGTCCACGTTTCACTTCCATACATGGCTACACTCCAAACAAACACTTTCAGAAACGACTTCCTGACATTTAAATCTATACTCGAAGTTAACAAATTTTTCTTCTTCAGAAACGCTTTCCTTGCCATTGCCAGTCTACATTTTATATCCTACCATCATCAGATATTTTGCTCCCCAAATAGCGAAACTCCTTTACTACTTTAAGTGTCTCATTTCCTAATCTAATTCCCTCAGCATCACCCGACTTAATTCGACTACATTCCATTATCCTCGTTTTGCTTTTGTTGATGTTCATCTTATACCCTCCTTTCAAGGCACTCTCCATTCCGTTCAGCTGCTCTTCCAAGTCCTTTGCTGTCTCTGACAGAATTACACTGTCATCGGCGAACCTCAAAGTTTTTATTTCTTCTCCATAGATTATAATACCTACTCCTAACTTTTCTTTTGTTTCCTTTATTGCTTGCTCAATATACAGATTGAATAACATCGGGGATAGGCTACAACCCTTTCTCACTCCCTTCCCAACCACTGCATCCCTTTCATACCCCTCGACTCTTATAACTGCCATCTTCTTTCTGTACAAATTGTAAATAGCCTTTCGTTCCCTGTATTTTACCCCTGCCACCTTCAGAATTTGAAATAGAGTATTCCAGTCATCAATGTCAAAAGCTTTCTCTAAGTCTGAAAATGCTAGAAACGTAGGTTTGTCTTTCCTTAATCTTTCTTCTAAGATAAGTCGTAGGGTTAGTATCACCTCACGTGTTCCAATATTTTTACGGAATCCAAACTGATCTTCCCCGAGGTCGGCTTCTATCAGTTTTTCCATTCGTCTGTAAAGAATTCGTGTTAGTATTTTGCAGCTGTGACTTATTAAACTGATAGTTCGGTAATTTTCACATCTGTCAACACCTGCTTTCTTTAGGATTGGAGTTATTATATTCTTCTTGAAGTCTGAGGGTATTTCGCCGGTCTCATACATCTTGCTCACCAGATGGTAGAGTTTTGTCAGGACTGGCTCTCCCAAGGCTGTCAGTAGTTCTAATCGAATGTTGTCTATTCCGGGGGCCTTGTTTCGACTCAGGTCTTTCAGTGCTCTTTCAAACTCTTCACGCAGTGTCATATCTCCCATTTCATCTTCATCTACATCCTCTTTCATTTCCATAATATTGTCCACAGGTACATCGCCCTTGTATAGACCCTCTATATACTCCTTCCACCTTTCTGCTTTCCCTTCTTTGCATAGAACTGGGTTTCCATCAAAGCCCGTTATGTTCATGCAAGTGGTTTTCCTTTCTTCAAAGGTCTCTTTAATTTTCCTTTAGGTAGTATCTATCCTACCCCTAGTGAGATAAGCCTCTACATCCTTACATTTTTTCTCTAGCCATCCCTGCTTAGCCATTTTGCATTTCCTGTCGATATCGTTTTTGAGACGTTTGTATTCCTTTTTGCCTGCTTCATTTACTGTATTTTTATATTTTATACTTTCATCAATTAAATTAAACATTTCTTCTGTTACCCAAAGGTTTCTACTAGCCCTTGTCTTTTTACCTATTTGATCCTCTGCTGCCTTCACTATTTAATCCCTCAATGCTACCCATTCTTCTTCTACTGTATTTCTTTCCCCCATTCCTGTCAATTGTTCCCTTATGCTCTCCCTGAAACTCTGTACAACCTCAGGTTCTTTCAGTTTATCCAGGTCCCATATCCTTAAATTCCCAACTTTCTGCAGTTTCTTCAGTTTTAATCTACAGTTCATAACCAATAGATTGTGGCCAGAGTCCACATCTGCCCCTGGAAATGTCTTACAATTTAAAACCTGGTTCCTAAAGCTCTGTCTTACCATTATATAATCTATCTGATACCTTTTAGTATCTCCAGGGTTCTTCCTTGTATACAACCTTCTTTCATGATTCTTGAACCAAGTGTTAACTATGATTAAGTTATGCTCTGCGCAAAATTCTACCAGGCGGCTTCCTCTTTCATTTCTTAGCCCCAATCCATATTCACGTACTAAGTTTCCTTCTCTCCCTTTTCCTACTCTCGAATTCCAGTCACCCATGACCATTAAATTTTCGTCTCCCTTCAATACCTGAATAATTTCTTGTATCTCCTCATACTTTTGCAATAGTGAGTGAATTTTACGATCGAGCCTTGCATCCATTAGTTACTTCGAAATTTGATTAGATCCATTATAAATGGTTTTTGAAAGCCTGCGACTGTAGATATAATAGGTTTGTTTATAAATAAAAATCTGCTACCAGTCACGATTTTTTCTTTATTTTATTATTCGCACGACGCGTTTCGAGAAATAATTCTCATTTTCAAGTGCGTTTTTTTATGTGTGTTAATCCATTTCTTTTGATGTTGTCAGTGTGTGTGAGTCTGCTTCATTTTGTTGACTTTTACTGTAATACATAAGAAACGCGATTTTTAGTTGGGTATCAATTCTTTCTGTGAGGTTAGTGGCTAAAGTTTGAGAACAATTTGTACTTACAGTTTCCTAATGGTCCATTTGTGTAGAGTCTCACACACACTTAACATCTTACACAACTTGTACACTTTACACATCGAAAATATCTTATATAAACAAAACAAAACAGTTACAAAGATCTTCTTACATGTAGTTCACAGAGGTAACATTATAGGTCTTCCACAGATTATGCTATGCTTTTGTACAGAGGTTATTTATCTTAACAATTTGGCTTATGAATTACTTATATTGATTTTACAGTTGTGCTTATTTCTATGTTTTACTATTTTTATTTAAGTATATTATCGAAACATCTGAAGAAATTAACTGATTCACTTTCAAGTTTTTCATTTAATATTTTATCTTCATATTTTCTGTGATGTGAATATATCTCCAGTTCTTCAAGCAAATCCATTTTATGTCCTTTATTTAGTCGGTGGAGTACTTTGACATTTTGCTCTATTTTTCCAATTGGGTGCCCTGTATTATGTATGTGTGTTGCTATTGCTGATGTAGTGTGTTTGTTGTGTGTGTATGCTCTAATGTGCTCTGTGTACCTGGTGTTGATATTTCGGCCTGTTTGTCCTATGTAGAACTTGGAGCATTCCTGGCATGTTATCTGGTATACTCCAGAGTCTGAATATGGATCATGATTACACTTTATATTATGTATTAGTTTTTGGTGTAGTTTATTGGATGTAGAAAACCCAATTTTTACTCTGTGATTTTTGAAAATATTTGCAATTTTCTGTGATACATTTCCTATGTATGGAATGCTAGATATATATTTGTTTTTATCTTTTTCTTCTGTGGTGCAGTTTGTACCTGGGTTTCTCTTCACTTTGTCTAAGATTGTGTCAACCATGGAAGCATTGTAACCATTGGCAACTGCAATCTTCTTCACTGTGTTTATTTCTTGTTGCATATTTTCTTGGTTCAATGGTATTTTTGTTGCCCTATGCAGCATTGACCTGTATGCTGCCTGTTTATGGATATTTGGGTGACATGAGGTTGCAGGGATTGTGGTGTCAGTCATTGTGTTTTTCCTATAAATTTTGAATGTGCATGTGTTGTTGTGTCTTGTAATATTTAGGTCCAGGAAGTTGATACTTTTATTTTGCTCATGTTCTACTGTAAATTTGATTTTCTCATTTAGATTATTGAAATGATTAAGAATGTCTGTGATGTCTTTGGTATCTCCTTTCACTAACAGTAGTGTGTCATCTACATATCTCCTATAAAATTCTATTTTCCTTAGGAAAGGTTCATGGCTGTCAAATAATTTTTGTTCTAAGTGATTTATGTATATGTCAGCTATGGTACCGGATATACATGATCCCATTGCTAGGCCATCTGGTTGCTTATAAATGTTGTCATTAAAGGTAAAGTAGTTGTAACTTAGGGTTAGCTGAAGGAGTTCCATAAATTCGACAATCTCTGTGTATGAAAGTTTCTTGTGTTGCATAAGGTTCTTTTGTATTACTGTTAGAGCTTCTTGTATGGGTATGTTTGAATAAAGGTTGATGATGTCAAGTGATATAAACTGTGCATCTTGGGGGAGCTTTCTGGTTCTTAGTTCTTTGGCTAGAATCATGCTGTTTTTTATGGAATATGTTGTTTCATATGTATAATTTTTCACCAGTATGTTATTCAGTTTTTGTGACAGTTTGTATGCTGGGCTGTTTATAGAGTTGACCACGGGACGTATCGGGTATCCATTTTTGTGTATTTTTGGCTGTGCTCTTAGGCGTGGTGCTTTTGGATTCATACATGTAAGGTATTTCTTTTCAGTTTCTGTCAACAGGAAATGTGTGTTCTTTAGTTGTTCCTTAATTTTACTTTGGAATTGTTTGGTTGGGTCTTTTTCAATGTGCTGAATGTTATTAGCAGCAAAAAATTCATTTGTTTTGTCTATGTATTCTTTTTCTTTCATCACAACTAATGTATTACTTTTGTCTGACTTTACAACTATGGATTGGTTGTTTTTCAGTTTATTATTTATAGATTTTAATGTTTTTGTATCATTTATTGTATATTTAGATCTAAACTTATCTTTATTCATTTCTGTCTCAAGAAGCTTGCTTACTTTGTGACCTATTGCTGCTTTTGTATTTGAATTTAATTTTGCAGCATCTGCTGCACTTTTTGTTGCAGCTATAACCTGTTTCAGTGTATGGTTGTTGAGGTTAGGTTTTACGTTGTATTTTAGTCCTTTTTGGAGTAGATCGTTTTCTCTTTGGTTGAACTTTATGTCAGTGTTGTTCACCACTCTACTGTAAAATGTGTGTTTGCTTTTGTCAGTTATCCCAAGGTTGGATCTCTTGTCTTGTTTGGATGTCAAGGTCTGTAGTTTCTTGTTATGTGTGTTGCAAATGGTCAAGTACTCCTTGTCGACTATGTCCTGGATATGCCTGCAAATGCTGTCATAAACTGTAGGTTCCATGTTGTTTGCTGCTTCTATCTGCATGTTGAGTAGCTTTCTGTTTAGTAAGTCTTTTTTCTTATGTAACTGCCTTATTTCGGTTTTCAGCCAGAGTTTTTCTGCTTTGTGTTTTATAAGTTTTGCTATGTTGCTGCTAGAACATATTTTCACTTTTATATATTTCGGAATTATGCCTAGTTGTTGACAGTGCTTGTTGAATCTTATGTGTGCAACTGTTTTTAGTACTTTCATTTTGAGGTTTTTGTATTTATATATAGCTTTCATTGCCTGGCTTGGCACTAATAATCTGATTAGATCCATTATAAATGGTTTTTGAAAGCCTGCGACTGTAGATATAATAGGTTTGTTTATAAATAAAAATCTGCTACCAGTCACGATTTTTTCTTTATTTTATTATTCGCACGACGCGTTTCGAGAAATAATTCTCATTTTCAAGTGCGTTTTTTTATGTGTGTTAATCCATTTCTTTTGATGTTGTCAGTGTGTGTGAGTCTGCTTCATTTTGTTGACTTTTACTGTAATACATAAGAAACGCGATTTTTAGTTGGGTATCAATTCTTTCTGTGAGGTTAGTGGCTAAAGTTTGAGAACAATTTGTACTTACAGTTTCCTAATGGTCCATTTGTGTAGAGTCTCACACACACTTAACATCTTACACAACTTGTACACTTTACACATCGAAAATATCTTATATAAACAAAACAAAACAGTTACAAAGATCTTCTTACATGTAGTTCACAGAGGTAACATTATAGGTCTTCCACAGATTATGCTATGCTTTTGTACAGAGGTTATTTATCTTAACAATTTGGCTTATGAATTACTTATATTGATTTTACAGTTGTGCTTATTTCTATGTTTTACTATTTTTATTTAAGTATATTATCGAAACATCTGAAGAAATTAACTGATTCACTTTCAAGTTTTTCATTTAATATTTTATCTTCATATTTTCTGTGATGTGAATATATCTCCAGTTCTTCAAGCAAATCCATTTTATGTCCTTTATTTAGTCGGTGGAGTACTTTGACATTTTGCTCTATTTTTCCAATTGGGTGCCCTGTATTATGTATGTGTGTTGCTATTGCTGATGTAGTGTGTTTGTTGTGTGTGTATGCTCTAATGTGCTCTGTGTACCTGGTGTTGATATTTCGGCCTGTTTGTCCTATGTAGAACTTGGAGCATTCCTGGCATGTTATCTGGTATACTCCAGAGTCTGAATATGGATCATGATTACACTTTATATTATGTATTAGTTTTTGGTGTAGTTTATTGGATGTAGAAAACCCAATTTTTACTCTGTGATTTTTGAAAATATTTGCAATTTTCTGTGATACATTTCCTATGTATGGAATGCTAGATATATATTTGTTTTTATCTTTTTCTTCTGTGGTGCAGTTTGTACCTGGGTTTCTCTTCACTTTGTCTAAGATTGTGTCAACCATGGAAGCATTGTAACCATTGGCAACTGCAATCTTCTTCACTGTGTTTATTTCTTGTTGCATATTTTCTTGGTTCAATGGTATTTTTGTTGCCCTATGCAGCATTGACCTGTATGCTGCCTGTTTATGGATATTTGGGTGACATGAGGTTGCAGGGATTGTGGTGTCAGTCATTGTGTTTTTCCTATAAATTTTGAATGTGCATGTGTTGTTGTGTCTTGTAATATTTAGGTCCAGGAAGTTGATACTTTTATTTTGCTCATGTTCTACTGTAAATTTGATTTTCTCATTTAGATTATTGAAATGATTAAGAATGTCTGTGATGTCTTTGGTATCTCCTTTCACTAACAGTAGTGTGTCATCTACATATCTCCTATAAAATTCTATTTTCCTTAGGAAAGGTTCATGGCTGTCAAATAATTTTTGTTCTAAGTGATTTATGTATATGTCAGCTATGGTACCGGATATACATGATCCCATTGCTAGGCCATCTGGTTGCTTATAAATGTTGTCATTAAAGGTAAAGTAGTTGTAACTTAGGGTTAGCTGAAGGAGTTCCATAAATTCGACAATCTCTGTGTATGAAAGTTTCTTGTGTTGCATAAGGTTCTTTTGTATTACTGTTAGAGCTTCTTGTATGGGTATGTTTGAATAAAGGTTGATGATGTCAAGTGATATAAACTGTGCATCTTGGGGGAGCTTTCTGGTTCTTAGTTCTTTGGCTAGAATCATGCTGTTTTTTATGGAATATGTTGTTTCATATGTATAATTTTTCACCAGTATGTTATTCAGTTTTTGTGACAGTTTGTATGCTGGGCTGTTTATAGAGTTGACCACGGGACGTATCGGGTATCCATTTTTGTGTATTTTTGGCTGTGCTCTTAGGCGTGGTGCTTTTGGATTCATACATGTAAGGTATTTCTTTTCAGTTTCTGTCAACAGGAAATGTGTGTTCTTTAGTTGTTCCTTAATTTTACTTTGGAATTGTTTGGTTGGGTCTTTTTCAATGTGCTGAATGTTATTAGCAGCAAAAAATTCATTTGTTTTGTCTATGTATTCTTTTTCTTTCATCACAACTAATGTATTACTTTTGTCTGACTTTACAACTATGGATTGGTTGTTTTTCAGTTTATTATTTATAGATTTTAATGTTTTTGTATCATTTATTGTATATTTAGATCTAAACTTATCTTTATTCATTTCTGTCTCAAGAAGCTTGCTTACTTTGTGACCTATTGCTGCTTTTGTATTTGAATTTAATTTTGCAGCATCTGCTGCACTTTTTGTTGCAGCTATAACCTGTTTCAGTGTATGGTTGTTGAGGTTAGGTTTTACGTTGTATTTTAGTCCTTTTTGGAGTAGATCGTTTTCTCTTTGGTTGAACTTTATGTCAGTGTTGTTCACCACTCTACTGTAAAATGTGTGTTTGCTTTTGTTAGTTATCCCAAGGTTGGATCTCTTGTCTTGTTTGGATGTCAAGGTCTGTAGTTTCTTGTTATGTGTGTTGCAAATGGTCAAGTACTCCTTGTCGACTATGTCCTGGATATGCCTGCAAATGCTGTCATAAACTGTAGGTTCCATGTTGTTTGCTGCTTCTATCTGCATGTTGAGTAGCTTTCTGTTTAGTAAGTCTTTTTTCTTATGTAACTGCCTTATTTCGGTTTTCAGCCAGAGTTTTTCTGCTTTGTGTTTTATAAGTTTTGCTATGTTGCTGCTAGAACATATTTTCACTTTTATATATTTCGGAATTATGCCTAGTTGTTGACAGTGCTTGTTGAATCTTATGTGTGCAACTGTTTTTAGTACTTTCATTTTGAGGTTTTTGTATTTATATATAGCTTTCATTGCCTGGCTTGGCACTAATAATCTGATTAGATCCATTATAAATGGTTTTTGAAAGCCTGCGACTGTAGATATAATAGGTTTGTTTATAAATAAAAATCTGCTACCAGTCACGATTTTTTCTTTATTTTATTATTCGCACGACGCGTTTCGAGAAATAATTCTCATTTTCAAGTGCGTTTTTTTATGTGTGTTAATCCATTTCTTTTGATGTTGTCAGTGTGTGTGA
This sequence comes from Schistocerca cancellata, assembly GCF_023864275.1. Taxonomy (NCBI): domain Eukaryota; kingdom Metazoa; phylum Arthropoda; class Insecta; order Orthoptera; family Acrididae; genus Schistocerca; species Schistocerca cancellata. Next base: position 387,930,383 of record NC_064629.1, on the reverse strand, counting down.
GTCTGCTTCATTTTGTTGACTTTTACTGTAATACATAAGAAACGCGATTTTTAGTTGGGTATCAATTCTTTCTGTGAGGTTAGTGGCTAAAGTTTGAGAACAATTTGTACTTACAGTTTCCTAATGGTCCATTTGTGTAGAGTCTCACACACACTTAACATCTTACACAACTTGTACACTTTACACATCGAAAATATCTTATATAAACAAAACAAAACAGTTACAAAGATCTTCTTACATGTAGTTCACAGAGGTAACATTATAGGTCTTCCACAGATTATGCTATGCTTTTGTACAGAGGTTATTTATCTTAACAATTTGGCTTATGAATTACTTATATTGATTTTACAGTTGTGCTTATTTCTATGTTTTACTATTTTTATTTAAGTATATTATCGAAACATCTGAAGAAATTAACTGATTCACTTTCAAGTTTTTCATTTAATATTTTATCTTCATATTTTCTGTGATGTGAATATATCTCCAGTTCTTCAAGCAAATCCATTTTATGTCCTTTATTTAGTCGGTGGAGTACTTTGACATTTTGCTCTATTTTTCCAATTGGGTGCCCTGTATTATGTATGTGTGTTGCTATTGCTGATGTAGTGTGTTTGTTGTGTGTGTATGCTCTAATGTGCTCTGTGTACCTGGTGTTGATATTTCGGCCTGTTTGTCCTATGTAGAACTTGGAGCATTCCTGGCATGTTATCTGGTATACTCCAGAGTCTGAATATGGATCATGATTACACTTTATATTATGTATTAGTTTTTGATGTAGTTTATTGGATGTAGAAAACCCAATTTTTACTCTGTGATTTTTGAAAATATTTGCAATTTTCTGTGATACATTTCCTATGTATGGAATGCTAGATATATATTTGTTTTTATCTTTTTCTTCTGTGGTGCAGTTTGTACCTGGGTTTCTCTTCACTTTGTCTAAGATTGTGTCAACCATGGAAGCATTGTAACCATTGGCAACTGCAATCTTCTTCACTGTGTTTATTTCTTGTTGCATATTTTCTTGGTTCAATGGTATTTTTGTTGCCCTATGCAGCATTGACCTGTATGCTGCCTGTTTATGGATATTTGGGTGACATGAGGTTGCAGGGATTGTGGTGTCAGTCATTGTGTTTTTCCTATAAATTTTGAATGTGCATGTGTTGTTGTGTCTTGTAATATTTAGGTCCAGGAAGTTGATACTTTTATTTTGCTCATGTTCTACTGTAAATTTGATTTTCTCATTTAGATTATTGAAATGATTAAGAATGTCTGTGATGTCTTTGGTATCTCCTTTCACTAACAGTAGTGTGTCATCTACATATCTCCTATAAAATTCTATTTTCCTTAGGAAAGGTTCATGGCTGTCAAATAATTTTTGTTCTAAGTGATTTATGTATATGTCAGCTATGGTACCGGATATACATGATCCCATTGCTAGGCCATCTGGTTGCTTATAAATGTTGTCATTAAAGGTAAAGTAGTTGTAACTTAGGGTTAGCTGAAGGAGTTCCATAAATTCGACAATCTCTGTGTATGAAAGTTTCTTGTGTTGCATAAGGTTCTTTTGTATTACTGTTAGAGCTTCTTGTATGGGTATGTTTGAATAAAGGTTGATGATGTCAAGTGATATAAACTGTGCATCTTGGGGGAGCTTTCTGGTTCTTAGTTCTTTGGCTAGAATCATGCTGTTTTTTATGGAATATGTTGTTTCATATGTATAATTTTTCACCAGTATGTTATTCAGTTTTTGTGACAGTTTGTATGCTGGGCTGTTTATAGAGTTGACCACGGGACGTATCGGGTATCCATTTTTGTGTATTTTTGGCTGTGCTCTTAGGCGTGGTGCTTTTGGATTCATACATGTAAGGTATTTCTTTTCAGTTTCTGTCAACAGGAAATGTGTGTTCTTTAGTTGTTCCTTAATTTTACTTTGGAATTGTTTGGTTGGGTCTTTTTCAATGTGCTGAATGTTATTAGCAGCAAAAAATTCATTTGTTTTGTCTATGTATTCTTTTTCTTTCATCACAACTAATGTATTACTTTTGTCTGACTTTACAACTATGGATTGGTTGTTTTTCAGTTTATTATTTATAGATTTTAATGTTTTTGTATCATTTATTGTATATTTAGATCTAAACTTATCTTTATTCATTTCTGTCTCAAGAAGCTTGCTTACTTTGTGACCTATTGCTGCTTTTGTATTTGAATTTAATTTTGCAGCATCTGCTGCACTTTTTGTTGCAGCTATAACCTGTTTCAGTGTATGGTTGTTGAGGTTAGGTTTTACGTTGTATTTTAGTCCTTTTTGGAGTAGATCGTTTTCTCTTTGGTTGAACTTTATGTCAGTGTTGTTCACCACTCTACTGTAAAATGTGTGTTTGCTTTTGTCAGTTATCCCAAGGTTGGATCTCTTGTCTTGTTTGGATGTCAAGGTCTGTAGTTTCTTGTTATGTGTGTTGCAAATGGTCAAGTACTCCTTGTCGACTATGTCCTGGATATGCCTGCAAATGCTGTCATAAACTGTAGGTTCCATGTTGTTTGCTGCTTCTATCTGCATGTTGAGTAGCTTTCTGTTTAGTAAGTCTTTTTTCTTATGTAACTGCCTTATTTCGGTTTTCAGCCAGAGTTTTTCTGCTTTGTGTTTTATAAGTTTTGCTATGTTGCTGCTAGAACATATTTTCACTTTTATATATTTCGGAATTATGCCTAGTTGTTGACAGTGCTTGTTGAATCTTATGTGTGCAACTGTTTTTAGTACTTTCATTTTGAGGTTTTTGTATTTATATATAGCTTTCATTGCCTGGCTTGGCACTAATAATCTGATTAGATCCATTATAAATGGTTTTTGAAAGCCTGCGACTGTAGATATAATAGGTTTGTTTATAAATAAAAATCTGCTACCAGTCACGATTTTTTCTTTATTTTATTATTCGCACGACGCGTTTCGAGAAATAATTCTCATTTTCAAGTGCGTTTTTTTATGTGTGTTAATCCATTTCTTTTGATGTTGTCAGTGTGTGTGAGTCTGCTTCATTTTGTTGACTTTTACTGTAATACATAAGAAACGCGATTTTTAGTTGGGTATCAATTCTTTCTGTGAGGTTAGTGGCTAAAGTTTGAGAACAATTTGTACTTACAGTTTCCTAATGGTCCATTTGTGTAGAGTCTCACACACACTTAACATCTTACACAACTTGTACACTTTACACATCGAAAATATCTTATATAAACAAAACAAAACAGTTACAAAGATCTTCTTACATGTAGTTCACAGAGGTAACATTATAGGTCTTCCACAGATTATGCTATGCTTTTGTACAGAGGTTATTTATCTTAACAATTTGGCTTATGAATTACTTATATTGATTTTACAGTTGTGCTTATTTCTATGTTTTACTATTTTTATTTAAGTATATTATCGAAACATCTGAAGAAATTAACTGATTCACTTTCAAGTTTTTCATTTAATATTTTATCTTCATATTTTCTGTGATGTGAATATATCTCCAGTTCTTCAAGCAAATCCATTTTATGTCCTTTATTTAGTCGGTGGAGTACTTTGACATTTTGCTCTATTTTTCCAATTGGGTGCCCTGTATTATGTATGTGTGTTGCTATTGCTGATGTAGTGTGTTTGTTGTGTGTGTATGCTCTAATGTGCTCTGTGTACCTGGTGTTGATATTTCGGCCTGTTTGTCCTATGTAGAACTTGGAGCATTCCTGGCATGTTATCTGGTATACTCCAGAGTCTGAATATGGATCATGATTACACTTTATATTATGTATTAGTTTTTGGTGTAGTTTATTGGATGTAGAAAACCCAATTTTTACTCTGTGATTTTTGAAAATATTTGCAATTTTCTGTGATACATTTCCTATGTATGGAATGCTAGATATATATTTGTTTTTATCTTTTTCTTCTGTGGTGCAGTTTGTACCTGGGTTTCTCTTCACTTTGTCTAAGATTGTGTCAACCATGGAAGCATTGTAACCATTGGCAACTGCAATCTTCTTCACTGTGTTTATTTCTTGTTGCATATTTTCTTGGTTCAATGGTATTTTTGTTGCCCTATGCAGCATTGACCTGTATGCTGCCTGTTTATGGATATCTGGGTGACATGAGGTTGCAGGGATTGTGGTGTCAGTCATTGTGTTTTTCCTATAAATTTTGAATGTGCATGTGTTGTTGTGTCTTGTAATATTTAGGTCCAGGAAGTTGATACTTTTATTTTGCTCATGTTCTACTGTAAATTTGATTTTCTCATTTAGATTATTGAAATGATTAAGAATGTCTGTGATGTCTTTGGTATCTCCTTTCACTAACAGTAGTGTGTCATCTACATATCTCCTATAAAATTCTATTTTCCTTAGGAAAGGTTCATGGCTGTCAAATAATTTTTGTTCTAAGTGATTTATGTATATGTCAGCTATGGTACCGGATATACATGATCCCATTGCTAGGCCATCTGGTTGCTTATAAATGTTGTCATTAAAGGTAAAGTAGTTGTAACTTAGGGTTAGCTGAAGGAGTTCCATAAATTCGACAATCTCTGTGTATGAAAGTTTCTTGTGTTGCATAAGGTTCTTTTGTATTACTGTTAGAGCTTCTTGTATGGATATGTTTGAATAAAGATTGATGATGTCAAGTGATATAAACTGTGCATCTTGGGGGAGCTTTCTGGTTCTTAGTTCTTTGGCTAGAATCATGCTGTTTTTTATGGAATATGTTGTTTCATATGTATAATTTTTCACCAGTATGTTATTCAGTTTTTGTGACAGTTTGTATGCTGGGCTGTTTATAGAGTTGACCACGGGACGTATCGGGTATCCATTTTTGTGTATTTTTGGCTGTGCTCTTAGGCGTGGTGCTTTTGGATTCATACATGTAAGGTATTTCTTTTCAGTTTCTGTCAACAGGAAATGTGTGTTCTTTAGTTGTTCCTTAATTTTACTTTGGAATTGTTTGGTTGGGTCTTTTTCAATGTGCTGAATGTTATTAGCAGCAAAAAATTCATTTGTTTTGTCTATGTATTCTTTTTCTTTCATCACAACTAATGTATTACTTTTGTCTGACTTTACAACTATGGATTGGTTGTTTTTCAGTTTATTATTTATAGATTTTAATGTTTTTGTATCATTTATTGTATATTTAGATCTAAACTTATCTTTATTCATTTCTGTCTCAAGAAGCTTGCTTACTTTGTGACCTATTGCTGCTTTTGTATTTGAATTTAATTTTGCAGCATCTGCTGCACTTTTTGTTGCAGCTATAACCTGTTTCAGTGTATGGTTGTTGAGGTTAGGTTTTACGTTGTATTTTAGTCCTTTTTGGAGTAGATCGTTTTCTCTTTGGTTGAACTTTATGTCAGTGTTGTTCACCACTCTACTGTAAAATGTGTGTTTGCTTTTGTCAGTTATCCCAAGGTTGGATCTCTTGTCTTGTTTGGATGTCAAGGTCTGTAGTTTCTTGTTATGTGTGTTGCAAATGGTCAAGTACTCCTTGTCGACTATGTCCTGGATATGCCTGCAAATGCTGTCATAAACTGTAGGTTCCATGTTGTTTGCTGCTTCTATCTGCATGTTGAGTAGCTTTCTGTTTAGTAAGTCTTTTTTCTTATGTAACTGCCTTATTTCGGTTTTCAGCCAGAGTTTTTCTGCTTTGTGTTTTATAAGTTTTGCTATGTTGCTGCTAGAACATATTTTCACTTTTATATATTTCGGAATTATGCCTAGTTGTTGACAGTGCTTGTTGAATCTTATGTGTGCAACTGTTTTTAGTACTTTCATTTTGAGGTTTTTGTATTTATATATAGCTTTCATTGCCTGGCTTGGCACTAATAATCTGATTAGATCCATTATAAATGGTTTTTGAAAGCCTGCAACTGTAGATATAATAGGTTTGTTTATAAATAAAAATCTGCTACCAGTCACGATTTTTTCTTTATTTTATTATTCGCACGACGCGTTTCGAGAAATAATTCTCATTTTCAAGTGCGTTTTTTTATGTGTGTTAATCCATTTCTTTTGATGTTGTCAGTGTGTGTGAGTCTGCTTCATTTTGTTGACTTTTACTGTAATACATAAGAAACGCGATTTTTAGTTGGGTATCAATTCTTTCTGTGAGGTTAGTGGCTAAAGTTTGAGAACAATTTGTACTTACAGTTTCCTAATGGTCCATTTGTGTAGAGTCTCACACACACTTAACATCTTACACAACTTGTACACTTTACACATCGAAAATATCTTATATAAACAAAACAAAACAGTTACAAAGATCTTCTTACATGTAGTTCACAGAGGTAACATTATAGGTCTTCCACAGATTATGCTATGCTTTTGTACAGAGGTTATTTATCTTAACAATTTGGCTTATGAATTACTTATATTGATTTTACAGTTGTGCTTATTTCTATGTTTTACTATTTTTATTTAAGTATATTATCGAAACATCTGAAGAAATTAACTGATTCACTTTCAAGTTTTTCATTTAATATTTTATCTTCATATTTTCTGTGATGTGAATATATCTCCAGTTCTTCAAGCAAATCCATTTTATGTCCTTTATTTAGTCGGTGGAGTACTTTGACATTTTGCTCTATTTTTCCAATTGGGTGCCCTGTATTATGTATGTGTGTTGCTATTGCTGATGTAGTGTGTTTGTTGTGTGTGTATGCTCTAATGTGCTCTGTGTACCTGGTGTTGATATTTCGGCCTGTTTGTCCTATGTAGAACTTGGAGCATTCCTGGCATGTTATCTGGTATACTCCAGAGTCTGAATATGGATCATGATTACACTTTATATTATGTATTAGTTTTTGATGTAGTTTATTGGATGTAGAAAACCCAATTTTTACTCTGTGATTTTTGAAAATATTTGCAATTTTCTGTGATACATTTCCTATGTATGGAATGCTAGATATATATTTGTTTTTATCTTTTTCTTCTGTGGTGCAGTTTGTACCTGGGTTTCTCTTCACTTTGTCTAAGATTGTGTCAACCATGGAAGCATTGTAACCATTGGCAACTGCAATCTTCTTCACTGTGTTTATTTCTTGTTGCATATTTTCTTGGTTCAATGGTATTTTTGTTGCCCTATGCAGCATTGACCTGTATGCTGCCTGTTTATGGATATTTGGGTGACATGAGGTTGCAGGGATTGTGGTGTCAGTCATTGTGTTTTTCCTATAAATTTTGAATGTGCATGTGTTGTTGTGTCTTGTAATATTTAGGTCCAGGAAGTTGATACTTTTATTTTGCTCATGTTCTACTGTAAATTTGATTTTCTCATTTAGATTATTGAAATGATTAAGAATGTCTGTGATGTCTTTGGTATCTCCTTTCACTAACAGTAGTGTGTCATCTACATATCTCCTATAAAATTCTATTTTCCTTAGGAAAGGTTCATGGCTGTCAAATAATTTTTGTTCTAAGTGATTTATGTATATGTCAGCTATGGTACCGGATATACATGATCCCATTGCTAGGCCATCTGGTTGCTTATAAATGTTGTCATTAAAGGTAAAGTAGTTGTAACTTAGGGTTAGCTGAAGGAGTTCCATAAATTCGACAATCTCTGTGTATGAAAGTTTCTTGTGTTGCATAAGGTTCTTTTGTATTACTGTTAGAGCTTCTTGTATGGATATGTTTGAATAAAGATTGATGATGTCAAGTGATATAAACTGTGCATCTTGGGGGAGCTTTCTGGTTCTTAGTTCTTTGGCTAGAATCATGCTGTTTTTTATGGAATATGTTGTTTCATATGTATAATTTTTCACCAGTATGTTATTCAGTTTTTGTGACAGTTTGTATGCTGGGCTGTTTATAGAGTTGACCACGGGACGTATCGGGTATCCATTTTTGTGTATTTTTGGCTGTGCTCTTAGGCGTGGTGCTTTTGGATTCATACATGTAAGGTATTTCTTTTCAGTTTCTGTCAACAGGAAATGTGTGTTCTTTAGTTGTTCCTTAATTTTACTTTGGAATTGTTTGGTTGGGTCTTTTTCAATGTGCTGAATGTTATTAGCAGCAAAAAATTCATTTGTTTTGTCTATGTATTCTTTTTCTTTCATCACAACTAATGTATTACTTTTGTCTGACTTTACAACTATGGATTGGTTGTTTTTCAGTTTATTATTTATAGATTTTAATGTTTTTGTATCATTTATTGTATATTTAGATCTAAACTTATCTTTATTCATTTCTGTCTCAAGAAGCTTGCTTACTTTGTGACCTATTGCTGCTTTTGTATTTGAATTTAATTTTGCAGCATCTGCTGCACTTTTTGTTGCAGCTATAACCTGTTTCAGTGTATGGTTGTTGAGGTTAGGTTTTACGTTGTATTTTAGTCCTTTTTGGAGTAGATCGTTTTCTCTTTGGTTGAACTTTATGTCAGTGTTGTTCACCACTCTACTGTAAAATGTGTGTTTGCTTTTGTCAGTTATCCCAAGGTTGGATCTCTTGTCTTGTTTGGATGTCAAGGTCTGTAGTTTCTTGTTATGTGTGTTGCAAATGGTCAAGTACTCCTTGTCGACTATGTCCTGGATATGCCTGCAAATGCTGTCATAAACTGTAGGTTCCATGTTGTTTGCTGCTTCTATCTGCATGTTGAGTAGCTTTCTGTTTAGTAAGTCTTTTTTCTTATGTAACTGCCTTATTTCGGTTTTCAGCCAGAGTTTTTCTGCTTTGTGTTTTATAAGTTTTGCTATGTTGCTGCTAGAACATATTTTCACTTTTATATATTTCGGAATTATGCCTAGTTGTTGACAGTGCTTGTTGAATCTTATGTGTGCAACTGTTTTTAGTACTTTCATTTTGAGGTTTTTGTATTTATATATAGCTTTCATTGCCTGGCTTGGCACTAATAATCTGATTAGATCCATTATAAATGGTTTTTGAAAGCCTGCGACTGTAGATATAATAGGTTTGTTTATAAATAAAAATCTGCTACCAGTCACGATTTTTTCTTTATTTTATTATTCGCACGACGCGTTTCGAGAAATAATTCTCATTTTCAAGTGCGTTTTTTTATGTGTGTTAATCCATTTCTTTTGATGTTGTCAGTGTGTGTGAGTCTGCTTCATTTTGTTGACTTTTACTGTAATACATAAGAAACGCGATTTTTAGTTGGGTATCAATTCTTTCTGTGAGGTTAGTGGCCAAAGTTTGAGAACAATTTGTACTTACAGTTTCCTAATGGTCCATTTGTGTAGAGTCTCACACACACTTAACATCTTACACAACTTGTACACTTTACACATCGAAAATATCTTATATAAACAAAACAAAACAGTTACAAAGATCTTCTTACATGTAGTTCACAGAGGTAACATTATAGGTCTTCCACAGATTATGCTATGCTTTTGTACAGAGGTTATTTATCTTAACAATTTGGCTTATGAATTACTTATATTGATTTTACAGTTGTGCTTATTTCTATGTTTTACTATTTTTATTTAAGTATATTATCGAAACATCTGAAGAAATTAACTGATTCACTTTCAAGTTTTTCATTTAATATTTTATCTTCATATTTTCTGTGATGTGAATATATCTCCAGTTCTTCAAGCAAATCCATTTTATGTCCTTTATTTAGTCGGTGGAGTACTTTGACATTTTGCTCTATTTTTCCAATTGGGTGCCCTGTATTATGTATGTGTGTTGCTATTGCTGATGTAGTGTGTTTGTTGTGTGTGTATGCTCTAATGTGCTCTGTGTACCTGGTGTTGATATTTCGGCCTGTTTGTCCTATGTAGAACTTGGAGCATTCCTGGCATGTTATCTGGTATACTCCAGAGTCTGAATATGGATCATGATTACACTTTATATTATGTATTAGTTTTTGGTGTAGTTTATTGGATGTAGAAAACCCAATTTTTACTCTGTGATTTTTGAAAATATTTGCAATTTTCTGTGATACATTTCCTATGTATGGAATGCTAGATATATATTTGTTTTTATCTTTTTCTTCTGTGGTGCAGTTTGTACCTGGGTTTCTCTTCACTTTGTCTAAGATTGTGTCAACCATGGAAGCATTGTAACCATTGGCAACTGCAATCTTCTTCACTGTGTTTATTTCTTGTTGCATATTTTCTTGGTTCAATGGTATTTTTGTTGCCCTATGCAGCATTGACCTGTATGCTGCCTGTTTATGGATATTTGGGTGACATGAGGTTGCAGGGATTGTGGTGTCAGTCATTGTGTTTTTCCTATAAATTTTGAATGTGCATGTGTTGTTGTGTCTTGTAATATTTAGGTCCAGGAAGTTGATACTTTTATTTTGCTCATGTTCTACTGTAAATTTGATTTTCTCATTTAGATTATTGAAATGATTAAGAATGTCTGTGATGTCTTTGGTATCTCCTTTCACTAACAGTAGTGTGTCATCTACATATCTCCTATAAAATTCTATTTTCCTTAGGAAAGGTTCATGGCTGTCAAATAATTTTTGTTCTAAGTGATTTATGTATATGTCAGCTATGGTACCGGATATACATGATCCCATTGCTAGGCCATCTGGTTGCTTATAAATGTTGTCATTAAAGGTAAAGTAGTTGTAACTTAGGGTTAGCTGAAGGAGTTCCATAAATTCGACAATCTCTGTGTATGAAAGTTTCTTGTGTTGCATAAGGTTCTTTTGTATTACTGTTAGAGCTTCTTGTATGGGTATGTTTGAATAAAGGTTGATGATGTCAAGTGATATAAACTGTGCATCTTGGGGGAGCTTTCTGGTTCTTAGTTCTTTGGCTAGAATCATGCTGTTTTTTATGGAATATGTTGTTTCATATGTATAATTTTTCACCAGTATGTTATTCAGTTTTTGTGACAGTTTGTATGCTGGGCTGTTTATAGAGTTGACCACGGGACGTATCGGGTATCCATTTTTGTGTATTTTTGGCTGTGCTCTTAGGCGTGGTGCTTTTGGATTCATACATGTAAGGTATTTCTTTTCAGTTTCTGTCAACAGGAAATGTGTGTTCTTTAGTTGTTCCTTAATTTTACTTTGGAATTGTTTGGTTGGGTCTTTTTCAATGTGCTGAATGTTATTAGCAGCAAAAAATTCATTTGTTTTGTCTATGTATTCTTTTTCTTTCATCACAACTAATGTATTACTTTTGTCTGACTTTACAACTATGGATTGATTGTTTTTCAGTTTATTATTTATAGATTTTAATGTTTTTGTATCATTTATTGTATATTTAGATCTAAACTTATCTTTATTCATTTCTGTCTCAAGAAGCTTGCTTACTTTGTGACCTATTGCTGCTTTTGTATTAGAATTTAATTTTGCAGCATCTGCTGCACTTTTTGTTGCAGCTATAACCTGTTTCAGTGTATGGTTGTTGAGGTTAGGTTTTACGTTGTATTTTAGTCCTTTTTGGAGTAGATCGTTTTCTCTTTGGTTGAACTTTATGTCAGTGTTGTTCACCACTCTACTGTAAAATGTGTGTTTGCTTTTGTCAGTTATCCCAAGGTTGGATCTCTTGTCTTGTTTGGATGTCAAGGTCTGTAGTTTCTTGTTATGTGTGTTGCAAATGGTCAAGTACTCCTTGTCGACTATGTCCTGGATATGCCTGCAAATGCTGTCATAAACTGTAGGTTCCATGTTGTTTGCTGCTTCTATCTGCATGTTGAGTAGCTTTCTGTTTAGTAAGTCTTTTTTCTTATGTAACTGCCTTATTTCGGTTTTCAGCCAGAGTTTTTCTGCTTTGTGTTTTATAAGTTTTGCTATGTTGCTGCTAGAACATATTTTCACTTTTATATATTTCGGAATTATGCCTAGTTGTTGACAGTGCTTGTTGAATCTTATGTGTGCAACTGTTTTTAGTACTTTCATTTTGAGGTTTTTGTATTTATATATAGCTTTCATTGCCTGGCTTGGCACTAATAATCTGATTAGATCCATTATAAATGGTTTTTGAAAGCCTGCGACTGTAGATATAATAGGTTTGTTTATAAATAAAAATCTGCTACCAGTCACGATTTTTTCTTTATTTTATTATTCGCACGACGCGTTTCGAGAAATAATTCTCATTTTCAAGTGCGTTTTTTTATGTGTGTTAATCCATTTCTTTTGATGTTGTCAGTGTGTGTGAGTCTGCTTCATTTTGTTGACTTTTACTGTAATACATAAGAAACGCGATTTTTAGTTGGGTATCAATTCTTTCTGTGAGGTTAGTGGCTAAAGTTTGAGAACAATTTGTACTTACAGTTTCCTAATGGTCCATTTGTGTAGAGTCTCACACACACTTAACATCTTACACAACTTGTACACTTTACACATCGAAAATATCTTATATAAACAAAACAAAACAGTTACAAAGATCTTCTTACATGTAGTTCACAGAGGTAACATTATAGGTCTTCCACAGATTATGCTATGCTTTTGTACAGAGGTTATTTATCTTAACAATTTGGCTTATGAATTACTTATATTGATTTTACAGTTGTGCTTATTTCTATGTTTTACTATTTTTATTTAAGTATATTATCGAAACATCTGAAGAAATTAACTGATTCACTTTCAAGTTTTTCATTTAATATTTTATCTTCATATTTTCTGTGATGTGAATATATCTCCAGTTCTTCAAGCAAATCCATTTTATGTCCTTTATTTAGTCGGTGGAGTACTTTGACATTTTGCTCTATTTTTCCAATTGGGTGCCCTGTATTATGTATGTGTGTTGCTATTGCTGATGTAGTGTGTTTGTTGTGTGTGTATGCTCTAATGTGCTCTGTGTACCTGGTGTTGATATTTCGGCCTGTTTGTCCTATGTAGAACTTGGAGCATTCCTGGCATGTTATCTGGTATACTCCAGAGTCTGAATATGGATCATGATTACACTTTATATTATGTATTAGTTTTTGGTGTAGTTTATTGGATGTAGAAAACCCAATTTTTACTCTGTGATTTTTGAAAATATTTGCAATTTTCTGTGATACATTTCCTATGTATGGAATGCTAGATATATATTTGTTTTTATCTTTTTCTTCTGTGGTGCAGTTTGTACCTGGGTTTCTCTTCACTTTGTCTAAGATTGTGTCAACCATGGAAGCATTGTAACCATTGGCAACTGCAATCTTCTTCACTGTGTTTATTTCTTGTTGCATATTTTCTTGGTTCAATGGTATTTTTGTTGCCCTATGCAGCATTGACCTGTATGCTGCCTGTTTATGGATATTTGGGTGACATGAGGTTGCAGGGATTGTGGTGTCAGTCATTGTGTTTTTCCTATAAATTTTGAATGTGCATGTGTTGTTGTGTCTTGTAATATTTAGGTCCAGGAAGTTGATACTTTTATTTTGCTCATGTTCTACTGTAAATTCGATTTTCTCATTTAGATTATTGAAATGATTAAGAATGTCTGTGATGTCTTTGGTATCTCCTTTCACTAACAGTAGTGTGTCATCTACATATCTCCTATAAAATTCTATTTTCCTTAGGAAAGGTTCATGGCTGTCAAATAATTTTTGTTCTAAGTGATTTATGTATATGTCAGCTATGGTACCGGATATACATGATCCCATTGCTAGGCCATCTGGTTGCTTATAAATGTTGTCATTAAAGGTAAAGTAGTTGTAACTTAGGGTTAGCTGAAGGAGTTCCATAAATTCGACAATCTCTGTGTATGAAAGTTTCTTGTGTTGCATAAGGTTCTTTTGTATTACTGTTAGAGCTTCTTGTATGGGTATGTTTGAATAAAGGTTGATGATGTCAAGTGATATAAACTGTGCATCTTGGGGGAGCTTTCTGGTTCTTAGTTCTTTTGCTAGAATCATGCTGTTTTTTATGGAATATGTTGTTTCATATGTATAATTTTTCACCAGTATGTTATTCAGTTTTTGTGACAGTTTGTATGCTGGGCTGTTTATAGAGTTGACCACGGGACGTATCGGGTATCCATTTTTGTGTATTTTTGGCTGTGCTCTTAGGCGTGGTGCTTTTGGATTCATACATGTAAGGTATTTCTTTTCAGTTTCTGTCAACAGGAAATGTGTGTTCTTTAGTTGTTCCTTAATTTTACTTTGGAATTGTTTGGTTGGGTCTTTTTCAATGTGCTGAATGTTATTAGCAGCAAAAAATTTATTTGTTTTGTCTATGTATTCTTTTTCCATCATCACAACTAATGTATTACTTTTGTCTGACTTTACAACTATGGATTGGTTGTTTTTCAGTTTATTATTTATAGATTTTAATGTTTTTGTATCATTTATTGTATATTTAGATCTAAACTTATCTTTATTCATTTCTGTCTCAAGAAGCTTGCTTACTTTGTGACCTATTGCTGCTTTTATATTTGAATTTAATTTTGCAGCATCTCAACAACCATACACTGAAACAGGTTATAGCTGCAACAAAAAGTGCAGCAGATGCTGCAAAATTAAATTCAAATACAAAAGCAGCAATAGGTCACAAAGTAAGCAAGCTTCTTGAGACAGAAATGAATAAAGATAAGTTTAGATCTAAATATACAATAAATGATACAAAAACATTAAAATCTATAAATAATAAACTGAAAAACAACCAATCCATAGTTGTAAAGTCAGACAAAAGTAATACATTAGTTGTGATGAAAGAAAAAGAATACATAGACAAAACAAATGAATTTTTTGCTGCTAATAACATTCAGCACATTGAAAAAGACCCAACCAAACAATTCCAAAGTAAAATTAAGGAACAACTAAAGAACACACATTTCCTGTTGACAGAAACTGAAAAGAAATACCTTACATGTATGAATCCAAAAGCACCACGCCTAAGAGCACAGCCAAAAATACACAAAAATGGATACCCGATACGTCCCGTGGTCAACTCTATAAACAGCCCAGCATACAAACTGTCACAAAAACTGAATAACATACTGGTGAAAAATTATACATATGAAACAACATATTCCATAAAAAACAGCATGATTCTAGCCAAAGAACTAAGAACCAGAAAGCTCCCCCAAGATGCACAGTTTATATCACTTGACATCATCAATCTTTATTCAAACATATCCATACAAGAAGCTCTAACAGTAATACAAAAGAACCTTATGCAACACAAGAAACTTTCATACACAGAGATTGTCGAATTTATGGAACTCCTTCAGCTAACCCTAAGTTACAACTACTTTACCTTTAATGACAACATTTATAAGCAACCAGATGGCCTAGCAATGGGATCATGTATATCCGGTACCATAGCTGACATATACATAAATCACTTAGAACAAAAATTATTTGACAGCCATGAACCTTTCCTAAGGAAAATAGAATTTTATAGGAGATATGTAGATGACACACTACTGTTAGTGAAAGGAGATACCAAAGACATCACAGACATTCTTAATCATTTCAATAATCTAAATGAGAAAATCAAATTTACAGTAGAACATGAGCAAAATAAAAGTATCAACTTCCTGGACCTAAATATTACAAGACACAACAACACATGCACATTCAAAATTTATAGGAAAAACACAATGACTGACACCACAATCCCTGCAACCTCATGTCACCCAAATATCCATAAACAGGCAGCATACAGGTCAATGCTGCATAGGGCAACAAAAATACCATTGAACCAAGAAAATATGCAACAAGAAATAAACACAGTGAAGAAGATTGCAGTTGCCAATGGTTACAATGCTTCCATGGTTGACACAATCTTAGACAAAGTGAAGAGAAACCCAGGTACAAACTGCACCACAGAAGAAAAAGATAAAAACAAATATATATCTAGCATTCCATACATAGGAAATGTATCACAGAAAATTGCAAATATTTTCAAAAATCACAGAGTAAAAATTGGGTTTTCTACATCCAATAAACTACACCAAAAACTAATACATAATATAAAGTGTAATCATGATCCATATTCAGACTCTGGAGTATACCAGATAACATGCCAGGAATGCTCCAAGTTCTACATAGGACAAACAGGCCGAAATATCAACACCAGGTACACAGAGCACATTAGAGCATACACACACAACAAACACACTACATCAGCAATAGCAACACACATACATAATACAGGGCACCCAATTGGAAAAATAGAGCAAAATGTCAAAGTACTCCACCGACTAAATAAAGGACATAAAATGGATTTGCTTGAAGAACTGGAGATATATTCACATCACAGAAAATATGAAGATAAAATATTAAATGAAAAACTTGAAAGTGAATCAGTTAATTTCTTCAGATGTTTCGATAATATACTTAAATAAAAATAGTAAAACATAGAAATAAGCACAACTGTAAAATCAATATAAGTAATTCATAAGCCAAATTGTTAAGATAAATAACCTCTGTACAAAAGCATAGCATAATCTGTGGAAGACCTATAATGTTACCTCTGTGAACTACATGTAAGAAGATCTTTGTAACTGTTTTGTTTTGTTTATATAAGATATTTTCGATGTGTAAAGTGTACAAGTTGTGTAAGATGTTAAGTGTGTGTGAGACTCTACACAAATGGACCATTAGGAAACTGTAAGTACAAATTGTTCTCAAACTTTAGCCACTAACCTCACAGAAAGAATTGATACCCAACTAAAAATCGCGTTTCTTATGTATTACAGTAAAAGTCAACAAAATGAAGCAGACTCACACACACTGACAACATCAAAAGAAATGGATTAACACACATAAAAAAACGCACTTGAAAATGAGAATTATTTCTCGAAACGCGTCGTGCGAATAATAAAATAAAGAAAAAATCGTGACTGGTAGCAGATTTTTATTTATAAACAAACCTATTATATCTACAGTCGCAGGCTTTCAAAAACCATTTATAATGGATCTAATCAGATTATTAGTGCCAAGCCAGGCAATGAAAGCTATATATAAATACAAAAACCTCAAAATGAAAGTACTAAAAACAGTTGCACACATAAGATTCAACAAGCACTGTCAACAACTAGGCATAATTCCGAAATATATAAAAGTGAAAATATGTTCTAGCAGCAACATAGCAAAACTTATAAAACACAAAGCAGAAAAACTCTGGCTGAAAACCGAAATAAGGCAGTTACATAAGAAAAAAGACTTACTAAACAGAAAGCTACTCAACATGCAGATAGAAGCAGCAAACAACATGGAACCTACAGTTTATGACAGCATTTGCAGGCATATCCAGGACATAGTCGACAAGGAGTACTTGACCATTTGCAACACACATAACAAGAAACTACAGACCTTGACATCCAAACAAGACAAGAGATCCAACCTTGGGATAACTGACAAAAGCAAACACACATTTTACAGTAGAGTGGTGAACAACACTGACATAAAGTTCAACCAAAGAGAAAACGATCTACTCCAAAAAGGACTAAAATACAACGTAAAACCTAACCTCAACAACCATACACTGAAACAGGTTATAGCTGCAACAAAAAGTGCAGCAGATGCTGCAAAATTAAATTCAAATACAAAAGCAGCAATAGGTCACAAAGTAAGCAAGCTTCTTGAGACAGAAATGAATAAAGATAAGTTTAGATCTAAATATACAATAAATGATACAAAAACATTAAAATCTATAAATAATAAACTGAAAAACAACCAATCCATAGTTGTAAAGTCAGACAAAAGTAATACATTAGTTGTGATGAAAGAAAAAGAATACATAGACAAAACAAATGAATTTTTTGCTGCTAATAACATTCAGCACATTGAAAAAGACCCAACCAAACAATTCCAAAGTAAAATTAAGGAACAACTAAAGAACACACATTTCCTGTTGACAGAAACTGAAAAGAAATACCTTACATGTATGAATCCAAAAGCACCACGCCTAAGAGCACAGCCAAAAATACACAAAAATGGATACCCGATACGTCCCGTGGTCAACTCTATAAACAGCCCAGCATACAAACTGTCACAAAAACTGAATAACATACTGGTGAAAAATTATACATATGAAACAACATATTCCATAAAAAACAGCATGATTCTAGCCAAAGAACTAAGAACCAGAAAGCTCCCCCAAGATGCACAGTTTATATCACTTGACATCATCAACCTTTATTCAAACATATCCATACAAGAAGCTCTAACAGTAATACAAAAGAACCTTATGCAACACAAGAAACTTTCATACACAGAGATTGTCGAATTTATGGAACTCCTTCAGCTAACCCTAAGTTACAACTACTTTACCTTTAATGACAACATTTATAAGCAACCAGATGGCCTAGCAATGGGATCATGTATATCCGGTACCATAGCTGACATATACATAAATCACTTAGAACAAAAATTATTTGACAGCCATGAACCTTTCCTAAGGAAAATAGAATTTTATAGGAGATATGTAGATGACACACTACTGTTAGTGAAAGGAGATACCAAAGACATCACAGACATTCTTAATCATTTCAATAATCTAAATGAGAAAATCAAATTTACAGTAGAACATGAGCAAAATAAAAGTATCAACTTCCTGGACCTAAATATTACAAGACACAACAACACATGCACATTCAAAATTTATAGGAAAAACACAATGACTGACACCACAATCCCTGCAACCTCATGTCACCCAAATATCCATAAACAGGCAGCATACAGGTCAATGCTGCATAGGGCAACAAAAATACCATTGAACCAAGAAAATATGCAACAAGAAATAAACACAGTGAAGAAGATTGCAGTTGCCAATGGTTACAATGCTTCCATAGTTGACACAATCTTAGACAAAGTGAAGAGAAACCCAGGTACAAACTGCACCACAGAAGAAAAAGATAAAAACAAATATATATCTAGCATTCCATACATAGGAAATGTATCACAGAAAATTGCAAATATTTTCAAAAATCACAGAGTAAAAATTGGGTTTTCTACATCCAATAAACTACACCAAAAACTAATACATAATATAAAGTGTAATCATGATCCATATTCAGACTCTGGAGTATACCAGATAACATGCCAGGAATGCTCCAAGTTCTACATAGGACAAACAGGCCGAAATATCAACACCAGGTACACAGAGCACATTAGAGCATACACACACAACAAACACACTACATCAGCAATAGCAACACACATACATAATACAGGGCACCCAATTGGAAAAATAGAGCAAAATGTCAAAGTACTCCACCGACTAAATAAAGGACATAAAATGGATTTGCTTGAAGAACTGGAGATATATTCACATCACAGAAAATATGAAGATAAAATATTAAATGAAAAACTTGAAAGTGAATCAGTTAATTTCTTCAGATGTTTCGATAATATACTTAAATAAAAATAGTAAAACATAGAAATAAGCACAACTGTAAAATCAATATAAGTAATTCATAAGCCAAATTGTTAAGATAAATAACCTCTGTACAAAAGCATAGCATAATCTGTGGAAGACCTATAATGTTACCTCTGTGAACTACATGTAAGAAGATCTTTGTAACTGTTTTGTTTTGTTTATATAAGATATTTTCGATGTGTAAAGTGTACAAGTTGTGTAAGATGTTAAGTGTGTGTGAGACTCTACACAAATGGACCATTAGGAAACTGTAAGTACAAATTGTTCTCAAACTTTAGCCACTAACCTCACAGAAAGAATTGATACCCAACTAAAAATCGCGTTTCTTATGTATTACAGTAAAAGTCAACAAAATGAAGCAGACTCACACACACTGACAACATCAAAAGAAATGGATTAACACACATAAAAAAAACGCACTTGAAAATGAGAATTATTTCTCGAAACGCGTCGTGCGAATAATAAAATAAAGAAAAAATCGTGACTGGTAGCAGATTTTTATTTATAAACAAACCTATTACTTCGAAATTAATAGTCTACCACTTTAATTGCTGAACAACAATCCATTTAATATGAACATGATTCAGTTCATAATAAAGGCGATAACAGTATTCTTATTTGCGTTTACAAATACAATGCAGATTCTTCAGTGAATGATAGGGCAACTCTTTCGTGTTCGTTGATAACTTTTGCGAAGGCTAAAAATTACAATCTAGGCTACAGCCAAGGTCACGCACCACGGCTGTGCAGACGGCAGCTCTGTACAGCGTCCGAATTCGCGCCCAGGAGCTCTTGGAATTTAGTATGAAAGTTTTGATCATACTTGACCCATTTAAACGGTATTAAAATAAACAGAAAAAACACTTGTAATACCAACTTGTCACAAAATATCGGTTTTACAATAACTGGCAGATAAGCAACGTGAAGCGACTGTACGCAGTTTCCTGCCACTTAAAGGTACAAGTTGAATGTACGTAAAATGGTGAAGGATCGGTTACAAGTTTCAGACTGTGATGGTAGATTTTTCAGATAATCGTTTACAAGGAAGTGTAAAGTAACCGGAGGTACTTTCAAGGTTAAATTTTTCAAGATGGAATCTGATTTTTTCAGCGGTAATGTTCGCTTATTTTTACGATTTCTTTGCCCAAATATTGGCCACATACATCCTATTCAAAATTCCCACTGAATAAATTTCCAGTCATTACGCCTACTTTAGTTGTTTCTGTTCCTTGGAGTCGTTCTTGCACAATCTTTCAAATATGGAATTTTATTGTAGTCTTTCTCGACTATGCCCACGTGGTGGTTGGCATCTTGTAGCAATAGACGTCATGGGCGTGTGGACCATCACTGACATATTTATAATTATATGCAGAGAATAAATGTGTTAAACACTACCTAAGCGTTCGGAGTATTCACATAACGACAAACAGTCGATTTCCTATACTCCATATTAATGTTGGCGTAGTAGATGTCAAACTTACTGCTGATCGAGCTATCCACCTTGCTATGATTATATGCATTCCCGTCCATAATGGTAGCATACGTTAGCAACATTTAACTTCTAGACGTGTTTTCTTTTAGCTATGAAAGATGAGTGTATTCTTGAGGTGTAATGTGTACACAAATGCCTGAAGCTTAGTTAAACCACATTCAGTTGCAGCAATCTAAATGTACTAATCTGAGCACCACATAGGTCTCTTTATAAAGTATCAATTACTATGTTATCGTACAGGATTATAGTTAGTCCGTGTAGTCACCTAATGGCCGCATAAGGCGACATACAGTCGGATTCATTTGGATGTTGATATGAATTATTAAATTTAAAAATTGTAAAGTGAACTTCAAACTATGTAGTAAGACGGCATTAATTTTCTTGTTTACTCAAATGTATTTATATTCACACATCTGGTATTTCACATGCATTACTCATGTTATTCCCATCAGGTAAATCTTTATGATACTAAATGTTTCGAATATTCACTTTTTTCAACTGTAAGGCTTACAATATTCCAGTGTTTCTGAAACATCGAAGGAAATCACCCAGAGGTAACACGTAAATGGACAACTGTTCGGGTTGATTGCAGTAAATGTGTTGTATGGCTGTCCTGCGAAATGAAGCCAATCAGTATCCGACATGATCCTGCAAGGTTATTCGTGCCACACAAGCAACAAGCTGCAGCTCGCACATACACGCAGTTAACGTGCTTGTGTGACTAATGAGGTATTTGCGATGATCACTGATCTGCTGTAGCTGTAGCGAACTATTTTGATTAGAGCACGGACCAAGCGAGGAATTCCATTTTGCAGCCGCGTTTGGAATGTTGGCTCTGTCAATAACTTGCATATATACCCCCAATAATGGTCGCAGTCCGATGAAATCGGGAGGCAGCCAGATGATAGCAACAGTGCTTTATTGCCCATCTACAAGGATACTAAAAAGCGACATCTGAGGCTGCATGCCAAACCCGTTTCCTCTAATTCCGCATGAAGAGATAGGTAACTACCATAATTTTATGCAATTGTTGTGACTACTCCACGTAAATTTAGTAATATATCGTTAAGGAAATATACTGCTGAGACTGATAATCACACAAAAAATGCGAAACTTCTCTTCAATTTATCTATTGCTAATCAAATGAAATTTCCATTCTGAATAAAGGAAATCGTCTCGAGAAAAAAATGTTCAAATGTGTGTGAAATCTTATGGGACTGAACTGCTAAGGTCATCAGTCCCTAAACTTACACGCTACTTAACCTAAATTATCCTAAGGACAAACACACACACCCATGCCCGAGGGAGGACTCTAACCTCCGCCGGGACCAGCCGCGCAGTCCATGACTGCAGCGCCTTAGATCGCTCGGCTAATCCCGCGCGGCACGTCTTGAGATATAGCACATAGATAAGATAGCGACATCTAACATAGACTTTATTTACATTCATATCAGTCGGTTTCTATCAATAACTGCACTAAAACGTTAAGAGGAATAGTAAAGTAGGTGCTACTTATGACTTAACGGGAACTAATTTAAAACTATACGATAGTTTCAGGTAGTCATGCATCTTCAAGAGCTATTCATACAGTAGAGTACAAATGAAATGTGAAACACTTAAGTTTAGCACAAATAAATCCAAATCACCTATACAACAGTCTTTGTGCAGTTATATACTCTGTAAAATCTATTTAAGAATTAGACTTTTTTAGTCCACAGATACAGTTATATAAAGAAAAATGAAAAAGAACTGTAGACGATACTCATGTGATATATCATTGTACACAAGACATGACCCAGAGACATAGAGAATTCAACTACCTGTGTAAAATATTAGTTCACGTCTTAGAACATGAAAAAAGTAATTAAAGGTTTTTCTTGGCCGATACATTACTGAGACAGTTTAAAGAACTGGCATTTCAGACAGACTGCAGAACGATTCCAGGGACACCTACATAGAAAACTTGTCTCATAAGGATCGCAAAGACAAGATAACAGAAATCAGGGCTTGTACGGAATAGTACAAAGAGTCGCTTCTCCTTCACTCCATATGCGAGTGGAATAGGATGGGAAATGATTAGGAGTACAACAGGGTACCCCCCACCATGTACAGTATGGTGGCTTGCAGAGTATGAAATTAAGAAATTAACTTCTTCCTCCATTTTGTTTACCAATAACAGTAAACAAAATATCTTCAGGCTGCAGTTATGTTATTACTAATTGTACCGCATAATCGTTTTCAAGAACTCATAGCTCATCCTCATTCTAGCTAATCACATAGTAAAAACTTGCCTTTCGGATTTCATAAATCAGTGTCTATACAACATAACATAAAATTTCTTGCAAAATGCTCGTTGTTACCTAGCTAGTGTACTTGTCTTAACGTTAGATTAGAGGTATGTGCTAAATTCTAAAATACACGTGTCACAGTTAGTCATAGGAAATACCAATACTAGTTTAATGATGTTTTTTGTCATTACACACTGATGTTACTCAGTTTTACGGTGAAGTGAACATAGATGTATTGAGAATAGCGAACATAACCACTCCCTTACATTTAATATTTACATGTGGTAACGTCGTGAGAAATTTGGGAGTAGATAACAGTTAATATAATTAGTTATAGCAAACGCCAATAGTAAGTCAGTAATATTTTCTGTGCACGTTTATTTCATTACACATTATTATTATGCGATTTTCAGGTGAAGTGAACCACAAATATTGGGAATGAATAACCCCTCTATTACTAAAAAATATGGTGTTACATCATTCTTTACGCTGACCAAGTGTAAATATTAACTTAAGTAAAGCCCACAGTGACATGTAGCACCACGTCGCTAAACTCGACTCACCTAACATCACTTAAAGTGGCAGCTAATAAACAGCAGAAATCAGTATTCACTGAGACATGAGACCTAAGTCGAGGACCTGGATATTGTGAAGAGGGTATCTCTTAAGAACACTTACAGCTCAAAAACAGACAGTACATCTATGACAACAATGAAAACCCTAAATACACACAATAACTACGCCGAGAAGAGTAAGAAACAGAGATAAGTAAACATACCAGCATACTTTATCTGCAAGCCACCTCAGACAAGCTAGTAAACTTATTCAAAAACATAAAACTCAAACGTGTCTTTGCAATTAAAAAAACTTGGGCAAAATGTAAAAATAGCAAAGAAAGCAAACTTGCCCAGTCAGAAGTACAAAAAATTACCTGTGCAGTACATTGGACAGTTAGGAACAGATTCGAGGAAATGGATTCCGGAATATATAGGACACTACCAACTAGTTAAAGACCACAAGTGAGCAATGACTACACTCATATACCATACCAGTCACGAGACATAGGTAGTAGATAATTTGAAACCACAACAGAAAGTACAGAAGTTAAATCAGACAAGGAAGCTAGACATTTATGCTCATAGCTAAAAACTTCAATTAGGTAGCTGGTTTAAGTAATAGCAGTTGTTTCTCTCTTCTTATTGCATGAGGTACCCAGAACATACAATACAATTAAGCCTCAACCTTACGTAAATAATAGGTAATATCTGTGGTGCCAGCCCGTGCCCGAGCTTTTGGCCTGGCTGCAGACAGTTTGTAGCCTTTCTTCTCCGCGGCACCAGAAGGGGTATAGTGGCGCGATCACCACCCGGGTCGCACTGTACTCCCGGGGAAAATTCTGGGTACTCACTTCATAGCAGGAAGAGTCGACCGGGGACCGTCTTAGAAGAAATAAAACTAGTAAGTAATCTCCGTCCCTTCTCCGGATTGAAACCAGGATCTCCATGGCCAGAGCCTAGAGCACAATCCTATGCACGACAATGGACACTTAAATAAATACTAATTTCAGTAACAATACAAGAACAAAGTGATACATTTTCAGCAAGTACAAGTACAAAAAAAAACCTAACGAGCTTCTGTATTGTTTAAAATTGTAAAAATTTCACAATTGCGTGTACATTGCAATACAAATTTTGTAAGCCTCTGCAACATTGAGTGTACGTCAGGCCGTTCTACGACTCATTGTAAGCTATATCGCCATTCCTGAGCATTTTACCTGGTGAAGATTTTCATTTGCTGACGAAGTTCAAAAGGTGCACTAATCTGTCTGAAAACATGTGAAATTTATGAAATGTGGAAATAAATTGCGATCCAGTGTATGGGCATGGGACCTGAATGTCGACCCAGCCATGGATTTGTGAACAATGTATCAAATTTAATCTACAAGTTAGGTAAGTATTTCAAAATCTTTTACTAGAAGCTTAGGCATAAACATGTGTACAATCGTTTTCACTTGGGATGTGCGGATGCTCAGTAAGTGTTGACAGCAAATAGCTTTGCGACAACCAATCGTTGAGTTAAATTTTTTTTTCCTTCAGTAAGTGATTTTGCTTCATTTATAATTTTATATAATTACGAGAACTAATGGCCTTGAAAGCTCATTATAGAATTATAATGTGTACCAGTCCGGAATTCGAACCCACGATCATGTCTTCACCGCGCAGCTGTCTTACTAACTGAGCTATCCAAGCACGGCTCAGGACCTGGCATCTCGCCTTCTATTCCGTCAGTACTTCCCTTAATTTCCAAGCTTATCCTCCATATCTTAGTGGAATAACACTCATGAAAGAATACGTACTATGGATACCCTTGAAGCTGTTTCTCAGAGCACTGCCCTCGAGAGGGCAGGGTCCTTGTTCGGGCCTCCAAAAATGGCTCTGAGCACTATGGGACTCAACTGCTGTGGTCATAAGTCCCCTAGAACTTAGAACTACTTAAACCTAACTAACCTAAGGACAGCACACAACACCCAGCCATCACGAGGCAGAGAAAATCCCTGACCCCGCCGGGAATCGAACCCGGGAACCCGGGCGTGGGAAGCGAGAACGCTACCGCACGACCACGAGATGCGGGCGTTCGGGCCTCCGTCCGATATGTTTTACCATCCAGTAATTTTCAGTTTTTGATTAACTAGGACCTAACATGAATTCATTGTCATTGCACTGATGCCATTAATTAATAGAATATTGTGAACAGATTTCGTCGTCAGTAAGTAATAGAGTATTAATGACATCGTTTCGATACTTCATATGTTGTAAATTATCCAGTTAAAAATACTGTTTCGCATTTGTAGACACAGTTGTCTGAGAGGCCATGTATTAAACTTACTTTTATCATAAGGTTATAGCGATAAATGTCGTCGTCTACTAATTTTTTACGATACGTCTACGGAATTGATATTTGAGAGCCCTGTACATGGAACACAGAGACATGACTGTAGTATGGCAGCTGTGCATCGTGACCTGAATATCGTTTCCGTTTCTTTATGATTGAAAGGAAACAAGAAAAGAGGATTTGAGAAGGAGAAGTAGGAGGGCTACGAACTGTCAGTAGTAGAAGAAAGAGGGAGAGGATTATTAACTACGGAAACTGTAATGGGGCAGAGATATATGAGAGGAAATCAGGAGGAGACTCAAATATGATTGTGCTGAGCAACAGTTTCATGAGACCTATTCCTCCCTGGTACGAAAACGCTTGTCTCGTTTACAGCTACTAAATGAAATCACTCTAGTTAAACTTAATTACCCAGCGAATCAACACCACAAGGAGTTCTTTTTTTAATTTACGGCTTTGCGCTGATCAGTAATGAAACAATGAAAGAGTAATCACGTTACTGCTCTAATTTGTACAGTATGTATCCATATTCTGAATTGCATCGTACAAAACAGAATTACTACAGTGTGTACCTTGTACTGAATTGAAAAGTCATGTTGATCTCAACTA
Source organism: Schistocerca cancellata (assembly GCF_023864275.1). Taxonomy (NCBI): domain Eukaryota; kingdom Metazoa; phylum Arthropoda; class Insecta; order Orthoptera; family Acrididae; genus Schistocerca; species Schistocerca cancellata. Next base: position 387,903,853 of record NC_064629.1, on the reverse strand, counting down.
ATGTACAAACAGGCAATGTTGCGACAAGCACTGAATCAAAATGCGGGAGTGTCAGAGATAAGCTACGCAATTTGGCGTGGCAGTCATTAAAGTACAGACATTTTTCTTTGCGGCAATATCTTTTCAAGAAATTTCTATTTCGAACGTTCTCCTCCGGATGCGAAAACGTTTTGTTGACACCTTGCTAAATAGTGAGAGAGATATGACATTTGTAATAAAATAAGAGGAATCCGTGTTTGCAGGGAAATATTTAATTGTTTGTTTACCCCCCGCACTGTAATAGAGAGGGACTGTTGAAATATAGTGTGTAAGTGGTTCGATAAACAAATTGCCAGCCACAGTGCAAACTGCAGAGTGGTCATGTAGATAGAGGAAATGGGAAAGGAGGAGAGGGAGACGCAGTAGACGCAAAGTAAATAAGTCTGCCCTGGACACCAGTAGTTGCTTGTTTACTCTTCATATGGAAAATCCGTGATACACTGAACTGCTCTGATATTGATGCAGCGGAACTTCACCGCAGAATGACACAGATTTATGTTGTTTCCTTTTTATAACTATAGTTTAAATTTACCGTTCACACGTGACTTGAAAAGACGGATTAGAAGAAACATTTAGTTTCTGGTATAAAGTAATGACGTTTGTTATTTCCTTCGACTAACGAACAAATGCGTCGGTGTTAGTGCTATTTTTTCGATTCATGATTTACGTCTTTCGTATTTTCCCGCTTCGTTTGTGAACAGTGGGCTATAAAATGGCACAGACAAGTGTCTTTTGCCTGTGAATCTTTTACGAGTTCTTCGATTACCTCATTGTAGGGACAGAGTCAATACAGTTCCGTCAAGAATCAATAAAATTTCACCAGGATCCACGGCTGGGCCGAACCCCATCGTATCTCAGCTAAAATTGATAACTATTGACCTCCATGTATCCTTCTACTTCCCGATCCTCTCAGTCCTTCATAGTACGAACCTCAACTGGTGTTAAAGAAAAATCGCCCAAATACTTTAATCCGTTAGTATTTAGAATTCTGACTGGACTGCAACTATCGCCTGTGGACCGTGGATAAACGTACGGTAAGCGTAGCACTTAAATATTAACGTGTGCTTGGCGATTCTTATGCGGCTGCACAGGTTGATCATGTAACTATAATGCAGGATGATTCCGTAATAATGTTTTACGCTTTCAGGGATAATGAAGAAGGGTCACTGTATCAGTCTGAGGTAAGGGACCCAAAACCGGAAAAGACCGAGTCGAAAGTTAAGGAGGAGGAGATTAGTGTTTAACGTCCCATCGACAACGAGGTCATTAGAGACGGAGCGCAAGCTCGGGTGAGGGAAGGATGGGGAAGGAAATCGGCCGTGCCCTTTCAAAGGAACCATCCCGGCATTTACCTGAAGCGATTTAGGGAAATCACGGAAAACCTAAATCAGGATGGCCGGAGACGGGATTGAACCGTCGTCCTCCCGAATGCGAGTCCAGTGTGCTAACCACTGCGCCACCTCGCTCGGTGAGTCGAAAGTTAAAGGCAAAATTCGTCCTTGCCCTATTTTTGTTGCCTAGAGTGTTGGGTAGGCAAATTTCAGAGGTAGTAGTACGGACCAAAACCAGGAATTTTTTTTAGTAAACATGGCCTCTAAAGAGCATACCTTAAGAGCTATGAGCACTTGTACACAGTAAGTACTGTGAAACAAATCTCTTGCACAGCAATCTGTCCAGTTTCCATACTTTTGGAGGAGGCAGTATGGACCAAAACAAAAAAAAGATATGGGCGCTTGTTCAGTCGAACAGATGTGTTTCACAGTACTGGAGACGAAGAAGTGCTGACAGCTCTTAAGGTATGCATTTTAGAGTCCTTATTCATTGGACATTTTTCCTTGTTTTCGTTCATGCCGCAACCTCTGAAATTTGCCTACCCTACAACCTTAGCAACAATAGTAGCATTGAATGAATTCCACTGTTAGAGGTATCAGAACGAGCTTAGTTTGCAACTTTCGACTCCGTCGTTCCCGGACAAGGTTCCCTTATCATTAGTAGATACATGTAGCCTTTCCCATCATCCCTTAAAGTTTGTAATATCACAATGGAATCTACCTGTACAAGGATTTAATCTCTCTTCAGATCATGGGCTGAATCTAATCAGATGATCTGACGTAGTGCGAAGAATATGAAAAGCATCTCTCAGCCCGGACAACAGCATTCACCTCGATTCAAAATCCCTCAGCATTCTTCGGATTAACCGCCTCGCAGGAGAAATAAGTCAGTACAATTACTTTTCATTCGATCACAATCACAAGTGGTCACTTGTGGGGTGCATTACATGCAGGAGATAGATGATTCTGGTTAATATTGTTAGGATTAGTCATGAAATAAAAGTGAAGTTAGCCATTCAAAGTATTTCTCGTAGTACGTTCTTAAGTCAAGTCTGTAGAGTTGTACTATCGTTGTCACTGTACTACCAACGCACTTAGATATCTTCCGCTTCAGTTTTTAGGTTGGGTGTTTCAGAACTTATGACAAATTTAGGTATCAGACTTCCAGATATCTACAAAGTTTTGGTCATATGTGAAGTGAAAACACTCAGCGGAAACATTTGTTACATTGACTGTTCAACAATTCGTTGGGGTTATTCAAGACAAAAAAATTAAAACAACGAATCTTGCATTCTGTATCTTCCAGATCATGTCCTCCAGGTGACCAGAATAAACATTCGATATTCAACAGTCGTGCCGATGCTATCACATAGATAGTAAAAATCTGAACGGAGCTGTACTGAATGTAACTTATATCGAAAAGTTGGACTCATCCGTTTTCCATAAACTTTCTGTAAGCTTGTATAGTACATACGCAAGCGTTAGGCCTACCGACTGTTTCTTGCAGCAGCAATGTGTTATCTCCTAACCGGAAGTTGTTCCACAACTCCAGCTTTCGGGAAACGTAACATAAATGACCTACTAAACCACTTACGTGTATGTTCAACTTCCATTACAGTCCGGTTGTGAAAAATGGTTTGGTCTAATATGAAAACCTTTCTGGAAGTTAAATAATCCTTTCTCCTAAATTAACTAGGATTTAAGAAACAGCTGTCGTATAAAAGTGTTATCCTATTTTCTGATTAGTCTGTCTCCGTAGCTGCGTAGTTAGCGCCGCCCATTTCCTAGCCGTAGGGGCTCCGGTTCGATTCCCGGCCGGTTCGGAGATTTTCTGCGCTAGGGGACTGGGTGTTGTGCTGACCTTACGTCCGTATCATCATAACTGACATTCCACAATTGAGATGGCTGAATGGGCAGGTCCCGAAAGACGATAAATTGAAAAAAAATGCATTTATGCTGTACCCTATTGTTTTTTTACTTCCGATGGGACTAGATACAGTTCTTCACTACTGCTAATCAAGAAGACACAGGTTTGAGTGACATACTATCAAAAGCAAAACTGGAATTGTTATCTCCAGTGAGTTGTTTTAGGCGATGGATAGCCGTCACAACAGAGTACAGGAAAGGGTTTTATCATAGCACTGGTACAGGACCACGTTTGTTCTCAATAGGTTTTGCAACTTGGTGGCTCCTTTGTTCTGTGACACATTTTTTATTTGTTTGTGTGTCATTTTTTAGAAATGTGTCCATGAAGTCCTCTCCACTAATCCTTCGACAATGCAGACATAAAATAATCGTCCATTAATTTTCCTTCCTCGATACCAGATGAGTCCCACAAATCTATGAAGTCCAAGACAGAGGGAAACGTTTGCTGCTGTGCACAACCGTTACTAACTGCTTTTATTTTGAGAGATATCAGGGTATAAACTCTCTTGGGTACAAATAAAGCACGGCCTGCTTCAACGTCTGCTACGTATCAGTAATGTGTTGTATTGCCTGAAAACAAACTGGACTCATGCTGGCTGTAAGAGAAGATTGGTATCACACCGGAAGCGATGAAAACCACATACTGTGTTCTCTTGCAGATGCCATCGTGAAATATAATGAACTATGGGAACGAAGAGAAGCACATACGTAGTGGGACATAACTGAAAGGCAAGTAACAGCTCCCATTAATTGTGTAACGTCCCCTTTAGAACAATTTATACACGACTGTGCTTAAACTGACACACAATGTTTTTAGCGCAACGCAATCTGACTATCAAAGATCCCTGCAAAAGAATGGCCCTGAGTAACTTTAACCTATACCTTTCACAAATCACTTACCTCACAAAAATCTTCGTTACTCGAACTACTGCAATACAGCGAGCGCCACTATTGCCAGCTAAATAAAAGATTCAAACTACAGAAGGCACTAACGACTGATAGGGATAGTTAGCAAATGAAAGATATTAATAGAGAACAAACAATGTATTTACCTTAATAGTCATAATATATATAGCAGTTGATGACAAATTACAAAACTCCGCCATCTCTCTCCCCACATCCACCACTGCTGGCGGCTCACCTCCAACTGCGCAACGCTACGCGCTGTTCACATCCAGCTGCCGCTGCCCAACACTACAATGGCAGACAACAATGCAAACTAGCCACAGACTGCACACAGCACAGCCAGTGATTTTCGTACAGAGCGCTACGTAACGTTGCCAATAAGAAAACATAAACAGCCTACTTACAATTGAATAACCTAATCTTCATTTCCAGTACCACCACTAACCCAGAAAGTAACGAAGAGGCAAGATCGAACATTTACAAAGGGCTGCATATACAATAAGTTAGAGTCTTACTAACCTGTCTGCCATCGATCATAGGTGATGTGTCAGTCGCATCATCTCCAGGTTAGCTGCAATGATCAGTGAACACGCATCGCGCAGGACTTTCGAGTTATGAGGATACAGTAGCTATGGAGTTTACGTCATCCCTCTTGGTTGGGACGAGGTGCCGGTTTATGAAGATTACACGCGAACCCTCCCAGGAAGGAGCAGCTCCAGCTTTTTACTAGGTGCGACATCACAGTCTGTTGCCCAACCAAAATGTGCAATGTATTAAAAATTCCAGTCAGGATAAATATAGAATAATTAATGGGCAACCTACCTCCGATTCAAGCCAAGAGACTCTGAACTGTAGCTGACATATGTATAATTTACTTGTTTCATAGAAAATATACTTTTCTTAATCATTTATTGGACTTAAAGTATGTGTTTCCTACAATCCGCTTTTTAGTTCGAAATACACTACTTGCCATTAAAATTGCTACACCACGAAGATGACGTTCTGCAGACGCGAAATTTAACCGACAGGAAGAAGATGCTGTAATATGCAAATGATAAGCTTTTCAGAGCATTCACACAAAGTTGGCGCCGGTGGCGACACCTACAACGTGCTGACATGAGGAAAGTTTCCAACCGATTTCTCATACACAAACAGCAATTGACCGGCGTTGCCTGGTCAAACGTTGTTGTGATGGCTCGTGTATGGAGGAGAAATGCGTACCACCACGTTTCCGACTTTGATAAAGGTCGGATTGTAGCCTATCGCGATTATGGTTCATCGTATCGCGACATTGCTGCTCGCGTTGGTCGATATCCAATGACTGTTAGCAGAATATGGAATCGGTGGGTTCAGGAGGGTAATATGGAACACCGTGCTGGATCCCAACGGCCTCGTATCACTATCAGTCGAGATGAAAGGCTTCTTATCAGCATGGCTGTAACGGATCGTGCAGCCACGTCTCGATTCCTGAGTCAACAAATGGGGACGTTTGCAAGACAACAACCATCTGCACGAACAGTTCGACGACGTTTGCAGCAGCATGGACTATCAGCTCGGAGATCATGGCACCGTTTACCCTTGACGCTGCATCACAGATAGGAGCGCCTGCGACGGTGTACTCAACGACGAACCTGGGTGCACGAATGGCAAAACGTCATTTCTTCGGATGAATCCAGGTTCTGTTTACAGCATCATGACGGTCGCATCCGTGTTTGGCGACATCGCGGTGAACGCACATTGGAAGCGTGTATTCGTCATCACCCCGCGTGATGGTATGGGGTGCCATTGGTTACACGCCTCGGTCACCTCTTGTTCTCAATGACGGCACTTTGAGCAGTGGACGTTACATTTCAGATGCGTTACGACCAGTGGCTTTACCCTTCATTCGATTCCTGCGAAACCCTACATTTCAGCAGGATAATGCACGACTGCATGTTGCAGGTCCTGTACGGGCCTTTCTGAATACAGAAAATGTTCGACTGCTGCCCTGGTCAGCACATTCTCCAGATCTCTCACCAATTGAAAACGTCTGGTCAATGGTGGCCGAGCAACTGGCTCGTCACAATACGCCAGTCACTACTCTTGATGAACTGTGGTATCGTGTTGAAGCTGCATGGGAAGCTGTACCTGTACACGCCATCCAAGCTCTGTTTGACTCAATGCCCAAGCGTATCAAGGCCGTTATTACGGCCAGAGGTGTTTGTTCTGGGTACTGATTTCTCAGGATCTATGCACCCAAATTACACATGTCAGTTTTAGTATAATATATTTGTCCAACGAATACCCGTTTATCTTCTGCATTTCTTCTTGGTGTAGCAACTTTAATGGCCAGTAGTGTATTTTGCTAGTTCTATAAGTTCGATGACCGAGGGAGGTGTCGCTTTAGTAAGCTATCGGATTCACATTTAGAAGACGCCAGTTCAAATACCATTCGACCATACAGTTTTTTTCATGATTTTGCTGAATTAACGGGCTTTCCAGCATGGCTGTTTGAGAAGGAACAGACAACTTCGTCACTTATCCTTCCACATTCGACCTTTGGTTCCTTCTCTAACGGGCTCGGCCAGCCGCTGTGACCGAGCGGTTCTAGGCGCTTCAGTCCGGAACCAAGCGGCTGCTACGGTCGCAGGTTCGAATCCTGCCTCGAGCATGGATGTGTGTGATGTCTTTAGGTTAGTTAGGCTTAAGTAGTTCTAAGTCCATGGGACTGATGACCCCAGATGTTCAGTCCCATAGTGCGCAGAGCCATTGGAACCACTTTTTTGTCAGTCCAGAAAAATAAACTGCTACATCATTTTGCACACAGCGTGGGGCTCGTTAATATAGTCACTACGCAAATTAGCTAGCTGAAAATGTTTCACGCTATGATAGTATTTAAAGAGAGGAGGCATTGTAATATTTGGAAACGGAATAGATTATTTACGGCTTACTTCATCATTGGTAAAATTCAGATTGATTTATTACATGCAGCTCTGAATTTCAGTGAAATTTCCACCGCCATAAGCGTAAAATTTAACCCTATGATGATAGAAGATTTGACAGTGTTAAGTTCTTTGGATTCCAAATTAATAAATTATTCAGTTTGGAGAAACTAGCTACAGAATTGCCGAGAAACATAAAAAATCATTAGCTGAAATGGGAATGTGGTCACACATAAATTACATGAATAAAGAAATCTGCATACAAACTTTAATTCCAAAATACCATACGGTACCACACAAACGCATAAAAGTTAAGTATAATAAATATATGAGAGAATATTGCATGATTAGCATGCCGGAAATATTACAGAACAGCGCAAAGCTTCGCTCCAAGGTTTTGGCATATGTCCTAAATATGCAATTATAAAAGTTCTTAACCAAAAGATATGTACTGCAACGACCGTATGGCATTGTTGTTTGGGGATCCCCACCTGGGCGAAGTTCGGCTGCCGAGTTGCATGTTTTTTCAGTTGACGCTACATTATGCAACTTACGTATCGATGATGATAGCAGAACACCCAGTCCTCAAGGCACTGCCCACTCAGCTAAGGGAGCGGACTAGGTACTGTTTAAAACACTGGAAGAAGTAACAAACCCGTAAAATCTCTTCAATTACTACATAGTGGTTAATAAGGCATTGTATTACTCCTAGCTGGCATAAATGCTGGGGAGCGACGTAGCATATGCTCTAGGGGATGGTTCAAGAGCTGTATTGACATCAGATCCGATTTATGAGACGGATGTCTGTGGAGGCCTGATTCCTACTTGATGGGGACTCACAGACTGAAATTCATCTCACCAATGCGTCCAAAAACTAATACGTAGGATTCGGATCTGGGTATCTCAACTGTGGTCTGAAATGCAGTGCGGGGTCATGGATTATCCTGCTAGAATTCCTGTTTCTGATTACAAAACAGAGTTTATCAATGTTGCCACATGCAGGCGAACATTCAACCTCACGTCATCACTATGATAAGCAATAACTTCTGTCATAATTATTCTAGTATTTGGAAAGGTATAAGTCTCGAGAATAACAACTTAATGTGACTTTTAACCAGGTCGTGTCAGTACACGTCGACTTCGATCTTATCGACGTGAAAAGAGAAGAAACTCATCGCAGAGCACCACAGATTTCCATTCAGTGTTGAAATTGACTCTTCTTCCACGCCATGTAAGTCTATGTTGTCTGCTGTATGGTGTCAGCGGTACATGGCACATGAAAACTCGGGATCTCAACACAACATCGAGTAATCGGTTCTTGATGATACTCTGCATACAATCTCTGCTCACTTTTCATCCGTCTATTCGTGAGAGCCAGTCAAACAATCGCCGGCCGAAGTGGCCGTGTGGTTAAAGGCGCTGCAGTCTGGAACCGCAAGACCGCTACGGTCGCAGGTTCGAATCCTGCCTCGGGCATGGATGTTTGTGATGTTCTTAGGTTAGTTAGGTTTAACTAGTTCTAAGTTCTAGGGGACTAATGACCTCAGCAGTTGAGTCCCATTGTGCTCAGAGCCATTTGAAGCAGCCAGTCAAACAATCCTAGGATCTTCACGTGTTGTAGTCCTTCTGAGGCGATCCGTGTCTGCTCTACTTGCCACACAGTTATTCTGAGTCCATCTCGTTAGCTCTCGTTCTGCAGTCATTTCACTACAACCAACTGCATGTGCGACTGTCGATATAATCCAAGTTCTTTACGCCAATGATTCGACATTTCTCAGAGCAAGACGTACATGACATCTGGGCACGTTATGTTGTGCTCTACAGCTGAAAAATGGCAATAACCTTGGAGACAACCTATTGCCCTCGTCTTCTCACACCATTCGTCATATGTAGGAATTATTTGTGTTTGTGTTTGTGTGTGTGTGTGTGTGTACTGAAAATATGTTCAAATGAGGATGAATTTGTAATCAGCACATTCCACGGGCTAGGAAATAGTGGAGAATCATCTTCGTTTCATTCATTAAGTGCTGCCATGGATTAACAGATTCCATATCCATCAGTGTTGATGGGAGACTGTATGGTGGAAAGCTGATAGTTTTGAGCACTTGGAAGTGGATGAATCGGTGGTGGGAGATCAAATAACGAGGAGGGCCTTTGACTTTGGTAATGGGAGAGAGGATAGGGGATGAGGGCCTTGCTGAAAAGTCAGAGTAATTCCTGTAGGAATGTTTGATGTCAGAACCATGTACTTGACCTGGAAGTGGTATCATGTTTCTTACAATAGGCTGTCAAGTGCAAATGGTTCAAATGGCTCTGAGCACTATGGGACTTAACACCTGAGGTCATCAGTCTCATAGACATAGAACTACTTAAACTTAACTAACCTAAGGGCAGCACACACATCCATGCCCGAGGCAGGATTCGAACCTGCGACCGTAGCAGCAGCGCGGTTCCGGACTAAAGCGTCTAGAACCACTCGGCCACAACGGCCGGTGGCTGTCAAGTACTTGGAACAAGTGGGAAGGGGGAAATATTGATACCGATCAGGGTAGGAGAGGATTGAGAAGGCAATGTGTCGTAGCTTTCGAGTGTACGATTTACGTAGATATTCTAAGAATCTGGAGGGAGAAGGGACGTGAATCAGTTGGTAAATAATGAGTTTAGGGGGAGGAAAACGAGGCGAAGCGCACGGAATGCCAGAACCTGTAAAAAGTGGTAAAATTTGAGATACAGATACTGATAATGGTGGTTGTGGTGGTGGTGATGCTATTATTTACACAGATGCATCCACTAATACTAACGCGTCATTATAGCGAGACGAGCTACCAGTGGTTAACGTGTGATTCACTATCGCTTTTGTCGCGCCGCTGTGGCGCGGGCTGCGGGCAGGTGTAGGAGCGCGGCGCACGTCCGCCGGGACGGAACAAGCGACGCTGATTCAGGCGGTGGACACGTAGCGGCGGCTGCGGCTGTGGCTGCGGCTGCGGTGGCGCTGATGGACTGCAGCGGGCGGACCGCCGCAGCGCCCGCGCACCCGGCGCGCCACAGCGCATGCAGCACTTTTCGTCGCCAGTCCGCTACGTGTCGCTGTCCAGCCTCAACATATCACATTTCGCGTTACACTGTTGGCGTGAGCGAACAATAAACGATGTAACATTGCAATAAAAGGTCCCAATTCCACTACTTTATCTGAACGCGTTTCATGTTTCCTCCGTGCACGTCCGTGTTTCGTAGATTCGTCTGCTAGCAATAATAGGGAAAATAGCGCGCGAGAACTGTTTCGTAGATAACAACTGCTGAAACTTCGGGGATAAAATTTTATAAAATATGTTTTGACCGACTGACAAGTAGAGTATACCAACCTATACCGACAGTCGCGTGTAAAAATTATCTTTGGGAAAGAAATTGTCAAGGAAAACTGAAATACTAACCTATTTTCGATTTTAAACAGAGCGCTTGAGTTTTCCCACAAAGTAATTTTCATGAAGCCTGCCGGAAACTGAATTAGAGATGCCTATTTAGTTTCGTGTGGCAAACTCTTTTACCATGACGACGACGATGAGGCATCGTTTCATCGATTCCACGAGACGCCGTCGACGTAGATTGATCCGTAAACATTCAAACATCATCCACATCTCACGGATGTTGATTGAAGCTTGGCATGGCGTCCAAGAAGAACTTTAGGTTACATCCCTACAAAGACACCAGATGCCCTCGCGAGTAGCACCAATAAGAGAGGAAGTGGCGATAATGGCTCTATTACAGGAGTAATGGTCACCAGAGGCAAAACAGCCATCGAGAAAGATTGGTGAATCATTTTTCATCGACCTGATAGAGACACAATCAGGTCATTTAAAGAACGAAGTTTGAATATTTATTTCAGGTTCAATGAACTTGAAACAGTTGTGACTGCAGCTGAGAGACATTTTAAATTGCCGCCCGAGAAAGAACGACCTGAGTAAAGTTATAAAAGGAAACAAAAACCCACCATAGTTCAATGGTAATAATAGGAAAAGTGGCGAAAACAGAGACTACTATACTGTAGCTGCATGAGACTACAGGGAAACTAATAGACAAAAGCTAACAGCAAATCTTGCATCCATAAAGACGGCTTTGTGTGTGTCCAAAATTTATTTTCGCAGTTAAGATGTGTTAGAAATCCTATGAAGTTCTGATCATATATAATGTCAATGAATGCGTTCTAACACTGAATTCACATTCTCGTGCAGCAGTACTATGTTGAAACTGAAACAGCAGGCATTAAAGAGAAATTTTAACTTCGGCTTTTAAAACTGTATTGAATCATGAGGATGACATCGTACAAATGTTTGACTCCCGCACAGACTCTCAAATAAGAGATACGGATATTAGTACCCCATGTATCGAGAAATAGGACAATTTATAGCGAACCTAGGTGCCTGAGCGTTCTATAATTTTAGTTAGATTTTACATAGAATACATTTTGGAATCAGCTTCTTTCATAGCTCATTGGATAGAAAATCTCTTGCATAACGTAAAGTCCCTCTTCAACCGAAAGTCACTCCGTTTTACAAAAAGGGTAAAAGATCGGAAGCACAGAATTACACAACAGTATCGATGACCTCCCTCTGTTGTAGAATCCTGTAATAAGTTCTTAGCTCAGAAATTACGACGTGTCTCGAAGTTAACAAGTTTCTCCCAAAAGAATCAACACAGATTAGAGAATGGTAAAAACCGACCGTTTAAAACCGACACCGGTATTTTAGTTCTGAATAACCGGTATTTTTCGCCATTTTTTTGGTCTCGGTTACAACAGATGATTTCATTTTCTACTGATAACCGGATAAAAAATCAAGTTATCTGTTGATAGTACCAGTGGTGTTAAAATTATGGTTTTTAAATGAAACTTGTTTTAAATGAGTAATTCTGGTTTGTAAAATTTCCATTGCTTTAAGTTCTGTGTTATTATACAAAAGGGCAAAAGTGATCAAGAGAATAGGTAGAGCCAGCAGAGACAGTAACGTGCCTGTTGTCCTTTACTACACATAAGCAGCGATCTTTCAGTGTTTTGGGAACACAGTAAAGGGTGTACGGCAGCTTGTCATTTGTAGCCTATCAATATTTATCGTTGGTAGGAATAGACAAAAAATATTGGTGACTAAATGAATTCGTTATTGAAATTGTAACTGTTGTCATGTAATTGTACCTGGTAAACGTTCTGTTTTGCCTACTGTCTAACTTCCTCGTTTGAATGTTTTTAATGAGTATATTTAGTTTTGTTAGCGAAAAATCAGTTCTATTCAAATTTCTGTTAAAACAATAAATAAATATACTTGACTACAAACAGGCTCTTTATTCGAAATTATTAAAGAAAATGAATGCTACTAATTTTACACGGAAGTTTATTACCTGTCTCTCATTTCTATGAAATAATAAAAGACAAAGAAAGTTAAAACAACAATAATAATTAAGAACTTAACAATTCGTTCATAGTTTATAACAGAAATGTGAAGTAGCTGATTTGCCACCCATGTCCACATAATACGCATTTATCTGCTTTTCGACTTCGGAATGGGGCAACTTAACTCGTAGTATAGAGTTGTACAACCTCAGTTTTCACTATTTAACACTATTTGTAATGCCCCAAAAACTTGTATGATCCTCAAATACAACATGAAATTTGAGCAGAGTTTTCTAAAATTAGAATCTATAGGATGACACTGGTCATTTTTTACGGTATTCAGTCTTCATTACTTTCGGAGAACAGCAGTCAACAGTAGACAGACGAAGTTATCCTCTATTCATCTATTTTATTTATTGTTTTGATTCTACATATCTTGAAATGTATGATTCAAAAGTGTGAGGGAGTCTTAGAATTTTTCAGTCTTCGTTCAGTGATTACGTTTATTACGGGAAATAATAGGAACATAAAAAGCCGAAAATAAGTTATATCAGAATATGGTTATTTTGAGCAGTTTTAAGAGTGGTGAAAAAAATCGGTATAAGCGAAAATCGGTTGTTTCAGCGATAACTGCCATCCCTTACACATGTTCGGAAATGAACCACTCATGCTTTGCAGACTACATATGCAACTGAACAGGTTGTCAGTGTTATTGCACATCCAGAAAGTGTTCGAAACTCTACTTTATCGTCGTCTGCTTATCAAGTTGCAATCATATCTTCGTAAATAGTTCATTGGCTCCATAAGTATTTGACTAATAGCAACTAGATCGTTTTATTGAATGGCTACAGATGTAGAGCAAACGGAAGTAATGTCGATTGTGTGATAAGGAAGGGTAATGGTACCTCTTATTTCCTATGAATACATAATTGACCTATGAGATAGGATCATGAGCACTATAAGAGCGTTAGTTGACGATACTATTGATTACATAAAGTATAGCCGTTGGACGACAGTAATGAAATGCAGGAAGTCTTAGACAAAACATCCACATAATCATCTTGAGGTTGAAGCTGTTCTCTCTGTGTTTGCTTTAACAATAACATATCTTATTGGGTGAGAGAGACCTTTGGCAAAACACAATTCTCTTTCTTGTCCCAGACCATATATTTTATGTCGCGTCCCAGCACAGTTTTGTAGTGCAATAGCAAAGTTGACGACAATCTGAGGGTGATTGGAGTGTCCACCTTTGTTGTCGGAGATGAGAAGGAGAAAGCTCTCCGAGTAATTCATTTATTATCTCTTTGATAACTTATAAAAGAGGTGCCACTTGCTAACACCTTCTTTAATAAATGTCAGACTCAATTTGTTCTGATCAACATGCTATTCGCCCTAGCTTATAAGAGACAATTACTATTCCGTAAATTGTTCTTGTTAATTACGAACTACGAATGCTATCTATTCCTTGAGACAAAGACAGTTTGTCTATGTTCAAAGCTATTCCCCAGAACAGATAATGATTACTTGCAGTTGATGTGTGTGTCACTAGATCTGATCACTGACTTCTCGCTGAGAATATTACTTCTGTACTCCTCTGCTGCTGCTGCCTGACGTAGCTACACGGTGGCTCCTCAAAGCGGCCACTACTGCTGTCTCTGAATCCTCTCTTAGAGTCTCTTGCTTATACACCCTTCTAAGTCGAGGGTGACCTATAATAATCGTTCCGGATATTTCCATCAGCTGGTTCCTTCGACACGAAAAAAAATTAAATGTTCGATTTCTCTTATAAGTGGTTTCCACTCGATGCACTTATGTGTGCGGGAAAGCTTCCTTTAGCGTCAGGGCTTGTGCCTCTTGGCGCAGTCTCCTTTCATTTGATCTGACAAATTATAATTTTTTTTTCTTGGGAATGGACGTGTTTCACTGCAATTGCCACATCATCAGCGGTTTTTCTTATTATTATGGCTGCTATGCATAAGGAATGTTCTTTACTGTTTAAATACATGTAAATATTAGTTTTTAAATCGTAGCCACAGATTTTTGAGGAGCACATAAAATTACGTATTCATACCTTCTCATCACATGGTGTGGTTTTCCTGCCGTATTATGTTTTTACAGTATCTGTGTTTCTCTACAGTTTGTCGTCTGCAACTATATACAACATAATGTAGGTTAAATTTTTGCGCTAAGCCTGAAATCAATAATTCATGTGAAAGGTTGTGTGTGTGTTTGTGTGTGTGTGTATGTGTGTGTGTATCTTTTTATATTATCTTTCACTTACGTATTCTTTTGTCGAGACCTTCTTCATTGTCGATTCTGTGTACTGAGTTGTCACTGTCACTAACACTGTCAATTTTTACCAGCTGTAGAAACAAAATGGCGGACAGTGGAACATTTGAAGGTGTGTAAACAAGATGGTGGACAGTGGAACAGTTAAAGATGTCACAGGTGTATGTTTTTACACTCTCAGAGGTGTGTGTGTATGTGTGTGTGTGTGTGTGTGTGTGTGTGTGTGTGTGTGTGTGTGAAAAAAGACAGGAAAGGAGAGAGAGAGGGGTGAGTAGGTTTATGTGTGTGTATGTATGCATGTGTCGGTGTGTGTGAGGGGCGAGGCGGAGTTCTATAGGTTGGTTTTATCTAATAATTCTTTGAGGGCAGAGAACAGAGTTCCATCGCAGCGATCTGTGTATTCATTTATTACTTGCATTACTTCAACTGTGGCCTTTTGTATTTGATTATTTTCTTCAATTATTACTTTTTCGGGGGGGGGGGGGGGAGGGGGATTTTCAAATCACTGTTTATGTCGGTTGGGCTATGTTTCTGTCCATAAGGTGTTCAGCAAATGTGGAATGACTGCTGTTACTTTTTAATGCTCTTCTGTGTTCTGTGTATCTGATATTAAAGTATCTGCTTGTCTGTCCTATATAGATTGATTTGCAGTCCTGACACGTTAGTTGATAAAAATACCAGTTGTGTTGTGTTTGTCTGTGCTTCTGTTGGTTGTCCTTAGTTCCCTTTGTGTTCAGTTGTCTGTCCCGTAGGCTACTTTTAGCCCTTGTCTTTTGAGTATGTTGCCTATTCTGTGGTTTGATTTGTTGTTGTAGGTGAGAGTGAACCACTTATTTATTGTTGTGGGTGTTTCTTCTTCATGTGTGCTCGTTTGGGTGTTGTGTGTGTTTGTAAGTTGGTGAGAAGGCTTTAGTGTGTTGGTGTCTTTTTTAAATTTGTTTTAATTTTGTGGATCGGTTTATCTATAGAGTTTGTATCATATCCATTCTCTACAGCTATTTGTCTGATTGCCTGTAATTGATTGTTATAGTTGTTTCCACTGAGTGGAGTTTTGTCCAGTCTGTGTAGCATGTACTGGAAACCGGCTAGTTTGTGTGCAGTTGGATGATTTGAATGTTTGTGAATGGCTGAGCTGGTGGTGGTTACTTTTCTGAATATGGAGAATTGGTGTTGGTTATTGTGTCTGTATATTGTGAGTTCAAGGAAGTTTAACATTTTGTTGTTTTCTGTTTCTATGGTGAATTTTATTTTTGGGTGGCCTTTGTTCACATCACTATGGAGATGTTGGATGTGACTGCGTGTTTCATCTAGAAGGCATGTGATGTCATCTACATAACGATACCAATATATTATCCGGTTTTGTTTGAGTTCTAGTACTGTTTCAGATATTTTATTTTGAATGTGGTAAACAAAAATGTTGGCTAGAAGTCCACTGACACGTTGTAACACCGGAACTGCATATCCTCCTATTTCCATCTATTGTACTATAAATATTATCCTTATTATGTTACCTGAAGATAGGACATTTCTGTGTCTTTATATATTGTTATTGTTTTACTATATATATATATATATATATATATATATATATATATATATATATATATATATATATATATATAGGGTGAATCACCTAACATTACCGCTGGATATATTTCGTAAACCACATCAAGTACTGACGAATCGATTCCACAGACCGAACGTGAGGAGAGGGGCTAGTGTAATTGGTTAATACAAACCATAAAAAAGTGCACGGGAGTATGTTTTTTGACACAAAACTACGTTTTTTTAATGGAATACCGTTAGTATTGTTAGAACATCTGAACATATAAACAAATACGTAATCAGTGTCGTTTGTTGCATTGCAAAATGTTAATTAGATCCGGAGATATTGTAACCTAAAGTTGACGCTTGAGTACCACTCCTCCGCTGTTCGATCGTGTGTATCGGAGAGCACCGAATTACGTAGGGATCCAAAGGGAACGGTGATGGACCTTAGGTACAGAAGAGACTGGAACATCACATTATGTCCACATGCTAACACCTTTTTATTGGTCTTTTTCATTGACGCACATGTACATTACCATGAGGGGTGAGGTACACGTACACACGTGGTTTCCGTTTTCAATTACGGGGTGGAAAAGAGTGTGTCCCGACATGTCAGGCCAATAGATGTTCAATGTGGTGGCCATCATTTGTTGCACACAATTGCAATCTCTGGCGTAATGAATGTCGTACACGCCGTAGTACATCTGTTGTAATGTCGCCGCAGGCTGCCACAATACGTTGTTTCATATCCTCTGGAGTTGTAGGCACATCACGGTACACATTCTCATTTAACGTACCCCACAGAAAGAAGTCCAGAGGTGTAAGATCAGGAGAACGGGCTGGCCAATTTATGCGTCCTCCACGTCCTATGAAACGCCCGTCGAACATCCTGTCAAGGGTCAGCCTAGTGTTAATTGCGGAATGTGCAGGTGCACCATCATGCTGATACCACATACGTCGACGCGTTTCCAGTGGGACATTTTCGCGCAACGTTGACAGATCATTCTGTAAAAACGCGATGTATGTTGCAGCTGTGTGGGCCCCTGCAATGAAGTGAGGACCAATGAAGTCGTCGCCAATGATTCCGCACCATGCATTTACAATCCACGGTCGCTGTCGCTCTACCTGTCTGAGCCAGCGAGGATTGTCCACGGACCAGTAATGCATGTTCCGTAGATTCACTGCCCCGTGGTTTGTGAAACCCGCTTCATCGGCAAACAGGTAGAACTGCAACGCATTCTCTGTTAATGCCCATTGACAGAATTGCACTCGATGATTAAAGTCATCACTATGTAATTGCTGATGTAGTGACACATGAAACTGGTGAAAGCGGTGACGATGCAGTATGCGCATGAGACTACTTTGACTCAGTCCACCGGCTCTCGCAATGTCCCGTGTACTCATGTGTGGGTTCATGGCAACAGCAGCTAACACACCAACTGCACCCGCTTCTCCTGTGACGGGCCTGTTACGGACCCGTTTGCGCGCTACGACCATACCTGTTGCATACAGTTGGCGGTAGATGTTTTGCAATGTGCGGCACGTTGGATGCTCTCTGTCCGGGTACCGTTCTGCATACACCCTGCAGGTTTCAGCTGCATTTCGTCAACACTCGCCATAGATGAGTATCATCTCCGCCTTTTCAGAGTTCGGATGCACCATGGTCACAGTTCCTACAACACTACACTATCACAGACGTCTGGTAACACGGTGTACTACAGTTGGTCTGCATGCGCAGACAAATGCAGAATAACAACAGCAGCAAACGCTACATGCGGACACTGCGACAGCTAGACCAAACCACAACAGTGCACTACAGCCACACTCGTAAACACGGTCGTCAACGTAAACATGTCCCTGCAGATGCTGCTCGCCGACCGTGGCCCGTGTTTGTTACAACACCCAACTGAACGTCGGAGATTTCAAGCGTCAACTTTAAGTTACAATATCTCCGGATGTAATTAACATTTTACAATGCAACAAACGGCACTTGTTACGTAGTGTTTATATGTTCAGATGTGCTAACAAAACTAACGTGGTTCCATTAAAAAAAGTAGGTTTGTGTTAAAAAACATACTTCCGTGCATTTTTGTATGGTTTGTATTAAACAGTTACACTAGCCCCTCTCCTCACTTTCGGTCTGTGGAATCTGTTCGTCAGTATTTGATGTGGTTTACGAAATATATCCAGCGGTAACGTTAGGTGACTCACCCTGTATATACTTATGCATTTATATTGACGTATAATTGGTTTGTTTTGTAAATACTATTTGTATTTTTACACTGGGTCTTGCCTAGGGAAAACTATGCTATCGAACGATTACATCGATAGGTCGTGTGAAAAACCAAAGTGTGTAGGATCTTTGGTAGTGAACTCTGCCGCATGGAGCGCGGGCAGAAGGAGAGTCTGGCTGAAGTAGGGCGGTGGAGCAGGTGTGTCGAGTGACGCTCCCGCGAGTTGCTGCGCTTTCGGGGTTTGGCAGCATGTAATAGCGCTCGACTTGCTATGATAGTTTCTGACACGGTGTCGCGGACGGGAAGCATTAGCTGGAGCCCGTTTCGCCTGGTGACAGTGTCGAGAAGAAGGCGCGCCAGCATCCAGCTTCTGCAAAAGCGACGGCCGACAATGAGTGACTGTCGCCACTTCCTCGACCGACGACTTCAAAACTTCAATCAACCAACAAGGAAGACTGGAAGCACGTAAAGTTTTAGAACTGTATGGCAAATCTCAGCTTTTAAAATTGTCCCATTTGCCTCACAGAATTACAGCAACTTATCATGAACCTTTGTTGCTCATTGTCCCAATTGCATTATCAAGCAGGATCCCTTCCTTTTCCGGAATGAACCCGAGTGTCGTTGAAATTCAAACGCTAGCATTAGGTAATATCATTCCATTTCACTGCTTCAATTTCAAAGTTCCGTTAAAGTATTCATAGCTGGCTACAATATTTAGATTACACAAGCACAAATTAAGAGTGCGAGTTCTATTACCATATTTTAGCTTACCAGTGACTGCAGCTCAGCTTGGTACGTACTAAATTTTACTATTGTTAATTGTTCAGAATCATTTACTTCAAGTTCAAAATTAAATCTCTTGTATCTAAATTGCGTAGATTCAAGTAAATTTTGAAATGATTGTTGAGGTAGCCCAAGACTAAGCTTATTTTATTGAATTTCGTAGTGCTTCAGAAACAAAGTTGACTATTAATTTCAGTCACTAAATTGACTTTCAGTTTTCCGGTTTTACTAATTATTTTCCTAAATTAAGTCAGAGTTTAGCGGAATTTATTACTTCTGACAAACATTCAGTTTTCACACAACACGTGTCAACCTTCAGTTGCCACGCTGTTAGTGCTAAATATATGTGCATTAATCTTTAATTTTTAGTTATTATAGTAGTTGTTCATGGGACTGGCGACCGTAATTTTCCCCAAATCTCGAATATCTAATTAACGCCAATTAATTGTTAACGTAACGACCGCACATTTACTTTCTTTATTAACTTTACCCCTTTTCAAAATTAATTTCCACCAATTTCATTTGCATTTTTCCTTTCATGTAGATGTAACCCTTTCCTCCCTCTTTACCGACAGAATAACTTCGGTGACGATTGCTTTTCCCAAATTTCCATTAGGTACACGCGGTTTAATTTTTCACTGTCATTAAGATCGATAAGTGAGGGGGAAGTTACAACGTGACCCCATTGGATGCCCGTCTTCTTCTGAATAGAACTGATTGTAAAATGAGAAATACACTCCTGGAAATGGAAAAAAGAACACATTGACACCGGTGTGTCAGACCCACCATACTTGCTCCGGACACTGCGAGAGGGCTGTACAAGCAATGATCACACGCACGGCACAGCGGACACACCAGGAACCGCGGTGTTGGCCGTCGAATGGCGCTAGCTGTGCAGCATTTGTGCACCGCCGCCGTCAGTGCCAGCCAGTTTGCCGTGGCATTCGGAGCTCCATCGCAGTCTTCAACACTGGTAGCATGCCGCGACAGCGTGGACGTGAACCGTATGTGCAGTTGACGGACTTTGAGCGAGGGCGTATAGTGGGCATGCGGGAGGCCGGGTGGACGTACGGCCGAATTGCTCAACACGTGGGGCGTGAGGTCTCCACAGTACATCGATGTTGTCGCCAGTGGTCGGCGGAAGGTGCACGTGCCCGTCGACCTGGGACCGGACCGCAGCGACGCACGGATGCACGCCAAGACCGTAGGATCCTACGCAGTGCCGTAGGGGACCGCACCGCCACTTCCCAGCAAATTAGGGACACTGTTGCTCCTGGGGTATCGGCGAGGACCATTCGCAACCGTCTCCATGAAGCTGGGCTACGGTCCCGCACACCGTTAGGCCGTCTTCCGCTCACGCCCCAACATCGTGCAGCCCGCCTCCAGTGGTGTCGCGACAGGCGTGAATGGAGGGACGAATGGAGATGTGTCGTCTTCAGCGATGAGAGTCGCTTCTGCCTTGGTGCCAATGATGGTCGTATGAGTGTTTTGCGCCGTGCAGGTGAGCGCCACAATCAGGACTGCATACGACCGAGGCACACAGGGCCAACACCCGGCATCATGGTGTGGGGAGCGATCTCCTACACTGGCCGTACACCACTGGTGATCTTCGAGGGGACACTGAATAGTGCACGGTACATCCAAACCGTCATCGAACCCATCGTTCTACCATTCCTAGACCGGCAAGGGAACTTGCTGTTCCAACAGGACAATGCACGTCCGCATGTATCCCGTGTCACCCAACGTGCTCTAGAAGGTGTAAGTCAACTACCCTGGCCAGCAAGATCTCCGGATCTGTCCCCCATTGAGCATGTTTGGGGCTGGATGAAGTGTCGTCTCACGCGGTCTGCACGTCCAGCACGAACGCTGACCCAACTGAGGCGCCAGGTGGAAATGGCATGGCAAGCCGTTCCACAGGACTACATCGAGCATCTCTACGATCGTCTCCATGGGAGAATAGCAGTCTGCATTGCTGCGAAAGGTGGATATACACTGTACTAGTGCCGACATTGTGTATGCTCTGTTGCCTGTGTCTATGTGCCTGTGGTTCTGTCAGTGTGATCATGTGATGTATCTGACCCCAGGAATGTGTCAATAAAGTTTCCCCTTCCTGGGACAATGAATTCACGGTGTTCTTATTTGAATTTCCAGGAGTGTAGTTTTGTTCTGGATTAAATTCCGGCAGTGAAACTGAGAAAAGAGACTTAAACCTAATGCAGTCTGTAAATCAATTAGAAATACGCTACAAAAAAGGCACGAAAGAGGAGCAGAGGAAGTATTACAAAGTCATGGCAGCACCTATCATGTTTTATGTATCTGAAGCATGGGTATTCACGCAAAAGATTATGAGCAGGATCCAGGATGTGGAATAAGAGTTCCTCGTAATGTGAAATGGTGCACCAGAAACGACAGTTCCAGAAACGAAGACATTAAAAATTAATTACACATCGATTCAGTGGACAAGAAAACAGACAGTAGAACATACAGTGGAATGCATGACAAAAGATTTCCCAAAAGTGTTCTTGACCATAAACCTAGAGGGACAAAATAGGGGGTGGGGGAGGGGGGCAAGACCAAGCAAGAATTGGCTGAACCTTGTCGACATGCCTTTAGTTTATATAAGCGTGGTATGAGCTGCTGGTGAGCATTAATTTTTCAGACTGACTTTTCGTCTCCACGTCCGTACCATGGCTAACAGTTACCGTCACCAAGGGGTAAGTGACTAAAAGTATCCAAAGTCCTCATTGATGGCTAATGAAATGGTCGATGAGATACATTAATTGAATGTACTTCACAGTTCTTAATCGACTATGAACGTATCTTATTATTCAAGACACAGACATGCTAAAAATGGTTTAGAGATGATTTCATGCTATCTACAGAAAGCAATGGAATGATATCGTTTTATGTATCCAAGTGGAACTACACTATGTGATCTAAAGCATACGGGCACCTGGCTGAAAATGACTTACAAGTTCGTGGAGCCGTCCATCGAAAATGAAGGGAATGGAAAACCATTCTTCACGGAGTCCTATGTTTGCGCTCCTTACACCGAGAGAGGCGTCGTTTGGCATTTACCGGCTTGATATGTGGCTTGTGAGCAGCCGTTCGACCACGAAATACAAATTTTCTCACCTTCCACCCAACTGTCATAGTACTTGCAGGGGATTCTAATGCAGTTTGGAATTCCTGTGTGATGGTTTGGATAGATGACTGCATATTACACATTACGACCCTCTTCAACTGTCGGCGGTCTCTGTCTGTCAACAGACGAGGTCGGCCTGTAAACTTTTGAGCTCTACGTCTCCCTTCACGGTTTCACTTCACTGTCACAGTGGAAACAGTGGACCTAGGGATGTTTAAGAGTGTGGAAATCTCGAGTACAGACGTATGACACAAGTGACACCCAGTCAGCTGACTAACTTCGAAGTCCGTGAGTTTCGCGGAGCGCCCCATTCTGCCCTCTCACGAAGTCTAACGTCTACTGAGGTCGGTGATGTGAAGTATATGGCAGTAGGTGACAGCATATTCCACCTAATATGAGAAACGTTTGTTTTGGGGGTGTCCGGATACTTTTGATCACATAGTGTATATTTCTGTTAACGATTCTCCGAGGGAATATGTTGTTACCTTCTCTCCAGGGTTGGTTTAAGACCTACATCTACATCTACATCTACATTTATATTCCGTAAGCCACCCAACGGTCTGTAGCGGAGGGCACTTTACGTGCCACTGTTATTACCTCCCTTTCCTGTTCCAGTCGCGTATGGTTCGCGGTAAGAACGACTGCCGGAAAGCCTCCGTGCGCGCTGGAATCTCTCTAATTTTACATTCGTGATCTCCTCATGAGGTATAAGTAGGGGGACGCAATATATTAGATACCTCATTCAGAAACGCACCTTCTCGAAACCTGGAAAGCTACACCGCGATGCAGAGCGCCTCTCTTGAAGAGTCTGCCACTTGAGTTTGATAAACATCTCTGTAACGCTATCACGCTTACCAAATAACCCTGTGACGAAACGCGCCGCTCTTCTTTTGACCTTCTCTATCTCCTCTGTCAACCTGACCTGGCACGGATCCCACACTGATGAGCAATACTCAAGTATAAGCCGAAGGAGTGTTTTGTAAGCCACCTCCTTTGTTGATGGTCTACATTTTCTGAGGACTCTCCCAATGAATCTCAACCTGGCACACTCCCAAATATTTTACAGAAGCAACTGCTACCAGTGTTTGTTCCGCTATCATATAATCATACAATAAAGGATCCTTCTTTCTATGTATTCGCAATACATTACATTTGTCTATGTTAAGGGTCAGTTGCCACTCCCTGCAACAAGTGCCTATCCGCTGCAGATCTTCCTGCATTTCGCTGCAATTTCCTAATGCTCCAATTTCTCTCTATACTACAGCATCATCCGCGAAAAGCCGCATGGAACTTCCGACACTATCTACTAGGTCATTTATAAACATTGTAAAAGCAATGGTCCCACAAAACTCCCCTGTGGTACGCCAGAGGTTACTTTAACGTCTGTAGACGTCTCTCCATTGAGAACAACATGCTGTGTTCTGTTTGCTGAAAACTCTTCAATCCAGCCACACAGCTGGTCTGATATTCCGTAGGCTCTTACTTTCTTTATCAGGCGACAGTGCGGAACTGTATCGAACGCCTTCCGGAAGTCAAGGAAAATGGCATCTACCTGGGAGCCTGTATCTAATATTTTCTGGGTCTCATGAACAAATAAAGCGAGTTGGGTCTCACACGATCGCTGTTTCCGGAATCCATGTTGATTCCTACAGAGTAGATTCTGGGTTTCTAGAATTGACATGATACGCGAGCAAAAAACCACACGACACACTCTGCCACTCGGGGCGCCGAGCTTAGAGGACGCCACAGGCGCCACAACGGCGACATTTCTGTGTAGGACGTACCACAATGAAGAAATTTCTATACAGCGCGTATCACAAATACTAGCGAAAACTGACAGGGGTGCAGGTGTACAACTGGAAAGAGAAGAAGAGAGGCGTCGAATGATAATATGTTTGTGTGGAAAAATGTTCTGGAATGAACCCTGCTCCTAGCATTAACGGTTAGAGAACCACCTTTTTCGACCAAGCTGAGAAGTACTAAATCGAGATTAAGGCTACTTGAAAGTGTAGTATATGTAATGCAGTGATAATAATGATTTGGAATAACTAAACGCTAGTGTTATTAACATTAAAACCGATTTGGTTATAGTTAGGCTGTTACGGATCGTCAGGACGAATCATCTGTTCAGAAGTGCAATTTTATAGCAAACTAACATTTGTATTTTTGTAGAAAAGGAATGTTAATCACCGGAGGCTGTTTTCGGAAGAGTGCCTTTAGGCAGTTTAACGGCTCGCAGAATATTTAGGGGTTGTACTCTGACAACTGCCTTAACTTTAAAGCAGAGCAGTAAACCTCCAGACCGTTAGGAATCCAAGGGCCAGGTAATTAATTAGGCCCTACGTTCCACACCTGCACCTGCTGAATGTACGGTCAAACGTGTTAAAAAGTGGGTTTTTACTCCGTAAATCTCCCAGAACGTCTATTAAATCGCCAATGGTTCCGTTTCATACGGCCAACCTGCTGAGCAAGGATGCAGAATCAATTTTACAGCATTCTCATTTAAGAACCGTCGCATGGTCGTTCCATTCCTTTCGCGTTTTTTGTTAATGTTATATTGAATTATGCGTCGCTTAAAGTTCACTTTTGCTCGTCAGTAAATACGATTGCATAAGCTGTGTGTCCCACAGTTATGTTTTGGATTACTTGGCCTCTATTTCGATGTATTCAGTGATAGATAGTATATCAACAGTAAGAGATGATAAACTGACACCATGTCGACAGTACCATGTCGAATAAATCACAATTTCATATGGGGATCTACCAAAAACTCTTTGTGGTTTTAATGACTGATGGATAAAATTAGAAATCCCTTTATAATTATATCAACCTGACTGCATTAAGGTATAGAACATTTTCAGTGCCTACTAGAAAAAATAGTAATATAGAAGGTCTTAGTCTGTGTAACTGACATGAAGGTGACACTCAATTACTTCTTGTGAACTATTAATAATGATACGATTGGGATTTAGTACATGAGACTAATGGGATTTCACTTTCCATCGACAATGGCAACATTACAGAAGGTACGTGAACTCCATTGCTGAAAAAGGCTGAAGGAATCTGTCGTTACCAAGATGAAAATACCACATGTACATTCGGTTTACGTTAAGTACAGTAAACTAATGTACGATATGCAAAGGGAGCGAGATCCAGCTCTTATTCTGTCAGATGTCAGGTAAATTTTTATCAACACTTGTGCCATTTTTGTTAAGTAGTATACCATAAAGATTTAAATTGTTTTAATCAAATAAATTATTAATTGTTAATGACTGAATTAAATTACTGTATCACAAAAACAGAGAGCGGGAAAGTGTTTCATAATCAAAGTAAGAGTTTTACACAAACAGTGGGTTTTGGGATGTGCACTGAAATTCCGCATGCTGTCCTGGTAACTTCCTAGTCAAATTAGAGTGCCATCGTTTTCCTGCGAACCATTTGAAAGGAATAATAATTAATCTCTGTTCTATAAATTACTAGGGATTATGGGCAGTGTCATAAAAAGTTTAAATACACACTAGCGCGGCTAAAAGGACCCACTTTGAAAGACGACGTCGATTTTGACCAAATGACAGAAAATTCCACCTGGCGGATAGTAGATGCACTGATAATGGTTTCAGCGTCGTCCACTAACGTATTGCGTACTGTCATAGCTACCAGACGGCCGTCTGTGTGTACCCTTTAATAGGGAATGCTCACACACAGAAGGCTGTGTAGTGCAAACGTGCGAAGCAAGCAGGCAACCATGCCATGGAGACGCACTCGTGCTTCCTACAGCTAACTGAGTGAGTTTGAATGAGGTCAAATTGTAACCTTTCGAGTGGCGGGATGGTCCTTTCGGAGAATTGCCGCAAAAGCTGGACATGCTGCATTAGTTATACAACGATGCTTTTATCAGTAGTCACACGAAAATTCTCACTACCGTAGAAGGGGTTTCGGACTTTCCACGCAACACAGACACCCGCCAGGATCTACGTATTGTAAAAGCAGCAGCAGCAGAACATATAGCTAACACGACGCAGGCAAGAGAGACTGTGAGCCCAGAGATGTCAACACTAACTGCTGCAAACACTAGGACTACGGGCACGCACACCTCTAGCTTTCTTCACACACACCACAGTATCGACGTGCGCAGCTCGACTAGTCAGAGATTTACTTGGAAAGTGAAATGGCGCGCTGTTGTCTTCAGCCATGAAGGCAGATTCTGCCTCCACGGAAGCGATGGTCGTTTGCGCGTTCTACGTAGACCTGGTGAGCGCTGTCTCGTAGAGAGCAGTCGTCCAAGAAAACCTGGCTCCACCCCAGCGCTTATGGTCTGAGGTGCGATAAGCTACACCCCTCTTCTTCTTTAGTATTTCTAGGGGAGATGCTAACCAGCGCTCGGTACGCTCAAATTGTTGTTAGTCCTGTTCTTTTGCCGTTCTTACAACTGGAAGATGATGTGTTGTACCAGCACACTACCCGCGGAACTTAACGCGCTCTGCAGGACGTGTAGCAACTTCACTGGCCAGTACGATCTCCGAATCACTTATGGGATATGTTGTAACAAGAGCTGAGTCCAGCGACTCGTCTGCCAACAACTCAAAACAGCTTGTGGTATTGGTCTGGAAATGTAATCATTTCATGCGCACTGTTGCAACAACAAATCTTGAGTGAAATGGAAACTTTTAAAAGGGTGTACTAATTTTTTTAGTGCAGTGCAGCACAGTTGTATATCACATAATCGCACGTTATCCTGTCTTCATAACCATGTCACAATGCAGCACAAAAGATTGAGAGAGGGAAAGCTGCATGGTGAATCCTAATGAACTATAAAACAGAACCATATCCCCAACTCTCAGTACTAAACGTAACACATTGGCAGCTCCAGACGAACAAGTAGAACCAAGCTAATCACATACCCGCCAAGAATTACGAATCAGGAATTAAAATTACGGCATCTAAGCAAAGCATGTACAACATGAACGCATGTGACCACAACAAAACCAGAGTGCTTCATGAAAAACGGCGTAAAAATTGTGAACTGAAGAGGAAAGGAAAAGGAAATATGCTTATATAGCTCAAATACACAGAGATCAACAGAAAATACTGCATGGATATCTTGGGGTTACGTAGCTTAATGCAGCCCCAGGTTAAAATCAGTTCCTCTATCGTAAACACATGGGCACTCTCCATCCCAACCGAAAATCGTGACGCCACATGACGTGAGGGCCTCGACCAAGCGAAACGTGTAAACCATATGTCTAAGTCGTTTATCAGAGATATCGCTATAGATACAGCCCTAACGTCTTTGTTGTTAGTGCAAGATGTCACTAGCCAAACTGAGCGAACCATTTTAAGTTGCTGGGGCTTGTCGATGTTGTCGCTTGTGGGTGTATGTTAGCTCGCCACAGGTGGTTATGCCCTACCTAGTAGAGGCTTTGGCCACTTATGCTTCCACCTATGGTTGTGATCATAGTTTCCCAGCTAAATGGATGAAGATTTTTCGAGTGTCTCGAATCCTGTACAGTCGAGTGGCGTGTTTTCTAAATACTTCTTTGAGGGTTTCAAGGCGGTATTCATTGTGAAGGTCCACGGTGCTTGTGTAGCGTGGAGCGTTGCTAATGACGCGTAGCACTTTAACCTGTATGATCTGCAGGCGGCGGAGGCGCGTAGGAACTTCGTATCCCAAGACGGGAGGTGCGTACGTCATCAGAGGTCTAATCAGTGTCATGTATATGGACCTCGACACCCTTTTGTTCAGTGTACTTTCCCTAATGAGCATTGGGTAAAGTTGTTTGAGCCTCGCTTGCGCTCTGTTGGCAACATATTCAATGTGGTTCCCCCACGTAAGTTTCCGGTCTAGCCAGACACCGAGATATCTGACTTTCTCTCGGAAACCTATTAGGTGTGCGTGTAGTGTTACCTGTCGACAGTGTTCATGTTTGCGTTGTAGGTTCGGTTTGCTTGTGAACAGAACTGTTTCGCACTTGTCGACGTTTACTTTAATACTTCATCGTTCCAACCAAGGCTCGGCAGTCCTGCGTGCCGCTTGTATTTGTGAGTTTATATTCGACGGTTTCCAGTCTTGCGAAAGGATGGCTGTGTCACCCGCGTAGATGGCTAACACCGTGTTTTGTGTGGCTGGAAGGTCATTAATGTAGAGGTTGAACAAGATGGGCACCAGGATACTTCCCTGGGTACTACAGCTTGCATACCGTCTTGTGTAGATTGTTTGCCCTGCACGTCAGTGTTGAAACGTCTTTTCGTGGGATATGAGTGTATGAGACGTATGAGTCCGTCGGGGAAACCAGCATCCGCTTAGTTTGCATATAAGTCCGTTGGGCCAGAGACTGTCGAAAGTTTTTTCGATATACAGGAACACGGTCCCTGTGGCTTTGTTCGTGTTGTAGCCGTGTGTTACATGTTCGACTACGCGGAGGGGTTGTTGTGTTGTTGGGTGGTGATTCCTAAAGTGGAAATGCTCCAGTCTTATGATATCATTGACGGTGCAGCGCCTAGTGACGAGTTTTAGTATTACCTTCTCAACAGTCTTGCAGAGCGAGCACAGCAGACTGATGGGTGGGTAATGTTGTGGGAGGAGTGGTCTTCCCCTGGCTTCCTGAACATCAGGACCTTGGCCGCGTTCCAAGAGTCAGGGAAGTGGTGGTGTTTTAAGATGGCATTCGTTATGTGTGCAAGGTATTCTACGGTTCTATCTGTGAAGTCCTGGAGAACACGGTTTTGAATGCCATCGGACCCAGAGGCTTTCCTAGCATTTGTATGATTATTAGCACTAGCGGTTTCATTTGTACTAGTACGTCTGATTTCTTCGCGCGTGGGCTGGGCTACAAGTCGTGTAACCTCTTGGCCCGTTTCAAGAGTCAATACGTGATGTGAAGCCACATTCTGCATGAAGGACGCTGCCTTCTCCCTCGCGGACTAAGCTGGGGCGTCCGGTCCTCGTAGCATGGGAATGTAATGTTTCTCCCTGGTGAAGTGTCTGGCTAACTTCCACAAGCCAAGACGCGTGGTATCTAGTTTCCGCCCCAATCGCTCGTTTCGAAATGTTCGTATTTTCTCCAGTATTATGCCTTGGAGTCTGTTGACGTGCAGTTAATAGAACGGGCGCCTAGTATGCTGTCAGCATCTTCTGAGGCGGTTCCTTATTGAGATAAGGCCCAGGATGTCCTGGGGCAGGGCCGTCGAGTGCTGCGGTGCTGTATGTGTAACGTAGACGGCAGTAGTAAGAATCTCCACCGCCTCATAAATTTATTACGTCTTGTTAGTTTCCTGAGTATCAGGAATAGGACTATCAAGCGTTTCCTTGAACAGGGTCCAATTCGTGAGCTTGTAGTTCAGTATTCTGCACGGTTCTGTGTCCTGCAGTGTTTCTTCCTTGTGTAGTATTACAGGTATGTGGTATGAGTTCAGATCGTTTTTAACCATAAGGATGAGTGTGAATGCGATGCCCTTCATGAGAGCTATGTCTAACACGTCTGGCCTGAGTCTGGCCTGTGTTGGCATATACGTGGGGACGTCCGGCCCAAGTGTAATGTAGTTTCGGCCTAGTGCATTTTCGTATAGTATCTTGCCATTGGAGGTACGTATTTGTGAAGTCCAGTCGGGGTGCTTTGCGTTTAGATCTCCAGCGATGCTATGTTGTGAACTGTGCTAATATCGCGTATTACTATGTTTTTAGGTGTGTTGTACAGCTGTACCAGTGCGGTTCGGTTGAACTTGACCCTGACGGCCGTAGCCTCTAGTCTCTCAAGTGCAGGGAGATCGATTTTCGTGTGTTTTATATCTTTGTGTATGATCATGGCTGTGCCGCCCCCATTCCTGCCGTCCGCTCGGTCGGTACGATTAACGCAGTTACCTGGGATGTTTAGCTGTTTGTAAGACGTAAGGAGTGTTTCGTTCACTAGGACGACCCAGATACCCTTTCGCTCCATGAACGCAACCATTTCAATTCCTTTGTTTGCATTCCAGTTGGCATTCCTAAATATAATCTGTGAGTTTGTTCAAATGGTTCAAATGGCTCTCAGCACTATGGGACTTAACTTCTGAGGTCATCAGTCCTCTAGAACTTAGAACTTCTTAAACCTAACTATCCTAAGGAGAGCACACACATCCATGCCCGAGGCAGGATTCGAACCTGCGGACGTAGTGGTCGCGCGCTTCCAGACTGTAGCGCCTAGAACCGCTCGGCCACTCTGGCCGGCTGTGAGTTTGTGTTGGCGTTTGTGTCACGAGGCTGGTGTGGCGTGTTATACATGTATTGGTGTAAACAGTGGTGTGGTAATAGTTTGTATGGTAGTACAGTTGAGCGAGTCAGACATGAACTGTGTAAAGAGTTGTGAGAGAGGCCCCATAACCTTCATGACTACTTCGGTGGTCGTGAATCCGGGGAATAATGTCTCCATTATTCTTCGGAGTGTTGAGTTAATTTTGGGAGTGTCGGCCTGTGCGTTGTTGGTCGTGTTGGCGGCCGCTGGTACTTACGTTAGCGCTTGGTGCGGACTGGACTTCCATCTGTTATGTTCTCCATGGGAAGCAGCGCCTGGATGATGGGGAGATTATTGATGCAGCAGGACATTGGCTCTGACGTCGACCAGTAGAGGGGTACCACGCGGGTATGCAGGCCCTCCCAGACAGATGGCGAAAGGCGATCATGTTGGACGAAAGTTATGTTGAAAAATAGGGCTATGTAGCTAAAAGAGTGGGAAATGATATGTTTTTTATATATATCCTAAATAAAACCAACCAGCTTTCGGAAAAAATTGTTGCGTTACTTATTCAATGACTGTCGTATGTTCTACATCTGCCACTAAACGACTGGAACGATTTTAACCAACAGTGGTATCCATATTATCTACTATCTGGAAAGAATCACTGTGGGGTTAAGAACCACTCACCTATCAAAGGGGTGGGAGTGGTGATGAAGAGGCAGTGTAGACTACGACGCTAGAATACACATACGTCAGTTATCCTGTATTTGAGAATGAGAGAACTTAGAGCCTTCTAATAAACTTTTCATATAATTTCAACGTCTTCTCGCTGACAACCACCTCCAAATGACGAAAGGAAAAAAGCTTGTCGCTTACTACATTTTCGCTGTACATGCAGTAAAACTGCTACATGAAGCATGACGTTTTAATTTATTGCTTCTATACTACTAATTCTTTTCGCAACAAATTTCGCAGATAGCATCCAAATATGCCTCTGAATGTGCCAAGAAAAATCTAACGTGGTGCAGTACATAGTTCAAGAGATACGAAGTCGTAAACATTAAGCTGCGTGAAAATGAAGTTGCTGGACGAAATTCGCTAGACATACAGATGAAATATGTGTACAAATATATGTAAAATATGTTAATTATGTGTCAAATGTATCTGACATGTGCGTATGCGAGCAAAGCCATGAGTGAAAAGTTTTTCCTAAATTCCTGGAACGATTTTGATAAAATTTGGTACACATATTAGTTACAGTTAGAAAAAAAATACAGTAGGAATAAAAACCACAAGCTTCGTATTAAGGTAAGTGTGGTAACTTGAACAGAGAAGGGAGGACAAGGGGATGGATGGACAGATAGCGAGGGGAAGGAGGAGATACGCATAGGTCGAAGGGGGAATGGACAGACAGACAGGAGAGGAGAAGATGAACAGAGATAGGAAAGACGAAGAGGGTGACAGGGACAGGGAGAGGAAGAGAGGGACAGAGAGATGTTTGAGGAGGAGATGAACAGAAAGAGTGGGAGGAGAAGATGGTCAGAGGAAGGAACGTGGAGGAGGTGGAAAAAGAAACGAAGTGGGAGAAGATGAACAGGAAGAGGGTCAGGAGGAGATAAACAGAGAGGGGAGAAGGAGGAGAAGGACAGCGAGAGGAGGAAGAGGAGACTGACAGTGACAAGCGGAGGAGGAAATTGAATTAGAGAGGCTAAGAAGAGATGTACAGTGGCAAAAGGAGCAGGTATACAGAAAGAGGAAGAGAAAGTTTAGACAGATGGGGGAAGAAGAAATGGACTGAGAGGCGAACAGAAGGGGCAGAGAGGAAGTCGGGGGTGAAGGAGGTGGACAGAGAGAGGGGGTGGTGGAGATGGTAAGTGAGAGATAGGAATGGATGTGATGGACAGGTCTGGAGGAATGGATAGGGAGAGGAGGGAACTGAAGCAGATAAAGAGAGAGCGGATGGAAAGAGAGAGGGAGGAGGACAAGATGGATAGAGACAGGGGGCAGGAAGAAAAATGTTCAAATGTGTGTGAAATCTTATGGGACTTAAATACTAAGGTCATCGGTCCCTAAGCTTACACACTACTGAACCTGAAATATCCTAAGAACAAACACACACATCCATGCCCGAGGGAAGACTCGAACCTCCGCCGGGATCAGCCGCACAGTCCTTGACTGCAGCGCCTGAGACCGCTCGGCTAATTCAGCGCGGCCGGGGGGGCAGGAAGAAATGGCCAGAGAGAGGGGGAGGGAGCAGATGGACGGAGAGAGGATGGAGAAATAGATAGACTAATTGAAGACTGGAATAAATAAATAGCCGGGCAACGTCTCGTTTCTCGGCTAGAATTACATATAATTTAGTGGTCGTAAAGGGATGCATACGAAGAAACGGGTTGAGACGCTTGGAAGATTAGAGGAGAGTGTATATGGACTGAGCTCTTCGAACTGTGTATGAGAAGCACATAAGAACTGAACATGAGCGAGATCACTACATGGAGACTGATCGGATGAGAAACTCAGAGAGAGAGAGAGCTTTTGTCACCACTGTGAACTGAGTATTTCGGCGTGTCATGTGACTCAGCTGTCGGCCAGATTGTACTAACAGTCAGGTGGCAGCCAAGCACAAGATGTGAGAGATTCGCAA
Organism: Schistocerca cancellata; assembly: GCF_023864275.1. Taxonomy (NCBI): domain Eukaryota; kingdom Metazoa; phylum Arthropoda; class Insecta; order Orthoptera; family Acrididae; genus Schistocerca; species Schistocerca cancellata. The sequence continues at coordinate 387,870,497 of NC_064629.1, read as the reverse complement.
AACTAATCGCAGCCGGACCGTGACCGTCCCGAAGCATATGACTCTCCATCTGCCGGGCTGTGCACTGTTGGTGTTAATCTTTCGTTGGCTGTCGAAATATGATGCAGACAGCTGTACGATATATATAGGAGGTTCGAGTGGGTAACACCAGCTCCCATTTCGTTTTATGATAATTTTTCAGAAAATTGTTTGTCAATCGAACTTGTAAAATAAATTTCCAGCAGTTTACATTTGTATTGTCTTATACTTGCAAATCTATCTATCACAGACTGGGTCAAATCGGTCACTTATTAAAATGTCTGTGAACTATTTCTCTTACACAATGGCTGCATATCCTTGTTTCTTGAGTATCAGCCCCTGAGACGTAAGTGTGATACTTGAATGGTGTTGCCTGTCATAATTGTTGTTAGTGGTCGACCTTAGGGTAATGATCCGTCAGCACTACAATTTCTGCTCAGATGGCATAGGAATCAATCGCAGACAGATTTTCGGATAGCGGTTATCTGTTCTGCACGCTTAGATAAACACATTATGCGTCTCTGTCGCCATTTATCTCAATATGGAACCAACCGTGTATCTTGTATGTTTCTCTATAGTGCTATGACACTAGGCTTTACATTCATTGTCTTCGGTTGTCCCCAGTACATCAATCTGCTTCACGATTTTCGACATGTCTCGCTATTTGCACGTGCGTAGACTGTCATTCAGATACACTTGATTTCCGGAGGTTTTTGACGCATTTTGAATCTGTTTGCTTTAAATACAGTCTGTAATATTCATGAGCGCTACTTACCTTTGAGATTGGAGGTGGTGAGCTGATATCAGTCAAGAAAGCCTTTAAGGTGACGAAGACGCCATTATCAGCACCTTATTAGTTTGAACGATATCTTGTAATACTGCTACGAGAAGCTGGAAGTTCCTTCAGCAATGTTGCAGAATGACTTCGCAGGAATGTGGCCACTGTACCTGATTGCTGACAGCAGTGGTCACGAGAATTTTCGGTCGCAACATGAGTGAACTCTAGACGGCCACGTGATGCAACTGATAGGGAAGACCATCGTGTTCGGCGTATGGCTGTGGCTCATCGTACTGCATGTGCAGCAGGAATCTAAGCAGCCGTTGGCACCTCAGTGACACAAAGAACTGTAACAAATCGGTTATTTCAAGGACGCTCTGTAGAAGGCCACCAACCTCACACCACTGCCATTTGCGACTTCAGTGAGCTCATTGGAGGGTAGTGTGGACATCTGTTGTGTTTTTAGATGAAAGCTGTTTAAGCCTCGGTGCAAATAACGGCCGTGTGTTGGTTAGAAGGAGACCAGGTGAGGGCAGTCAACCAAACTGTCTGCGTGCTATACACGCTAGGCCCACACGTGGAGTTATGGTCTGAGGTGCGATTTCATACGACAGCAGGAGCACTCTCTTGGTTATTCCACGCACCCACACAGCAGATTTGTAGGTTAGCCTGATGAGTCGACCTGTTGTGCTGCCATTGATGAACATCATTCTCAGGGCTGTTTTCCAACAGAATAACGATTGCCCACATGCTACTGTCGTAACCCAACATGCTTTACAGAGTGTCAACATGTTGTCTTTGCCTATTCGGTCACCACATTTGTCTCTAATCGAGCACATATGGGACGTCATCGGACGACAACTCCTGCATCATAACATACAGGATTATCCTTCTCTGTATCGACCGACGAAGTGCAGCAGGCGTGGAATTCAATCGCACACCCTGACATCCGGCACCCGTGCAACACAATGCATGCACCTTTGTACGCTCGAATTCAACATTCTGACTGTTACATAGGTTACTAATGTACCAACATTTCAGATTTCAAATGGCTTATCTCGCCCTTACATTAACCTGTGATGTTGCAATGTTAATCACTTAAATATGTTAACTAGACAAATGCATTCCAAAAATTTCATTGCTGTACATTAATTAATTTCGTGTAATTCTTTTTCCGTCCATGTGTTTGAATCAAGGGATAGCGTATAGTGTGTCATGAGATCAATGCCTTCATTTCGTATGAAATGATCAGTTATATGTGTAGCTGAGCGCGTAAGGCATGACGCAGGCTACGCTTCCCTCGTTGCGTAATGCGTCGACATGGGTTGTGCCGCACGTGACATGAGCAGAGCGTGGCAGTGGGCCCGGTGGCTTCTTTAACTGTGCCTCGTGGCCAGATCAGCTCGGGTTGCATGACTGCCATCTACCGCCTCGTTACCGCCTTGGACACCCACTGACAAGACCCGTTGCGATAAAGTGGATAAAGTGAATGATATCAATCGATACTGTTTCCCTTTCTTGAATGTTTTAGATATAACTTTTTCTCTGGTAATCCTATATTTTTGAGCACGATGCCCAAATTTCACAGCTTTAGTATGTTCTGGATCATGAACTTACAGTAAAATAAAAAAAATTATTTTCAATCCATTACATTGGTTTAAAATTTATTTTACTACTTTCATAATTTTTGGTTTTCATGCATTTATGAAATTATTAGCTTCAATTGAATATATATTGTTTTCGAAATTTGTGACTTATGATGTACTTTTAAATGCTTTATCAACTAAATGAAGGTCAATTGTTTTTCTGTTTTATTTTATTATCTCAAAAAGCTATAAGTAGAAAAACAAAATATTTCTTTCAGTGTCATCATTTTCAAATCTTCATCACCATTTTCAATGTGAGAATAAGGTAACTGTTTCAAACCTTTTCTTTTGATTCTTCTGTGACTGGAGATGGTGTGTTTATCCATAAAAGTAGTTACATCATCTTTTCTTTATTTATAATATGCACTAAATTTATTTCTTTCTCAATAGTCGATAACTTGAACGTCGGTGAAGTAATTTAACTGCTCAGTCTTTTATAAGAAAAACATTAATAAATTTTTAAAACTGAAAATTAAAAAATTACTAGATTAATGTAGATGAAGATGGAATGGGAGATGCGATACTGCGTGAAGAGTTTGACAGAGCACTGAAAGACCTGAGCCGAAACAAGGCCCCGGGAGTAGACAACTTTCCATTGGAACTACTGACGGCCTTGGGAGAGCCAGTCCTGACAAAACTCTACCATCTGGTGAGCAAAATGTATGAGACAGGCGAAATACCCTCTGACTTCAAGAAGAATATAATAATTCCAATCCCAAAGAAAGCAGGTGTTGACAGATGTGAAAATTACCGAACTATCAGTTTAATAAGTCACAGCTGCAAAATACTAACGCGAATTCTTCACAGACGAATGGAAAAACTGGTAGAAGCCGACCTCGGTGAAGATCAATTTCGATTCCGCAGAAATGTTGGAACACGTGAGGCAATACTGACCCTACGACTTATCTTAGAAAATAGATTAAGGAAAGGCAAACCTACATATCTAGCATTTGTAGACTTAGAGAAAGCTTTTGACAATGTTTACTGGAATACTCTCTTTCAAATTCTAAAGGTGGGAGGGGTAAAATACCGGGAGCGAAAGGCTATTTATAATTTGTACAAAAACCAGATGGCAGTTATAAGACTCGAGGGGCATGAAAGGGAAGCAGCGGTTGGGAAGGGAGTGAGACAGGGTTGTAGCCTGTCCCCGATGTTATTTAATCTGTATATTGAGGAAGCAGCAAAGGAAACTAAAGAAAAATTCGGTGTAGGTATTAAAGTCCATGGAGAAGAAATAAAAACGTTGAGGTTCGCCGATGACATTGTAATTCTGTCAGAGACAGCATAGGACTTGGAAGAGCAGTTGAACGGAATGGACAGTGTCTTGAAAGGAGGATATAAGATGAAAATCAACAAAAGCAAAACGAGGATAATGGAATGTAGTCGAATTAAGTCAGGTGATGCTGAGGGAATTAGATTAAGAAATGAGACACTTAAAGTAGTAAAGGAGTTTTGCTATTTGGGGAGCAAAATAACTGATTATGGTCGAAGTAGAGAGGATATAAAATGTAGACTGCCAATGGCAAGGAAAGCGTTTCTGAAGAAGAGAAATTTGTTAACACCGAGTATAGATTTAAGTGTCAGGAAGTCGTTTCTGAAAATATTTGTATGGAAGTGAAACATGGACGATAAATTGTTGGACAAGAAGAGAATAGAAGCTTTCGAAATGTGGTGCTACAGAAGAATGCTGAAGATTAAATGGGTAGATCACATAACTAATGAGGAGGTATTGAATAGAATAGGGGAGAAGAGGAGTTTGTGGCACAACTTGACTAGAAGAAGGGACCGGTTGGTAGGACATGTTCTGAGGCATCAAGGGATCACAAATTGAGCATTGGAGGGCAGCGTGGAGGGTAAAAATCATAGAGGGAGACAAAGAGATGAATACACTAAGCAGATTAAGAAGGATGTAGGTTGCAGTAAGTACTGAGAGATGAAGAAGCTTGCACAGGATAGAGTAGCACGGGAGCTGCATCAAAGCAAGTTAATTTCTATATATGCTCTGAATGTTTCAATGTTTAATTTGGAGATTTAATTTTTAAGATTTCCGTATAAAGGAAAAATTTAAAGTTTTTACATTATTAAAAACGCTAAAAATGGGTTTACTTTTACAAAAGCTGTGAATATTTGGATACTAGATTTGACTGGTTAGTTTATAAGATAACAAATTTATTACATTCGTGCAAAAATGAATAACAGAAATATATTAAATTTTTAAGAAATGAAAAATCTTTTCATTTTTCTTTTAAATATGTTGTGAATATGCGAATACAAGATTTGGGGGGCGAATGTATAAGATAAAAAATTTATAACCTTTTTAAAAATGAGTTTATCTTTAATTAGAGTTTTATCTTTAGACTTTATATGTTTTTAAATCTTTTTCATGTGCAACATTTTTTATTCGTATAAATATTTATTATTATCTGATTTGCATTGATTGCCATATTTGGTTAGAATTGGTAATTAAGTGATTTTCAAATCACTTCCTACTCAGGTTTATAGCCGGCCGTGGTGGTCTAGCGGTTCTGGCGCTGCAGTCCGGAACCGCGGGACTGCTACGGTCGCAGGTTCGAATCCTGCCTCGGGCATGGGTGTGTGTGATGTCCTTAGGTTAGTTAGGTTTAAGTAGTTCTAAGTTCTAGGGGACTTATGACCTCAGATGTTGAGTCCCATAGTGCTCAGAGCCTACTCAGGTTTATGGTTTTGGTTGAATTTCTTTTCCTAGTGGTTGGGGATTCGATTTTCCTTTATTAGTCGATGTTATTTGGGGCAGCCCCCACGTACCATATACGGTTAGTTATGAACCTATTACGATAATGTGTTTGGTTATTAACCCTAAATATCGTCTACTTTTCTGTAATATCTGTTTCACAATGAATTCAAGTTGTAACTTGTGTTTGATAACACTTCTGGTTAGTTTAATTTCACTTCCTGATTATTATTGTATAATGGAAGAATGATAATGTAACAGATAGTCTATCAGATGCAGTACTGACAAGGTTTTCTCGACGGCAACGCTTTTAAATTCAAATTGAATATTTTTTTCTAATTGCATGACCATGTTGTACATTAGAATATGTTCTCACATCTGGAAATACCTTGATTATCTGGAGCAACATTTTTATTTTCAGAAAAAGACTGTAGAACTTAAAAACACGGGCCATAATTTGAAAATAGGATAATAACATATATTAAAGTTCTATTACAGCTCTCGATAGAGGCAAAAGACATGGAAGTGTAGTAAGGTAGAACACTCCCTCCTATTCTTCGAAAAACACTTCCGATTCGAAGCAGTGCACAAGTCAGAGAGATCTATGTCGGATTAAATGGGACCCCTGAGAGGTTTGCAACCGCCTCTTCCTAGTTACCTGTCGGATTTCGAAAATCTATTTATCTGTATCCTGCAAGTAACTTGGACTTTTAGAAGGGAACTTCCTGAACGGTTGGACGTCACAATTACAGACAGATCAGCAACATTTTGGATGTAGTAACATTTGATTTGATGTCATGGTTGTATGTAAATAATAGTATGACGAGTTCCAGTTTTTCTGAATACCTTCAGAGTTATGAGCATAACAAATGATCCTTGTCAATTCACGGAATAACTTTAATAAACATTCCTGACGTGGTCAGTCTGGGGGAAATCTGCAACGTGTGGTAACTGAAGAAAACGTCACAAGCCAAGATTGATAAAAAAAAACAAAAAAAAACAAAAAACTTTTTTGTGATGCCTGGCTTCTACAGAGCTATGCTGTCATCATGATATCTTACGCTTTTGAATTTTCTGAGCATATCATCGATCAATGCTACAAGTCGACCTCACACTGGATATGTTGACCCCACTAACTCGAAGACTGTTACACACTGGAATGTCACATATAAATGTATTATATACAAACATGTTGAAACGTCCCCTTAGAAAAATTATACATGACTGTGCTTAAACTGACACACAATATTTTTAGCGCAACGCAATCCAACTTAAGAAATCCCTATAAAAGAATGGCCCTGACTAACATTAACCTATACGTTTCACAAATCACTTACCTCACAAAAATCTTGGTTACTCGAACTACTGCAATACAGCGAGCGCCACTACTGCCAGCTAAATAAAAGATTCAAACTACAGAAGGCACTAACTACTGATAGGCATAGTTAGCAAATGATAGATTTTAATAGAGAACAAACAATGTATTTACCTTAATAATCATAATATATATAGCAGTTCACGCCATCCAGTCTTACAAATTTCAAATCTCCGCTATTTCTCTCCCCACATCCACCACTGCTGGCGGCTCACCTCCAACTGCGCAACGCTACGCGCTGTTAACATCCAGCTGCCCAACACTACAATGGCAGACAACAATGCAAACTGGCCACAGACTGCACACAGCACAGTCAGTGATTTTCATACAGAGCGCTACGTAACGTTGCCAATAAGAAAACATAAACAGCCTGCTTACAATGTACATAACTATACTGTGCTGTTTGCCAATAAGAAAACATAAACAGCCTACTTACAATGTACATAACTATACTGTGCTGTTTGCCAATAAGAAAACATAAACAGCCTACTTACGTAGCCCCCATTTTCCCCACAAAAAATTTTACAAATTGTTTTGGGCAGTGACCAATAATGATTTGATAAAATTTTTCATAATTACGAAAACAAAGATATCAAATGCACACGCTTATTGATACAATGTTGGTCAAAAGGTAAAATTTTCTCACAGCCCATAAAGACAGTCCTGATCATCCGACATAGTAAAATTGCAGTTTTTTTCTCCTCAAAGTCTGAGCAGTAAAAGAAAATGCACACGGAAGTAGTGGATTTCCATGCAGTCTTGAAGAAGTAGTGTTGTCCTTCCAACGGAAAGACACTGCTGACTCTTGACATGCAGACAGGTAATGGGCCACAACAGAGCAAACCCACAGCAGAGTCAGTCGAAGTTTTGAAGAATATTGGTAGGTAGGTCGTCACAGAGCAGACCCACTGTAGTCCTGGTAGAGATTACGGTAGTGGTGGGCCACCAGAGGTACGGACCCACTGCAGTCCTTGTAGAAATAATGGTATTGGTGAGTCATCAAAGATGGAGACCCACTGTAGTCCTTGTAGAAATAATGGTATTGGCGGGCCATCAGAGGTGCAGACCCACTGCGGTCCTTGTAGAAATAATGGTATTGGTGAGTCATCAAAGGTGCAGACCCAGTACAGTCCTTGTAGAAATAATGGTACTGGTGAGTCATCAAAGATGCAGACCCATTGTAGTCCATGTAGAAATAATGGTATTGGTGGGTCCAGGGTCGCCATATGAAACGTCCCCTTAGAAAAATTATACATGACTGTGCTTAAACTGACACACAATATTTTTAGCGCAACTGACTTTAAAAAATCCCTACAAAAGAATGGCCCTGACTAACATTAACCTATACGTTTCACAAATCACTTACCTCACAAAAATCTTGGTTACTCGAACTACTGCAATACAGCGAGCGCCACTACTGCCAGCTAAATAAAGGATTCAAACTACTGAAGGCACTAACTACTGATAGGCATAGTTAGCAAATGAAAGATTTTAATAGAGAACAAACAATGTATTTACCTTAATAATCATAATATATATATTCATGCCATCCAGTCTTACAAATTTCAAATCTCTGCTATTTCTCTCCCCACATCCACCACTGCTGGCGGCTCACCTCCATGACTGGACAAAATCATATTGCTTCCAAACATATCAAAATAGTTTTTCATACACTATTAGTTTTTTTACAGAACCATGAAACTTCTATTTCCAGTAAGTTTTCAATATTTACAAAATTTCCCTTTTTTGCTGTGGATGGCATCTCTTTATTTCACACCAATTAAATTCTCTCCCTCATAAATGTTGGCATGAGCGCCACATATTTTTACAAATATTTCTCACATATGCAGGGCACACAGGTATGTGGGATTCACAACACCTGACGTTCGACTATAGTCCCAGCTTGAGTTGGAAGTCCATAGTTTCTGAAAACAGAGTTTTATCTAAGTCTACAAATAACAGTTACAGCTTCCTGAAATGAATCATCATTAAATATGTTCTTAAATTCAATTTTTCAATTAACAGACTTTAACTAGTGCATTAAAGTGGCATCCGATTAAATTTGCTTGAAACCATAAGCAATTAAATCGAAATAATTTCTAAACTTCAGTAAACAGTGGTAGCTAGTGCAAGCACCTTGCTTATCCACGTAGCTAACCGAAATATATACGTTAATTAGATTCAAGTTCTTTCAAAATTGACTTACATCTAGTACAAATCATTTTTTACATTATTTACCTGTACAACATAAAACAACATATTTACCACTGCTTACATCAGTTCCTTCATTACAACCCATATACAGTTGCTCATGTGGTATCAGGACTTTAGTGAAACCATAATGCCTCTCATTATCTTCACCATACTGTTATGACTTAATATTGACATAGATTATATAGACATTCAATCAACTTGATACAATTCTTTCGTTTCATCTTCTTTCTTTCCAACTTTCTCACATATGACTTTAGTTAATTTCAATTGTAGTATTCTCCTTTCCTAAATTCATTTAATTTTTTACATCACCATTCCAAGCAGTTAATCTCAATGGTCACATCCGGTATTTTTCTACGTTATAAAACTCTGTTAACCATTTTTCATCAGAGCAACAAACCATCTCCTTGCAACAAGTCATCTTACTACATCATTATCTGTTTTTCCTCGTGACAGCACGTCTCTGGTTCTACTTTACTGCACAAAGGGGAAAAGTTAAAGAAGATAGATCAAAGTTGAGCATGACAGAAGAGGATGACTGAAAAAGCAAAAAGAAATCGACGCAATATTGTCAATATCTCGAGCGCCTGGTAATTGTCAATTACTTCAGTGAGTGAAATGCCCACTGAGATATTTACACCTCACTCCTTTTATCTGCCTGACATGTTCAGCACTACAAAACTCACAAGCTTCAAGGATCCATTTCTGAATCAATTTTCCCTGGCTATCCAGTTGCTAGAATCCAGTTTTCTCTCCATGTTACTTTCACATGGTTTAACAAAAACAAAGTGCCTGTTCAACACTTATATTCAGGCTTGAGTTATCTCAACAGCAGCAACTTTCTTCTCCACATAAACCTTTCTTAGTTCCTTAGACTAAGCACCCTTTTGTGCATTACCATTTCAAGCACAACATATGATGCAGGAACCACTGCCTGTTCATTCTGAAGTTCCATCTCTTCGTTGGAGTCAGCACTCCTTTTTGTGCATTACTACCTACAAAAACACGAGCTTCAGACCCTTCTGTCTGTAATCAATAACCACTTTCACTGAAGCAGTTTACTTCCTTCGATATTATTACCACAACCAAATATTTTCCTCCTGTCACCACAGTACACATTCATTTTACCAAACTCCACAGTTGACTATAATTTGTCATCCAGAATGGATATCAGAACCTTATCGCTAACAAATTTAGCTCCCATACAGAACATTCAACCCTCAGCATACGAAATCAAGTAACACCAAAAATTATTTCTTGTTCTACTTTGCAAGAATTTTTATGCATGAGATGGCAGATGTTTCAAGTGTTTATCTGTACCAAAGATTCCTTTACCATATCACCCAATCCAAAGATGTTTTTGTTATATCAAATAGGAGACACCCCGGATAGAAAAGAGTAAAACAAAAGTTTAAGAGTGCAGTGGGAACAGAACCCAGATAGGAAACAGTGAGGATAGTGTGCACCAGAAAGTAAGAATGGGCACACCCAGCTAGGGGAGGCACCACTCGCTAAGTAGCATATCTAAAAATGTCAATAGACACCCTAGCTCATTTTACTCCTACTGCTACTGTAAATATCTCTTCAGGTCAACAATGTTCCTTAATCCCGAAGGTTTCCCAGACTTCCAATATTCCAGCCTGTAAGTGTTTGGATGCAGCTTTTCTGCTACCCTAAAAGGACCCATGTGCTCATTTGTAAACTTCTTTGATTCTGACGTGATGTTCTTCGACTTTTCCCTAGTTTTAACTAAAACGAAATCGCTTATGCGAAAACTAGTTTGAGGTGCTCTAGCACCATGTCGCCCCTTTCTCTGAAGTGCCTTTCTCCTAATGTTGTCCCTAGCCATTTTTTCTTTAGCCCCAATGCCACATCGGCAGTCTCCTGGAATTCCACCAATTCAAACAATAAATTAGTGGGTCTCATTCCTACACATCAACTCACATGGGGCAAAATTTGCTGCTTCATGCTTCGAATGAGAGATTGCCTCCTCAGAATGTTTTAATACTGCACCCATGCAGTATACTTTTTATGGCAATATGTTCTACACAATCTGCTAAGCTCTTTCACATCATGCTCACACATATTACCAAGGGGAGCGTATGTTGAAATTTTAATATGTTCAATATTTTTACTTTCTAAACCTTTCTTGAATCTTTCTGAAATAAATGGCTTTAGGTACTCCCCTTATAATGAAATAGTCCTTTTGCATTTTACTTACTAACAGTTCTGAATTTTCTTCTCTAATAGAATATAATTTTACAAATTTTGTAAGCCCATCAACTAGCACAAAAACATATTCACTCTCTCCTCTTGTTACAAACGAAGGAACAAACAAATCCATAGCCACTTTTGCAGTTCCAAGGTATACATTTGACCCTGTATTATCCTATAAATTGCCCTAACTTTCTGACATCTGTCACACATTTCTACTCTTTCTGTACATGTTTCCAAATGTGAAAGATAACAGTCTTACTTAACTTGGCGATACATTTCCTTGCCCCATAGTGACCAGACCTTTTGTGTACATAGCCAAATAACAAATCTACACGTTGCTCAGGAATACAATATCCCATTGGGTTCCAGTGTTGTTTCTCCTCCTAAAGAAACCGCCTTTATGCAATTCATAATATTCTGCTACCCTGGAATATTCTGGGTCTCCCAAGTAACTCTTACCTTACTTCAGGTTATCATCCATATTCTGTTCTCACCTTAGTTATTTACAACCTTCTTCAGTCAGTCTTCCTCATCTACTTTGATAACTGTAGCAAAAATGTGCACACCCTCTACATCCAGCGTTGGATTCTCATTGTCACCCCCTTGTTCTGCACTTCTAGATAATGTCTCAGGGATTACATTTTCAGATTCTATAATGTACTTAATCTCAATATCATACTGCTGAATACACAAATTACATCTAGACAATCGTGGATGCTTAAGTTTACAACATTGTAAAAACGTCCATTATCTGTGGTCACAGTACCCAATCACCTTGTGCATCAGCAAATACTGACGAAATTTTTGCAAGCCAAATATAATAGGCAAAGCCCCTGTTCAGAAATACTATAATTCCTTTCTGACTGCTGTAAAGATCTACTAGCGGATGCTATACTTTTGTGAACCTCCTACACCACTTGAAATAATTCTACACCAATTCCATACCCACGTGTGTACACCATTAAACAAAAAGGCTTTGTGTGGTCTGAATGGTGAAATATTTCACAGTTACAGAAAGCATCTCTGAGTTCCTCAAATGCTGTTTGACACTCTGCAGCCTACTTATAAAGCACATTTTTTTATCAGATTTCTCAAATATGCAGCTTTAAACAACTGTCGTGGAACATAATGACGATATAATCCGAATAGACTATACATATGTATCCTTCAATTCTTATTAGAGGGAGCTTTTCTAATTTCCTTGTAAGTCAGTTTTGTCCGGATCTCGACGAATTCCTTCTGCACTAATGATAAGTCCAAAAATTTCGATTAACTTCTTACAAATTCAGTCTTAACCAATTCTGATTTCATCTCACCTTTCTCATTTGCATCCAAAATATTGTCAAATAACACGCAATGTCCCTCTCAGGTTGTAACGCCGGAAATGCATATTGAGAGTCTGGCTGGAGTAGCGAGTGGAGCAGGTGTGTTGTGTGACGCTCCCGCGATTTGCCGCGCTTTCGGGGTTTGGCAGCATGTAATTGCGCTCGACTTGCGATGATAGTTTCTGACATGGTGTCGCGGACGGGAAGCATTAGCTGGCGCACATCAAGAGCCCGTTTCGTCTGGTGACCGTGTCGAGAAGAAGGCGCGCCAACATCCAGCTTCTGCAACATCGACGGCCGACAATGAGTGACTGTCGCCACCTCCTCGATCGACGGCTTCAAACCTTCAATGAACCAACAAGGAAGACTGGAAGCACGTAAAGTTTTAGAACTGTATGGCAGACCTCAGCTTTTCAAACTTTTAAAATTGTTGCATAACAAAATTACAGCAACTTAGCATGAACGTTTGTTGCTCATAGTCCCAATTGCATTACCAAGCAGGGTCCCTTCCTTTTCCAGAATGAACCCGAGTGTCGTTGAAATTCAAATTCAGTTTCACTGCTTTAATTTCAAAGTTCAGTTAAAGTATTCATAGCTGGCTACAGTATTAGATTACGCAAGCACAAATTAAGAGTGCGAGTTTTGTTACCATATTTTAGCTTACCTGTGACTGCAGCTCAGCTTGATACGTACTAAACTTTACTATTGTTAATTGTTCAGAATCATTTAATTCAAGTTCAAAGTTAAATCTCTTATTTCTAAATTGCGTAGATTCAAGTAGCTTTTGAAATGATTGTTGAGGTAGTCCAAGACTAACCGTATTTTACTGAATTTCGATGTGCTTCAGAAAGAAAGTTCACTATTAACTTCAGTCACTAAATTAACTTTCGATTTTCCGGTTTTATTAATTATTTTGCTAAATTAAGTCAGAGTGTAGCGAAATTTATTACTTCTGACAAACTTTCAGTTTTCACACTATACTTGTCAACCCTCAGTTGCCACACTTCTAGTGCTAATTATATGTGTAATAATCTTTCTTTTTCAGTTACTATAGTAATTGTCCTTAGGACTGGCGACCGTAATTTCCCCAAAATCTCAAATATCTAATTACCGCTAGTTGACTGTTAACGTAACGGCCGCACATTTACTTTCTTTATTAACTTTACCCCTTGTTCAAAATTAATTTCGACCAGTTTCATTAGCATTTTTCCTTTCATTTAGATGTAACCCTTTCCTCCCTCTTTACCGACAAATTAACCTCGGTGACGATTGCTTTTCTCAAATTTCCATTAGGTACACGCAGTTTAATTTTTCACTGTCATTAAGGTCGATAAGTGAGGGGGAGGTTACACGTGGCGACCTGGTGACAGGACCATCTTCGGATTTGAGGTTGTTCTGGACACGAATTTTGCATTGTGCAAATCTCGTAACAAAGTACTGCTTACGTACAGGCCGTTACGTCAGCGAGATTAAGGAGTGGGAGGAATCCTAATAGTATTTGAGATTTGGCATTTATATTGAAAATTATTAAAATGAGTGAAGGCAACAATTGCCAAAATTTGGTAGACTTGGATACGGAACAATCGGTCGAACAGTGGGAAACGCGCACCGCGGTACCCATTGTTCAGGGGCAGGCGGCTAGCATGAAAGACGCGACCGCCGAAACGCAACAAAGAGTAGAAATGGAATTCCAAACTTTAGAAAATGTTTCGGAATCGGAAGTGAAAATCAAATCTGAACCCCTTGATGACGAATACGGGGGGACAATTAAAGAGGAAGCCGCTACGGATGTAAAACCGGTAGTTTCCGAGAATTTAACTGATTTATTGAATGTTTTGATTAACGAAATCAAGAGTCAATCGGCCAAGGAAGAAGATCAGGCTGCCAAGCAAGAAGCTCAGGCTGCCAAGCAAGAAGCTGAGGCTGCCAAGCAAGAATCTCAGTTTGAAAATATTGAACGGATGCTAGACAATCAGAACAGAAAATTAACGTTGTTAACAACAATGTTGGAGTTGTTAACACGAAAGTTGATAAAATCAAAAAAGATATTGTTGTGATTAATACCGAAATCGGTAATCTTAAACAGGAAATGATAGGCGTTCAGGCGGAAATTGCGAGCATAAATACTCGTTTTTATTCCGAAATTAGCTGAATCGAGAAAAGTGTAGGAGAATCAGTTGCTCCGATCATCGAGAATAAGGTGACGGAACAAATTCAATTAGTGAAAAAAGAGGATCAAAAGAAGGTGGAAACTTTAAAGGCTTTAGTATCCGAAGTAGATACCAAAGTGACGAAGCAGGCTAATACCTGCGAAGAGAAAAAAAGGGAAGTAGAAACGCTTGCGACAACCACTTGCCAAGTAATTACGAGAGTGTCGGAATTAGAAAAGAAACTTGACGAAAAACAGAGCTATGTGCCAATCTATGCACATAGTTCGGAATTGTTGACGAAAGAGGAGCGGTTCGACCCCTTGAAAAAAGGCGGTATACACGCGACGGATTTCATTACGTATTGTGAAAGAGTTTTACCCAGATCATGGACTAATGAGAGAAAAATTAATGTGATTATTGATGTATTGGCTGGTGATTCCAAGCGTTGGGGCTTAAACCTCAACATTACGAACCTGACTTTTGACGAATTTAAAAATTTGTTTCTGGCTGAATACTTGTCAGAGCAAAAACAGCAAAGTGTCTGGCGCGAATTTGTCGTATCGAGGCCTTTCGATGCGAATTCACGCGGTTCGATGAAGGAGTTTTGTGAGGGCTGGATCCGCAAGTTGGAATATTTGCGTGATCGCCGCACGGAATCCGAAATAGTCTGGGAACTCTACAAAAAGCTTCCAGATGATACAAAACGCTACGTAGGAAGCAATTACAGGACAATAAATGATTTCCTGGAAAGAGTGGAGGACGAGGACAATTGGCGAAATAATCGCGACAGTGGTAGAGGCCGTGGTAACAACAACGGGTACCACAGCAACCACAACAACGATAACCATGGGAATAATGCATACCGCAACCATTGCAGCAATAACAATAATGGTTCGGACAGTAATAACAATCGGTATAATGCAAATAATAACAGGAATGACGGAAACCAGTATCATACTAACGTGACACGGGCTTCACAGAATAGTAATAACGCCAAAGGGTGTGATCAGCCGCCTCAGCAGCATCCGGGGAGCGTATCTGCTGAGACGAGACAGGGAAACCATTAGCCGCGCCGGTGAGGGGCCTAACGGGCGTGGAGAAATTTTGGAGGCCCAGTAACAAGAGAAAACCCAGGTGTCGCCGTTATGAAAATTCCGTATGGAATAATCAACGGCGGGAAAGTGTGCCAGTGTTAAGAGAAAGGAGTGCGCCCACAAGTAGTAGATCAGCTGTATACACGGCAGTAGAAAATACATTCACTGTCAGTGAGAACAATTTAAGTAGTGTTCCGGAAATCGATTATAAAGTGGCAGCTGTAATACCCACAGCGGAACTGGAGATTGAGTTTAAGAATGATTCGCAAGTGTTGAGAGAAGATCAGATGTCGGATAAAACGTCCGTCATCGAGCGAGGGGATGCAGAGAGGGATGAGGTCTGGTTAAGGCAGTTCGGTCGCTTATACGACGAACTAAGAGATTATAGGGGCCTGTATGGGAGAAGTGTTTATGGGGAGCGCGTGCAGGATTTTCCGCGTCTCGTCCGCAGGAAGATAGTGTTTGTGAAATGATAGAAAGTTCTGGCCCTAACCGGCAGACTTTACTAGAAATAGTTGATGTTAATGGGGAGCACGAGCAAGATTCGTCGTGTTTAGTCCCGCAAGAGTTGGATGTTGAAGTAGTAACGGAAAGTACTGGCCCTGACCGGCAGACTTTACCGAAAGTTATGGTGGTAGAAGTAGCCGACCCATCCGACGCAAAACTCCAGTTTAAACATTGCGAGAGTATTAAGGAGAAAGATTAAGAAAATTTTAGTGATAGACGGACACGATTGGTAGAAAATCACATAGATTACACCGTGTATGAGGTTAGAGCTGACATTATACGGTCAGACGGTAGCAGTGTGGGTTGCGCAGATCCAGAGGAAGTAATTGCAGATACTACTGGGCACATTTCTCCAGGTAGATTGGCAGATGAGGTCAATCTGACTAAAGAGGAATCAACGTAGATGACAATTAGTGAAATGATGGCAAAGCAACACTCACTAGTTGACGAGTTAGAGGAAAAGGTTTCGGTATTGGAGGCAAAGCTACAGGCTAAGCCTCAGGACAAACGTGTTGAAATTAAAACTGTATTTGAACAGAGGCTGAAAAAGCCGTCAGATAAGCCGGATTTAGGACCAAAGCCGGATGGTTTTTTCTGGAATGACCTGGATATAGACGAGGATTTACTGTGGGAAAATAAAGAAACAGTCGAGGACAAGTGTAGACAGATAGTAGTGTCAGTTAATATGCACGGCCTACAACTAAACGTGTTGATTGACACCGGTGCAGAATTGAGTGCTGTATCTGGAAAAATATTTCAGTTACTGAAAGACGGGCCTGGCATCGTAGTTATGCCAGTAACAGGAGTGAAAATTATCGGTGCTACTGGGAAGGCCAGTAAACCGGTCACAAAACAGATTTTTGTCCACTTCGAGATATGTGGGGCACGATTGGAACAAGAGTTTGTCGTCGTGCCAGACTTAACTACGGAAGTAACTATCGGGTTGGATTGGCTATTAAACTACCGTGCAGTGATTAATTGCGAAAGCAAATCTTTGACATGTACGTCACAAGATAAAACAATAGTAGTTAGTTTTGACGAGGCAGGAGACTGTGTGCATAGGCAATACCAGCCTATACACATTGTTAACTGGCCGGATGACATTGACGTAGGAATGAATTTGAACTGCCGTAACGTAAAGAATTTAGGCATTAACAAAAGTGTAGAAAGTGAATTGGAAGAGATAATCAAATTCCCTCCACGGATTGACATTAGTATTGGTGTGAAAAAAGATCGTTTGCGAGAAGTAATGAAGCTAAAAGTCGTTGCTGACATACGTCGTCATGACGCTAAAGTGCGTTTTGCTAAGTTTGTTATCGGAGACTTAGTACTTGTAAAAGCTCATGAGAAATCGAGCGAGATAGACTATGAAATCTCTAAATTTAAGTTTGTTTATAATGGACCATATAAAGTCATTGGTATACCTCACACAAATGCTTATTGCTCAGAGTATCCAAGCTCTGGAAAACTATTAGGTATACGGAACATTGTAGACTTGAAATTGTACCAACCTAGGATCGATTAATACCACACAATGGGTAATTTGTACAGTATGTAAAATAGAGTGTAAGATTTAACGATTTACTAGATTGCCATGCTTTTGACTGACCAAGGCCATTAAAGAAGTTGTAATTAATAAGTAATTAATTTTGATTAATCAATTCAATTTTAATCAATTTAATCATGATCTAATCAACTGAAAAATCCAAGCTGCTAGTTTAAGTTTTCAGCTGAGTCACAGTAGATTAAGGAATATAAAAATGATTTTGTAACTAGCTGTAAGATTTAATGAATGTGTAATTTACTAGTCATTGCCAATGTACTTAGACGCTGTTTTAAGTTTCAGGCTAGTTCATGCGTGTGATGATGGACAGTGTTGAGTTATCCACTGTGATAGTGTTTATGGACTCCTTGAGATTACTCGGGAGTGAGTTTTTCCGAAAGAATTCAGTGAAACGGACGTTCTGGAAACGCCGTTACAGGGGCGAGTGAGATCAAGCGTGCCGCACAGGCGGGCGCAACAATACTGGCAAGGCGGAGCCGCTGTCGGCTCTTGTGTCGCTGTCAGCTCTTGTGCCGCTGTCGGCATTCTTTGTTCTTGCGAGTAAGGAAGGCGGCATTCTTTTTCTTCCTGGACAGCTGATGTGAAAGAATTCTGTTGTCAATATTTATGTTTTTGTCGATCTGCTGAATATTATTATCTTGTTTAGCGTCAAGTGGACTCTCATGGCGAGAGTATTAATTATGAGAAGGTTATATAAAATGTGTATTCTACGTAATTAATTATTAATTTGCGTATTTTGATATACCTGTTTTTTATGACCATGCACTCTGGTTAATTTTGTAAATTGTATTCCATTTCTTGATAGTGTTACGAATTTTAATGATTTTGGAATAGCTAAACCATTTTCTATGTTTTCTATGAATTTTAGTATGTTGTCAACCTGTTTTATTTTGTGCAAGATGACAGAGTGGAATACGGTTAGGAATGTCTCCACTCAATTTTTATGGTCTAAAAATTGATTTATGGTTAGTTAGACGAATGCTAAATTTTGATGATGTTTTGAGCATCTGCATTTCCGCTGTTTCTTTTTTGGGACATTTTCTGAGTCTGTTTACGTTACATGAACATCCTCAGACAATGTGGGGCACGTGTAACGCCGGAAATGCATATCCTCCTATTTCCATCTATTGTACTATAAATTTTTTTCCTTATTTTTTTACCTGAATATATGACGTTTCTGTGCCTTTGCACATTGTAACTGTTTTACTATTTGTATATATATATTTATGCATTTATGTCGATGTATAATTGGTTTGTTTCGTAAATATTCTTTGTATTTTTACGCCGGGTCTTGCCTAGGGAAGACTGCTATCGAGCGATTACATCGATAGGTCGTGTGAAGAATCAAAGTGTGTAGGATCTTTGGTAGTGTTAACTCTGCCGCATGGAGCGCGGGCAGAGAGAGTCTGGCTGGAGTAGCGAGTGGAGCAGGTGTGTTGTGTGACGCTCCTGCGAGTTGCCGCACTTTCGGGGTTTGGCAGCATGTAATTGTGCACGACTTGCGATGATAGTTTCTGACATGGTGTCACGGACGGGAAGCATTAGCTGGCGCACATCAAGAGCCCGTTTCGTCTGGTGACCGTGTCGAGAAGAAGGCGCGCCAACATCCAGCTTCTGCAACATCGACAGCCGACAATGAGTGACTGTCGCCACCTCCTCGATCGACGGCTTCAAACCTTCAATGAACCAACAAGGAAGACTGGAAGCACGTAAAGTTTTAGAACTGTATGGCAGACCTCAGCTTTTCAAACTTTTAAAATTGTTGCATAACAAAATTACAGCAACTTAGCATGAACGTTTGTTGCTCATAGTCCCAATTGCATTACCAAGCAGGGTCCCTTCCTTTTCCAGAATGAACCCGAGTGTCGTTGAAATTCAAATTCGATTTCACTGCTTTAATTTCAAAGTTCAGTTAAAGTATTCATAGCTGGCTACAGTATTAGATTACGCAAGCACAAATTAAGAGTGCGAGTTTTGTTACCATATTTTAGCTTACCTGTGACTGCAGCTCAGCTTGGTACGTACTAAACTTTACTATTGTTAATTGTTCAGAATCATTTAATTCAAGTTCAAAGTTAAATCTCTTATTTCTAAATTGCGTAGATTCAAGTAGCTTTTGAAATGATTGTTGAGGTAGTCCAAGACTAACCGTATTTTACTGAATTTCGATGTGCTTCAGAAAGAAAGTTCACTATTAACTTCAGTCACTAAATTAACTTTCGATTTTCCGGTTTTATTAATTATTTTGCTAAATTAAGTCAGAGTGTAGCGAAATTTATTACTTCTGACAAACTTTCAGTTTTCACACTATACTTGTCAACCTTCAGTTGCCACACTTCTAGTGCTAATTATATGTGTAATAATCTTTCTTTTTCAGTTACTATAGTAATTGTCCTTAGGACTGGCGACCGTAATTTCCCCAAAATCTCAAATATCTAATTACCGCTAGTTGATTGTTAACGTAACGGCCGGACATTTACTTTCTTAATTAACTTACCCCTGTTTCAAATTTAATTTCCACCAGTTTCATCAGCATTTTTCCTTTCGTTTAGATGTAACCCTTTCCTCCCTCTTTACCGACAAATTAACCTCAGTGACGATTGCTTTTCCCAAATTTCCATTAGGTACACACAGTTTAATTTTTCACTGTCATTAAGGTCGATAAGTGAGGGGGAGGTTACAAGGTTATATTTGATATCAAAAAATTGTCAACATCAACTGCTATTTTTCTCAATAGTTTGTTCCCTAAGACTTTTGACATAGCACTGGCAAAAGAACAAATAATTGTATTTAGTCCAAATGGTATAACCTTGTACTGATAACACTTACTTTCAAACAAGAATGCTGTATACATCATGGATTCCTTCGCTAGCGGCAAATTCCAATAACAACATGTCACATCTGCTTAAGTCAAGAATTTTGGCACTTTAGGTTTTAGTAACAGTTCATCAATGCCTTCTGGTCTATCTCTTTCTGGTACAGCTATTTTATCCAAAGCCCTAGCATAAAACACAAGTCTCACAGATGCATCTCGCTTAATAACCACATTTAATTGATTGTTGTACACACAGCTTTCTCAATAATCTCCCACTAAAGAATTTTTTGGACTGAGTCTCTTACTGCTTCTCTTTGTTCCTCTGTAAAGCTATGCGTTTTCTTTCACAGTCAAATAACATTGATAATCCCTTACCAATCTTGGTTGATCTGAGAAAACGTTTTTATGCTTAATCATAACCTCTCTTAACTCTTCCTTCTGAATTTCATTTAATTCAGGTATTTCTTCTACTTACCGTTCAATCTTGTCGTGTACAACCAGCAACTCTTCTGGAATAACCCCCATTTCCTGAGTGCCGTATTCATTGTACTCTTCCATATAATCCCTTTTCCTACAGTGCCTAATGAGAAAACTAACACTCTCCTAAATAGTTAGATTCCTTTTCCTAGAAAACGCTATAATTTCATTTCTTCCCTGTATTTCCAGTACCATAGAACTGTCACTGAAATCTAGTTTCCAGTTTTATTTTATAAAGAAGTCCATCCCGATCAACATATTCGCACTTACTCCTTAAATTATAAGGAAGTTATGATGCAACTATATACCATTAATTTTAAGAGGCAACCGCACTTCATATTTAAAAGGTTTCTTAATCTTTCCTAATGCTACAATTATTTGAATGCGGATAACAGGCATTATTACTAATTGCTCCTTGTTTGGCAAACCATCTAACCACTTCTTAATAGCACAAAAATCGTTGCCGCTGTCAGCTAAACACTGCACTTCTTCCCCTTGTACCATTAACTTTACTACAGGTTTTCCTGTCTTCTCCATTCTGTTACTGACTTCAGACTTATCTAGCAAATCATGTACAACTTCCCTTCTCTCAAAACCTTCCCCACATCTAGAGATTACAGAGATATTTATAGGACTATTTTCGCTATATATCCTCATAGTAGCAGTCAATAGTTCCGCTAGTGACTAATCAAAACACCTTGGCACATCTGCCTTTTCTTCCTGGACCTCCTCCAATCAATTACTTAACTGGCTCCCGCTGTGGTCATCCACAGCATGCGTCTCTGCCCTTGTTATAAACATATTCTCATTAATTACTTCCACGATACTTTTGCCGTCTAAATCCTGCAAATCCTTACTATCTGTGCTCTCCCCTTCTTCGTGAAAAGATTCCTCGTCTGTTACATTGTACACGTTTCCCCATTGATTTGAACCTGTGTCATCTGTACACATACATATCAAACCCTTATTAGTGCAGTCTTTCCTTGAACTGTTCCTATTCAAAAAGTCACCTAAGCGACCATTAATTACACATATTTTGATTTTATTTGCCTCATTTACCTCATTTGTACTGCCCACATCATTACTTCCTCGTTCACTCATTTATTCATTACACATCACAAAAGGAGTTACTAGCTTATTTAAACTACAATTTCCCGTTCTGAAAACGCTGGCATCTTCGCGGGCAGGCTCTAGTTTCCCATACTTCGGGGTTGAGCGCGCTCTTCCACTCGCACTGCCCTCTCTTGTCTGTTTTTGACATCACTATCGTCATGTACTGGAGATTGTGATAGTCATTCATCGGAGTTAGTTTACTTATCTGCCTCAGGATGGCGCTAGCCTCTTGCGCCTCTTGCCCTGCCATTACCTAGTAACACACTCACTCTGTTGAGAATTACATTCTGCTGAGGTTCTGCATTATTCGGAGACATACAGGTTCTATTAGCCTGCTCCTCCTCCTCCTGCATTACTCTCTCTACTCTTTCCAAATAATTAATCAATTTACTATTATCGTCCTTGGGAGTAGCTATTATTTTACTACGCCAATTCATA
Source organism: Schistocerca cancellata (assembly GCF_023864275.1). NCBI lineage: Eukaryota > Metazoa > Arthropoda > Insecta > Orthoptera > Acrididae > Schistocerca > Schistocerca cancellata. The sequence goes on along the minus strand of NC_064629.1, from coordinate 387,848,056 downwards.
GTCGGCTTCCCATGTAAATCCATTATAATATACTCTGGCTCTAATTTCTTTGTGAGATATGATAAATTAGCAGCTACTTTAAAGTAAATCTTTCCACACTCTCTTTTAAACTTTTCCACTGCCTAGAAATTGTTTTGGAGTTCCATCTTCTGTTGTTCACCCCAATATTCTGCGAAAAATGCATCTTCAAACATTTCCAAAGTACTGTATCGTTCTGTAGTATTCACACTCCAAATCCTAGCTTCCCCCACAAATTTGGTGAAATAAACCGTTCATATGCCTATTGGTCCACAATCTTGAAACACATTTTCAAAATCATTTCAAAATTCCTAAGGATGCACATGTACAAGAGGATAAAAACGTAAGAACTGTCTGTTAGTAATGTAGCATACTTCAGCCGACTCTGTTATCAGACTGCCATCCACGCTGTTATTACCAACTTGTATGTTATGTTCTACTTGAGTTTATCTGTGGTTATAATCATACAATTCATTTGCTGTGACCCGCATCTGACTAGTAAAATGATCCATGTTAGTTTTTACTTCTTCCATACCGTCAGACACAACCTTTACAGCTTTTAAACAATTTTCACTTTCTTCACTTATTTTACTATTTAAAATTGTATCCTCACCTACAACTGTAGCTATTTTATGCTCTACTTTCTGAACATTTTCTTGGATCTGACCCATCCTCTGCTTGCTTTCATTAGCTATTCTTTGTATAGTCTCTGTTATTTCCTTTTTTGCACTATCTGAGGATTTCTTACAACTTTACTCTACCTGAGAAGCCTTAACTTATACTTTTTTATCAAAACCTTCAATTCTTTTTACCTCATTTCCTTTAGATCACAAACCTGTTTTTTAACTTACGATCAGTTTCAACTTTGAACTATTTAAGCTTATCAGCTAAATCACTAATACTACCAGACTGCTGTTTAAGCTCGCTAGCTAAACCATTTGTAGTTAGACACAGCTGATTGAGCTCACTAGCTAAACCATTTATAGTATTGGACAGCTGATCAATTTTCCTATTAAAATTATGCTTGAGGTTACTAACTATACTTTTATGTCCTCCAGTAATAATATCCATGAATACTGCTGATATCTCCTTTACACTTTGCTATTCAGTTTGCTTTACTTGCAATATTTCAAGTTTGGCATCTGCCTCTCTTGTCTCCTATTCATTTAGGTCACCCTGGCTCATGTCAACTAAATCAGCATCACTAGAATCACTCAGGCTATTACTAAAAGAGCTGGTACCTTCTCCCCAGTTACTGCAGTTAAAACATTTTGTCCCTGTTTCTCTCCCTCAGTTGTAGGTAACTTTTATAAATTAGGAACTGAATCATCATTAATTTCTAATTCACCCACATTTCTCTTCCCTGTGGTGCTTGTCTGACTGTCCATAAAACTGAATCACATCTTCTTCCTTCACAACAAGAGAATCATCATGCTCTTCCAATTTAAAAACTCTTTTGATACAAGCAAACAACATATGGAATAAACTCAACATATCTCTATTTGTCGATTGTACTCTCGGCGCTCTGAAACTGCGGTTCCGTCCTCCACCTCCTGCTATACTAGCTCGTGAGTTGCCATCTCCTGCCAACACTATCAATGTAGTTGCTGAGATAGCGGTTGCCGCTGCATCCGTCGATCCGTCTGCTAAATCCACGCCGCATCTTCTGTCGTATGTACTATGTCCACCTTCTTCCCACCGTGGGATCACAGTTCTCGTTGCAGTGTCCTGCCTGTCCACTTTGCCACACACTGCTCTATCCTTTCTTTTCAGTGCTGTTCGACACTGTTCATATTCACATTTATTCTAGACTGCGGATGTCTTCTCTACAGCTTTTTATACTGCCCCGGCCGTGATACACCATTTGCGGCGGCGCGGTTCGTTGCGAAGTTCCACTCATCTTGTGGTGAATCTCTTCTCACACGCACGTCTCCTTGAACGAACTGAAATGCAGTTCTCACCCGGAAAAAACTATGTATAAAACAGCTGTACCCATGGTAACCATAAATCGTAATAAAAATTGTTTTATCCTTGAAAGACATAGTGAAATGTAAGTAATTGTGTGAGAAAAATTTCACTTATTACGGTAAGCTAGCGTACACCAGTTACTAGGAAGTCGTTCTCTATGCTGTACAAAGTCCACAGGGACACATAATTCATAACCGTAGCCTGGTTATGGTAATCAATAATTACTTTTCACCGAAAGTGTACAAACGGATTCCTTCTTTCAGAATAGATCGCTCAAATGTTGCTATAATCAGTCTCACATAACAAAATGCTCTCCTTCGCGACTAAGAAACATGCCACGCGGAATTTAGTTATTTAAAACGTCATCAAAAGTTTGAGCTTCACACAGTGCATTAAATAGAACTGTCTCCCACACTTCACGGCACTTCTCAAACATTTTGCTACCGAAATATCGCAACAGTAACAATTTTTATCGGAGTGCATGTTAGTAGGTCTGATCACTACAAGATCGAAGCCCCGACTCAGCTCCTCCCTCTGCACAAGAGAAGTTCCTAGTTTCCAAAATACGCGCAAGTATGCTAATTTCTTATTGGCACAGAAATGTCACAGCCAATCGAAAAGCAGCATCAACCTGCTCAAACCAGTTCATATATACAGAACCAATCAAAGTTTGTCACTGAATCTGAACAGTAATTTAACACACATAAATTTTTAAAACCCACAACTATAAAATTAATCCCCTGTTAACGAAATTACTCTACCAAAATCATAATGTCATTTTCCCAGTACCAGAAACTGACGAAATACAGTAATTTATGACAAATTCCCCGGTGTGAATGACTAACACACACGTCATTCTCGAACATTCATTACTGGACCAGTTACTTCAAAGTATAGTATAAAAGCTTTACATAAAACAGTATTTCACATTCACACCTTCATTCACTCTCATAACTATGCACAGTTGTAGTAGTAATTAATAAACAAGCCCGCCCGGTTAACCGATCGGTCTAACGCACGGCTTTCCGGAGTGGAAAGGAGCGCCTGGTCCCCGGCACGAATCCGCCCGGCGGACTTGTGCTAAGGTCCGGTGAGACGGCTAGTCTGTGGATGGTTTTTAGGCGGTTTTCCGGCTGCCTCTGCGAATAAGAGGCTGGTTCCCCTTATTCCGCCTCAGCTACACCATGTCGGCGATTGCTGCGCAAACAAGTTCTCCACGTACGCGTACACCACCCAAAATGGTTCAAGTGGCTCTGAGCACAGTGGGACTTCTCAGGTCATCAGTCCCCTAGAACTTAGAACTACTTAAACCTAACTAACCTAAGGACATCACACACATCCATGACCGAGGCAGGATTCGAACCTGCGACCGTAGCGATCTCGCGGTTCCTGACTGCAGCGCCTGGAACCGCACGGCCACTTCGGCCGGCTGAAGTGTTACCACTCTCATTATTACGTCAGATCGGCAATTCACGTAGTAAGTTCGTCGTATTCATGATTTTGTCCTCAAAATAAAATACCGTGCTTATTATTTAACACAAAATGACAATAAAAATTTAAGTTATTCACGAGCAGCTAGTTGAGAATATGTATGAACTTCAAATGACACAACGAACCGTCTCGTTCTGCATATGGATTCAAACCCAGGTCATGCAGACTAAGCAAAGATTTAGTGACTGACGGAAACTAACAGTCAATCCTGACTAGGCATACAGAGAGTGATATACCTCGATTTTAGACAGTATCAGTTAGCAAATATCAGCTTTAAATTACATAACGTAAACATTGTTAACGGACGCGAATTCCTACCAAGCATCTATTGTCCTTGTTAACGAACTACGAGAGATGTTGAATATTGCTTCTTCACAAGTAACTTACTTGAAATGCCGTGAGGTAAAGCTTTGTGTTAGACAGGGATTCGAACCCAGAACCTAATTGGATTGTCATCGAAGCACAATCAACTGTGACATGTCGGATTTTCTCGGCAGTAGCTAGATGTTTTAACTGAAATGACGAGACGAAACATTTTATTCTTCATAAAACCTTGTTTGACAGCTTTAACTGAGAATAAGTTTTCTACATGCATGTAATCAATAAACTGCATGTACATTGTTAGACTCTAAAAGAAACCGTACGAAAATTGTGCACAGTATTATAAGAAACAAAATAAAACTACCCACGATAACCTTACGACGAAAGTCTGTTTCAATAAAACTGAGTATCTGTACACAAGCGTGCCTCTATCGGCACGAATTAGTAAAATACTACTCACTTAGATTTCGATTGGGTCTGTGTTTGATTGGTATGCTGTGTCATACTCAAGTGGTATGCAAACGTCGCATTTCATAAATAACGTTATGTATTCCTAGAAACTCACAATTTGTTTGTCAGCAGCGGAAAGAGGCGTTACCTGTTCTGCAGCATTGTGAGTTTTTCACCATTGCACCATGAGCCGAAAGTATTTTCTTGCGATATCCTGATCGATGTGTGATCTGACTGCTTGTAGCTCTTCACAGAATGGATAAAAACGTTACAGTCAGTAAGACTGGAACCGCAAACCATAACACACGCTTTCTCTCAGGTTAGCACGTTTCCACACAGCTAGGGAACGGGTATGGGTCTCCTCTTACGAGACAAGTAGTTGGTAGAACTCGTAAACCGCTATTTAAAGGACGAGATTAGATGCGATTTTCACGTGCAACGACTTTCCTGGGCTGAAAACCGTAAATTTACAATGTTTTGTTACAACTCAAGCGTTAATAACTCAGATTATTCAATGGAAATGACACGAAAAATCAAGTGAACTTAATTCCGTGCACACCAGGAAGCAACTCGTCGATCACAGAGTTGCCAAATATACCTTGCCTTGTTGCCAAATCTCAGATTACCAGCAGGAAGAAGACGAACCGATGTGATCCTACAGCGGGCTGGGAAGTGACTGTAGCTGGCGTCTCAAAGACGTGGCCACTACGGCCTGTAATACGTAATCCGTCTGATTCACACGTCTGTAAATGGGCTTAGGGACTGGAGCGTAGTTACTAATAATACTCAGAACGGACTGCAAACTAAGCTTCATAAATCAGTAACTCTCATAGTTGTTTTTATATATCTTTCGTAATTGTACTCAAAACTAAGAAAATCATTGACGAACGTTTTCGTGCCTCGCCGATAGTCGAGCACAACAAACAAATAAAAATGAAAAAAGACTGTGTGTGTGCATGTGTGTGTGTGTGTGTGAGAGAGAGAGAGAGAGAGAGAGAGAAGAGAGAGAGTGTGAGGGAGAGAGATAAAAATAAAAAAGGAATGAGAGAGAGAGAAAGAGAGTAAAAAATTGTTGTAAAGAAATCTTTCATTAAAATTACACGTTCTACATGATTACGAAATGTCGTATTCATGATCTGTGGAACAAGTATGAATCTAATCTAATCTAAACATATCATATTGCTGACTATTCATGAAGAGGCACGAATTATAGAAATTTTCGTCAATATCAGTAACCAAATCTAAACTTGAAAAAAAAAAGACGACAGTTTTTGTAATAAACTGGGACTCCTTTAAAGACCCATTCGTCCCTGTTAACTAACAACGAAATATGTGTGATATACCTCCATCAGAAGGAACAAAGTGTTAAAGATGACGCACGTGATGTGAAATTCCGTGACAGAGATACGCACCGAGCACGCAATCGGATTGTTAACTAAGTAAAATCAAATGCTACGTATCGGTTTTTCTTACCAGCTGCTAGATGTTTGAATCTAAAATAAGGATACAAATTTTTGTGCCTGAGCGACAATCGAACCGCACACCTACCGTACTTCTTTATCATCCACGAGCATAGCTTAAGTAACACTTGCTTACTCACCAACAGTTAGACGTGTGCGTGTTTGACCAGAAATAACGACACCTATTGCGATTGTTGGTAACACATGAACAGACAATAAATGCAAGTTAATTTTCACTACCAGATTGGTATGCACGTGATAGGGCTTTAAAGGAAATAATGAATATTTTTGTACTGGATCAGGATTCCGACCCATATACTTACCTTTGGAGAAGACCTAGAGAAGATTACAGTCTTGGGAAAAGGAACGAAATGATTGAACTATACTGCTCCGAGATATTGAGATCCTCGAAAGATGAGATACGAATTCGAATCACAGACCAGCACCAAATTTTTCAACGTCTCTAGTTCAATCAAGTACAAGAAAATAAGAGCCCTGTTCCTTTAAATCAAATAAAATAAAAATTTTCTAATGTAAGTAAGTTTACTGGAGACAGTATTTTTGTTTACCATGAGTTCCACCTATGTCATTTCCCAACGTAAACCGGTTCTGCCCAATTGGTAATGAAGGAACGTGATGTTTAATGCGGATTCTGGACTATAACGTCTTTCTCTTGACGTTACCAGAGGTAAAGTGAATCTGTTTGTGCCTCTTAAAAGTAAATGCCTGAACCCGCGCATTGCACCTGAGATAGTTCGTTCCGCCAGACCATTGTGGCCACATTTCCCAGCGCCAGGAGTGTGCTGTAACGGATGATGTGCTTAGCTTACAAAATTAGTCACCGTGGAAAAAATGCGAGTCTGTTAAATGGTTGAGTAGAAGCAATAATCTGACGTGGAGATTATTCTATTCTCATGTCAGGTTGATAATCATTCTGAATATTTAGCGCTACTGTACCCGTTGGTGTTAAACTCGTTTTCAACCAATGATTCACACAACTACAGGAACACTACTTGTGATACCTCTTAGACAAAATACATATGCAGTGCTATAAGACGTGACTCAAACTGTGAGAAGTTTGTTTTACAACTTTTGTACCTGGATAAAGAGCTTTTCCTATTTGAGATATCTGTGAACGTTGCTGCATAAGACGATTTAAGAAGAAACCAAATTCCTTCTGCTACGACAGTGTTCAAAGAAATCCCGTTAACGGCACTAAATCGTGGGTTGTGAATCGTTTACTGGCTGTACTCTGCCGCATTTCGCTGCTTGGAAGGCAAAAAGCTTACTGACAAATTTCACACAAGGAAAAGGGGGACGAAATGTCTCCCACTGGAAGGTCATGTTGTTCTATTTAAATGATTACAAAATCAGCTAAAACGAACAGTGAGGCTGTCAGTATAGGCATATTACTGTCGTCAGAATGATGTCGCACTGCCCAGCGCCTGTAATGATAAAGGGCCCGTTTACGGTCAGGCATATTGTATACAGAAGTGGAAGAGAGAGCACCACTAAACTTTACAATCCGTATGCATTGCATACACACAGAAATTACTGTTACAGTGTACTATTGGAGCCCAATGAGTGAATTGCTTATTTTCCGGTGAAAAAGAGCACTGGAAAACAGTCTTCGCTACATTAGGTTACTTAAACTGGTATCTCTCTGAGCTAGAATTTATGGTCAGCGACTAAGTATAAGGTCAATGAGTCGGCTGCGGGTTTTGCAACTGGGAAATACTTTCCTTCATTATAAAAGTGAATACTAAATCTGAACTAATAATGCGAAAATTTTGAACTTGGATAGCTTACAATGAAAATCTTTCTGTTTCTTGCAAAGGAAAACAATTGATTTTCTAAAACATTCTCTGCCATACACAACTTGAAACAGGTCACGTCGACCAAATCTTGTGGAAGAACTGACAGCGACGTATAACGGAAGGCAGTAAGATCCCTTGGCTTTTGGTTTGGCAGTATTCGACAGCCATTTCTAGGCGCAAGTAAATTAAGAAAGGCAGCGCGTATTTGTTATCAAGTAACGTCTTCATCAATTAATTTATTTTTAATGTAATTTGCGACTAATTGCTGATGTTTGATATTAACATGAAAAGGAATCCGTAGACAGGGAAAGATCCTCTTCTTGGGCAACTACTTCTATAATGGCCAAAAGGTATTAGATGATCTTCAAGCATATGTGTTCCAGCAACGGTATGAAGAAAATGAAAGTAACAATGACGGTAATAATCAAATTATCCGTTAACTTCACACTTCACAGTGGATTTTCTCGAAATATGAAATTTGCTGAATTAGTGAATGTTTCAAAATGGCTTTACATCGAGTCTATGATGCCTAGAAGTGTTTTACGTCCTACTGACATGAGAATAGCATAATCTTCACGTCAGATGATTGCTTCTACTCATTTTAATAGACTATTTAATAGACTCGCATTTTTTCCGCTGTGACTAATTTTGTAAGCTAAGCACATCATCCGTTACAGCACACTCCTGGCGCTGGGAAATGTGGCCACAATGGTCTGGCGGAACGAACTATCACAGGCGCAATGCGTGGGTTCAGGTATTTACTTTTAAGAGGAACAAACAGATTTACTTTACCCCTGGTAACCTCAAGAGAAAGACGTTATAATCCAGAATCCGCATTAAACATCACGTTCCTTCATTACCAATTGGGCAGAGCCGGTTTACGTTGGGAAATGACGTAGATGGGACTCATGGTAAACAAAAATACTATCTCCAGTAAACTTACTTACATTAGAAAATTTTATTTTATTTGATTTAAAGGAACAGGGCTCTTATTTTTCTTGTACTTGATTGAACTAGAGACGTTGAAAAATTTGGTGCTGGTCTGTGATTCGAATTCGTATCTCATCTTTCGAGGATCTCAATATCTCGGAGCAGTATAGTTCAATCATTTCGTTCCTTTTCCCAAGACTGTAATCTTCTCTAGGTCTCCTCCAAAGGTAAGTATGTGGGTCGGAATCCTGATCCAGTACAAAAATATTCATTATTTCATTTAAAGCTCTATCACGTGCATACCAATCTGCTAGTGAAAATTAACTTGCATTTATTGTCTGTTCATGTGTTGCCAACAATCGCAATAGGTGTCATTTTGTGTTAAATAGTAAGTATGGTATTTTATTTTGAGGAGGAAATCATAAACACGACGAACTTACTACGTGAATTACCGATCTGACGTAATAATGAGAGTGGTAACATTTCGTGTAAGTCATTTATTGTAATAAATGCGAACTTACAAACCTGAAGAACCGTCTTATCTGTGATAAGATGTTCCCTGATATTTGTAGTACCTTGGTATTACTTTACATCTTGAGTTATTGCGATACGGAGCAGTGTTTTCTAGTGGTGACTTGTTGGAACCATTTTCAATAGTCAAACGACTGTACCGAGTGGCGATTAGAGGACCTGCTAGACAGCTGCGGTACGTGGGTTGCATTCGAATCAGGCGAAATGCAATTCTGGTCGTTCGGATACTTTTGAGCATGACTGTACCTACAAATGAATGAAAAATATAATGTGCAACTTTATAATAGCAAACCTTATGGCTACTTGTGATACAGCGTTATTACATTTACACTACGAATTATTTCTTTTGAAAGTGGGTAACGACTAGTTATAACACGTTAAACAAAGCTGTTTGAAATCTGCTCTCCAGTCTCTGTAAATATACCGTCCTGTTGACGGGGAAGCATTATATCCCGAGAAGAAGCCCATACAGGTTCAAAAATGGCTCTGAGCACTATGGGACTCAACTGCTGAGGTCATTAGTCCCCTAGAATTTAGAACTAGTTAAACCTAACTAACCTAAGGACATCAAAAACATCCATGCCCGAGGCAGGCTTCGAACCTGCGACCGTAGCGGTCTTGCGGTTCCAGACTGCAGCGCCTTTAACCGCACGGCCACTTCGGCCGGCAGCCCATACAGGGTAAGATTATACTTTTCATCTTGAATGTTTTCAGAACTGTAACATGTACATGCAGTTAACTGAGTTTCCCGTTCTTGTTGTCTTTTATTGTGTGGTATTAAGTATTTCAATGTATATTTGATACACAACCCGAAAAGTGCACTAGTTACTGCGCATTTCTGTCGGACATAAGGTTTTCAGACAGGATGCCAGGCGTTCTCGTTTAACTGTTCACGTTGCATCGATGTGGTTCCATTTTCGTTCATGGGTTACTAATCACATTATGTTCTACACAGGTAGAGTATACTTTAAGGCGACACACAAAATGTCTTTGGTAATTAAAGCTGCTAGAAATTGACTGCATTGTACGTGACCCTAGAAAGCATTCCGCTGAAAATTCTAGTTTCACTAATTACCTGGTGTAAGTTCTTCAAAAACTAGGTGAACTGTTTTGCGACACTAAAAGGTCTCAGAAAATGCCACCATGTGCCAGCTTGAACAAGAGGACACGTTTCTGTCGCTTTGTGCTTGATACAAAACTTAATGTTCATCTATTTCTTCACTCCACCTTTAATTCTTACAAAAGACTCTCACTGTCACTCATTGTCTATACCGGAGCAATGAGGTTCCTGCAGCAAACGAAATATTTAAACGATGTTCAACGGCAAGTTACATGCGTTAAATATTGCACACATCCTTAATTATTACTCAGCTAATTTTCCTAAGCAAAGTCTGTATAATGCGGCAAGGAATGATTTTTATTTTAGCTATAAAGTGTCTGACAAGTCATCGCCGGCCGTTGTGGCCGAGCGGTTATAGGCGCTTCGGTGTGATGTACTTAGGTTGGTTAGGTTTTAGTAGTTCTAAGTCTAGGGAATTGATGATCTCAGATGTTAAGTCCCATAGTGCTCAGAGCCATTTTTGACGAGTCATCCACCCAGGATGTTTGGCATGCTATCTGAAAAGTGTACCAAATATTGTGCAATTCCACTTTATATACTACCTGCTGTCACAGTGTTCCTCATCAAACCGAATTACTAAGGCATATTACCAAAATTTTTAGAGCCACTTCAGAAACATCCTTACTCCCTGAAGACTAATCATAATTTTTCTATACATTAGTCTGCACAGTCCATTTACCAGCTGCTGAATGATATCTCATTCTCTCCAAAGACTGGTTCGGATAAACCATGACCATTGAGCGTTGTATCTCCCCCATATTATTACGTATCTTACCTGCTTCAATAAATTTATTTAAGCTGCCAAAATACGTTCTCAGAATCTGGCAAACTTTCCTTAAGTAACAACAGCCTTAATTGACGGAAGGGCATGAGGAGCAATATCACTTCCTCATTATAAACACTGGCTGTTCTCATATTATGCCTTACACAAAATGTATGTAACTCATTGCATGACAGCACAACATTAGTACATGCTCATAAAGTCTTAATCAGTTACAATTTCAAGATTCATTCACCAAGTATTTTTTAAATTCATGCATCCACGTTTTCGGATGTCGTGAAAACTGTTTATTTCCATTCAATAAAGGACAGTTATTGTTTTGCGTAAATTCCAATATCTCAACAAGCATTGAAGTTATCAGTTTGAAATTGGAAGGGTGAAAGACAGGGTAGGCAAAATAAAACTGGCTTAGAAACTTTTTACAATAAAATTGACGTGGGACCGGCCCTTGTTAATGATGCTGGAAATGAAAACTGTTGGCGTCGATGTAGTGCTGTTTTCGATTTTTCAAACCATGAGGCACGTGCAACAACTCTGTCTAAGGGATAACAGCCATACTGTTTCCAGTGCTAGGCTGTAGTTCTTCTAGCATTGTATATTTATTTCTGTACACATGACCTGTCAATTACCCCAACATGTAAAAATCCTAGGGAGAAAGAGCCGTCGAGGTGGGTGGCCAGGAGGGTTCTTGCCTCTGCTGATTCTCCTCTCCATACCTGACATCTAATTGACGCTTCAAAAGTTCGTTAACGCGGTGTATACCGTTCCTCTGTGTTGTTGGGAGTATCCACACAGTTGTTAATATTCAGTAACCTGATTGACACATGAATTAAACACTTTCTGGACATACTGGTTAGCATCATCAGTCTGCTGAAAGTTTCATGTTACAATGCGGACATTAGATGTTGCACATGACATACCAAACTTGAGATCATATGACGGCTCTTCACAGCATTGCTGCGGGTTTTCTGATGCATAAGGGTACATGGCCCATGGGTTCACATACCCTGACAGGCTGAACGAGGCCTTATTTAAAGAAATGATAAACTGGAGCATGAGAAGTCCTGATTCTACTTCGCTCAGAAACCCTCGCCAGTACTCAACATGCGAAAGTTCATCTGGACACCTTAACTCATGCACATCTATAAATTTGTTATGATACATATTATCTGGTCATTCTTGAAAATATTTCGACAAACGATCTCTTAATTCTCATTTGCAAGTATAAAAGGCGTTGACATTTCTTCGGATGTAGCTTTAGGTGTACCTTCACTCTAGTAATGTTTTCCGTGTTGAAACTCTTATCGGACAGTCATGCTTTTTATTAGCTACCGGGCCGGTTTCGTGCCGTTTTGCCTCTAAGTGTTGCATTGTAGGTTTTGCTTGATGTTTTGTGCAAAACGTTCGAGTCTCAAACTAGTGTGGAACAGTTTCATACACGATTTATACGAATTTTTCTTCGCGTAACACTCGACAATGAACAGAAACCGATTGGTGCATCGAAGTTACGGGTTATAGGATGTCCTGTGATGTGGTACTATCCTGTGCGTTAAAAAGAGTCGATTCCTATAAATATTCTACGGGCGAGTTTTATTTTGCTCACCCTGTACTATTGCCATTTCGTGGTCGCACGACAGGCGTTATTACAATCCTTGTCCTCAAACATGAAGAAGTGATAAAACAATTTGGTGAACGATTTAGGGATCGATACAGGCATGAGGTGATAATGATGATGTTTAGTTTGTGGGGAGCTCAACTGCGCGTTTATCAGCGACTGTACAAAGTCCCACGTTTTTCGCAGTCCAGTCTAGTCACTGTCACGAATGATGAGGATGATGATGGAATGATACGGACGACACAAACACCCAGTCCTCGGGCGGAGAAAATCCCCAACCCGGCCGGGAATCTAACCCAGGATCCCGTGATCCAGAGGTAATAACGCTAGCCACTAGACCACGAGCTGCGGACAGGCATGAGGTGCAGGGCGTCAGCAATAGTGTGTAACGTAGGATTAGTAGTCACCGTTCTGCACGGGTACTAAACACTGTTCGTTAGAAAATCAATTCAAACAGCTAAGTTGCACTTAGATGACGACGGGTGTCGCATGTCTGCGCCAGCGCGTCTCCTGCAGTTGCTGTCCCGTGTACATTGCTGTGTCTTTACGTTTGAGTGAGTGCGAGGAAGAGAAGTGTTTAGTGAGTAGCTGAGTACATCATAAAATGTTGCTCACGATAAAACAGTATGTGTACATTATTGAGTGTGATGCAACGCAAAATTTGTGAAAATCGTGTGTGGAACTGCACCACTAATCGCCAAATGGTGCATGTAATGGAAAATGTCATGCTAATGTTGAGATCGTTGTCAGTGAATAGCTAAGTCCGCATCTCTTGCAGGTTGTCCAGGCAATGGTAGACTTGGACTACCCATGATTAGTACACACTGAACGAGATTGCGCAGTGGTAAAATACTGAACTCGAATCCAAGAGGTTCAAACCCCATCTGGCCACCAGTTTGTTTTCTTTATTTACCTATATAGATAAAGATGAATGGGAGGATGATTCCTTGGAAAGGACATAGGTCATATCCGTCACTATCCTTCCATAATCCGAACTTGTGCTCCATCTGTAATGTGTTTGCCATCGTCAGGGACATTCAGCTGTATTATTCTTTGCTTCCCTCATCATAGCAGTAGTTTATCTTTAACACTACAACTGATAGTATTAAATGTCTACCATGTTTGTTATTGTTAAGACATAGCCACTTTCAGTCATATATAGAGAGCGTAACGTGTATAAGATATTTTTATATGTGGTGTCTAAATATGTACACACATCAGTGTGTTGGTTGTTTTTTTCTCTGCGTCTAACAATCTGCCCAGAGACACGCCGCAAACATTACGACCTGATTTTTTCTGCTTCGCCGTACTGCATCCTGAAGCGGACTAGACCTGTCACCAGGGACTAACAGTTCTGTGCCCATTCGTCCACTCTTCCACACCTGCCTTGCTGCACAGGATAAACAAAGCATTAATGGCTTGCTCTTGGTACATGTACTTACAGCTAACGACTGACACGTCCACCTCAGTATCTGCGCTGTCAGTGCGGCGGTTTGCTAAACGAAAGTGCCTGGGTTCCACTCCTGCCCTGATTACAGGTTTTTCCTCTGCTCTGGGGCCCGGTGTTGATTTGTGCTTATATTCGCATTGTCATAATTGACGTTACTATTGATATGCCTAAATGGTCTTGGTAAGAAAGCCAATAAATGGAAAAAATAGTAACCAACCTACCATATGACTTGTAGTTGTTATAATTATTAGTCTGCAAATGATGTAAATACTGACATGATGTCGGTCCGTACGCATTACTCGGTCCTATAGAACTTGCAGAACGAGTCACATTTGCAATAGCTCGTGTTTTCGCCATGAAGTAGAGTATAGAGTGTCATGGATACGATAAACTGAGTTGGGGTGGCCATAATTAAAACAGAGGCATTATTCTCTGTGAGTAGATACTTTGATTAAATCACATCACCAAGTTCTCCACTGGATGACAAAATATTCTACTGACTCACACATATACACAAAGAAACAACCACTGTTACGAAAGAAGAGAAAACAAAGCTCGCACAGAAAGATTTATGTGTTAATTTTTCCCTCGTACTATTCTAGAATGAAATGGTAGAGAAATAACTGGAAACTGGTTCTACTAACCCTCTAGCAAACACTTGACTGTGAATAGCAGAATAATTATACGGGTGTAGATTATATGACTGTTAGTACATTTGTTATTCGTGTTACGATTCAAATGTTCAAATGTGTGTGAAATCTTACGGGACTTAACTGATAAGGTCATCAGTCCCTAAGCTTACACACTACTTAACCTAAATCATCCTAAGGACAAACACACAGCCATGCCCGAGGGAGGACTCGAACCACCGCCGGGACCAGCCGCACAGTCCATGACTGGTGTGCCTAAGACTGCTCGGCTAATCCCGAGCGGCTGTTACGATTCCCATGGTGGCGAGTTTATTCTTATTTTTCCTTTGGTCTCTGCAATATTTCTTTGTCGCTAGAGGGGTACGTCCTGTAGTAAGTGGTAGAAGTAACAGGTTCGATTTGTGATTAGATCACGGCACTGTATGTGAAGCTGACCCGGCTAATAAACCCATCTGCATCTTTTTTCTCAGAGGCATTGCTATTATCCGGTGCCCTCGGAGTCTTTCGCGGTGGCATTCTTCAGTACCATCCTCTTGGATGAGGTGCCACTACTCTTTCGTTGAATAACGCTGCTACATACGAAGCATCTGTATCTCACTTGGTCTGAAATGTACGGCACCACATGGACACCACATGCCGAAATACTTGTTCTATCACCATCACGCCCCTATATGTTACAATTTCCGGCTATGCTCTATAAGGTACAATGCTGCTTATAATGTCTGCAACTCTTGTAACATCAGAGGAGGAGTTTTCTCGCAGGCACACAGGCTACGACTGAAATACTGAACGTGAAGCTGCCCATAAATCATCATATCCTCTCTACAGCTACGATGCCCACTCTGCGATCAAGGTGGACGTGATAATTGACAATGTACCACATGGTGTTACGCTCTTGTTAAGTTCATTAATCAAATGTGAAATGTCAATGGTTCACTGCAGCCGAATCCTTCTCTAACCTTGAAGCCTCTCAGACCCTAAACCATGCATTTCCGGACATTTTTTACAATCTGACATACGTTCAGTTTAATGCCCCACTCAACGTACAGAATTTCGCAAGCATATTCAGTGGTGCCTAATGTACTGCGTAATTAATTACGATATCAAATACAGTCCGAAGTAACTCTGACACCTGGGTCCTCCAACTTCGATACTCCACAGACCTCAATCTCTGCGTTTCCCTCTTCGAAATCACCAGTTCGTCGTCTCACAGAACATAGTGCTTTGTCAATGGGTTTTTTATCCACCTATATAGTTCAGGCGACTGAATGACTTTGCTACTGTAATACTATTAGTCCTGGTTTAAATTAAATGGGGTGTTGCAGATAAAATAGCAAATTCGTGGGAAACGTGTAACACTCTTTTGCAAGGAGATAATTTTGACGTAATAGAACGGCAACAGCTTCGACCACTTGACAAGCAGAAGAGTAAAAGGGATGGAAACAAAGAATGGCAGCATATTCGAAAACAGTAACAGAAATAAAGGAATACACAACACCAAACAATCTAACACACAAACAACAACTAATTCAGCAGGATAACGATAACAGAATGAAACCTGACGAGTGAATCGAAAGTGTACGTGGGGCGGTACTTCACAGCCGACGATTGATAGACAAAACTATTAATACAAATAACATACGCCGCGTGCCCAAGGAAAGAACGGGATTAATAATTACACATTGTCCGCAATTAGTACCTGAAATTTGCTTGCCCCCTTACAAGAGGCAGGGTGTGTGAAACAATCTCTGAAACTTCAGAATATTTCGACTTAGTTAACCACGAAAAAACGACAAAAATGCATGCAGTAAAAATAACCAATAATGTCAAATATTTCTACTCATGGCTACGTTAGTACAAACTTTAACGAGAACAGTCCTAAACCACTTTTGGACGTGGAGTACAGAGAAACTGGGACTCATTATTAGAACAACAGAGACGTCAACACCAATCGAAGAGGTTATGCAACTCAACTGGAAGTTATACAAGACTTCGAAGAAGAATAGCTTTAGATGGATCGCTGACGTATTGACAACCACGGTGTGCGTACAACATCCAGATACATAAAAAACTTTGTGTTCTGCCTTACGGCAGGTCTTCTCATGGGGAAAGTCTCGCCAGAGAGGTCCATCGCATGAGCGTCTTGGGAAGTGATACCAGTGGTGGTTTCCCGTTGTCTTCCACTGATGATGATGGAATGATAATGAGAACAACACAACACCCAGTACCTGAGCGGAGAAAAGCTCCGACCCAGCCGGGTATCGAACCCGGGCCCCTTGGCGATCCAGATACATAGTATACTCCTCATTTCTGTGTGGCTCTGAGTGGTTACTGTTATGCATAAATTATGATTACGTTTAATTCTTTAAATTAAATTTGCGATATAGCACTGTCGACTGAACAATAAAGAATGTTCCTCCTAATAAAGAAAAGTGTGGAGTTTCCAATTTATTTGTGACCTTAGACAATGTATTTCAACTCTGAGTACGCTGGACACGTAATTGATGGATTGCTTCATACTTAGCACATTTGTGGGGTGCTGTCTTATATACGAGTATTTTCAATAAATTTGTGCCCTTTAACATTTAGATAGGATGGTATGTATTGTTTCTAACCAATTCACAACAACCTGACTCCATTTTCGAAACTGAAGCTTCGATTATGTTACGATACTAATTATCTTGTATTATTTGTACCGCTGTTCCGTATGGTACTAGGAAGTAATATACTACTTCATTCGGAGCTTGAAGCAACGAGTTGCGTATTCTCACGGTTTGCTTTACAAGAACTGCGAGCTTGATAGATACCCAACTTATCTGCCCTTACTTGGTCGTTATATCTGTGAGGCCCACTGATATCTGTAACAACTTCTTACATCTTTCATCTGTCGTTAACTTAACATTCGCCACATTGGCTAAAAAAGTCAAACTAGATGGCTAGAGTCTCGTTATTTCACAGCCGTTTTTCTGCTAGCCACTTGCTAATTTCATCAGTCTTCTGTCTCCCCTGCTCGAAAGAGAAGCAGAAACGCGCTGTACGCGTTCTGATAGGGAGTGCCATACTGCTATGCTCTCCAGCCACAGTTCTAACCTGGCTAGCTCAAAACACAATAGAGCGCCGGTATTCTGCTATGTTCATATCTGTCTGTCTGCGCCCACACACTGAAGTAAACTGCTACCCAGCCGCGATTCACGAGCTGCCCTCAAAGCATTACTTCTGCTAGTATCTTCCCTACTTTGCAATTTTCACAGAATCTCTGCCTCATTCCTTACTGGACTAGCACACCTGGAAGGAAAGAGACTATGGAGAAATGGCCTAGCCACAGCCTAGGAGGACCAAGTCCTGTACCAGCACATGGTTATAACCTGCCGGAATTCAAAATGTCGTGCACTTGCCTCTGTCAATGTATGTTTTGGTAGCACCAAGGCACCTGCCCCCTTTATAACTCCCTCCAGTGCCCACCGATTTAGGAGACTTTCATGACATGTTAATGATGCAACATTTAAATAGTGATGTCTGCTAAGTAAGTCGTGTACTTCCTCTTGTTTTCAGCAGCACATCCCGTAGCAACCGTGGAGAATTATCTAAATAAAAATGTTGTAGACGGAACTGTAAGATCTAGTGAGAGAACTTATGAACCAGCGAGACAGCAGAATCATATCAACTGACACATTATTTTTAAATTTCTATTGGTGTCTGCCTGACCTGCATCTACAACATTCGATTACGTAAAAAAATTAATTTTGAGTACTGTTTAAAAGTAGCATTTGCAGTATTTTAATTTGAAATGTGTTGAAGATAAATTTTCTTACAAACTCAAAAGCGAAGTATATTCAAAGACGTGTTGAGATGAATTTTTTTTGGTTTTGTATGACGAACCTGCTACCAATGTTTCTAAAAGTATTTCTGGTGCTATTATATACACAAGAGATATCGTCTACCATGTAACATTTCTCACAGAATCTTTTATCACATTCAAATGGGCACTAGCACTACGTGTCAGTAACTGTCTCGTCTGCTCTGTTTCCTTTCCAGAACATTTTCTCAAAGCTAATATTCCGAAGGTTCCAAGTGCGCAATATAGAATTTTAAGTTATATGAAGCGGTGCGATACTGAGGTAAGATGCGGTATTTTGTTTTTCCGACACATAGAATACCCTCAGTTTTTTTACCGGATATGATCCAAGTAGATCAATAACTCCCCCCCCCCCCCCACCCCAAAAGAAAACAAAAAAAATCCTCTCCCTCGTCCGTCTACCAGTTCCAGAAATAGATGTATTGTTCTGTCGGTTGTTTGTGTGCCAGAGGAGTTTCTGGCTACCTCAGATTTTGAGTCTAAGAGTCCATACATTATTAAGACACTATTTCACACAAACTGCGAATCGCTTAGCGTTTCCTTAAGAGAAGTGCGTTACGGCGTTGATGCAGAAAGTAAGTTTCACCCCGCACGTTATCAGGTAGAGATGTAGGCGAATAATGCGCAGCCATCTCGCATATAAGTTTCACATAAGAGAGTGAAATATTTTAAACGAAGAAAAAGTAGGCCAGTTCGTGGTATATGAAGCTATCTAACATAGGTTAATGGAGAAAATCCGAATAGTATTGTGGGTGAACGACTGGACAATTTCAAACAGTTATTACTGCTTGATATCCTGCAAGTGAGATGGCGATCTGCCACAGTGATTTGACAAAGGGCATATTAATTTATGGAATTATAATAGTCAGCCTATTGACTTATAAGATAATTAATGCAACCATGTGAAGATAGGATATTAGGCAGTTTCCTCTCTTTTTTCTTTTCTTGGCTTTCAGCCACCTTGGTACTGACAGTGTGCTGGAGACAATTTTCGTTTCACTTAGAATGATACGAACTAATGACAACACGACATCCCGTTCCCGACAGAATAAAATGTCCGACTCGGCCGGGAATCGAACCCATACTCCATTGCTTAGCAACCTGCCGCGCGGAGCCAGTAGCCACCGAGACGGTGTTCTTGCTAGTTTTTCCCAGAAGTTTTGGCATTGCAGGCGGATAACATCGACTTCCTGCCTCGATATTTAAGCTGCCAATCATTCAGCTTCGGGTGAGTGTTTGCAGTGGACATTGCTTTTTTTGGTGGTAGGCTGCGGTACAGCGTCACCAGTGTAGAGCGATGTAACTGCGTTGTTGTCAGAGTAATGTTTTTCTGTCTCACAACGACGGCATCGCAGTAACATCATTGTATAGTATGTGGATAGTGTGGCAGTGGGACTTGCAGTCCCGTACCACCCTCCAACGGTGTAAGTTCAGGTTGCCAGTAAGAAATGACACAACTCAGAGGCAATTAGAGTGGTAGTCGCGACAAGGACTGCACAGCATGAATGGCCGTGCCGGCGAGTTGCGGTGCGATTGTGTTGCAATCCACTGACCACGCCATAGGTGAGAGAGCAGTGAACAACCATCTAGTACAGTTTGAGCTTGGTGTCTAAGTTCAGCTCCCTGCTTTTGAAGAGGGGGTACAATGCTTTTATCAGCTTCTGTCCCTTTCGGGTAACCTATTCAGCATGTCAATGGAAGAGCAGTGTTTTATCCATCCAGGCAAGATGGGAGCAGGACGCCTGCAATAGTGATATTGTGCAGGAGGATACGGAGCCGTTTGTTAAAGTAGACCGCCTTCGTTATGGCAGCATTGACGGAAATCTTTGTTGTACGACACCAGGTGACTGTTGTGTCCACCTGCCTCTGGAGACGAGCAGTGAGCTGGAAGGTGTTGTGACCGGTCGTATAGAGCGCCATATCGTCGGCATATTGAACCATGTGGCAGTGTGAGATAATTGGCATATCTTTAACATCAATGTTAAAAGGGATGGAAGACAACACATAGTCTTGAGGGGTACCTGTCGACATGTGACCTATGCTCGAGCGTTTTCATTATTGTGTTATCAAGAAGGTTCTATCACGGAGGAAATAATTCTCGTTCCTGATATGGATGTCTGGGATGGTCGTCTGCATCAGCATTTTATAATCGAGATTGTCCTGCCCGATATTGTCGTATTTTTCTGGTCCAGGAAAACCGCTCGCGTCGACATGGTGCAGTTAAAGGCCTTGTTGAAATGTTCTGTGATCCTTGTAATTTGGCCGACATGTGGGAAGCGAAACTGAACTGCTCTAGACGGATTGTCCCAGCTGCCGACAGAGTCGGGAAACGCTATGCAGGATCAAAGACTCTAGGACCTTCACCATGGTATTCAGAAGGATAATGGGCCTGTTGTTAGTAGCGACCACAGAGTCCTTTTAGGGCTTGGGGATGGTAATCAGTTCGGCATACTTCCACTATAGTGGGAAAGGATCAGTTGTCAGACAGTGCTTCAGGATGCTGGTGAATAAGACCAGGGGCTTGAATGGAAGCTGCCGGCCGGTGTGGCCGTGCGGTTAAAGGCGCTTCAGTCTGGAACCGCGTGACCGCTACGGTCGCAGGTTCGAATCCTGCCTCGGGCATGGATGTGTGTGATGTCCTTAGGTTAGTTAGGTTTAATTAGTTCTAAGTTCTAGGCGACTGATGACCTCAGAAGTTAAGTCGCATAGTGCTCAGAGCCATTTGAACCATTTTTTTTTGAATGGGAGCTGAGTAAGGTGTTCATATAAGATGCCATCCAGACTGGGAGCCGACTGCCCACAGTTCCGCTGGAGGATCCGTTGGACTTTTTCCAGGTACATAAGGTGGGGATATAAGATGTGGTCTTCGTCTGAAAGCGGATTATCGTGTTCATCCTGGAGTTTATCAGGCGTTAAGTCCTGGAAGGGCAGTTCATTCGGGGTCTCAAATGCATCAGCTAGAGTTTCCACCGCACAGAGGGCATTATAAGTTAAGCCATCTACTGTGCAGATGGGAGGCGGACATTTTGTCCTCATACTATTCTGATTCCAAATCGGCGAGGCAGTGGCAGAATTTACGTAAGAGACACCTCATGTGATGTTTATCCTGGGGGCTATGAAAATGTTTCCACCAGCTTCAGTAGCGGTTCTTATGGATTTTCGGTTCACACAATGGGGATGGCAAGTCATCCAATTGGATTAAATCCCTAAGTACAATGGAAGTGGATTTTCGTGGTTAGATAATCAACAGCACTAACCATACTGGCACACATTGCCAGGTCGAGGTTTCGCCAGGTGCTGTTCTTGAGAACCCTGGCAAATCTGTCCCAATCCATGATAGTCAAAGTAGAATGGACATCTGAAGACAGAGCTACATTGGTAAAGTGCAGGAACACTGGGTCATCGTCAGATGCCTGTTCTAGGAGTGTTCCCAACGAAAAAGGCACTGCAATGTTTTTGAAAAGGGCCACATCCAGAACATCCTGCTGGCAGTTCGAGAGAAGTTACATATGTGTGGGAGTGTGAGGGCATATACTGACAGTGCCAAAGTATCTTCCAGTTTGAGGACCAGTCTGCCCTTTGGATTACCGATACGAGAATGTCAAGCTGGATGCTTGGCACTGAAATCAGCACTAACGGTGAGTTTACCAAATTATGTCAATGTGCACAGGTCTGCTTCAAGAAGGTTAGGTCTTAAATACGCAGGGACACAGCAACAGAAGTGATAGCATCAGCCGGCCGGTGTGGCCGAGTGGTTCTAGGCGCTTCAGTCTGGAACCACGCGACCGCAGGTTCGAATCCTGCCTCGGACATGGATGTGTGTGATGTCCTTAGGTTAGTTAGGTTTAGATAGTTCTAAGTTCTAGGGGACTGATGCTGATGACCTCATATGTTAAGTCCCATAGTGCTCAGAGCAATTTGATTCGATAGCCTCAAGACAGGTAGAGACAGTGACTGCCATGGTCTCTATCTTTTCTAATGGTTGGAGAGCCCCATGATTGTGGGCGAGTGTCTTGTGTAAGAACACTGCTGTGGTCACACGTCGGTGCCGGAGTTGGTTGTGTGGTAGCAAGCCATATTGCATAGACGAAAATCGTCTTCCAGTTTGAGGTGGGTTTCTCAGACAAGTAAAATATCCAAATGGTTGTCCTAGAGGAAGGTGTTCAATTCATTCTTTATCTGTTTAATGGCTTTAGCATTAACATACAGAAGATTAGTTCCTGAGGGTGCTAGTGGTTCTGTGGTGGGCAGTATGCAGTTATAACATAAATCGGCTGAGCCCTTCAACCAGGGCGATGACGTTTGTGAGCCCATTCTCTGTCCAATGGACCTTCTGCCCTTATGTGGGCCTGTGTGAACAGAGAGATGACCTGGAAGATTTCTCACAAGTCATCCCAAAACGAAGCTTCTGTCTGCACCACTTGTGGGATGTCCTGGGTGGGCTGCTTGACCTGTCGGTAGGCAGGAATGGGTGTTATGACAGGTGGAAAGGGTGCCAAAATGCAGGGTTGGGGCATTTCAACATGTGGGTGTGAAGAGGCTGAAGATGGCCTTCTTGTTTGGTGGGTGTTTGTAGTCGTCACAGGGGATAGATGAGCAAGAGAAGAGCGAGCTGCAGCAGTAAAGGTGGTCATAGGGGATGGAGTCAGAGGGTGTCTCTGTGATGCAAATATGTCAGGTGCTTGAGCATCTGTGGTTTGATGGTGGTCAGGTTTAACCCATAAGATAAGGAAAGGGATACAGTCCCATGGTGGTGGGGATGGCCCATTCGTCGTTGGTTTCCTTCTTAGAAGGCAGAAAGACTTCATTACCTTCTGGTACATAGGACAACACTTCCAGGAGACTAGATGGTGGTCGTCGAAAGAGGAGCCTGAACATCAGGCGCACATGGATTTTTCTGAGGCTGGAAGTTCGCAGTCCTCCGATGGATGCAGGTTGCCACACTTAACGCACCAGAAAGACAGTGAGCAGTAATTACTGGTGTGTTGCAAACATTGGCACCAACGACAGATGAATGGACCATTATGGCCTTTACATGATTCAATATGAACCCTAGTGCATTGGAGATACCTCATATGATAGATGCATTCGACGACTTCTCTCCCACTGAGGGAAACAAAATGGGATGGTATATGGATTAACTTCTGGGTCTCAGGGTCCCTCTTGTATTTGTGGAACAAAGAGTTAGGTACTGAGGAGAGAGTGATTTATTCTTGACGTCTGTTTCTCTAACTTCGGAGGAAACACTTTTGATGACGATTTTTGTTCTCCTGTTGACAGAAGCTTGATGGTTGCAGTAATTTATTGCCCCCTTCTTCGCAAATTTCACGACAATGAGGTTGTCGTCGTTTGTGTCAAGCAGGTACATGACATGGTCCTACTGGTAAACTGCCAGCAGTTGGCCTGCAATAATGCGTTGCAATCTAGTTTTCAGTTGAAATTAATTCGTGGGACTGTAAACCACGCTTGGTGGTAGCTTCACCTTCATTGGTGATGGTGGCTGTGGATTCTGAGAAATGGTGTCCGGAGGAGCCCCATGTCCTGGTCCAGGGCACCAAGCAGTATGGTTTCCCCAGCCAGGGAAATATTTTAATCCGAATCACAGCCTCTGCGACGGGCGCAAGTGGAAGACCGTGTGTCAACAGAGGTGGAGTCCCCAGAAGGCCCCCTGGGACGACGAGAAGGTGTAGACGAAACAGCACCCAATGGTGCATCCGTGTGCTAATCGGTTGTATCAGTATTTGGAGCCAACATAGTGTGACGATCACTGGTGAGCGGTCTGTCACCAGGCGACCATAGGAGTTGTCGAATAACGAGGTCTAAGATCTGTCGCTGTGGAGAGCGCTGTCGTGAATCGCTCTCACTGCCAGCAGCTACCGGTGACTTGTGGTGGGCGGTATGGGCGCGCTCTCCTAAGCCCGTTGGATGGTGTTGGTATTGCTGCTACCGGAGGCATGCCGGTATGGACGAGGATCGGTAGGTGTCACAATGCCGAGGGAAAGGGCGGGGGAATGGTTTTCTAACCACAGATTCCTGTCTTCATGTTTTGCCTCGGCCCAACTGACGTAGCCACGGACCCAGCCGACAAATACCCTAACTCATGTCGTCTATAAATCCCAGGCAGAACAAGGCACCTACGAGAAAAAACAGCGCTTTAGAAGGAAAATGACAAATGAACGTCGGCTCAGACACTACGACTAGCAACGCTGAGAAGAACTCGTGACCCCTGTGAATGACGTGCACGTACTCGCAAGTAAACATTGTCACGACACCAACCTGACTCAAGTGGGAAGTTGCTAGTTCATGTCGCTACCTTATACTAAAAATAGGCGGGATGACGCACGCGCAATGGAAGCCGTTCCATGAGCGACCTCTGTCGAGTTGCGCGCTCTCTTCGAATACCACTCCATCTATTCCGCAATGCGCATGCGTAATGTGATACAGCATGAGCGCTCTCTATTGAAATGCGCTCTCGAGGAGCTAAAACCCAGATGTCAAAATTTAAAAATTGTATGTCACTAGCCGTGTCATTGGTCATAAAATGTTCTCTTTTTGAAGAAATGAAATCACCGCGTCCCACGGTTCATCCAGTTGAAAGTCGCCATGGTAATTAATAAGATCTGGCGCTAAACGTATTTCCACCGATTCCTTAATAACTGAATCCCAGAAAGATATCGCCGAGACCAAGATTTCAGTGGCAGAGTAATTCATGCAATGTCCTGTTGAGAGAAGATATACTGTTCCGCTTTGGCTGACTTACTGTAATGCGGCTGCCTTTGTGCGTGTATCTTGGCGTCTGTTGGCAGTCACCTGAAGGTGGCTCAATGGAAGTCAGCCGAAATATCGTAGCAGATGGTCGACGTCACCCGGCTTCAGTCGCGAAACTTCGTGGAATACTCTTTGCGCAGAAAAAATTTCAAAAATTCTTGATAGTTTTTAAGACCTCTGACGACGTACTGATTATTCGATCGTCGCGGAATGGTGCCCTAAGTACCTCGATCAGTGAGATGTGTAGCACATTTAGATAATATAGTTGTAAGTGGGGAGTGAGCTATCTGTGAACAAGCAGTTGCAGGTACGTGAGAACGCTTAGCATCACGCGGGAAGTCGCCACATTTGGCACCTCGCTGTTTTCCACTGTTGCTCCTACCCATCAGCAATCAAACTGTCACACTTTTCCCCCACCGTGCTTTCCACTCCTTTTTTTTTTTCGAATGTGCTTCAACCGAATCCGCAGTAGCGCACTCGAGGGCGCGAGCAATTGTCATTCACGCGGCGAGCTCTATTTTTGACGTGAGTGGCGGCAGCTCCTGTTTGTAAAGCAAATAGCGCCGACACGGTCGGGCCACGCGACCAATGTCAAATAAAGCTGGAAGCGGCTCGTACAATAGCTCGTACACGCACGCGTACGGGACCTCTCCGTTCTACGAAAATTTCTGCCACCGAGGAGCGGATGTTACGAGTTGGCACCGGCGATTTCCACGAGTCACATGAAATATGAGCTGGACACCGGCGCGGCGCGAATAAAGAAAGCAAACAAATTAAATAAATACTCTCTCCTGTTTACGTTAGTGGCGGGTTGGGCGATGAGCGAATATGAGCGTGGTGCGTTGCACAGGAAGAGTGCTGTGTTACTGCTGAGTGAAAGCTGATGGATCGCAAGGACGTGTGTGCGTGTGGCCACTGCTCCGCTCCACAGCCCCCCCCCCCCCCCACACACTCTCCCTACGCCATTTTATTTTTATTTTTACGTTTTTTATTTTCCTGCGCACCACTCCGCGACTGACTGTATTTTATTTGGCGCAACCCTACGTTAAGCGCGAATGCCCCGCGGCAGGAGAGTAAACAGTGTTTCTCTGTGAAAAGGGGCAGTCGGGGATAGGGGTGTGTGCACCGGCACACGTGGCAAAGAGGAGAATTATGGGCCCCGCCACGAAATTGCTAGTGTTATAACGAAGCCACAAGCGAAAACTCACGGTACCCAATACGGGCTATAGCGCGCCGCGTGACTGGAGTAAGAAGCAGACCGCTTCTTTACTCCGGAGCGCGGAGGCGTGGCGGTAGCCGGGTCGACTTCTCAACCTCCCATCCCCCCCCCCCACCTCGGCGCCCCTCCCCCCTGTTGCTCCCGCTGCACGTCCTATTTCTCTCCTCTCCCGGTGTCCTGATGAAACTGTCTGACTCTTTTTGTGCTGCAAACACTACCTTACGCGTCTCTTTATATATATATATATATATTTA
Source organism: Schistocerca cancellata (assembly GCF_023864275.1). Taxonomy (NCBI): domain Eukaryota; kingdom Metazoa; phylum Arthropoda; class Insecta; order Orthoptera; family Acrididae; genus Schistocerca; species Schistocerca cancellata. Next base: position 387,821,357 of record NC_064629.1, on the reverse strand, counting down.
GAAAGCATACTGAATCTACAGGAGGCTCGCTTGGAGTGCTGGGCGACCGCGTTAAGGGAACCATCACTACGTATTACAAGGGTGAAGTGAAGCAGCGTGCCTTAGTCCAGAAGGGCTTGCTACGCTACTTTTAAATCCGTTGTTGTTGACGTTCGACTATATAACTTGCTGATAGGCTACAAAGGACGTAAGAAGGAGAAGACGACTTGGATTTAACATTCCGTTGACTACGAGATCAATATAGACGGAAAACATGCTGCTGTGAGACGAGGATAGAGAAGGTTTTTAATTAATATTTATTGTAGCATTTCACATTAGGATATGTTGTAATTACAAAACATATTATGTCAGTGGACTGAAAACTTGATAAGCTCTTAACATAGTTTCTAACGTGTTTTCTAACCACTACATAAGTTTATGTATTATATGTACAAAAAAGAATTAAAACGGTAACACATTAGAGTATTTTACAATTGATGGAATAATTTTACTGTCTGTCATGCTACTGGGAGGCAGAAGACGATAGAATGGATGTGTGTGAACGAAATACAAATTAATTTCATCCCTATCCATCGATGAGAGACCAACTCATAATAGATATCCAGTGTTAAAAATACCGCCGACGTTCCTTAACTCTACAGACCTTGTATCGATCCGAACGTTTACTCACGTTTCTGATATTCCAAAACGAAGGGGTGACAGATTAAATTATATTGACGGTAGTATCTCATTCGAACATATACGCCCTGTTGTCAACGTTTTGCGAAATAAAACAATTACAATGTTTATCTGTTATTTTAGGTGCATTTTACTAAGCCACAACTGGTATCATTCTATGCGGACATCCTCAGACGACCTGCAGTTCAAGCAGACACTCACTAGTTATATCGAAAGAATAGGCTACTGAGAAGTGCAGGTGGTATACATGTCGCAGTAGACAAGAAATTAAAATCCATCCAAAGGGGAATTGAAACTGCATGCGAGACTATTTGGTCAAGATTCAGTATCAAGAATGGGCGTAAAATTATAACTGAACCCTTCTACCGACCAACAGACTTATTTAATAATCTGACATGTAATTTTAGAGAAAGTATGATTGTACGTAAGTTCCTCAGCTATACTGTAATCATAGGAGGAAACTGAAATCATCCATCAAGCAAAAGGAAGTATTACAATTATGTTAGTAGTGGGCGTGACAAGATACCTTGTGAAATATTACTAGATGCTTCCACTGAAAATTACCTGTAGCAGACAGTTCAGAACCCCACTCATGATGGAAAATAATCCAATGTCAGCAAATAGATCTCACATCTTTGTGGATATCAACAGTGAAAGTGGTATCAATGACCATGAGGCAGATGCAGTAACAATGACTACCAAAGTACAAAGGGCAAACAAAAAATGAAAGTTTTAAGTGTTCAGTATGCTAGGTAAAGGAACGGTATTATCATAAGCCAATGGGGAACTTAAAACTTTCAGCTCATGACATGTGCATGTAGGGGAATTACGGCTCAAGTTTATAAAGAATTGTTGACTACGCACTGGATGCATACGAAGCTCGTAGAACAGTTCATGATGGGTGGGTGGGGGGCCCTCCTTAGCATACAGTCACAGCAGATAAACTTATAAAGAAAAACAGGCTATTGCGCCGTAGGTGTAAAACAAAGTAGGTGGCTATTGTTGGAGAGATACTGTATGGATCGCGTTTGACCGTCAAAAGGGCCAAGTGTGAAGTCTTGAATGACTACTGTAGCGGGATACTATCAAAAGATCATTCAAAAAACCAGAGAAAGTTCTGGACGTATGTAAAGGCTGTTTGAGGCACCAGTTAGTGCCCAAATATCCATGAACGAGAGAGAGGAACTGAATTTGAGAGATAAAAAGCTAAAGCATAAGTGGGTAACTCTGTTTTCAAACTTTGCTTTAGAAAGGAAAACCCAGGTGCAATATCCCACTTTAGTTCTCGTACCACTGCAGAGGTGACTGATATGGATGTTAGCGCAAGTGGCGTCGAGAAACAACTGAAATCATTAGCTTGAATAAACCTCAAGTGGTAGATGGTATTGCTGTCATATCCTATACCGAATTTGCGGCCGAGTGCTTTTAACGGTAGTATACCGAAGGTACCTCACACTAAAAACTGTGCATAGTGGTTGCAAGAAAGCACTGATGACTCCCATCTACAAGAAGTGTATTAGAAGTGATCCATTAAACCACCATTGAATATCGTTGGCATCCATTTCTTGCAGAAAATTAGAACCTATTCTTAGCTCAATAGGAATGAGATATATCGAAGTGAATGACTTCCTCTACGATAATGGATTCCGAAAACATTCGTCATGTGAAATCCTACTCGATCTTTTCTTACTTGACATTCTGAACGCCTTGGAACAAGAAAGTCAGGTAGCTGCAGTGTTTCTTCAGTTCTGGAAAGCGTTTGACTCCGAACAATACCTACGTTTTTTTTTTATCAAAAGTACGATTGTGTTGAGTGTCAAGCCAAATTACTGACTGGATTGACGTGTTATTGGTAGGGAGGACGCTGCATATTATCTTCAACGGAGAGTCATCGAGAGATGCAGAAGTACTTTCAGATTTGTCCGACGGAAGCGTATCGGGACCTTTGATATTCATGTTACATGTTAATGATATTGCTGACGATATTACAAGTAACCTCAAACTTTTCGCAGAAGATGCCGTTATTTGTAATGACGTTCTAGCTGAAGGAAGCTGTACAAAACTTCATTTTTATCTGATAGGGTATCGAAGTCGTGCCAAGTTCGACAACTTGATAAAAATGTTCCAAAATGTAGAACTAAGCACCTCACAAAACAAAAATGTGTAGTTTTGTATGACTAGTATCAAGAGTCACAGTTGGGGTTGATCAACTCGAATTTCCACCTGGGTGTAAAAGGTGGGAAACTACACTTTATCGGTCGATAACTGAGGAAACGATAACAGAACGACAAAGGAGACTGCATACGAAACATACGTTCCGTCCATCCCACAATAGTGCCCATGTGTGTGGGACCTGTACCAAATAAGACTAAACGGGGGATATCGAATCAGTACAAAGAAGGGCAGCACAAATTTGCCACAGGTTTTCTTCACGTCATTGGAGAGTGACATGAGGATTCTGAGAGATATAAGCTTAAAGTCAATAGAAATTGACGCATAGTAACCAATTAAAGCCTATTTATTGTCTCTAGAACCAACTTATAGTGAGGAATCTAGGCATATGCTACAATCCCCAACTTACCGTTCTTATAGAGATTCCAAAGAGGTTGTCACAGTGATTACAGCGCATGATGACGCTTTTAAGTAATCACTCTTCCCTCGATCCATGCGCGAATGCAACGGGGAAAATTCCTAATGACTTATACAATGGGACGTACCCTCCGCTATGCATATCACAGTGGCTAGCAGATTATAAATGCAGATTTAGATGTAAATGTAGTTAAAAATGAAGCTAAAACATACCAAAATCTCCAAATAATATAGCCTATGGCACGTAACTGTCACAGGGAATATTCACCAACAGTCTTCGTAAATCACACTCTCCAAGTGCCGGCCGGGGTGGCCGAGTGGTTCTAGGCGCTACAATCTGGAACCGCGCGATCGCTACGGTCACAGGTTCAAATCCTGCCTCGGGCATGGATGTGAGTGATGTCCTTAGGTTAGTTAGGTTTAAGTAGTTCTAAGTTCTAACGGACTGATGACCTCAGAAGTTAAGTCCCATAGTGCTCAGAGCAGTTTCAACCATTTGAACACTCTACAAGTAGTAATACTTACAAAGTAGTCATCAGTGTTTTCTTTATTCACCAGTCACGATATTTTTGTGTAATCTAGTTTACTCACTGTTTTAAATATGTACGTGCGATATAGCTTTTTATGAGTGCGGCTGTTTTATTCTATCAGTCAAGATCAAGATGTGTAATTCCGGTTCTTTCTTTCTCTTATTCGTACATAACTTTTCTGATCTACTTGTCTTTTTATGCAGTTTTTGAACATAATTGAAATAACAGTATGGCATCCTGTACAGTTGACTGTCAACTATGTAACTCTTTCCTCTAAATTCTCCTTTACGCTTTCATGATGTAATTTGTGTATTAAATAGTTTTACGTTTTAGTTTTAAGCTGATCTTTGGTGTATATGTATTTGTTTGGTTACACTCCTGTATTTAAAGTCATTACCTTTGTGCTGAAACCATTATGACGTTTTAGAATTGGGAAGTCACCCCTGATAGATCGCAACCAGGATGAGTGCATCTTTACTTCCTTCGTTGAACTGCCGTGCGTCGCTAGACCAGTATAGCGCGACACGGAGCTATATACCCAACGGAAAATGCTGGATTTGTTTATAGCAAGCACAGTGAAGTAGTGAAAGGTTTCATGTGTCTTATTATAGCACAAACCTTTCAATTTTTGTTGGACCATGAAGCACTATAAATGACGACTTCCACGCACTGCTGCCAGTTTGTGAGTATTAATTACGAAAGCTGCTAGTAAATATTCGTTGTGGAACGTACACACCATATACACTGAGCTAACAAAAGTCATGGGATAGCGATATGCACATATATAGATGGCGCTAGTGTCGCGTACACGAGGTATAAAAGGGCACAGCATTGGCGGAGCTATCATTTGTACTCGGGTGATTTATGTGAAGAGGTTTCAGACGTGATTATGGCTGCACGACTGGAATTAACAGACTTTGAAAGAGAATTGGTAGTTTGAACTAGACGCATGGGACATTCCACTTCAGGGAATTCAGTATTTCGAAATCCACAGTGTCTAGAGTGTGCCGAAGCAACCAAATTTCACGCGTTAGGTCTCACCACGGACAACGCAGTGGCAGACGACCATCACTTAACGACCGAAAGCAGCGGCGTCTGCGCAGAGTCGTCAGTGCTAACGGACAAGCAACACTGCACGAAACAACCTCAGAAATCACTGTACGGCGTACGATGAACGTATCTGTTAGGACAGTGCAGCGAAATTTGGCGCTAATGGGCTACGGCAGCAGACGACCAACGTGAATGCCTCCGCTATCAACGCGACATCGCCTGCAGCGCCTCTTCTGAGGTCGTGACCAAATCCATTGGACCCTATACTTCTGGAAAATCCTAGCCTGGAGAGATGAGTCTCGATTTCAGTTAGTAAGAGTTCATGGTATGGTTCACGTGTGGCGCAGACCCCACGAAGCCACGGAATCAAGTTGTCATCAAAGCACTGTGTAAGCTGGCGGTGGCTCCATATTGGTGTGGGATGTGTTTACATGGAATGAACTGGGTCCTCTGATCCAACTGAACCGATCATTTACTGTAAATGGTTATGTTCGGCTACTTGGACACGAGAGCAGCCATTTATGGGCTTCATGTTCCCAAACAACGACGGAATTTGAATAGATGACAATGCGTTGTGTCTCCGGGCCACAGATGTTCGTGATTGGTTTGAGGAACATTCTGGACAATTAGAGGCAATGTTTTGGCCACCCAGCACACCAGCATGGGTCCCATCGAATATTTATGGTACATAATACAGAGGTCAGTTTGTGCACAGAATGCTGCACCGGCAACATTTCTGCGTTATGTACGGCTTTAGAAGCAGCATGGCTCAATATTTGCCTGGGGGTCTTACAACGACTTGTTGAGTCTATACCACGTAGAGCTTCCTTTGTTTAAATGATACAACATGGTGAGTGCACCAAGAGCTCAATGAGGCGTTCAAGGCGCAGTGTGTGAAGAGTGTAGATCGGGTCAGAGGGATTTCTGTGATGATTTGGGGGTGTTTTTTGTTCCAGTACTTGGACCCGCCGACTCCGGTCGTCTTGAGCATCAGTCATGACGTTTATTTCATCATTTGGGTGACTAGCTTTTGTTCTTTCGTCGAGATCTCCATATAGGTGTGCTGTGATCGCTATTATCTCCAGGAGGATAACAACCGCGTACATAGGGATGACAGTATACATATTGGGTTTGACGAACATCAGACACCTTAACATATCTTTACTGACCCGATCTGATTTTCATAGAAAATATCTGGGACTATTTGTAACAGCTGGTAAAATGCGTTAGTCTTCATCGCAAAATCTCAGAACTCTACGCGATATATTCATGAAAGAGTGAATTCATCTCGATCTGGAACACCTAAAGAAAATCTACGACTAACTTTCTCGTCGAACTGAGACGATTATTAAGGCTAGAGGCGTTGTTACGTAGTATTCATATGATATCTCCTGGGGTGATTAGTTTAGTCACGTACGCTTCTGCCAACTGACTGGAAACTCAACACCTCACAAACCTATCTGACTGCATCAAAAATGTCCACACCTACCATAACATCGCTTGCGATCAGTAGGAGAACAAAGCAGCGCTTTCTGCCAAGGGGTGTGCTTTGTATAAGACAAGTCACAATAAGATAATTTTTATGGAGTGTTGGCTTGAGTCTGTAGCTGATTTCATGCAATAATGATTAGAAGTTCGCGGGCTTTCTAAATATAATGAAGTGTGGTTGTGTTGTGGCCTCCAACTACGTACCCTCCGACTCAACGTTGAAATATTAAAAGTTTTGGCTGTTTTCGTTGTCTAGGGGCTGCGATACGTAGCTGCCTCATTACAGGCCACATACTGCTGAATCTACAGTATACGATAACAATACCCACATGAATCGAATGGTGGAATGTTTCTATCACTCGGCAATTGCGAATTATGAAAGTAACATATAAATTTTATAAATAAAATATTGCAATTAAATAAAATCTGCAGGTACTATCTTAACAGCTTTAAATGATGAGTATGATAGTAGAAGTACTTTTGAGAATGCGGTATATTTCTGCAAAACACTTATTGGTGTCCAGCAATTAAATAAAACATAATTTGAACAACAGTGAAACGATAGAGTACTACAGCACGTAATTAGTTATGAACAACAACACAACTCGCGAGATATTCACTTCTAAACGCACACTACGTCTTTACTGTAGAAGCCACGGGAATCTCACAAGTTCACAAGTCCGCACTCCGAAGTATTTCTATTTCTCGCGACCACGCTCAAACCGCTCCACACTCCAAGTCTCTCTTTTGACCGTGCGTCCGCCGTGCCACGTGACGTACTCCACGTGTCCTGTGCGACCGTCCCTCGCGCCGCACTCCCCTGATCTGCCCCGTGTCCTCTCTCGAAACGATGCTCTTTCCTATCCTCCATACGTCTCTCTTAGCAACGAGCGCTATGATTGGCTAGAGCACTCCACGTCTCCAAGCCAACGTGCACTCACAAACATATAGAAATACATACCAAATACAGGATTTACATTTAAATAACTCGAAATTAAATGAATATTCCTACGGTTGGACCATAAACACGATCTAACACACATTATTAAATACCTAAACAAATTAAATAAATATATATCAAAGGAATAGCAACAAAAGGTAGGTCAGTAACCTAATGTCTCTGTTCTTTCTAACACACAGTAAATATTTAACCTAGTTCATCGTGAATAGTCTATAACGGATATAAGCAAAGACATAGACGAATAAATATATTTACAAGCATGCTGCTACCGTTTATTCGTGTAACTGTGGAGTACTAATGGTCTGAAGCGATCGACAGTAATCGGCCACTTTGACCACCAATAACTAATGTACTATTTAAGTTACATGCCTGTAATTCATACCAATTTAGGTTTACACTAATAGCTTTCTAAAGACACGGCGATGACAAAATAGGATGAAGCGCTTATATTTTGGAAATTCGTTACTGGGTGTTACTTGTATAATTTACCATCAGATACTAAATATTAAACTAATAAAGATACTGAAAATCTGGTTACACCATCAGAATCAGCGTGCAAATAATGGTAATTTACATGTTTCTGTTTGAGGTATCATGATTCATCTGGCTACTATTAATTTCTATACGAACTGCAAAACATCTGCCATTAAGGTTTCACAAAGTCCGCCATCTTCGACCCTCCCGACGCACAGCGTCACCAAGGAATTCCCAGCCACGTGCTCGATGGATCACGTGCTCCAGCCGTTGTGAGGCACTACGCGGATGCTGACGGGCTCGGCCCTTCCGCGCGCCCGAGCGGTGGCCGCTAACTCTGAACCTATAATATTTCGAGGGCGCCACAACTCGCCCGTTACCTCACAAGTTCCTCTTGTGTTTTCCTGCTTCCTTATTTTCCTTCAATCAATCCAATACAAACATACAGAAGGTAGGCCAATTCGAGAGGGGTAGAAATTTTTGAGCAGTAAAGAAATGCCATTCTTATGGGTGCTAGGACAGCAAGATGCAGGTGAAACAACTGTAACGAATCTGGTATACAGGGTGTTTCCGTAAGAGAATTAAAAAATGTAGCAGGACATAGAGAATGCTTCACTGAACAGCTTCAGGTAGGGACTCTGGAGTCGGAGAAACCAGCTTAAGGATATATGAAAGTAAACTTGTCTACAGCTTTGTCTAGTATTATTGTTCAAGATGGTTCAAATGGCTCTGAGCACTATGGGACTTAACTTCTGAGGTCATCAGTCCCCTAGAACTTAGAACTACTTAAACCTAACTAACCTAAGGACACCACACACATCCATGCCCGATGCCCGGCGCGGTTCCAGACTTTAGCGCCTAGAACCGCTAGGCCACTCCGGCCGCCGTATTATTGTTATCCAGCTTATTTACAACTAAAATAGATACAAGTTTATATGTACTGTGCTGTTTATTAACCGTTCAAGGAGGACGAGCCTGATTACTAGGAAGTCACGATGGAGGCTTTTTTTACTTTATTTGTCCAAAGGTAGCTCTGTTGTGTCGTAATTACTTTGTCCTATGACAGAACGTGTCATGAATCAACGACAGATCCATTCATTACTCAGTGCTATTCAGAGACGTACAGTACAATACGATCGAGCAGTACCGGTACAGTTTAGCAGAACTCACTGATATGCACCTTGTGTATGGGGAAGTTCGATGCAATGCTCTCGCTGTTGAAAGGCTGTAGAGGGAACGATTTCCTAACAGGCATCATCCGTCACAACGAGTGTTTATTTCCTTAGATCAACGAATGCGCAAAACTGGTTCACTGGAAAGAAGAAACGAGGGACCTGATAACATGAGGACCACTCGCACAGACAATTTTGTAAAGGAGGTGCTAGAACGTCTCGCATTGGACCCCACTACAAGTACTCGTCGTATTGCACGTGAAATGAGCGCTGCACACACCAGCGTGTGGAGAGTATTCCACGAATAACAATTACACCCATATCACCCACAACCAGTCTATGCAATGCTTGTGACTGACTTTGCACCAAGGGTCGTATTGTGTCAGTGGTAGCTCCAGCAATGGATTGATCAACCAGATTTCCTCCAAGTCGTGCTGTTTACTGGCGATACCTCATTTAACCGAGATGGTATTTCGAACAGCAGGAATAGCCAGGTGTGGGATAAAGAAAACCCTCGCGCTGCAGCAGAGACACACCATCAAATACGTTTTTCTTGTGAATATCTAGCCCGGCATTGTAGGCGACAATGTCATAGGGCCATATCTTCTACCTGGTCGTTTTAATGGCCACCTGTACTTAAGGTTCGTTAAAAAATGGCTCTGAGCACTATGGGACTTAATATCTGTGGTCACCAGTCCCCTAGAACTACTTAAATCTAAGTAACCTAAGGACATCACACACATCCATGCCCGAGGCAGGATTCAAACCTGCGACCGTAGTGGTCACGCGGTTCCAGACTTAAGCGCCTAAACCGCAGGGCCACACCGGTCGGCCTTAAGGTTCGTGCAAAGAGCTCTACCTGAGTTGTTGGAGAAGGTGCCCTTAGATCTTTGTGAGAGGATGTGGATACAACATGAGGGTGTACCGCCTCACTTCACTGCGGATGTCCGCAGGCATATCAGTGCTGTATTTCCTGGTCGCTAGGTTGGAAAGGGAAGTCCTATTCCATAGCCTGAGAGGTCACCTGACATGAATGCCCTTGATTGTTTCCTAATGGGGTATCTAAAGTCACTTCTGCATGAGACCCCAATGGATACGAAGATAACATTAGTAGCCAGAATTGTAGCTGCCTGTGATGTGATGCGAAAAACACCAGGGATATTTGTCAGTGTGCGTCAGAATCTTGTTCGCTGATGTGCTGCTTGCATTGATGTTGATGACTGTCAGTTTTAATACATTTTGCAAGATGCAGTACAAATGATACATAGTGTTGGTATTTGCACTTAAGTGTAACAAATGTAAATAAAGAAGTACACAGTAATGTGATTTTATTCCTATTATCTCCTTAAGCTGGCTCCTCCGACCCCAGATTCCCTACCACAAACTATTCAGTGGAACATTCTCTTGGCCCTGTTAAATTTTTGCACACTTTTACGGGAACCCCCTGCGTATCTGAAGAGAATTGTCAGATGGCCCACCAGCACTATAAGGTGGGTGGTAATGGGTAAGTATGTACTTTCGAGCTTCCGAGGATTAGGCGTACAGTGCATGCTGATGAGCGACAGCGACGAGCGCGTCATATACCGTTATGTCAACTGCAGCTTCTGCTGAGCTGACAGCTGTCTCAGTGTTGGGGTCTGGCTCCAGTAAATAACAAAAGACCATCATCACTGCAATTAACTTGAAATAGACCTGTGACCATGTTGTTGTTGTATCCTACTGACGTTAGATACTCAAGCTCACCTAACCGATACTAACCGTTTAAAAAAATGGTTCAGATGGCTCTGAGCACTATGGGACTTAACATCTGTGGTCATCAGTCCCCTAGACTTAGAACTACTTAAACCTAACTAACCTAAGGACATCACACACATCCATGCCCGAGGCAGGATTCGAACCTGCGACCGTAGCAGTCGCGCGGTTCCGGACTGAGCGCATAGAACCGCGAGACCACCGCGGCCGGCACTGGCCGTTTAAATGTAAATGATTGATATTGAATATCCAAATGCATTTGAGTAACAACTTACTATTAAAACTGACTGAGATTGAATACTGCAAGCGACTAACTTCGAACTACTTAAGTGCGGCGGAGATAATATCATCCACAATTAATGCCCACTGAAAATGTACGAAAGGCAAACCCATGACACGCAACGGAATTATTTTGCTATTATTTAAGGAAACGCACAAACCGGGTTGTGATTCTGACTGCACGAATGTAACTTTTACTTTCTGTTCTGCTATGCTTTAGGCAACGACATCATAAATGTCGTAAAAACATTGTGGGGCCAGGTAAAAATTCGTCACCTAGATGTAATCTTGTTCTTAAAATGGTTGCATCAAAATAAAAGCTGATAGCAGGCGATACTGTGCTATATCCTGTAACAAGTGATCGTATATTGGACTAGCTTGACCCTGACCACACGTTCTCTAAGATTCTGTCTTTCAAACTGAGTGTTCTGTATGAACTTATCTTGGGTAAATTTCAATAAAGAATATGATTCTTGTGCCGAAACAGCGACATAATTTTAGAACAGAATGTCCGTTATAACATAAAAAATTTAAGTGGTGGACATAAAAGGCACTGATGATAAAGCGCAAGTGATACTGATTTCGATACAGATTGAGTAGACCGAAGAAAGGGAAAAATACGAACCCATTGTTCTTACATTCCAGATCTAGACTCGAAGTACGTTTGTATAATTGTACACATGCTCATCACAAATCGCCATAGTGCACACCGAAAGAAAAGCATTCGGAAACTATGGATATCTTTTTCTTGAAACCCACTTCAGTATGTCTACTTTTATTTAAAGAAAACCAACAACATGTCATGATGAGTCAAACAATTAGAAATTTCTACGGAATATGGGTTAGAAAGAAGAGGAAGTGGGAGAATACAAGGTCTAACTGTCAGGAGTCAAAGCAGGAATAGCACAATGGGGTGTAGGGCTTTACATCAGGAAAGAAATGGAACCCAGCGTAGTTGCAATAAGTATGAAAACGAACGACTGATGTGGATAGATTTGACAGTGTCTAGCAAGAAAATTAGGATTGTGTCAGTATATTCGCATTGTGAAGGGGCAGATCAAGATAAGATGGATAGTTTTTATGAGGCACTCAGTGATGTAGTCGTTAGAGTAAAGGACAAGAACAGTGTTCTGCTCATGGTTGATTTTAACGCCAGGATTGGAAATCGAACAGAAGGGTATGAAAAGGTTATGGGTAAATTTGGAGAGGATATGGAGGCCAACAGGAACGGGAAACAACTCTTGGATTTCTGTGCCAGTATGGGCTTAGTAATCACAAACTCCTTTTTTAAACATAAGAACATTCACCGGTATACTTGGGAAGGCAGGGGTTTTCTTTGATGACACTGATCATTATTTAATCTGCAGTGTAATTGGGATTGTGAGGCCGAAAGTGCAGGAGGTCAGGTCCATATGTAAGAGGATAAGAGTGGAGAAACTTCAGGATAAGGAAATCAGGCACAAGTACATAACAGCGATCTCAGAAAGGTACCAGTTAGTTGAATGTAGTCAATTACAGTCATTGGAAAAGGAATGGACAAGGTACAGGGACACAGTACTAGAAGTGGCTAAAGGATGTCTTGGAACAGTAGTGTGTAAAAGTAGGATGAAGCAAACAGCTTGATGGAATGATACAGTCAAGGCAGCCTGTAAAAGCAAAAAGAAGGCGTATCAAAAATGGCTACATACTAGAACCCAGGTAGACAGAGAAAGTTATGTTGAAGAAAGAAACAAAGCCAAACAGATAATTGCAGTATCCAAGAAGAAATCTTGGGAAGACCTTGGAAACAGGTTGGAGACTATGGGTCAAGCTGCTGGAAAACCATTCTGGAGTGTAATTAGCAGTCTTCGAAAGGGAGGTAAGAAGGAAATGACAAGTATTTTGGACAGGTCAGGAAAACTGCTGGTGAATCCTGTGGATGCCTTGGGCAGATGGAGGGAATATTTTGAAGAGTTGCTCAATGTAGGTGAAAGTGCGATCAGTAATGTTTCAGATTTCGAGGTAGAATGGGATAGGAATGATGATGGAAATAGGATCACATTTGAGGAAGTGGAGAAAATGGTCAATAGATTGCAGTGCAATAAAGCGGCTGGGGTGGATGAAATTAAGTCGGAACTAATCAAATACAGTGGAATGTCAGGTCTTAAATGGCTACACAGGATAATTGAAATGGCCTGGGAGTCGGGACAGATTCCATCAGACTGGACAAAAGCAGTAATCACACCAATCTTTAAACATGGAAACAGAAAAGATTGTAACAACTACAGAGTGAAAGGTGGCTACACTGAGCCACAGCGCCAGAGATCGCGCCAGAGAGTATTGTTCCGCCGCCTCCACTGGCAGTGATTATAGAGACGTAGCGGCAGGCAGTTCTTGCCGAGAAGTTGTGGTGGACACTGCTTGTCGTGAAGTCGGAGTGGATATGTGGTAGTAGGGAGTGTTTGTTCCATGTTTTATGCAGTTATTTGATGGGAGAGATAGCAGATGTTATTCTAATGGAGATATTGTAATGATCAGAGTGCATTTCGTCAATATATATGAAGGTAATAAAACGCTATGTTCCTTTATTATTTGTGTGTCTCAAATAATGCATCATTACAGGTTCAGTCAACAAAGCATCTGGCTTGTGTTCTTGTATTAGAGGGTAATTTTGGTTTTCTTGCACAATTATAGTATTTCTAATTTTCTTTTATCACGTCAATATAACTGGTATTTAAAAATTCTTGTCTTGTTGAAGAAGAACCGTGCCAGATGTGTACGTTGAGTCACACTTCCACACACAGAACAGCTACACTTGTGCTTTGTTGGCTTCGTAGGTTTTATAGTTGCTGGGGACTTAATTAATTAATTGTATTAACTGAAATTTTCATTTCATTCTTTGTTGTTGTTTCAAGCAGTCAGATTGCGTAATAATACTAGTCAGGGCCAGCCGTTTACGAGACTTGCATAATCGGACTTACAGCTACTAAAAAAATATCTGCAGTATTATTTAAATTAAGCCTCCATGCAAGAGGTATCTCTTTAATCAGCGTTGTGGGTAAAATCTTCTCAGGTATTGTTGAAAGGAAAGTGCGAGTATTAGTTGAGGACCAATTGGATGATAATCAGTGTGGGTTTAGGCCTCTTAGAGGTTGTCAGGACCAGATCTTTAGCTTACGGCAAATAATGGAGAAGTGTTATGAGTGGAACAGGGAATTGTATCTATGCATTATAGATCTAGAAAAGGCATATGACCGGGTTCCTAGGAGGAAGTTATTGTCTGTTCTACAAGATTATGGAATAGGAGGCAAACTTTTGCAAGCAATTAAAGTTCTTTACATGGATAGTCAGGCAGCAGTTAGAGTTGACGGTAAGTTGAGTTCATGGTTGAGAGTAGTTTCAGGGGTAAGACAAGGCTGCAACCTGTCTCCACTGTTGTTCATATTATTTATGGATCATATGTTGAAAACAATAGACTGGCTGGGTGAGATTAAGATATGTGAACACAAAATAAGCAGTCTTGCATATGCGGATGACTTAGTTGTGATGGCAGATTCGATTGAAAGTTTGCAAAGTAATATTTCAGAGCTAGATCAGAAATGTAAGGACTATGGTATGAAGATTAGCATCTCCAAAACGAAAGTAATGTCAGTGGGAAAGAAATATAAACGGATTGAGTGCCAGATAGGAGGAACAAAGTCAGAACAGGTGGACGGTTTCAAGTACTTAGGATGCATATTCTCACAGGATGGCAACATAGTGAAAGAACTGGAAGCGAGGTGTAGCAAAGCTAAAGCAGTGAGCGCTCAGCTACGATCTACTCTCTTCTGAAAGAAGGAAGTCAGTACCAAGACTAAGTTATCTGTGCACCGTTCAATCTTTCGAGCAACTTTGTTGTATGGGAGTGAAAGCTGGGTGGATTCAGGTTACCTTATCAACAAGGTTGAGGTTACGGATATGAAAGTAGCTAGGATGATTGCAGGTACCAGTAGATGGGAACAATGGCAGGAGGGTATCCAAAATGAGGAAATCAAAGAAAAACTGGGAATGAACTCTATAGATGTAGCAGTCAGGGCGAACAGGCTTAGATGGTGGGTTCATGTTACACGCATGGGAGAAGTAAGGTTACCCAAGAGACTCATGGATTCAGCAGTAGAGGGTAGGAGGAGTCGGGGTAGACCGAGGAGAAGGTACCTGGATTCGGTTAAGAATGATTTTGAAGTAATAGGTTTAACATCAGAAGAGGCACCAATGTTAGCACTGAATAGGGGATCATGGAGGAATTGTATAAGGGGGGCTATGCTCCAGACTGAACGCTGAAAGGCATAATCAGTCTTCAATAATGATGATGATGATGATATGGGTTAGCATCTTTTTTTTGTTTTTGTAAAAACAACACTGATCTTGGTCTTATTAATAACAATGTAGTAAGACAAAATGCGTAATAGTTGCTAACGACCACGTCGTACGCAAGATCTCAAATGTTGGAAGGCAAATAACCCTCCAAAAGGTTATGTACGTGCCACATATTTCAACGTGACGAGTTCCTGACCATTTAAGAGGTACTTGATCGCAATGCTGCCACAGTAATGGAGTTTGAATCTTCACAAGAGAAAAAAGTAAGAAGTTGCCAAATGTCAGCTGGGCACCCTACTTCACAAGGTATTACACTTGCAAGGGAAACTCACCATCACAACCCCCTCAGATTTAGTGACAAAATGGCTCAGTGGACAGCCCGTCGAAAACTGAGCACAGACCAAACGTTAAAAGAGGAAAAAGGTGTACTGAACTGTGAAGAAAGAAGCAAAATAGAAACAGTGAACGGCCCAAGCTCCACATATGCAACATCGATCAAATATCAATAACCCTGGCGTCGTGGCTGTGTGGCCACGGTGTTGGACTGGAAAGATGGAGATCCGTGCTCAAACCTCCCTCTTGCCACAATTTTTTTTTTACAAAATTATGAATTTTCCGTCTGGTCGTTGACGTGTCTGTTCTCCTTCTGTAGTCCTGGCAGCTATCATACTATACATGGGTTAAAGCACTTTAGTTATGTGGTGAGAATATATTACCGTCGCAAGTAAATGTGATGAGTAGAGAGAGCAGGCGAGATGCCTCGTAGATCTCTCAGGGAAATGAGAACAACAAATAAACGGGTGCAAACTATGTTAGAACAAAGGAATTCAAGAGTCAAAACTTCCGAAAGGGAACGCAAGAGTCATAACATGTGGTACTTGTGTACAACAAATAGGAGGTAAGTACATCAGCCGACTCTCACAAGAGCACCCGTACAAGCCGAACACAGAACATTCCTGCCCCCATGACAGAGGCCGTGGTTAAACGTTCCAATCAGCAACTCGAAAAGCGGCAGATAATTCCACTTTATTGCCGAAGAACTACCATTCCACCAATGGAGATTCTTGGCGCCAATTTCTGCGCCGATTTTGCTACGTCACGGAGCTATGCCCTGAGCAAGCCAATCACAGTCACGAATTTGCAGAAAACGCGGGAATTTGTCCGCCAAGACTGCCTGGGAACACAAGTCATTCCCACGCCTCGCTCGTAGCCCCCCAGAAAGTGTTTTCGCTAAGTTTCTGCGAAGTAACGGAATCTCTATCCCAGCCGCACCTTCAGGCCCCTCTGGGCATGTCTCCGCCGCTCTTATGACAATGTCGGCGTCTGGAAAGCATTCACACGACTCCCTCACACCCGTCAGCTTACGAGAGATGCTGCGTGGGAAGTCCACATGTGAAGGAATAGCTACTTTTCACCGCATGCAATTAGAGAGGAAAATCGAAGTACTCGGAATAAGATAGAAGTATGAGAGGGGTCTTCTGCCACTTCTCAACTGTTGATAGTATACGCTTACACTCAGCATTGCGATCAGTTTTAAATGTTATGTAAAGATAAAGTGATTCATATGCACTGTAGCTATATTGACAATGGTATCTATCGAGATATCGTTTTGCTTCAGGAGAAAAATTTTGTATCTGGTACAGCTCACAAACATTGTTATTACAGAGTGAGGTAAGCTGCCTTCCGATCATCTCAAAAAATGTCCAATGTGTGTGAAATCTTATGGGACTTAACTGCTAAGGTCATCAGTCCCTAAGCTTACACATTACTTAACCTAAATTATCCTAAGGACAAACACACACACCCATGCCCGAGGGAGGACTCGAACCTCCTCCGCCGGGATCAGCCGCACAGTCCATGACTGCAGCGTCTTAGACCGTCCGATCTTCTTATCATCTTGGTACGTGATTAGTATTTCAGATATTTCTGAGTTTCAGGAGTCACCGATGTTCGCTGATTGCCTTTGAGAGGAATAAAACTGGTACAATGTGTCAGAATAGTGATTAACCGAAATACGTTTAAAGATGAGACAAGAATGTGTTCACAGATACAGCATGTGAAAGTAAATTCTTTTGAGGGTATCAAAGAAGATATATCAGGAAGTGTTTAAAGAAGGTCAGAGCAAGTTCATTCACGAGCAACCGAAGCCAAATGTCTAGTTAATTACACGTAAGAATAGGCTGTAAAATACAGCTCGCCTTTACCACAACGCATAATTTTCATCAAAACCATCCGCAGTGTTAGGATAAATGGGTTCTATAGAGCATACCTTAAAAAATATAAGCACTTTTGCACCATTGCTAATGTGAAACACATCCCTTCAAGTGAAAAAGTGTTGATACCTTCTAAGGTGTGCAGTTTACAGCACATTGTTTTCTTAGTTTTCGATCCATATTATCTACTCCCGAAATATGGAAAGCAACAAGTTTGCAGTAAAAGAGGTCCTTTTTCATTGGTAAAAGAACGACTTTCGCTTAGAACTTTCGACTCGGTCGTTTCTTGGCCAGGGTCCCTTTCCTAAAGTTGATACATTTACATTTCTCCATCATCTCTGAAAATCTGTAATCACCGCTGAATTGTCCTGTATTTGTGCGAGTATCACCTATGGACTAAGGCTCATCGTCAGTTTACCATAAAAGAATTAAAACAGACTCTGGTGTCCGAAGACAATGGAACGCAAAATATAGTATGTGTGATGAACTGAATGTCAATGTATTTTGGTTTCTGACATGTCTTGATATAGCGTCCAGACTAACAAATGAGTACTTCATACCTAAAGAAAGCGCTCAGTGCGAAAGTCCGTCACACATGTTATAACTGTACTGGCGATCTCACAGTGCCAGCAGTCATAAACGTTAGTATAGACAAATATCTTGTCGTCTGCAAGACCTATGACGTAAACGGAAACTGCATCTCTTGTGGAGCAAGACAAGGATCGCAAGAACTCTTCAACAATCCCACGAATTCCGTATTGTTTGTTCGTGGTGATGACAGGTATTACAAATGCTTACTTCACCACTCTGTGAGCCAAATTGTTAGTGAAATGTTTGCCACACATATACTGACCTATGCAGACAAGAATTACGAAACACATAAATCAGTAGATTTTTACGCATTGCTCTAACATACATCTTCCTTAGTACAAGAAACTGAAATTGTTATCTACATCAAGTTGGATACTGCGGGGTTCTTAGATCTTTCACATATGTATCTGAAACACAATTTATTTTGGCGGAAAACATGATAAATTTCGTATGCTACAGGATCGCAGGTAAGTTTCAAAGGTTTCGGATCTGAGGGAATAGTTACAAAAGTAAGCATGAATTAAATTTTCGGGACGTGTTTGATGTAATTTATTACATCCGTTTTTCTCTGTGGTTCAAGTAATTACGAAAGACATTTAATGGGAGCATATATCTAAAATAACAAAATATAGCGAAAAATTCACAGCACTCATTACGAGTTTTCTCTTACTATTGGCAGTAAATTTTATGCGGTGTTATATGCGCTTTCACCATGTCGTGACGCACTCCTTCCGATATAGTTATGATAAATTTGAGCTGGGTATATAGATTTCTTAATGTAGCGCGTACTACTTATGATTCACTTTGATTCACTTGCAACGGAATTATATTTCAAAAACAGGAAACTGTTATAACAAACACTGGCGCATTGATGCCTGGCATAGAATTTAATGTGTTAATGTAACCAGTGGTGTGTTGCACTCATGGAGAGATGATTATTAATTACATTGCATTATAATTAAAATGAAATTCCACTCACGCTATAAATTTTCCACGTTTCATTTACTTTCAGCGAACCTTTTTCGTGTTAATGGAGTGGTCCAGTGCTCTCTCCATGACATTTTCCTACTTGAGCACAACAGTACCATTCGTTCATACGTTATTTTTATAGCCAGAATTACACCAGCATTGCTACCATGTTTAATTGTGTTTCGCTCTCAAGTCTGTTGTATTTAAATTATGAGTGTCTTGCATTATTTCCGTCATTATTTTACATAGAAGCATTGAAGCACAGAGTTATCTTTTGAACCATTGAGATATCTAGAATGAATGTGATCAGATTTTACGGTTTCAGTGACATATTTCAGTAATTCGTACATAGCAAATTTTTCACTTCATTTATCAGAACCTAAAAATATCACGTCACTTATCATGTCTTTTCACACCTTATCCAAGTCCGTTAAAAAGTACATTTTCCACTTTCAAAAATAAAAGTTTCTCCTATATCTCTGGGATAGTTTACTACTATTTATTACAGGTAACGCTCACGTTTGTTTGGGTATTATCTCCTTTTTTTATATTATTCAAATAACTAGAACGATTTATGATGTGAATTGTCGTGACTTACGGAAATCCATTACCAACTGGGCGTCGGCTTAACCATTAAGCTATCTGAAGTAGGTTAGGCCCTCAGGGCCTGACTCAGACCTTCGCTGTTACTGGTTCTCGTCCTTTTTGCTTCCTAACAGACACAGATGTTCATCTCTTCGGGAACAGGACCTCTTGTGTATGAGATACGATAGAGGAACGTAGCCTATCTAGTCGCAAGTAAAATATGCCAAATAAATTGATTTCACTGAAGATATAAATGGAGACAATAGGGAGAAAACCAGTAAAGATGCAAAGTGAACAAATAATGTAAATACATGGTATTCCACGACGGGGGTCAATCTCATTAAAATCACTCTGGGTGTACTGCAGACTATCTATAACACTTAAAACGCTAAAATATCTGACGTTCGGCCGAGTTGCAGCGGCCCTCCGCAGAACATAACTCGGAGGTTGATGCTGAAATGATGTCAGTGAAGAAACGCTGAGAACTCTAGAACTTCAATGTAATTAAAAATTAATAAATCGGTGGGCTGGGTAACATGTATACTGCTGTACCTACATCTAAATGGGGCTTCTGGGTTTATGGCTGCTCATCAGTTGTTGCTGCCCATAAATGGATTGGTGAGTTCTTCGTCGAACCGTGGTCCGTCTATTTGCTGTTACAACTGCCATAATCGATGGCAGGCCCTGTTCTAATGGTTCAAATGGCTCTGAGCACTACGGGACTTAACTTCTGAGGTCATCAGTCCCCTAGAACTTAGAACTACTTAAACCTAGCTAACCTAAGGACATCACACACATCCATGCCCGAGGCAGGATTCGAACCTGCGACCGTAGCGGTCGTGCGGTTCCGGACTGCAGAGCCTAGAACCGCTCGGCCACTCCGGCCGGCCCAGGCCCTGTCATTAACATGTTGTTACTGTTTCTAAGTGTTCATAGCACCAGCGGTTTACCACGAACCTTGGTACTGACATTACATCTTTGTCAAAAGCACAGTGTCTGCGCTGCCTCAGCAATGGACAGGTAACTTGTCTAGGGCATGCAAAGGGGATTTTCCATGTGCAGCGACAAAATGTACTTATATTGCTTGAAGTATCAACGACTAGTACACTGCGAGAGCACAACACTTCGTGCAGCTCAGCAATTTCTGATGAGCGCACTACTGCAAAAGGCTTCACTAAATTGGATCAGCTATATGTTCCAAAAGACAGGTTAACGTTACGGTATCGAGGGTATATTTGTGTAGACTGTTTTGATAATACACAGCAGCCATAACAGGATGAACTTCTGTGTATCCGTGTCTTTTTTTTTATTTATTTTTTTTTTGTACTGACCGGGAACACTATTCATAGGACAGAGTTCTACCTTGAGGGTAGTGTACCTAGGAACTCATGATGCTTTCTGATCGTCTCCCCAATGTACTGACGTATTTTTGAATCACATGAACGAATACGCAATAGAGACCACCGGAACCAGTTTCCGGCATTTTTTGCTGTTTCTGTGGTGATTTGTGCAGCATTTGTAAATATTTTGAAGTCTACAAATTTAAGTGCTGTACAGTTTATGAAATCTGTTTGGAAGGTACTATTAACTCTTCAGTTACAGAATTTTATGTTAAGTGAAGTCCCATACATATTTTAAACTAATTATGTAACGTGCAGACGGTTATGCTGCACATTGTCGGTCATGCATTATCTTGTACTTTGAAATGGAAGGAGTTTTACCGTAGGACATGTTGAGAAATGAAAGAAACTCAGTTCATTTGCAAATACTACAATTTAACTTGGCTTGAAAATGAAAACTTGTGTTTTTAAATATATCTCCTGTTTCAAAATATTCTTAATTTATAACTAGGTCTGATACAAGTTCTACTTAATTAGATATCACTTAGGGGATGTAACAAAAAAAAGCCCTCATCCCGTGGTCGTGCGGTAGCGTTCTCGCTTCCCACGCCCGGGTTCCCGGGTTCGATTCCCGGCGGGGTCAGGGATTTTCTCTGCCTCGTGATGGCTGGGTGTTGTGTGTTGTCCTTAGGTTAGTTGGGTTTAAGTAGTTCCAAGTTCTAGGGGACTGATGACCATAATGTTAAGTCCCATAGTGCTCAGAGCCATTTTTTTGTAACAATAAATGGTTCAGATTGCTCTCAGCACTATGGGACTTCACATCTGAGGTCATCAGTCCCCTAGAACTTAGAACTACTTAAATCTAACTAACCTAAGGACATCACACACATCCATGCCAGAGGCAGGATTCGAATCTGCGACTGTAGCGGTCGCGCGCTTCCAGACTGAAGCGCCTAGAACCGCTCGGTCACATAGGCCGGCCAGGGTGTAACAGACAGGCTATTAAACATAGTATGGACCAGATTTTCTCTACTGCAAAGATTTCAATAAATTACTTGTGTACCATGAAAAATTTCTAGAAAACCTTACTTTTCTGAAGTAATATTTGTAATTTCAGAGAAGACTGCAACACTCAAAAAGTGAAAGCCATTGTTTAAAAACAGAATAAGGAAACGTACTGAATAGGGTTTCCTAGAGGTGAAAGTCGGAAAAGACTTACATCTGGATGCTAACGATTGTTTTTGAAAGTGTGTGTTATGTGTGTTTCTTCCGGCATTTACCGAAAAATATAGCATTTTTTTAGTTATTCAGCCAGATATCTGTGCTGAAGTAGGATTTTATAGCTGCCACAGGATGGTTTGGAACATTACTCCACTTTCCTTGAAATTAGCCCACTGTCTCAATTTAATTCACAGTTACATGCAAATGACCACTCTGCAGCTCAAACGTAAGTGTTGGCAGAACCACTTCCAATTTCTCGGCGGTTTCACTGAAGAATATAAGGAGGGAAACATAAACATCTAAAGCTCTTCGTGCGCGCTCTGATTTCTTTTATTATATTACTATTGTCATTTCTCCCTCTGTAGGTGCGACTCAACAAGATATTTTGGCATTCGAGGGACCAAACTGGAAAGATGTCACCGCAACGAAAGACTCATTGGGTTTAAGGACTGCCACTTTATCTGCTTCTCATATCCGTGACATTCTCTTCGCTACTTCATGGTTATACACGAAGAACTGCCCATCACTGTACTTTGTCCAAGTCCTCCCCCAATCCTTTCTCGTTTGGATCCAGTCACGTGCAGCAATAGTCTAGAAGAAGACGGAAAAGTGTAGTGTAGGGAGTCCCTTTAGAAGGTTTCTTGCATCATTCGAGTGTTCTGCCAACGTAACACAGTCTTTGGCTCACCTGCCTGAAAACATTGTATACGTCATGGTCCGATCTTAAGTGGATCGTGATTGTACCCCCTAAGTGTTGAGTTGAAACGACAATCTCCAAATTTGCGTAATTTATAACGGAACTAATATGTAACAAATTTTAATGTACTTATGTGGAGAGTCACACGTTTTATTGTTTTTGGTCAATTACCACTTTCTAGGCAACACAGACATCTTGTCTAATCACCTTCCAATTCGTTTTTGTCTTCTGCTCTCTTTATTAGATCGTAAACGACGGCATTATCAACAACCAACCTAAGAATGCTCCTCAAATTGTGTCCTAAACCGCCGGTACAGATTAAGAGCAGAATAGTGTCTTTAACACATCCCTGGGAACTCCAGGTATCATTTCGGTTTCACCAAGTGACTTCGCTTCTGTTACTACCTCTCTCACAGTAAATAAGGAATCCAGTCACACTGCTGAGGAGAAACTCAGTTGCCACACAATATGACTAGGAAGCTGCGTGTGTCACAACCCTTCAGGAAATCTAGAAATATAGCACTAATTTAAGCTCCCCTCACGATGGCGCTCATTATTTGGTTGTGAATACAGAACCAGTTGCGTTTTAAAAGCATGATATTTTCTGATTACGTGGTTTTTGTGTGTCGACATATAGTTATCTTCGAAGGATATCACAATTTTGGAACGCAATGTATGTTCCGATTACAGTTGCTCCCTAAGAAAAATGGTTCAAATGGCTCTGAGCACTATGGGACTTAACATCTGAGGTCATCAGTCCCCTAGAACTTGGAACTACTTAAACCTAACTAACCTAAGGACAGCACACACATCCATGCCCGAGGCAGGATTCGAACCTGCGACCGTAGCGGGCGCGCGGTTCCAGACTGAAGCGCCTAGAACCGCTCGGCTACAACGGCCGGCGCTCCCTAAGACATCGACAGAGGGAATTTAAATTCACACCGTTGCTCCATTAGTTCAAGTTGTGCTTCGCTATTTCTCTTGGCGATAGAGTAATTGGAAAAACAAGAGAAGTTCCTTTAGTAATTATTACTGAACCAATCTACTAAGAATAAAATAATTTAGCCTGCTCTCATTCTCCTGATTCATCTAATTATTCCCCCTTGCCTGGAAATATTGTTTACTTGATTGTACACTAAGATGATACTGTCATGGGATACTTTCTAATATCTTGCCTGACCTTCTTCCCGGCGTAGTGCAGCAGCTTGACGTTATGTGTACTCGACAAGTCTTTGGAAGATCCCTGCGGAAATACTGAGCCATGCTGCCTCCATGGCCATCCATAATTGAGGTGTTGCCGGTGCAGGATTTTCAGAACGAAGTGACCTCTTGATTGTGTCTCATAAACGTTATCTGGGATTCACGTCGGGCATCTCGAATTGTCCGGAATGGTCTTCAAACCAGTCGTGAACAACAGTGGTCCAGTTACAAGGCGCATTGTTATTCATAAAAATCCCATCGTTGTCTGGAACATGAAGTCCATGAATGGATGCAAATGGTCTCTAAGTAGCCGAACATAATTACTTCCAATCAATGATCGGTTCAGTTGTACCACAGGACCTAGTCCATGGTGCCATCACCTGCTTCCACATTGCCTACTTGACAATTTGTGTCTATTGCTTCGCGCGGTGTGTACAGCAGTCGAGCACTACCATCAACTCTTACCAACTGAAATCGGGACTCATCTGATCAGCTCACGGTTTTTCAGCAGTCTGGAGACTAACAGATATGCTCACGAGCAGCGGAGGCACTAACTTCGGTCGTCTGATTTCATAGCCCAGTAACGCCACATTTCGGAGCACTGTCTTAACGAATACGTTCGTTGTCCGTCTCACATTGATTTCTGTGGTTATTTGATCCACTGTTGCTTGTCTGTTAGCACTGACAACTCTACGCAGACGCCGCTGCTATCGCTCATTAAGTGAAAGCCGTTGGCCACTGCGTTGTCCGTGGGGAGAAGTAATGCCTGAAATTTGATGTTCTGGGCTTACTCTTGACACTGTGAGTCTCGGAATATTGAATTCCCTAACGACTTTCGAAATTGTATATCCGATACATCTAGGTCCAAACACTATTCCGCGTTCAGAGTCCGTTAATTCTCGTCGTACGGCCACAATTATGTCGGATACCTTTTCACATGAATCACCTGAAGACAAAGTATGACTCCGCCTGCGCATTGCCTTTTCATACTTTGTGTACGTGACACTATCGCCATCTGTATATGTGCATATGGTTATGTCATGGCTTTTGTCGCCTCAATGTATTTCTCTTCACTGACTGATGTTTATTTTGTTCATTATCGGACGAAGAGTCCAAAAACTTCAAGCTTTTATGAGAACGTTGTTATGGCGATAAATCCCATTTCGCGAGAGTTAGAGTCATGCCCGAACAGCACACGAGTGTTCATAATAAATGACTGATTAAGCTTCGTGTTTACAGACGTCAATACAGTACGTTGTTTAATTGCTGGTCGAATATTAAATGTCTTATTATGAGGTGGCAGAAACGAAATCTCTTTGTATTTATAATACACGCAGACTGTATGTTCTCTGTGCTTTCATATCATTGCATTAGAATGCCAAACAGATCATTGTAGAGCGCAGTCCTCATCGTTCAATCAAGACTACTTTCTTTAATTAATACCATCTTGATAGTATTTTGATGTTCATACGACAACATTGCTATTTTGTAATTTCTACGGCGGAAAGCAGCCATTTTGCGTATTCCTGGAATTACACATCTCCTGAGGTGACACTCGAGAATTTGCTGGTACGCGAATTGATGAACGAAGTCTCGAAGAAAGTCGAGGACAGAAGTGGTGAATCAGCAGTGGGTGGAGCGGGCGTGCGCCACGACGTGTGTGCGTGGCATACTTGATGCGGCGGTGGGCTAGCGGAATGCTGATAGCGCGGCTCGGCCGCCGTCGCGTGTGGCGAGCCGCCACTCGCCAAAAGGCTGGCCTCTCCCGACAAACGTAAATAAATTCGACTGCGCGTTCGCTGCCCCGAGCTCCGACGCTAGCGCACCGAAGGGCACTCCAATCCTGTTTGTGTTGGGCTAAGAACGGAAAACTAACAAGAGGGGAGAACCATTCTTCCTATGAGAAGGACTTTCTTGTAAGACCACAGATTACCGCGTGCGGCGACGGCAACAGCTGCGGCCTACGGGGGAGCTTGCCTTTCGCTTCTCACCAGGCCCACGATAACCGTCTCTCCTCTCTTGAGTCTTCTTTCTTTTTTTTTCAGGGAAAAAACAGACGCTTTCTCGCTTGTGGCTTCCATTGACTCCAGCAAACACTGGCGGAGTGCTAGAACCGTCGTCGTAACCAGTCCGGTTAAACACTTATCTTCTGTTATTATTCTTCTCTACTGCATCTGCCAGCCATATAGTGGGATGCAAGAAGGGCGTATTCTTAGAATCGGTGAATAGGCATACATCTTACCGTGTTACACAGTGCATTTAAGGACCTGCGGGCTATATCTGTTTACTTGCAACGTTTTCTTTACTGATGAAAGTACCGGTTACATCGAAAAATGCAAAACGATTATTTATTATAATCTTGGTAAGCACAACCTCCGGAATAGGAAAGAAATGGAGTGGCACAATAGGAAAGTGTAAGTCAAGAAAGATGCGAGCTACATTTCATGAACTTCTTTGTAATTTTTCTCTGTCAAAGAAGGCATTGCTGTGGTTAAAACTGACAAATTTAACGCTTGTGAAACGGTACGAGGCTGTACTGTTACGTTCATAGACTAGTATATCAAGCAGTATAAATAAACGAGTTATGCTTGAAAGTGGATCCATAGCTTCCAAAATTTATTTATAGTGCTATGAAGCACACTCATCTGTTACTGACGCTACTTTTACGAATAATTCTATTTTAATCTGATTGCGAACAAGGACAGTTTAGCAGCGGACTACATGGTTTGATTCAGCTTAAAGAAATAAAGACAACATATGTGTCGTCGAAAACTAGATAAAGATGGCAAATACAAGACAAACAGTTAAGAAGGATGGGTTTTTGCTCGGTAAACCAATACACTTTGTGGCAAAAATTATTAATATTAAGGTGTAACGCTTCCGTGGGTATTGACAAAGAACATTATAGAAGTTACATAATGCTAACGACATAGAAAGTAATTTTGGAGGAGTTAGTGTAGACTAATTTCAACATGACATTACACGTAACATTATAATTTTTATACTTTAGAAAGATAACTCATTTAAAATGTAACTCCAAACAAATACTCACAGAAGTTGTTAAGCAAAGGCGGGTTATTAAGGTCAAAGTCGATTTTCGTGAATTCCACCCCTGAATTCAATGCACTTTCTTATTCTCTTGACAACACCGTTTGTAGCCCTTCTCAGATAGTCTTGGCGTTCTTTATGATGGCAGCACTATTCATGATTGGAGTAATCTAATCGTCAATGGCTTTTAATCTCTGTTTGTAGCTTTCAATTTTCAACCATCCCTCAAAGGCTAAAATCTAAAAGAGTAAGGACTGGGAACCTTTCTGGCCAAGAAACGTGATCATATCTGACGATCCATTTTTGTGATGACTTGAATAAGCAGAGACACCTCAATGCTCGGTATGTGGCGAAAGGAACTTATAATTATGCTTGAAGCTTATTTTTAAGAAAAATACCGGGGAACTGTAAGACGATGCGGTAATTAAAAAGACCCAATCAACTGATTGTCTCACCTTAGAATGTCAGAGAGGTGTTTTTGATTATGTGTCTTCCCAAAGGCATGTGAGTTTTGTATGACCACCGATGTAAGTTATGACTATTACTGATACCTCCATGAGTGAAACTGGCTTCGTCTGTAAACGGCGTTAATGATGTTACTCGGCAGTTTGGAAGTAGCGTCTACATTCGTCTTGTTATCGAAAGTGTTGCATTCATAGTAAACGACAAGGACAGAGACCGTGAATGCGTTGTGTTACTAGGTGTGAAACATAAAGAAGATATGTATACATATCTCAGTTAAGCAAAATGCCCTGGCAGAGTAAGTTATATATAAGGGGTGGAAAGCATGAAGGACGCGTGTTCTGCATATATTTGAATTTAGATTCTGAGTAGCATTGGGAAGTTATCTGTCACTCACTCTTCACTAAAACTGCAAATATTGGCTGTTGTGTGCTCTACTAACTGATTAGGAAAGGAGATGTAACAGCTATAGAAAGGGAACTCTTAGTCCGGCAAATAGTCATTTAATGTAGTTCTAAGGATGTACACTACCAAGACAGTCTAATTAACATTTGCCTACACATATCACAGTATCAAATTTTGGGTCATTAGAGGATGGCTAATATTACTTGTACACTTCTGAAACGTGCCGCCCATGGTAAAGACGTGATTGGCAGAGGAAACGCAGATACATTTCTCTCCAACAACTGAGTGTCTACGCTCGTATAATAAGATAATAACAGAAACAACTTTAGCGATCTTCGTTTTGTCCTGCTTTAAAAGGAACTGAGAACCACGGATTAGATGTTTTTACGAGCAGAACACGTGCGAATAAACGTGAGGATTCGCGAAACTAATCTGTTCATTTATGAAATAAGAATAAAAAATTTACTGGTATTACAGAGATTTACCTAACGAAATGTTCGCGCATCAGAGTGAGCAAAACCTCATAAAACCAAACTCGCAGCTCATAACCCCGTGCTTATCTCCAAGCAGTCAATCTCACCGATGAACTCACCACTTCCACCTATCAGGACCGAATTCTTGTAAGTCCTGTTACGGTAATCAGAAGGCTGCTGCGCATCACAGCCTCACGCCTACAGCCCTTAGCGTCCAACGTTGGCCTGCTTCTTGTCCCGAAACCAAAAGCTGAAAACCGCTGACACTACCTGAGTTCCGTTTTGTTTCTGCCTAAGAAACGTGTATATTCGTTCGCTCGCCAATGGTGTAGCAAGAACAATTGCTGTGCCAATTGGGTGTTTGAGCGTTTGAAGTTAATCTCTCATCCACGTTAATTGTTAGTGTCAAATAGGATAGAGAGAAGCTGATATCCTAACGTCACCTCCTAGAAAATGCTAGTGGACAATTAGCAAGTAAGACCAGAGAGAGAATGACAATAAAGAGGAAGAGAGAGAGCGCTTGTTAGTGTCACCCATCGTCTGGCGCAAGCCTAGCGAAGGAATTCAATCTTCTGTCAGAAAATACATTGTGTCTCAACTACAAAGTAAGTCTCTTCTTCCACTGCTTGAGTCGAGACGTATCCCAATGCCAGTTTGTGGGAAAATTATTTATTTTGTCATGCCCCCTCCTAGAGCCAATGAACGATTCTTTAAAGAATTATCCAATTGTTAGTGAACAGGTAGCTGCTTTACTGCAGTCTGGCGTCTCACCAAACCGTCCCCGAAGGATTCCTCTTCCTCTTAGATTTTAGGCCACCCATACACAACACACGAACACACAACTAGTGACTGATGTCCTGTAGAGGTGTCCTACTGAGCGCCGGCTCCCACCATAGTACACAGCGGTGTGGGTTGTGCCTCCCCTGAGTGATGTGCCTCCCTACTCCCCCTCCCCTCACATCCAACCGCTTCGCAAGGATTTCTCTACAGCTCGAGACTATATCAGAGCTGAAGGTAAACGTCAGCATTTACGGAACATATAAACTGCAAATCAAATAACGAAACCAACAAAAACTGCTCATACTCTGTCTTGCCAACGAAATCCATCTACGCTTAAAACGAGGGGTTGAAACAGGAAAATCTCGTGCATTGATCTTCCTCAACTGCTTCTGATTATCACAATATCCTCACCCAGTTAGAGAAAGTGGTAAGCAAACACATCACGCAAACAGAGGCTGCTCTCAATGCAATGGCCTAACCAGAAGTTTTGTAGGAATCTAACACTGCACCCCCTATCGGACGAAAAAATTGTGCTGGGATTTGTCTCACTAAGAGATGAAACAGTGTGACGTACACAAGCATTTTTTATAAGAGTACAGAATAAAGAATATATAATAAAAACCTTTACCATAAAATGTGATCAGACTGCATTTCCCGGTTCTTTTCTGGCGTGGGTCTTGGGCAGGGAGTGTGGTCACACATGATTTTGTTTTATATTTATGAGTATCTAAATACTATTCTCACTCACTCGTCCATTTCACTCCTGTGCCTACACTATTTTATCACACCCATCCCCAGATTCACATACTTTTGAAAGAGGTTTTGCAGTAATTACTTTACCCAACTCGACATCCTATAGGAAATCAAACTCAATACACTTCAGATTTAACATGGGCTACTTCAAACCACTCATATCAAAATTTACACCAAATTTAATGTCTGCAGCATAAAAATCATCATCATGGATTAATGTCACAGTTCAATACATATCAACAAAACACTGAAGTTAGATACACAAGAGATAATTTTGCAAATCCTACGAGCACAAAACGTCATCATGCTATAAAAGAAAGTAACACAATCCAAACACATCAACAAAGAAAAATATAGACACGAGTCCCCACAAAGCTATTATTATGCTTCCTGGAGCACCAATCAATAACAGCAATTAAAACTGTTTACAAGATAGTATCTTCACTCGTAAAAGGAATGACCTGGTTCAGAAATAGTATATGTCTATGAAAATGGTATTATGCCTTCAGAATGCGCAATAAATATTAATGATTAACCCATAACTCATGAGGTGTGGTCTCTCAGACATGTGAGAAATTTCGAACTCACTCTCCAAGGTCAGTTCTATCAGAGTGCTTCCATAGTTCCCCTACCCTCCTTAAATCCCCTACTCTAGAATGCCTTATTTTATTTTGCATGATCACCTTCTTTGTTTCGTGCTGGCATGCTTTGTGGTTTCCTAGACCCATATCATGAACTATGCATCTGTTTCCTTCAGTATAATACAAGAGGTGTGTGCCGGAACATCTCTCTTTTAACGATGAATGATGAAATGTTTAGTTGTATGATGTATGATGAAATTTTTAATTGGTGAATGGAGGTGGACGTTAGTAATATAGATAAAGAAGTATACGAAATCCACGACGATTTTGCAACTGCCAGTGATCACTATTCTGCTAGCAAAGAAGTGGATCGTTCAGACGAAGAACTTTAGGACAAAAATGGTGGACATCTTTCCGTTTTTCAGTAAATAAATAAATGTCGTGTACTGTGGCCTCCCGTCAGGTAGACCGTTCGCCGGGTGCAAGTCTTTCGATTTGACGCCACTTCGGCAACTTGCGCGTCGATGGGGATGAAATGATGACGATTAGGACAACACAACACCCAGTCCTTGAGCGGAGAAAATCTCCGACCCAGACGGGAAGCGAACCTGGGCGCTTAGGACTGACATTATGCCCGGCTCACCACTCAGTTACCGGGGACGGACTATTTCTCAGTTTAAACAGTCAAAGTGGCAGTTAAGAATCAAGCATTTTGTGAGTGACGGTAAAGTACAATGTAGATACAAAAACGGAATGTCAACTTCAGAGGTACGCTTTTTGTGCCTACTAAGTGCAAGTTTAAACGCTGAAATTGATTTCTGTGAAAATTTACTAGCTACAATGGTACTATTATTTTCAGAATGTAAAATTCAGTCCCTTGACATTTCGTTTATTTATACTGTTTAAGAAGCCGTATAGAAGTATTTAATGTTTTGTGATAAAAAGTAAATGACTGCAGGGATTATTTAGTCCAATAAAATCTACTAGTATCAGTTAACCAACACTTAAAAATGTAAAATACATGTTACGTAACTTCAATTAATATTTTCAAATGATTTACACTTTAAATCTTGGTTTAAACACGGAGGTCCCAGAAACATTACCTCATAGTGCACCTCACAGAAAAGTCACCTTGTGAATTAAGCATTAAAAACACCGTACTACTGATATACTAATCATAAGAAAGAAAATAATAACTTCGTCAGGACAGAGAAACCTACAAGTGGAAACGTTAAATAACAAATGCGTATTTATATTTATATATTTATTATAGTTTCAGTATCATGACATTAAACATACAGCAACACCATACCATGAAACCTAGAGGTACCTCAATACAACAAAGATGATCAACTCTTAAATTCAGAGAATATTGGGCATCATATTACCTTCTATCTAAAGTATGTAGCTAAATTCAGTAGCGTCAGGTGTTACAATAATAACTTACTATGGAAATATTCAACTTTTGTTGAAACTGGAATTGTTCTCTCATACAAAACAAATACAAGTGACTCAAAAATAACCCATTTGATTTATATATTTTTTAATCTGATCTACAACTGTACAGATTACACACGAGGTCGTTATATTCTGTTCGAACGACACTGTCACGGCGCATAGCTCAAACTCACAGACTCACATTACTAGGAATTGAGGTGCTCGGTTCACGGGGATACACTCGTCTTTGTTTCTTCCCTCCTCACGTTACTTGAGCAACAAAGTTCAAATGAGGTCGTTGCTTGATTGAATTGGGAATAAGGAGCTACCATTGATCTCCGTACCAATCTTGCAGTGACCAGGAAGAAATAGTTTGTACAGATGAATGATTTTAAAAAAACTACTCAGTGTTGAAATATTAAAAGTTTTGGCTGGTTTCGTTGTCTAGGGGCTGGGATACATAGTTGTCGCATTACAGGCCAAATACTGCTGAGTCTACAGTATACGATAAGAATACACACACGAATCGAATGATCGAGTGGTTCTGTCACTCGGCAATTGCGAATTATGAATGCAACATATAAATTTATAAATGAAAGATATTAATTAAATAAAATATGCAGGTACGGTCTTAACGACTTTAAATGATGAGTACAATAGTAGAAGTACTTTTGAGAATGCGATAAAGTTAAGCAAAACACTTATTGGTGTCGATGGTCCAGCAATTAAATAAAATATAAGTTGAATAACAGGGAAACAATAGATTCCTACTTCACGTAATTAGTTATGAACAACAACATAGCTCGCGAGATATTCACGTCGAAACGCACATTATTTCTTCACGGCAGAAGCCATGGAAATCACACAAGAGCACAGCTCGGCACTGCGAAATGTTTTTATCTTCTGCGAAGACGCGCAAACTGCTCCACTGCCCAAGTCTTTCCGCCGACTGTACGGTCCGTCACGCTGTACTGTCCACGTACAGCACTCACTCCCGTGTCCTGTGCCGTACTGTCCAGAACTCTCCGTGTCCTGTCCAGAACTGCCCTCGATTACACTCTCGAAACGATCTTCCTCCCCCACTTCCATACAATCTCACCATTAACGAGCGCTGTGATTGGCTAGAGCGCTCCCTGAATGTCTCCAAGCGAACATACACTCACAAACATATTTATGCACATACGAAATATTGGATTTACATTTAAATACTAGAAATTAAACAAATATTCCCTCGGCTCGACCATACACACGCGCTAACACACATTATTAAAAACATAAACAATTAAGTAAACATATATCAAATGAAAGAAGAAAAACGTAGACCAGAAGCCTAATGTCTCTGTGCTTTCTAACACACAGTAAATATTTGACCATTTTCTTCATCAATAGTATATATCCTATATAAACAAAGACACAGACGAATAATAATATTTACAAACATGCCGCTACCGTTTTTTGGTGTAACTGTGGAGTACTTATGGCCTGACGCGATCGATAGTAATCGGCCACTTCGACCTCCAATAACTCATGTACCATTTACGTTACATGCCTGTAATTCATACCAATTTAGGTTTACACTAATAGCTTTCTAAAGACAAGTAGATCGACGAAATCGGATGAAGCGTTTACATTTTGGAAATTCGTTGCTGGGTGTTACTTGTATAATTTATCGTCAGATAGTAAACTTTAAACTAATAAATATATTGCAAATCTAATTACACCATTAGAATCTTCGTGCAAATAATGATAATGTACATGTTTCTTTTGGAGGTATCGTGATTCATCAGGCTACTATTGATTTCTATACAAACTGTGAAACATCTGCCATTAAGGCTTTACAAAGTCCGCCACCTTTGGCCCTCCCGGCGCAAAGCGTCACTAAGGAATCCCCAGCCACGTGCTTGAGGGATCACGTGCCCCGGCCGTCGTGAGGCACCACGCCGATGCTAACGATCTCGGCCCTGCCACGCGGCCCAAGCGGTGGCCGCCAACTCTGAACTTATATTTCCTGGACGCCGCAACTCGCCCGTTACCTCACACACCCCTACTTACTAACATTCTAGCTTGCCAGAATGTTCAGAAGTAGCACCCTTCAGTTCATACAGGCACATATAAGCCAAATTTCAAAGAACTGAATTTTGTGATTAAACGCCAGGCCAATAGTGTTTACCAAATTTTTGTGGTGGTGTGGGAGCAGCATGAATTTCGAAATAACTTAAGTAAACACAAATTATGAACGAAACGGCATATTAAATAAATTCTTGGATTACAATTCTGCATCAATAATTTTTTGGACAAGAAATAAAAATTTTAAATGCACTTTTACTTATCTGCGATTGTGTATGCACTTCTTGTGTCACTCACCCAGCGCTAAGGCTCCTTCTCGAAATAATTTTTTTTCCATTGCTCTACTCTCATCAGTCTTTTGACGAAGTTACTCGCAGAAATCGTGTGTGCCTCAGAATTCCGAGTTCCACTGTTTATCGTGACAAATCTGTCTACAACGAAAACCAAAAGTAGAAACCCGTCAACAAACCATTTGCCAAAACCAACAAGGATCCTCGTTAAACACTCCCTCCAGCGGAAAACGATACTTTAGGAACAAAGTCACAAGGCAAACGACTGAATCACAGTAAGCTCAAATTCCCATAAGTTCTATTTAATTGACTTTAATAAATCCTACCTACCTCCACGCACCAAAAAGTGTATGCACATACAATTACAGTTTTAATACCCTTCAAATTGACCTCAAAATTCTTTGCCACACTCTTATATAAAGCATAAATCAATACTTGTTTCACTTAAATTCACGAGGTCACTGACCTCCACGCACCCTCCGTGCCTAAGCATCCCCCTTTAGCACATGTACAGTGCCACAATAAAGTAACAAATTACTAATGATTCCCCAAGTAAAACATATAAATTATCCCTCCAAAATTACTACCACTAATTACAGATTTGAACATCTTTTCACTTATGTTCTTTCTGTATATACTGTTAGCAACTTTAAACTTCTCTCGTTTCCACACATGCGGCAGCAACGACCGTAACGTTCTACTATACCAACGCCAATCAGTCTCGCTAGAATCACACTCCTCCTTCATATAGCGATTTGTCCGAACTTCATTAGACAGACTGTCATCGTCCACACTATTTACTTCAGCCCACTCTTAATTTTCCGTTAGTTCTTTCACACATTTCGCTGATTCACTACCCACAGCATGCACAACTTTATTGTTTTTCCCCTCCAAATCCTCGGCACTTCCAACTTCAACAAAA
The DNA here is from genome assembly GCF_023864275.1 of Schistocerca cancellata. Lineage (NCBI taxonomy): Eukaryota > Metazoa > Arthropoda > Insecta > Orthoptera > Acrididae > Schistocerca > Schistocerca cancellata. The sequence goes on along the minus strand of NC_064629.1, from coordinate 387,786,015 downwards.
TTACACACCAATTCACTGTTAAACAGTTTATCTTCCTGAAATAATATATCGTTGCCTAAGCCATCATCACCATAAATATTCGTCGCAGCAATCTTATCTGCTGAAACACCATTTAATTCACTACAAAAATTCCCATCAGAAACCTTACTTTCCTCCGTCGACGAATTAACTTTACGTGAATCGTACAGAACTTTATCATCCACGGCTACGTTACACAGATTGCTGCTACCTTGTTGTACAATTTTGGGGCTTCCAGACTTCCTACCTTCCACTGTGATTGGACAAAAATTAGCACACACTGCCATTTCTACACACATTTCATCCAGATTAACCCCCAATCCTACTTTACATGCATTCTCACATTCACACTCTGACAAACGTTTTAGATCCACACATTCATCAATAAGTTTCGTTTCGCCTTCATTCGTGACTAGAAACGCGTAAATTCCTTCCTCCGAAGTATCAATACCAGTAGCTTTTACATCATTACATAAATTATCACTACTCTGTTCCTTTAAACAGAAGTCACCTACCTCCTCTGATACATTTTTAACTTCAGCTGCTGTCGAGGCCAACGCTAAGCCACTCTTAGTAATATCGATGCTTTCCGCCGAAGAACAATCACCCTCACTTGCAGTTGGCGAGGCCCAAGCTACGCCGCCTTCACTAACATCGACGCTTTTCGCCGACTCACAAACACTTGCTACTACAACACCTTCCTTACTGAAATTGCTACTGTTTGCTAATACCACTTCAGAACTCTCCACACAATTTGCTTTCACAAAATTCATCTCCTCATAACTTCTTTTTGAACCACTGAATCTTTCCATTCACAGACTCATTCATTACACATCCATAACTTACATCATTCCCCGCAAATTTATTCATTACTTTTCCTTAAATCTCTCACAAGTCTATGCTTTCACCGTTCCTGCCTGCTTTTATTGAAAGACCCACCTATATAGCCTCCCTCTTTCACACATTCCATATTACATATTTGTTGCCTTTCTCCAAGCCGGCCGGAGTGGCCGAGTGGTTTACAATAATAGCTTTCGAAAGACGCGTAGATCGACGAAATCGGGTGAAGCGTTTATATTTTGGAAATTCGTTGCTGGGTGTTACTTGTATAATTTATCGTCAGATACTAAACTTTAAATTAATAAATATATTGAAAATCGGATTACACCATCATAATCTTCGTGCAAATAATGGTAATGTACATGTTTCCTTTTGAGGTATCATGATTCATCTGGCTACTATTAATTTCTGTACAAACTGTTAAACATCTGCCATTAAGGCTTCACAAAGTCCGCCACCTTTGGCCTTCCCGGCGCACAGCGTCACCAAGGAATTCCCAGCCACGTGCTCGATGGACCACGTGCTGCAGCCGTTGTGACGCACCTCGCCGATGCTAGCTAGCTCGGCCCTGCCGCGTGACTCGAGCGGTGGCCGCCAACTCTGAACTTAGAATATTCCCAGGGCGTCACTACTCGCCCGTTACCCCACAGGGATATGGAGAGAGCTTTAATTTTGAACACAGTTAATGATCGGGTTTCTTTTCCCATGGCAAAGCAGTCTTTATCGTAGCAAACAGGGGTATAAACACCACTATTTAGGCCTCACTCAAATGCCACAGATTTTGCTTCTGGTCAATGTAGCGACTCGTGGAGAAACGTGATCTCCAGTCCCGGCAGGCCATCCAGAAGAAACCTCAGTTCACCAGTCCCGCTTATGGCAAGACTCGTGTGGCAGTTGGCCTTTCAGGGCCTGCAGAGGTACGGCAGAAACAGGCGGCAGCTGATCCGTCCTCTCCCGAACGAAGTAACGAGAATTGGGAGGCCCTTTTTCTGTGATTGGGGGAGAAATGCTTCAAGGGCGCACACCCCTGAAGCACATATCAACAGCTGGCGTCAGACAGAATTGAAAGCGAGTTTTGACCTTCACTCTCAAGATCCATTCATCCTGGCTGCGTACTGGTGGCGCTCCATTCACTGAGACTGCCCGTCCCACTCTTCGTTGAGTACAGTCGCTGTCCTAGACTGTTGGAACGTCATATCAGTTTACTGCCCTTTGTATGGCTCTCTGTCAGAGTGTGACCAGTTCTGTGTGTCTTTCTGCACATACAAAGAATGAATAAGGAAACTGCTTTAATAAAAATACACAATTTAATTAAAATATCATATACTAGTGAGCAATCACAATTTTACAGTAATTTTTTTACAAAATAGAATTTATTATTCACGTCACTGATTTCCTGTTAGATGATATTGGAGGTTGGGTGGAAGCTGAACCATGACATACACTCCTGGAAATTGAAATAAGAACACCGTGAATTCATTGTCCCAGGAAGGGGAAACTTTATTGACACATTCCTGGGGTCAGATACATCACATGATCACACTGACAGAACCACAGGCACATAGACACAGGCTACAGAGCATGCACAATGTCGGCACTAGTACAGTGTATATCCACCTTTCGCAGCAATGCAGGCTGCTATTCTCCCATGGAGACGATCGTAGAGATGCTGGATGTAGTCCTGTGGAACGGCATGCCATGCCATTTCCACCTGGCGCCTCAGTTGGACCAGCGTTCGTGCTGGACGTGCAGACCGCGTGAGACGACGCTTCATCCAGTCCCAGATATGCTCAATGGGGGACAGATCCGGAGATCTTGCTGGCCAGGGTAGTTGACTTACACCTTCTAGAGCACGTTGGGTGGCACGGGATACATGCGGACGTGCATTGTCCAGTTGGAACAGCAAGTTCCCTTGCCGGTCTAGGAATGGTAGAACGATGGGTTCGATGACGGTTTGGATGTACCGTGCACTATTCAGTGTCCTCTCGACGATCACCAGTGGTGTACGGCCAGTGTAGGAGATCGCTCCCCACACCATGATGCCGGGTGTTGGCCCTGTGTGCCTGGGTCGTATGCAGTCCTGATTGTGGCGCTCACCTGCACGGCGCCAAACACGCATACTACCATCATTGGCACCAAGGCAGAAGCGACTCTCATCGCTGAAGACGACACGTCTCCATTCGTCCCTCCATTCACGCCTGTCGCGACACCTCTGGAGGCGGGCTGCACGATGTTGGGGCGTGAGCGGAAGACGGCCTAACGGTGTGCGGGACCGTAGCGCAGCTTCATGGAGACGGTTGCGAATGGTCCTCGCCGATACCCCAGGAGCAACAGTGTCCCTAATTTGCTGGGAAGTGGCGGTGCGGTCCCCTACGGCACTGCGTAGGATCCTACGGTCTTGGCGTGCATCCGTGCGTCGCTGCGGTCCGGTCCCAGGTCGACGGGCACGTGCACCTTCCGCCGACCACTGGCGACAACATCGATGTACTGTGGAGACCTCACGCCCCACGTGTTGAGCAATTCGGCGGTACGTCCACCCGGCCTCCAGCATGCCCACTATACGCCCTCGCTCAAAGTCCGTCAACTGCACATACGGTTCACGTCCACGCTGTCGCGGCATGCTACCAGTGTTAAAGACTGCGATGGAGCTCCGTATGCCACGGCAAACTGGCTGACACTGACGGCGGCGGTGCACAAATGCTGCGCAGCTAGCGCCATTCGACGGCCAACACCGCGGTATCTGGTGTGTCCGCTGTGCCGTGCGTGTGATCATTGCTTGTACAGCCCTCTCGCAGTGTCCGGAGCAAGTATGGTGGGTCTGACACACCGGTGTCAATGTGTTCTTTTTTCCATTTCCAGGAGTGTATATTGTAAGATTACTCACACTAATCCGAGAAGACCTTTGTAAATATTGTTTCTCATTACATACATTCCCTTACTCAACTGAAATAATAATTACTCAAGTATCTCAGCTTACTAGGAGAAACAAATCTCAACCACATTTTATCGTCTTCCACCAAAACAGGGGGGTTATCTTCCTGGTTACAGCTCCTTTTCCATCATAAAGGACTTGTGACCCAATGCTTCCACTCATTCCAGAGATCGCTATGCTATATGTATCATAACGTGAATAGCAATCTGTGACGTCCCATACTCTGCAAAATAAATCCACGTTAGTATCCGTCCAAACTTGCAATCACCACAAAAGCACTGAATACTCTCATAATCTAAGCAGTTACTTTGTGGTTCTTCAGCTTCGATATATTAAACTATGGTTCCCTCTGTTCCTGTAGCCAATTAATTAAATGTTCTTCACGTTCTGTAGGGAAACAAACCTGAAATCATCTCAAATGATCTATAGTGTGTTCTGTAAGCTCAGCTAATAACTCCTACAAAATTCTCCATAACTGCTGTTGTGATTCCTACACCAGCTAATACTTTCTACATGTATATTCCAGGATCAGTATAAACATAGTATAAATTGTGGGACTATTGTTCAGACTTTTGGCAAGAAATTACAACATGAACCATTTCCTTATAACAGCCTTTATTTGTGGGGGAAACACTGATCATTACTATTCTTCTCACTGTTCCTGAGGATGACAGAAATAATAATCAAAATCTTAATACCTTTCCTCTACCGTGGAGGGACTCAGTCAATCCATAAATACCCTGTTTGTGACGACAACACATATTAATCGAAGTCTCGGTGCTCTTCGTCCACATAGGATGGAATCAATCAATGCACAAAAACCAGCAGACATATCATAAATCATATACAAAGAAGGCACTATTTTCTCATTTCAAGAGCTTCAATATACCATCAACGTCTTGAAAACAATACTCAAGCAATCAAGCTGTTTTAGGCCACATGTTCGTCAGATCTGCTTCACAGACATTCCTCTTTCTCGTATAACTCAACATATGACAGGGATTATATCACCTACAGCTTGGACATTCCTGTTCTTACACAGATTATAATTGATTTCAATCACACTCCATATAAGCATGAGATCAGTAAGAGATCCTCATTCACACGAACAAAGAACAGTAAAAGAAAAGTTAGTAGCACAGAAAACTGATAGTAGGATTAAGGCTACTAACGTCTTGGGGGAACTGGGGTAGCTATACCCATGACATACACAGATCGTATAATCCCCAGAGTTAGTTAATTTGACCTTCTCATCTCGTAAGGTAACTATACACTCATCCCCATTGGTATACCTTCCACAGATAATAGTGGAATTACTGGTCGCGAAATCAATTTACACACATGAATCACGCGAACCACTCGCCGAAAGCAATATCCAAAACCACCAGACAGGAAACCAAAATAAACCAACTCTCTCAAAAAATTATGGTCTCAACAAACAAATTTACTATCCTTGTATCATTGTCAAGTGATGTTAACATTTCACACATATAGCATCATTCGATCAGAAAACTCTACAGAAATAAATAACCTCCTATGATCATGTTACCCCATAGGATACAAAAAAAATTAACATTGTGTCAAAAACACTCACTACACGAAATATCCCAGTGGCAAGCCTTTCAGTACTTAACTACGTCATTAACATAAATTACTGTATCTTCTGGCATTAACACAAACTGATCATCCAACCTCACTTCCACACCAAGCCTCGCCTTAGAAAATAACACCAAACCCATTATAAATCACTAGTAAATTTTCACAGTAACTATCTTCATTGAAAATATAACAGAATTTCAACTCTTTCCTTTTCCGTCTTTACCTCTCATCGGTGGACCCAGAACCTCACATTAGTTACATGGTGCAATCTGCGTGTCTTACGAGTACATAACATTTATGTTTCAGTGCATTTGGATGTGGGATGCAACGTACTCGATATGGTCCGGGGAAACCCAGACAAATTTCTCTGAAGATGCATTCCGTTTGCTTGACAATTTGTGGGACAGTACGAGGACCTTTCGTCCCACTTAGAACATTATCTGTCTCTTCTTCTTGTTGTCAGCATTTTTCCGCTTTTATGCTGCTCTCTTTAGATTATTTAAGGTGAGGTCGACAACTGCTAAATGAGTAATCTTGCAATCCACAGTTGGCGGTATTATTTCTTTTCTTAACCTTAGAGGTTCTTTACTCTTCAGAACCAATATGGGAGGTAGTTGAGTAGGGTCATTGGGAAACGTTGTAATCACATTTTGTAATGACTTCAGTATCTGTCCCACGTATGATGCTCTCTGGTAGTAGATATGGCCACGTTTCGCCATTTCTTTCATCACTCTCTCTGCAGTGTCCCAAGATGGGTGCCAGAATGAAATATACGAAGATTGAATCCGTCACCTCCTTATCATATGTAGCCAAAATTTTGACTCAAATTGCGGCGCATTGTCCGAAATTACTTTATTCACTGACCCAACTTCATGCAACGAATACAGTTTAAATGCATTTCCAACTGTCTTTTCTTGGCTTAGCATGGGCCTGTGTATGTAACGTATTTCGATGTTCATTCAGTCATTATCAAAATGTATGCTGATCTGGTAAGTGATTTGGGGAATGTAATCCAGATGAAATTAGGGAAGCATCAGGGCTGCATAGGCACCTTAAACCGACTTAGGGTTTAAACTTAGCCAACATCTATGCTTCAGCATAGTGTCCAAACAACATGACTCTCTCAGTTTGAGAAAGCATTTGCGTGCTCGAAACTGCCTTTGTACTAAGTTAACAACCCACATTAGCTTGTTACTTAGTTCTTCGCGGATAATCACTGACCACCTTGGTTTTCCGTGCTTTCCTTCTTCTGAACAACGCGTTGTCCCTAACTATATAACATCGTCCCAGAACAGGATGTTTTCCTTAATTGGACTTCACTTTAACGTTCTTTAGTATGTGAAAGCATACGCATGCTCCAAAATGCGTATGTACTAAGAATACTATATTCGTGCAGAATATGTTCAAGTGACATTGTCACATGATCCCGTAAACTTTCACTTACCAAGTAAAGCAGGCTGAAATTTTTCGCTTGTGCTTGCTTTTGCCACGGTGTTCCTGTGACAACACATCTGAAATTATATTCTGTTTACCTGAAATATAATCAGTAGTAAAACTTAACTCCTGTAGACACAGTGTTCAACGACAAAGCCTCCCATGAGTGAGTCTGGCAATCATGATAACTGCAGTGCTAAATGGTCTGTTTGTGCCTTCGTTGTTCTTCCCAACAAGTAGTATCTAGATTTGGTAGCCCCACATACATTGACCATGGCTTCCCACCCAGTAACTGAGTAGTTACATTCACACCTGGTGAGGAGACAGCTAGTAATAGAAATAGTCTTCCAAGACACAGCGTGGTATGCTTCAGTTTCCTGAAAGATCACCACCCCAAGTCGGTTGAGCAGTATTGAAGAATAGGTCGCTCTAGCATCGTATATGAATAGGTCAATAAACATCTGGCCCTTATGTAAGCTGTTATTCGGCTTGGCAGTCATTGATAAATTGTTGAATGTGCCAAATTCTGTCCTACTGACACGTTAGATCGTCAACATGGTGAACCGGTCAGAGAACCATGCCCATAATCCTCCAAACGTTCTCAGTTGGATAGAAGTTCAGTGACCTTGCTGGCCAAGGTAGGTTTTGGCAAGCACGAAGACAAACAAAAGAAATTTTCGACGTGGGAGGGCTGGCATTATCTTGCAGAAATGTTGTCGCGTCCCGGCACAGCCTCACTATACCAGAATGTAGTAAGTGCGAACTGCATAGCGCAATCGGGACGTTAACGACAATAGGTTAGTTATAAATTGCTGTCAGCCTTTATATCGGAGATGAGAGGGAGAGAATCTCCTTTGTTTGAAGCAAATAAGTTTCCTGAAAATAGGTTACAGAACTGCAATAGGCAGAAAAGATTGGTTAGTTTCTATCAAGTTTATTCTCACATATACTCATGTGAGGTGTAGGACCATAAACCCCTTAGTAAGATTCAGTCGGTTTATTTGGACTTGCTAATTCAAAGCTAATTGCCAGTACATATAAGAAACAAGTACAAAGCAATCACTTGTTCTTGGTTAGCACTGAAATCTCTCTAAGTAACTGAGACAAAGGCTGACAGCCTCTGTTCAACATTATTCCTATGAACCTCTAAAAATCCTACTTGACCTGCAGTTCCTGAGTGTCCACCAGAGTCTAACACCGTCTTCTCGTAGTTGAAATCTTTATCAGCTGTATCGGCTGGTATGGGCCTACTCAGCCCCACTGGCGTCTCGCTGCGGAATCTCCAAACTGCCGGCACTGGCTCTGAGTCTGCATCTCAATATCTCCTCCTGGCTATTCCGCTGCCTGGCCTTTTACTTCGGTTTTTCATGTACTTGTGTGCACACGAGTTAATTTGTTTCACGCGACCTTTTCATTTCTAAGTGATCAGATTGCACAAGAATGCCTATGGTTCCACACGACACTTAAGTTTCTAGGTGCACACAACTTAGTTTGCTTCCACACGAGTCTTTTCCGCACGTGACTGACACTCTCTCTTGCTGTATTATCACCCTGGTGTTTGCGTCATCCATTGTGCAAGTTTGATTCATGCTGCTTCCTCTGGCAGGAAGTCAAACACTAAGTTATTTGATCAACAATCCATGCTTGGCAGCCTCCACCACTTATCTTGCCTCTACGTCATGGTGGACTATTTCTTAATGTCGGCTGGCTGTTTGCCTATGGAGCCTGGACTCTTATTATGGTCACAAAAGAAAGAATAAAAATTAAAATTTCCTAATGTCACAACAATGTGAGGCCAGGTTGGCTTGCCGTGAAGGGCAAAAAAAAAAAAAAAGAAAATGGGGTATAAAATACCGTTGACGTACGCTGTGCTATAATGGTGGAGTGAATGACTACCAAATAGGTCCTCCTATGAAATGAAATGGCAGCCCAGACCATCACTGACGGTTGTCGGGCTGTATGGCAGGCGACAGTCACATTTGTATTCCACCGCTGTACAGGGCGTCTCCAGGCACGACTTCTCGTGTCATAGGGGCTCGATTCGAAGCAGGACTTATCACTGAAGGCACTTCTACTTCAGTCAGTGAGATTCCAGGCCGACGTAAAGATTTTACTTTTGCGTTGTTGATGCCTTTTTACGAACTTGCAATGGTTCAAATGGTTCAAATGGCTCTGAGCACTATGGGACTTAACATCTATGGTCATCAGTCCCCTAGAACTTAAAACTACTTAAACCTAACTAACCTAAGGACGTCACACAACACCCAGTCATCACGAGACAGAGAAAAATCCCTGACCCCACCGGGAATCGAACCCGGGAACAACTTGCAATGAATATTGTGACAGTTGGAAAGCATAATAGATATAAATAATTATTTTGAGCATTCGTTATGTTTTTAACAAAGTATGGTATCCTATTCAGACATTCAACATCTTACCAGTGCAGTTATCTGTTCATAAAGACAACCAGGAGAAGCTCAAAACGTCATTTTATTTCGCATTTTTTAAAGTTTGCAGAATAGTTTTTAATGTAAGACTCATGGTCGACAACTGTGCATTACTTACACGATAATAAAATTGAATAACCAAATGTTGGTTTCTAACTGTTTATGGAGATTATGCGATATACTTAATCTGATATTCCACAGCAAATGATTTATAGTTTCCTATGAAATTTACTGATGTAATTGATGAGCGAGTCCACAGATAATTTTTTGAAGTCAGTAATAAAAGCACAGTTAGCCATATTTCATACAATTCATGTATTTTGTTAAGTGTGAGACGTAGTAAATAATTCAGGCCATTTGGATGCTTTTGCGCATAGCGCAGGTGTACCTAAAAACCCGATAACGTTTGTTAGTTAAGATCAATTAATTATCTCCTATCCGTTATGAGGTTCTTTATACTGAATGTGTCTACATTAGAGTGCAGAGTTGTATATTGGCGCATATGTCTTTCTGGTAAACGATATATGACTTTCAATTGGTTGTTGTTTGATATCGTCGTCGCTTCAGTAATTCGTGAGAAATATACATCCAGCGTTATCATTAAAATTTAGATTAAAGCTTCCGGATCCTTTTTAATGGATTAAATTCAACGATCACGTAAGAAGGAAGCCTTAATATCCGCCGAAAGAAACTTTTCAGTTTCTGTGCCAGTGAATAATTAACTTTGAAGAAACAAACTTGCTTTTACGGAGGTCATTTATAATTCAGTGGCGTTCCGTTAATTTAAAATTTTCGCCAATAATCGACTTCTGGGATGTGTGAACAGTATAGGTAATTAACCGTGTGATATCTGCTCTTTTCTCAAACTTTCTTCGGCTTCCCTACGTTGCCCAAAGAATTCACACAACAAGATTCTTAACGTCCAGTGAAAAGGGCACGTCATTTGACTCAGTAACAGAGCGGAATCTGTTTACAATGAAACTGAATAGTGATTATCTCGACCGGAAGCAAAAAGTAGTATCTCCTTTACATCGTATAGTACAATCCTACTCTGTCAATCCGTTTCTAACCTGACAAACTTTAGTGGGATTCAACGAGCAACTTATGTAGTGACAGAAGTAATCTATTTCATTATGGCAGTGACGATTGAGGTGGCGTGGAGTGTAAGAGACGGGAATCGTATTTTGGAGGATGGTGTTTCACAGCCCCGTAGACGCATCTAGATACGAAATTTCCATTATTGACTCAAATCCCCTGGGCTGAATGTTGCGTTGGTTTCTTTGAAGGAGCACTGCCTACTTCCTTCCCTGTACTTCCCCAGTTCGTGCTAATGCTCCATCCTAATTATCTCGTTACGAAGGGGTGTTTAACCTGATCTTCCTTCCTTCACCAAAGTAACAATTTTTAACAATGCTTCTGATGGTACCGAGTATTTACTATTTATAACACTTCTGGTGCCGTTACAGGATCCCCACATTGATGTTCCAGTCAGGAAGCGATTCTATAGGAACCACGTTGAACTAATATGATTACAGGCTTTGTATTGCTTGACTTTCATTATAGCTGCTGGCCATGCAACGATTCCAACTTTGCTGCATGTGTTACGGTTTCAGCTGAGGCAAGTATGTTTCTACGTTTCGTATGGTTTCGTTTAATATTACTTTTTCTAAAGCCATCAATCATTCAAACATTATTTATTATTTTTCGGTTATTCCCTTTTAAAAGAGCGATTGAACTTGAGCAGTCATGCTGTCTTCTTCTTTCTTCGTTCTTCCCAAATACTCGTCATACGTTCGCTGTGTTCTCTCTTACGTTCTTCCGATCATTTAGTACCGGTTCTTTTCTAGGCGTGTTTTTGTTTATGTGTATGTTTCTTTATGATGCTCCTGAACTGTTCTCGATTGTTTATGTTCTCTTCTGTGATTCCCACTTCCTTAATCTCTTCTTATGTTTCAGTGATCTACTTCGTCTTGTCCTTGGTTATGTTCTCTTCTGTGATTCCCACTTCCTTAATCCCTTCTTCTGTTTCAGTGATATACTTTGTCTTGTCCTTGCTATGTCAAAGATTTGCCTTGTGAGCCTGTTTTTGTTCATCCTGCTGACATGTTCATAAAATTTCATCCTCCTCTTTCTAAACGTGTCCGTTATTGTATCTACCTCTTTGCAGATCTCTCTTGTTGGCCTCTTTGTCCAAATTTTTTCATGAAACTCTGTTCCACATATTTTCCGCAGAATTATTCTTTCTAGCTTTTCAGTCTGTCTGATTTTGGTATAACCCTGAATCACTGTAGTTTCTGCAGCATAGAGTGCTGTTGGTGGAACCTCTGTGTTATAAAACCTTAGTTTTGCATTGACAGAAATAGATTTTTTTAATTGTAGTAATTCCAAGTGAGCTTTTGTGCTTTCTGTAATTAGGGGATTATTTCTTGATTGGCTATGGAGTTCGGTCTTGATGGTTGGACTATCTCTCCTAGATATTTGAAATATGCAAATGGTGCCACTTTCACGTAATGAATAGCAATGGAGAGATTATCTGCAGGCTTGCTTTCCATGTATTGAGCCTCCTCGTAGAAGATATGTAGGCCAGTTTTCTGTGAGATTTAGTGAAGCTTCTCCAGTTTAAGTTTGGCTACTTTTCTATTGTTGGTTAGAATGGTAAGATCGTTCTCGAAATCCAGACACATCACATTGATTCTGTGTTCATTTTTAATCCCGAGTTGAATCCCCTTTATTTCCTTTCCCCATGTCCTGATGGATTTTTCCCAGAACCATGTTAAATAGAAGGGGAGAGAGGCCATATCCTTGGCGAACACCAGTATGAATATGAAAAGCTTCCGACGTTTGCCCATGAACTTAACTTTGGCGTCTGTACCTGTTAATGTCTGTTGGATAATTGATCTTGTTTCCGTGTCAATGTTGAATTACTCTGAAGTGTGGAATAATGTTTGCCTTCCTATGGAATCATAAGCTTTTTTAAAGTCGACCAAAGTTATCATATTATTTCTACATTTCTACTCATTCTCATTTGCAAGATTGTCTTTAGGTTCCATATCTGTTTAATGAACGATCGATTTCTCCGAAACCCTGCCTGATATTCTCCTATTAACTGGTCTGACTGTTCTTCTTGTTGACTCAACAGGGCTTTTGAAAGAAGTTTCTATACTACAGGGAGCAGTGAAATTTCCGTTTAAATATTTGGATCAGATTTCGTTTGTTGTTCGTGGAGAGGATGAATTAATCCACATCTCCATTCTGGAGGTATTTGTTAAGTATTCCAAGTGTAGTTCTGTGACTTGCTTTTGTGACATTATTGTCGCTTGGTTTGCATATTTCTGCTATGATTCTGTTTTCCCTGGAAGACTTGTTATTCTTCAAAGAGTTGATTATTTCCTTTACTTCTTTACGAGACGATGGTTTTGAATCAGGATTAGATGGGGGTTTTTCATTATTTAGTTATTCTATTGGAGGCTCGGAGTACAGAAATGACTGAAAACACTTGACAGTTATTTCTTGTGTTGGTTTCCAGTGTTCTTTGATACCGGCGAAAGTTCAGATTAGGTAGTTGATATCGTGTTAGGTTTTTTCTGCAAATTTTGTAAAAAATTTTGGTGTTGTTCTTGATAAGCTCTCGTTCAATTGAAGGGGTCGGAGAGATATAGTCATACGTCACATCGAACTAGTTTAAATTTCCATAGAAGTCTGAAAATGATTAATACAAAATAGAAACCTTATTTCTACTGCAAACACTTGCTTAATACTTGCGAAGCATGTTGTTAAATAGTCAGCTCTCTGCATGCTATAAAATATTAATTTTAGAATGATTCTAATTAAGATGTAGTCAATGGTGGCTTATGACTATATCTCCCAAAAAATTGTTTAAAACATAATGTATGAATTTGTAAGGATTTATTTTAACTATTCTTACACAGCAAGCAGAATATATAATTTTTACGCATTAATATATATATGTCAGGTATCTGAGATGTATAAATTACTTTTTCATTTATACAGTTACATCAAGGAAGTTCCTCTACCTCATTATTGTACACATTATTTCCAGTTCATGACCGAAAGAAATCTTGATTTTCTGCAGGTACGTATGACATAAGAGACAGTACATCATCAGTTTTTTTCTGGTTAATTGGTAGTGGCTTCCTATACTTTATTGGCAGCTGATATGGATTTGGTTCAACTAGCCTTCCGTTCTATTTGACACGAATATCCACTGACATGAAAGCTCCTATGTCTGAATAAGAGTGCTTTACAATTAGCTTGAAGGGATCTTCAGACTCAAACTTAAATTGAGTAGCTTCACTGAAATGGTGGGGATTTCCAGACGTGGATTCTGTACGTTTTGAGGTCAATGTCTTCAGGCTTTCCAAACTTCTGAAGTCTTCTTTTTCCATTTTAGTTACAATGAAATGTTTTGGACTCGCAGATTTTATTACTTCTGCCCATTCATCTGGAGTGTACACTATTGGACGTCTGTTTCTTGCATACCGTTCAATGAAACCAAAATCACGATCGCTGGTGTGACCTACCACAGGGAAGTAATGCTGGACGGAATCAAATCTTTTGGTAGCAACAAGGGACCTTTCCAAAGCAATAATAGTCCAATTCTTTGTCTGACCCTTGCAGTTGTCTATGATTATGTGGAGATGTTTTGTCTGGGGATTAGTTATCTCCAAGTACGTCAATAAGCAGCTCCCAACCTCATCTGAACCCCGTCCTCCATCTTTCTCGCTCCACAGAAACATATAATACTTATTTGATCCACAGTCGTGGATACCGTAGTTGTATGTCCATATTTTCCTCTTGTAAAATGCTGGACCTACTGTTAGTTTATGAGTGGGGAATGTTTGCTGCATGTCCATTGCTATCACATGATGCTCTTTCGAATTTTCTTTAGCCAGAGCAGTTAAAGACGCAATCATATTTTGTCCTCTGTCAGCCTTTTCGAGATGCAGTTCATATTGTTGTTTCTTTTCTGTGACTTCTTCTGCACATAATTCTGGGTTATTTATTACAATTAGAAATCCATCACATTTTGAACAGGTGTCATCTTTTGGTAGTTCGAAGACTACGTTAAATTCAGATACGAAAATTTCTCTGAATTTACTTTCAGATATTGCAGGAACCTGATTTTCCTTGCAGTATTCTGAGTATTTATCTCGAAAAAAGGAAGCAATTGTGAGATCACAATCCAAATACACTTTATTGGGGTTCTTTGCCTACTGTAATGACTGTTATATTTCGTTATGGCGTTGAGAAATTCTCTAACACTTTGTACAGCTTCGTCTTGAAATTTATATGGGTAGTTTTCATGTTTTCCTGAAAGAAAAATAAGATGAGCTTATATCCTCTTCCTAATAGAAATATTTGTATAGTACTCAGTCTTAGTACATCCCTAACTTATAGCACAGAGTAACATTCAAACCTCTCCCATCTTCTTTAGGCACTGCAAATCCCTGCTTCATTTGATGTTGCAAATTCCCCACTCTTCGTGCATGTATCTGTAAGCCATGAACCCATAGGAAAGCTCCCTTGCAGATCATAACTTCTATTCCGCATACCCTCACATTATAAGAAAATGTAACATCCCTGGATGATATTTTCTTGGAAGTCTTTTCTGGATAGCTTTGAAAGAAATTATGACAAATATAACAAAATGAAATAAATGTACAAAATATTAAACCATTTGTATTTAAATAGTGAACAAACCTCCGATTTTTCGGTTCCATTTTCATACAGCTCATCAAGTAAGTATTTGGGGCATTAAAGTTTCTTTTGTCCCAAAATGAATGAAAAATGTTTTCTTCCTCTGCAAGCAGTTTTGTGAAGCATTTATTTGAACAAGTACAGGGACTTCCTATAGTAGCAGCCTGAAGAGTCTTGTGGGTTTTTAAAGACTTATAATGCTGACCAGCATTTCGTCGACGTTCTGCTTTATTTTTCTTCCACTGATCAATATTTCGCTTTCTTTTCCGTGAAGGCTTTGGTTCTTCGGGTGATTCTTCATTTATTCTACTTATTTCAAGGTATAATATGAAGAGCAAAATAGTCTAAGAATTTGCGTGAGATATAGTCATAAGCCACACAAAACATTAAATTTCGCTAAAATAACATTAATGAGAAAATATGTTTCACACATATTTTGCCTTTGAAACTACATTATTGCACCATTAAGCAGTAATATAAATGTGCCCATCAAGTTTCATCATTAACACACAAGATGGCTGTCAAATGCGTTGCCAATGTTGAGAGAAAGAAAGTCACAAGCCACAGGAAATTAATCACCAGAAATAAACCGTTTTATTTCCTTACCGAAACATCATCTGAGCTGGAACTGCTGGTGAATGGATGCCAAGATTCATCACTGTCAGGATACAAAGGGTAAAGCTCTTCACTTCCACTACTGTCTGTGTCAAATATTCGTTGAAGACCCGAAGACGCTTCAGACGTTCCTGACCCACCTGCCATTTTGCCGTGGCTTGTGACTATGTATCTTCTGAAACTACCACCAAATGGCACAGCATAGAACTGCACTCCGTCATAGTCTGCCATCTGTTGCAGTAACACGGAACTTTTTCGACTCATTGTGAAGAAGACATTGTTAAGAATGCCGCAACATGAGAAACTCAATTTCGTGAAAGTTGTGGCTTATGACTATATATCTCCGAGCCCTTCAATTTCTCTAAGCTGGTTTGTACCATATCTATGTTTTTGTCTTCGTATTGCCTTAGATTAACTTCTCTTTATTCTCAAAAATTCCTGCCATTTTTCTAGAGTTTTGTTGCTACGGAAGGTTTTCCATGCTTGTATTCCCTCTTCTGTTCCTTGATTACATGAACTTTTCGATCATCTGTGTTTTCTCTTTCTTGGAGGTTTGCTTAATCTCATAGTATTTTTAAGTACTTCTGCAAATTTCTTCGAATTCGTTGTTTGATTGCCTAATTTCCTGAAGAATTTCTATCTCGTTGAGTTTAAGGTATTCTGGATCTACTGTGAATGTTTTATTCATTTGTGACTTTTTTCTGTTAGGTTGAAATCTAATCTTTACTTGCAGCAAATCGTGGTCTGACTCAAAAACTCAGATTTTTGTTGTGCTTTGGGTATTTCTTTGGTAATCTTATTGGATATAGCAACACGGTCTACCTGAAACTCACTCAAAGTCGAGCTTGGTGATTTCCATATTGTAAGTTTTTTTACAGGTTTAAGGACTTCGGGAGACATGATTTTTAGATCAAAGTTTTCGCAAAAGTTGATTATTCTCCCATAATTTTTATTTGTTCTCTTTGAGCCGAGTGAATTTCTGTTGTTTTGCTGAATTTTTTCTCTTTGCCGAGTTGTCCATTGAAACTTCCTAACAGAATTTCCATATGACGTGTAGGAATTTTATTTGCGGTTTCCTCCATTGGTTCCCAGAACTCACTTAATACGTGTGGATCTTCTCTGTTGTATTCATTTGTGGAAGAACATGCATTTATCAGTGAGTATGCCTTGTTTCCACATTTTACTGAGATTGTGGAGATTCTTCCTGTGGCTGAGTGGAAGTTTATTACTGAAACTATAACTGCTTTGTGCCCAACGAAAGCTATGCCAAATTGTTTGGGTCCCTTGTTGTGCTGGACTGCAGGTTTTCCTTTGTGGATTCTGAAGTTCTCTGAATCAAATTATTTTCCTTGGTAAATCGTGTTTCTTGAATTGCCAGGATTTATATGTGGAATTTTTTCATCGAGTTTGTAAGCTGTTTCAGCTTAACTACTTTGGAGAGAGTGTTTGCGTTAGAGTTCCTATGAAGGTTTTTGTTTTCATCTCAGAGATTTTGAGAAGCTCCGACTCTTCTGCGCGTGACGTTCCTGGTCCCCTAGAACCCGATGACCAAGGAAAATCCAGTCTAGAGACTGATGCCTGAGGTAGTGGAATTCTTTCTTTTTGTTCTATCATGCCTGTTCATATTGAAACTATTTTTGTGGTTAACTTCTGTGAAGGTCACATGTTTACGACTTTATTGTTGAGATCAAGAAGAGCATGTATCAGCCGCACAAACTAGGGAACAGACGATGACCACTAACCATAGGATTTAAGAACAGACGCTAGTCGATTTGGGCTGCCTCATCCGCCAGTTCCGCCGTACCGACGATCTTTATCCCCGCCTTCATGGCCTTTGAGGTCTTCATCGTTAGCCTGGCAAGGGGCCCTCAGGAGGTACTATGACCTGGGCTAGATGAACCAAAGTTTTTTCACGACGTGTTACTTCTTCCACTCATCATTTCTCAGCCGAGCTTGTGACTGACTCTGGCAGAGCTTTATACATTCAGTTTCTACTACCAGTCGAAAGTCTGTTGTTGGTGGTCGTAATAATTATTCTACTATTGAACACAGAGATTCTACGGCGATAAAGAGGTCTCTGGTACTATCTGACATATATTTCCATGAGTGAGAGATATTGACATATTTAGAGGCTCCCTCGGGCATGGACAGTGTCGAAACCACTTGAGAATGATTGGACTTACGAAGCTGTCGCAATGGCTGCATTCTGCTTCTCATATCACCAGTACTGCAGAAATACGTGCCAGTGTTCTACCAAATCATTTTGGTATTCTTTGCAGTATGGAAATGCCCTAAAATTCGTTTTCTGGAAAAGCAAGGTTTAACATCTGTGATCAAATCTTAAGCGTTTCCTATCAGTAATTTGTCCGCCCCAGTAGCTGAGTGGTCAGCGTGACGGATTGCCGTCCTCCGGGCCCGGGTTCGATTCCCGGCTGGGTCGGAGATTTTCTCCGCTCAGGGACTGGGTGTTGTGTTGTGTTCATCATCATTTCATCCCCATCCGGCGTGCAGGTCGCCCAATGTGGCGCCGAATGTAATACGACCTGCGCCAAGGCGGCCGGACCTGCCCCGCGAGGGGCCTCCCGGCCATTGACGCCAAACGCTCATCATCATCATCATCATCATCAGTAATTTGAAGTCTAGGCATTTTTGGTTGGGGATACCAAGAATTTTTTTAGGATTCCATCTAGTAGGCTGTGGTGTTCTCTTTTTGACGTTTGGGAAGACAGCGAAATATTTAGCTAGTCTAGAAACGCCTGCTTCGAGTAATGCTCAAAACTCGCATGCAGTATCCCAGAAAGAAAGAGATAGTTCTTCAGACATCGTCGACTTTTCAAAATACGCCACTAATCCGAGTGCAGTAACGCTGGAGTGATCACTGATCCAAAATAACTGGAGAATATGATGTTACTATTCATGCTGATAGATTACATGAAGGACTTGAGGTGCATGGGGATTTGTTGTAGAGTACTGTTGCAAGTGTTCCAATTTTTCCACGCCGTCTCCATATGCCATGGCAATGAGAATACCATCCCACTGACTTTCTGATTATTCAAGATATTTATTGATGATGAAGTATTCGCACCTGATACGAATCGACAAACCATAAATGAAACGAAGTTCTTTATGAGTGGAGCATTGATTAACCACCAAGAACATAACCTGCAAGTCAAGGTCAAGGCAAGGATAGGTAAATGTCTAGAAGATAGTGGTGACTTGTAATTACACGTGTGACCCACAGCCGCTCGCCCAGATCTGAATGCTGTCAGTGCCGCCCACTTTAATCAGCGGTCATGCCTCCAGTGGTGTGTTTGAAGGCTTACCGTAGCGCCTATCACCCATTATTGATCACGCCAGGTGCTGGGGATATTAACCCCCCCCCCCCCCAAAGAAAAAATAGGCACGTAATTCCGAAAATGTCTTGGCTTGCGCCAGTAACAATGGGGTTGTTTGGGTAGAGAGGTAGCACTCTCTACAAGTAGTTGTAGGACCACAGCCTTGGGACTGACCCCATCACGAGGCGCAGAAAAAGACTGCTGGGATGATAGAACCATTAGTGCGTCCACAATAGAAGGCGCCTCAGGTGCCATTGGGTAGGGAGAGGAGGAGTTAGAAGGAGTGGTTCAATCTCCATAGGTTTCTAAATTGGTATCCCCTCACCGAAAAGGTTAAGGCGGAAGTGCAAACTGCCACTGCTGGCGTCCCCAATGGTCTGTGTAAACATCTGGTCCCCATCAGACGTGAGCCCAAAGTACTTCAGCAGTCACAGACATTCCATGCATAAATGGGATTGTATGAAGGATGGGCATGTTAAGCAGGATGCAGCAACTCGAACAGGGTGCAGTGCCAACGCCTATGTACGATTTCTCCCGGAATTACCTCACTAATAGGAAGCTGTAGAAGGCATCCTCAGTAGACAATGTATGTAAGGATTTTTTCATCTGAGTTTTAAAATTGAAGACCATTATCTCAGCCTTTGGGCTGTAGATGGAATGAAAAGGAACAGTGGTCAGTTGGTGAGTACCACTGAGGTTGCAGAATGTCAGCAACTGAGTTAAACTGGGGTTCATTGGCCGACACCAGTGAGCATGTGCCCCTTAATGGTGAAAATTTTCTCAAGGGCATAGATCGTACCAACAGCCACATAGCTCCCTGGAATTGCCTGGAAAAATCTATACCCACCCTCTTTCGTGGGTGATGGCCGTGGAATCATGGTGAGAAACGTTGCACTTGGTATACCTGATTAAGAGAGCAGACACTGCTGGAGTCATGTTCAGTGTTGCCATCAGTGCCAACACCTTCATGTGCTTCATCCCTCTATATGGTGTGTGTTGGGGCTAGAGGATGTGGGCCACAGCATGGATGGACTGGACCATGGCAACCAGATCCCTCTATAGGCAAAATACTGATGCCCTGTGCGGCATTCACTCTGTAGAGACACGCGAAATAGTTTCGAAAGCATAGGCGACCTTGTACAAAACACATTCTGGCAACCTTATCTCATGACTGGGTCGTGGGACAACACTGAGAGGGATCATGCGCCGCCAGCAGGAATTTGTCCATTTTTGCTCCTAGGGGTGGATCCAGGGCAAAACAAAGGGTTTTCTAGTGATCTAATTCTGTGCCCAGGCCAAGAGTGAGGTGATTCAGAGCGTATGCATTGGCGTGTTGGACGGTGGAGCGAAAATACATTTCATGGTGGTACACACCCAAGAGCAATGCCCAGCGCTGATAACACGGCACCGTTGTGACAAGGAGCTTAGAATGATGCCCATACAACAAACTCCTAGTTTTGCGGTAAGTAAACAGTTGGTGCCATACAAATAAACATTTATTAATTAACACAATAAGTGATCGCTAAACCCTCGTTTTCGGTTTTGGAAGAGCTGAGCTGCACAGCATTGAACATTTATGAGGTGATGACAACTGGGTGTTGAGAACCACCCAATAACTTGTAGGACAAAACCGTTGCACTGACATACAGGGATGCGTCCATTACCAATGTTAATGGCAACCCTGGAATATATGAAACCAGCCACAACACTGCTTTTAAGCCGTGCTTCAAGCAATAAAAAGTCTGTTTAAAGGCGGCCAACAACACACCCTCCTTGAACAACAGATTTAAAGGGTGCAGCATCTGCAGCACATGGTGAACGAACATGGCTTAGTACTTATTTTTTACCTAGAAACGGCTGCATCAGTTTAAGGCCAGTTGGAGTAAGAATGTTTATAGTCACTTCAATGTGGTTGTATGTGGGTATAAGACCCTTGTGACAGAATTATTTAATGCTGAGGAAGGGTAACTGCACTTACCTGGTTAACAATGTAAAACAATTTCCTGGAGGCGTTTAAAATGGTTTCAAGTTTCTCATGATGTTCAGCATGCATCGTATCTGTACCACTAAGTAGTCGAAAAAATTTAATGCTGAGTGTAATACTTTGAATCATATGTTCTAAATGCTTGTAAAAATGGTGGGTACACTTGCAACCCCTAGCAATAAGCATCTGTACCTGTGTAACTAGAATGGCTGATTCAAAACTAGCAAATGTCATGAAGTATGATCAAGTGGTAGTTGGAGATAGGCATTCTTTAAATCAATCTTTCAATGTGACCATTATTCAGAATAGTCAACAACTCCTCTGAGAGAGGCAATGGACAAAGATCAATGTTCGAGTGAGAATTAACAGCGGGCTTAAACTCAATACAAATATGGAACAATCCATTGGGTTTTTTAATGACCACCATAGTCAATGCCTAATGGCTATTGGAAACTGAGGATAACTGCCTTGCTGCTGAAGCCATGTGAATTCCATCTGAACAGCCTCATGAACAGTAAACGAAAGTATGTGAGCTCAACAAAATGTGTGCACAGGAAAAGGTTTCATAGAAAGTAGAACTGTAAAGATACATGGAAACCAGAATATTGGTTATACAATGTGGACCGTCTGATAAGATTAGAAAAAGTCACTTTGCCTGACACTAAATACACTTGATCCCCTACTTCGAATCAAAATCTGGTAAGGCATCCGAGCTGAAAAAGTAAGTTGCAACAGGGGAGCACATAATTAAGGAAGTCAGTAAGTAGATGGATATTGCCAGAGTGGCCCTAGGCCTGCCCCAGACCTGGGGCTACCAGCAATATCCATCAACTACTGAGGATTCCTGACCAACAAAACCACCTCAGATCTTCAAAAGACAGAAAGTCAGTTATTTATATATTTCTAACTGAGTAAATAATAAAAAATCTCACACAAAAAGAAATTTGATTTAAGAATGAAGGGATGAAAATATATATTCTGCCCAGTCTCGTTTTTCCTATTCCAAAAACTTCTTTATTAAAGAATAAAAAATCTTTATTAGAGATTTTAATGATAAAGTGGATTGGTCTTATATTTATATGAGGCAAAAATTATCAGAAAATTTTATCAGTGAATATAAAGTAAAACGGTACTATATTTCTGAATACAAAAATTGTCAGATTTTTTTAGAGAATTTAAAGACAAAGTAAACTGGTGTCATGTTACTGGAGACCAAAAATATCAGAACAGTTTATAAGACAATTTAAAATAAAGTAAAACTATTATTAATTTTTGATAGTGGAGGGATTCAAGATAGTTCTAATGCTTATGATAATGACTGAATGGTATAAAAATTTAAAAACTAGTTTTTTTTATTTTCAGTTAATATTCTGTGTTGACTATCATATGTTAAACTTTTCTTCCTGTACATCATTATATAAGCAACTGGATCAATTCCCGTACTATAACTGAATCATGCACATAGTTTCATAGTAGTTTTTTGTGTAACTATATGTCCGCAGCTCGTGGTCTCGCGGTAGCGTTCTCGCTTCCCGAGCACGGGGTCCCGGGTTCGATTCCCGGCGGGGTCAGGGATTTTTCCTGCCTCGAGATGACTGGGTGTTGTTGTGTCGTCTTCATCATTATCATTCATCCCCATTACGGTCGGAGGAAGGCAATGGCAAACCATCTCCACTAGGACCTTGCCTAGTAAGGCGGCGCGAGTCTCCTGCGTCGCTCCCCCACGGCCTGTAAAGGAGTATGGGACTCATCATCATCATCATAACATTCATATTCCTAGACATATTTGTAACAAGAATTGGATAATTCGTTATGAAATTAAATGGATTTACATTGACATCACCGTCTAATTGTATGATTTTCATCGGTGGTTTTTGATGAGTTTACTCTCGAAAATCATCAAGGAGGACATAAACGAAGAGATGTTTTTATTTAGCCCAGACATACTTTAATATACAAAAGCAATTATTAAGAGGTAATATAAATTTTTAAAGTATTTTTAGACAACATGATACTAATTTAACTTATATTTATCAATAGTTCATCAGTGGAGATTTAAAATTTCGAGATTTTAGAGAAATGTGTAGTAAATGCTGGGGTGAAGATATATCTAGTTTTACTACAATAGATATGACAAGAAAAATTAATAATGGCAAGTACAAAGATAAGATTAATTTTTTTAAATTAAAAATAGCCATTAAACAGAAATGTGAAATATAAAATGTTAAATGCTAAACATTAAAATAAATTTTAAACATAAATCATTACACATTAAATAGAAGCATTTAACATTAAAAATAAATTATTAATATTTTTTATCCTTAGTAAATGTTTGCTAAGTAGGATCATTTGAAAGGACTTATTGCACTGATGGTCTGCAATTCAGGAGTTGTTAAAAAGGCTATAGAAATAGAACAGTAAAGGTTCAGTTCAAGGAGGAATTTAACAAATGGAAGAAACAACACAGAACAGAATACAAACAATATAGAAAAGAAGATCAGCCTGTCACGGATGCATTCGAAAAAGAAAAACAAGGAATTGAAGGTTTAGGCGATGATGTTCTGGATGCAACAGAAGTAGAGAATGCTCCTTATAAATACTTTAAGGAATTTAATGACATACCATGACTATGATAGTTATTAAGGGATTATACATTAAGCAAATCAGAAATACAAAATCTATTGAAAATTGCAAAGAGGTTAAAATACTGAGAAGCACATCACAAAAAGTAACAGATGGTGCCACTAGAGCGGAGTTACTAAATACAGTTTTCTGTAATTCCTTCACGAAAGAAGACGAAGTAAATATTCCAGAATCCGAAACCAGAACAGCTGTTTGCATGAGTGACATAAAAGTAGATATCTTAGGTGTTGCGATGAAACTCAAATCACTTAAGAAAGGCAAGTCTTCCGGTGCAGATGGTATACCAGTGAGGTTCCTTTCAGAGTATGTAGACACAATAGCGCCTTTCTTAGCAATCATGTGCAACCGCACGCTTGACGAAAGGCCTGTTCCTAAAGACTGGAAAGTAGCACAGGTCACACCAATATTCAAGAAAGGAAATAGGAGTAACCCACTGAATTACAGAGCCATACCACTGACCTAAATGAGTAGTAGGATTTTGGAGCATATACCGTACTCGAACTTTATGAAACACCTTGATGAAAATGACTTATTGATACATACCCAACACGGATTCAGAAAATATCGTTCTTGTGCAACACAGCTAGCTCTTTATTCCCGTGAAGTAATGAGTGCTGTCGACAAGGGATCTCCGATCGATTCCATATTCGTAGATTTCCAGAAGGCTTTTTGATACCGTTCCTCACAAGCGACTATTAATCAAATTCCGTGCATATGGATTATCGTATCTGTTGTGTGACTGGACTCGTCATTTCTTCTCAGAGGGGTTACAGTTCGCAGTGATAGACGGTAAATCTTCGAGTAGAACAGAAGTGATATCTGGCGTTCCGCAAGGTAGTGTCACAGACCCTTCTGCTGTTCCTGATTTAGATAAATGATGTAGGTGATAATCTGCTGCTGCGAAAGTTCCATAAACTATGGGTCGATAGCACTGGCTGCGAATGTGTCTCCGAAAACATGACAGGGTAGATCCCTGTCCTCAATGAAGTTCCTCCGCCTGATACAAACAGGTTAGCTGCAAACAAAGGCGAGTTTGTTGTGAGCGAAGTACTAAGTAACCACACAGCACGATAATCAGCAATTCAAGATCCTGTACATTCTCGTATGTGTAGAGGAGTTATTCGTGATTCGCATCTTCACATAGGGATTGCTATATATGGTGTTCAGATATTCCAGTTTCAGACTTAGAAGACTCGAAGGAGGGGGAGGGGCGAGTACAAAATATTTTGAACAGGAACCCAAGTCCTGAATCATACCATTTCAATTCTACGACCGTTTTTAATTCAGGTGTTTAACTAATCCGCTTCTGCTTGAGGAACTGAATTAGACGTGACACAGTACAATTATTAGATAACAGTTCGAAAGGAAACATAACGAAGCATCCATTTACCACTTGAGCACATTTTTTTGTATTAACACTTACATATTCCGTGTTTACCTGATTCCAGAGCAAAAAGAACCCAGCATACTGTACGCAGAGAACAGTACTGATGCATTACAACAGCGGCTCGATGTAGCCACCAGCCACAGACATAGTACCTACGAAGCATATTCTGGTACACACTCTCCATCTCGTTGGTGTCTCTTCAGTTTCTAGTGCAGCGATCAGAACTCGTTCCAGCAAATCTTCCTCTGCCTCTAGGTTTCGCAACAAGGCCGACGTTATGTGACATCAGTTGAGCGTCTGACGTAGTACACGTCATCCCGTCTATCCTACTGAATACCAGGACAAGGAGCTCTGAGACTTTTCCCTTTTATATGAATGCGTGATGTAAGTTGTTTCGGACATGTCCGAAATAACGGACACCACACGTTCATATAACTTATTCGTCTCGATGGGCAATGAATCTAGGTTTCGCAACAAGGCCGACGTTATGTGGCATCAGTTGAGCGTCTGACGTAGTACACGTCATCCCGTCTGTCATACTGAATATCACGACAAGCAGCTCTGAGACTTTTCTCTTCCCTATTATATGAATGCGTGACGTAAGTTGTTTCGGACATGTCCGAAAGAACGGACACCACACTTTCATATAACAGTTTCGTCTCGATGGACAATGAATCTACAACCTTCATTGCGGATACCCAATATCTTAACACCTCCGACGGGAGTGGAAAATTAGTGAGCGTGTTGGAAATGGACAGGAACTGCTGATAGGTGGCGCTAGGTGGGAATGTGGTTAGACCGGGGAACATGCCGAGGTAGTCCGTGCAGTTGAGATGAACACTGTGCTCGGATGACGCAGTTGTTATCGAAACTGCCTAGTGAGCAGGAGATCCCGGTTCCAGTCCCGGTCCAACACCTTCCTTTCCTTTCTCCTCCAGCCACCATCAATTTACTTAATATTTTCTCTTTCCCGCAGTATCAGTCAACGTGTTACACATCATACTTAAAACCATCGTAGAAAGGAAACGGTACGCGTCCGGACATGGGTTAATATTCAAAATTTTCTGTACTCACTCGCCTCTACAAGTTCTAGAAGTCTGTAACGGGAATTTCCGAACACCCTATATAAGACTGGCACGCGGCAGCTCGCCTGAGCCCAAGCTCATATCGGCTGCGCCCACGTGACTCAGCAGCCACGCGTCTGGTGGTGTCTGACAGACGCTAACCGTACTGCCTTTGATCTGTTGTCGATCGTGTCCACTGACGGGGTTATTACAAACGGGAATAACGATATCGGTTTTCGAGGGAAGCCTAATAACACCTGAGAAAGTATAGCAATCCAGTATTAATCCCTCTTGATTTTGAAGCTGCGTGTTATGCAGTGTATTTTGGTCACGTTGAGCCAATAATATGCGTTGTATTAACAGGTGCGGTGAATTATAAAGTCAAGGCCCTTTTCAGGAGATTAGGCTAGAATTAGGGTTACCAATATTCCTAACTAAAAGCAGCTAGTAGAAAATCGTCAGTTTTATTCTACTGATATCGAACAACGTTCTGCTTTCGTTTTTAACTGGAAAATAACATTCCCTTCATCCTTGTGTACTTGCTTCTGGTGAAACCTACTTTTTAATATCATATACTATTATTATTAAGAAAATCTAGGTGATCAATTTCAAAAATCACAAACCGATTACCTTTTGTCTGTTAATGTTTAGGTTTTGATCACAAAATTCTGAATATTTTGCTCATAATAAAACTACTGATGCCATTTGAGACATAGCACAAGCTCGGATGGGGGTAAGTCAGATATATACGTGGATCGTTTATTTTTCGAAGGAACATACTAGTTCTAAAGCTATCCAGTAAATCCATAGAATAATCTAAATCTGCGCCTCTGGAAGTGGATCTGAACATCTTTCATCTCGAATACGAGCCCACTGTCGCCATATCCTATTTTAAACCCATATGGCTCTATTAACACTCTTTGTGATAGCAACGATGCGTTGGTGAGGCAGTGATATCAGCATAATGTTTGGGTTACCTTCAATAAACTTAAACAGGAAACAAATTTTCCGGCTAACACATTAAACAAACATAAATAGAGGAATCGATGGATTAGAATTTTACCACTGCGGTTGACCACTGTAGCTCCTAGTACTAAAATGTGGCATCCATTTCAACAGATCTGATACTCCAACGAGTCATAAGCGATCTCGTAGGAACGCCTGCTACGAAAATCCACTCCTAACTTCTTAAATCGTAGAATGTAAATTATATACGCAGAGATGTAACAGAATTTGCAAGTAATTGGGAAAAGTAAATCAAAGAAATTACCTCCGAGAACAACTGCTAAATGTGCAATGATTTTTGTACGTTAACGTAATGACAGTTCAAGTAGGTGTGTGACGAATATCACGAAACAGAAACAATACAGTGACAGAACGTATACAAAACTTTATAACTAACTTCTGGACAAGAAATGAACTGTACCTTTCATAATTTTCTAAATACAGTAATGGAAATGTCAGGTTGGTTTCGATGAACTCTGAAAGACTTAAATACTCTTATTACTTCAAACTTGATTTAAGTCGCTCAAGGATCTCAAAGAAAAACTACAAGCAATAGCACATCTCTCACAATCATTCGACTTCATGTGTCTGCATTAATGTTGGAAGGTCTAGGTTTTTCACAAAATATTTGACCACAGCCTGAGCCCTTTATTGCTGATTATTGTCTTGCAGAATGAATGATACATGCTTGGGGAGATTCTATCTGATACGAAGATATTCCTGTCTCGGATGTTTGATAGTTGGAAGGAGATTCTGAATTCTCACCAAATGAAAACCGTTGCCAAGACTCAATTTTCTGAAGAGCGGTGCATACGCAAATAGTGCATGAGGGATCCTGCCTACTTGTCTCTTATAGGGCGCCTAAAGGATGCTGCTTTCACAGATATGTATACAACAATTCAAACAAATCACATTAATGGTTTTTATTACAATAGCATAGATTGACAATACTTAACTTTGGTTTACAATAGTGTCGCAAGCGATCGGTGACATACAAACCATAATGTTCTTCTTTATAAGCAATTGTTTGGACAAATAAGCAATGGATGTGGATCACTAATAACTGCTATCGTAGGACTCTCTGCTAGGCCTGTCTGTGTACTGTCCTAATACTCTGCGAATACTGAGCCGATACTGAGCGGCCGAGGCTGGCAGGAGCAGCGCCTATATTCTCCTCTTATAGAGGCCGCTCCTGTCGTGGTACGATCCTAATCGGCTCACCATTGGTCGATGTCGTTTCACCGCTTTCTCTTCTATTGCGTTGTTTATCTTCGTTCTGGCGCTTGTGGTTGCCCAGAATAGTGAGGACAATGTGTTGTCAGTGTCTGCATTCCATGCAAAAGACAGTGTAGCTAGCTTGTTAAAAGAATTCCCAGAACTCTTTTCTGCAGGCTTAGGCAAGACTAACAACGTTGTTGCACGTATTACTCTGAAAGACAATGCTCAGCCGAAATTTGCCCGGGCCAGAACTGGTCCCTTTGCATTACAGGACAAAGTCGCAGCTGAACGTAAAGAATTGCAAGACAGCGGAGTTATTGTGCACATATCAGCTACTGAATGGGCAAGTCCACTGGTTCTGCTCAAAAAAACCTTCAGGTCACATTCGCCTGTGTGTTGACTTGAAGTCTGCAGTCAACCCACAGATTGTAATTGTTACTTACCTATTGCCACGCCCAGAGTGTCTTATGGACAGGGACCGATGACCGTAGCAGTCTGGTCCCTTTAATCCCACAAACCAACCAATCTTATGGACAGATTAGGCGCTGGACGCTACTTTTCAGAAATTGAATTGTGCGATGCGAACCTTCAAATACCGCTCGATGAAGAATCTCAAAAAATATGTGTAGTGAATACTCATTTTGACTTGTTTAAATATTTGCGTTTGCCTTTCACCAGTGCTTCCGCACCCGCCATTTTCCAATGGTATTAGGAATAGCTGGCTGCACAAGTGCGAAACGGTTCAAACTACTTGGACGATATTGTCGTAGCAGGTTCGTGTGTTATCTGGCGCAAGGCTAAAGTGTAGACTGGACAAGTGTGATTTGTATAAACGTGAGTTGCAGTATCTAGGTCATCTCATAAACAGTCAAGGAGCTCATCCTCTTCAGTCGCATTTGTTGGCCATACGAGATATGCCAGTTCTTCGCAATGTTCCAGAATTGCGCTCAGTCTTAGGGAAAATAAACTATTATTTTCGATTCATACCGAATGCTGCGCAAATTGCGGATCCATTACATCGCTTGGACAGATGAGTGCCTAGTAGATTTCCAGAAACATAAAGATGTATTGCTCAGTGATCGATGCTTAGTTCACTTTGATCCTGACAAACCATATGTCTTGCAAGTTGATGCTTCCTGTTAAGGAATCGGTGCAGTGCTTTTACACAGAATTGGTGATAAAGACAGGCCGCAAGTATCGCTTCGCTCCGGATAACGTTGTCTTTTACAGGGATTTTAGTAGCAGCAAACCGTGAGTGCGAGGTGGGATTCTCCGTCTACTTGGCGCTTCCATGTATCTTATTTCTGGTCCAGATGGCCTGCAGCGCCGACATCAAAATCAAATTCGCCTCTGCCGTGTGCACGATGATCTTTCAGTGCCTCTTCCCCCAGATTCACGGATCGCTTGCGACACTTGTTGTAAATACGAGTTAAGTATTTTGAATCTTCTTTTTTGTAATAAAAACTATTAATGTTATTTGGTTGAACTGTTGTATAGCATACCGAGAACGGTGCATCCTTTAGACACACTATAAGAGACGAGTGGGCGGGACCCCACACTGAATATTAATGCCAAACAAATCAAAAGAATCTAGACAAAATATGTTTTCACCATCGCGAGATTGCTGCACTGTAGCACTGTAAAAGTCACTGATCACATAGGCGAACGATACATGGCAGGCTAAGTACATATTCCGAGAACGGGAATGTCGTTTCCATTATAAGACATCAGTGTCGTGCTAGATTTAGACAGGCGTGGGGAGCCTAACAGTTCATATGTGTGATGATTTAGCAATGTGGTAGAGGCACCGGTGTCCAACTGAAATTTCACATGTCTCCCATAAAAAAATGACGGAACAAAAAGATTGTTTGACTGGCGTATCACTGAAGAAACTGCTCATGTGACAGTTTTGCGAATGCCCGTTGAAGACTTTGAATAACTGCATTAATGACATGGGCCGTGTGACGAGATTTTTGTGAGTGGGACGAATTCTTATGTTTGTTCCGTTGCAAACATACGGATTGTACATGTCCTTTCCTACCACAAGTGTAACACTGAGCTTGTCGGGATGCGCAGTCTTGGCTTCGTGCCGTGACTAACACCGAGGGCAAGACTGTGTGAACTGGCCCATCACAAACATGGGAATCTATCCAACATATAGCTGGCTGCTCAAATTTATCAGCCGACAGGGCACCGTAATCGTACTGATCTAAGATTTGCACTACCTGCTGAAATGATGGAGCGTACTGTTTAAAAATCTGTCGTCTGAGGTTGACATCAGGTACACTGTACACAATCGCATGACGCTACGTAACATCTGAATATAAAGCACCGCAAGCACGTTAGAATTTGCGTTTTCTTGTCACACCCTGAAAACCTGTTACCCACTCGCGGTAAGTTTGTTCTGACTGTTTTTTGCCATTAAAGAACTGATATCTAGCTGCCACCACATTCACTTTTTGGTCATAATAGTTAGCGAAGCGATAACTTGTTCATACGTGAGTTCACTCGGAGTGGCATTAGGATAAAGTTTTTTGATTAGGCGGAACATTGCACTTCCTACTGTTGATAACAGGTAGGGAAGTTTCACAGTACCTGGTACTTTGTGGTCGAGGATGTGGGCTTCAAATTGGGACAACCACTCGAGCCATTCATCTTCTTGTTCACGAAACTGTCGAAAAGGTGGTATAGCAGCTACAGTAGGTGGTGCTTGTTCCGTCGGGCGATCAGCGTTGGCTAGTAGCTGATGCACCGTGTTGATCATGGTGGAGACTTGCTGCGTCTGGCATCTAACGCTTGCGGCTGTTGCACCTGAGCACGGGGCGGGATAGGCAGGGTGCGCATGTTGGAAGAGACAAATGAAACAAAGAGACAAGCCAAACAAGCAAAATAAGTACAAAAGCAAACAAAGAAATGTTCTGCAATGCCCACCTGAAAACACTAATTAGCAAAAGAGACTGTTAAAGCAAGTAAACGCCCCTGAAAATTAAAGACAAGAGAGAACTAAGGCGCCAGCCAATTACAAAAAAAAAGTCCATGGCCGCCATGGAACTGGGGTCGTCGTATAACTCGTCGCCAATGTGGGGTCCTGCCCACTCGTCTCTTATAGAGTACCTAAGGAATGCTGCTTTCACGAGTAGCTGTTCAACAGTTCAAACAAATCACATTAATGGTTTTTATTACAGTAAAGTAGACTGACAACATTTATCTTTGGTTTACAACGGAGTCGCAAGTGATGAGAGACATACGAATAATCAATGTTCTTCACTATATACAATGTCCATGCAAGTTTGTCACACAGTTCATATGCATCACTAACAACACCTATCGTAGTGCTCTCCAGTCTGCTAATGTCCGTCTTCTACTGTCCAGCCGAAGCTGGCAGGAGCGGCGCTTAAACTCTCTTCGGCAAGAGGCCGCTCCTGTCGTGGTGCGGTTCTAGTGAGCGAACTGCTAGCTGGCGTCGTCTCGCATACTTCTCTGCTCTTGCGTTCTTTATCTTCGAGCCGTCGCTTGTTGTTACGCCGGAACAGTGCACAAGAGTGCTTCGTGAATCCTGCGCACAGTATTCGATTATGTGACCCCTTCATTGGCTGCAAAACGAGATTGTACTTGGGATGAAATGAATATTCCCTTCCTTCGAGATCGTGGACCACAAGTCAGTCACCTTTCCACTAAATACGAGTTTCTGGCAAAATCTTCTGATTGCTGAATGTGCCTCTAGAAACTGGAGCCGCAGTCTGCGGCCAGCAGGAGAAGGAAAGTTTTATAACTTGGAGCCTCACTTTTAATGTACCTCCAACCTTTCTGTTACTCTCCGTCGATTTCTTAGTCACTGTTTCCTCATTACCTCTCCTCGCACATAAAATACATATCACTAATACCTTACGAAATGTAAGAGCTGGCAAATCAAAATCTTGACTCTGCCAACGCACAACACTAAATCAGTCTGTTGCAGTTGAGACGCACGATTCTGGGACTAACTACCCAGTAATTTGTGTTTTTTACTAAAGCACTTTCCATACAAGAGGGAATGAAATCCTTAAATGCTATTATATACGTATGTTTCTACGCCGTATTTCACAACTGTATTTCTTCGTCCCAACAACGTATAAGTATCTCTGTACAACTGTCAATACTACCCGTACTTTCTTCATCCCTATCCATTTCTGTTTTGTTTTGTCCATTCCGTTTGCTAACTTCACCCCAACAACCTCTTTTGCACATTTGATTACTTCGTACTACTGTTATATACTAGTGTTAGGTGTTAATATTCACACTCAACAAGAACTTCATTTGGAAAATCGTTAACACGATGTTAAAATTTCTGAAATGCAACATATCCAGTACTATATTTATTATCATTAAGATTGTATTACTATCACTATTATATTTGTTACTACTACTACTGTTGTGCTCTGCTTATGTACAATGCATATCGAAATGTTAAGTCAGTAAGAATGTCTGCTTAGATTTAAGAGAAAGCTTTAATGCCCTAATCTTATTAGGTGAAATAAGTTTACTCATACTGCTGCTTATTAAAACAGCGAAACTTGGATGGATAGCAAATAGCGATATTTTGTTTTGTAGTGGGGAGGGAAACAACTTGATTATAGGTTCATAAAAGGGTAGCAGAATTCGAATTAATCAAATCGACAGGCAGGAAATGCACAATTACGGAGCTCGTTGAAATTTGAGAATATCTACTCATATGAAGCAACTAGTAACTGTTATGCCAATGGCCTTGCCGTAGTGGTGACGTCGGTCCCCTTAAGATTACCGAAGTTAACCGCTGTCGGGTGACCATCCATGCCTGTCGAGCGATGCTGGCAAGCGGGCTGCACTCAGCCCTTGTGGCACCAATTAAGGAGCTACTTGACTGAGAAAACATTTCAGAGCCCGCAATCGACACGGAGAGGCGTCAGGGGGTGGCATAAAAGGCGTCAATGAAACCGCCCCGTCCCTTGGGGCGTTGATTCGTACATTACGAAGTCGAACACGACAGTCTGCAGTTCGATGAGCAATAGGATGACTTTCTTAACAGCGTTGCTGCCACCCCAGGACATTTCAGACTTACTGTAAGGACGTCATGGGGCTGTAACTCCATACAACGTGATCTAAATTTTTTGCACTGTAGTGTGACCGCAGTTTTTCCTCCTGTATACGGTACGGGACTGAGCCACTAGAAACAATTAAAAATCATTCGAGGAAATCTGAAAGTGATCCAAAGCAGCATAGGATGTTTACGCATTTTCAGCCCTCTTGTTCGGCACCCTCCTGTGGCGCGGTCATGGATGGAGGGGGGGGGGGGGATGTAACATTATCATGTGCGTGAATAAACGGCAAACACTCCCTCTAAGATCTTTCAGTTCAGCAACACCCTCAGTACCACCCAGACACTTTTGTTCAGCGTGTTGAAAGGTACCAGTCAGAAACTTCGCCACACATTCAACATCAAGGCTGTCCTAGCGCCTGTGGGTGAGGCATCCCCTCTGATACCCCTTACATGGGGTTTACCTGCCTCCACGTATTAGAGTAGCCCCTAGGCTGAATGGGTGTCGATGTTTCTGACATGTACATTTGTAACGTGCTTATGAAAGGTGCATGGTTGGAACCGAGGTTATTGCCGAACTGAGGAGTCTTCGAGGGACCCTTTAACGTTTTATTCAAGCACATGCTTGTACCCACCATCTCCCGTGATCAAGCCACAGAAGAGCACCTAACAGGAGGGTTGAAAAAACATAAACATACTTTGTTGCACTCGATCACTTTCAGATTTCGTCGAATGGTTTTGAATAGATGCTAGTGGCTCCACTCTGTACACCGGACCAAAATTCCGGTCACAGTATAATCCAATGGATACATATCACCTTCTTTTGAGCTGCTGCTCCACGATGTTCTTAAAGTAGGTCTGAAATACCCAGGAGTGGGAACAGTGTGAAACGTTGTCAAGCAGGCCGTCCAGTTACTCACCGCTCTGCAAACTCTCGTGTGCTAGCGCGAAATGTGTGGGAATCTACGCCCCAAGCGAAGAGACGGTTTCATTGACGCCCCTTATGCCATCCCGAGGCCTTTTCGTGTTGATTGTAAACGGCATGTATCTGAAATGTTTTCCTCGGCCAGCCACGTGATTTAAATGCTGTGTGTCGCGGTTCTGACCTCCATCGCACAGTCGTCAAAATAAGGGGTGAAAAGTTTGTAAGAGAGTGTGTAACGTTCTTATCGTGTGACAAGCCAATGGTAGCGTTGCACAGAATTGTGATAAAATTTGGTGCCAATATGATATCACTGGCGCACCTTACAGCTCACATAAACTTCAGAGTTGTGGCCTTTTTTTGCAAGTGGTTATACCTTGTTGTTTGAAGCACCGTCGAGCCCGAGGGTAACCTCGCAAGGCGCCATGTTCATGCACCATTACAACCAGGGTGCCACGCTTTTGCACCATTACAAGCAGGGCGCTATGATTCGCACCTGTTAAGCTAATTTCAAAGTTATGCGTCAAAATGGGGGACAATTGCGGGGTGTGATACGTCAATTTTGTTGCACAGTGTGCATATGTTATCTGCCCTAAAGGTCCTACAGTGACTTGAGTGCTCATAGAGAACATGGCTACAGTAATCTTACATTTTCCCATCTGATGTAGGATTTTTGCCATAATATTTTGTACAGAGACATATGTCCCTTAATTTTAGTAACGTGTGTGGTATTCACGTCATTTTTCATTGATGACATTGGAGAACGGTATGTGCAACTACTTTTATTTTATCTTTATCTTACGTATTTTAGAATCTCTGGTCTTGGGTGATGTATTATACCAGCTTTTCATAAATGCAGTCTAACAAGTTTTCTAAGTGTCCAAGATGTTCTCTGTTGCATTGCAGTTCTTATACATGGTAACAAGAGAGAATCAGCTGCACTCATGTCCATTTGGTTTTTGTAATTTCGTTTTATCTTCTGTATTTCATTTTATCTTTAGTGTATATCTTGGGTCTTGTAATCTGTTTTAGCAGTGGACCATAATACGGTGTAATGAGTTTTCATATTTATCTTGATGATATTTTAAGCAATCTGGAACTATATTATGACATATACATACATCTTTATATAATTCAACTATGTTACCCAAATTAGACTTTGGTAAAAAGACATATCCTATATTTATGAGGTAGCAACTTCATCACGTATATTCTTATTTTGTTGTGCTGCACTGTTGACTGTTTCAAAAGCGAGAGTATGATGCCTTGTGCGTTTTTCCGTCAATTGCAATGTATACTCCTTTTCCCTTTATTGTTATTTCATTCTCTTCAACCCATATTCGCAGTATGTGGATACAGTTCACCGCTCTACAGCCAAACAATTATAGAAAGCTAATAACATACTACAAAACTGTAAATAGTGGTAAAAGGAATTGATTATTTTACACAGTAAAAAGACATATGGTTAGTTTCACACGTTATAAGATAGAAAGCTGATTTGTTAATTGATTAAATTGGGCATATAGATGAGTGAAGTGATGAGTGGATGTATACTGCCCGGGATAAGGATCGTCATGGGATGTAAGCATTCCGAGCAGTGTACTGGAGGGGCTATGTGTGGGTAAATGTTTGGACGTAGGATTTGGGAGAGTGAAGAGGGATGCATTTCTGAAGCAAACCATAGGATGTGGAAGTAGGGAGGGCGGTGGGGGAGCGGGAAGTGGAGAGGGAGGATGACTTGAGAAGGGAAGGAGGGGTGGGTTCTCCTAGATCTGGTAGGATGGGTATAATCAGGGCAGATCTCACTGTCAGGTAAGGGATGACGATTAACATTTCGTTGGGAGAGGATGTGTCATGTGTGGAGGTGTGGTGTGGGGGAATGTGGTTGTAGTGGCATGGCAGAGTAACAGTGTCAGAGAGCAGGAGGAAACTACCAGGGATTGATATCGAGTTCATGGGTCACATAGTGTACTTGGAGGTGATGGAAGAGTAGAGCAGGTAATTTTATAACTTGGTAGAGGATTCAGGTCAGGGAAGAGATGAAGATCCGAAAGGCTATGTTGGCGTGCATGGTATTTGAGGATATGCACGGCTTGATGAAAGGAGGAAGGAGTAGAAGTTCATACCACATTTATATAGCAGAGTGGGTCAGATCAAGGATTTATAGTTATGGAGAATCGTGGAAGATTGATATCCCAATGTTTGGCTAGTTTTAGTGTATTGTGGGACTACTACTAAATTATTAGCAGATGGCGTTTCCATGTTGGCGATCTGGTATTAGTCAGATGTATTTTAATGTGTTAACTGGATAGGAAAGTCGTAAATTATAAGGTAAAAGTTGTGGGATAGGTTTTTTTTTGGATGGTTCAGCCCATAATTTTTGCCCGGGTTGTGGTAGGGTTGAGTTTGAGGTGTCAGTGGTGGAATCAGGAACTGAACTAATAGAGATGGAGCTGGAGGGTTCGTTCAGATTCTTCAGCGTTAGACAGAGTGCGAGGAAGGCAGTGCAATCGGCACAGTGAAGGGGATCTACAGGAGGAGGGGGCTTTGGCATATCGGTGTATAGACGACATACAGGAGGTGAAAGAAGACATAGCTTTGGGTCATGCTTGCAGTAAGATGGAAGATACTGGTATTAGTATTGTTGACTGTGACACAAAGGAAGCAGTAAGACGGACATAATTAATGCGAAGGGCGTAGGTTTGGAGTTAAAGAAGAGGCCGGAATGCCATACTCGGTCATACGCTTTTTCCCATGTCGAGGGGAAAATAATGGCGGATTAGTGATTGTTGATTCGTTGTCACAGGGGATGAGTAAGGTACACACTGATAGTCAGGAACGGGCAGTTTTGTTGCAGGTGGTCATGGATGCGTCAGGGCAGGATGTTCACAAAAGTGTTGCTTAAAATAGAGGTGAAGCTAATGGGTCGGTAGGAGGAGACGTCACAGGCGGGTTTGTCAAGTTTCACAAAAAGGGGGTTTTAGGATGTTTTCCACGGTTCTAGATAAAAACCAGTGCGAAGGATTATATTGTAAACTGCGGCTACGATTTATAAGAAGGTGAGGGGGCCTTCTTTCAGGTTCATGTATATTACACAGTACTGACTTGGAGCATTGTTGCGTTTGTTATGGAGTATTTCTTGAAAGTCTTGGTTTTTTTTGGGAGTACTGAGTTCTGTCAGTGAGACGATGTCGAGCTACTGCAAGCTAGGAGCAAGGGGTGTGAACAGGTGCTAGTACACTCACGGGCTGTTGTGAGTATGGAGTAATTGAAGTGAGTTTGGTCACAGATGGTGAAGGTGTCAGGGAGGCAGGATGCGAAATAGGTGGCTTTGGTTAGGTTGTGAGGGAGGGAGTGATTATGGTCCATCAGGTGGTAGGAAGGCGCAGAATTGCTGCCAGTAAGAGCGTGAAATGAGTCCCAGTATCTGGTAGAGTCTATGGGCAGTATGGCACTGAAGTTGGTGAATGTATACCCCTAATCTCGGCGTTTCTTTACGTTTGGAGGATATACCATGTGTTGTTTTTCAGTGGCATGTAAGTGTGTCTAGGTAACAGATCTGCATGGGGAATTGATATAGGGGACTGGGTTCACAGAGGAGTAGGAGAGGACATGCGATTGGGAAAGGCGGGAGGGGTAAGTGCATGGGTAGCGTTTGTAGTGTAGGGTCCCCTATTAACGTGGAACTGTGAAACCGTTGGGTGGCACACTTACAAAAATCGAAATAACATCTATCACTCGAGCTTCAGAAATGATGTCATAAACTTTGACTTTGAAAAGTCGATTAGGTACGTCACATGAATTTCTGTCCGTTATTTGATTTATGTAATGAAACTTGGACTATCGTATTAATTGGGCTCAAAAACCTACTACAAACTTCCGTAATATCGCAGAGTCAAACTGCTAACTACACCTAGGAAGTGATAAAGTTGTGGCAATAACCCATGCTGCATAGTACAATTATGATTTAAGCAAATTCTTAAAACAGCCCATAAAATGGTTTGAGTAACATGCCAACGTGATTTTACACATGAAAACGCAATAACACCCCTGCTTGTTTATTTGAAGGATCAAATTTTACGTTTTGTATCAACTGGTAGATATACTGTGAAATGTAACAGCTTACCTTGAGTGTAATATTGTGACGAATTCGTATCTTAACGAATAACAGATTCATGTCATTTACTGTTCTTTTCCTTCAGTGGTTCTACGATACAAAAATATATAGACGTCAAGTATTTCCATCTACATTTCAGTAACTGTTCAAACATTAGACGATCTTGAGTTGAATATTGTGGACCAGGGCAGGCGTCTTGTCGACTTTCGTTAGTGAAGAAATTGTGATGCAGTTATATTTGAAGCAGGATTGGCATACATTACAAAAACACTTCACAACAGAAGAAACGTAATGTGCTAACACAGGCGGACCAGAATGTCCTTAAATCACTAGTTTAGAAACCAAACGACAGTCTTCACGTGACTGAAAGTTATCTCTGAAATACACCGAGCAGGTTACTCAGTACAAGTACTTCTTGCACGAACCCTACACTTTAACCACATTCAACAACAATGATGACATAAGGTTAGTTGTCCAACATCATGATGCAATCACACCTCCATGCAATACCTTTCTATACCTTGAAGGGAAATTTATGCAAGCCGATGGTCCTGACGCAAAAGCATTATATGTAACACACAGCGTATTTGCATTCCTTTTTCAAGCAATAATATATGAAACGAATGGTGTGTAGACTGACAGCATGAGAAATGTTGATGTAATATCAACTAGTAAATGTGTTGCAAAACATGGATTAGATAACAGATAAAACGCAACACAACCTGTGCCTCAATATAAGCGTATGTGTGCATGCGCACCACTGAACATGTTGATGACTTGCTTTGAGCATATGGAAATAGTTTTAACAACAAATGTAAGTGATTAAAAACACTAAAAATTGTTGACCGTGTAATCAAATCATTCTTAAATTTTAGGTTATGAATACTGTTCGAACATCCAGTATTAACAACATCCACAAAACAGACATGGGCCTTTAAAGCTTTACTTCAACAAAAACTACATGATCCAAAATGCGATCACTACAGACTGATTGAAGAGGAAACACAAGAAAATAAAGTAAATTTGGTAACTTTAACTTAATAAATGTGAACGTATATCGAAATTCAGAATTTTACCCATACGGCAGTTTACAACGAGATATGGGCACAGCTTCTACAATGTGCTGTGTGACACGCATGCAAGGTTTCATAGTTCATGTTATGAGAGAACTAAACGTTATAGCTGTGTGTTAGGCCCAAGAAAATTTAAGCAAACAGTGTCCCTTGTCATAATTGACTGTTCAATACAAAACAAAATCGCAAAAAGGGGTGGGTGATGTTAGAATGGAAATAAAGTCTAAGCTGAATTTTCTAGCAGGCACAGCTCTATATGCATTAATTCTTAATGATCAGATAATTAGTGACACATTATTGAGCAGATTGGTACATGCAGTCTTCTAGTAAAGAATTCTAAAACGTTTCAGAAAGGTATCTCATGCTGATGAATTCATAATCAATACGCACGGATTCTGCGATGAAAATTGTGCACTGATGACAAATTCCAGGACTTCCGCAGCATTTAGAAATGATTGGCTTAGTAGTTTCATTTTCAATTGAATATCACATAGACAAAGTTGTTCAGTGGCATTAAATGCCTCAAGACTAAAATAACTGTTTTGCGGCTGACTCGAAACTTTCATGGTGTTCATTGGGATGAGTCTGGTACTCAATACACAGCTATGTTAGCAGCTCTTAGAGTCTTTGATCATAAAGACACAATTGTCTATATCAAATGTAGAGAAAAAAGAGCTTGGATTGTGAAAATTTACAAATATACTGCCATACGGAATTTTTTTAACACATTGGTGCCTTGGCCTACTCCTGTTTTGAAGAAGATAGAGATGAAGACTAAATTGATGAACGAATATGAGAATGTATCCATACATATAAAAAGGACAGTATTAATAAATATTTTTTTAAAAAGGAGTAGCATGTAACTTATTTTGTACTCACCGCATTACAAATGCATCTCGCATCTCAGTCTGTGACCTCACCAGTTTTGTCGCATCTCAGATGGCAGGAGACAGTTTCCTCTCTTACTCGTGAGCGTGCTATAAACAAGTCCTCACGCCGGTTGCTTCACAGCGGAAAGTATACAAGATGCAACAAAAATGTACGGCACAAATTGCAAGACACGTTCTTCACACGTAGACGAAGAAATTATATTATTTGAAGATGGTTCTGGAAACGCTTCGTTTCCATGATGTAACTCGTTTTCTCCAACGAGTCTGAACGTGATCAGATTGGATATTCTCAATCTCGGCACGTATGGGGAGACGTCAACCCTCACGCAGCTGCTGCAGCAAGTCATCAACAAAGATTTTCTCTCAATGTTTTGGTCTGCTTTGTTAGCGACTGTTTGGTAGGGCCCCACTTTCTTCCGCCCAGGCTCAACGGACCAAATTATCATAATTTCGCATAGCACGTCCTACGTGATGTGCCTTTAACTGTGAGACAAAAAATTCTACTTCACGCACGAAGGAGCACCTCCACATGTTAGTGTGAATGCCGGTCGGCCTCGAAATAACAGTATCGGTGACAGATGGGTAGGAAGAGACGGACCAATCGCCTGGCCTCCACTCTCTCAAGATCTGAACTCACTGGACTTTTGTTTCTGGGGTCATTTAAGAGCTCTTGTGTATGGAATCGCAGAACAACATATTCAGAGTCTCCGTGCCCGTATTGTAGAAGGCCGCGAAACCATACGCAGTACTCCAGTGTTACATCAGCGCATCCGAGATTCACTATGGCGGCGGGTTGATGCATTTATTCATGCCCACGGAGAGCATAATGAACATTTCCTGTGAGAAAGAGTTGCATGTGGTATGCTGGTGCGTTCTGTTCGTGTGTTTCCCATGATTATTGAGTAGGAGAAAATGAGTTGTAACATGCAGACAAAGCCTTTCCAGACCCAAGTTTATATAACATAATTTCTTTGTTTCCGTATGTGTCTTGCAATTTGTGCCGTACATTTTTGCTACACTCTCTATGTAAGGTTTCACTTCATCCATACTTGCTGTATGTATAGGATCCGGGTAAATCTGTAATTGTAGCAGTATCATCAAAACGATGCAAATAAATAGCACTGGACATGAAGCCGACCAGAATGTCTTCTTGAAGTGCAGTGTAAGTGCTTTTCTTTTTTGACTGATACATGTATTCCAAG
Source organism: Schistocerca cancellata (assembly GCF_023864275.1). NCBI lineage: Eukaryota > Metazoa > Arthropoda > Insecta > Orthoptera > Acrididae > Schistocerca > Schistocerca cancellata. Next base: position 387,744,519 of record NC_064629.1, on the reverse strand, counting down.
GCAATACTGTATATAAGACTTGATATATACTATTATTATTTCAGATGTTGATCCAGATGTCATCGTCATTTCAGCTGCTTATGTTGGTGTCACAGACGTATATCACAATCTTAGGTATGCTGTAAGTAAGATTTTTCATACACGTTTAAAAATGGGTGGGCTTAGCAAAGGCTTCTTTCCTTTTTCATAGAGCATGATTAGCTTTCCATGGAGCATGCTGAGGAGCGGAAAGCGTATTTTCTGGCCCTTGAAGACTTTAATAGTGATAATGAGGTCTTGTGGCTTTAGCAGCAGGATCCAGATGAAGCGTATGAACCCTATTCGGCTGATAATGTGGAGGAGGAGGAAGTCTATCTGCAACATCAGAGTCAGAGGCCTTTTGAAGATGAGGAGGCAGTAAGGTATCGTGACGCTTTTATGCAGGTAGAGTTCTTCAGTAATTTCGAATAGGTGGATGAAGCAGCTCGTCATACAGAAAAAAACGTGTGTGGAAAGTCTTGCGTGTCATTGGCAAGTTTACGGTACTATACAAAACCATTTGATTATGGTATGGTATCTGGCCAAACGTAACGACGTATATAGCAGCTAATTTATGTAAAATAAGCATTACACAAGTGTATTACACTTGCTGCAGATGGTTACATACATCTGTTGTCAGATGACGGTATTTACTGTTTCCACATCGTTTCCATGGTTACTAGCTGGCGTTTTTCCTGCCAGTGGGACTTCTTTGACTAGGTCCGACGCATATCGCCTCCTTGGTTACCAAGCTGGCGTCCTACCAATCGTCTTTGCCAGATTTACGTTTACCAGAAGGCCATGCAGAGGGCAGCCATCGTTTCAATAGACCCTGTCCTTGGGTAGTGAATGTTTTTCTATTTCGTCGCTTTTTATAACGTATGATATTCTTTAAAACATCAAATTTTCTATGTTGTTTTCACAAGAGCCTAACTCCTAACAATTATACATCGAATACATGTTCTTTCCACAATGTAATCAAGTCTCACGGCCGTTGGATACCAATGACGCAATGGTAGAGACAATGGGCGGGGCTTTCGCTAATTAACTACCAGCAGCCAAATCATATTTATCATTGTTCTTCACGCACGCGCAGATGGACCTGTTCCATGTCAACGGTTCCTATGGTCATCAACGGAATATCAGCTGCACTTATTTTTCCTATATTATTTTAATGTCCGTTTCTATCGCAATTGAAGCGTTATGTTTTATTAGTCTTCACAGAATGTAAGATCTGAATATGATCTGTTGGACGACCGAATCGGGTCATCTAAAAATAAAAGTAAACAACTGAAATGCGATCAAGACTATGCTCTTTAAAATAAACCAAAGGAATTAAATCCAGCAATTTATGCGATTGCATTATTTTCCCCAGGCAAAGAATATCTTTAAGGAATGATCAAGATGGCCAGATTCCTTAGAAGTTTCTGTCCATTAGATTTGAGTTTGAGGTGAAGCTATGTGGTGGCGTAACCCTGGGAGCGGATTTGGGGTAAGACCTCCGGTTTGGTCGGAAATATTTTCGTTAGGAAACGCACAGTTATGACCGTGGTTGCTTTCGTGTGATCACGCCGTTTTACGCGGGGAGAACTCGGCATCTTGACTCTACTGATCACAGTGTGGTAAGTCCTGCCACCTGCCCCTGCCTCTTTGCCCATAATATGCAACAAACGGTTCACAACTCTCTGGGTGTTTCAGAAGAGATGGTCAGTATTCAGGAACATAACAGGAATGATCATTTGAAACAAAAAGAGTCAAGTAAACACGGGCTCTAAACCCCATGCCTTAAGAGCTATGAGCAATTCTTGATCTTCCATACGGTGAAACAAATCTCTTCTACTGCTAGCTCTTTGCTTTCCATACTTCTTGCTCAGTTAAACAACTTATTTTGATGTCGTAGCACGTACTAACGTAAGTTCGCTACTGCTTGATTCTCTCTACGGTTAAACGTATTACTCTGAACAACAATTTCAGGTTGACAACACAGTGCTGTCTCAAGTATACACATTTTAAGTACGTCTGATGCCGTGAACTTCAGCGCAGCACACCCGTATAAGTTCATGATCGATGATGTGTTGCTCAATGAGTAAATCTCTCGAGGACATGGCTTGAAATCTGATAAACCAGTCATCAAAGTCAAGTTCCGAATCAGAAGTGTTTCGAATTTCATGATTTTTTTAAAATTAAACCTTCCGGTGCCTTCCGCTTGCAAAACTATGATGTAATGAGCTATTTGCGGATTTAGGATATGTGGGTAAATAGTGCGAGTTTGGAACGAACTCCAACTCCCACAGGTATAATAACAACTTCCAGTTTGCTTATCCAGTTTGCTTATTGCAAGGCTGTATCACCTTCCCATTTATGACTGTGACGTTATCCGTGTAGTGTACTTTTATGACTGTTAGTTAAATGTATGAATATTTATTAAATTACACAGTTCGAATACACGTAGTAAATACTGAGAATGAATTCCTACACAGCAAGAGAATGATACTAATTTCAGTGTGGTCATATGGGCCTTTAGCGAGGAAAGCTTTTCCAAATTGTAGGCAGAAGATACACCCCTCTCGTTCGAAGAATTTTGTTACCCCAGAGATTGATAACTATGGAATCGAAAGAGTATCGAAAGACGCCAGGTCATTTAAACAGTAGGAGTAATTTCAAATTACCTAAATACTCTGGAGTGTACATGATGTTACGAAATTTCTAATTCACAACGAAATTCAATTTTGGCTATGCGTCGCAAAAAACTGAGTGACAGAATTGCAGGTATTATCTGCCTTAGATACTTCATCGTATGCTAATCAGATTGGTAAAATATTAGACATTTCGCTAATTGTAAGAAAAATGGGTTTACAAACATAAGAACTGCAACACCTCTAATAATATAGTTCATAATATTTGTAATTCCGTGTTGTTAATTTAGATCTGCATCGAATCCTACACTCCTGGAAATTGAAATAAGAACACCGTGAATTCATTGTCCCAGGAAGGGGAAACTTTATTGACACATTCCTGGGGTCAGATACATCACATGATCACACTGACAGAACCACGGGCACATAGACACAGGCAACAGAGCATGCACAATGTCGGCACTAGTACAGTGTATATCCACCTTTCGCAGCAATGCAGGCTGCTATTCTCCCATGGAGACGATCGTAGAGATGCTGGATGTAGTCCTGTGGAACGGCTTGCCATGCCATTTCCACCTGGCGCCTCAGTTGGACCAGCGTTCGTGCTGGACGTGCAAACCGCGTGAGACGACGCTTCATCCAGTCCCAAACATGCTCAATGGGGGACAGATCCGGAGATCTTGCTGGCCAGGGTAGTTGACTTACACCTTCTAGAGCACGTTGGGTGGCACGGGATACATGCGGACGTGCATTGTCCTGTTGGAACAGCAAGTTCCCTTGCCGGTCTAGGAATGGTAGAACGATGGGTTCGATGACGGTTTGGATGTACCGTGCACTATTCAGTGTCCCCTCGACGATCACCAGTGGTGTACGGCCAGTGTAGGAGATCGCTCCCCATACCATGATGCCGGGTGTTGGCCCTGTGTGCCTCGGTCGTATGCAGTCCTGATTGTGGCGCTCACCTGCACGGCGCCAAACACGCATACGACCATCATTGGCACCAAGGCAGAAGCGACTCTCATCGCTGAAGACGACACGTCTCCATTCGTCCCTCCATTCACGCCTGTCGCGACACCACTGGAGGCGGGCTGCACGATGTTGGGGCGTGAGCGGAAGACGGTCTAACGGTGTGCGGGACCGTAGCCCAGCTTCATGGAGACAGTTGCGAATTGTCCTCGCCGATACCCCAGGAGCAACAGTGTCCCTAATTTGCTGGGAAGTGTCGGTGTGGTCCCCTACGTCACTGCGAAGGATCCTACGGTCTTGGCGTGCATCCGTGCGTCGCTGCGGTCCGGTCCCAGGTCGACGGGCACGTGCACCTTCCACCGACCACTGACGACAACATCGATGTACTGTGGAGACCTCACGCCCCACGTGTTGAGCAATTCGGCGGTACGTCCACCCGGCCTCCCGCATGCCCACTATACGCCCTCGCTCAAAGTCCGTCAACTGCACATACGGTTCACGTCCACGCTGTCGCGGCATGCCACCAGTGTTAAAGACTGCGATGGAGCTCCGTATGCCACGGCAAACTGGCTGACACTGACGGCGGCGGTGCACAAATGCTGCGCAGCTAGCGCCATTCGACGGCCAACACCGCGGTTCCTGGTGTGTCCGCTGTGCCGTGCGTGTGATCATTGCTTGTACAGCCCTCTCGCAGTGTCCGGAGCAAGTATGGTGGGTCTGACACACCGGTGTCAATGTGTTCTTTTTTCCATTTCCAGGAGTGTATATCGACCTGTGTTCTCTTGGGATATTCTAAGGTACAAGTTTATCACAAGTCACTGCCACTATAAGGTTAGAAAGGTCGCATAAAAGTTTAATTTTGTAGGTTGTAGAGAATTCGGGCCAATCGCAGTTCAGATCGTCGCGCATTACAGTACATTAGATAATTATCTTAGCACTGTGTGAATTAGCCACTTTGCTTCGACAGGCCTCCATGAATATTTTATTTCACGTAAATATGGCTCAAAATTACTGCCAGAATACAGCGAACTTTTCTTTATAATACAATGATTTTGACGAAGTCTCCCGAATTCTTTAACATACTAACTTCTTGTTCTTACTCATTACTTACACATGATTAATTGCTTGATTCGATTGTCCACGTCTGAAGTTGCCTGTACAGAAATTTAAACAGATAACACTACATGTTTATACAACACTGAACGCTTGTGTTCTATAAAGTACAGCAAACAATTAATATGTATCAAAAGAAACTTATCTTTGGCATCCTAGGTTGCTGACTGACTTCATGAACAAACAACTTAATTTATGGATCGGACAGTCGGCAGGTGTACTGCCGGTCCATAATGTCCAACAGGCACATTATTTCGGCGAACAGACATGTAGCCATCGTCAATTGCGAAAGTGGCGACCTCTCACGTTGGTGTTTACCGTTCGGTTATCGCTTCTTATAACTTCGAGCTTCACTTGCTGCCAGGTGTGTCATTCCATCAACTGCCGTGTGCTAGTGTATTTGGTTTCCCAGTCCACTCACCAACGTGTTCGGCGAATTTCGCGCCTAAGTGCCGAATCTTGTGGCGGACTCGCGGATACGTTGCTTCAGCGTCGGGAGACCCGCGACGTCGTGAAGCTGCCTCGTGCTGAACTGCTACGGCATTACCTGTTTCTTTCTCACAGAAACACCACAGGCCTTTGCCGGTCTGGTTTATAGCATGGCTAAATGTTTCAATGAAGATGGCTTTTGTTTTCATATCTAAATGACTCAAATGGCTCTGAGCACTATGGGACTAAACATCTGAGGTCATCAGTCCCCTAGAACTTAGAACTACTTAAACCTAACTAACCTAAGGACATCACACACATCCATGCCCAAGACAGGATTCGAACCTGCGACCGTAGCAGTCGCGCGGTTCCGGACTGAGCGCCTAGAACCGCTCGGCCACCGCGGCCGGCCCATATCTAAATGACTGTACGCTTATATGACTGTGTATCTGTATCTGTTACTCCCTAAATTGTTTTGTTAGTGTGGAGATAGGTCTTTTGTCTGAAGCGTCGGGGTACTGTGTGCCTAACTGGTGGATGATGTGGTGCGTCGAAGCTTCAGTCCTCTCATAAGGAGTTTTTGACTTTCTTTTGATGTATGTGAGAATCGATGGTTTGAGTAAGAAGTTCTTAATGTGCGTGTTGGGCGTGTATTATTTATTTATTTATTTATTTATTGTTCCGTGGGACCAAATTAAGGAGAAGTCTCCATGGTCATGGAACGAGTCAATACATGATATTATAACACGATATTAGAAACAGATAAAATGAAATATAAAAAATCATATTCAGGTGACAAGTCGTAAAATTAAATAAAGAAAATCAACATTGTAACACTGGAATTTGCTCAATTTTTTAGCTCTTCCAGGAGCTCCTCTACAGAATAGAAGGTGTGAGCCATGAGGAAACTCTTCAGTTTGGACTTAAAAGAGTTTGGGCTACTGCTAAGATTTTTGAGTTCTTGTGGTAGCTTACTGAAAATTGATGCAGCAGAATACTGCACTCCTTTCTGCACAAGAGTCAAGGAAGTGCATTCCACATGCAGCTTGGATTTCTGCCTAGTATTAACTGAGTTAAAGCTGCTAACTCTTGGGAATAGGCTACTATTGCTAACTACAAACGACATTAAAGAAAATATATACTGTGAGGGTAATGTCAGATTTCCCAGACTATTCGATAGGGGTCGACAAGAGGTTCTCGAACTTACACCACATATAGATCGAACAGCCCGTTTTTGAACCAAAAATATCCATTTTGAAACAGAAGAATTACCCCAAAAAATAATACCATACGACATAAGCGTATGAAAATATGCGAAGTAGACTACTTTTCGTGTTGAAGTGTCACTTATTTCAGATACTGTTCTAATGGTAAATAAAGCAGCATTTAGTTTCTGAACAAGATCCTGGACATGGGCTTTCCACAACAGCTTACTATCTATCCGAACGCCTAGGAACTTGAACTGTTCCGTCTCGCTTATAATATGCCCAATCTGTCTGATCAAAATATCGGTTCTTGTTGAATTGTGAGTTAGAAACTGTAAAAACTGAGTGTTACTGTGATTTAGCATGAAATTATTTTCCACAATCCACGAACTTATTTCATGAACTACATTATTTGATACTGTTTCAGTATTACACACAAGATCCTTCACTATCAAGCTGGTGTCATCAGCAAACAGAAATATTTTTGAATCACCTGTAATACTAGAAGGCATATCATTTATATAAATAAGAAACAGCAGTGGCCCCAGCACCGACCCTTGGGGAACGCCCCACTTAACAGTGCCCCATTGGGACTGAACATCACTACCACTCTCAATATTGCGGAGAATTACCTTCTGCTTTCTGTTCTTAAAGTAAGAGGCGAACCAATTGTAAGCTACTCACCTTACTCCATAATGGTCCAACTTATGCAGTAATATTTTGTGGTCAACACAGTCAAAAGCCTTCGTTAAATCAAAGAAAACACCTACCGTTAGCAACCTTTTATTTAATCCGTCCAAAACCTCACAGAGAAAAGAGAATATAGCATTTTCAGTTGTTAAACCATTTCTAAAACCAAACTGAACATTGGACAGCAAATTATGTGAATTTAAATGCTACAGTAACCTTGTATATACAACCTTCTCGATAACTTTAGCAAACACCGATGGCATTGAAATAGGTCTATAATTGTCAACATTATCCCTGTCTCCCTTTTTATAAAGTGACTCCACTACCGAGTACTTTAATCGGTCAGGAAACCGACCACTCCTAAAGGAAAAGTTACAGATATGGCTAAGTACTGGGCTAACATACATAGAACAATACTTCAGTATTCAGCTAGATACCCCGTCATATCCATGAGAGTTCTTGATCTTTAGTGATTTAATTATTAACTCAATCTCCCTCTTGTCAGTATCATGGAGGAGCATTTCAGGTAACAGTCTCGGAACACTATTTTCTAAGAGCGCTATATGATTCCCTGTTGGGACTAGATTTCTATTTAGTTCACCTGCTATATTCAGAAAGTGATTATTAAATACTGTACATATATGCGACTTATGAGTAACACGGACATTCCCATTACGCACTGATTCTATATCCTCGACCTGTCTCTGCAGACCAACCACTTCCTTTACGACTGACCATATGGTTTTAATTTTATCCTGAGACTTAGCTATTCTATCTCCATACCACATAATTTTTGCCTTCCTAATAACATTTTTAAGCACCTTACAACACTGTTTGTAATGGGCTGCTGCATTTAGATTTTGACTGTTTCTAACGTTTTGATATAATTGCCACTTTGTTCTACAAGATATTCTTATCCCTCTAGTCAGCCACCCAGGCTGCCTGTTTGTGTTAGTACCCTGTTTTGAACGTTTTAACGGAAAGCAATTTTCAAAGAGCACGAGAAAAGTCTTGAGAAAAGCATTATATTTATGGTCTACTGTATCAGCGCTACAAACATCTTGCCACTCTTGTTCCTTGATAAGGTTTACAAAGGTCTCTACAGCAACTGGATCAGCTTTCCTAAACAGCTGACGACTATATTTAACACGTGTTGCAGCACAAAAATCTTTTAGAGTTACAATTTGTGCATCATGATCTGAAAGGCCATTCACCTTTTTGCTAACAGAATGCCCTTCTAGTAATGAGGAGTGAACAAAAATGTTGTCTATGGTTGTTCTACTGTTCCCTTGCACTCTAGGTGGACAGAATACGGTTTTCATAAGATTATATGAATTAAGGAGGTCTACAGCATCCTCTTCCTTGCACAATCACTTATACAATTAATATTGAAATCACCACATATAACTAACTTTTTGTATTTCCTATAAAGTGAACCAAGAACTTCCTCTAGCTTTAGCAAAAATGTTTTGAAATCGGAGTCTTGGGATCTATAAATAACAACAGTTAAAATTTTAGCTCCGTTAAATTTAACCACACCTGCACAACATTCAAATATCTTTTCAGTGCAGTACTTTGAAACATCAATTCACTCAAATGGGATGCCGTTTTCCACATACATGGCTACTCCCTCACACCGCAAAGAGCTCCTCGAAAGGCTGCCAACCAACCTGTATCCTGGTAAAGGAAGCCTCTGAATTATCTCCTTATTTAAGAAGTGTTCAGATATACCAATAATTTCAGAGTCAACATCTATAAGCAGTTCACTAACTTTATCTCTAATACCTTGTATATTTTGATGCAATATACTAATTCCCTCATTACTCGGATACGTAAGCTTTGTCAAAAGTGGTTCCTTTGTTAGAGAGGCTTCCCTTAAGCAGGAATACCTATCAGCTGACTTCAATCTAAAAAAGGTGCAGCTCTAACACCCACTACTGCAGGAATATTCCCATGAGTGATCCCACCAACCCCACCTATGCTGTCACCTATAAGCTTTGCCAACCTCCCCTTCCCATACCTGTTGAGGTGCAGGCCATGTCTAGTGAAACCCGTCCTGCTGATAGACTCCACCGATACCACTGAAATGTGACCCATGCTTTCTGTCATCAGCGCACCCCAAAGTCTCATGTTCTTACGCCTGACGGCTGTATTAAGATGAGGCCGATCGTGACGCTGAAACAGTTCCACGAAATGCACATTCGTGTTGCCAGTCTGAGTGGCTATCTTTTCCAGGTCAACATCTATGTCATACTCCCCATCCCTATCAATACTATTACCCGCCCCACCCACAATCACTACCTGATCCTCTTTAGTAAAATCCCTACATAACCCCCATATGTTAACAGCTCTGCGCCAGCTCTGGTATGGAGGATCCTGTTTTGAAGCGTCTGTAGTTTGTGCAGATGTCTGTCTGCCGCCATTAACCAAACTTCAGACCCATATAGTAACGTAGGGAGTATGACAGCCCTCAATAGTTTTACTTTTGTTTCAATTGTTATCCCCCACACCGTAGTAGTAGATATAAGTAATTGTATGTATCACAGCCTTCGCTACGGGCCCTGTTTATCTGTTTGACGGAAGACAGTCTTTTGCCTTGCTGAAGGCCCAACCACTCAAAGTTTATGCTGGCGGAGGAAATCTGCCTTCTTGGGGGAATCAGTTTTCTCTTCAACACGGTAGCTACTGTTTTGCCTGGACTTACTTTAATTTTCCAGGTTTTGCACCAGTTAGCTCCCTGTCGAAAAAGCTGAGGCAGCTACTACTCATATAAATCGCTGTGTCGCCATCATACAACGCTAGCTCATTCCTAGCCACTTTAGGCACATCATTTGTGTACAGTGAGTATAGTATGGAGCCCAGAACCGAACCCTGCATCACCCCGACCACTGCGTCCTCGACTATGGTAATCATTTTGCCTCACATGAAAGAATATTAACTCCTTGCCAGGAATAAGTCTATTATGTCTCCTGTAATGTCGAAATGGGACAACTTGTAAATTAAGCCATTACGGTACGGAATCCAAACTACTCAGGGGCGATAATGGAGTTGTCGCTCAGGAATTTGGTAAGGTCTCTGTGGGAATTCATGGATGGAACTGTGTTTGGTACAGAATCCAAACTACTCAGGGGCGATAATGGAGCTGTCGCTCAGGAATCTCGTAAAGCCTCTGTGGATTAAATATTCAAATACTTTCCCTAGGAAGCACAGGTGTCAAATGGGTCTGTAGCTTTGGTTTTACTGGGTTTCGGTAGTGTTACAAATTGAGCAGTTTTCCAGGTGGCTGGGAAGTATGTTAGGGAGAGGCATTGTTTGTATGTAGAGGTGAGGTACGTGACTGTGGTAGGGGGAAGGAGTTTTAGGTAAAAGACATGTCTCTTGTCAGCGCGAGGAGATTTGTTGTTACCTAGGCGATTGGAGGACCATTATTTCTTCCTGCCTAGCACTCATCTTCGATGTCGGGAGATTGGAATTGTGCCTCAGCGATGTCGTCAACACTTCTGCCTTCTCTTCATCTTCATACAGTAATCCCTTTTCTCCTCAGAATGGCCTGTCTGCCCTGGGAGTAGTCTTCAGAGATTTCGAAATCTTCCATCTCTGGATCATATCCGAACCTCTGAGCTTTCCTCCTCAGCTGAGGCCTCTGTGCTCTTGTATAATTCTCTTTACCTCTACTTCCAGTCCCTTAAGCAGATGACGATCAGCGGGACGAATAAAAATGTCTGCCAATCTCGCCTCACGTGCCCCTTTCCGACTATGAATTCCCGAAAGTCAAATGACAGGCCCCGAGCACCAGGTTCTGTAGTCAGCCTTGTGCTTGCCTCTCAAGATCAGTAGGGGGACAAAGACAGCAGGAGCACAATTTGTTAGTGCGAGTTGCCTCATACAGTAGCAAGCATACATTCAGGCGCAAACAAATTGTTCTTTTTTGACTGACAGGTCCATAACCTATTGTTCTGCTTAGTGGATTATGACCCCAAAGGTTATCCGTCCTTTTGATTGACAGGTCCTTAACCTGCTGTTCAGTTAACTGCCGTTCCAAGAAATCACCAACCCTCTTCCTCCACCTCCCCTTCCTCTTCCTGCAACCCTCAGTGAACTCCCCCTGCTAATAAAAGCATACTTCTGATATCAATTTGACTGATTAATTAATTACATCTATCAATTAATTATCCCCTCCCCCTCTGAAAAAACACCCAGCCCACCCCCTCCCCTGCTCCAATTGGAAATTGATATAAGAAGGCTGAGCTGATTGGTGATTTGGTAGGAAAGCGATTGCAGTGTATGGAATATTGTTTAAGCAATTTAGGCAATGTGCAGAATATTGTTTATTTAAAAAATTTAGAGGATATATGGTTGTTTATGGAATATATTTTATTGAAGGAAATTGCAGGAAATCGACTGCAGTGTGTGGAGTGTTTAAACAATTGCGCCGCTTTTTTCAGTCCGATCGCCTAAGGAAGCACTTAATTACACTGTCATCGATCGCTTAAACATATCTGAAAAACATTCTCGCATCTCGCCACCTACGCAGGCTGCCGTGGCTGTCCACCACAGTGCCCGCAATGGCTACGTGAAATACCGTGCTAATCTATGAACAAAAGTGTCATGTCGCGGCAAACCATTGATACATGTACCTGAGAAATTCCTGTCGCCGCCCCCGTGCCATCTGAATTGGTCTGGATGCATGAACCAACTTTCGGATACAAGTGCATGCGGAAAACATCCTCCATTCAAAGCTAATACTTGACAAGGAATCGACCCATAAATACTGCTGAAGTTAATAGAAAATTAACTTATGTCACACGATCGTGATGTAGGAGATAAAAGGCAGATGCGGTAGCTGTTTGACACACAAAAATTGACGATGCCAGAAAGCTAGTAGCAGGCTGTTTCGAAGTACACTTAAAAAAAGGGGAGGTCGTTGCATACAAAGAGACAGAGAGATATTAATTTGCTTTACAGATGACATGTTGAGGAAGTAAGAGCACTAGAATATATTTTTTTAATGTGTGGCTGTCCTTCGCTAAAGACAGTTGTATAGCCACTATCCCTCTTTAACAGCAATAACTGAAGCATGAGCATATGTTGCACAACACAGTCGCTACCACTCCTAAAATTCACGATTATGATTACGGCATTATCTTATTCAAAAATCATCCTGCATACACATGAAGCTGAATAACTTAATGACGATGGACTGACAATGATTATTCAGCTGACGTTTTGTTCTCCGCTGGGCTTGCTTCTCCTTTGTACACCAGTTCGGAGAGTCCGATCAAAGCCTCCTAGACACAAGGCCTACGCACAGCGGCCATATAGGCACGTGACGTCACAAACTTTTGGCCATCTTATCTTCAGTCGTCAGTCCTGTTGGTGTGTATGTTGTGTTGAATGTGTGTGCCACGAAAGTGATGTATATTTCATACAGTATTCGCCTACAGTTCTTCAAAGTATGGGATATAAGTGCTGCGTTTCCTTTTTCAAGGGCAATTATAAATTCCAAAAAGGCATGAAAGTGCACATGTTTCGATTTCCCATAGCTGTGAAGTTGAGAAATCGCTGGATTGCAGTTATTCCATGACATGAATTCGTGCCTACGTATCATCCAAATTTAAGTAAATGACGAAATATTTATAATGTGTTATTTGTTTCCACTGCACTACATTTGCCAATTGTTTTTAAAAGCAGTTATGTGTCATGTGGCTGCATCATTTGTTTCTTAATTGTGGACCATGGCTGCGTGGTTAATACGATTCTGGCTGTGAAATGTCTCTCATATTTGTCGCTATTTTCACACAGAATAGTTACATTAATTAGTGTTGAGCTGTTACAGAGCTGTTACAAACATTTCCAACGGGAAAGTATTGTATCGACAGCGACGGATTTTAACGGTAAATCTTGAACGACCAAGAATAAAAGATGGATATGTTCCATCGATATTTCCTGATTTTCCTTCTTACGTGTCATCGCAACTGGCTTTCTGGGAATCGCCTGATGAAAAGTGGATGCGTCTGAAAGAAGCACAACTTCAGAAAGCGATGAGTTAGAGTGTGAACTCTGCAGGTCAATACGAAAGTGAAAACAAAATTTCAAATATATTTCACTTAGCAGGGGAGCATAAAGTCAACTTTTCTTCGTTCTGGACCGTCATCAGCAAGACAGACAGTGTAATTTTTGTAGACATTGAGACAACAGCATCTATACCTAATTTATGTTACTCTGTTAGTTATTAATGAACAGTTGAAAGTTTCAGTTTAAAGGAGTATCAGAAAATGACTCCCAGAACAGATACCAGTTTCCTATGAAAATAAATTATTTTCATGATATTGATAGTTTACTGTAGTCTCTTGAAAACAGCGCATCTCCAGAGTGTGAAGATATAGAGCATTTATTAGAGATAATGCAAGGTATTTTAGTTAAGCTTATTGAAGACTCTGATGATAAAAGCTTTTTCCAGTTTATGAAGTCTCAACTACAACTTGTGGGTAGCAGGCACAGACTAAGATACAAATCAGAAGACTTACTGTTTTTTTCTCTTCTACAAATTATTTCTCCAGCTACCTATAGGTTCATAAGGCAATCTGGAAACTTGGTAATGCCCCATCAACGCACAATAAGGAGACTCTGATCTGGTTGGTCTGGAATTAGAAAAACTTGACAGCAATTTCTTATTTTACACCAAGAGTAAAGTTCCTCCTTTTTTGCAGTCCCAGGATATAATTGTAACTTTAATGGTTGATGAGATTCATATTAAGCAGTATCTTGATTATAAAGGTGGTAATGTTGCTGGAAGTGCTTATGATTCCCAAGATTTAGCTACTAGTGCGCACACATTTATGATACGTAGTATTATATCTCCATTCAAAGATGTTGTACACATTTTGCCTGTTCAGACTATAACTGCTGAAACGATGCATACTGTTTTGAAGAAGGTAGTCCTTGGCACTGAATATATAGGGTTTGAAGTGCTTGCAGTAGTAAGTGATAATTATTATGTAAACAGGAAGACTATGACATACTTCTCAAACAAGCATAAGCTGATTATTGTGTACCTACATCCTGCAGACAGCACAAGGCCCCTCTTTTTTGTAATTGATCCTCTGCACTTATTTAAGTGTGTGAGAAATATCTGGCTTAATCAGAAAAATGATGGGTATACTTTCAAATTTGTTCTATTTGATGGAAGTTTAGATTCACTTTTGGAAGCTTCATTCTCATATATACGAAAACTGTTAGTTTGGAATCTGACAAATTATTGAAATATGGTTATGGGTTGTCACTGAAAGCACTCTATCCTTCTTCCCTATAAAAGAAAAATTTAAAATTAGTTGTCCAAGTTTTCAATGACTGCACTGTGGAAGCATTAAGGGCACTGGTTCCGTGTAATAACTTGAACACAGGTACAGCAGAGTGCATCAGGATTATTTCTTTGCGGTGGGAAATTTTTTATGTTAAGACTCCTCACAAAGGTTTATTGAAGAGGGATCAAATGCAGGAACCTTTGAGTAATCCAGACACAGATGAGCGATTCATCTTCTTAAATAACTTTTTGGCTTGGCTAGATAAGTCGGAAGAGTTGGTATAGGAATCTTTACAAAAGAAACATTATCTTCTCTGAAGTTGTCTACTATATTATTGAGATCACAAATTACTGTTTGTATGAACTTCCTTTAAACTACATTTTGGCTGCAAAATTTCAAACTGACCTTCTTGAGGACAGGTTTGGAAAGTACAGGCAACTGGCAGTGGCACAATATATCAGGCAAATGTTTGAAGTGGAGAAGAAACTGCGACTTTCTACAATTTTAATGATTTTTTTTAAAATCTGGAATAGATGGACCATTCAAAGTAAATCATTTTAATGTTTTAGAATCCATGGACGGAATACAGTTTTGCTTCTCTCTGTGTAACAGATACTGACATTACTGGCATTAATAGTTACTTGCCTGTCATAACATACCTTGCAGGCTAATGTGCATACACAGTTACAAGAAAATTGAAATGTGATTTAGGCAAGGAGTGTTTGGTTTTTCAAAAAGCTATGCATTATGAGGAGTCCTTCAAGCTTATGAGAAACATGGATCGAGGAGGTTTACTCTATCCACGCCCATTTGTTGTTAATGCTGTCATATACAGCTATATCACTATTTCTAAGCTTGTTAGTACTGAATATGAAAAACAATTCCTGCAGGAGCAAAACCAAAGGCAACAGGCTACCAGTCTGATACTTCGTAATTTGTCATCAAATGTGGAGCATACTTTCAATGCGAACATTTTAGGTTAGGCTTTACCGTGACTGTTATTGACATTAAATGAAACAACAAGTTTACTGTTACCAGTCACCGTTACCCGAAACAGTAAACTTGCTGTTTCAAATTAAATGTGGAGCAGTTTGATTTATGTGGCAGCCATATAACTGGAAACATAATCAAAATGATTATTTGGATTGCAACGAATTCACTGTTGAAAAACTACTGCAATAAAAAAATGGACACAGCAGATCTATAGCCAAAAGTTGGTAAGAAGAGAACGCTGGAAACATTAAAAAAACAGACAGTTCTTTTACATAATGTTCCCTGTAACAAGTGCTCTGTTATCAGAGATGACAGATGGCTACAGCTGCTATAAAGCTAGCTGTGATGAGAATGGATCTTGGGGGGAAAGGGGTTTTCTTCTAACACTGTGTTTTATAAGTAATTTTCTGTGTGTTTATTGTTATTGTACTTATTCACTCATTGATACATCGTGTTTCACGAATCTTTTTGGTCTTTTGCAGATAGATATAGTCAGATTTTGTTTTGATTGACTGGAAGAACTCTTTAAATGCATATGTTACTGTCATTTCTTGTAATCCAGGCTTAGCTATGACCCATTTTGTTAATAAACACAATGTTAAGAAACTTTTTTTGTATGAAGTTCATAACCAGTGCTCTGTTGTCAGAGATGACAGATGGATAGAGCTGCTTCAAAGTTTGCTGTGATTATAATGAATTTGGGGGTGATGGTTGGCGGGGGAGGGGGGGGGGGGTGTAGGGATGCGGGTTTATAATTGGTTTTCTTGAATTTTTGTGTCTTATACATACTTTTCTGTGTTTGGTTTTTGTTGTTATAGTTATTATTCACTCATTGATACATCATGTTTTGTAAATTTTAATCTGCAAACCAAGTCATGATATACTTTAGCAGTAAGATGGAGCCACTGTAGGCTATTCCTGTAATGCACACAAATAACAAAAATCATGACGCAGGAAAGCAGTTGCTGCGAAGAATAAAAAGCCAAGGCAACTGCTTATGTGATATCCAGTTGCTGTTTTTGTCTACTAAGTTTTTGCCAATCATTTATGTAACATTTCACATTATCATCAGTCTATGCACTGGAAGCCGGCCGGGGTGGCCGAGCGGTTCTTACAGTCTGGAACCGCTCGACCGCTACGGTCACAGGTTCGAATCCTGCCTCGGGCATGGATGTGTGTGATGTCCTTAGGTTCGTTAGGTTTAAGTAGTTCTAAGTTCTAGCGGACTGATGACCTCGTAAGTTAAGTCCCATAGTGCTCAGAGCCATTTTTTTATGCGATGGAAAAATTACAAACTTCTTAATATGACCATTAGTGTAAACTAGAAATTACAAATCTGAGTCCAAATATTCTAATAAAATATGGGACAGCCAGTTGAGTATCTTTTTAGTTTGTTGTGAATATCTACGTATTTCTGATTTTTTTTTTTTTGCCTTGCATCGGCCAATAAGATCTTACGCTTTTTAATGAAAGTATGCTACAAACTTTTCCTCTGTTTCCACTTCAAATATTTCTGGTCTGTTTTAAAGGTAAACTGGATTCATAGATTTTTTTGGAGATAAATTTCTCATATGTTTTGTGTCGTTAGCAAACTTCTTCCCATTGTTGATGTAAGAAATGGTCTCTGGATGGTATGAATGAGTAACCATTTAGGATTCTGAGGAACTGCACTTTCTCTCTTCTTCAACAACACATGACTGATGTAGATGCTTTATTGCTCCCATATGATCATCATAGCCAGACAAGCCATTTACTATGGAGTTCACATCTGTTTCATGAAAAACAGATTTAGAAATAGATTGTCCATCTCTCTTGGACTCTCACATCATTAGTTGTGAATACTAGTGTATGAATACTAGTGTGAGGAAGAAACCAATGTCAGGCAGCAGTGCACTGAACCACTACTTTGAGTAAAGTCAGCACTGTGCTACATGAAATTAATACTGAATATGTGCTTATAGTGACTTCCTAATGACTTCTACTAAGTGTTATTAGTACTCTACTTGTCTATTGAAGTTTTAAAAAGATTTAAGATGTGAGCCTTTAAACTGTCAGATGTAAAGCAACTTAACAGAAGTACTCGTGGCTTGCTACTTTATCGCACTTTCTATGTAGGCTGTATAGCTACCTCATCTTTCCTTATATTATGACTATGGTAATGTGATACTCTTATTCCTTTTGGAGCGTTTGTTCAATTTTTATGACTTTCAGATAAAGTACACATCACTTATCTATTGTTATATGAGAAGCCTATTTTATGTATCATGTTTATGTTTTGATGAAAAACTCCAAATATGTTTTGGTAAGGTGTTCGACAAAGTCAGAGTGAGCACAGTTTTATTTCAATGACGTGTGAACTGCATTTTGTGGACAACTTCCTTCAACAAGCGATGTGCCTAACAATGAAATGTGTGAAACTTCCTGGCAGATTAAAATTGTGTGCCCCACCGAGACTCGAACTCGGACCTTTGCCTTTCGCGGGCAAGTGCTCTACCAATTGAGCTACCGAAGCACGACCCAGGCCCGGTCCTCACAGCTTTACTTCTGCCAGTATTTCGTCTCCTACCTTCCAAACTTTACAGAAGCTCTCCTGCGAACCTTGCAGAACTAGCACTCCTGAAAGATAAGATATTGCGGAGACATGGCTTAGCCACAGCCTGCTTCGGTAGCTCAGATGGTAGAGCACTTGCCCGCGAAAGGCAAAGGTCCCGAGTCCGAGTCTCGGTCGGGAACACAGTTTTAATCTGCCAGGAAGTTTCATATCAGCGCACACTCCGCTGCAGAGTGAAAATCTCATTGTGGAATGGAATGTGTGTCAAGTGTTCTGTATAACCTACCTGTCAGTATACACAGTCTGTACTCATATCTGAGTCTGACATTACCCCTCCCTGTATCAGCGTATATTTTGGGAGAATTGTAAAAAATTAAAAATGTGTTTGTTATGTGAAGAGTAATTTTCAACCAGATTTGTGTGTCTAGTATTCAAGAGATAAAATATTTTGTCTTCATTTTAATTATTCTCTGATGAAAGGTAAAAGCTTTGTTTCTACAGTGAGAGAAAAATCTGAGTATCTTGTACTATATTGTTACATGTTTGTTATGTATCGCTCAGAATTTTTATAATGGTTTACTGATTCGTATTGTCATACAACTTTTCTGTGCTGAAGAATAAATTTCCATTCATTCTGTGGCTCGAAAACGTTTAGTATTCCTTATCATCCCTACCAGATTATTGAGTACCCAGTACATTTATTTGGAAGAGCTACAGAATGATTTTGTTCAATTTTACAAATATAGCTATTCGTAAATAATTTGAAGTTAAATAAATTACCTTAGAAAATTGCTTTAATGAATTCAGTGTTCGACAGATTAAGCAGTATAGAAAGCAGAATTTCGAGGTAAGTGCATTGTGATTAAAAAAATAGCGCTCTGTGACATTAATTTCAGTCAAGGATATAGGAGAAACAATTTTTCATGTTTAAGGATCCGGAAGTTCTGGAGAAACAGAGAAATAAAATAATTTTTCGTGTTTTTTGATTTATTAAACATTATGTCAGGAGGTGCTCCATTTCGTTGAATGATTTGAGTTTCATGTGAGGTCAGCAAATTTTGAAGTGGAGAGGGATATTTACGAAAATAACCACGGAAACAAATTGTTAAATTCTGAAGGAGCTCCAGCTGCTTTATTAAAAACCGAAAACGTCTGCTTGTTGTTGCATATTGCCTATTTTTTACTGCACGTAAATGTAGCTGCTGAGGTAGAAGACAGAATGTGAAGTTAGAGTTTGACTTCAAGCCTAGAAACGCGTTTTTAAGGCAAATAGACAAAATAATTTTCCATCTTCAAATAACATAGGGCAGTTTTTTTCAACTGCTTCACGCAATGATATAAATTTCCACACTTTCATTGCAAGGCCATGTTGAAGAGGAAAGCACGACAATCCCTATCCAGTTTCAGCTCTAAAACTTGTTAAGTTCGTATAGCTGCAGAGTGCTTAACACCTGCGTTCCGATACAGACCCGGCCATCAGTATGTGACATCACAAATGTGCGCGCAGGCCTCTAGTCCAGATGGTGTTGGTCGGAGAAAACTTCCGGTCTGTCGTGGCTTATGACAATTTGAAACGCCTTTCCCACTGGATGGGTCAATAATGAGTTAATATCCAGTTTGCGTTGAGTGGCCTTCGGGACTGAGTGTGTTGCATGTACACTCCGCGTAAATTTGAGAAGTTTCAACACGACGAGTGTTTGTGCTGGGAGTGCTGATAGCGTTCGAACTCCTACCACTCAAGCCCTCCTGGGCTGGGGACCCTCCATGGCAGTCGAGTCGGTCTCTATTTGACACGTGCTCCAGCGGCCGCGGTCATCGGCTGCGACTGCGGCTGTGGTTCTCTTCTGTCTTCTGAGCGTTGGCACTGTACTGCCGCACTGCTGAGCTGCGTGTGTGCCTCCGGAATCAGTACGTGGAAGGTAAGTGTTTCCAGCGATCTCAGGCATTTATTCGTGAATGGATCGTGTTTCTCAATTCATCGCAGCGGTATTTGTTGTTGTTAGTAATCTATCATGCAGCAGAATCTTTCCTCCCTCCTTCCAAACGTAGCTGAGAGAACCAGTCAACTTAGGATTTTTATAATACTTTTAAAAAAGAAATACACTTAGCAGACATGTAGTAGTTGGGAAGTCTATAATCGTGATGGTATAAATTCCCGTCGAATATTGAAATTCCTTCCATCATTTCATGCGTCACCGCTTCCATTCGTGGTTCAAATGGCTCTGAGCACTATGGGACTTAACATCTGTGGTCATCAGTCCCCTATAACTTAGAACTATTTAAACCTAACTAACCTAAGGACATCACACACATGCATGCCCAAGGCAGGGTTCGAACCTGCGACCGTAGCAGTCGCGCGGTTCCGAACTGAGCGCCTTAACCGCAAGACCACCGCGGCCGGCTCCATTCGTGGCGTCAGATAATAACAGGTTTCCTTATTAAATTAAATTTTGTCGTCAAAAACATAATACTGTTGTTTCTGTACGCAGAATACTGTACAGTGTCGATAATTTTTTTTATTTATTTCGAGTAGTTTTAAACTGTGTGAAGCAGCTAGTTTAAACACTACATTAACGATTTAGTTAATATTTCCTGAGCCACGTCTTCTGAAGCAACATTTGTGACATCATCAAGATGTGATATTCCGCATCCGATTTAATAACTCCTGAAACAGTTCGTGAAACGCACCACAAGCAATTGCGCCCTGAAAACTGTGGACAGCTTAAAGCCCTTGGTGGAATAAAATATCCCATGCTAGTTCCTATGTCATCGGCAAAGCAAATTAATATCTTTCTGTCTCTTTGTATGCAACGACCTCCCTTTTTTTTAAGTGTACTTCGAAACAGCCTGCTACTAGCTTTCTGACATAGTCAATTTTTGTGTGTCAAATAGCTGCATCATGTGCCTTTTCCCCCCTACATCACGATCATGTGGCCGAAAGTTAATTTTCTATTAACTTCAGCAGTATTTGTGGGTCGATTCCATGTCAGGTATTTGCTTTAAATGGAAGATGTTTTTCGCATGCACTTTTATCCGACAAGTTGGTTATGCATCCAGATCACTTCAGATGGCACGGGGACGGTGAACTTTTCAGGTACATATATCAATGGGTTGCCGTGACACTTTTGTTAATAGGTTAGCCCGGTATTTCACGTAGTCATTGCGGGAAGTGGGGTGGACAACCAGGGTAGCTTGCGTGGGTGGCGAGACGCAAGAATGTTTTTCAGATATGTTTAAGCGGTCGATGACAGTGTAATTAAGTGTTTACTTACGCGATCGGAATGAAAAAAGCGGCGCAATTGTTTAAACACACCACACACTGCAATCGATTTCCAGCAATTTCCTTAAATAAACTATAATCCAATCACAACCTTATATGCTGTAAATTGTTTAAATAAACAATATTCCGCACAGTATCTAAATTGTTTAAACAATAGTCCATAGACTGCAATTGGTTTCCCGCCAAATCACCACTCAACTAAGTAATTTTTTCCAAGAATTTACGGGTGGGGGAGGGTAGGTGGAGTGTTGGGGGTTTTCCCAGAAAGGTAAGGGTTCATTAATTGATATATTTAATTAGTTAATCAATCAAAAAGTGTGCTTCTATCGGCAAGGGTCCTCTCAGAGGGGTATGGGAAAAGGAGGGGTGGGGGAGGAGGAGTGTTGGTGGTTTCTTGAAAAACCATTTGACTGAACAACAGTTTAAGTATCTGTCAATCAAAAGGACGGATTGTCCCCAGCGGGTCATAATCCACTGAGAACCGGTTAATCAAGAAAGGACAATAGGTTTGACCCTGAATGTATGCTTGCGCCTGAGTGTAGGCAGCCTACACTAAGAAATTGTCCTCCTGCTGTCTTTTCCCCAGACTCAGGTCTGGAGGACATTCGCCAGATACACGATAGCCGAATCCATTCCTATTTAATTCTACATTTGCGGTATGTCCTGCATATGGTGTCCTATCAGGGTGTTATTTTGTTCTCAGTTAGTGACATACATTATTTTTGCCTTACTCCTGATTTGGTCTTAGACATTGGCACAATCCTAGACCACTGGGCTGCGGTCAGAGTCCAGCTCATAGTAAAATATTGTAGCAGGCTCTTGCACAGGAAGATATCTAGGACATCTGGCCTGAGGGGAGCGTGGTTGGGGACATGAGAAGGCTTGTCAGCAGTGGTTACCCACAGAGAGGGATCGTCTCAATAAACCACCTCAATCTTCTGCCACCGTTATCTTCGGCAGTGCAGCCCCAGTCATCATGTTTGGAGTTCAGGCCAATGCTACTATTACTCGCTCGCCATTTTCGGACAAAGACGGAAAGTCCGTTTCGTTAATGTTAACTCATGGAGGTCTATAGGCGTTAATTATTTTCAATACCTAGTTCCCTTCTTTTACTTTTATCCCGACCGCCACGAAAGTGACCATATTTAGTATATCTATTGTATGGCGGCCAATCCTCTGCCTCACAAGTATGGCGACTCCTCTGAGGGAACGGTTTTGTCTGTTGACCCAGTAGACAGAGTAATAGCGTACCTTAAATAGATCGGTAGACAATAGGTACGACTCTGTAATGCAGGGGACATCTATGGCGTGCCGGTCTAAGTAATATTGTAACTGAACGGTTTTATCGGTAATGCTGTTGGCATTCCTGTTCAAGATACGGAAGGTTCGCTTTCTGTTAAGGTCCATCGACAGATAGCAACATCACAGCGTCCGATGTTATCATGACTTCTGAACACCGGTCTATTCCTGAGCGGACTGCTGTGGGCGTCTCTCTAACTTTTCGAACTATTGTGCTCAGTTTTAGCCCTGCGAACAGTGACTTTGTCTCTCTGAATTCATTCAGCAGACTGCTGAGGTCATTTCCAGTATTCGCTGCCATCAGGGGTGCTTCTGGCGCCGCTTGAGGTGCCTCTGTTGCAGCGTCTTGAGCGGTACTGGCAGATTCGTCTCTGCTAGCAGCCGCCTAAGGTGCTGGGTGGTCTGGTGGTGATGGCGGAAGCGCTACTGGGATTTCTGGAGGAGATTCTTCGGCAGTGGAGGTGGTGGAAGCAGTCCACGAAGCCTGTCTTGGACGCAGTGAAGGACAATCCCGCGTCCGCATTTTAAAGTCTACTTTCCGGCGAGTTTCTGCTCAGCAGCGGTGGCAGCTGTATTGGCAGGTTTCCACTGCCTTTGTCTTTGTATTAGTCTTTGGTAGACTTCACAGCCTCAGTAATTGGCCGGGTGTGGGCCTTTACAATTTACACATGCAAGGAATGCCGGTCCTCACTTTCCTGCAGACTGGTGAAGTGAGGGTTTGCGCATTTTACACATGTGCTGCACTGATCACCACCACCACCACCTGACCTTTGGAGATCAATGGATCTCGTTCCTCTCGCAGTTCTGGCACTTTTAGTGCCTTGACTGCTTAGCTGCTCTTTTCGCGTGGTTTTAATTCTGATCTTTCTGGCGTGTCTTCTCTATGTGTCGTTCTTTTTACACTATTGCTCTTATTGACGTGATTTCATTCACGCAATGCCGGCCGGTGTGGCCGAGCGGTTCTAAGTGCTTCAGTCTGGAACCGCGCTGCTGCTTCGGTCACTGGTTCGAATCCTGCCTCGGCCATGGATGTGTGTAATGTCCTTAGGTTAGCTAGGTTTAAGTAGTTCTAAGTTCTAGGGGATTGATGACCTCAGATGTTAAGTCCCATAGTGCTCAGAACCATTCACACAATAGGTCCGGCCAGTTTGTGGTCGGACGCCGATGTACCTGGTTCCCCAGATTGGCTATCAAAGGATTTTCAGTCCGCTACGCCCTTCATAGAATTGGTGACCAATCTGCTTGATGTGGTCCGTTAACATAGGAACGCCAACCTGCTCGTAAAAGTGCCGAGTGGAGAAGCGTCTGGGAAAGTGCAGAGTAAGACGGAGGGTATTGTTCTGCAGTTTCTGAAGGTTTTCAGTGTGGACGTGGGCAACATTGCCTCTGACCACAGAAGCGTAGTCTATAACAGGCCTAATAAGAGCCAGCTATAGTGTTAATCCACATCGGTTGGATAGCGTTGTTGTTGGGTTTAACACTGGGTAACGCGTGCGTAGGCGACCTAGAGCCTTCCCTCTCACTTCGCGGACGTGAGGTCCTCATGTTATGTGCCGATCTAGAGTCACATTGTGCTATTTCCTGGTTCATGACCAAGGGATGGGACCTCCCATGATAGGAAGCGGTACTAAATCCGCAGGAAGCTTTTTACTGGTGATGACCAGGGCTTGGATTTTGGCTGCATTTATCTTGAGACGCCATTTGGATGCCTAAGATCCAAGGTTATCGCGAGTAGGGGGACAACCTATGTGACAGCGCACGTTGCCAAATTTATTCAAGATGGCGGCGATGACGTCATCCAAGATGGTGGCATGTAGACTTGGCAATATCGCATGACGTCATCCAAGGTGGTGGATTTTCGCGGGAGAATAGTCCTATTGTGCTACGTCCACTAACCTAACCTTCAGAAAAAGTGGCGGAAAGTTTGAATTTTGGCGGGAAAATACTCTAATTGTGCTACGTTCACTAACCTAAGCCTCCAGAAGAAAAAAATGGCGGGAATTTTGAATTCCAACAGGATAATGCATGAAAAGACTGTAATTGTCTTATTATTCATTATCCTTTATTATTATTTATTATCATTTATTATTATTCATTATTATTGACCTGCCTCCACTAGAAAATTCCTTCCACATTCAAATTCCAACACGATAATGGCTGCAAAACCTTACTTTTGTTTATTATTATTCATTATTATTTATTAACATTCATTGTCATTTATTATCATTTAAAAAAGTGGTTCAAATGGCTCTGAGCACTATGGGACTTAACATCTATGGTCAACAGACCCCTAGAACTTAGAACTACTTAAACCTAACCAACCTAAGGACATCACACAACACCCAGCCATCACGAGGCAGAGAAAATCCCTGACCCCGCCGGGAATCGAACCCGGGAACCCGGGCGCGGGAAGCGAGAACGCTACCGCACGACCACGAGCTGCAGGCTATTATCATATCTTATCATTCATTATCATTTATTATTATATGCCTACCTCCACTAGAAAATTGCTCCAGATTCAATTCCAACACGATAATATCTCGAAAACTGTACTTCTATCTATTATTATCATTTATTATTTATTCAAGATGTCCGATTTTCTCGGCGAGAAAGCAATTTTCCTTACATCCATAACATCTATCACAAGTTCAAATCCCAACACCATAATTGATCACACGTACGAACTTTCTCCCTCACTTATCTTTTTTCACTGGTAGCCTATCATAGTCACGTCAAATAATAAACTGCACTTATAGTAACGTAATTCATGTCCTTTGATTTTACAGGGGGGAAGGGACTGAAGACTTTATTTCAAGCAGTACGGTCATCACTTGTTCTCCAACACAGTCAGCACACACATCTTTGATATCGCAGTGCAGTCAGCACGACGTCCGCGCTCCAACTGCATTAGTTCAAATCCTCGCCACTCTCCTGGCCAGCACGCGGAGACACTGCCTACGCCTGTCACGTGAGGCAGCCAGCGCGCCAGGTAGGTGGCGAGCGGCGCCACAAACGGTCCGGCTACGTAAACATCCTCACCCGCCCACGGGCACTTAACGCCGGACACGATGGAACCTGTCGACCGTTTGCCGGACAAAGGGAACGTTCCACCCCAATTTCTTTTTTTTTTCTGAACTGGTTCCAACCTGCCGATACCTACCTCACACAACTGCCTGAGATGTTTCGAAAGTTCTACCACATGACACACTAAAAGCTATATCGGTCCTGAAGTTCGCAAATTCCCAGCACTGACGGACAGGAACCGACACGCTTGCTTTGTCCAAACCACCCTCGCGCCGCCCGCGACTCCACGGCGCACCAGCACGTGTGCTGATGGAGCACCAACTACGCTCTCACCCTATAAACTCTGCAATTCTCTCACCGATAGACAGGAATCGACACGCTCGAACTGGAAAGTTTGCTACCGAGTTGGAAACTTCCTTGACTTCAAAACGGGCGATCGACCACGTGGCTCTGTGGGACAAAGAACGCTCTCACTAAGTTAACGAATCACCCAATTCTCATTATTCACCACACATACCCCGATTACCTAATCCAGGAACTTCGCGAAAACACACACATACGCGTGAACAGTCGCTCCCGTCAAGATACGTACCTCCGCAAGTCTATTTAACACGAAGCTCTCAACTCAAATAAAAGAAATTAACAAGTCAATATCACGCACACATGCAGGAGCCATCGCACGCTCGTAGCAAACTTCTCAACTCACATACCTATCAACTCATTCAAATTCTATATGTTCCCAAAATACTTAACCTCCCCTTTATTCATTCAAAATATATTCGCTCCCTACCATAAACTCCTCGCCAATAAAAAAATAGCTAACAATACTCATCTCCAAAAACATTACCTTCAACGCCATTCTTAATACCATCAACCTCCAATTACGCCTATACAACATACTTTTAAATAATAACAATAATCAAATGGTTCAAATGGCTCTGAGCACTATGGGACTCAACTTCTGAGGTCATTAGTCCCCTAGAATTTAGAACTAGTTAAACCTAACTAACCTAAGGACATCACAAACATCCATGCCCGAGGCAGGATTCGAACCTGCGACCGTAGCGGTCTTGCGGTTCCAGACTGCAGCGCCTTTAACCGCACGGCCACTTCGGCCGGCAATAATAATAATCATTCATCCTAACACACACATAATGATCTCACTATCATCCGCTCTCTAATCTAAATATGATCTTCACTGATACTATGAATTGTTTGTGTATAATTTTATAAACTATAAAATGCTCAGCCCTCCACCATGACCAGGAACCATCTCACTAGTTCAGCTTTCAGCTACTAGGGGCGCTAGTGAACTCATTCACCACCCACACAGAATTCTCAATAGCCATTCGTTCATCCTAAGATCATGTGAAGCACTCCGTCTTCAGGCCACGAGTGGCCTACCGGAACCATCCGACCGCCGCGTCATCCTTAGAGGAGGATGCGGATAGGGGAGGCGTGGGGTCGGCACACCGCTCTCCCAGTCGTTATGATGGTATTCTTGACCAAAGCCGCTACTATTCGGTCGAGCAGCTCCTCAATTGGCATCACGAGGCTGAGTGCACCCCGAAAAATGGCAACAGCGCACGGCGGCTGGATGGTCACCCATCCAAGTGCCGCTGACGCCCAACAGCGCTTAACTTCGGTGATCTCACGGGAATCGGTGTATCCACTGCGGCAAGGCCGTTGCCACATCTAAGATCATGTGATACATATTTATATAAGGAGTCACCACCTGGTCATCTCTCTCACTCTTCAGTTGTCCGCCGCATCGTGCGTTTGTTCTCGTGTGTGTGTGTGCTGTATCTGTTTTATTAAGATGAAGCGAATTAACAACAGCCAGGAGTCTGCTGCAAAGAGACTTAAACTCCACGATTCGCCATTATCGAGTAAGTAAATAATTTTTATTTTTTAATTATCATTTTTCCTTTATAGCTTATATATTCTCCTTATTAATTATATATCTCATTATTATAGCTGAACTCGCGGATTTTATCATCGAATCTGAGGAGTGAGCAGGTGGCGTCAATCAGCCTTGTCCTGAACAATGTTTTGATATCTCTACCCTGTAACTCCGTGTACGAGCGCTACATCTGTTTTGGATAGCTCTATATAATAATCCGCTTTTCACTTGGTGTGTGTGTGTGTGTGTGTGTGTGTGTGTGTGTGTGTGTGTGTCTGTTAAACTCGCTCTCTATAAAGATTTCATTCTTTTATATATATCTGCCTTCGTCCTCTCATTTCTGTATCACCAAACTTCTTCTACAAACATTTTTCACTTTATATTATACTCATTATACTCCATCTTTCTAGATTACATCGGCCCAGAGCTAGAAGAGCTTGATCGCCAACTCGAAATGGAGAGAGCTCGTCGTGAATGTAAGTACATCTCTAATAACAATAAAAATCATACTCGCTAAAAAATTAATTAATTTTTACTTCTTGTTCTTTTAATATATACCCTTCTTCCTAGTGTATCGATCTAACCTTAACATATATTTTGTCTCTAGATCATCCTAATTCAACGCAGAGCGAGGGAGCAGAACACAGTAATAACTTTTTAGATGAGGACGAACTGGACATGCCTGACTGGCTTCAGGAGCTTGTCGAATGCGGCAATGAACTGCTCAAGCCGTGGAATGAGGTCGGAGAAGGTGAATAGTTTCATCATTAGTCCAAAATAATTACCATTATTTACTGTTATAATAATTATTATTATTTATCCCTCTTTTAAATCCAGATCATTAAACTTATATTTATGTTACAGGTATGTCACATGGCATTGCCCGTGTTCCGCGAGCGACAGTTGTAGGCGCGGGGCTCGAGGGTGGGCGAGGACACGCCCCATCTTGCATTGCACCGATCACTGCAACTCGAAAGGCCGCGGCGGCTGCCCAAACTATCTGGCGTCCATGGGCATCCCAACAAGCGGGTAGCAGCACTGCCAGGGGTCCCTCGCAGCGGCCAGCACGTGTGCGCGAAGCTGCAGCTGGCAAGATCGCCGAACCTCTGCTCGGCTGCTCGCACTGGCCGCCTACAGCCGCCGCAAGGGGAGTGGTCGCCACCGCCACTACCAAGGTCACGCAGCCTGGCTGCCCCACTGACCTCTCGTCGCCGCATCCTCCACCTCACGAAGCTGACTGCCCACGACACCGCCAGCGCAAGGTTCGTGTACCAACACGCATACCCCTCCCATTAAATGATGATCACGCACCATTGCCAACACCGTCATCCACCGGTTGGACCCCAGTATCATTAGCAATAATAGTATTAATGATCGTCCTGTGGCTAGTGGCAGTTCTGTAACCCGCCCTTTTAGTGAAGTAGATCAGGTCGGTGACACCATACCTCAGTTGCAGTACTCGGCGATTGCCGACGCCTTCGAGGAGCGAATCTCGGTCACTCACATCGAAAACCCGGCAGGGGGGTACCGCGATCCTGTTGGATTTTTAAACACATGTCTCCCTGTCCTGGAAACCGAGTTCCTCAGGGTAGTCGATAATCCGCGTTATCCCGCCGTTAAGTGCAGTGCAGTGCTCTGCATTGAGTTATCACACACACCCAAAGTTCAGTCTGGTCAGGAAGAGACCAGCATTCATTATCTTTGGGGGGATAATGGCGTGATAACGCGGAAAATCGATCGCCGTGTGGTTTTGTAAATCCACCTTGAGTGTCATATTGGGCCGCTTTTCCGAGATGGAAGTCAAAGGCTCAGCTAAGGCACTCAGCAGAATTCTACACCTGGACATCCATATACATGTCCACAATCCGTTAAATGGAGGGTCTAGCTATATAAAGCTCCCTAAAGATATAGCTAATAAACAAGCTTGCATTAATGTCCAAAATACAAAAGATCAGGCTTGTTTTGCATGGTCAATCCTGGTTTGCGAGAGAAACTACAATTATAGGGATTGCCCTTATCGTCCAGGCACATACAAAGTCAGTGATATTAACACACATTATAACTTTGATGTTATTGAGTGCCCCGTCAAGATCCAGGACATACCTAAATTTGAGGCGCAGAATACCGGAATATTGGTACACGTTTATGTCCTGAAGAAGAAGAAAAGCAAGTCAGACGATCAAGACAAACATGTCGTAGTCGGCCCCCTCCATTTCTCAAAATTTGCCGGTGAGCGTCAGCTGCATGTAAATATGCTGCTCTTTTCTGAAGGTGACAATTATCACTATGTCTGGATCAAGGACATGTCCCGACTCCTTTCCGCCCAACTATCAACTGATTGTCGTGTGAAACATATTTGTTTAAGGAGCCTCAATTATTTCTCCTCTGAACAGTTATTAGCTACGCATCTAGTAGACTGTACTTACAAGGATGCGGTACGTGTTATTATGCCCACGGAGGGAAACAAATTCATAAAGTTTAGGAATGCTCACCACCAGGAGCGGTGTCCGTTTGTTGTGTACGCCGACTTTGAGTGCCTCCTCGCTCCTGTGACCCGCTGTGAAGGCGATCCTACGACCTCCCGCACCACCTTTACAGAAAAACACGTACCTTATGCCGCAGCGTACCAAATTGTATCGTCATATGACACCAACCTTAACCGATACAAATCTTACGTAGGCGATAATCCATCGATTTGGTTGCTCTCTGAGCTTGAAAAATTTTCACTGGAAGTTGATAAGCTGTGCAGCGGCAACGTCCCAATGACCAAATCGAAGGAGATTAAAGATTTGTATAACAAAGCCACCGAGTGTCATATTTGTGGGCTGCCGTTGGACAGAAAAGCGGAAACTCCTCGTAGGGACCACTGTCATCTTACAGCGAAATTCCGTGGCGCTGCTCACAATGCGTGCAATTTGAAGTACCAATAACCTAGGCACATACCAGTTTTCTTTCATAATTTAAGTGGGTATGATGCTCATTTTCTAATTGAGCACTTGGCCAAGTTCGGTTTGAAGAAAGATCAGGTGAGTGTCCCACCTGAGAGCGTCGAGAAGTATATATCATTATCCAAACGAATAAGGTCAAGAATTACGCTGCGCTGCCTCGATACACTACATTTTATGCAGGCACCACTACAGAAACTTGTTGAAATTCTACTTCCGGCGGATATGCATATCACTCGAGCTGCATTTCCCGACGAGGAAAAGTTTCAACTTGTGACTAGTAAAGGGGTTTTTCCATACGAATATGTGAATAGTATGGTCAAACTCGACGAAACCAGGCTACCCGACGAAACCAGGCTACCCATCGTAACTGCATTCTCCAGCAACCTCACAGGCGACACGATAACGATTGCAGAGTACGAGCATGCCGTGAATGTCTGACGGGAATTCAATTTTTCTAATATAGGAGAGTACGCACGTCTTTACATGGACACAGACGTGCGCTTGCTTGCGGACGATTTCTAGAAGTTCCGGAGTCTATGTATGACCACGTATTCTCTGGACCCTGCCTTCTATTACACTACACTGGGGTTGCCTTGGGACGCGATGCTCAAGAAAATGAAGTGCAGTATCGAATTATTGACCGATCCTGACATGCTTCTTTTCTTTGAGCGAGGGATCCGTGGGGGGCTCTGCCAATGTATTCACAGACACGCGAAAGCAAATAACCCACGGGTGGGTGACAGGTTTAACGCATCCCTTCATTCAAGTTATATATTGTATCTCGATGTGAATAACTTATACGGACACGCTATGAAGGAATGGCTGCCTATTCGCGAGTTTACGTGGCTGTCCGAATATGAATGCAAGGGATTAGGTGAAAAAATCCGGGGGGGGGGGGTTATGGCCGCCGATTCTGCTGTAGGGTATGTTGTGGGGGCAGAACTCACATATCCTATTAGTTTGCATGATGCGCATGCCGATTTGCCGCTTTGTCCAGAGCAACTAGTTCCGCGAGGAGGTTCCACACCGAAACTGATGACAACGCTGGGGGGCAAGCAGAGGTACATCATTCATGATCTTAACCTCCAGCAATGCCTCAGCTTGGGTATGGAGCTCGTTAAAATCACCCGGGCCATCTCCTTCAAGCAGTCCCCCTGGTTGAAGGAGTATATTGATCTGAATACGAGACGGAGAACTTCCGCGTCGTGTGACTTTGAGAAAGAGTTTTATAAATTAATGAATTATTCAAATTTCGGAAAAACTATGGAGAATTTGAAGGAACGACGTGAAATTTTTATTAGAACGCAATGGGATGGGCGTTATGGCGTACGAAAATGCATTGCCAGACCAAATTTTAAACGGGTCACTATTTTCAATAAGAATTTTGTTGCTATGGAGATGGCTAAAACTGCAGTAGAGTTTACTAAACCTATCTATGTGGGGATGTGCATACTAGACCTATCCGAACTCCACATGTACCACTTTCATTATGAGTTTGCGAAAACTCATTTCGCATATCCTAAATTACTTTATATAGATACAGAAAGTTTCATCTATTGGGTGAAGAACTGCGATCCATATGAAGTAATTAGGCACCACGCCAATGAATTCGACACGTCTTCTTATGTGGCCGATAATCGTTATGGTATTGTTCC
Organism: Schistocerca cancellata; assembly: GCF_023864275.1. Taxonomy (NCBI): domain Eukaryota; kingdom Metazoa; phylum Arthropoda; class Insecta; order Orthoptera; family Acrididae; genus Schistocerca; species Schistocerca cancellata. The sequence goes on along the minus strand of NC_064629.1, from coordinate 387,712,505 downwards.
GCAAAACAAGAAGGTTATCGGTCTCATGAAAGACGAGACGAATGGATTGCCGATTGTGGAGTTTGTAGGTCTTCGGTCCAAGATGTATGCATATCGCACATTGGAAGGTCCCACTCAGAGACGGGCTAAGGGGGTACGACGGATGGCATCACGAGCTCTGTCTATCGAAGACTATTTGCAGTGCCTACTTGGTGGTGCTCGCGGTGCTGAGCTGCAGCCGCCGCATATTGTCCGGTAAACTAGTGTTCGATCGATAGCGCACGAGGTGTACACTGTGCTGCAGTTTAAAATCGGTCTGTCGCCTCATGACGATAACATTGAAACTCGCCCGTACTCACACTACTCACTTGTAGCGAGAGAAGGGATGGGGGACTCTTATAGAGAACAGATATATATATACACTCCTGGAAATGGAAAAAAGAACACATTGACACCGGTGTGTCAGACCCACCATACTTGCTCCGGACACTGCGAGAGGGCTGTACAAGCAATGATCACACGCACGGCACAGCGGACACACCAGGAACCGCGGTGTTGGCCGTCGAATGGCGCTAGCTGCGCAGCATTTGTGCACCGCCGCCGTCAGTTTCAGCCAGTTTGCCGTGGCATACGGAGCTCCATCGCAGTCTTTAACACTGGTAGCATGTCGCGACAGCGTGGACGTGAACCGTATGTGCAGTTGACGGACTTTGAGCGAGGGCGTATAGTGGGCATGCGGGAGGCCGAGTGGACGTACCGCCGAATTGCTCAACACGTGGGGCGTGAGGTCTCCACAGTACATCGATGTTGTCGCCAGTGGTCGGCGGAAGGTGCACGTGCCCGTCGACCTGGGAACGGACCGCAGCGACGCACGGATGCACGCCAAGACCGTAGGATCCTACGCAGTGCCGTAGGGGACCACATCGCCACTTCCCAGCAAATTAGGGACACTGTTGCTCCTGGGGTATCGGCGAGGACCATTCGCAACCGTCTCCATGAAGCTGGGCTACGGTCCCGCACACCGTTAGGCCGTCTTCCGCTCACGCCCCAACCTCGTGCAGCCCGCCTCCAGTGGTGTCGCGACAGGCGCGAATGGAGGGACGAATGGAGACGTGTCGTCTTCAGCGATGAGAGTCGCTTCTGCCTTGGTGCCAATGATGGTCGTATGCGTGTTTGGCGCCGTGCAGGTGAGCGCCACAATCAGGACTGCATACGACCGAGGCACACAGGGCCAACACCCGGCATCATGGTGTGGGGAGCGATCTCCTACACTGGCCTTACACCACTGGTGATCGTCGAGGGGACACTGAATAGTGCACGGTACATCCAAACCGTCATCGAACCCATCGTTCTACCATTCCTAGACCGGCAAGGGAACTTGCTGTTCCAACAGGACAATGCATGTCCGCATGTATCCCGTGCCACCCAACGTGCTCTAGAAGGTGTAAGTCAACTACCCTGGCCAGCAAGATCTCCGGATCTGTCCCCCATTGAGCATGTTTGGACTGGATGAAGCGTCGTCTCACGTGGTCTGCACGTCCAGCACGAACGCTGGTCCAACTGAGGCGCCAGGTGGAAATGGCATGGCAAGCCGTTCCACAGGACTACATCCAGCATCTCTACGATCGTCTCCATGGGAGAATAGCAGCCTTCATTGCTGCGAAAGGTGGATATGCACTGTACTAGTGCCGACATTGTGCATGCTCTGTTGCCTGTGTCTATGTGCCTGTGGTTCTGTCAGTGTGATCATGTGATGTATCTGACCCCAGGAATGTGTCAATAAAGTTTCCCCTTCCTGGGACAATGAATTCACGGTGTTCTTATTTCAATTTCCAGGAGTATATATATATATATATATATATATATATATATATATATATATATAGAGAGAGAGAGAGAGAGAGAGAGAGAGAGACGGCGAGGGTGTCTGCAGAGTAGTAGTATGACCCTTTTATCATAGTGTAAATACTGAATGAGAGTGTTTTGTAGTGTGTATCAGCTTGCGTACTTCCGTGTGTGTCTGAGTGTGTGTGAATGTGTGTGAGCCTGTGTTAAGTGTGCATGTGTGTAAATATTATTTATTCTATCAAAACAAAAAAACAAAAAAAATCATAAAAAAACTGAAAAAACTAAAATAATACCATTTATAAAAAAAGTCTTTAAATATATTTGTGTTGTGGACTGACCCGACAGCCAATCCACTATGACATGTAGCCGAATAGCACGCGTTTAAGCTCACGCAGGCTGGCGTGAGGTCTGGAACAGGTCAGAGAAATAAGACTAGCCAAACAAGAGTAACTGGTAGAATACTTAACTATAATCCACAATTGGTGAACATCGCTCTTGTTGATACATTATATAATCTCAATATAAACTGGTCATGGCGCCTTGCTAGGTCGTAGCAAATGACGTAGCTGAAGGCTATGCTAACTATCGTCTTGGCAAATGAGAGCGTATTTGTCAGTGTAGCTTCGCTAGCAAAGTCGTCTGTACAACTGGGGCGAGTGCTAGGAAGTCTCTCTAGACCTGCCGTGTGGAGGCGCTCGGTCTGCAATCACTGACAGTGGCGACACGCGGGTCCGACGTATGCTAATGGACCGCGGCCGGTTTAAAGGCTACCACCTAGCAAGTGTGGTGTCTGGCGGTGACACCACAATTTGTATATTTTTTTCGCCGCTATTACTAGTCAATGGCTATATGACTGAAAGCAGATAAAAATTTTACTCCTCTTATAATGAAATAGAAGAATACGAAAATACAACTTTCGCAGTTCGTATCTGCTTTGATCTTAGTAGTAGTAGTAAGTTTCACCTGCCGCTAGCCATCCAGTCAGAACTAGATTTTTAAGAATGTGAGTTCCACCAATTAAATTCTTTATATATACTTGACTGTGAAAAAAAAAATCTTTATACCGAGAAATATGTGTTCACCTGCTTGTTGTAGTGGAAAATGTCTAGAGCCACTTACTTCAATGAAATATAATTTAAATTGCTAGTGGAAAATGTTTTAGAGCCACTATCTTGAACTAAAAAAACGTTTGCCTTCAGTTAAGAAAGTGCTTCTGGTGGAACTTCACTAGAGATATTATTTACCTTGTAAGATAATATAATTACGTTCTAGTACTACTGCTTTAATTTTATAGTGCTTATGTATTTATGAATAATGTAAAAACACGTATCTGCAAAGATTAGAACTTTCATATTTTTACTTGAAGACAAATAATGTATCTGTAAACTAACATAATGTGAAAAAAAGTGAATCATTTTACTGTAAACTGATATGTCGCAAACAAAATCTGAATTGAATAATAAATTCAATTATTCTATTGTAAAAGAAAGCCCGAGTTTGTTATTACTTGACCCTCAATCATGATCCATATACGTTGCACTGGCACAGAGAGAGACCTATAAGATTTTTACTGATTTAAAGACAGAGATGAAATCTGAATGATGCGTGCTGGACTTCGTCCGCCGCTCACAAACAGACCCCGCCACTCTCTTTGTGGTCCTGTCACTTTAAACGGAGGGCATCTGGCGAAGCCGACTCTAACACTCTCTCTTTCAGGTCCTGTCACTTTCAACAGTTGACTCATCGCCGCTCCGGCGAGGTGGAAGCAGGTAAACTGTCTCAGACAGCTCCAGTGGAATGCGCTTAACGAACAGTATCACCAATAAACTTACTTCTATGGAAGTAGGTGTCACAGAAAGAAAACAAGAATTCTTATGGAGAAAAAAATTATTTATTTATTTGTCAGCCGTTTTAAAAGTAATTTTAGATTTTCAGATGCTGACACAAAAGTATTTTTTTCTTCTTCACACGTTCGCTATCTAAGTTGATGGATAGGTGGACAATCGTGGTATTCCAGGTTCTGGATAGCCGCATATTTGAAGATTCGACGCAGCCAGCTACTCTTCTTATCACCTTTAACGTAGATTACTGTCTCCTTGTGATCGAATACTCTCAGCAATTGCAGCAAATGTTTATAAGAGATGCCAGGGGCGTCCATCTTAATCCCATGATAGAATCTTGTTAGCCATATCGCGCTTCTGACTGTCTTATTGCACTTGACGTCTTTAAATGGTTTCGGCGATTCAACTCTTGATACAAATGTTCCTATTACTCCATCACTTTGCGTGAATGCTATTAATGCACAGTCTTTAATTATGAAACACCTGCACTCATCATAGTAAAATCCTTGAATGTCAGCTACGATCCTCACACCTTCAGGTAACATCGTGATCTACGCTAGAGCTGGCAGAGTGCGTATTAATTTATACAACTCGTCGCACTACACCAGTGAGCGGACAGTAGTTAACGAGACGATCATGCAAAACGAGAGCATATGCTGAAGTATGATCAGGGAAGTTTGCTGAAGATTCAAATTCTATTCGTACATCTATAGGTCCTGATTTAGTTATCTCATTCTGTTTTGAGCAGTCAATCACGATTATTGGTGCTTGCTTCTTGAAACTCTGTGGGCTGAGTAGGCATCCTTTATTTTCAACACCTTCGTAGTAAGATGCTCGGAATCTCGCATACATGTCAAATGCCAGACTGTATACATTGCTGTCCCACTGTAGATGTAGATTCTCATATGGGTAATATTCTGAATTCAAGTAGACTCTGGCGTTAGTTAACTTGCAGTGGTCAAATTCAGTCGATTCCTTTGATACATTAGCACGCCTTTGAGTTTGAAATGCTAGTATGATGAATCGAGGTGCTTCCAACTGCACTGATGTTTTAATAGCCCAAGTATGTGTGGACGCTGTAGGTAGGACTGGGTATTCAAAAAGCTCCCATGATCGGAAAGTTAGTGGTAGGTAGGTGCCAGCATTCAGAACTTTTAAGAGCTTCAAGCGCTCCTCGTCGGCAATGGTGATGTGAGGCATTTTCCATGATATGCTATTAATCTTGATTTGAACATTCTCTGCAGCTGTTTGAGAGAATGAATTCGCGTCATTTGCACTTCTCACCAAAATAAGTTCCTGTTTAGCGTTGATAATTATTCGCTGCATATCCTCAAAATAACCCATAAGCATTTTTAGTGGCACGCGCGTGGTAAATCGGCTTTGTCCGCCCTCCCCATCCGCTGCATCTATGAACCACCCAGCATTTTCCGAACTGTTTGAATCAGAGGGTGAGGCTGAAACGTAGAGCTGATGTAATGCCAACATTTCTAGTTCGGTCTATTTCAATTCCGTCGAGTTCCTAGAGTATCTCTTGAAACAGGAATGCTACGGCATTTCGTGTGAGCTTCGAGAGCGCTACGGTAGCCCCGTCAGCTTTCTTAAAGGTGTAGCCCAGATAGAGGAAGCTCTTGCTAGGCAGTGTTACCGCGTCCTGATGCTGGATAACAATCCTAATTTCATCATTTTTGTTAAATGTGCTTGGAGCGTAGGGTTTGTGTGAGTGGTATTCATGACGAATAATTCAATCATCATACTCTACTGACTGAGTTACGTTGAGCGACGTCATTCTGCGGCTTTAAACTTGCTGAAATGAGGAATTCGTAATTAAGGCGTGTTATCACCTTGCCCTTCCGCGTCGCACTAACGGGTTGTGAGCCTGGTGTGCTAGCTTTATACCTTATTCCCATCTCGCCTTAGATGCAGGCGTACAATGATCTCTTCTCCTCTAAAGTTAACAAGCTGATTATTCTGATCCACAATACGCAGTTCAATGTAGTCCAGTGACTGAACAGTCACCGGGAGATATATAGCGTTTGTGGGGGCTTGGACTAATTTATATCCTGTGCCGACTGTAGGAAAGACTCCGTAAATTGAATGAATCAATTTATCGTTCAGGTATGAGTTTGTGGCAATATTACACTCAACGTGGATTGTACTCACTGGGAGTATATCCACAGCATGATCTGATGCGTAAAATTTACTTCCGTCCTTCACCTAAACACGATCCTTCGCAAAACCTAGCAGTGGACCAATTGAATGTCTCTGTGTAAAGTCGATCGTAGCACTCTCTGTCCGTATTTCACATTTAAGGCTATTAATGATTGCCCGTAGTTCAATACCTTTTTCTGACTGTTTTAAGAGTTTGTTTAAATCATCAATATCGTAGGCACCATGTTGTACTTGTAGAATCTCCTTCCGGCCGTGAATTTCAAGATGTAGTTTTTTGTTGCTCTGTGTAATATTTGGAATGCTGTCATACGTCTCTAGACCGATCAGTGCAATACTCCAGTCCCCTGCACTTAAATCAGTCGGCGGAAAGTAATTTGCGCGTAATAATGATCCAAAAAATGGTTCAAATGGCTCTGAGCACTATGGGACTCAACTGCTGAGGTCATAAGTCCCCTAGAACTTAGAACTACTTAAACCTAACTAACCTAAGGACAACACACACATCCATGCCCGAGGCAGGATTCGAACCTGCGACCGTAGCGGTCGCGCGGTTCCAGACTGTAGCGCCTAGAAACGCTCGGCCACCAGCGGCCGGCAATAATGATCCTCGCTCTTTTAAAGTCAGAGTGTACGACATTGCATCTAAACATCAAATGATGGTCATGTGTTCAATGACAGCTCTTTTATACGCGCACATGATCTGACGATGACGCATTCCAGAGGAGGTTCGCCGTCGCTGTGATGAGGAACATAGCGCAGAGATGACCACAGAGATATGTGTTAATGTCCTGATATCGCCGGACATTGTAGAAGACGCGTCTTTTGCTGGTGAAGTAGCGTTGTAATTCTTCAGGCGGCTGTAAATCGCCGAATGAATCGAAATACTGAACTGTATTTGGACTTTTCTTAACATACGCAACCCAATGGGTCCCTGGACCCCCAGCAACATCTAAATTTACTATTCCGCACTCATCAGTCTGGGCCGGCCGCTGTGGCTGAGTGGTTCTAGGCTCTTCAGTCGGGAAGCGCGCACCTTCTACGGTCGCAGGTTCGAATCCTGCTTCGGGCATGGCTGTGTGTGATGTCCTTAGGTTAGTTAAGTTTGAGTAGTTCTAAGTCTAGGGGACTGATGACCTCCGATGTTAAGTCCCATAGTGCTTAGAGCCATTTCTGAATCATTAGTCCACCACATGGTCTTCCGTAATATAATAAAGACGCCGCGGAATCCACGAATGCGAAGTTTTTGTTTCATAATTTTAACTAGATCTTCATTCGTGAGCGCTCGGTCGGGTAGGAGAACTAACGGACCTTTTTTTTTTATTTAACAAGAGACCTAGTCCTTTCCTCTATGGTTTCAAGTAGAGACCTTTTCCGATAACTGCTGCCTCCATAGCGCGATTATGTCTTCTGGCTTCCTCTAGTTGTGCTTGTGCATTCTGTGCGTTTTTGACCGTTTTGCTACAGCTGCGGCACCGCCTGTGAGTGAACCTATAGTGGACAGTGCTGCAAGGACTAGAACGAGGAATGGGATAATTCCGCCCGAAGTCTTTGGTAGCGGTAGGGCCCTAGGTGGTTTAATTGAAGTCGTGTTTTTCTTCTTGGTCTCACCATTAAACACAGGTTTAGCTGCAACATCGAGGTGAGAATACAGTTTTTCAAACAACCGGATTTGTTGTTCTTCTTCCTGTTCTTCTTCGCTCGCAAAGCTGTTCGCGCTGCTTTCATAATTCGTTTGAAATTCATCACACCCAAGCCCAACTTAATTTTCCCACGTATGGTTTTATCAACCACGAATGCAGCAACACGTTGCCCTATTCCGAGATCTTTTTTTCGCCTTATTTGCTTCGCTTCATCTGCAATTCAACAGGCAACTTGTCGAGAACACCACTTCCACCTCTTATTATGATGCGCCTCCTATCGTGCATGGTATGCTACTGAGGAGACAAAGGGCTACTCTCCCCGTTATATACTAACATGTCAGCTTCGATACAACTGTTTTCTGATGATGGAAATCCTAGCCATTTAACCAGTGCTCTATTCCCACGACGTCTTATGACGCGCTCGATGAGAAATACATCTGGTTCAGAACTCTTCTGCAATTCCTCCGTGTAAAAGCATCCTGCAATTTCTTCGCCCTTGCCGTCCTTTAAGATATATGTCCTAGGGTTGGTTCGTTGCACTTTGGACACTGTGACTACCTCAGCCGACCAATTTGGTAAGTACGATTTCTCGAACGCTGTCTTGTGTTTTGAAATACGTACTAAGTCGCCTATATTGAACCTCTGTTTGCGAGGGTCGAGCATTTTAATCCGGAAATATACTGCGTCCATGAGTGAATTGTCGCGTACATCGATCGGTCTCATTTTTATTGTACTACGATTGCTTCGATTATACTTTGCAATTATCTGTGAGAGGATATCTACCCATTTGTACGAACCGCGAAGATTAAACTGCATCCACATTTGAGCTCTGATTGTTCTGTTCAACCGTTCGACGATTCTAGCTTTAAGGTGGGTAAACGTGGAGTAGTGGTGTATGCCATACCGCGCCATCACAGTTTTGAAATGGTCATTGTAAAACTCCCCACCGTGATCGGTTTGAAGATTGGTCGGTCATCGCTTCGTTTCTGTCTGCAACAGACGCTCAAACACCATAGCAATATCTCTACCGGTTTTCGTTTTCACAGGTAATGCCCAGGCGAATTTAGAGTATGTGTCAATAGCCATTAAAATGTATTTCAACCCATTATTATGAGGTGAATATCGATTCATATCTACAAGATCAGCTTGTCACAGGTCATCCAGCCTTTTAATCATGACATGTCTACGAGGGTATGTTTTGCGTGATGGCTTGTGCAGTTCTCGAACCACGGTTTCCATACTTATTCGATGATACCTCTCTCTCGAAGCTCTGAGATTATGGATACAACCTCATTCGAATGAGCTGTATTGCCAGCAGCAGCCGAAGCCATCAACAGTCGTAGTCTGTCTATTAGTTCATCTGGGTCATCGTAATATATATACTGCGGGACTTGATTGCTCACTCCTTTATGCTGAAAGTCTACACCCTCACCGACACTTTTAGTTGGCTCATTGAGTAAAGGTTGTATAATGGTAGTGTATTTAGAGTTTTCAGGCTTTTTCATTGTTCCGTCGGGAATTTTGTACAGATCAGTCAAGTTAATTATTTCCCGATAGACTTTGCGATCATCGGTTAAGTATTTTAAGTTTTTTGATGGCCTTAGGAAGATTAGGTTCATTAAGCCAGGTGTTCTTTTAAACTCTGTATCCCCTATGCGTATTGTGCTATCGGATAAAGCTATAGTTTGAGAGCCCAGCATGTACGGTCTCGCCCTGCTGACACCAAATGTTCTATCTATCTTAACGCTCGGATACTGGTTGGTGGATTCTGCGATTGGGTCATTATTATGCAAAGCTATCTTGGTGATAGATTCGGTAACAGGTTTAAAAGTTTCATTTAGTGTTTGCTCGCGATCTATAAGCCCCAACTTCAGTAAACGTAATTTCTCTCGAACAGCTTTGCGCGACTGAATGACTTTATGCTTTGTCGACATCTCGAAGGATACTAATCAGAGCTCTGAATATCATGTGGTTTTATATATGCTTTTTTGTACCTCTTCTTCTCCTTTTTTCCTACGCCACCTTCTTAAAAAACAACGGCCTCGGCTTCTATCACACCCTCAATTGCACTAAATATGTTCTCTATCCGGTTTTGGTTAATGACAAGAAGTTTCTGGGTGTCCTTTAATTCCCTTGCAACTTTAACTAATCTGGACTCAAGATTTTTAAATTTGATATCGGTGTACATTCGGGCACTCTGTCTTTGCACACCTAATCTCTCAGACTGAGCGTCCGCCAAGCGTGCGAATTTGTCCATGGTGAAGTGTTAACTGATGGTATAAGGTATTTTCTTACGTTTATATATAGAGAAAGTGTTGGAAGTTACGGCTATACCTACCGTCATTTAGTTTACGGGTTTTATCAATAACGAGAAAGCCGTATTGTGAGTGGTTCCAGCAATCAGCACATATCTTTACAAATTCATTGTACGACATGTCGGTCCCTACGTGAGCATGGTTAATGTGCTTTAAATTGAGGTTGTCTTGTTTGAATGCTATAATGAGATTTGCATTGTCCCTCACCAGCTGTTTTGGGATCCTGCAATACGTTTGACTCAGATAAAATACATCAACACCCATATGACGGCCAAAGGAGAAATATTTACGGATTTGATCTTGCTTTTCGACAGCGACATCGTCAAATATGAAGGCTGTGTTAGGCTTTACCTCTTCAGGTGGGGAGACGTCGTCGCTTTCACTGAAGGCTCTGTACGTTACACCGTCTACTCCATCTAATATTGTCTTCAGTAACTGGTACTTGGGCTGAAAGAGTGTTTAGGAGAAGACGAAAAGGTGCTCGAAGCGGACTCCGTCTATGTGCGTTAACAGAGCCATGAGGACATTTGTCTTACCACAGTTGGATGGACCTACGATTATAGCTCGTATGCTGTCGGGAAGGAGTGGTCCATTCTTGTTGGACTTCTGGTCTTGGTCATCCTCACAGGACCAGTCACCTACAACAAAGCGCTTGAGGCGAGGGTGTTTCACCCAGCCCGCCATGATACCTACTGTGGTAGTTCAACGTGTCGAATACGCTTTTATATGATAAAAAATTTGTGTTTGTGTTAGTCACTATAGCGCAGTCACCTTACCAACTGAGCTACAGCGGCTACACAATAGAATGAACTCGAGGTGGTATATTTAAAGGGAAGGCATTCATATAGATTAACGTAGGTGCCATTTTGTGTTGACAAATAAAAAACACGCAATGGCAAATTTAATATTATAAAATAATATATTTATTTATTAAAATATTTACAAATATGATCAGCATGAGAAAAAATCGGTACATTCTTTTTTAAGCGGTGCAGCAGAAGTACAGTATTTGGAAAACAGCTGCTTCTTGTATGCTTGAAATTCAGCACGTATATCTCGTGATGTTATGGGTGAATTACAATAGTCTGGTATTCCATCAGTTCGACATTTTCAACACTTATTCGAGGAATAGCACAAGACTTGGGCACTGGTGTTATACACATACTAAAACAATGTTCTATATCATCTATGTGAATGCTACATGTGTGAAGCCAGTTAATGATGTCGGTGTACACTGCCTGAACGTATGGGCACCATCTATTTAGTCTCTCTATCGTACTAGTTAGAGCAATGTTTAAATTGAACAAGTTATCAACAGTGGGGTGGTGCATGAAAATACTATAACCATCAGCATTTTTAATTTTTAGTGTAGCATCATCATACAGTGATAAAATACTCACAGTGAGACTGCCACAGTACATGTCCTGGTAGGTGTGGGATGGATAATATTCGGTAGTCATATGATTCTTGATTTGTGTTTTTAAACGACACAGTTCATCCCATTCGTAATCAGAAAATTTCACTTTAATATTTTTGAGCACATTTTCCAGCAGTAACACAGTTGAAAGGCTACCGTACTGTGACACTTCAAGTCCTACATGGATACGTTTTGTACCACTAACTGTTAACACATAGCTTGAGGCGAATAGTAAAGGATGAGGTGCAGCGGCGGTCGGTATCTTCTCATCCACGACGTCCACACCAGCGCTGTTAGCCTGCTGTTCTTGCACTGATGGTGGGATGTCCCTTGTGAGATTATGATCAGTGGACGGTGCGTATGAAGCAACCCAGTATTGTGAAGCCCCGTCAAGCGCAGCCTCTGGCACCGACGTTAACACCTGGCTATCCTGCTCCAGCATGCTGAGAGACTGAGCTACAGGATCCTGCGTGGACGAGTCCAAGGCCTTCACGTGCGTGGACCGGGACATGCTGGGACCTGCTGATGCTGGCGTCATGGGTGGAGCTGATGGAGGACCAAGACAAATATCCATAAGAAATGATGTGATGTTGGTAGAGAAATAATAATAATAATAGCGATGATAATAATAATAATAAGGAGGAGCACTCCTCGGCATGGCCTTCGCAGTAAACAAAAACATCCTAGACTCAGTAAAAGAAGTCAACGCGATCAACAACAGGCTCATGACCATGCGAATCAAACACGCCAACAAGAACTACACCCTCATCAACGTACATGCCCCCACGAACGCAGACAACAAGGACAAACCAGAAGAAACAGACAAATTCTGGGACAAACTCCAAACCACCCTGGCAAAAATACCCCAGGACAACGCGAAAATTCTACTAGGCGATTTCAACGCACAAATCGGCAGAGAAAAACGCTACAGAAAAACAGTAGGAAATTTCCCTGCACACAAATTCACCAACAAAAACGGCACCAGACTGATCGAACTCTGCCAGCAAAACAATCTCAAAATCATGTCAACCTCCCTGATGAAAAAGCCCAAGAAACAAAAGACGTGGCGATCACCAGTCCACTCACTAGGTGAATTCCAGATAGATCACGTGGCAATCTCCTATGAATACCAGAAAGAAATCCACGACGTCCAAGTGAGAAAAGGCGCCAACATAGATTCGGACCACTACCTAACAAGAATCAAAATCAAACTCACACCAAGAAGACAACACAAAAAGAAATTGACATCACCGAAATTTGATACAAGAAGGATCAGAGAATCGAACATCACAGAACACTGGGAAAAACAAGAGGCGAAAGATTGGACCAGCTTTAAACAAAAAATTGTGAACACAGCCAAAGAACTGATCCCGCTGAGTAGAAAACCCAGGCACCCTTGGTGGAACACTACCTGCGAAATCGCCCTACAAAATCGAAGAACAGCTTTCACAAACTACAACAGCAACAAAACACAAGAAACACAGGACAACTTCTATGAAATTCGAAGACAAACATCGAAAACAATAAAACAAGAGAAACGCAAATACATAAACGATCAGCTAAACTGCATCGAAGAAGAATTCAGAAATTTCGACACACGGGATTTCTACAGGACGTTCGCCAACCAAGTCAAAGAATACTCACCACAGAACCTCTGCTTCAGAAAAGAAGACGGAAAACTGGCACTTACCAACAAAGAAAACTGTGAAGAGCTCGCGAAGTACTTTTCAAAATTACTAAATTGCCCGGAACCTAACTCAACCTTCGAACCCCGAGAACCGGCCAACGCACCGGAAGACTCATCATCACCAACAAAAGAAGAAATCCTCCACTGCATAAAGAAACTGAAAAACAACAAGGCAGCCGGTGAAGACGGAATAACGGCAGAACTGCTGAAGAACCTAGGACCAAACTCGCTAAACGAAATCACACAAATCATACAGAACACCTGGACAACCGAAATCATACCTGACGACTGGAAGACCGCACTCATTCACTCGCTACACAAGAAAGGTGACAGGACAGACACAAACAATTATAGAAGAATTTCCATGCTACCGGTCATCTACAAAATTCTATCAACCTGACTTCTCACCAGAACGCAAGGACAACTGGAACCCGCCATCTCGGAATACCAAGCGGGTTTCAGACCCAACAGAGCCTGCCCCGAACAAATCTTCAACCTGAAATCAATCATAAAATCCCACATGACAAGCCCCAAAAAAATCATCTGCACTTTCGTCGACTTCAAAAAGGCTTACGACTCGATCGACAGAAAGTCCCTCATCCAAATCCTCAGAGAAAAAGGCCTAGACCAAAAGACCCGAAGACTAATCGAACAGACACTAACCAATACAAAATCCAAAGTCAAATTCATGGGCGAAATCTCGGACCTCTTTGAAATCCACACTGGCCTAAGACAAGGAGATGGACTATCCCCGCTATTGTTCAACATCGTCCTGGACAAAGTAATGAGCGAATGGGAAGCTGAAGTCAGGAGACAAAACACCTGGAGACCAGTCACATTAGGAAGGAAAAGACTGGAAATCCCTTACCTAGCATTCGCAGACGACCTAGCGATACTGACCTATGACCCAACATCAGCAAAAACACAGATCGAAATCCTGAAAGAATGCGCCGAGGAAGTCGGCCTACAAATCTCTTTTGAAAAAACGCAAGTCCTAACAAGAGAAGGCGACGACATCACAACCAATACGGCAAAATTAAAGGGGTCACACACTTCAGATACCTAGGCGAAATCATCGAACCGACCGGAACAGAGAAACTGGCTTACGAAGACAGACAACAGAAGACACGGAAATCACTAGGCATGGTACGAAATGTCTACAACAAACAATGCATTTCCAGAAACACCAAGATCAGACACTATAACACAGTGATCAAACCCGCCGTACTGTATGCCAGCGAAATACTAGCACTCAACAGGAAAATCAAAATTGAAGAAATCAAAAAAGAAGAACGCAAAATCATGAGGAAAATTCTAGGAGGAAGACCCACACCAGATGGCTACAGACTACAGAAGAACTCAACAGTAGAAGCATATTCGAACATCGAGAACGATATGAGAAAAAGGCGCCTTAAATTCTACGGACATTTAGATAGACTCCCTGAAACAAGACTCACCAAGAAAATTCTAGAACACATCAAGACACTTAAAGTCTCGACACCCTGGATGGAAGGAGTCCGAAAAGACCTACAAGAAATTGGCACCACAAACACCACAGACAGAAGCACCTTCCGAAAACACATAGACAATTGGGAAGTAAAGTCAGAAGCGCTAAAACAGCGGACCAAACAAGAATGGTCTGAGGAGAGAAAAGAGGCCCTCTCCAAGAGAATGAAGGAGTATTGGAAGAACAAGAAGAACAAGCCTTCAAAGTCATAAGCTTAACGATTTCCTTTTAGGGAAAATTCGCCAATAATAATAATAATAATAATAATAATAATAATAATTTGAGGACTTACTTTTCTGGTGCTGCTTCCTCCTCCTCCTATTCTGCTGTGGTGGTGACTGACGCTTCATCTTGACCGTCGGAACAGAGATGGAGGAACTGCTGAGTCCTCCTTATATAGAAGCCAACTACGTCATCATGATGCTGTGCTGATGTTGGTTGAATAAGGTGAACACGTGACCTATCGAAGTACCCTCTAGCGGAGAACTCGTGAACTAGATCAGTTCGTCACTCTGCTGGATCGGAGGCAGTCGTCTCTTGTGGGCTGGGAGCTTATATGTGGGCCTTAGAAAAGGCAGACAGTTCAAACAGTAGCAGATGTTTCCATGAGATGGGTAATGCATTTTTAAAGCATTCCGTTGGAGGGAATTTATTTGGAGGACTGTGTTCTTGTTCACATGTTCCAGGATTAATGCACGTTTCCATTCAGCATGTAGAAGGTTATGGGGGCAGTCCTTGGCTGTATGCTTGCAAACTACACTGCTGTTAAACTCATCGCGGTCGAACACCAATAACTCATTGATTGAACACATTCTGCAGGATTGGCTTCAACGGTATATACGTTGTATACAAATATGCGTATGCCGAAGCGAATTGGCGTCAACTGAACGTCTCATGCGTTTTGGAAGAGTGAATGTTTGACGGTGAAGAAGCCTGCAGTTTGCGCATGCACATGAGCATATGCTGGTTACAGGATGCATCCTGACTCCATCCCTCTGCATTGCCGAAATCTGCTGAACAGAATTCTTGTACTTATTGCTCCAACACTCCTCCATTATCAAACACTTCCACACCTCATATAGTGAACTGTGGCTACAGTCCTCCCTCGAATGTCTACATGAAATGCAGTTATTGAAGGCTGCTCTATCACCCACATCCATCTCTATGATCGAACACATGGCAACGACAGCTCAGCAAAGACTAAATGTGCCGGAGAACGGTAGTGGTAGTTCAGTGGAGGTAGCACAATTGGCTTTCTTCCCGCTAAAATCATCCATCTTTAATGACGTCATGGTGGTGCTGACTGGTGGCAAGGGCATGAACTAACACAGTTGGATTGCACACACATGTGCATGATATAAATAATAATAAATGATAATAAATGATAACGAATGTTAATAAATGATAATCAATAATAATAAAGAAAAGTACGGTTTTTTGCATGCATTATCCTGTTAGAATTCAAACTTCCCGCCATTTTTTCTTCTGGACACTTAGGTTAGTGGATGTAGCACAATTGGACTATTTTCCTGCCAAAATTCAAACTTCCCGCCATTTTTTCTGAAGGTTAGGTTAGTGGATGTAGCACAATTGGACTATTTTCCCGCCAAAATTCAAACTTCCCGCCATTTTTTCTGAAGGTTAGGTTAGTGGACGTAACACAATTGGACTATTCTCCCGCCAAAATCCGCCCTCTTGGATGAGTTTATGCGATGTTGCCAAGTCTACATGCCACCATCTTGGATGACGTGATCGCCGCCATCTTGAATAAATTTGGCAACAATGCAACGTGCGCTGGCACATAGGTTGTCCTCCTACTATTGCGTGCTTCTGGCAGCCGACGTCTCATTACGTGCACGCTGAGACATGCACGCAAACAGCGCTGTGTCTTCTCCATAAAGCGCAAGCTCGACGCTGGGACTGCACAGCCGTTTGAAGTGAAGCCGTTCGAAAATCTTAGAAATGGCTGGCAGTAGGCTTACTGGCCTATAACTGTGCGAGAGTCTTGTTTCCTTACCAGGTTTAGGAACGGCAACAACCTCCACGTGTTTCCATGCAGAGCGGATTGCAAGTTCATAAGATGTTAAAGACACCAGTCAGAACATAGACTGTGTCTTGCGGCATTTGCTGGAGGATGGTGTTCTCGATCTGGTCGACACCACCTGCTTTACGGGGATTGATGTGGGAGGATTGTATCTGCACTTCTTCATCAGTTATTGCGTCAGTGACGTTGTCCTCATCCTGATTTCCCAGGAAAACTGGTAAACAATCTTTGACTAATATGATGTGGTTGTCATCATCTACGTCGTCGACGGGCGCGAGGGCGGGCGGACGACTTATGCCGTCTCCCATCACGAGCTGTTCCCTCTGCCCTTGTCGCCAGATCGTTGTGTTGGCTGAGCGTCTTCTTAATTAGACCCAGTGCTGGTCCCCAAGCCTTCATGAGATTAAAGCTGCAGTCCCGGTTGATAAGATTATTCCTGATGCGAATTTGGATGGCTTCTCTGACGACACTGTGCCAGTATTTGGGTGACTGCGCTAAAATTGTGGTCCGCAGAGACGGCTGCCTTGGAGACAGACGTCTGTTACGTTCACCGCCAGCTGCAGCAGGTGCGGGAGGAGCTGAGAGCTGCAAAAGAGGAGACGCCTATCACCACCATTCCGTACCCACCCCCCACCCTCCACCGCCCACTCATCCGCGGTGCAGACGGAGGGGAATTGACACCACCATCGTGGCCGCTGCAGAGATGTAGAAAGCCATGGAGGTGATTCCAAAAGAGGAAGAGGAAGAGAAAGAAACACCTGCTGCAGCCGCGCCTCCCCAGACGTGTCAGCAGCCACGCAGTAGACGGCTCCCTACGCCGCCCACGCTCAGGGTTCTGCGGCGTCACCGAAGGCCACTCCAGTGTGTGCCTCGGCACCGACACCAGACTGTATCCCTCTCCCAGATCAGAACAGCATCGTGGCGACGCTGCAAAAGATCTGTGTCTCTCCAGGACAGCTATCCTCACATCTACAATCGCTAACCCATCACTTCACCTGACAAATCTAAACCTTCTATTCCTCACGTACCGTATCTTTTCAACCAGGACCTACTACTTGTGTTACGTGCCGTCCTTCCGTGGAAAAATCTAATGGACTTTAACCCCTTCCCAGTGTCCACTTCAGAAGATAGGCATTACACCGTACGCATCGTGGCGGTATGGCGGCTCAGCCAAAGGAAGAACAATAAGAATTGTAGGACCTAGGAAGCGTGCTGTGCCACCCTGCCAGATTTCCCGCCTCAATATTACTAACCGCTAGACTGCTAGTGAACATGTATCTTTGTTCTCTTGATTATCATCTGAAACCATTCCACCATGACAAGCAAAAGGAAATCTACTCATGAGGACTATGCAGAAATAACACTGTAATGTTTAGCCCTCAGCATCTCAGGTCTGGGTATTTCCTGTCCTTCCAGTGACAAGTGACTAAAGAGCTCACTTTGTCAACATACCTGACGATGGCAACATGTTTGATCGCCGAAATGTTATGGCCTTTGGACACTATGGACTGGCAGTACACTGGTGGACAGTTCGATCAACAAATACGCACGGAGAAACTAAGGAATCGTTCCTTTGTTTTTAGTTTCTGTTCTGAATTTAACGGACTTACTTTTCATCGTATACACGACGTAAAAAAAGTACGTATAAAATTTTTTGAAATGTTTAGAGGGGAAAAAAGAAGCATTTGTTTATGTGATGAAAATTTTACAGGGGTTCATGTATTTATTTTTATGGGTGGAGATTAAGCTTTTGGTGTTCGAGGCACCGACAGAAACCTCAGATCTGCTTACTCATTTGGCTGAAGCAGCAGGCATTATTCGTGAGAATTCTGGTTGTTTAGAGAGTTTAGACAATCATTATCACGTAAATCCTAGTTGTGCATAAATGTAAAAGGACGGCATTTTCAGCAACATTTCTAAAACAGCATTCGTCACAGGTCAGTTTGAGCACTGTCTGTAAACATCACTATATTCAAAACTCTCATGGACCACTAGTGGGAAAACGATCCACCTGGGAGATTTTTGCCACATAAATATGTGATTCTTTTATCTCTTCTAAAATCTAAACTTTTGTATGCGTAGTGTTTTCACACACTGTATGGTAAGACAGTGACATGTAATGATACTCTTTTCGGCCAAATGGAAACACGAGGGGCTCTACTGCAACATCCCACTGACGTCGGCTTCATTATTCTGTTATAAATACGTTAAGAGCGTACTTACGACTACTTTTGCACGCTTCTCTGTTGTAATGTAAGTAAATTGAAAATTTGTTTGTCTCAGGAGATTCATATTTTTCGTGGTTTCTAGTCCATAATGTTTGCGTGAACTCCGTTATCTTGAATGATCACAGGAGCAGCATAGAACACTAGTAACATACAAACAGTTCGTCACGTAATTATCCTTCATCGACATTTCCGCAGTGAAAACTTTTACGAGTTTATCATTACTGAAAATCTGTTGTAAAAGCTTATTTTTTTCTTACCCAATCGTGAGTGGTTCTTAAATGCTTAATGAGGTATTTGCAATAAAGATAGAAACAAGGGAAGTAATGGATTAAAATATGTGCCACGACCGGACTTGAATCCGGGTCTCCTGCTTCCTAGGCAGGAGAGCCCGCTTCAAGACAACACCGAGACACAAATTTTAATTCATTACTTCCGCATGTGTCCTTATCGAAGATACAGTTTGAGACTCACATGTCTTCAGGAAAATATGATTCCATCAGATTAATGAAGCATAATCGGCAAAATATTAAAAAATGTGGAATTGGATAGCAGAAATATATTTACATGTAAATATTAGTCATAATAAATTATGTTGAGCTGTAGGAAAGGGACGCTGGTAGAAAAACAGACGTGATTTTTCCCATGCGGTGAGGTAAGAGTGAGCAGGAGAGAAGTGTGAATTCGTCGCTTCAGAATTCGCAGAAAGAGAGAAGCGAGGGTGGGAAGAGATAAACCACTTGGCAGCAATCCGGAGGAGAACAGAATAAAGAAGCGTCTCGTCGAGTGTCAGAAATGTGTCACATTTATCATGGGGAGCGGTGCACTCTGGGAGGGCGGGAAATTAATGATAGACGACAAGTCGCAGCCCTCCCCGATTGTCTGCCGCAACATTGGATCTCATCCAAGCGGAAAATTCGTTAATTCTGTTATTTTCCTAGCAATTATTTTTCATGCGATCGAAGAATCCCCTAGCAAAGTATCCGAAATTATGTATTAGCTGTCCTACGAGAGGAAGCACTGAAGTGAAAACTCGATTAAGGATACGTGGTTACTGATTATTATTACTAATATCACGGTACACCCGTCTATATGAAAAACATGTAAAGGGGAAGAATACGTTTCTAGAAAAGTAACATCCATTATGTGTGATGTTACATATTACTTTTACGATTTCATAGATTTGTGTTATACCGGTGCTTCCTCGAAAGCATTACAATGTTCACAGTTCCCAACCTCAGCAAACTGAAAGGCTAAGCACATTTTTGCTATGCTACACAATGGGAATATGTGCTAATTTCATTACGCAGTATTAGTTTCCAGTGTCATCATATTCCATCATTAAGCGGTATTTTTAAACTACTTGTAATCTTTCAAAATAAGTTACACATCTATTGTCCAAACTGGCTCGATTTCTTTTTGTTTGTGTCCATGTAACTGTACTTTTTCCTTAATAGTATTTCAGTGACAGTGTTTCAGTGACTCTGTGAAACTCTCTATTCAGTCGTATAAAAGTAGGCCTGAAGTCACCGCATAACCACAGCCGAAGAACAATGAAGGAAACTTCATAAACTAAGGACACACCAAATTAAATTCAGAGTAATTCTCATGATGAGACCCTTTGATAACAATGCTACTCAAAGCAGAAACACATCTATCTTTTTCTTAGAATTTTAATAGGTAAAACACCACAATTTCATGAGGCGAAGTCCACACTCCTTACAACTAAATTATCAATAATATAAATTTACTGTGCATTCTCACAGTTATCCAATTGTTGTTGTTATTGTTGTTCTAGTGTTTGGTACTTACGAACGCTCAACAGCGAGGTTTTCAGCACCCTTACCCACACACATTAAAAGAATTAAACGTGGAAGAAATAACGAAAAGGCGATCATGGACGCTACGACAACGGGAAAGAATAAAAGATGCTATACAGGAGACTAAAATACTAGTAAAACGACAAAGGAGCTAAAAGTAAGGCACAGGAAAATCTCAGTGGATGACCTCTTACGTGAAATACTGTCGACCCAGTCACTCTGTTAACAAATTAAGACCAATTCCTTAAAATCTTGGAAGAAACGCTGAACAATTGATAACGTTTTGAAACTCTAACCACTTTCGTTTGAACGTTACCTAAAACAGACGGTAAGTCCGTCGCGTCTCACTGAGCGGAAAATAATACGCACTCCAGTAAAATATAGTGCACAATGATCTGTACGCCACAAGCACGACGAATTGGAGGGACATATCGTCGGAGCAAGAACCCATGCATCATAGACTGTGGCTTGTGCGAAGACGAGTGACGAAAACCTTGTCCCGTCTACGTTGCTGGAACGAAGTGCACCACGGCTTCCGACATCCACGGCGAGGTCCATCTTGGCAACCACGACACCATACAGTTCGGTACAGAAGGGCCGAGCAACATACCGAATGGACCGCTCAGGGCTGGCATCACGTCCTCTTCACCGATGAGTGTCGTATATGCCTTCAATCAGACAATCGTCGGAGACGTGTTTGGAGCCGGCCGGTGTGGCCGAGCAGTTCTAGGCGCTTCAGTCTGGATCCGCGCGACCGCTGCGGTCGCAGGTTTGAATCCTGCCTCGGGCATGGATGTGTGTGTTGCCTTTAGGTTAGTTAGGTTTACGTAGTTGTAAGTTCCAGGGTACTGATGACCTCAGATGTTAAGTCCCATAGTGCTCAGAGCCATTTGAACCATTTTTTACGTGTTTGGAAGCAACCCTGGCAGGCTGAACGCCTTAGACACACTGTCCAGTGAACGCAAGAAGATGGAGGTTCCCTGATGTTCTGGGATGGCATTATGTGGGGCCGACGTACGCCGCTGGTGATCATGGAAGGCACCGTAACGGCTGTACTTCAATTGAATGCCACAGTTCAATCATATCGTCAGCATAATGGTGAGCCATTCGTCTTCATGGATGACAATTCGTGCTCCTATCGTGCACATCTTGTGAATCACTTCCTTCAGGATAACGACATCGCTCGACTAGAGTGGCCGGCATGTTCTCCAGACATGCCTGGGAGAGATTGGAAAGGGATGTTTATGGACAACGTGACCCACCAACCACTCTGAGGGATCTACGCCTAATCGCCGTTGAGGTGTTTGACAATCTGGACCAACAGTGCCTTGATGAATTTGTGCGTAGTATGCCACGATTAATACAGGCACTCATCAATGCAAAGAGGACGTTCTACTGGGTGTTAGAGGTACTGGTGTGCACAGCAATCAGTATCACCACCTCTGTATGTCTCGCTGTATGGTGGTACAACATGCAATGTGTGGTTTTCATGAGCAATAAAAAGAGCGGAAATGATGTTTATGTTGATCTCTATTCCAATTTTCTGTGCAGTTCCGGAACTCTCGGAACCGATGTAATGCAAAGCTTTTTTTGGCGTGTGTAGGTGTGTTGCTCAGATAAAATGTCAGAAAATATCGCATGAAACACGGGAACTGGAGAGCAGTCTCTCCCGTATTGTACCAAATCTAAAATTACTCTGGGATTCAACAGTTATCAGGGCGGCAGGCTGTTGTGTTTCATGAAAACACAAGCAAA
Source organism: Schistocerca cancellata (assembly GCF_023864275.1). NCBI lineage: Eukaryota > Metazoa > Arthropoda > Insecta > Orthoptera > Acrididae > Schistocerca > Schistocerca cancellata. The sequence continues at coordinate 387,690,258 of NC_064629.1, read as the reverse complement.
GGGGTTGAGATTCTGCTAGGACTTTCAGTTCCTCCGCATGAGTACCGAACCCATTCATGTTCCACTGTAATATTGTAGACATTTATCATCTGGGTTGTACTTTCACCCTCTCTTTCTGCCGGGGTGGGGAGCCCACAACGGACTGAGTTTCAGCCTTGGGGCAAGATGGTTGCTCTGGGCAGACTTTGTAATCCATTGGCTCTGAAGCAGAAGTATCAGAACCATCAAGTCGAATGATACCGACATTATCTGACGTTTGACAGCCTGTTTTCGCCTGTGGCGGAAGCTTCCCATTCACTTTACTAGACTGGAATGGTTTTGGAGGAGCTACTGCAGCAGGGGTGGAGGCAGTGCCGGTTTTTTTATCGGGCTCTGCCTTTGTAGGTACCGGAAGGTCCGCAGTGGTGGCAACTGTCACTTTACCTGACATTCGCAGGAGGTCAATGGGCACTGAAACAACAGCAGTTGACATGGTACTGATAAACGTAGGTACTAGTGCTGACACTAGCAACCTCCATTTGGGTAGAAGCATTGCTGTCGAAACAGGCTTGTTAAGGGCGGAAGCAAAAGATGTAGTGAATGTGGGAGGCTGCTTGGCCTTATAGATATTCTATGCCTCTCTATATGGGAAGAGTTTCGATGTCTTAATCTCCTATATCTTCCATTATTCAAGGAAGACACTGCAATCCCTACTCGAGACAGGGTAATCACTTGAGAAATTTACACACATTGGAGGGGAGGGGCAGCCAACGTCATCATGGGCGGCCTTGCCACATTTGCCACAAGTGGCTTCACCTTCACATGCTAAGGTGTGAGCCAAACGGGCTGGCAATTAAAACAGCGCATTTGGTTACAGACATGTATCTATATGCTTGGATGAAGAAAAACCATCTTGATACGTTCTGGGAGTTTCATGCTATTAAAGATAAGTATGAAGGAGTCAGATCTTATGAGATCCCCATCCACCCTTTTCAATATAATTTGCACGTCAACAGTTCCCTCCAGAGTGTACTCATCGTTCAATTCCTCCTTGGGACTGTTGACAAGATCTTTACAGTTCACAACACCTTTGCTATAGTTCAAGGTGTTGTGGATCACCGTTTCTATGGCATATTCCACAGGGCAAAAATGGTTTCTAATGCCTCTGAGCCCTATGGGACGTAACTTCTGAGGTCATCACTCCTCTAGAACTTAGAACTACTTACACCTAACTAACCTAAAGACATCACACATATCCACGCCCGAGGCAGGATTCGAACCTGCGACCGTAGCAGTCCCGCGGTTCCAGAATGAAGCGCCTAGAACCGCTCGGCCACACCAGGTCGGCCATTCCTCACGGCACTTAGCTTTCCGGTAGCTGGCCACTTGTGAGTAATTAGCACTTCAACCAACAGCGTTCCATTACGCGACTGTTTGGTGGATTTCAAAGCACATGCAGTGAGCTCTAAGCCTTTCTGAATATAAAAGGCGGAACCTTCTCAAATCTGCCCTCTGTTCGCTTCACAATTAAAAACATATTCTGGCCAGCAGCATGCATCCTGTTACTATAAACTGAAGAAGTCTGTATAACTGCTGAGTCTAGAGGACTGGCAACATGAGCCCTCTTGTTAGAGTGGGTGTTAGTACTTTAATGCGGCCCACCCTTTCCGCTGGGAGGAGCAAAAGGAAATTTGGCAGGTTTTATTTCGGTTCCACGAGCAGCTAGGGGAAATAAGGCTCCACTCAGATGCCCGTATGCCTGAGAAAGCCTAATACAACTGAGGTGCCGCAGGTTCCCCAGAGGTTACCCGCTAACGACTGTTCCACCTCAACAGCCTCGCATCTCATCCGTGCTCAGAACGCCTTGGGACTGAGGGGTCTTTTATATAGGTTTATTCCATCCTCTCGATCTGGGAGGTCAAATTAAGGTTTCCGTTCCCTGAGACACATAACGTTCCCCCATCGCGGCGCACTGTGATTACTGGAGCATGCCAAAAGCTCACGGTGACACAGGACTGGCGGTGCTTTCCTCTGCCCATGTTAGGGACCCCAGCGTCGCCAAGAACATACCCAACAAACGATTGCTGAGCCCCTTAGGGTTCAAAATGGTTCAAATGGCTCTGAGCACAATGGAACTTAACATCTGTGGTCATCAGTCCTCTAGAACTTAGAACTACTTAAACCTAACTAACCTAAGGACATCACACACATCCATGCCCGAGGCAGGATTCGAACCTGCGACCGTAGCGGTCACGCGGTTCCAGACTGAAGCGCCTAGAACCGCATGCCCACACCAGCCGGCGCCCCTTATGGCACAACTACCCAAGAACTAGTCTCGTTTTGTGGTCGCTAAACTACCATAATAAGTTGCTTTAAAGACATATACAAAAAAACTACATAAGTAACATTTGTGGCCGACAATATATGGTCAGATATAAACAGCGAGTATCATAGGGAAAACGATTCTATTTTTCTTTTTCTTTCTTTTTTTTACGTACGTGCCGGGGCAAAGTCATGGTCGAAATTAAGATGGTTAACTATAATTTTTTTACGTATTTTCACTAGAAAAACACTCATTCAGGTGCGATGTATCAATTTATGCTCAATAAATCCGTTTCTGTAACAAATTCATCTGCAGTGATTTCGCTCGTCCATCATACTACACAGGCGTCATCCTATAGTCTATAAAAAATAATAAGCATCGACCATTTATCGTGAGCAGACCAGAAAGCAAACCGGAATCTTCGTTTCTCACGCAGAGAAACTAAGTTTACTGAAGTTTACGGAAACCAACGGCTACTACTGGTTGTCTCATATACCACATGCAAACTTGGAAGTTCGACTTCTCGTGTTATTACCACAAACTTATCAGGCTTGATTTTAAGAATATTGTATATAATCCTAACATTCATGTGACCTTAACACTTTGTTCCAAAAGAAACTTTTACTGTGTGTTTCAAAATTTTCTGTTGCATGTCATCCTTCATGTAGACGTGATAAAAGAGCAGAGATTTATTTATACAAGACATTTTATTGTTTCTTGTACTATTTGAGCATACGTTTTTCATTTCGAACTATGCCTATCTGATCGACTGAAATATATGTGACAGTTTTTCAGAAAATATTTACGGTTACGGTCACTACACGACACTACTCTCAGTGCTTATGTCCTCATGTTCAAATGCTGAACAAAAGTTTATTACTTGTGTACCGTGTCAACGACGGACTATAAAATTTTGTGAGTATGTTACCAGCAGAACACTGTGGTTTCATAAATAATGGTCTGGAACCTGAATGGGTCTGGTGTATTACGTTTGCGGGTTTGGATATGTCTTTTCAATAAAACGCTTCTTCAGTATCTTTCAGTCTGGTAGATAGTGATTTGGAAGTAGTTTTGTTTTGCACATTTCATGAATATCAAATATCATTAACATTCATCTTTTTCATTATATTTCTGCTCGTGGAAATAATTCCTGACCCACAATCGGCTCGCCAAGTGTGTTATGTGTCATTTAACGCTTTGTTTAAGAAGTTTGGGACTGTGATTGACGGAGATTTTATCCCTCTTTTGAAGTACTCAAATAAATAACAAATTTCTAGTGTCGTCTACGTGTGGTTTCATGTGTCTCAGACTTGTGTTCGATAGTATTCGCCGTATCCAAATCTACAGAATGATGATTTATTCTCACTCTTGTAAAATTATTCACAGATAAAATACATTAATTCTTTAATATTTAAATAGCTTGATTAGTACATACTAACACCTTTTAATCACAATATGCGTTGCTTGCGCACAGTACCCGTTCATACAATTTTCGCATGCACCATTATTAGATAGAAATTTTCCTGGCTTCTGTTTGACGTTAAATGAAATGGCAATTTACAAATGTAAGAGATAAACATTATTGTGAAAGAAAACATCGTTGTCCCTCGTTTAACAAAACGACCTTCAATAATTCCTGTTTTATAACAGCATACCCCTAAAGATGAAATTCTGCTCCTGTTTCTAAATTGGAACTTTCTCTGTAACAAAACTGAAAGTGCTTGTAGCATAACCGATAGATATGCAGACTTTTTACATTTTGATTATTCTTTTAAAGTGTATTTACATTACGAAGTAGCAGAGAAATTACAGGGGATGCACGCAGTGATATATTTTCTTTATCCTAAAAGAAACCGTGTGATGCTACACATTTTGTATTCTACCATGTCTCGTTCTTCGAAACGTGCCCACGCTGCCTTTCTCGATGGACTCAATACGTTAAGGAGAGTCCATAGCTGACGGCGAGCGCTGCACTCTCCAGACATCAATAGCGGCCCCTGACAGCCTCAGCCCCGGAAAGATGCTGACGCACAGCAGAATTCACTGAGAAGCCTGCTTAGAAATGGAAATCTGTAGAATGCAGATGCAGAGTCCTTCTCTTATCTGTCCCAGACATAATTCCGTTACAGGAACCGATATAACACGAAGGCTCATTTGAATTTTTTATTTCCATCAGATCCTATTTGACTGCTATGTATTGCAGTACGGTGAACAGTCTCCTGGATGGTATTTACGGAAAAAACATGCTGCGATGACGAAACAAACATCTGCTGTCAAAAGAGCAAAAGGAAATGCGAAAACGGGATGAAAATAAAGAGACAACAATAACCTGTGTGCTTTTTCTCAGCATATGTGGGGCAGAATAAGTGATTGCCTGTGGTTTGTAATGAATAAGTGCCACAAATTTCACTTTTTGTTAGGGTTGTTTGCTGAATTAAACTCTAAATAAAATTTCTTGAAGTATTTTAATGAATGCTTCTAGTAAGGGAAATTTACGAATATGTACCGTTGCTACCTGCCAGTACTAAATTGAGGCTGAGTCACTAAATTTCAAGAGTAGATCGCATATAATAATCTTTACTTATACGATTCACTTACCATCGATAGTGTTTCCACATAACTGTTTTGTTTGCTACCGTAAAAGGTAAACCTTTTGTAATAATGGAACAGAAATTTCGGTTATACGAAGCTTTAGCGCTACTAAAATCTTTCACGGTTACGGAATGCCACAGGGACTTACGGCAACCATGGGCACAACTGCTATAAAACGTTCATATAGTTATTTGTGGACTTAAAATTCCAACTACTCTATGGTTAAATTTTAACAGTACATTGATCATATTTGTGATAACTCACGACAGTTGGAAACATGAAGGGAGGGTCGTAAAGGCAATACTTGTTTCAACTGAATACAACTTGCTTAGTATCCCAATGAATATTTTTTTATAATTACATAATATAACGTATAATAAATGTTTAAATCACTTAATCGAACTACTAATATTTTTCACACTTTCTTCCTTGGTTGCTGATTCAAATATAGTAAATCTTGTACGTAAAAGTAACTGTAATACACTGCTGTAAAAAGTGCAACACCCTCAACGACGTTGTTCAGTGATATGTCGTTATAATGTGTGGGTACTGCGGGGTCGTAGCGTTAGTAATTCATTTGTCATGGTCATCGGCGATTAGATGGTACTCGGGAGGCCTGTATGCACGTCCTACAATTTAACACTGAGGCAGTAACTGTGCTGACTTTAAGCGTTAACAGCGTTAGCAACATTCAGTCTAGATTACAACCATGCCCCGTCAACAAGTTGTTGAACAACTTTATCCATTTGAATGGGGTCACATTGTGGGACTGCGGGTAGCTGTAGGGACATATCGACGGAATACTACACATGTTGAGCACTGTGTATCGGTGGTCTGGCGCTGCTTTCAGCAGTGATCTGTGGAAAATTCCCAAGGCCGTCCAGATTATGGACGTCTGCGTAGTACAGATACACGTCAAGATGTACGCATTGTGAGAACAGCGGTGACTCATTGGAGTGATGAAAGTCCTGCCTTGTCCCACATTCACGAAATTCATCACTGATACCGCCCTCATTCTAGTCAGTCATGCTCCTCGTCACACCTGTTCCCAACTTGTTGACGGTCTCTCAGGTCCCGTATTGGAGAGAGTAGCCTGAAAGTAGTTTTTCTTTTGCTGTCCTTAATCTTCCAGGATACGTTGTTCTCCACAGCTCAGTTAAGCGGTCTTCTCCTGAGTTTGGAATTGGTGCTACTGTAAATAGGATGCTTTTTCTGGATTTCACTCGTGGTGGATAAACGTGAGTTTCGAAAAATGGATATCTGGGATCTATTTCTAGCTTCTTCTTTTCACTCTCTGTTGCCACTTGTCTTCTTGCATCTGAAGCTGCTACTACTATGAGTGAAAAGATGTTGTTGACTACGTTTGGTCTTAGGCATCCGGTGACCATGCGTCCTGTCTCATGAAGAGCCACATCTACTTTGTTAGGATGCGTTGAGTTCCTGCAGAATAATGCAGCATTCTCCACAGCGGAGAAACACAGAGCAAGTGCAGATGTTCATAAGAGGGTGGGTTGTGCTCCGTATGTGTCAGTTTGCTGATAATATTATTCCTGGTGCACATAATCTGGTGCGTACCTTCTGTCTGGTATCATTAATGTGTTGTTTCTTAGGTTAAGCAACGACCCAAATTTGACAGTAGGTATTGGGGGCGTAGATAGTGATTTAGGTTGTGTTCTTTCCAGGTGATGTTCCTGCATCCGTATTACGTAGGTGGAACGCACACACTTCAGTTTTATCCAGATCAGGTTTCAAGTGGTTGTCATCACAGCAGATAGCAATCTCTTGGAGCGCAGATGTTAGATTGGATTCTACTTCTTCAAATGTCGCAGTCTGAGCAGCGACAGCTGTATCTTCTGCATAGATGAAGGACTGGGTCCTAGCGTAGAGATGCTGATCATTAGTATATGTATTATACAATATCAGATCCAGCATACCTCCCTTGGCAAGGTAAATATGAATTCTTCGTCGCTTTTTTTCTCTCTTAGAGAGGCAAAAAGTCGTCCGTTCTGCAGCAGACACGGAATAAGATTCGTCAGTCAGCAGTCCGTAGTTGTTGTGTACAGGATGTTTGTTACATTCTTAAGATTCATAGTACAATAATCAGCTGTAAGACTGTTAAAGGCAGTTCCTGTAATTTGCTTTCTTTCGTACAGTTCCTTGATGTGCTAAGTTGAAGTAACTACGTGATTAGCACATGGGCTTCCTGGTCTGAGGCCTCACTGTTTTTTAATGATCTTCCTGACGATAGACGCTAAACTTCGATTCAAAATCATTCTCTCCACAACTTTGAAAAAATTGCGCTGAAATGATACAGATCTGAAGTTCTGGGGTTAATCAGTTCCACGCCTGTTTTAAGAAAAACCACGACTTTTGCCTGATGCCAGAACTTTGCGATCATCATTATAGCGACACAAGTGATTATCATATCCAGAATCCAATTGAGAGTTACGGGGCCAAAGTTCTCTATTCGCTGTGATCTCGTGTCATTCAAGTCTGCAGCTTTGTTACTTTTCATCTGATGAAGAGCAGTTCTTCATCTATGAATGGAGTGCCAACGTGATCATTCTGCTCTTCACATAGTTCGAGGTTTATAACTTACACTCTTTTTGTGGTTTTGTCATTGAACAGCAGTTGATGTGCTGTTTGGTCGAAGGTTTGTTGACCACTACATTTCATGTTAAAACCTTGGAATATATTAATCCCTTTTCTGTTCGTCGTGTTGATATGGTTCATAGAAGTAGTTCTCTAGACTCTATTGTCTCTTCTGAGTAGGGATCGTTTGCGAAGAGCTGTTCGTACCTCTTAAGCAGTATTTCTGAATCTTTATGAATTACATGTAAGTACACTGTTTTACAGCCTCTAGAAATTTGTTTGCGAGATATACTCTTTACTAGTACCACAAAATTTTCATAATTTTCTAGAACGGATGTAAATGTGTAATCAGAGAAAATGGTTAACGAAGAATCTGAGATCTGAGACAAGAGTGAAAGTAAATTTTTAGCTAACTTTAACGAATATGAAAGTACAGAGATACGAGGAATAAAAGGAATATTGCAGTTATCGCCTATGCTAATTAAATAATGTCACCAAAACCCAGTAGAAACCTAGTGTCGTAGGCAAATTGTATTGTAAACGAGATAATAATAAGAATGAGAGGCCACTGGTCCTTGTCATATGGAAAACACTGCCTAAAAGTAAAATATGGTTTAAAATTTTAAAAAGTATTCTTCACTGAAAAATAGACATTCAATATCAGTTTCAATGAAAAATACTTTTTGCACGAAGTAATCTTACGTGCACTCTGTATTTATTTTGACTGGGTGTTGAGAAAATTTTGTCGGTAAAATTTGGTTTCTTTTTAAAGATACTACGCTACTTTAAAACGCAGTGTGAACTTTTCTGTTTTGACTTGTAAATATTATCTACAGATTTTGCGTTAGATATGTTTATGTTTTGTGGTATACAGTTTGAGGGAAAGATTTATAGTTATAATTTAATGCACTTTTGCCACATTATTATGTGTTATTAACTACTTCTGGATATATCTGCGAAATACTGGCCTACACTGAAATAAAGTTTGAGCCATATCGTTACTGATTAATATATATTTTGCAAAAATGATGTTATTTCACATTTTTGGATTAGTGGATTGTCTTATTTAATAGGAAACTTTGGTCATGGCCTTTGGATTTGGTGAATTAATCTGATGCATTGCCGTAGCCCTTTCCTCACATAATAACCTGCGAACTATGGAAGAAGGACAACAGGCATATTCCACACCCTGTATTTCCCAAAAGCTTTTGACACGTTGCAGATTAACAGACACATATCAAAGGTAGGAGCATACGGAATAGGTTCCTAGATATGTGAGTGGCTGAATACCTCTTCAGTACTAGAACCCACTATGTTCTCTTTCTCATTGAAGGAGGGTGTACATCAGATACAAGGCTACCGTCGGAAGTGCCCCGGAGAAGTAACATAGGACTGCTATTATTTTCAATATACATAAGTTATCTCCCGGACAGGGTCAGTTACTGTTGGTAAAGTTCTATATACTTCTACATACTGCTCATATGAGTTGACGTACACCTGAATTTATGCGTCCCTTTGCTCACAGAATTTCTGCACTTCCGTATCAGTGAAACTGTTCAGCGGTTCCGATGTTCGTAGCCTCTAGTAGATCGCAAGATCGTGTCTTCTCCAGTACTTGATTCCGAATGATTTTCTCACAGCTTAAATAATGATGTCAAGAGACAGCCACATATTAACATTCCATGACAGTTATGGCTTTAGTAGTGTCTGCAGTCCCGTTTTGAGAAGAAGTAGATAGTCAGTAGTAAATATCGTTTACATATCACTACATACACATTCATACGAGCAGGTCTGGTTTTATTTTTTTTTCGTTCGTATTAATATGCTATCAAGTAATATGCACTAGTTTTCACCAGACACTTTCCGAAGGTTATCGAAGATGAGAGGTCAAGTGGCGAAGAGACTATGTGGAATAGTAGGATGTGGTGACGGCGACGTCAAATTGCAAATAGTTTACATACAAAATCGCTCTCTTTGGAGAAACGACTGCGACCCTCATATTGCAGCCGTTTGCTTGCATATCGATAAAAATAAAAGAAAAATAGCTCAGTTCTGGCAGCTGAATGCCTGCATCACTTGCTTGTCCTCGAGGTAAATTCTCACCAAAGTCGTTATTATCAAGAGTTTTTAAAAACATGCATCTGAACCGAAATAGATCTACCAACGAATGTACGAATGTATAGCCTGAATCATACGGAAGTGGCCACCACATAAAATAATATAGCAGTGAAGTGAACAATGGAAATAGTTAGAGGAAGACTAATGACGATTTAGCCGAACATTACGTTTTGTTTTTCCAAGTCATTTGCATTAATTTACATTTTTCTACATTTAGAACAAGCTGTCATTCGTCACACCAACTAGAAATTCTAAGTCACTTTTATCCTCCTACAGTCACTCAACAACGACACCTTCCCCTTCACCACAGCGTCTTCAGCAAACAGCAGTCATGCAGTGTGACGACGCCTGAAGCATCACAAACTGTCAGTACAACGACCCATGTTGCGGCTTCCTTTAAAGTGCACCCTGTCGGTTATGACTATACAGAACGGAAAGGAGCGGTGGGCTACAGAGCAGTGTGGTAACTGTCATCATAAGAAAGCTGGACAAGAGCAGAAATAATTTGCGAACAAGATAACACAAGAAACAGAAGACTTACGTAACTTGCACTTCTCCAAGTATACGAAGACCCATCACAAATAATGCACCAAGAAACAAAGTGCCACTATCACAGCATCAACCAGGATGAGGCTCTCAGAGCTGAATTGTGAACTATGGTGCTGTAGTGAAGATGCCTCAAGTGTCAGTGAGCTGAACGACAGCCGCCGGCCTTCCTAAATTGTGGCAACAGAGGGCGCTCGTAGTCAAGAGTTGCTAGAGGTGTGGCGCAGCGTCTGTGCTCTATTGGGTCCGCTGGATCCCATACGACCATTGTCGGCGTCTAACGAAAACATGCAAGCAGAAACTTACCAAAGACGCAAACACGCGTCATTGGTGCCACAGAGATATAAACAAAAGAGTTTGGCTCGAATAGTCCACACTGTTCATGCGATGTATTGCTGAATATTACAAATATAAATTCGCGTTTTTATAAAGTAAAAGTTATGGGGAAAATGAAAGTGCAATTTGACAAGCAAATTTCAACCTCAATTCAGTGTTTTAAAAATCTATGCAAATCTCGACACGCACTTTTCTTTCAAGTCTGTGACAGAAGCAATACAAATCATTTGCCATAGTAAATGGTGAATTATCTTTAGTTGCCAAGTTATTTGCTTACCAGTCGGTGTGTCGGTCCAGGAACATGTAGCCAAGTGCGATTTCCATCAGTTTTAGATTAAAATTTTTTCCATTACTGCCATTATTTAAGTGGACTGTGATGGCTACATAAAGCTGGTTCACCCCATCAGCCTGACTGAAGGGGTATATACGTACGTCGGCGTAAGACAGCAATTGATTTCATGTTCGAAACAGGTGAATTCTAAGTTTTAAATATTGTAATTTCTCCTACATTACTAAATTGAATTTTCAAGAATGAATCCAACTCTTTCAGATCTTCGATATTAACGGCAGAAATTACTACGAAATTATATGAAAAAGCGAAAATTATGTCGATATCTCTACAATGTAGATTAAAACTAAAGAAACTGCAAAAAGGTGGGAATTTAAGGAGATGGTACCTGGATAAACTGAAAGAACCAGAGGTTGTACAGAGTTTCAGGGAGAGCATAAGGGAACAACTGACAGGAATGGGGGAAAGAATTACAGTAGAAGAAGAATGGGTAGCTTTGAGGAATGAAATAGTGAAGGCAGCAGACGATCAAGTAGGTAAAAAGACGAGGGCTAGTAGAAATCCTTGGGTAACAGAAGGGGCACTTAATTTAATTGATGAAAGGAGAAAATACAAAAATGCAGTAAGTGAAGCAGGCAGAAAGGAATACAAACGTTACAAAAATGAGATCGACAGGCAGTGCAAAATGGCTAAGTAGGGATGGCTAGAGGACAAATGTAAGGATGTAGAGGCTTATCTCACGAGGGGTAAGATAGATACTGCCTACAGGAAAATTAAAGAGACCTTTGGAGAAAAGAGAACCACTTGCATGAATATCAAGAGCTTAGATGGAAACCCAGTTCTAAGCAAGGAAGGGAAAGCAGAAAGGTGGAAGGAGTATATATAAGGTCTATACAGGGGCGATGTTCTTGAGGACAATATTATGGAAATGGAAGAGGATGTGGATGAAGATGAAATGGGAGATATGATACTGCGGGAAGAGTTTGACGGAGCACTGAAAGACTTAAGTCGAAACAAGGCCCCGGGATTAGACAACATTCCGTTAGAGCTACTGACAAAATTCTTCCATCTTTTAAGCAAGATGTATGAGACAGGCGAAATACCTTCAGACTTTAAGAAGAATATAATAAACCCAATCCCAAAGAAATCAGGTGTTGACAGGTGTGAAAATTACCGAACTATCAGTTTAATAAGCCACGGCTGCAAAATACTAAGACGAATTCTGAACCGACGAATCGAAAAACTAATAGCAGCTGACCTCGGGGAAGATCAGTTTGGATTCCGTAGAAATTTTGGAACACGTGAGGCAATACTGACCCTACGACTTATCTTAGAAGAAAGATTAAGGAAAGGCAAACATACGTTTCTAGCATTTGTAGACTTAGAGACAGCTTTTCACAATGTTGACTGGAATACTCTCTTTCAAATTCTGAAGGTGGCCTAGGTAAAATACAGGGAGCGAAAGACTATTTACAATTTGTACAGAAACCAGATGGCAGTTATAAGAGTCGAGGGACATGAAAGGGAAGCCGTGGTTGGGAAGGGAGTGAGATAGGGTTGTAGCCTCACCCCGATGCTATTCAATCTGTATATTGAGCAAGCAGTAAAGGAAACAAAAGAAAAGTTCGGAGTAGGTATTAAAATCCATGGAGAAGAAATAAAAACTTTGAGGTTCGCCGATGACATTGTAATTCTGTCATAGGCAGCAAAGGACTTGGAAGAGCAGTTGAACGGAATGGACACTGTCTTGAAAGGAGGGTATAAGATGAACCTCAACAAAGGCAAAACGAGTATAATGGAATGTAGTCGAATTAAGTCGGGTGATGCTGAGGGAATTAGATTAGGAAATGAGACACTTAAAGTAGTAAAGGAGTTTTGCTATTTAGGGAGCAAAATAACTGATGATGGTCGAAGTAGAGACGATATAAAATGTAGACTGGCAATGGCAAGGAAAGCGTTTCTGAAGAAGAGAAATTAGTTAACATCGAGTATCGATTTAAGTGTCAGGAAGTCGTTTCTGAAAGTATTTGTATGGAGTGTAACCATGTATGGAAGTGAAAAATGGACGATAAATAGTTTAGACAAGAAGAGAATAGAAGCTTTCGAAATGCGGTGCTACAGAAGAATGCTGAAGATTAGATGGGTAGATCACATAACTAATGAGGAGGTACTGAATAGAATTGAGGAGAAGGGGAGTTTGTGGCACAACTTGACTAGAAGAAGGGATCGGTTGGTAGGACATCTTCTGAGGCATCAAGGGATCACCAATTTAGTACTGGAAGGCATTGTGGAGGGTAAAAATCGTAGAGGGAGACCGAGAGATGAATACACTAAGCAGATTCAGAAGAATGTAAGCTGCAGTAGGTACTGGGAGATGAAGAACCTTGCACAGGATAGAGTAGCATGGAGAGCTGCGTCAAACCAGTCTCAGGACGGAAGACCACAACAACAACACAGCAACATCCCTACAATTACTATACCTATGAAAAGAGACTAAACGTTATTTAGTGAAGCCTCTCCTATCAGTTCATTCGGGTGAAACCAGAAATACGTTATGGGGTAAAGTTCAAAGATGTTCACGCACCATTGTGAGAACGATGTAATCAAATGTTTGTAATCAAAGTGAACAGTTTAGCTGAAACACCCTACATACATTGCTGTGCAAAACTAAAGGACGAAAGTAGCTTTCGCAGATGTGTCTGTCATTGCCAAGTACCATAGTACGATGTAATTTGTACCATACATAGAAAGAACTGTTACAGTACAGGTAAGAAGATTAATGTAACAAATACGCAATGTGACGAACGGAAACGACACATATACTGAAAGAAAATAATTACATTGACACTACAGCGATTTATGACGTTTCCCTAGATATTACAGAAGGCAGGACATGCTCCTTAGTAGGGCGTGTGATCACCATGGGTGACAACAAATTCTCTGTAAAGTGCTCCCATGATGGCTACAAGGTCAGTAGGTAGTTCTGGTGGTAGGGCATTACGTGTTCCCACCTCTTGCCATCTGAGGGTACGTAATACACCTAGAAGTACTGTTGAAAATGATCGTTTTGGTGGTCCGCGTGTTATGGCGTGTGGAGTCGTAATTTTGCTTATCCGTACTTACCTATAAATCTTTCAACACAGTACACTCTATGTTCAAAGTTATTGTGACGCTATACTCCTTCCCACGTAAGTCGTTTCACAGGTGCATTTGTCCCAGATTTTACTTCTTAACACTTTTATTCGACATCACATCGAAAATCGCAAGTGAAGGAGCTCTTGGAATGAGAGGTTATTCGGCGACTTGAGTTGCCTGCCGTTCCACCTCCTCCCTCCCCCGTCTTTAATTCCATCGAACACATGGTGGATGCGTTGGAAATAATGTGCTCCGCACGCCACATGCAGCAACAACCAACCTTCACTACGCCACACCACAAGAACCCGTTAACAACCTTGTGGCCGGCATGGGGGCACGTTGCAGAGCATCCATTACCGTCCGTGGTGATAACACACGTTTTAAAAACTGGTACAGGCATGCGTACTCAAATACAGAGATATGTAAACAGGCAGAATACGGCTCTGCGGTGTCACAACAGGTGTCTGGCGCAGTTGCTAAATCGGTTAATCCTGCTACAACGGCAGGTTATCAAGATTTATGTAAGTTTGAAAGTGATGTTATAGTCGGCGCACGAGCGATGGTACACAGAATCTCCGAGGTGGCGATGAAGTGGGGAATTTCCCGTACGACCATTTCACGAGTGTACCGGGAATATCAGGAATCAGGTGAAACATCAAATCTCCGACATCACTACGGCCGAAAAAAATTCCTGCAGGACCGGGGCCAACGACGACTGAAGAGAATGGTTCAACGTGACAGAAGTGCAAGCCTACCGCAAATTGCTGCAGATTCCGATGCTGGGCCCTCAACATGTGTCAGTGTGCGAACCACTCAACGAAACATCATGGATATGGGCTTTCTGAGCCGAAGGCCCACTCGTATACCCTTGATGATTGCACGACACATAGCTTTATGCCTCGCCTGGGCCCATCAACACCGACATTGGACTGTTGATGACTGGACACATGTTGCCTGGTCGGACGAGTCTCGTTTCAAATTGTATCGAGCGATGGATGTGTACGGGTGTGGATACAGCTTCATGAAGCCATGGACTCTGCATGTGAGCAGGAAACTGTTCAAGCTGGTGGGGGTTCTGTAATGGTGTGGGTCGTGTGCAGTTGGAGTGACATGGCACCCTTGATACGTCTAAATACGACCCTGACAGGCGACACGTACGTAAGCATCCTGTCGGATCATCTGCATCCATTCATGTACATAGTGCTTTCCGACGGACTTGGGCAATTGCACAAACACGGAAAAATTTGTTAAGAAATTTACTCGAAGAACGCGCTTGAGCGATCTTGTGTTAATCTAACTAGTCTAAAATTGGTTTCCGGGGAAGGAACAAATGATTTAATATGTGAAGTGCGATTTCGAGCGAGGACGAACAGAACAGTTAGAAGTTGCCTCGGAAAACAGATATGTGCGATATCGTCTGAATTCTAAGATCGTGACGAGGATTTTTGTGACTTTTCCGGTGCTCTGAAAATAATCACTATCTCAGAACCGTTTACTTGATTTTGCGATTGTATGAATAAAAAGAAATTATATGGCATCCCCATATGCAGCTATTTCTCTTTTTAGTAACGCTAAGATTTACCCCGTTCACCACTTCGTAAGGCACTGTTTACCACATGCTAGTTAGAGTCTGTGGCCGGCGGAGAAGAAAACCAACGGGACGACGGCTACAAGTCTTCTTTACAGCAGAAGAGGTAAGCAAGTTGCCTCCAGTCGTAGTGCAGGAAGTGGGCATGGATGTTACATCTAGAAGTCGACCGTGCTTGTTGCACCTGGCATGTCTGTTTTGGTAGGATATGATACATTGAGGAACCCACCGTGTGAAATATGAAGGTTTCAATTCGCAATTGCCATGAAACGGCTAACAGACTGAATCCTGAATGCCACAAATATTACTCTTGGAATCTCCAGCAACGCACTTAATCGTTACACGTGGCACATTTTCTATGGGGAAAATACCTTTGAACTGTAGTCAGTTTTAAAAGCCTGTAATTAGCCACCACTTTACTCGCTACATTTGGGATCCCTTGCAAGGGATAAATGCCCTTAATCAGTCGTTAACTTTAATAATTTCCATCGACCCTCGTTATACATTACACCTGGCATCACCAACTGGGAAAATTGCCAGTAAACGTTGTGTGATCGATGTGGCAGGAAATGTTCTTAGAAAATAAACACTGAAGAGTGGAAATCATGGATGAACTATGAAAAACACTGATCAGGCAGTGATTATTAGATGTGGAGAGGACCTTGAATTGTGCATATCTGGAGAGATTTTTGAGTTTTAAATTTGGTGTGGACTGTGGCATATTACAAACACTGATTGTAAAGATTCCCGTGTAATTATCGACCATGCAAGATAAGTTTCGAACAATGAAAATTATGGGAGAACATTACTTCCGAATTGAGGTTATGTAACGGATTACATGAACAGTGATTATAGTGGATTTTATTAAAGAAGAGATAGAGATCATTTTTGGAAAATGAAGAGGCCATTATTAAGAAACTATTCAAAGATTGTTTGGACTGTTGCTGTGGGCTACTGCAGGTGTAAGGTGCCACGAAGGGGTGTTTGTTGCTAGAAAATAATCTCATGATGGCCTGTAAACTGGTACTGTAATTTGATGAGTGAAGACGACGCAGTCATCAATGCGGGGACGGCAAGAGGCAGTACCTGCGCCGGAAGTTACCTGACCAGCAAAAGCAGAACAGCAGGGATGGCTTCAACTTGGCCGTGTCGGCGCGCAGCAGTCTGATGGCTGGAAATTCCTGGTTTCCTGCTGTGATCGAAGTATTAGCCTGTTGGCTTCGCCTTCGAGCTTGGCTTGTACCGGAAAGGTTTGTGATACATATCTGTTAAGGTTGTCATGCCTATTAATTGCGGTAATGGTGTTTCTTTTTGAAGTATAGTTGGAGACGAGATAGAATGATGATGATGTGCATGAGTGTGAGTTGGTGTTGGATGAGGTGTGGAGATGCTTGAGATGATTGTGGAGATAGAGAGAGAGACAGGGACAAATACAGTTCAGTTATTGGTGGTACATTTACAATCATATTGCCCATGTGTGCTAGTTCCCCCAAAAGTACTACGTCTAGTCAAATGTAACATCCATATTTGGTCTATAATCTATGATTAAGTAGGTAGAGAGACAATTACTAGGTTGATGTAGGTTATTAAGGTGTAGTTTAGTATATATTTCTTATAGTGCTAAGCCTATTCTTAGTGTTACATTTCTTCACTACATCTGATAGCTGCTTTATCATTTAAACATATATATGTTTCTTTTTTTTGTTAATTTCTTTTATAATTTTTTTTAACTGTACAGTACAGTACTGCGTAGGTTATTTCCTTCGATACAATTTTTATTTCATTCTGGGGGATACTTAGCTAAACATTATGTTATGTGGTGTTCTATTATGCTTACTTTGTAATTGTTTATATTTTCAGTGTGATACATGTAACTGAAGTCTTCGTTTGTTAATTACAGACTGATTTCTTTAGGTTAGTTGACAAGTTTGGGGTGTTGTCTTTTTTCAGTTTCTCAGTAGATCTGGCCATCTTGTAGTGGCCAATCTGTGTATTCTGTGACCTAGCTTCCTTATTAGTGTATTTTGTGAGTTCTGTGTTTTTTCGTAGAACATCCGTGCTGACTGGCGGATTCTCTCTTGTAGCGGCTGGACTTGTGCGAGGTGGTGCAGCTCGGCTGTCGGGAAGTCCGCTGGCAGGTGTAGGGCTCGTCGGAGAGTGCGGTTTTGCACCTGTTGTAGTCTTCTTGTGTGGGTGATGGCCGCATTACCCCACACGACCGCGGCGTACTCGAGGACTGGTCTCACCAGGGTGAGGTACAGCACGACCACCGGCCGTGGTGGTAGGGATGAGTTTTGGTTCAGGACTATGTAGTGTTGCCTTAGTCTTCCCAGTGCTTTGGAACGTATTGCCTCGATGTGTGGTTTCCATGTCAGACTTTTATCCAATGTCAGGCCCAGGTATTTAGCTGTTTTCGTCCATGGTATCGGTGTGCCTGTGATAGTTACACTCCTGGAAATTGAAATAAGAACACCGTGAATTCATTGTCCCAGGAAGGGGAAACTTTATTGACACATTCCTGGGGTCAGATACATCACATGATCACACTGACAGAACCACAGGCACATAGACACAGGCAACAGAGCATGCACAATGTCGGCACTAGTACAGTGTATATCCACCTTTCGCAGCAATGCAGGCTGCTATTCTCCCATGGAGACGATCGTAGAGATGCTGGATGTAGTCCTGTGGAACGGCTTGCCATGCCATTTCCACCTGGCGCCTCAGTTGGACCAGCGTCCGTGCTGGACGTGCAGACCGCGTGAGACGACGCTTCATCCAGTCCCAAACATGCTCAATGGGGGACAGATCCGGAGATCTTGCTGGCCAGGGTAGTTGACTTACACCTTCTAGAGCACGTTGGGTGGCACGGGATACATGCGGACGTGCATTGTCCTGTTGGAACAGCAAGTTCCCTTGCCGGTCTAGGAATGGTAGAACGATGGGTTCGATGACGGTTTGGATGTACCGTGCACTATTCAGTGTCCCCTCGACGATCACCAGTGGTGTACGGCCAGTGTAGGAGATCACTCCCCACACCATGATGCCGGGTGTTGGCCCTGTATGCCTCGGTCGTATGCAGTCCTGATTGTGGCGCTCACCTGCACGGCGCCAAACACGCATACGACCATCATTGGCACCAAGGCAGAAGCGACTCTCATCGCTGAAGACGACACGTCTCCATTCGTCCCTCCATTCACACCTGTCGCGACACCACTGGAGGCGGGCTGCACGATGTTGGGGCGTGAGCGGAAGACGGCCTAACGGTGTGCGGGACCGTAGCCCAGCTTCATGGAGACGGTTGCGAATGGTCCTCGCCGATACCCCAGGAGCAACAGTGTCCCTAATTTGCTGGGAAGTGGCGGTGCGGTCCCCTACGGCACTGCGTAGGATCCTACGGTCTTGGCGAGCATCCGTGCGTCGCTGCGGTCCGATACCAGGTCGACGGGCACGTGCACCTTCCGCCGACCACTGGCGACAACATCGATGTACTGTGGAGACCTCACGCCCCACGTGTTGAGCAATTCGGCGGTACGTCCACCCGGCCTCCCGCATGTCCACTATACGCCTTCGCTCAAAGTCCGTCAACTGCACATACGGTTCACGTCCACGCTGTCGCGGCATGCTACCAGTGTTAAAGACTGCGATGGAGCTCCGTATGCCACGGCAAACTGGCTGACACTGACGGCGGCGGTGCACAAATGCTGCGCAGCTAGCGCCATTCGACGGCCAACACCGCGGTTCCTGGTGTGTCCGCTGTGCCGTGCGTGTGATCATTGCTTGTACAGCCCTCTCGCAGTGTTCGGAGCAAGTATGGTGGGTCTGACACACCGGTGTCAATGTGTTCTTTTTTCCATTTCCAGGAGTGTATTTGCCGATACCTGGCTGGTAGTTTTCGACGGCAAATAGCAATAGCCTGGGTCTTGGTTGGGTGAAAGGACAGTCGCCATTTCTTTGCCCATTCCGTTAGTGTGTCGCAGGCTCCCTGTAGTCGTGCTTGTAGGTGGTTGGCACTTCTGCTCCGCGAGTACATGGTGGTATCGTCCGCGTATAGGGCGAACTGTACTCTGTTTACTGTCGGGAGGTCTGCAGTGTACAAGATGTAGAGCAGGGGGCCGAGTACACTACCCTGTGGTACCCTTGCTTGGATTCTTCTTGCTCCGGATGTGCCGTCCTGCGCCCTCACGTGAAAAGTGCGTCCTTCCAGGTAGCTCCGGATCAGCCGTACGTGCGGCACTGGTACCCCCTGTACGAGTAGTTTGTACAGGAGGCCCTTGTGCCAGACGCAGTCGAATGCGCAGGAGACGTCTAGTAGTACTGCTCCAAAGTACTCCTTGCGCTCGATGGCGTCCAGGGCCTCTTCGACGACCCTCAGCAGTTGGTGTGTAGTAGCGTGCCCGCGTCGGAAGCCAAACTGTTCTTCTGGCAGCACTTTTTCAACTTCTATATGTCGGAGGAGTCGTTTAGCGTATATCCGCTCGAATATTTTTGAGACCGCTAGCAGGAGACTTATAGGGCGGTAGCTGTTTGGTGACCTGGGGTCTTTTCCTGGTTTGGGCAGTGCTATGATTTCTGCATGTTTCCACGCCAGTGGGTACTGTGCAGATGTTAGGATGTTATTGAATGCTGCGGCGAGTAATGAGCTTGCAATTGGCGGCATTTGTTGTATCAGTTTGTTCGTTACTAGGTCTGGACCTCCTGCCTTTCTTGGGTTGAGGGCTTTAATTTCTAGCTCCACTTCTTCGATTGATATGGGTTCTATGATATCATCTGCTTGTTGCTGTAGGAACATTGGTAGTCGCTCTTCAACTAGTTGAATATGGGCATCGTGTACCGGGTCTTCGACTGGTTTGAAATTTTCTGCGAATACGTCCGCCAGGGCACTTGCCTTTGCGTCCGGTTCGCAGATGAATTCGTTGTTCACTTCTATCGGCGGTATTCTGCTTCCTTTTTGTAGCAGGCTCTTCGTGAGTTTCCATACTGGTTGGTTGCTTGTGTTTATTTGCACGACTTTTTCTTCCCGTTCTTGGTATCTGTGAGCTTGTATATCTGCTTTTATTTGTCTCTGGAGTCTGTTGACCGTTCGTTTGGTGGCTGGCAATCTGGTGTACAGCCACTCCCGGTTAAGGCGGTTCTTCTCCGCGATCATGGCGAGGATTGTGGGTGGCAGTTGCCTTGAGTTGTCCCTCTGATGTTGCGGTCTGTGTCGGGTCGCTGTTGTTGCTGCGTCTAGTGCTTTTGAAGTAAAGTGTAGTAGTGTGGCGTCCATCCCTGCTTCTGTGGGATCCTGGAATGCCACTAGTTCATGCTCCACGTTGTGATGGTACATTTCCCAGTTAATTCCGCGAATGTTTATTCCTCTGTGTGCGGGTGCTTGAACTCCATCTAGGTCTAGGTCAATGATGACAGGGAGATGATCCGAGGACAGAGCCCTTCGTGTGTTGGCGCCGATGGCGTGTGGCACTCCTTTGACGACTACAATATCTAGCACGTCGTGATGTCCTCTGGATGGGATGCTGGTAGGATCATGTGGCCCAATGACAATGGCATTATGTCTGTCTGCTGTGCGTAGGAGTCGTCGTCCGCTGTTGTTCGTGATCCTGCTATTCCAGGCAGTATTCTTGGCGTTAAAGTCTCCGCCTAGGAAGGTGTTCCCTCTCATTGAAAGCAGTGCGTCAAAGTCTGCTCCCTCAAGGGTGCCTCTGGGCGGCCTGTATACTGCCACGAATTGAATGCGTCCCCTTGATGTGTCTATTGCCACTCCTGTTGCTTCTGTTGTGGCGAGTGGTGGTAGTTGTATTGGGTGATGTCGAAGAGACTTGCGGACGTAAACTGCTGTACCTCCTCCAGCTGTTGCGGGGAGACTCGTGTTGTCCTTCGGTTGATTGTATCGCGTCCCTTGGCCGTTTCCTCTTCTGACGACTGCCGATGCGTAGCTGGAACCTGGGCGTGCTGCCGATGCAGTTCGTTGCTTGGCAACATGGTCTTTTATCACCTTGCAGCCCATATAGCTGCCAGGGTGTGCCTCTGAGCATCGAGCGCTTTTCGGTGCTTCGTCTGTCGGTTTTTGACATTTGTCACTTGGATGGTCCCCGGCACATCTAACGCACTTCGGCTGCATCATGCAGTGTCGGGCTACATGATCGAGCCCCTGGCATCTGAAGCAAAGCCGCGGTCCGCGTTTTCGGCGTGGCTTCTCCATAGTCACGCTCATATTGGCGATGTTTGCGACATTACGGAGTTGGCGGTTGTCTGCTGTGTCAGGGGCTATAATCATAAACAGGGGTGTCTCTTTGCCCGTTTTAGGTGGCTTTATCTTCGTTACAGAGCTCGGGACAATCTTCAGCACAAGCAACTCCTTCTGCAGGTCTTGTATACTGAACTTATGAGGAAGTCCTCTCTTTACCAAGCTGATGGGTTTTTCGTGATCTGTGGCATAGGTGTAGTAGCCCCAGTTTTTGCTAGTCAACTCCTTGGTGACATTCTCAAAGTCGGACATTGACTTTGTGTGTAGCCTGTATAAATCCTTTCCAGCAGGTTTGAACTGGAACGGATCCTTGGCTATGTTCCTGACTACTTCGAGGAGTGTCGTATATGCATCTTCGAAGCAGATTATGATCGGAGGAGGCGTCTTTGATTTGGGAGGGGGCGGCTTTGAGGGTGGTGGTCAGGGGTCGGGCTGAGCTGCGTCCTCGGGCAGCTGCTGGAAGGTGTTCTGCATCTGCATCTGGACGCCCGCGTTGACGAGTTGGCGCGCCCTCGCTGTCTTCTTAGGCTGTCTCCAGCCCTCTGCGACCGGCGCGGTGTTTTTGCGGCTCTTCCGTTTTCTGCTCTTGGGCGGCGCTACGTTCTTCCTCCCACTCCGCGATGGACCGTCTGCGTCTGCGCTGCCTGTGAAGATGCGGACATCGGGGGGTGCGGTGCTTTCAGGAGGTGAGGGGACACCTATGTCGGGGCACATTCCTTGAATGAATCTGACTTTGTTGGGGGCTTTATATGCGACTGCGGCTTCGGTGACCACAGTCAATATTTCGCCGCTGTCTGCCGCGGCGTTCGTGGTCATCAGCTTATCTGAGGTGTCTTCTGCCGTCGCCTGATTGGCGGACGTCGGAGCGTCCATCGTGATGGAGGAGGGGGGGGGGGGGGGCGAGGGGCCCTACTTTCATAAATGGGGGACAAGAGGAAGAAGGGGAGAAAGATGATGGAGTAGGTAGGCTAATCTCTGTGAACGCGGGCTAATCCAATGCGAATGGGGCCCTGGCTCACTATTTCCCTAACAGGTCCCTAGGGCTACTATTTATTATTCCTGAAGAATAAATAGGAGAACCGGAAGAGTAAGAAGTGCCTAGGTGGCAGTTGATCCTCTACTCCGTGGAGTTGAGGCGAAAGCAACAGCTGATAAGAACCTGGTTCCTTTCGGGTACACAGGTGCCTCGTCACCGCTGCTACACGACAATTATGCTTTTCTTTCCGTGAGAACACGACGTGCAGCGGTGAGACTTGATGGCTGTGGCAGCGTGTACAGCAACTTCGGTTGTTGTCCTTCTTCCGCTCGGGTGTCCAAGTGTTATTCTCCGCTGCAACACGACAATTCTGCTCTTCTACTGTGATGACACGGCGTGCAGCGGAAAAAAACCTTGGTGGCTGTGGCGGTATCGGCTGCAGCAGCTTCTGCTCTGAGATGGCGGCAGCGTACGCGGCGTTCTCAGCTGCAGTAACGCTGGATGGTGAGAGTGGAAGATCCACTCTAGACCGTCTGCGGCTTCTTCGCGACCATCGCTAGGCGACTATCCTCTGGGAGCTACCCCGATGTGGACCGCTTGGAGTCAAGCGGCCGAATGCCGTGTCGGCAGCACGTAGTGTACCGCAGGCAAGATCTCATGTGCGGACTTCAGCGCACTGTTACCGGCGGCTGACAGGTATCTGCCTGGATCGGCAGCTCTATGCTCATGGCTCCAACTCCGAAAGAAAGTTGAGACGGCGCCTGACATTGCAGTGATAGATATGAGTTGTGTTACATTGTTATTAAGGAAGAAGATTTTGCCATAGTTTTAGCAAAAGTCATCTTGCGATTTTAGGAGATATAATTTTGCATTCTGTGAATTATTGCCATAGCAAACAAGGCAAGATAAGTTCTGGTAATGCCAATATGGGTAATGAGTTCAGTACACAAATTTATGTTGCTAATAATGAGGATAATATTAATGCGTTAATCAATAATGAGAATAATAATTTACTACCACGGAGTGACTATCATAATGTAGCATATGACGGGACTGTTGAGGTAAATGGGCAATAATATGTTAATGATATTATGAATCATGTTCATGATATAGCATATGACGTCAGTTAAAACAGTACGTTAATGTCAGTGTATGTCATGTTAAATTAACAGTATTTTCAAGTAGTGATAATGAGATTAGTATTGGAACATCAGAAAATGTTGTCTTATTTATTTATTTACTTACACGTCAAGTTCGGTAGGACCAAATTGAGGAGCAAATCTCCAAGGTCATGGAACGTGTCAGTACCTGAAATTACAACATAAAAGTAATAACAGATAAAAATAATTGTTTATGAACCCGAAAAAGTCAGTCCATAAGTTTAAGTAATCGCCATCAACAATACAATAAGAATGAGCTTAGTTTTTCAAGGATCTCCTCGACAGAATTGAAGGAGCGGCCCATGAGGAAACTCTCCAGTTTCGATTTGAAATCGCGTGGATTACTGCCAAGATTTCGTAATTCGAGTGGTAGCTTATTGAAAATGGATGCAGCTGTATACTGCACACCTTTTGCATGAGAGTTAGGGAGGTCCGAGCCAAATGCAGGTTTGATTTCTGCCGAATATTAACCGAGTCAAAGCTGCTTATTCTGGGGAATAAGCTAATATTGTTAACAAGAAATGATAGTAAGGAATATATATATTGAGAGACCAATGTCAAAATATCCAGACTCGTGAACAGGGGTCGACAAGAGGTTCGCAAACTTACACCACTTATTGCCCGAACCGCCTGTTTCTGAGCCAAAATTATCCTTTTAAAATTGGAAGATTTACCCCAAAATATAATAGCATACGACATAAGCCAATGAAAATAAGCAAAGTAGACTAATTTTCGTGTCGAACGATCACTCAATTCTGATACCGTTCTAATAGTAAAATTAACAACTGACCATATGGTTTTCATTTTATCCTTTGAATTAGCTACTCTATTTGCATACCAGTGTCGTGATACGTCTATAGACTTAAATGGAATACTGGTTTTTACGTACATAGTCACTCCCCCACCCCGCAAGGAACTCCTTGAGAAACAGCCAGCTAATCTGTATCCTGGTAAAGAAAGCGTCTGATTTGTCAAATTATTTAAGTGGTGCTCTGATAAAGCAATAATTTCAGTGTCAACATCTACAATCAGTTCACTACTTTATCTCTAATACCTCCTATATTTTGATGAAATATGCTAATTCCTTCTCTACTTGGAAACATTACATCCTCGGAAGGTGGGCCCTTAGTTATAGGGACTTCCTTTAAGCAGGTATACCTATAACCTGACTTCAATCTAAAAAAGGTGCACCTCTAACGCTAACTACTACACGACCTATTACTTGAAATGTGACTGATTTCGAATGAAAATCGACAAAAGAATTGATTTGTCAAAAGAATTTCGTTAGGAATTGAACACGAGAACTGATAAATCTAATAATGAGAGTGCGGCAGGAAACTTTAAATACCAATAAGGTGTTAAGGCAAAATAATAATAGGACTGGTAGATCTAACGAGTAAATTGATCGGCTGAACAAAGCTTATGATTAGTTAAGAAGACACATTAAAACTAAAATGGCCGAAATGCACTCAGAATAGGCGAACTGGAAATTCGTTTAACTGCTAGGAACATAGGTACTGAAAATCGTGAATGAATTACTGAACTGGAAGCTTCAGCAAACGTTATGGGTAATGAATCTGAAGTACATGAATCGAACGATAAATTGCGAAGCGTGATGTTCAGAATTATGAAGTAAAGTCATATGTAAACGTGGTAATGAAAATAAGGGAGTAAAGATGCTTAAAAGTGACACAGAGCTTAAATATGTAGGAAAATGTGTTGAAAAAGATAAAAAGAGTATCAGCGATGCTGAAGTAATAATGTATGAAATTAATTACTGCGTAAATAGGAGTGATAACAGCATAATGGTAAATGCTGATAACATGGAAGGGGAGTATGTAAGTAAACCGACTTGTCAGGAAGATAATATTAGTTAAGACGTCGTAAACCAACAGAAGGAATTTAAAACGTGTAATGTAAATTGCTACATTACTTGGTTGGAGACAAGTGATAAAGTTCAGACTGGAATGTTTATCGTAAGGATAGGTTAGTCGCCAGTGGTGGCGGCGTGTCTATTGCTGTAAAAAATTCGATATAATCTAGCGAGGTA
Source organism: Schistocerca cancellata (assembly GCF_023864275.1). Classification (NCBI taxonomy): domain Eukaryota; kingdom Metazoa; phylum Arthropoda; class Insecta; order Orthoptera; family Acrididae; genus Schistocerca; species Schistocerca cancellata. Next base: position 387,664,327 of record NC_064629.1, on the reverse strand, counting down.
ATCACGGATTCCGAATGTGAAATAATCTGGGCGAAACTGAGTATCAAAGAACTGTCAAAAATGGTGATCGGATGGTTTTATAGACCACCTGGGTCAGGATGTGTAGTTGTAGAGCGCTTCAGACAGAGATTGTAGAATTTGATTAGTAATTTTCCTGATCATGCCGTTGTTTATAGGCGGTGACTTCGACTTGCCAAGTATAGATTGGGAGTGTTATGCCATCAAAACTGGTGCCAGAGACAGGGAATCGTGTACCATTGTTCTGGATGTCTTGTCCGAAAATTACCTTCAGCAGATATTTAGAGAACCAACTCGTGAGGGTAAGGCCTTAGACCTCCTTGCAACAGAAAGACCTGAACTGATCGAATCAGTTAACATAGAGGAAGGTATCAGAGACCATAAGACTGTGGGGGTCCTACATGGAATGTTAAGGAAGGTAGGAAGACATATTTGCTCAGTGAAGAATATCTCAGCAGTCAGCATCTAATATTCTGTGATGAGGACGAAGCTGTGGAGAACAAATGAAAAAAATTCAAAGGCATTGTTAAATATACCCTAGACAAGTATGTTCCGATTAAGGTTTTAAGGGATGGGGAAGATCCACCATGGTTTAATAGCCGTGTTAGAAAAGCGCTAGGTAAACAAAGAGAACTTCATCTCAGATTCAAGAAAAGGAAAAACCCAGCAGACAAACAGAAGCTGAACGAAGCGAAAATGAGCCTAAGGAGAGCAATGAGAGAAGCGTTCAATGATTTCGAAAGTAAGACGTTGTCAACCGAGCTGGGTAAAAACCCTAAGAGAATTTGCTCGTATGTAAAACCAGTAAGTGGGTCAAAATCATCTATTCATTCTCTCAGCGACCGCACCGGCACCGAAACGGGAGATAACAGAGAGAAGGCCGAAATACTGAATTCGGTCTTCTGAAGTTGTTTCACTGCGGAAAATCGTAACACTGTCCCTGCTTTCTGTTGTCGTGCGAACGTCGAAATGGCAGATATTGAGATAACTGATCGCGGAATTGAAAAGCGCTACAATCGCTTAGTAGTGGAAAGGCTTCTTCAGGACCGGATGAGTTACCTATAACGTTCTATAAAGACTATGCGAAAGAACTTGCTGGCTTTCTAGCAGTAATTTATCTTAGATCGCTTGAGCAACGAAAGGTACCTAACGACTGGAAAAAACGCAGGTCGTTCCCGTTTTTAAGAAAGGCCGTAAGACAGATCCACAAAATTATGGACTTGTATTGTTGACGACAATCTGGTGTAGAAAATGGCTCTGAGCACTATGGGACTTAACTTCTGAGGTCATCAGTCCCCTAGAACTTAGACCTACTTAAACCTAACTAACCTAAGGACATCACACACATCCATGCCCGAGGCAGGATTCGAACCTGCGACCGTAGCAGCAGCGCAGTTCCGGACTGAAGCGCCTAGAACCGCTCGCCCACAGCGGCCGGCGCTCTGTTCCTCCATGAGATCCACAGCGCAGTGGAAAACGGCGCTCTGGCTGATGCCGTGTTCCTTGACTTCAGTAAGGCATTTGACAGCGTCCCGCATTGCCGTTTAATGAAGAAAAAAAATACGAGCATACGGAGTATTGGAGCAGACCTGCGAATGGATTCAAGACTTTCTTGCAGATAGAACTGAACACATCGCTCTTAACGGAACTAAATCGACGGAGGTAAAGATAATATTCGGAGTACCACAGGGAAGTGTGATAGGACCGTTGCTGTTCACAGTATATATATATATATATATATATATATATATATATATATATATATATATATAAGTGATGTAGTAGAAAGCGTTGGATGCTCTTTAAGGCTATTCTCAGATGATGCAGTTTGTACCAAAGTAGCGACGCCAGAAGATAGTAAGAATTTGCAGAACGATGTGCTGAGAATTGATGAATGGTGCAGACTCTGTCAGTTGACAATGAACGTCAATAAATGTAACACATTGCGCATACATATAAATTGAAATCCACTACTGTACAGCTACACTATTGATGACAAACTGCTGGAGACAGCGTCTGGCGTAATACGAGGTGCGGCTAGAAAAAAACCGGACTGATGCTGGAAAAAACATTTATTTACAATTATTTACAATTTCATGTTATCTCCTTCAATGTACTCTCCTCCTCGGTCTCTACACCGCTCCATACGAATTTTCCAGTGTTCATAGCAATGCTGCAGATCATTTTCGGTAAGTCCATACATTACTTCCGTCGCTATTTCTTTTACTGCTTCAACAGTCTCAAATCTAGTTCCTTTCAAAGCTGACTTGACTTTAGGGAAAAGAAAAAAGTCACAGGGGGCCAAATCAGGTGAGTAGGGTGGATGATCTAAGATGGGAATGTTGTGTTTTGCCAAAAACGTCTTCACCGACAACGCACTGTGAGCTGGGGCATTGTCTTGGTGAAGGATCCATGACTTTTTTCTCCACAAATCGTTCCGTTTTCTCCGTACTCGCTCACGTAGGGTAGCCAGGACGCTAATGTAGTAATGCTGATTCACTGTTTGTCCCTCTGGTACCCAATCAATGTGCACAATCCCTTTGATGTCAAAAAAAAAACAATCATCATTGCCTTGAATTTCGATTTTGGCATTCGTTCTTTTTTTTATCGTGGAGAACCAGGAGTTTTCCAATGCATCGATTGGCGTTTAGTTTTGGGATCGTAAGTAAAAAACCACGATTCATCGCAAGTAATAACATTTTGTAATTTGATGTTAACACGCTGTTCTTTCTGCACACTCAACATTTTCCGACGGACAGACAAAATGTCAACTACTTAAAACAGAAGCCACGGGCAGACTGAGTGCAGGAGGCAGATGAAACTCGAGCAGTAGGCGGAGCGAGAGTCACGTGACAGGCCACGCGACTTTCAGCCTTATTGCATTCGTTTTATTGTTTCACCAGTACTAGTCCGGTTTTTTTCTAGCCACACCTCGTATATCTAGGCGTAACTATCCAGTGCGACATTAAGTGGAATGACCATATAAAACAGATAGTGGGAAAAGCAGACACAAGATTCAAATTCATTGGAAGAATCTTAAGAATATGTAAATCATCAACGAAAGAGGTGGCATATAAGGCGCTTCTTCGCCCGATTCTTGAGTATTGTTCATCTGTCTTGGATCCATATCAGGTAGGACTGATAGAGGGGATATAGAAGATCCAATGAAAGGCGGCGCGTTTCGTTACGGGATCGTTTAGTTGGCGAGAGAGCGTTACGGATCTGCTAAACAAACTCCACTGGCAGACGCTACAAGAAAGACGTTGTGCATCACGGACAGATCTACTATTGAAATTTCGGGACAGCACTTTTCAGAAGGAGCCAGACAACATATTACTTCCCCCCACATACAGCTCGCGTATTGACCACGAGGAGAAAATTCAAGAAATTAGAGCCAATACAGAGGCTTACAGACAATCATTCATCCCACGCACTACTCGATAGTGGAACAGGGTTGGAGCGATCAGATAGTGGTACCGAAAGTACCCTCCGCCACACACCATTTGGTGGCTTGCTGAGTATGATGTAGATGTAGATGTGGACCAGGTATGTCAGATAAAAGGCTAAGATAAAAATCAAGTATCGACGATACTTCGACAAAGTAACAGAAAATATTTTCTGAAATTTGTGTTATTCAGAGAGACAATGCTTGCTGGTTTGAGGCACAAGAGCATAGTCGTTCCAAACGACGTCTTCTGGTCATACCGTGGTCGTGTTGGCAACTGTAGATAATAAATAGAATTACTTAAATTAAAGGTGTTCATTTTAATATAATGCAAAGTTAGATTAATTTTGAGTATACTGCTAATATGGTGTGGCATTGGCCACAATTATTACGTATGTATTACATGGTTCAAATGAGGAAGATTTCGTAGAAGGGATACACAGCATGTCGACTGTTGAATCAGCTGAGTGCATAATAGCAGTTTTGGCGGCATGGGTGATGTTGTGCGGGGTGATAACTGCCAGCCACCAGCTGTTTCGGCAAAGTCGTTTAATACTGAAGTTATTGTGTTGAGGCTATCAACCATTTATGTGACAGACAATTTTTTTTTCTTTCAGAAAAATTGTGATACTGTATGTGACAAAATTTTGTATTATTTAATGTTGCAAGTACCAACGTGCTCAGAAGGAATGTGGAAAGGATGCTAGCAACACCTGAGTGCTACAAGCAACTTGTAGATCAACGGATTATTGGGAGAGTGGAAACGAAACAGGTAAATGGACATAAATAGATGTGTCGTGGGTGCTGAGAAGGAAATTCATTACTTAGACGTATTTAAAAAAAGGAAAGATAAGAAGAATTCCTAATCGATTGTAAAACTGTTTTAGGACAGCTAGATTCTTCATACGGATAGTTACGTGTGTATGTCATGATAATTCGATAATAGGAAGAGCGCCTTAAAATTTAAAGCACTTTTGAAATAGCAAAAATAGTGCGAAAACAGCAAGTAACAGGGCAGATACGGCTTCAGTAAGGTTGGATTTAGCTTCTTTTTTAATTTTTTTTGTATCTTATAACCACCAGAAAAATCTCTTATTGTGGTGGTGGTGGCGGCGGAATGTATAGCGTCTATATGACATCCATGCCTACATTTTATTATTTTAACATTCACTACTGAAAGATCCACGTTCCCGTAAGACAGCAAGATGTCTAGCCATCACGTGATGCGATGGATGGTCTCTGAGCACGAGAACAGTGGGGTGAGTAAAAGCCGTATTGTGAAGGAATCTATACAGAGAACGAGGATTCACCTGGGAGGTTTTGTGCGCAGCAGCATATCCTTCATTAATTGTATTTACCGTCTGAGTATTAATATACGAGGGCAGTTCAATAAGTAATGCAACACATTTTTTTTTCTGAAACAGGGGTTGTTTTATTCAGAATTGAAATACACCAGGTTATTCCCCAATCTTTTAGCCACACAACACTATTTTTCAACGTAATCTCCATTCAATGCTACGGCCTTACGCCACCTTGAAATGAGGGCCTGTATGCCAGCACGGTACCATTCCACTGGTCGATGTCGGAGCCAACGTCGTACTGCATCAAAAACTTCTTCATCATCCACGTATGGCCTCCCACGGATTGCGTCCTTCATTGGGCTAAACATATGGAAATCCGACGGTGCGAGATCGGGGCTGTAGGGTGCATGAGGAAGAACAGTCCACTGAAGCTTTGTGAGCTCCTCTCGGGTGCGAAGACTTGTGTGAGGTCTTGCGTTGTCATGAAGAAGGAGAAGTTCGTTCAGATTTTTGTGCCTACGAACACGCTGAAGTCGTTTCTTCAATTTCTGAAGAGTAGCACAATACACTTCAGAGTTGATCGTTTGACCATGAGGAAGGACATCGAACAGAATAACCCCTTCAGCGTCCCAGAAGACTGTAACCATGACTTTACCGGCTGAGGGTATGGCTTTAAACTTTTTCTTGGTAGGGGAGTGGGTGTGGCGCCACTCCATTGATTGCCGTTTTGTTTCAGGTTCGAAGTGATGAACCCATGTTTCATCGCCTGTAACAATCTTTGACAAGAAATTGTCACCCTCAGCCACATGACGAGCAAGCAATTCCGCACAGATGGTTCTCCTTTGCTCTTTATGGTGTTCGGTTAGACAACGAGGGACCCAGCGGGAACAAACCTTTGAATATCCCAACTGGTGAACAATTGTGACAGCACTACCAACAGAGATGTCAAGTTGAGCACTGAGTTGTTTGATGGTGATCCGTCGATCATTTCGAACGATTGTGTTCGCACGCTCCGCCATTGCAGGAGTCACAGCTGTGCACGGCCGGCCCGCACGCGGGAGATCAGACAGTCTTGCTTGACCTTACGGCGATGATGACACACACTTTGCCCAACGACTCACCGTGCTTTTGTCCACTGCCAGATCACCGTAGACATTCTGCAAGCGCCTATGAATATCTGAGATGCCCCTGGTTTTCCGCCAAAAGAAACTCGATCACTTCCGGTTGTTTGGAACGCACATCCGTTACAGACGCCATTTTAACAGCTCCGTACAGCGCTGCCACCTGTCGGAAGGCAATGAAACTATACGAGACGAAGCGGGAATGTTTGAAAATATTCCACAAGAAATTTCCGGTTTTTCAACCAAAACTGGCCGAGAAAAAAAATGTGTTGCATTACTTATTGAACTGCCCTCGTACATCTCGAAACGTGCTGATGACGTTTTTACTTTAGTGATAACTTGTTAATATCAGTTTAAATAATCCTCAATTCACCCGTACAATCTAATTACAATAGTTAGCTACTATTGATAGTCGTGGGTGGACAAGAAGAGCCAATCACAAGCGTACTCTGCGTGGGTAGGTTCATCTGCCCGCTGGATGGGGCCAACCCTGAGGCGGGGCAGGGTCCTCACCCTGTTACAGCTCGAGTCCTCCACCACCGACGCAGACCTGGGGGAGGCACGACACGAAGTGGCGGCGCTAGAACGACACCTTACGTGGGAGGGCCATCTCCTGCAATCAGCTGCAAAAGTTGGTGAGATGTGGGCGGCGCGCCTGCATATTACCTTCGACGGGGCAGCCCTTTCGTCGTCAGCCAGGACATCTGGCCAACACAGCTGGGTCGAGGACACCAGTAGCTTCCTGTCGGGTCGTGACTATGTGGCGTGCATCCGCACGCGGATCAACGCATTACCAACTAAAGCGCGCATGAGTCGCGGCCGAGACAGGGAGAAGATGTGTCGCGCGAGGTGCAACGCCGTCGAGACCGCGAACCACGTCATCCAGGGTTGCGGGTCCAGGGGTGCGGCGTCACCACGCGGTAGTGAAATACGTCGCGCGCGGGCTGGATCAACGAGGGTTCGACGTGTCTGTCGAGCCACACCTCCGAACGCCAGAGGGAGTCTGCAAGCCTGACATCGTAGCGTCAAAGGACGGCGTGGCGCACGTCGTCGATGCGCAAATTGTCGGCGACCACCTCGACACCGACTGGTGTCACCGGCAGAAGGCGGCGAAGTATGATGTCCCGTCGGTGCGGCGTGCTGTCGGCGCTCTCCGACCCGCAGCCAGCTGCTTACAGTTCGAGACAGTGTCCCCGAATTGGAGGGGGACTTGGGTACCTACATCTGCCCGCCAGCTCCTACACCTGGGCTTCCGCAGGCGGAAGTTAAGCACCATAAGCATGCGGGTGCTCGGAGGAACAACGTGGATCTTCGGCCTGTTTAAAAACATGTGGTCGACAAGGCCGAAGTACAGGGAGGGCGTGGGCTAGTGAGTCGGTAACGCTTAGGTTAGATTGCCCTGACTCCTGGGGCTTCAATATCGGGAGCAATACCGTCCTTTATTCTTAATTTGTAATATAATTGTTTATACTTGTTTCATAATGTAAGGTGTTAGCGGTTACACCAACAACGGTACCCGGCGCCCCTGTGAGCTCCTCTCGGGGAGCATGGCGCACTAGCTCTTAAGAGTGTATGTAACCTGTGTTATTCACATGTATTTTCTGTGAATAAAGACGGCTTTATAGCCCACTACTAGTCAAAGATCGTTTTCCAGGAAGTTAATGCATGAATCCGTGTATAAAATATGTTATCGCGTAAAGATGGAGTAATTTGTTAATAACGTGCCCTATATGACGTACATATGAGATGTTTTGATAATCTAACTAGTCTATGATCGGTTTCCGGTGAGACAACTGGTGGTTTAAGTCTGAAGTGCGATTTCACGTATAGATGGATCTAATTGTTAGAACTTGCCTTGCAAAACATGTATATGTGAAATATCATGTATTTTGTTGTGACATTTTACTCAGCTCTGGAATGTTTGTTCTGAGACCAGCTTTCGGAACTGTCTTAATTTGTTGATACTATGAAGAAAAGGAAATCAAGTGGCATCCCCGAATTTCGTAATTTCTTTTTCTAGTACCGCTGAGGTTTTCCCATTTACCACTTCGTTATGGACTGTCTATTGTACGCACGAAAGCGTCTATGGGCGGCGGAGAAGAAGACTATCGATATGACGGCTACGAGTCATCTTTACAAGATAAGAGGTAAGAAAGTTGCCTCTAGTCGTACTAGGGAAAGTGGGTACAGATGTTTGTTCAGAAATTCACCGTGCTTGTTCTACATCTACATCTACATTTATACTCCGCAAGCCACCCAACGGTGTGTGGCGGAGGGCACTTTACGTGCCACTGTCATTACCTCCCTTTCCTGTTCCAGTCGTGTATGGTTCGCGGGAAGAACGACTGTCTGAAAGCCTCTGTGCGCGCTCTAATCTCTCTAATTTTACATTCGTGATCTCCTCGGGAGGTATAAGTAGGGGGAAGCAATATATTCGATACCTCATCCAGAAACGCACCCTCTCGAAACCTGGCGAGCAAGCTACACCGCGATGCAGAGCGCCTCTCTTGCAGAGTCCGCCACTTGAGTTTGTTAAACATCTCCGTAACGCTATCACGGTTACCAAATAACCCTGTGACGAAACGCGCCGCTCTTCTTTGAATCTTCTCTATCTCCTCCGTCAACCCGATCTGGTACGGATCCCACACTGATGAGCAATACTCAAGAATAGGTCGAACGAGTGTTTTGTAAGCCACCTCCTTTGTTGATGGACTACATTTTCTAAGGACTCTCCCAATGAATCTCAACCTGGTACCCGCCTTACCAACAATTAATTTTATATGATCATTCCACTTCAAATCGTTCCGCACGCATACTCCCAGATATTTTACAGAAGTAACTGCTGCCAGTGTTTGTTCCGCTATCATATAATCATACAATATAGGATCCTTCTTTCTATGTATTCGCAATACATTACATTTGTCTATGTTAAGGGTCAGTTGCCACTCCCTGCACCAAGTGCCTATCCGCTGCAGATCTTCCTGCATTTCGCTACAATTTTCTAATGCTGCAACTTCTCTGTATACTACAGCATCATCCGCGAAAAGCCGCATGGAACTTCCGACACTATCTACTAGGTCATTTATATATATTGTGAAAAGCAATGGTCCCATAACACTCCCCTGTGGCACACCAGTTGCACCTGGCATATCTTTTTGGTGCCGGCCGCGGTGGCCAAGCGGTTCTAGGCGCTTCAGTCCGGAAACGCACGACTGCTACGGTCGCAGGTTAGTTAGGTTTAAGTAGTTCTAAGTTCTAGGGGACTGATGACCTGAGATGTTAAGTTCCACAGTGCTCAGAGCCATTTGAACCATCTGAACCATCTTTTTGGTGGAAAGTGTTAAATTCTGGAACCAAGCGCACAGAATATAAGGGTTGCAATCTGCATTTGTCCTGAAACTGCAACTACGTAGGACACTGAATGCCGCAATTATTACTCTTGACATTCCCAATGACTCATATATTCGTCACACTTGTTATCCCTTGTGTGGAGAGAATGCCGTTACACAGAGGTTAATTTTAATAGATTGTCTTAACCGTAATTATTTATTACAATGTGGCGCTGTTTGTAACGTCCAAGGGACCAACATAAATCACGGTGGTCTCAGTGTAATTGCTGTCTGAATTAAATTGTCATTTTTGTTCGACTCAACGCGCGTTCCTTACAGTCACTGCGTTGTAGTGTTTAAGAATTTTCGAAAGATAGTTTCTTTACTAATTATCTTGTTCATGCGGTCATATTTGTCTTTCTCTTTCTACATACAATTTGCCTAAAATCACTTAGTAGAATGTCTGAACGATATTGAAAGCATGTGGGCTATGTTGGTGTCTGGGGGACGGAAACTCACCCGATACATTGTCCAGTTACTGTCCTACTAAGTTCCAAATCATTCACCAATTGGATTGGCTCCCGATTAAATAAATAAAATTAATTATAATTATACGGATATTATTTATTATTGGATGCTGACACTATACATATTGTTTATAAGAGATTAAATTAATTTTTGAAAGTAAAAGGTTCTTCTATATTTGATCTCACTCCTAGCTGAGGTACTCTTCCACTTACAGATTAGGTCTTTAGACGTCAATCATTACTCCGTATCTCGTCCGCAGCTAATGGCCTATAGATCACGGGGTCCCGGGTTCGATTCCCGGCCGGGTTGAGGATTTTCTCTGCCCGGGGACAAGATGTTTGTGTTGTCTTTATCATTTCATTGTCATCAGTTGTGACAGTGGCTAGATTGGACGGTGTACAAGAAATTGGGCTTTGTAAAAATTGGGACTTTGTATGGGCGCTGATGACAGCACAGTTGGTTGGTTGGTTTGGGGAAGGAGACCAGACAGCGTGGTCATCGGTCTCATCGGATTAGGGAAGGATGGGGAAGGAAGTCGGCCGTGCCCTTTCAGGGGAACCATCCCGGCATTAGCCTGGAGTGATTTAGGGAAATCACGGAAAACCTAAATCAGGATGGCCGGACGCGGGATTGAACCGTCGCCCTCCCGAATGCCAGTCCAGTGTCTAACCACTGCGCCACCTCGCTCGGACTGCACAGTTGACCGCCACACAAAATAAAGTTCAATTCCGTATCTCTTTACTGTGGTGCCGGTGGCTATAAGGTAGCTTTGTTAGTACTGATTCCCCTTATGAGAAGGCGGCCGGGTAATAATTTGCGCGTTCTGAGTTATCGCCTAACGCCACATACTGCCTTGCAGCAGCCATTCCATACAGTTACGCAATCTCGTCTAATGAACAAAACGCAAGCGTATGGAATACCAGACGAACTGTGTGACCGAAGAGAAGAGTTTTTAGCAAACATAACACAGCATGTTATTCTGAACGAATAGAAGTCTTCAGACGTAACAGCAACTTCGGGAATGCCCCAGGGGAGTGTTAGAGGACCATTGCTTTTCACAGTATATATACAAATAAATTACTCAGTAGATACCGTCGGAAGTTCCATGAAGCTTTTCGCAGATGATGGTGTTGTATACAGCTAGCAACGCTAGAAAATTGTAGCGAAATGCAGGAAGGTGTGCAGAGCATCGACACGTGGTGCAGGGAGTGGCAGTTGGCCCTCTACTTAAGCAGATGTAACTAAATGCGAATACATTAAGAGAAAGGCACTTTATTTTATGATTACAAAATCACAGAAAATCACTGGAATCAGTTACTTCCATAAAATATCCAGGAGTATACGTATCGCAATTACTCAGATGCCAGATTGATATTCACTGGAAAAATCCTAAGGAAATGTAGTCCATCAGCAAATGAAGTAGCTTACCAAACATTCGTCCGAGCAATACTTGAATATTACTCGTCACTATGGTATTCGTACCAGATAGGACTGACAGAGGGAATAGAGGAGATCCAAAGAAAGCTAGCACTTTTAGTTGTACGTACATTTAGTAAACACGAAAGGATCACGGAGATAGCCAACTCCAGTGGCAGACGCTGCCAGAGCTTGGTTCACTGTTAAAGTCCCGAGAGCTTACACTCCTAGAAGAGTCAAGCAGTATATTGCATCCTCTTACGTACATCGCGCGAAAAGGCCATGAGGATGAAATAAGGGAGATTCGAGCCCACACGGAGGCCTACCAGCAAACCGTTCTTCTCGTGAAGCATACGCGACTGGAACAGAAAAATGGGGAAGCTACACTGGTGCAAAAAGATCCTCCCCAACATACCGCAAGGAGCCTTGCGGAACAACCATGTAGATGCAGACGTAAACGAAATATTACCTGCAGAAACCTTTCCTCACTTTTGGCTTGCTTCTTTCGTTTTCGCCTTCTGTGTGGTCACACAGTTTGTTCTGTTGTGTTAGCAGAAGAGCCAACACCGTGTTACTAGAGGAGGCCGAAATGCACGCAGACTGGCGTGAGGAGGGAAGAACTATACTGACGTGAGGTCTGGAACATGACAAGGAATTAGAATTCAGAAAGCGGACGTAATTAGTTTGATACTTAACTTCAATCCATTAATGATGAACGTCGTTCTTGACAGTACATGATTCACAATATTGTCTGTTCATAATTCATTCTAATTACTGAATATGGCGCCTTGCTAGGTCGTAGCAAATGACGTAGCTGAAGGCTACGCTAAACTATCGTCTCAGCAAATGACAGCGTAGGTAGACAGTGAACCATCGCTAGCAAAGTCGGCTGTTCAACTGGGGCGAGTGCGAGGGAGTCTCTCTAGACTAGACCTGCCGTGTGGCGGCGCTCGGTCTGCAATCACTGATAGTGGCGACACGCGGGTCCGACGTATACTAGCGGACCGCGGCCGATTGAAAGGCTACCACCTAGCAAGTGTGGTGTCTGGCGGTGACTCCACACGCTCTACGCAATTGGTTCCTTTCACCGGTTTTAAGTGATAGGATTCATTTCGCACATGGTTTCCATCCGAGAATCGTGTGACCTCGAAAAGAGCGACTGATAACCCAGTAATTTAGTCCCTAAAGCATCCAACCAATCCTGCTGCCTTTCAGACAGTGGCGATGTACCTTTCAGTGGGTATATCCTGCGGATAGTAGGGTCGTCCACTGCAATACGACTGTGAGATGCTAATACGTCGCGAATACGCTTGCCTGGCGATCGCGTCCTCTATCAGATGCGCACATGTTAGCCACGACCCTCTGTTGTCTTACAACACTTATTCTGACTTCTGTTACATATACAAGTTTATGTGTTCCTCAATCGAAATTATCATGAGTCTGTTGTGTATTGCTTTTCCGCAGTAGCATAAAATATACAGCTGTTAGTAAAAGAAGAGCCTACGAAGTGTGGTATCAATCGCTCCAAAAAGATAAAAGCAGACAAGTATCTCACTTACGAAACCTGTGCAGACAGGGATGATTGGTGTCGTCTCGATTACATTCCATAATTCCCAGTTTATCATACTTGGCTAACGCTTAATGAATGAATAACTGCTGTGGAATATTTTTGCTGCTGCATGCAGCGTGAAGTCATAATGTTGGATTTGGAAGCTTTCCCCACATCTGATTTCATTCGCTTTGGGCGCGCATACTAAATTTTACTCACCACTGGAATAAAACACTCGGGCACGCTGCGGGATTACTTGCCAGCTACAGGAGCGGCAAACGAGATTGTGTGGCGCTAACGTCACCCATAAGTTTCATGTATGTTAGATGCTGTTTTTCATATTTAGTGTTTTTCGATGTATGTTGCGTGAAGTTTTATTAAGTGACGCTGGATTTGTCTTACTTCAGTTCCTTCAGGTACATATTTTTCACTTTGTTATTGGCACTCGCAACTTATACTGTGCATTTCACCTGAAATTATAAACGTCGTACATTCAACTGTCATCGTGTAATAGCTGGGGGTTGTTTTAATAAATAAATAAATAAATATATATATATATATATATATATATATATATATATATATATATATATATATAAATTATAGTTTCATAACTGAATGAAGAGACAGAATTACTATTGAAAACGTTCTAAATGTTTCTCAGAAAAGACATTGGGTAAGTAATGTAGAAACGTGCCGTTGTAGAATATATGGTAAATATGTAGGTGATTAAGAGATCAGACTTAATGATGTTATCGCACGGATTTGCATCAATAATCCCTGGGTAGCTGTAGCAACAGTTACTATTCATACAGAAATAGCTACATCAGCAAACCCGAAAGCCTCTCCATCTCTGAATAGCTACTGCAATCCACATCCATTTCAACCTGATTACTGGACCCGTCTCTTATTCTCCCTCTGCAATTTGGCCACCCCCTCACCCACCCCCACACTTCCCTTCAATGATAAACTCAGATTCTATCCTAAGAACTCATCTATTCTTTCAGTCGTGTAATGCCACAGATTTCTTTTCTCCTCAGTTCTGTTCTGTACTTCCCCATTAGTTCCGCGAACTACCCATCTAATCTTCAGCATTCTTCTGCAGCACCACATTTCAAAGGTTTCTATTCCCTTCTTGCCTGCGTTGCTTACTGTCCACGTTTCATTCCCGTACAAGACGACACTCGAGACAAATGTCTTCAATACATACTTGCCAATACACTTACTTGAATCCAGCGTTAAGAAACTTCTCTTCTTCACAAATGCTTTTCTTGACATTGTCTGTGTATGTTTTCTAACTTCCTTACTTCTGCCGTCAGTAGTTATTTTACTGGCCAAATAGCAAAACTTATGTTCTACCTATACCGTCTCATTACCTCACCTAATTCCCTCAGCATGGCCACTTTTAATTCGAATACATTCTGTTACTATTGTTCTGCTTTTGTTAATGTTCATTTTTTATACTATTTTCAAGATACTGTCCATTCCACTGAACTGCACTTCCAAGTCCTTCGCTGTCTCTGACCAGATTACGATGTCATCGGGAAACCAAAACATTAATAACCTTTCGAAATTTATCTCTGGTTTTTCACAGATTGCTCAATGTTCAAATTGAGTAACACTAGGGATAGGCTACATCCCTGTTTCACTCTTTCCTCAACCAGTGCTACCCCTCCATGCCCTTCGGATCTTATAATACCCGTCTGGTTTCTGTACAAGTAGTGTTAAGTCCCATAGTGCTCAGAGCCATTTGAAGCATTTTTGTACAAGTAGTATACAACCTTTCGCTCCCCGTATTTTACCCCAGCTACCTTCAGAATATAATAAAGAGCATTTGAGTCAACACCGTCAAAAGCCCTTTCTAAGCCTAAAAAGCTATAAACGTAGGTTTGCCTTCATTTAACTTATCTTCTAAGATAAATCTAAGGGTCAGTATTGCCTCGTGTGTTCCCAAATTCATGATGTACAAGGTCGGTTTCAGTTTGTTTTTCCATTATTCTAAAACACTCTGCTCAACACAATTAAATGATCGCTTCGCAACCCCGTAACTGTCTCCCATTAGCACGCACAAGTTTGAAATTAGGGTCATAAGAGTCTACTAGTTTGCTTTATTATGATGCAAATACTCTTGAGTATCGGGAGAGGAGGTGCAGTGGCTATCACACAGGAGTCACATTCGGGAGGGCAACGGTTCAAATCCTTCTCCTGCCGTTCAGCTTTAGGTACCAGTGTTTTCCCGAAATCTCTCCAGACTCATGCCGGGTCTGTTCCTTCCCCTCCTTGAAACATTCCTGGTCTGTTCTCCGTTGCCAATGACCTCGATGTAGAGGGGACGTTAAACTCTAATCTTCGTTCTTTTCTTCCTTCCTTCGTCCCTTTCTTCATTCGACGCCCTAGCGATGGGTGTCCGAACCGTGATGTCCTACATTGAAATCACGCGATTTTCATATGGGTCTCTGAGGAGAACATTGCTGACGCACCGACGCTCAGAAACAGCACTAAAAGAACTCAGCGTGTGGAATAAAGGGCGTCAATGAATCCACTCATTTCCTTGGTGCGTCGATTGCCACACATTTCGCGCTCGGAAACGACAGTTCATGACAACCTTTGACACTGCCGATACCCGGTAGATGATTAGCCCTCTACTAAGGGCAACGTGGGTCAACAACCCATTCACGGAATGGGATATTTCAGAGAATGGGCATATGATTAGTAAAACTGACGAGTTCAAATTTCTAGATGTTAAGATAGATCTGTTAAGGATCTTGTTCAAAGACTTAATGCTGCCGTTTTCATAATTCGAACGGTATGTGAAGTAAGTGATCGTTCGACAAAAAAATTAGTCTACTTTGATTATTTTCATTCGCTTATGTCGCATAGCATTATATTTTGGGGTAACTCTTCCCATTCTAAAAGGGTATTTGTGGCTCGGAAACGGAGAGTTCGGGCAGTAAGTGGTTTAAGTTCGCGAACCTCTTGTTGACCACTGTTCACTTGTCTGGGTATTCTGACACTGGCCTCTCAATACATATATTCTCTACTGTCGTTTCTTGTTAACAATATCAGCTTATTTCCAAGAATTAGCAGCTCTCAGTCAGTTAATGCTAGGCAGAAATCCGATCTGCATTTGGATTGCCCTTTCTTAACTCTTGTGCAGAAAGGAATGTACTATACTGCTGCATCCGTTTTCAATAAACTACCACAAGAATTCAAAAATCTTAGCAGTAATCCACGAGCTTTCAAATCGAAACTGAAGAGTTTTCTCATGGGTTACTTCTTCTATTCTGTTGAGGAATTGCTTGAAAATTAAGCCGATTCTTATACTATATTGTTGATTGCGTTCACTTAAACTTATGGCTTGACTTTTGTTGAGTTCATAAACGTTTTATTTTATCTGTTGTTACTCTTATGTTGTAATTTCATTTACTGACACGTTCCGTGACCTTGGACATTTGCTTCTCAGTTTCGTCCTACGGAGCTAGACGTGTGAATAAAAAAAATGATTAATGATGATCACATCCCTTTTGAGTGCAGTGCGACCTCAATTTTTGCTCTGGTGTACAGGATGAAATCACAACGGAAGTAAAGTATCACAGGTCATTCTGGCCCTAATCGCTGATATCAGCAACAGTTACCCTGCAATTAATGACGTCAAGATCGGATTTCCCGGAATCGATAACATCAGCATCCTGTGCTCAGCCAATTGTACTTGTTGCATTTCGACGACATCAGCATCAGCATTCCCACAATGCCCCCCTATCCCTCCCTTCCAGCCCATTAACCTGTGACATTTGACGTTACATGTTTTGCGAAACGCTGTGTGGCCTCACTGCACC
The DNA here is from genome assembly GCF_023864275.1 of Schistocerca cancellata. NCBI lineage: Eukaryota > Metazoa > Arthropoda > Insecta > Orthoptera > Acrididae > Schistocerca > Schistocerca cancellata. Next base: position 387,647,784 of record NC_064629.1, on the reverse strand, counting down.
AATGGCGTGCCAGCTTCCTCCCCCCCCCCCTCCTTACCCATGCGCAATTTTAATTTCTATAATTCGGCTGTGTGTGTGTCGTTATTTGTACGCTTTCTGTACCTCAGTCTAGGTCTCACTTGTTCAATTGATGAGACGCTTGCGTTAGGAAAACAAGACTTTAACAAGTCTATTCGTTGTAAGCATTTATTAGAGGGATGTGCCCGCAGCTTCTTACATCAAAAATGGAAATCATGATAATACAGGAGCCTCTTACTGCTGAGAAGAGGAGCATTGTTCAACAAGTAATGGCAGTGCAACACAATGGAAAGATGATGCTTCAACTAATTTGGTGCGCCAACGCAGTACGTTGCCATTTTTAGAATTATAAATGACATTTAAAGTACCTTTTGATTCTCCCATCACGTTAGAAGCGGCTGTGAGTTGCGTTGGAAATACCTGTTTAGTAAATATTTCGTTCATATCTAAACGTTATTCCTATGGTTCTTATTATTACGTGTATGTTGTTATATTTAGGGCCTGGTTATCACTTTTACAGACGAAGAGACACAGATATTCCTGCCTGAAACATCACAGCCGGCCGGTGTGGCCGTGCGGTTAAAGGCGCTTCAGTCTGGAACCGCGTGACCGCTACGGTCGCGGGTTCGAATCCTGCCTCGGGCATGGATGCGTGTGATGTCCTTAGGTTAGCTAGGTTTAAGTAGTTCTAAGTTCTAGGCGACTGATGACCTCAGAAGTTAAGTCGCAAAGTGCTCAGATCCATTTGAACCATTTGAAGCATTACAACAGCAGCAACAGCCCACAGTGCAATGGGCGACAGGGAAGTGTTCATAGCAGCACACATCTAAATCTTTTTTTTTATCGTCTAGCCGTCAGGAGGAATATAGTATGACAAAGGCTGGCTGTTACTGTAATGGTTGGTTGTAAATTAATTGTTTTTATTTTCAACCGTATCAATAAATAACGGCAGATGAGCCCCCCCCCCACACACACACACACGCACACACACACACACACACACACACACACACACACACACACACAGAGAGAGAGAGAGAGAGAGAGAGAGAGAGAGAGAGAGAGAGAGAGATAGCGCCATATATTTAAACTTCGTGACGTAAATCGATAGAACACACACACAATAATTGTTGATGTGGTCGATCTACATATGTTAAGATACGATGAAGGAAGAAGCGTGATGTGCGTTCGTGATGAAAGTCATCACGTGAGTACTGAGAATGTTGGTTTTGTGCTCTGATCAGTCCATTTTTGAGATGCGAGCACGCACTCCTCTAGTCAAAGTATCTACAAAGTCTGTACTCTCCAGGCATGGATTTGTTTTACAGTTTACTCCAACAGGAAACCACAAGTTGATACATATGCCACGTATACATCACAAAAGACTCCTAAATTACACGGCAATTACGCCACGTAAGCCGCAGTTGTGCTGTAAATCAGTCGCGATTACAATACACATACCATGAACACACATCACGCCGCACGCAATGTGCAAGCATAGATTTCTACTTTACATTTTACAAAGAGCAGAAGCCACACAGAATGCCTAAGAAAACTTCAAATAACATGTTTTCTTATACAATATAAGCGATTAATCAGTCGAGCATTCAGTCGCTGCTAAGATAACAATGAACACTGAGTGTCAGAGATAATAACAGTATTCATTATTCTAAAACCTACATATTTATAGCTATCATTAAAGTGTTCAACTAGTCATGTGAGAACTCTGAAACAGTAAGTGAATAGCGGCTAGACAGTCATCATGTAATTATTAGTACCGATGGTGAAGAAAAGAAAGGCGTCGCTAATATTTATAATATACTTATTGTTCTTCTTACAGATAAGGTGCCATCATCTCTGCAGCAGCTGTCACTCAACGTGAAAATAATGTTTTATAACCGTACCTACAGTTTATACAAATATGTTACTGAATATGTCTGTGTGGATATGAATTCTTCCTGGTGATGGCGACTGAAAACCCACGATTTAGCGATGTCAAGTAACATTATCACTGAATGAGTGGTATCAACTATGTGGTGCATGAATACAGATTTCTATTTTTTTCTATGGAAAAGAATTCTTTCTCTCGGTGACACTGAGTGAACGTAGAGTTTCTTCTGGGAACTCTCCACAAAGTCAGCCGCCTCCCTGCACTTTCGTTCGCCTGAAAGGACCGATGTTCACATAAACGACCAAAAAGAGCTTGAAATGTTTTGTGATGTATTTTGTGCCTGTGAGGGTACTTGTTTTGTCAAAGCCGTGCTGCCTCTTGACCGTTTCTATCTGCTTGCCCGTACACAAACACCACCTCGGCGTGCTCCCGATGTGAATACCGGACCATCTGCTGCTTACCGTACGCTGCGTCAATCTTATAGCCAGCAGCACACAAGGAACACACGCCATGTGATTAGAGGAACTGTCATTTGTCAGCGCCATCTACCGTAGCAAAAATACATTTCCGGGAACGTGTTCATAGGACCTTTCTTCCTCCATTTCCAGTTAGGAATTCGTCCCCGTAGTTTGTCGATTTTATTAATGTTCACCATCTATACTGTTGGGTTGATTGTTCTGGTTCGAGTTACTGTCTTTGTGCGATATACTACATGGGATGTAGAACCACCTAGAGACCACTTAACTTGAATGAATATTTCCCTAGCGTCTCTTTTTCTTCTCTAATGCCACAGGGAGGACTACATTTGCCATTATAATCTAAATTATGACGTTAATTGATTAATTTCAGCGCGTTTGATTTATCTGACAATACAGGCAGATTATACCACGAGGGAGTCCGATGGTGATGCCATGGTCTGAAATAATGTCGCGTGATTAAGAGTCTCAGCAGACTGTTGTACATCAGGTGCGCCTCTCTGCTCTTACTAATAGTATAATTTCATCTCACTCCGCTGATCTCTTATTAATAGTATAATTTCTTCTCACTCCACTGATATAGAATTAACGGTTTGTCTCTCCACCTGACTGTCTTGTTATCTGAATTTATGTTTCTTGTATCGTGTATTCACTGTCTGGGTATTGGATGGTTCAAATGGTTCTGAGCACTATGGGACTTAGCTGCTGAGGTCGTCAGTCCTCTAGAACTTAGAACTACTTAAACCTAAGTAGCCGAAGGACATCACACACATCCATGCCCGAGGCAGGATTCGAACTTGTGACCGTAGCGGTCTTGCGGTTCCAGACTGTAGCGCCTAGAACCGCTAGGCCACTCCGGACGGCTGGGTATTGGATATCAGATTCATGTACAATGTTAGTTCTCCTTCTGATGTTTTACTTGCTACCAAATTCCTATAGCACCATCCCGAAAATAAACGCTGAAAACTGAGTCTGTTAGGCTCGAATAAAAAATGCCATTTTAAATAACCTATCTGGTATTCTCTACTCATAAAAAGGTCTCGCCCAATGTTACCAAGGTTGTTTCAACTACGCTGCAGACATTTCACTGGGAAGTTCTTACACGTCTTCCATAGAGTCCAGATCTCTCCCCTTGCCCCTTGTGACTTCCATATTTTTGCAAAGAATCTCGTAGCCGTCGATTTGCTTTGGATGAAGTGGTACACGCCTGGTACAATCATGGTTCGTTAGGCAACCAGTACATTATTTTTTCACGAAGGCATTTACGATATTGTCTCACAGAGTGGTAAACTGATTAACAGCTACGACGATTATTTTTGAAACAGTAAACGGTTAACTTACTTTTTCCATCTGACTCGTTTTCTTTTGTCTGCCTCTTATACGTGCATAGCTAAGATGTTAGTAACTTCTCAAATTTATTTTTTTGTCAACGGTGTTTCTTAGCACAGCATTTTCTCGCCTAAACTGCACTATATGGATGTCAAACTGTAAAGAACAGTACAATTTCTAAATCGTCATGAATGATAGCACGGCAGCACACGGTGTAAATTCGCTGCCACGTTGATGTTTGTGGCATGTTTTTCTAGATAATTATTTGGCATTATGTCACTTTCGAACTGTAGTGCCCCTTAGTGGCGGTGGAGCAGTATGCTTTTCATACCATAAAACACATGAAAACGGCATTTAAAGTTGAAAATAGTTAATTGCCCAAGAAGAAGTACTAATGATTATAGAGCCTAATGTTGAATGACGCCTTCATTCAAAAATCTGTGGCTGCGGTGCCCCATAGGAAAAAGGTATATTTATAAACATGCAAAAATAGGAATATCATGAATGAAAAGGATAACTGTCAGTCATAGAGCAGACGTCACGGGGCGCAACAATAATTAGGTGTATGCTCTAACGTAAAGGTACTGATTCGACTAAAAGCGTGATATGCATCTGGTGTTCGGGAAAAGAATAGTTCAGGCTCACAGAAGAATCAAATTTTTAGATTTCTGCAAGATATACATTTAGAAATTCTCGACGTGAAACACTTGATCTTTCAGTAAAAAGTTATTGATGCTAGTTTAGTTCGTGCTGATAGGTTGTTCTGCTGATCGCACTCCGAGACCAGCGTATTCAGTCGCGGCGAACGAAACAAATATCGTGGAACACAAAGTTGAGCTGCGGCAGGTACCGCGCTAGCCGCACTCGGCTGGCAACGAGGGGCACAATATGAAGAAACTAATATAGGCTCATCGCAAAGTTTTCGAGTCGTTTGTCAACAAATAAGCCAGTATATAAAAATAGCCCGGTTGTAGCACTCGAGGCGCCGTCATATTGGGCGCAGTTGAGGAGCAAAGTTGGCGGCCGCGAGTGGCCTCACATGCCATTCATTACTCGCCCGCCGCGACCCCCTCCACAGCCCACTGCGCCCCCTCTGCCCCCCGCCCCCGCTCCCACCTGTCGTTTCCTCCTTGTTTCTACCCTGTCCGGCTCTTCTACTCACTTTCAGACGTCTCAATTCCAACAGTGTATAAGAGATTCTTGCGAACACTTACTATATCACAGAAAATTATTTCTGAGACATTGTAAAAAGGCTAGCACAGATTTATACATTCTATTTCGTTTAATCTACATAAATCACTAATGATGCTTTTCCCGTTCCACAAAGAGGTCGGCGTTTCTTACATGAATTTCGGCAATATTAGTGACAGTTGGTGGCCGGATGACTTTCCTTCCCACGGGAAGGAGTTTATGTTCAAGCGGGAGAACCTTTCCTAAATGTTTTCGTAACATCGTATCTGACGTGGCACGTAGATACCAGTGCGATATTCACCTAGCTGGGCGTAGGAATCCACCCAAAAGCGACATCTCACGACACGGATTCGATACGTGTCATATTCATCTCTCCCAATCTCGCAAACGACGCTCTAATGCGCTCGGCTATCCAGGCGGGCATTTCTACTTGAAACGCTAGAATTATCATTCATAAAAATGGTTCAAATGGCTCTAAGCACTATGGGACTTAACATCTGAGGTCATCAGTCCCATTGACTTAGAACTATTTAAACCTAACTAACCTAAGAACATCACACACATCCATGCCCGAGGCAGGATTCTAACCTGCGACCGGACCAGCAGCGCGGTTCCGGACTGAAGCGCCTAGAACCGCTCGGCCACAAAGGCCGGCTATCATTCATATCTTGCTATCCATTTTTCAGTTCAAATTATACTGAGCATTTTCCGTTACCTTACATTTATCCACAATTATATGTAGAAAGTTTAATTGACCACTAATCACATTGTTATTAACATATACATCAGAGAATTAATATTGTTACTGCTTACATTGTGTGTTGGTGCTGGACTATAACTGTGCTCACTTTACTGTTGTTTAATCAGTGCTTCTACAAGGTGGTTCACAGGCTTCTGACACAAAAACAGGTAGATAAAAAGAAATATAAAGTCAAGTGATATGATAAGAGAGAAGATGAAAACCTATGATGTTATATTATCCACATGGTGACCAATTTTTAGGTAGCCATTGTATTGTATTGTCTTGTATAAAACAGGGGACATAGAAACGCCGGAGAGGCTTCGTCCCGCCGTAGCCCTCAGTGGTTGACAACCCAAGCCACAGCAGTCCACCCACGCCATCGCCGACCCACACCAATAACAGGGTTATTGTGCGGTTCGGCCACCAGTGGACCCCTCCGGGAACATCTCATACCAGACGAGTGTAACCCCAAATATTTGCATGGTAGAATAATTATGGTGTACGCGTACGTGGAAACGGTGTTTGCATATGAATCGCTGACACATTGTAACTGAAGCAGAATAATGGGAACCATCCCGCATTCGCCAAGGTAGATGGAAAACCGCCTTTAAAACTATCCACAGGCTGGCCGGCACACCGGATCTCGACACTAATCCGCCGGGCGTATTCGTGCCGGGGACCGGCACACCTTCCAGCTCGGGAAGCAGCGCGTTAGATCGAGCGGCTAGCCGGGCGGGCAAGTAGCAATACTAGATGCCACTCATGATTTTAAGATGGAGTCGTGCGGCAAATCAAACAGAAATAAATGGTGTCTTTCACTTGAGCAAAATTCTATTCATTCTCGAGTTACGTAGCATCTTAGATACTGAACAACATGAACTGTTCTGACGATGCATAAAGGATTCAGGATGTGCACAACGTTGTGTCCAAGAAGTTGTGTGGTTGTTGTTAACAGCTTTACCCATTCCTCATTTAGTTCAACCGACACATGAATCTGAATGCCAGCTCAAGCATGTATAATTCGCTTTCTGATGTTTAGAAGATTTCTGATCTTCACCCCAATACAAATCTGCCTTCGCTTGTTCCCACAGATAGAAACCAAACGGCATCAAATCGGGGAAACGTAGCGGAAAACGTAGAGACCTGTGTGACTTACTCATCTCCAATGTTACTGGATATCAATCTTTGCCCGAACAGCTGACTTGTAACGAGGTGAGGTGTCATTGTACAGGAATTAAGTTAGAAATATCTCGTCCTCTGACAACAGCGACGGCAGCATATCTGCGTGTAACGATTGCTGGTAACATGCTGTCTTTAGTGTACCATGAATGAAGGGCTGCCTAATAACACGAGAATCCCGCATTTCACACTAAACCATGACTTTTGAGGTGACAACTATACTAGATGGATCCATCCAGTGAGGATTGACGTTTCAGAAGTACCTGTGATTTTGTTTACCCCTCCGTTAACATAGATATCAACCGAATGGCGATCATTTCTTCTGATATCAGAATCTCAGTGCATTCGGCTTGTGTTTTAGCCATCAGCTTTCATGTCACTCATAAGGAGAGACAACAGTCGTAGCTCGAGAATGAATTAAGTTATTTACAAATGAATGGCACCATTGTTTTTCCCGTGTAGCTTTCTATAAGTTTTACATGCCACTTGAACCCTTCCCGTGTTACGTTTCCCGAAAATTTTGTCAATTGTTATGATATTTACACCGTGTATGTGGGCACTGGCCCTTCTGTAGTACAGAAAATGGCTGTGTCAAGTGCAGCTAACTCTGTTTCACAGTAACAGCAACGTGTAGTGGTCTAGCGCGATGTGTCTTCTGTTAGCAGCATGGAGGGAAGATCCTCAGAGACGATCCTGCAAAGTCCTAGTGTACGCCGAATATCCAAAGGCCGCATTCAAATCATTATTTACAAAAATGTCTCCATTTTGTGATGCAGTTTTCTTTGTAACTCCAATTAATACACATGATTTTTTTGTCAGTACCGACATAATTCAGTCCAATAATAATTATACTATTTTCATTGACAGAAGGCGCTAAGTCTTTCTTTATTTAAGTACATTTGCTGATTGGTGTCTACGAAAAATAATACTTGCTGAGTGTCCTATGAAAAATAATACGCACTGGGTGTCAAAGAGCTGGTGGAAAGACGTGGAATTCTCGTTACTTAATGCAAGGATGAGGGACCAGAACTGTAAGCAGCATTGTGTCATCAAATTACAAGGCTTCCACTGTCAATGAAAATTGTTGTTACTCTAGGCATATACGTGGCGACCTATTTGCGAAGGAATCATAATTTTTATGGTGTAACATTTTTTATTTCATTGGTTCCTGTATTACATATCAACGTATTATTATCACTGATGTTACTGCAGCTTTGTATTTACTTAAAACTGTTCATCAACGATTATATCATATAACTTTATCTATAGATTCATTATCAATATCAGTCATAAATATGAACTGAGTGCCGGCCTCTGTGGCCGAGCGGTTCTAGGCGCTTCAGTCCGGAACCGCGCTGCAGGTTGCCTCCGGCATGGATGTGTGTGATGTCCTTAGATTAGTTAGGTTTAAGTAGTTGTAAGCCTAGCGTACGGATTATCTCAGATGGTACGTCCCATAGTGCTTAGAGCCATTTGAACCATTTATGAACTGAGTCGACACTCAGAAAATATTCATTTTGAGTCAACAGTTATATTTCTTCCACTATCCTTACAGCGAACGACGAATATATATTGTATTGAGAATGAATTTTCAGTCCACATGCTCGTCATTGTGTGTCCGTAAAGCGACTTTTGGAGATAGGGATACATGGAACCGAAAAACACCACGCATTACTCCCGTTGTAATTCAGTTTATTTATGTAAGAGATCTTGGAAAGTAACATCCAAAGGAAAGATCATGGTTCTAAATACTGAAAATATCGTTTTCTGGGAACTTTGTTGCTGACATGAGGTAAGTCTCCTGTATGGCACAAGCAATACACAGTTCTGTAACATTAATGTGACCACCACCTATGTTCGACGTCAACGTGCAATTATCACTCACAGACAGCAGGTGACAGCACTACCAGTGGAGGTTATATAAAGCGTGTCCGCGGGACGCGAAAAAGGTGCAGTCGTTGTCGTAATGCTGAACAGAGCGATTTTTCTGACGTCCAAACATGCTTTCGGGCCAAGGGTGGAAGCAGTTCCGAAAAGGCAAAGTATGTACACTGTTCGTGTGGCACCGTGGTTAAAGTATACAGTGCATGGCAAAATGGCGCTATCCAAAACAGGCGCCGAGGCAACTGTAGTGTACCACGAGTCATAGATGCCACAGGTGATCGATGGCTGTGGAGGTGGGTGCAGGTGAATAGATTTCAACTGCTAAGCAACTGATCGCCTAGATAAACAAAGGGGTTGCGAACAATGTCTCCTCAACGACAGTTCAGCGAATGTTGTAGCGTACGGGCCTTGGCAGCAGGTTCCTAGTTCATGCACCCATGCTGACTGTTGTTTATCGTCGACGAACTCTGGAATTTGCACACCAATACCGGAACTGGACTTCCACTGAGTGGTGTCAGGTGGCCTTTTGAGATCGATCACGTTTTATGCTCCATCAGACAGATGGCCATTGGTGTGTACGGCATGAAACAAATGGTTCAAATGGCTCTAAGCACTATAGGACTTAACATCTGAGGTCATCGGTCCCCTAGACTTAGAACTACTTAAACCTAACTAACCTAAGGACATCATACACATCCATGCCCGAGGCAGGATTTGAACCTGCGACCGTAGCGGTAGCGCGGTTCCGGACGGAACCGCCTGGAACCGCCTAGAACCGACAGCGTGAAACGTCTAAAAGCAGAGAAGGAGCGAACGTTATCGCCTGGGGAATGTTTTCATGGGCATTCCCAAAGTGATCTCGTCATTGTGGAAGGTACAATGGATGAGTACAAGTATGAATCTATCCTTGGTATGATGTTCACCCATTTTTCCTTCGCAGGATGGCACCTGCCGACAGGACAATACAACACGTCATCCAGCTCGCAGCTTACGTGCGTGGTTCGAAGGGCACCGTGGCTAGTTAACCATAATCCGCTCGCTGCCAGACTCCCCGGATTTAAACTCAATCGACAATCTGTGGGATGATCTCGATCGGGCTGTTCGCTCCATGGACCCTTAACCAAGAACCTAGCATACTGGCTTTACATTCCTGTCGGTATCTTACAGTACCTTACTGATATTCTACCTGCGTGTCTCGTTATTCTGACTTTTGACAGGTGGTCACATTAATGTCACTGGACAGAGTAAAAGGATACTCGAAGTTACACTAAAGCAGTGACGTGAAATATTCCCGCAAATGTGCAACCTCATAGTCACCGGCAACTTTAACAATGTCATAATCTTCCACTTCTCGTAGCTTCTCATTTGACTACAACGAAGTAGATATCCTGGATGACAAAGTAAACTGCTTCTGGAAACATATTGACGTGGACAAGTTTTATAAGAAACATCTGTTGTAGCTAGGTGTGTTTAATAAAATACAGAGTTTCCTTGAATTACCTCTTTTTGAAAACCTATATCAGTTTTTTCTCAGATTAACTACCGACTATACAACTCCTCAGCCATCTGAACTAGTGTTTTGAAGACATGTCACTGATATGATATATCGATCGTTTCTGTCACATTTTCAGCATCTTTTGAGAATAGAAGATCAGTAGCGGAACACTTAAAAACCACATACACGTGAGGAATGCGACTCGAGCTCCAGATCTCCACTCTAGGCTGTGACGGTACCTCGACAACGTAGGAGCAGTCTTCAGAGATATTATTTACTACGTCTATTACTGCCGTGCACAGAGACAAGGTAGTTCACTTTAAAACGACAAGTTCTATTTGGTACCTTATTCTTTCACAATGCAGACATGTGCTCTGATTTTAATGATCTCGCCCATGACAGACCAATAAAACACGATATCCTCCTTCCTTCTGTCTTTTAGTGGTTGTGCAACGCTGAAGAGAAAGTTCAAAGAAAACACTAGAAAACTAAAATTATAGCTGTGAATGGTACCTGTTGATTTCGTCGTAGCTGGGCGCTGATGGACATCACTTCCATCCTTCATCTGCCTATGAAACTAGGTTCACACTCAGAGGTCTTGCACCGAACTCGAAATGTTATTGTCGCCTAAAATTGGAAGCGGAAGTATATGGCACTCCTATTACGTCTTCGGCGTAAGACGAAAGAAGAGCTGAGATTTCTTCGACGACAGAAAGCTTGGTTCTCTACAGTGTTATCAGACACTGACGTTGAAATTCATTCTGTAACGATGAATCACTGAAAAAACGTAGGTGTGTCAAGTATACCTCTTTTCCATAATAACAAGCACAGATTAAATGTGGCAGTGCATTCTTATTGCTTAGCATTTGTCTGATTCGCGGCTCCCCTGGTGGAACTAAAGTAGTGCGTTATAGTCGTTAGTGGGCAAACAGCAGTAGTTAACAACCGGCTGCAGGCATTTCCCTGGAGCAACGCTGCTACAACACACTCTTGAGTATTTGTTCTAAGTTTTTGGATCCCCACCAGGTTGGATTAAAGGAAGACAGTGAAGCGCTTCACAGGCGTGCTGCTAGATATGTTGCTGGTATGTTCGATCAGCACACAGGTGTAAAGGAGATGCTTCGTGAACTCCTAGGGGAATCCCTGCACGGAGACGAGGTTCTTTTCGCGAAGAACTATTGAGGGGATTTGGAGACCGGCATTTGAATCCGATTACAGACCGATTTCACTGTCGCAAACGTATATTTTGCGTCAAGACCACGAAAATAAGACGAGAAAAATTAGGTCTAGTGACGTGGCTTACATAAGTCGTTTTTCCCTCGCTCTACTTGCGATTGGAATATGAATGGGAGTGACTAGCAGTAGTACGTGGTACCCTCCGACATGCTCCGTAAGGTAGCAGTAGGAGTTTGTATGTGGATGTAGATGTACACTACTGGCCATTAAAATTGCTACACCAAGAAGAAATGCAGATGATAAACGGGTATTCATTGGACAAATATATTATACTAGAAATGACATGTGATTATATTTTCACTCAATTTGGGTGCATAGATCCTGAGAAATCAGTACCCAGAACAACCACCTCTTGTCGTTATAACGGCCTTGACACGCCTGGGCATTGGGTCAAACAGAGCTTGGATGGCGTGTACAGGTACAGCTGCCTATGCGGCTTCAACATGATACCACAGTTCATCAAGAATAGCGACTGGCGTATTGTGACGAACTAGTTGCTCGGCCACCATCGACCAGACGTTTTCAGTTGGTGCGAGATCTGGAGAATGTGCTGGCTAGGGTAGCAGTCGAACATTTTCTGTATCCAGAAAGGCCCGTACAGGACCTGCAACATACGGTCGTGCATTATCCTGCTGAAATGTAGGGTTTCGCAGAGATCGAATGAAGGGTAGAGCCACTGGTCGTAACACATCTGAAATGTAACTTCCACTGTTCAAAGTGCCGTCAATGCGAACAAGAGGTGACCGAGACGTGTTACCAATGGCACCCCATACCATCACGCCGGGTGATACGCCAGTATGGCGATGACGAATACACGCTTCCAATGTGCGTTCACCGCAATGTCGCCAAACACGCATGCGACCATCATGATGCTGTAAACAGAACCTGGATTCATCCGAAAAAAAACGACGTTTTGCCAAGCGTGCACCCAGGTTCATCGTTGAGTACACCATCGCAGGCGCTCATGTCTGTGATGCAGCGTCTAGGGTAACCGTAGCCATGGTATCCGAGCTGATAGTCCATGCTGCTGCAAATGTCATCGAACTGTTCGTGCAGATGGTTGTTGTCTTGCAAACGTCCCCATCTGTTGACTCAGGGATCGAGACGTGGCTGCACGATCCGTTACAGCCATGCGGATAAGATGCCTGTCAGAACAACGTTTCACCAGGCAACACCGGTCATCTGCTGTTTGTGTACGAGAAATCGGTTGGAAACTTTCCTCATGTCAGCAGGTTGTAGGTGTCGCCACCGGCGCCAACCTTGTGTGAATGCTCTGAAAAGCTAATCATTTGCATATCACAGCATCTTCTTCCTGTCGGTTAAATTTCGCGTCTGTAGCACGCCATCTTCGTGGTGTATCAGTTTTAATGGATAGTAGTGTAGAAGTGGGCTTATGAATGCAGAGTTGGCAGTACAGTCTAAACTAGTCTAATTAAATAGTGGTTTCCTCTCGCATCTCACTCTAGTTAGCGAATGACGAGTCACTTCTGATGACTTGTAAGAGAAGTCCCATTTCAGATGTGTAATTCTCAATAAGAGTTTCATGGTCAAGCCGCAAAAATTAGGCGTCGCCTCTTCTGGTTCAAATGGCTCTGAGCACTATGGGACTTAACATCTATGGTCATCAGTCCCCTAGAACTTAGAACTACTTAAACCTAACTAACCTAAGGACATCACACAACACCCAGTCATCACGAGGCAGAGAAAATCCCTGACCCCGCCGGGAATCGAACCCGGGAACCCGGGCGTGGGAAGCGAGAACGCTACCGCACGACCACGAGCTGCGGACGTCGCGTCTTCTGTCTGTAAACTGGCTTATGTGGACGAGCGTCTCACTTGTTGTTCATTCCAAAGGGTCGTGATACTCATTTGTGCATAAATTCCTTTAGGAATTCTAATGTGCCAAAGCCTTTGTACTTCCATCCATGGGACGGATGCTCCCGACCGATATCCTATACTGCATATAAATGTTGCTGAGGGTAATCTCTTAACACATACAAACCTCAGTTTCTGCGTCTGTTACAGCATTTCAGGTTTCGCTACACTCAGGGAAGCTATCATCTCTGATCAGTTGCATCATTATCACCAGCGTCGGCAGCAGCAGTATCTGCAGTCTGCGCGCACCGGCTGTTAAAAGCCACCTCCAGATTTTATTATGCATTACGATCTTTTGCACTTCGAATCATTGCAACTCTGGAGAGAGACAAATATGTAAGTTGAAATATCTTACGTCTTTTCATTTGAAACTGTCGTATGGAATACTGATCTGGGGTAACCCATCTCTAAGAAAGAAAGTCTTCATTGCTCAAAAACGCGTTGTAAGATTGATATATGGCACTTACCCTCCATCATGTTGTATACGTCTGTGCTAGGAGTGAGAAATGTAGACTTCTGCCTCACAGTATATAAATTCCCTCATGAAATATCTTCGTAAATAATCCACTGCAGTTCATAAAGGACAGTGATGTACGTAATTAAAATACCAGAAGAGCAAATGACCTTACTCAAAATCGCGTTGATATAGGGCACTTACCCACCATCTTGTTGAATACGTCTCTATAAGGAGTGAGAAATATTGACTTCTGCCTCACGGTATATACACACATCAAAAAAAGTTTTGCATCACTCCAGTTCCCAGATCTCCTGAAGATAGACGTTGACAGTGGAAATGGTATCACAGACACAGTCCCTTTCAGTGTTCAGAGATGTCAATAAAACCGACCAAAGATGTAAGCAACCATGCATGAGCACCGCCTTTTAGACGGAGGGGGTCCGAAAGCTGATCAGCTCCAGTCAATCCACCAGGAAGAAGGTACACGGCTCGTGTTGTCTGTAGTTCAACCATGCCTAGACGGTCAGTACCGTGGTTAGCATTGTACCTTTGTGCCAGGATGGGCTCTCAACCAGGAAATTGTCCAAGCGTCTCGCAGTGAACCAAAGCGATGTTGTTCGGACATAGAGGAGATACAGAGAGACAGGAACTGTCGATGACATCTCTCGCTGAGGCCGCCCAAGGGCTACCTACGGATTATGGCTCGGAGGAACCCTGACAGCAACGCCCTCTGCCACAGGACCTCTTGTTACGACTCAAACTGTGGGCAGTAGGCTGCATGATGTGCAACTTCACTCCTAACGTCCATGGCACGGTCCATCTTTGCAACCACGACACCATGCAGCGCAGTACAGATTGGCCCAAGAACATGCCGAATGCACCGTCAGGATTGGCCTCACGTTCTCTTCATCGATGAGTGTCGCATATGCCTTCAATCATGCAATCGTCGGAGACGTGTCTGGAGGCAACCCGGTCAGGTTGAACGCCTTAGGCACATTGTCCAGCGAGTGCATCAAGGTGAAAGTTCCCTGCTGTTTTGGGGTGGCATTATGTGGGGCCTACGTACGCCGCTGGTGGTCATGGAAGGTGTCTTAACCGTTGTACGATACGTGAATGGCATCCTCCGACCGATAGTGCAATCATATCGGCAGCATATTGACGAGGCATTCGCTCCTCCATCGTGCACATCTTGTGAATGACTTCCTTCAGGATAACGACATCGCTCGACTAGAGTGGCTAGCACGTCTCCCAGAAATGAACCCTATCGAACATGCCTGGGATAGATTGAAAAGGACCGTTTATGGGTGACGTGAATCATGAACTACTCTGAGGGACCTACGCCAAATCGCCGTTGAGGAGTGGGACAATTTGGCCCAACAGTGCCTTGATGAACTTTTGGATAGTATGCCAAGACGAATTCAGGCATGCATCAATGCAAGAAGACATTCTAGTTGTTATTAGAAGTTCCGGAGTGTACAGCAATCTCGACCACCACCTCTGAAGGACTCCCTGTGTGGTGGTACAACATGCAATGTGTGGTTTTCATGTGCAATAAAAAGGGCGGAAATGATGTTTATGTTGATCTCTATTCCAATTTTCTGTACAGGTTCCGGAACTCTCGGAAACGAGGTGAAGTAACGCTTTTTTTGCGTGTGTATATTCTCTCACGATATATATTTTAAATAACCGGCTGCAGTTCATAAAGTACAGTGATGTATATAATTAAAATACCAGAAGAGAAAATGACTATCACTACTCCACATTAATGTTGCCTGTAGCACAAATAGGGGTGCACAATGCGGCCACTAAAGTTTTTGAAAACTAACGCAGTGATACTTAATGAATGACAAAGAGAAAAGCTAACTTTTAAAACAAATTGATGAAGTTTCGCCTTGACAAATCCCTCTGTTTTGTAGAATATTTACTGCTTTTGTAATTTGTGAAAGGCGGTGAATAGGAATTAATAACTCACAGAAGTTTTATGAAAGGAAACAGACATATGAATGTTGAGCATGTAGCCATATGCACATATGAATGTATAATGTGTATCTAAACCGACTCTTTTCACATGATTAAGGTTAACCGTACAAACGATCTAAGGAACATGAAATTATCTAGCTATACGCACCCACATAGTTCCTGACGTTATGTAATGACCTCTACCTAGCTTCCATCAGGTCGGTAACTTGGTCCTTACTTTTTCCACTTAATCAACCAAAGAAAACTGCTGGCCATTATAGCTGCAACACCATGAAGGTGGCAAGCAGTAAACCTCAAATTGGCATGAAATATATCTACGTCCTACTACGTTTTATCATATGCATACCATCAGCATTTCAGTGAAACTTCACAAACTTGGTACGAATAATACCATCTCTATTCTGCATAGAATGAAAAACCACTCAACAGGTTTCTCTTTCGAAAATCGCATATGAATGTAGGTTGTTCGTGACAAGATCGTGTTAGGCCTCATGAAGAAACGTCTACCAGCACGTGTCGGATTTCGAAAACGGACATGTTGTCCCCTGTCGAGGCCTCGGTACATCGTTCCGCGACGTTGTTGCTAACTTTGCAGAGATCCAGTGACTGTCAGGCGAATATCGAATTCATAGGTTCGGCACCACACTGGAAATATCCGAGCATGGAAGTTCTTTATAGGTCGAACGATTGCATTCGTCACTGTCGTATGGGCGCAACAGCGTGTGTTCTAGAGGGGAAAAAAACCTTTGACTATTTCCACTTTCCAGAGACTCCTCTCCAAGGGATCCGCGGAAAACGATTAATGTAATGTAAAAGCCTGTTTCCTTGGAGACAAATTCCTTCATATTCCTAATTCTTTGAAAACGTCTAGTAATGGGAAACTAAGAGACTGGCACCAAACCAGTGCCAGCCCATACGGATGATTAATTCTGTCCGGCTTAAGAGTTTTAGCAGCGTGTAATGACATACCCGCATCTGTCATCAGAACTCAGTTCGACTCGATGCCTTGATAGGTTGGAACCATGTGTTTATCACAACTGGAAATCTATGAACTAAATTTTACATCTCATATAGCCCCAATTCACACACAAATTTAATGACGTGTTCTTCCCACTACACTATATGAGCACATTAGTTGAAATTTCCTTATTGTTTAATCTTCTTATTGTTGGAATTTGAATAGCCTCAGTGTACTACCTTTATCCGTCATCCCGTTGCTGAGTTAAAGGTCCTACCGACTTCCATTTTATTTTCATCAGTCACAGTTACGTCCTCCATTCGAGTTCCTTCCATTATCCATTTGTTTGTATTGGTGTCCTTCCCTGTAATTTGCATCATACTCTCTCCGTTGTTGAATGCATATTACTCACTTTTCTGAATGGCTTTTGTGTTGAATGACACTATACCGTATGTCTAAAGTGGTTATATATACTGAGTCTAAGCCTTTCGTTCGAAACATACTGAAACTTTAGCTTTAAAAAGTGTATTTAATTTACTTAACGCCCTCCTGGCCATTCTCACTCTTCTGTTTGTTTCGTTATCCATCTAAGCCTTGTCTTCATTAGCAATAAATACAAAACTCATTAGTTGATTATATGAAGCCATTGTTAATCTTGACAGTTACCTTTTCTGTATATTCAAGGTACGTCATTTAAGTCTTATTATAGTTGAAGAGTACAACATGTTGAGTAATAAACTTAAGTTTAACTGAATAGTCAGGAAGAATCAAAGTGGAAATTAAACTGGATGCTAAGGTAATCAGTAATTTCTCTAAAGCTCTAGATAATCCGATACTAAATACCATAGCAGACAGTTCAAATGAGGAAGAATTGATATCTCTAAAATTGGAAATTGCAGATGTTGGACATGTAAATATATGTACAAGAAAGATAACGGTGGAGAAACCTTGGGGAACGGTAGATATACTATAGATACTATGTACTTAAACAATCGACGAAAGGAGGGAGCACAAATGAAGGGTCTATTTCAATAGTGATACAAGTCCATTTTTGCTCATTCTCAGATACAGAGTCCTTAGTTAAATGAGCGCTGAAAAACTGCAGATTTTTCAGCGTTCATTTAACTTTAGGACTCTGTATGTCAGAATGAACAAAAATGGACTTGCACCAATATTGAAATAAGCCCTTCAAATATTCTCAGAAAACGACTGGAATGCAGCACTATAAATCACATAGGGATGAAAAACTAAAGAAGTGGCAGAAGGAAAGGCAAAATGGCTGCAGCAAAAATGTGAAGAAATTGAAAGACGTATAACAACTGGAAGGACTAATTCAACATATAAAAAAGTTAAAGCAGTCCTCGATGTCGTTAAAACCAAAGGTCTCAACATTAACACTGCGATGGGAATAACAATGTTAAATTTGTTAAATGTAGAGGAAAGAGCGGGTAGGTAGGACGATCAAATTCAAGGCCTCTACGTGAGGAACTGTCATGAGAGAAGAAGAAACGAGTTTCGTTATGGAAGACATGGGGGATCCAGTATTAGGGAAGACATGGGGGATCCAGTATTAGTCAAAGTTGTACAGGACTTTGAAAGACTTGTGGTCAAATAAAGGTGAATCGATGGATTACATTCCTTTGGAATTACAGTAAACATGGAGAAAGTGGCAACCAAAGGATTTTTCAAGTTGGTGTGTACAATCTGAGATTTGAGACATTATAATAGACTTTGGGACACTATCATCCACACAGTTCCGAAAATACCAAGGCAGATAAGTGCTAAAACAATCTCACATACAGCTTTAACAGCTGATGCAAGTAGTTGATTAGAATACAGTTGAAAGGAAAAGAAAGTTGGAGAGCTGCTAGATGACAATGAGTCTGGCTTTAGCAAACGCAAAGGCACAAGGCAGGCCGTTCTGATGTTGCGCTCCATAAAAGAGTTAGGACTTAAGAAAAATCAAGACACGTTCAACACAGGTTCATAGGGACCAAAAAGCCTTAGTCAACATAAAACCGTACACGACGCTCGAAATTCTGAGGTTCAAAATGGCTCTGAGCACTATGGGACTCAACTTCTGAGGTCATTAGTCCCCTAGAACTTAGAACTAGTTAAACCTAACTAACCTAAGGACCTCACACACATCCATGCCCGAGGCAGGATTCGAACCTGCGACCGTAGCAGTCTCGCAGTTCCAGACTGCAGCGCCTAGAATCACACGGCCACTGAAAGCATACCGACACGACAGAAACAGCCTGTTGAAGGCTATGGCAATACAGTTAGAAACTGCTGGTTGCTGGTGGTTGGTTACTGACGAGAGGCGTGGAGTGACGTGCGACGCCCAACTCCTCGCGTTGCATAGTACATGCAATACAGCATTGCTGCGTAGACTATCGACAATCCATCCTAATGACTGGATCTTCCGGATACATGCTCTGTTAAGTCCTTCGAGATATACATACATAAGGTACACACCTTTTGTAAACTGCAGTGGAGACAAATATGAGCGCGTATCGTGTAAACAGAAAGAAATCGATTCATGGAAGAATATAGACGTATGACTCTTTTGTGCCGGTATTCTGATGTTCTCTTATGTAAGTTGTAGCACTGACGTAAAATAACAGTTCATGAAAGTACTTATAGTGAAGAGTAATACAGAAATAAACTTCTAAACATATCCTCAAAGGTAAACGAACACCCATACGTCGTTGCATAAAGTTATAGATAGTGGTTTCTTATTCCGAAGGTGTTGTTATACCATCCTACTTCCAGCCATTTTGGTATCACCCCCTCAGTCAGTCAAGCTAATTACGAGATAGCTCCTTCAAACACACTAACGGTTGTCACAACTGCGATTTACGGGAAGCATGTTCCTAATACACTCATTGTCGGAGGTATTTCAAAAGAATTTGCCAGTAATAAATGATCAAGACTGCACAGAGTTGGTACACACTTAGACCTGGCAGCACCATGTGTAGCTAGAATTATCGATGTTTTGTTGATCAGTCAGTGAACCGGTTTCAAACGAAATGGAAACTTGTTTAATGTGCCTCTATGGTATGCTGACGTCCAAAGGCTTAGTAACACAAGGGAGATAGAGTGGGTAGTAAAGACAGGTCTCAGGGAAATAGGTTTTCCATACCATTACATTATGACTTGTAGAGACACTTCTACAACGGAGAGGCGTGTGTGGAATTAGTGGAATGAAAAGGATCGTACATCACAACAAGCGGCAAATAACCCACGCAATATGGCCACAGCGTGGTATGACTGATATCGTGCCTGTATACAAAAATAACACAAAAATACCCAGAAATTTTCTCAACCAATGAGTGTACTTTGGGAGTATTCACACCCAGTCTTCCCAAAGGCTGACGGAGACTGTGGTGTCACCGCCAGACACCACACTTGCTAGGTGGTAGCCTTTAAATCGGCCGCGGTCCGCTAGTATACGTCGGACCCGCGTGTCGCCACTATCAGTGATTGCAGACCGAGCGCCGCCACACGACAGGTCTAGAGAGACGTCCTAGCACTCGCCCCAGTTGTACAGCCGACTTTTCTAGCGATGGTTCACTGACAAATTACGCTCTCATTTGCCGAGACGATAGTTAGCAGAGCCTTCAGCTACGTCATTTGCTACGACCTAGCAAGGCGCCATTATCACTTGCTTTTTATCTTGTGATGCATATATCGTCAGACCGATGTTCACCAATTATGGATTAAAGTTAAGTATTCCAGAAGCTACGTACTTTTCTTGCTACTATAAATTCCCTTAACTGTTCCTGACCTCACGCCAGCCTGCGTGAGCTTAAACGCGTGCCATTCGGCTACCAATCATAGTGGCTTGGCTGTCTTGCCAAGTCACAACAGAGACTACTCCTCCAGATGAACTGATTGTGTTTAGTAACGGGTTTGAAGGAGTTGTAAATCAGATTTTTTTTATAATGATCAACAGGAAGAAGGCGACGTTTGAAAATTTGTCTCCTTTCTATAATCATAAAGTATTAGAAGCTCTTGCTGAGACCTTAAATTCTTCTGAAAGATCAGAAATAGTTCCTTGCTAGTTGAAACTAACAGGTCAAAGCAGGTGATTTTCGATTCTCCATCACTTCCTAAGCGCTTCATGGCAGCGTTCCTCCGACTTAGATTCAGACCTTATAAACCTAACCGTATGCGGTGTTTCAAGGGTCAGTAATCTGGCCACACGACACTGAACTGCAGAGGTGAAGCAACTTCTCGGAAACGTGGAAAGGCTGCCCATGAATCTGGTACTTACTGCCCATCTCCATCAATATGTATCCACTGATCTGAGAGCTACCCAGTGTGGAGCCTAGACTGTCCAGTTTTCGCTAAGGAACGTATGATTCGGCAAATAAAAGTGACAAAGCGGATGCCTGATAGAGAAGCTATAAAATAATTTTAGGATACAAATTTCCCTTTCTTTGCCACTTCTTATTCTTCTTTGGTGAAGCAACCAGTCCGATAAATAGACTCGTCGATACAAACGACGTCCAGCGAAACAGTAGCGACCACCAGCACGTGTAATTGGGAGTCTACCTGCTGAGGCAAATGGATTAATGATATGGTTACCTAGGCAGCCACGATTCAAGAGAAAGTCAAATATTTAAATTTGAGTATACAGAAGGCACTCCAAAAATGGACTACATGTCAGAAGTTGTTCCATGTGCTATCAAACATCATAGTAGCTCGTGTGACTGATAATGAAGACACTACAGAGTTGGGTGTTTCCTTAGCTGACCAAGACAACCCTTGCACTCCTCCTAATTCTACCAGTGCCTCACTGTACCGATACAAAGGTATGGGTTAACTTGAAGCGACGATGTCAGAATGGCTTCCACATTTCAGTGGAATACGAATGAATACAAAAACTCATTTGGAGGAATTGACATTCCCTTACGGGACGTATTTTTGGCGTGTGTCTGAAAGAGACTGATTTAAAAAATACTTATGCACCACTACTTTGTAGCGGCACTACCGTTTGGGATAGGAAAAGTCAGTTTTGGAGCAATATTTATGAACGCGCAAGTTACAGCCAGGTGCGGGCCTGTAGGTTACGCTCACCAGCAGTTGTGGAGTAAAATGGAGTCCACAGTGGCGTAGAACCGTCGGAAAAAGTACACGCAGCAGTAACCGTCGGAAAAAGTACACGCAGCAGTTTGCACGTAGACTCGTAGGCCCCACTTCGTCGGTTTCTGAGGATTACAGGACTTGAACGCAATTCTTTCCTTGAAACCGACAGTAGACTCATCCACTGCAATTTTTTCTCCTGGAGAAAAGTGCTCTCGACACTTGCTGTCAATGAAATCGTCGATATTCTTCACTCTTTGGGCTCGAGTAGCTAATTTTGATGAGCCCCTAGGAGCCGGAGGACACATGTGAAAGGCCCAGTAAAGTTTCAAAAATCGGTCACGGCGAAATACTTCTGGAAAAAAGTCCTGCTTTGTTCTCCAATCAGTAGAAAATTAGGCTTTTATGTCACTATTTTTCATTCATCGCCATGTTGAGAATGGTACCCACAAAAGCGTTTATTTCCGTCAAAGTCACATCATGCCAAACTTTCCACTGCAAAAAGGGTTTCAGTGGGCTCATTTTTTCAATCTTATCGCGGGCGTATCGGTTTTTCTCGGCCACAATGTCATTCAATAGTTCGTCAGAAAAATATACACTCCTGGAAATTGAAATAAGAACACCGTGAATTCATTGTCCCAGGAAGGGGAAACTTTATTGACACATTCCTGGGGGTCAGATACATCACATGATCACACTGACAGAACCACAGGCACATAGACACAGGCAACAGAGCATGCACAATGTCGGCACTAGTACAGTGTATATCCACCTTTCGCAGCAATGCAGGCTGCTATTCTCCCATGGAGACGATCGTAGAGATGCTGGATGTAGTCCTGTGGAACGGCTTGCCATGCCATTTCCACCTGGTGCCTCAGTTGGACCAGCGTTCGTGCTGGACGTGCAGACCGCGTGAGACGACGCTTCATCCAGTCCCAAACATGCTCAATGGGGGATAGATCCGGAGATCTTGCTGGTCAGGGTAGTTGACTTACACCTTCTAGAGCACGTTGGGTGGCACGGGATACATGCGGACGTGCATTGTCCTGTTGGAACAGCAAGTTCCCTTGCCGGTCTAGGAATGGTAGAACGATGGGTTCGATGACGGTTTGGATGTACCGTGCACTATTCAGTGTCCCCTCGACGATCACCAGTAGTGTACGGCCAGTGTAGGAGATCGCTCCCCACACCATGATGCCGGGTGTTGGCCCTGTGTGCCTCGGTCGTATGCAGTCCTGATTGTGGCGCTCACCTGCACGGCGCCAAACACGCATACGACCATCATTGGCACCAAGGCAGAAGCGACTCTCATCGCTGAAGACGACACGTCTCCATTCGTCCCTCCATTCACGCCTGTCGCGACACCACTGGAGGCGGGCTGCACGATGTTGGGGCGTGAGCGGAAGACGGCCTAACGGTGTGCGGGACCGTAGCCCAGCTTCATGGAGACGGTTGCGAATGGTCCTCGCCGATACCCCAGGAGCAACAGTGTCCCTAATTTGCTGGGAAGTGGCGGTGCGGTCCCCTACGGCACTGCGTAGGATTCTACGGTCTTGGCGTGCATCCGTGCGTCGCTGCGGTCCGGTCCCAGGTCGACGGGCACGTGCACCTTCCGCCGACCACTGGCGACTACATCGATGTACTGTGGAGACCTCACGCCCCACGTGTTGAGCAATTCGGCGGTACGTCCACCCGGCCTCCCGCATGCCCACTATACGCCCTCGCTCAAAGTCCGTCAACTGCACATACGGTTCACGTCCACGCTGTCGCGGCATGCTACCAGTGTTAAAGACTGCGATGGAGCTCCGTATGCCACGGCAAACTGGCTGACACTGACGGCGGCGGTGCACAAATGCTGCGCAGCTAGCGCCATTCGACGGCCAACACCGCGGTTCCTGGTGTGTCCGCTGTGCCGTGCGTGTGATCATTGCTTGTACAGCCCTCTCGCAGTGTCCGGAGCAAGTATGGTGGGTCTGACACACCGGTGTCAATGTGTTCTTTTTTCCATTTCCAGGAGTGTAGTTGGTGGAAAAGAATCTAGGAAACTCCAACAATTTGTCACTGCTTCAGAAATTTTTTCCCTTTGTGGCACAAAATCGATGTTATTAGGAAGCTCCACTTTTCCTGTAATATCTGTCTATACACCACCACCACGCAAAACACCACTGTTGCGCCACCAACGTCATTCAAATCACCACCATCATCTTCATTTTCTTCAGTGACGTTTTCTTTATTTTCTTCCTCATTGTCTTCTTCATATCCATCTTCATCCTCCTCTTAATTTACCTCTTCATCATCTTTTTCGTCATAATCACTACTTCCTGACCACTCGCTGTCATCATCATCTTCGTCAACTTTCCACTCTTCATTACTGTCATTCAGCAAACTCTTAATGTCCTTATTAGATAAACGATCCATAATCATGTAGTCACTAACACAAAAATCACCACTTCAATAGGAAGACAATAAATCTCTGAAACGCTAACATAAACACAACTGCAGGTGTCATGCGAGCTCCTTAGACACAGTGCGACCTGTTAGTGGAGCACTGATGGGAAGACTGGGGGAGAGGGGTTGAGCACATGCCGATCACCTGCGCTCCGCATGTAGTTCACATCTTTCCCAACAGGATGAGCCCTGTCCCTCTGAGGGTCCATAACCAGCCAGTGGCGGCCCACTCCACGGCTTGCTACCGCGGGCAGTTGCCTTGGCTCCCAACACGCACCAGAGACATCCAGGGCGAGGGCTGCAGATTCAGTTGCTGGATCGCGGGCACTTGTTGTCACTGCAACCCGAGCCACGCCGGCGGGGATGCGTGGCACAGGCCACCTTAGAGTTGTCAGCGGTCGGTGCTGAGGCAACGCAGGACGAAGGCTGCTGAATTGGCTGCCGGCGCAGCCCTGACGTCGTCATATCAATGCTGCTGTACAAGGCTGACACATTAGCAGAGCACTGCATGGGTTGCTGAGGCAGCCATTCCATGCCAAGCCATTTCACAGACAGCGAAGTGTCGTCCTCAGCATTGTGGGACCCAGTGACACAGACCGAGAGGAAGCGGGGTACTGTAGCTGGAAATAATAAATCACTTGGGAACTCAGACGAGTCTTAATACGGTGCCTTCTACCTCTTTCCGCTACATTTGGTGTTGTCGTTACCTTTGGTGTCAGAATTAGCTACTACAACTTATAGGTTATTACGTCCACTAGAAAGACGGCTTTATTGCTGACAGTGCGAAAGATGGGGTAGGGGCGTTCGTCAGAGACACACTCCACACTTCGCTTATGCCTTTATCTGCCCGCATCTCGTGGTCGTGCGGTAGCGTTCTCGCTTCCCATGCACGGGTTTCCGAGTTCGATTCCCGGCGGGGTCAGGGATTTTCTCTGCCTCGTGATGGCTGGGTGTTGTGTGCTGTACTTAGGTTAGTTAGGTTTCAGTAGTTCTAAGTTCTAGGGGACTTATGACCACAGCAGTTGAGTCCCATAGTGCTCAGAGCCATTTGAACCATCTGATGCCTTTATCCATTACACTGTAAGCAACAGTTACTATGATGATGGCCAGAGTTAATGTCACCGTGTACTCTGCATACCTGATATCGCATCAGCCCACTGTGGTGAGCTCCTCAATCACCCTATTGCTGAACTGCCACGTCATTTTCTCCTATTAAGGCATTTTAATGCACGCAGTTCACTATGGGGGCCCAACATCACCTTGCCACAGGGGTTTAGTACTTGAGCATCTTCCACAAACTGAAGACATCATACTAATTAAAATGGGCCAAGTAACACATTTCAGCGCTGATACATATTCGTCTACAGCCATAGATCCCTCCTCGTGCTCATCTGCCCCTTTACACTCTATTCAGTGGGAAGAGGATGATCATCGTCATGGAATCGAGCACTAGCCCTATCTATCCAGTTAGCCTTTCCGACAAGCCACCAAGATGGCTGTTCAGAAAGGCTAACTGGATGCCTTAGAGGCATTTAGCTGCTTTCGAGTAGTTAGTGGATGACATTACTGTCGTGATGCACCAAGCTGCGGATGAATCCTTCCCCAGGTCAAAGGGAAAACCTAGGAGGGAGCCTGACCCTTGCTGGAACGATGAGTGTCATTCTGCAATCAGTGACCGGAGGAGGGCTATGCTAAGACTTAGTCGGTGCCCTACAGTTGCTAATCTTGCAACCATTCAGGTGGCAGGGGCCAATATGTGGAGAGGGTAAGCAGACGTGTTGGCAAGACTTCCTGAGCTCCATCAATAGGTCCACATCAGCAAGACAAGTACGGGAAAGCATTATTAGGACATCCATGTGGCCGTTGGCAGCTGTGCGAGAGATGGGATGCCTCCTAACATCGCCGGTAGACATCGCTCAGACAGTGCCTGAATGCTGCAGAAATATTACGGCCAATTCTAGGCACGATAAAGCTTTTTGTTGGTATGCTACACAGGAAAGGGTTGGCAGGTGTTGTCATTCCACCATCATGGTGGAATACAACCGACCTTTCTCTCTTTTGGAGTTGGATTCTGCGTTGTCAGTAGCTCTCTATATTGTACCCGGCCATGACCTGGTAGCGTGCAGCATGCTAAAGCAGTTGAACCAGTTGTGGAAGAATGTTCTCTTCAGTTATTTAATGAAATTTCGGTGACAACTCGAGGGAAGAATCAATTTTAATAACGATTTTACAAACTTGGGAAGGCTCGTTCTAATCCCAGTAGTTATTGTAGATTAAGTATCACTATCTGCTTCAGCAAACACTGGAGCGTGTGGTCAACTGGTGTGGGTTCTCGAAATAAGGTTGTAACACTATTGTAGATTCTACTTATAATAGGCTTATGTAACTACTTTGTCTGCTTTTACTTAGTGTGACTTCTGTATAACCATACTCTTTGATGTAACAAAATGGCTCTGAGCACTATGGGACTTAACTTCTGAGGTCATCAGTCCCCTAGAACTTAGAACTACTTAAACCTAACTAACCTAAGGACATCACACACATCCATTCCCAAGGCAGGGTGCCAACCTGCGACCGTAGCGGTCGCGCGCTTCCAGACTGTAGCGCCTAGAACCGCTCGGCCACCCCGGCCGGCTGATGTAACATCTACATAAATGTTTTATTCTTTATTTGTGATCATTTAAGTAATTGGGATTAATCTATGGCTGTAAACTCAACAGTAATACAGTGCGAAAGAAGGGAAATATCCAAATTTTACTTGTAATACCGGTTCATGCATGGGGAATGTGGGTTTGTAATTATGTAAAACACGGAGAGAAGGACTCTGCAACGAAAGTGCCTTGGCGGGAATAGAAAAGGTGGATCTGGCGGTCGAACTGAAAAAATCCTCTGCGTCATGAGTTAGTCGGTGGCTAGCACGCAAAGTGTTCTCATCCTGTGAACTGAACGAGGCAAGAAGAAATGCAAGATTGTATGACAGCCTCGAATGTGGACATAAATTGGCTTATTATTCATTCCATATTTAGGTTATCTCTGTACTACGAAAATCCGACGCTAAGAAGAGAATTTTCATACCTTGTAACACAACAGTAGACATGAATACTTTTGCCGCGTTTTTTGAATAGCATAGCAGTTGCGTACTGTGTAACTGCATGGGCCAGTTAAGTGGTTTCTTTTTCAATAATAAGTTTGTGTTATGTACAATTTGTGTTGAGCCACCGTATTTTATCCTTAGTCGTTTACGTAGATAGGATCCCACCCCAAGTGTTACGACATTTCCGAGTATTGAATTTTATTGAGCTGAAAAGTCATTTCAGTAAATTTTCACTGCAGTTAATAAACTTTGTGGAGTACTAGATTTCATAACTATTAAGTGAGCCCAAGTTCTGGAGTAATCCATGTATTTTTCTTAAAAGTATAGTTTAAGCTTCACCAAAATCAGAGTGCCAAGAAAAGATTTGTAATATTCAGCTTAAAGATTACTCTTATTGAAATCTCTGTGTAGCATTACATTTTCATGAAGAAATGGTAGTGATTTATAATAGTTACTGGCTAATAGACTGTGAAGGGCCGGTAAAAGGATTAATTACTGTGCAAGTCTGGAAGTAACAATGATTATAGTTTCTGGCATATATAGTTAATAGTGCTTCTCATAATGTCTTGTAACTAAAATATCAGTCTTGTTCTAAGACTGCTGTAAGATTGGTTTCTGGGTCCCCATGCTAATTGTTGAGCCAGATTTAATTTTCATATTACAACTACATCGTTAATGAAGTGCACTTGCCAACTCTCTAACATCTGTGTGTTGTGGTAAGCAACTGGCTACAGCTGTTCAAACTATAACTTATCCAGATACCAAATGTTCCATTCTAGCTAACTAGTATAAATAAGTGAACACTCCTTGAGAATACAAATTACAATAAGAATAGAGAGTGTAATTACCTGACAGCCATTTCAAGGACAGTATTTTCCATTAATTAATCTGATAGAATAACCTACTATCCAAGTTAATATGGCTCCGCAATTAGTGATTATTTACCTATAATAATCATGAGCTTTCTGCTTTAATACACAGATAACTACTTTTATTGAGAGCGAGTTGTTGCAAAAACGGTTAATATTTCTTCAGTGTTTTTCATGCCAAACTACTGTTATACTGCTTGATATATTGGGTTATTGCTTTGTATATTATTGGCAAAATACAAGTTCAGTATCAAGTAAAGTCAATCATAATAGTCAACTTCCGTTATGAACCGTATGAGTACTTGGTACAACTTTGCCTGTTAGGCTTGCAACCGTTTCCCTTCGAGTAACTTCATTACTAATAGTACCTTGGGTCGATTCCCGTTTGTTCTGCTAATGCTTCCCATCAACAGAGAACTTTAGAGAAATAAAAACAATCCAATACCGTTCCATTACGCACTATCACGGTCAAATAAGTATCCTTTCTCAGGAGTAACATTATCGGTGTACTGCTAATATAGCAGTAGCCGGTAATGTTATAATGTCACAACTAAGTCGCTTTCAGTTCTTGTTCAGTAGGTTTCACACCACACTCGATAACCCGAACCTGCTAGAAACTGCAGTTCAACAAGCTTTCAAGCAACATCTTGCTGGTGTATTCTTCGATTAGTAAAACTGAGCACTTTTCTACTTGGAGGCGTAATATTCTTTTGTAACTGTAGGAGTCGGATGTCCTTGGACATTTTACTGTCAGAAAGTACCCCTCACGGGAACGTATTTTAGATACTGGGTCGGCAATATCCTGCTTCGCCGTTTTAAGCAGGAGAACGGCGTCCCTCAAGGGAGTGTTTTTAGTGTAACGGCTTTCGCCGCAGCAATAAACGTTATTACGTCCGTGGTGAGAAGTTCCGTACTATTTTTCCTGTTCCTGAATGACTTCCCCCATGTTTTTCGTGTCCTTCAACCTTGCATCAGCTACTCGGCAATTCCATTATGACAAACAGGCGGTTGACAGAATGGAAAACCACAATATGTTTTCAGTTCTCTTTGGAGGCAACAGTTCGTATTGATTTTAAACTCTACGCTTAGCTTTTTAATTAACCTTTTTCAAAATTGAGAGATATCGTTATCACTTTTAAGTAAAACATGTAATATTTTGGCCTCACTTTTGTTGAAAGAGTATAGTGGCTACTACACTTTAAAAAAACTGAAATTACGTTGCCTCAAAGCATCAGTCATCCTAAAATGCGTCAGTCATATGTCTTGGAGTGCCGACAGGGCACGTCTGCTCCAATTTTATAAACCCTCTGTGCGACAAGACTTAATTGAGGATGCCTTATTTGTGGATCGGCAGAGCATTAATACCTCTAAATGCTGGATGCCGTTCACCACGAGCGTCAGACGGTATCAACAGGGACTTACTGCACTAGCCTAGTTTCTACTTTTTGTGCGGAGACTAGTGAGCATACGCTATCTATTCTACATCTTCTCTTCATCGCACACCAAGTACAAAGGTCTCTGTCCGTTACAGAATCGCCAGTATTCATCTCTGTTGCCCATCCGTTACTGGAACGTCTGCTCTCTGAATATCAGTGTGCAACGAGGCTACTTGAAATTCGTGAGAGGGAGAGCCTTGAACTGTTACACGTGGAGGGTATTACGGTCCAAAGCCAGGAGTAGAATCAAGGACAATGAGGTCCCGGTTCCTTTTTGAACTCAGTGGTTACAGCAAGTATTGTACTCCAGAACGTATTTTAGAAACTAAATATCATAGGATATTAAATCGCCACCCAGATTTCGTTGGTAGTTACATTGATGGTTCTGTACAAGGGGATTTTCTCGGCTGCTCCGCCGTGTGTCCTCGAAATTGTCGTTAGCGTAGGGCTCCCAGAGAAGTTCTCCGTTTACAGTGAGGAATTCGTTTGCAACCCTGCAGACACTGGAGCAGATGAGACTGCCTCGTGGCAATAAAGTCCCCATCTGTTGATATTCCCAAAGTGCCCTTCTTGCTGTTGGTCAAATGTACCCGACGGATGTGTTGGTGAAAGACATCCAGGACTCACTTCTTCTCTTCAAGGGCTGGAAATGGAAATAATTTTCTGCTGTGCTCCAGGGCACTTAGAGAATCGAACTCGCTCATGTGGCTGCCAAGGAGACTAGCTCCCTTCCACCTCCTGCTCTCTATTCAGTCCCCCTACAGACAGTTACGAGGCTGCATTCTGTGAAACATTCGGTGTGATATCAGTCTCTCCCAACAGACCTGTCCTCCGTTTTAACTGATAAGTGAGAGCTGTTTGCTGATTTAAGGTTCTGTGTGCTGTTAGGACTCCTTCCAAAAATATCGGTGGTTTCATCTTCCCCTACATATAAGTAGTCTCCGAGCCACCACAGTCTGACTGCCTTTTAAATGTGCCTGCGCTGGTTTTTTATCATTGTTCTTATGAGTCTTAAATTGTCAATATTGTGTTTTAAATTCTTGTTTGTTTATACAACTTGTTTTAAAAAGATCTTGCTATTTTTTGTAATACTAACACAAATAAAAAAATAATCCTCTTCGTCTACATCTACACACATACTCCGGAAGCCGCTGTACGGTCCATGGCAGGGGGTACCACGTACCATCACTGTCGTTCCCTCTCCTGTTCCACTCGCAAACAGAGTGTTGGAAAAACCACTGCCTATAAGCCTCCGTATGAGCCCTAATTTCTATAATCCTTTCTTCATGGTCCTTACGCAAAATTTACGTTGGCGGCAGTAGAATGGTTCTGGTTCTGCCTCCCAAAAAGATTTTCGTCGTCCTTCAGGGATTCCAATTTGAGTTCACGAAGCATTTCCGTAATACTTTCGTGGTGATCGAACTTACGTGTGACAAGTCTGCCTGCACGCCTCTTTACGACTTTTGTCTTCCTTTAAAGCCGGCCGGGGTCGCCGAGCGGTTCTAGGCGCTACAGTCTAGCACCGCGCGACCGCTACGGTCGCAGGTTCGAATCCTGCCTCGGGCATGGATGTGTGTGATGTCCTTAGGTTAGTTAGGTTTAAGTAGTTCTAAGTTCTAGGGGGTTTATGATCTTAGAAGTTAAGTCCCATAGTGTTCAGAGCCATCTTCCTTTAATCTGACCTGGTTGGGATCCCAAACACTTGAGATGTACTCAAGAACGGGTCTCACTGGAGTTCTATACGACGTCTACTTCACAGATGAATTATAGCTTCGCATAATTCTCCCAATAAAACGAAATCGACCATTCGCCTTCCCTACAACCAATCTGACGCGATAGTTCCTTTTCATAAATGAACGAAGCAAACATGGGGTTTTGCGCGTTAATAAGTGCAAAGAACATATGAAATAGTAATACTGGAAACAGAGACACATTTATGCATTTTTAATTTATTTACTTAATTTTCGTATGACATACATTGAGGTTTTTAGTCACAAGTGTAGACAAATATGTACAACGATTACTAAAGCACTGTACCTGAACACTTCAGCACAGCTCTCCATAATGAAATATCACGAATGACAGTAGTTATAGGTTAATATCGCTGCCTTTTATGTAATGTATCACACTACTCGTCACCGTCAGGATAACTCCTAAGGACTCTTGTAGACACGTGCCAAGCATGTTGATACAACATGAGGAACTGTCAGTTGTTCGGCACCACAGTCACAAGATGGTAATGAAGATTTGCCACCCTTATGGAGAGTGTCTCCGCCACTTCCATGGTCTGTTCGGATGCGATTCATAATAGTAAAATAGGGGGCTTCACGTGGCTATGGGCAAAAAAATGGCTCTGAGCACTATACTACTTAACATCTGAGGTCATCAGTCACCTAGAACTTAGAGCTAACCTAAGGACATCGCACACATCCATGCCCGAGGCAGGATTCGAACCTGCGACCGTAGCGGTCACTCGGATCCAGACTGTAGCACCTAGAACCGCACGGCGACTCCGGCCGGCAGGCTATGGGCACTTTCAGGCAATGTGAAGGACAATTTTGTTGTCAACAGCATTTCCATTCATCAACGGTACTGAATTCATTTTCAGGAAATCGTGGCTGTGATGAAAGTGGGATGTCTCGATCTTAATGTTTTTCGCTTGACAAGAAATCCGTCATTCAGTATTGGACTGTCGGAGTTATCAGCAGTCTTGTGATATTCACATAGTAGTACACTGTTCTGTTTGTTATCAGGAGGCAGAATGTGACTCAAGATAAATAACCAGTGTTAGGGGTAGACCATATTGAACCACAAACAACGTTTATGGATTCGTTAAGTTGTATGTCTATCTTATTCTTGTATCGGTGTGCATGCGACAGGGTGCGTACCTAATATAATCCAAAACGTCTAGCACCACAACGGGATTTTTCGGTGCTCATACCTCGCGTTCTATTGGTGGTGAAAAGGTAGGGTCAAGTGTTTTGGATGGCCCTTGGGCTAGGAACCAACTGTATACCCAACAGAAGGATCGCCTTAGTGTCACTATCCTACAGTACAGGACAAAGTACCAATATTACTCACTTCCTCCTGATAAGGCAAATGGAGTAAATCTGTTAGTTCTTTTTGTATTTTATATGGTCAACGTTGGGCTTGATGTGACTTACGGAGGTAGCATTAGTTCACGTGCGGTCCCTCGGCAAATCCTACAAAAGTGTTATTGTAAATCTTTTTACAATATTTTCGCCGTGGCTAGCATACTAAAACCCAGCCACGGATTCCAACACGGCTATGCGCAGTAAATGTTTGAAATTTTTACGATTTATTCCTAGGTTCGCAATCTCTAACAACCTTAAAATTTTTCTTCATATGTTTGTTCCCGAGATGCAGAAGTTCAAAGTTTCCCTACTTACACACGCAAAACACGTACGTAAAATCCAGTGTGAGGCGAAAACGTAGTTTATAAAGTGACGTAGCATAGAGAAAAATGCTATAAAGTCTCTCCGTTATTATCTGGGGACCCTATGTAGTAGTACTACATCACAAAGTAGTATTTTCACCTAAAATCCGATCAGAGGTGCAAAATTAGTTTCACGCTATTTCGTTTCACGTAAGTCAACTATATAATTTTTTGAGAAATTTTTTAAAGTTGCTGAAGAAGGTAGAATGAGGCAGTGGGTACTTCACTTTTCAGTCAGAGTCTTTTAAATAAACAGCAACATATTTGCATTTTTGTGCTCCAATAGGAACATTTTTTTGCTGGTGTGCTATTTTGCCAGACAGACGAACAATATTCTGATGTTGAGTATATCAAGCCGAGTGTCGATACTTGAACAGTGTCTGCTGACGGTACCCAGTTAGTGCCACAAAGCATATGAAGACTGTAGTTTCTGTATTACTAGTATTTGACCCATCTTCTTCAGCAACCGTAGTTGCGCATATCGAAATAAGCAGCAACCAGCTGCATAAAACATAATTTAATTTTTTAATCGGTTTTAGATACGTAGTGTCCTTCTTCAGAAACTTGTAGCTTTCGCATTATTTACGAGTGCCCACAATAAGACCTACTTCACTATGAACCACATGACCACAAAATATGCTGCATGCATATTATTGTCGAAAGTCGCAAATAATGCGATACTCATAAACTTTTGGAGAAGGGCACTAAATGCCTGAGATCGGTTAAGAAATTAAATTACTTTTACGGAACTAGTTGTTGATTGTTTCGATATAATGTTATTTCAGCTTTTGAGCGTAACAGATGTTTGCGTCAGATACTCCATACACGAAAGTGTCCTGTCTAACGTGATCACAAAGAGTTATTGACGCATGTTATGACGAAGTGTGCCTCCCTCAAAATAGACATCAGGAGTTCTGAGTGCCATTCTATTGGACAGGTAAATTCATGCATCTTCTTTTTTAATTGAGTTAGATTCTAACCTCCATTTAAGGAAGTATAGGCTTAATATTTCTAGATTAATAGTCCAGATTTCTTCGGTTGTTTCGAAAGTTTTGTGTTGGGTAGTTACTGCCCAGACATCTGCACAGCCAAAATTCCTAGACTGTGTTGGAGGAATATCAAATGTTTATAAATTAAAAAAGAGATGAGTGAAGACGAATCCCTCCGAAAGCCATTATTCAGTGCTTTTGGGCAGGTAGTGCCTTTTCACATAGTTACGGCAAATGACCTTCCCGCTAACAGAATGTCATTTAGTTCTGTTGCGTGTCTGCAAGGAGCAAGTTGTAGTAATTTATGAAGCTACCCATGCCTCCAAATACTATAATATGCCGAGGAAAGAGGACCCAATATCATGGAAAGGACACTTGCTGCAATACACTGCACAACATTATGCCACAACACCCTCTAGGCGCCACCACCTACCTGCTGCCTCGTTCCCAGCTAGTTACTGAAACCAGGGAAACTTCGGCACTCGGCGTATGGGACATTTGGTAGCGGCACCACAAAAAATCAACTTTGGTGCGTATAAGTACTGGCTTCCTGGCCAGGCAGTCAATCGAATCAGCGACTCATACAATCAGCATCCATCAAAGTGTCGTTTATCGCCATGAGTCTGATATCGAGCCATCGTCATTCTGCCAGGAGGTGCAGCAACAGCACTGATGGACTGACTGTTGAGCTGAGGCCCTAGCCATCAGCGCTAAATGTCACCAGTCAGACGCTGCCCCGGCAGCTGTTGGCGGGTGGTGTTCACTCCGCAGACTTGAGCACTCCCGTCACCTGCCACAATTGGAGCAGGCTGCCAGCCTCATCACACACGACCTAACACTGCTTGCCTGCAGCATCTGCTCCTGTCGTAGCTCACCCATCGGCTGGGAATGTATACCACTAGAGTGTTCGCACTGCGCCTGGGCTGCACTGGGCAAAGCACCTGCAGGAGTCTTCATGACAACAATTCGATTCCGAACTCCGTGAGTCGATGCTTTCCGTCCAGCAGTCACCAGATATGGGCTTCAGGTACTAATGTGGACTATTACAGTGTGATCGAGAGGCTTTTAACTCACTAGAGCACTCCCATATCCTTTATATTGTTGTTTTATAACATCATTTCCATTTGCGAGTGTGTGTGTGTGTGTGTGTGTTTTATGAGAGGAAAGGGTGGGGCTGAGAGAGAGAGAGAGAGAGAGAGAGAGAGAGAGAGAGAGCGTTTAAAATATGAGAAAGGTGTCACATCAACACATATTATAAAACTCATCGACCTACTAGAATACACATTTCCTAGCAGCTATTTAAAATTCAACAATAAATTGTACGAGCAAAAAGCTTAGTGTTCAATATCATTAGACCTGTTTGGCTTTCCTGTTAAAATATTTACGATTATAAACAACGTAGAAGACAAGACTGTGAATACTGACAACCATACTCACGAAAATATTATTTATTAATACATATATTTTGCTGATACTCAAATGTTGGTTTATAACACCAAAGATGATATCAGAGAGTTTATCTAACTGTTCAGAAGCTTCCTGGAAAATATAAAGTGACTGTAGACCACCAGGTAGATGGAGGCTTACATTTCCTAGAACTGACCAAGGGAGTAATGACTATGCCATCAATATCATATCTATTGCAATTCTACCACACCACACTTCTTGTCATTTAACAGCCCACAACGTTGTAGCATTTCGGTATATGGTTAACAGAGCACTGAAATTACTACTCTCTGACATCCAGTGGTAGAAAGAAACGGAAATAACAGAAGAGATTGCAAATGGCTACAGCTACCTGAAAGTAGACAAACTTAAACACTTTATAATTTCAAGGTTCTGACAACACAAAAGGAAGATGGGAATACTACGTTCCACACAATCACAGTTTTGGGTAATATTTCATATTAAAATGGAAATTTCTTGAAATACAAAAGTATTAACTTGTTTTTCACCTCTACTAACAAAGGTGGGTAGAAATTACCTAATGGCATCAATACAAGAGGTCCGGTGCACTTTACAGGTGCATGCTAAATTGAATGTTTGGAATCTTACTGTTCCTGTATAGGTCAGGACGGTAAATCACTTTAGATAAGATTCACAGAACACAGGACAGCACTAAGAATCGAAATCATATCAGCAGCAGCCGTTCACCTGCAGAAAGTACAATGTTCATAACACAAGTATCAGCGATATACATCTCCATTGTAAAGACTGGGCAAGCGACATCCTTAAAATAGTTCGTATAGTACAAACACCATCGATAACTAACTGTGTCCTATCTAAATGACATAAACTTTGTCATCACCTTTGCTTCCAACAGCAGACTGAATTATTCAACATCCCCCTCTCCCTACACACTCATACATTTTTCAGTATGATGAGTAGTACAGTCACCAAAACTTTGATCCCAGTGATTTAAATCTGCGACTACCCACGATACCAAAAGACACAGCCCCTATTACCAGTGATGTCACCAACCGGGATGTCACCAGTGCTGCATAAAATTTGGTCTCGTTCAAGAAGTATTGCCAGTACTACAGTATTTCCGGATTTAAAAATACGTAACTTTCATTTGAATTTAGTGAATTGTCGCCATGATAGAAAAGGAATATTGCCAATACTACAGTATTTCAACTCAAAATTATCCGTGGACACCACTTCAGTTACGTCAGTTGACAACCTTAAGCACACAGGCAGAAACAGGCGTTCACACACACACATAGTGTTTGTTATGAAACTACAAGCTAAGCAGTTCTTGCATACGTCCATAGATCTGTCCCTGAACCACACTTCATGTAAGGTACAACGGACACTGAAATTAAATATTCCCACTTTTAAAATGTATTGTTTGTTTTAAACGTCACAATGTTTGCACACACACACACACAGACACACACACACACACACACACACATACAGTGTGACATTGTAATTTATATATATGTCAAGCGTCATGTTGTCTTCATTGTGCTACTGAAGATAATTACAAAAGTTTTGTGTTTGTTATACTTGAAGATAAAGTTAACACCCTAGCAAGAAGTCACTACATTGTTTGGCTGTCTTTACTACCAGTTTCAGCAGAACTAAGACGAGTTTTCGACAAATTTAGACGTAGGAATAAGGTTGTTTACTTTGGTACAAGGGGGTCGAAACATCGACTGCCCGTGAACATGTAAATGAAAATGTATTTGCGTTTTCCCTGCAGCATGTAACGAGAAAAGAAGAGATCGTAACGTTTGTCGGGACACAAATGAATTTGTTTTGAGGTACTTACCGTTAACATTTATTTGCACTGTCATTGTTTTAGTACTTACGAGTGCATGTTGTTGCAAGACTACAGATAACGATGCTTTCCATTACTTAGTCACCGCCTTTTCATATTTTGAACGATCTGAAGACGGTTGCAGATAGCAATCGAAACTAGTTATTGAACTGTAATTGTGACAGGAAAATGGCGGTAGAGACATCAATAAGGTTTTACTTTTAAAAACTGTTTTTTTTAATAAACCATATTAAGATCGCCGTCTCTCACCTCTGACCTTGTGAGACTGCATCATTTCCCATATTTTGGTAATCACACATCACTGTGTTCACAAATAAACTAACTTCGTATTACGTTCTTACATATACCATACAGTATCTGACGTTATAATTGCGGTGTTTAGATCTGAGTGTCCCTTTGATTATCATTACTTTATGAGAATATGCAGGTTGTTTCAAAAAGAATGATCTGATTCAAATCGCCATATTTATTGATTAAAACGTTCTACAAACATGGGATCCGATGCAAAATACAAAACTTTAACGTTTTGGATATTCTATTACAAATGCTCTGTGTATCCACCAGCAGCAGCACGAACAACATCTAGACGATAGCTAAATGCATCTTAAACTTTACACAATGCATCTGCTTATACAGAAGTTATGGCAGCTGTTATTCTACTCTCCACATCTTCTATGTCACGAGGTAAAGGAGAGATGGACACACTTTCCTTCACATATCCTCACAAGAAAAAATCGTATGGGGTCATGAACGGCGATCTTGGAGGCAAGAATGCAGGACAGTGTCTCGAGGTCTCGTGCGACTTCTTGAGCTATCTTTAAATGTTGAAGAACTGGCTCTTTCCATAATTTCAGAACCTCTCCAATGACTTCCTTTACAAACAGGATGGACCTCTACCACACTGGCACAACAACGTACGGCAGTTTTCAGTCACACTCTGCCTCAACGTCAGACAGGGTGCATGTGACCCCCAGACATTGGCCTGCATTCTTGGTCTCCAAGATCGCCAGAGATGACCCCATACGATTCTTTCTTGTGGAGATATTTGAATGAAAGTGTGTTCATCTCCCCTTTACCTATTGACATAGAACAAGTGAAGAACAGAATAACAGCCGTCATAATTTCTATAAAAGCAGATACAGTGTGTAAAGTTTATGATGATCTTAGTTATCATCTAGATGTTGTTCGTGATGCTGCTGGTAGACACATACAGCATTTGTAATAGCATAGTTAAAAGTCTAAGATTTTTTCAGTATTTTTCAATGCATCCTATGTTTGTGGAATCTTTTTATCAATAAATATGGCATTTCGAAAACAAGTAATTTTTTCTTAAACAGTCTGTATTTATTTCACACTAACTACCAGCTCACAATCTTTATCTTTAGGTTCTCTGGGATTTCCTTAAGTTACGTAAGGCAAATGTCATTACGGCTCGTTTGTAAATCGGGGTTTTATGTCCACCCCCTTGTACAATGCACCGTAAGTAAGATCCAACTCTAAGAAATTTCGATTTAATGCTGCGTCCTGTAACTCAGCAAGGTTCTCGGTGCATGTATGTTCGGAAAAGCTGCACAAAGGCAGTAAAGCTGTATCACGAGTGTCGCTTTGTGCTATAGAAACACAGAAGCTCGTAAAACTGTGTGGCGTCGGATTCTGCTTTGTCTGCAGCGGCAAGACGGCGCCCCAACTTTCTAATGTTTACGAACCACTGCTTTTATGTTCCGAACCTTATGACAGACTGTTTTCTGCCACATACCCAATCGTTCGTAACAACGAATTCGATTACGTCGTCAGGGACATGTCCACAGCGCGCTCTGACTAGACACTGTCAGCGCTACCAAATATAAGAAGGAGAATTTCTCCTCACGAGGTTTGGCGAAAATTACTACTAAATCGCTATATCGGAATTCAGTACCGGTTGCAGTTTGTCTACCAAACAGTTTCGATGGACAATAAAAATGTTCAATGTTTCATACGATTATGAACGGTATCTAAACATTTTAACTTCTCTCATTATTCACTAATTAAGAGTTATAACCTTATGTTAAAAGTTTAACACAATAAAAAAATCCTATGGTTAGAAACTGAGCGTTTGTCTTGTGGCAGCGTAGATGACGCTGCGCAAGTACCTGGACTATATATTCATACAGTATTTGAGAATGGAAGCATTTAGCGACTCATATCACATTACACATAATTTTCAACCCTTACAAAAACTTTTACTCGATTAGCCCCCGCCCGCTCCCCCGCCCCCCGCCCCCCCCCCCCCACCGCCCTCACAAACTGTGGAAGCCAAAATGCTTATCGCTTAGTGTATTTTTGCTGTTCATGCAATCAAACTTCAGCATTCGGCATGACGTTTTAATTTATTACATCTTTTTTCCATAAACCCTATCCGCAGCACATTTTGCAGACAGTATCCACAAAAGCCTCTGAATATACTTGAATCATTATATCACTGTACGACACATAATCCAGGAGACATTAGGTCATGAATATGTACATGCATGAAAAACTATATTTTCCTTAAAATGGTGCGCAGTTAAACTTCAGTATCAGGCACGATATTTTAATTTATTACTTCTTTACCACTGACTCTATTCGCAACACACATTGCAGACTAAATATAGATATACTACTAAATGTATAACGGGCCGTCATAGGAAAACTAGACAGATAGAAAGAAAAGTAAGTAAACTGTTTATTATTTCACAATTAATCGCCGGAACTGTTAATATATTTGCCGGCCGCGGTGGTCTAGCGGTTCTAGGCGCGCAGTCCGGAACCGCGCGACTGCTACGGTCGCAGGTTCGAATCCTGCCTCGGGCATGGATGTGTGTGATGTCCTTAGGTTAGTTAGGTTTAAGTAGTTCTAAGTTCTAGGGGACTGATGACCACAGATGTTAAGTCCCATAGTGCTCAGAGCCATTTGAACCATTTGTTAATATATTTATCCCACTGCGAGATAGGACAGTCAATGCCTTCATGCACAAGTGGTTGCGGTTGCCTAGTGAACCACAATTGTACCCAGGAGTGCACATCTTCGTCTGAAGCAAAGCGACGGCCAACTACGCTTTCCTTCAGAGCTCCAAAAATATGGAAATTGAATGAGGAGAGACTGGGGCTGTATGGAGAATGTGTAAGGGCTTCCCAGCAAAACTTCCTGCAGACGTTTCGCTGGGAAGCCGTTACACGTCATCAATACAGCCCAGATTTCTCCCATTGTGATTTCCATATATTGGGAGACCTGAGAAGGGCATTAGTGGCCACAGAGATGCTTCGGACGAAGAGGTACACGCCTGCACACAATCATGGCTCCGCACGCAGCAAACATTTCCCCATGAAAATACTGACCGCCTTGTCTCTCAGTAAGATAAATGTGTTAGTAGTTGTGGCAGTCACTTTTGAGATAATAAACAGTTAATGACTCACTTTCAATTTGTCTCGTTTTCATTTAACTACCTCTTACTCCAGCTAAGCTATATAGTTTTACGACACATAGTTCAGAAGATATGAAACTATAAAGATTTAGGTGCACAAAAACCTAGTTTTGCTTAACATGGAGAGCAAATTACCCTGACTGTATTCTTCATAGTTTCATAATGAGAGCAGTTAGCGGCTTTCAGAAATTTTCGAGGAGGACTTCAAAACTTTCCTAAACTTTCAGATAAAACTGCTTTAGCTTCCGATATCCCCACTCGATCCAATTTATTTTCTCTTCATTATGATGTAATAATTGCAATTAACCGTGTTTGGCAATCGGACACGTAAAGTACAGGATACGGTCGCGTGCAGTAGATACTCAACTGCGTGATGGCTGATCACTCTCTTCTGTCTGTGAGAGATTGCAGTCTACCACAAGAATTAGTTTAAATGGTAATAAACTGATGTTAACGGCAAATGATCGTAGAGGGGAAACCTAGTAATTTTAATGTTAACTGCCTTTGAGGTGATGATTCTACTGGATGTTGACTCAACATGGAGCACTTACATGTGGCGAAATGCGTAATTTAATGTGCCTATATTTACGCATATGTAATTACTTTCAATAACGGAGCAATTTTCATCGAAATTAACATAATAAACTTTTAATCAATAATGTGATAAGCACTGAAAATAATTATTTACTTTGGTGGTACATTATTTAACGTAAATATTATAAAAATATTTCTGACGAGGTATGAAAAAGTTTATGTCACTTAGCAATATATAAACGGAAATTACGTAATTGGTTTCAGTTACTGCCTATATCTGGCTTTAATTAACACAAGCTTAGATTTAGTCAAACGCCACTGGTTTCGATTTTCAAAATACACAATCCGCCACAGTTTTCTGAAGAAAAGAAGTAAAAGTTTCGCTTTATCTTATGGTGTCTTCTTCTCAACAGGACCTACTACCAAGTTTGGCTGGTTTCTATTTTATAAACAAAATCTCAGTGCAAGTCGGCGAACGAATTTACACTCCTGGAAATGGAAAAAAGAACACATTGACACCGGTGTGTCAGACCCACCATACTTGCTCCGGACACTGCGAGAGGGCTGTACAAGCAATGATCACACGCACGGCAGCCGGCCGAAGTGGCCGTGCGGTTAAAGGCGCTGCAGTCTGGAACCGCAAGACCGCTACGGTCGCAGGTTCGAATCCTGCCTCGGGCATGGCTGTTTGTGATGTCCTTAGGTTAGTTAGGTTTAACTAGTTCTAAGTTCTAGGGGACTAATGACCTCAGCAGTTGAGTCCCATAGTGCTCAGAGCCATTTGAACCATTTGAACACGCACGGCACAGCGGACACACCAGGAACCGCGGTGTTAGCCGTCGAATGGCGCTAGCTGCGCAGCATTTGAGCACCGCCGCCGTCAGTGACAGCCAGTTTGCCGTGGCATACGGAGCTCCATCGCAGTCTTTAACACTGGTAGCATGCCGCGACAGCGTGGACGTGAACCGTATGTGCAGTTGACGGACTTTGAGCGAGGGCGTATAGTGGGCATGCGGGAGGCCGGGTGGACGTACCGCCGAATTGCTCAACACGTGGGGCGTGAGGTCTCCACAGTACATCGATGTTGTCGCCAGTGGTCGGCGGAAGGTGCACGTGCCCGTCGACCTGGGACCAGACCGCAGCGACGCACGGATGCACGCCAAGACCGTAGGATCCTACGCAGTGCCGTAGGGGACCGCACCGCCACTTCCCAGCAACAACCGTCTCCATGAAGCTGGGCTACGGTCCCGCACACCGTTAGGCCGTCTTCCGCTCACGCCCCAACATCGTGCAGCCCGCCTCCAGTGGTGTCGCGACAGGCGTGAATGGAGGGACGAATGGAGGTGTGTCGTCTTCAGCGAAGAGAGTCGCTTCTGCCTTGGTGCCAATGATGGTCGTATGCGTGTTTGGCGCCGTGCAGGTGAGCGCCACAATCAGGACTGCATACGACCGAGGCACACAGGGCCAACACCCGGCATCATGGTGTGGGGAGCGATCTCCTACACTGGCCGTACATCACTGGTGATCGTCGAGGGGACACTGAATAGTGCACGGTACATCCAAACCGTCATCGAACCCATCGTTCTACCATTCCTAGACCGGCAACGGAACTTGCTGTTCCAACAGGACAATGCACGTCCGCATGTATCCCGTGCCACCCAACGTGCTGTAGAAGGTGTAAGGCAACTATCCTGGCCAGCAAGATCTCCGGATCTGTCCCCCATTGAGCATGTTTGGGATTGGATGAAGCGTCGTCTCACGCGGTCTGCACGTCCAGCACGAACGCTGGTCCAACTGAGGCGCCAGGTGGAAATGGCATGGCAAGCCGTTCCACAGGACTACATCCAGCATCTCTACGATCGTCTCCATGGGAGAATAGCAGCCTGCATTGCTGTGAAAGGTGGATATACACTGTACTAGTGCCGACATTGTGCATGCTCTGTTGACTGTGTCTATGTGCTTGTGGTTCTGTCAGTGTGATCATGTGATGTATCTGACCCCAGGAATGTGTCAATAAAGTTTCCCCTTCCTGGGACAATGAATTCACGGTGTTCTTATTTCAATTTCCAGGAGTGTATATTCAGATAAATACAAGCTTTTATGCTATAAAATTTTTCGTTATAAAGCACTGAAACAATAAGAGTGTCGACTTTACAAGCATAAATGAACACACGAGATAATCATTTGCTTTATAAATAACCAGTGTAGTATTACTAAACTTGCAGTTCCAACTATGCCATGACGTTTACACGTTTTGCTAATATGACTTCCGGATTCAAAGTCCACTCTACATTTTAGCACAGACAAATTAAGACTGCTACATGTTATAGCACAGACCGAATACAACTGTTGCATTTCACGCGATAATGAGCAATGTCAAAGTCTCTTTAACAAATCCTACTGAAATGTGGCCGAGCGTATCTATGATCTTCAGTCCAGAACCGCGCTGCTGCTACCGTCACGGGTTCGAATCCTGCCTCGGGCATGGATGTGTGTGATGTCCTTAAGTTA
Organism: Schistocerca cancellata; assembly: GCF_023864275.1. Taxonomy (NCBI): domain Eukaryota; kingdom Metazoa; phylum Arthropoda; class Insecta; order Orthoptera; family Acrididae; genus Schistocerca; species Schistocerca cancellata. Next base: position 387,603,918 of record NC_064629.1, on the reverse strand, counting down.
GTTACCTTTAAGTAGTTTTAAGTCTACTGATGACCTCAGATGTTAAGTCCCAGAGTGCTCAGACCCATCTGATTTTTTTTGTGAAACGCCAGCTTATTGTTTGTGGCTCAGAATGCTACAGGATCTTCTGTCGTGCGTATAGCCAACAATATGTCTCTTGCAGTTTGCGGAGCCCCATGATCCAGAATACAACTGGCTATTTATTCCACAGAGCAAACCTCTTCTTCCGCAATACACAGTTTAGCTGCACTTTTTGTAAACTAGTAGCTTGATTCAGCAATCATCCGAGCATTTTACCAGTCCTTGATTTTCACCAGGCAGACAACATACACGTGCATTGTGCTCACTAGGACTGGGGATACCATATTCGCTTTCGAACAGGGTAGAGATTTCCCGATCCTGTGCAGCGTTCGACACAGTATCGAGCTTGTTCGACCAATCACGTGTCATTTGACTAGCGTGGTGCGAGTGCAAGAGATACGCAATAAACTACGAACTACCCACAACAATATGCTATGGAAACTGAAGGAAATAGCATTAAACCCTATCACTGCACAAACTCCTATTCTGTTTGAAGAAATTTACAATACGAGTTCTCATACAGTACCAGTACGTAAGGATATAGAAACGTTTGTGCTGCTTTTTAAGTAAATGTAACAGACAAAGACGAAAATACTGTCCTCCATAAAATATTACTTGACCGAACCCAGTATAACATTTTAATTGTGTATGAGAGGCGGTAATGAAAGATTGCAAATGAGCAGTTCAATCCATGTTCACATATCAGAGTAGCAGATAAAATCTTTATCAGATTTTAATCAGTTTGAACACGAGAGAGTAACATTCAGATGAAACAATCAAGACATGTCGTTTTGATAGTACCAAAAAAGTCACTAGATCGCAGGCCGATGAAAACATCGAACAGAAACCGAGATTTTCCGAACTGCGACGTAAACTGTTTGAACGGTTCGAGTCGTGTTGATACGCACCTCTCGTGTTCAAACTACTACTGACTACTTACACAGTCTTTGCTCGGGAGCTATCTCTTCTCAAAAATGGCGGGATAGCACCGCTCAGATTAATCTGTTGGAATTCCGTTAATAATTATTACTAATTTCTAAGTCCATGACTGTTCATAACACACAATACATAACTTTACGGGCATTTTAGCACTCTAAGCGTATTTAAAAAATATATAAACAGAACACAATGTATTTTTTATTTCTTAATATAGTTTAGTAAATGTGTAACTTAGGTTGTTTACCATTTCCGCTCGGAAGCGGCACCACGTTACGGTGATTCGTAACCCATCCGTTTTGACAACCTGATTGCTTCATTGTAACCACTATATGGTAGTAGTAAGTGCAGTCTATTGTTGCCTCTTAACCGTTTCTGTCGTAAGTCTCTCTAATAACAAACCGTGAACAGTAGATGGAAGAAAGAACACATCACAGTTGCCCACAAGAAAGGCAGCAGAAGTGATCCACGGTAAATATCCTTGACATTCATTCATTGTAGCGTAGTACACTTCATAAGAAGAAAAGAATATCACCTAAATGGTAAGGGGGAAACAGAATGAAACTTCACGTTCGAGAGGGTTTGTGATGTTATTTTAGTGATTTCAAAACCGTGTCAAATTACAGCAGAAACTTAGCAGTATGAGTATACTTATCCGCAGAATGTCGCACCCCGTCTGACCTTGATACGTGCAGTGATTCAGTCAGGAAGGGTGTCATAAAGCCATTGTATCCCACACTGAGATGGAGTAACGTCCCACACGTGTCGTATCAGGGACAGATGTGGGAGTCCTGCTGGCCATGGTAGTATTTCAACGTCATACAAACAGTGCACTGAGATGTGGACAGCACTATCCTGTTGAAAATGGCACCTATGACGTCGCATAAGAGGCGACTCATGAGGACGCTGGAGGTCCCTGACGTAGCAGTGTTCCGTTGGTTTCTTGTTACTTCGAGCCGTGGCCTGAAGTCGCACCAAATGGCTCGCCAAATCTTATTGTCAGGAGCAGCACCGCTGGGTCTCTCCAGCACACCGTCAAAGTGCCAAATATCTCTGATCACCGCCATACTCCCTGATGCTGGACATCCCGAATCGTGCAGACCGCGATTCTTTGCTCAACACAGTGAGACGCTGTTCATCAGCAGTACATGCTTCCTGGTCACGACACCACTCCAAACGAAGAAATTTTTTGTTATAGTGTAAACAGCAGCCTACACAAGGGACTGTACTTTCCTAATTTGGTCACAGTCTCTGACCAATGCTGTGGGATGGGGCGGAATGGTGTAGAGAGTCCATTACTCGTTCTCGGGCGGCAGGTGCAGTTGTGATGGGGTTAAAATGTGCTTGGCTCACAATTCGGCAAACTTCCCCCGTCGTGGTCATATGTAGTCGACCGGAATCTTGGCGATGATCGTGCCTGTCGTCATGTTCCCATGCAGTCCGACATCAGGCCACTCTCACATCCTAATGTCCCACAAATCTTGCACGATTGGATCAACCAGCCAAATCGAGATCCACAATGTGGCACCTCTCAAAACGTAACAGGTGCCGATAACTTTGTCTCACACGCGTACGTGGCATCTCCGTGTCCTTCACAGTGATCACTAAACATCTGACGCTGTTCCCTCTGTTTGTATACTACACCACTCCTAATAACATCAATAAACACGAGCAACACTAATGCACTCTCTTGACTGTAGTACCTGTCACTTTGAATTGCATCTCTTACCATTTACATGCCCGACCGACGATGGTGTGTACGTGTACAACGTTCCACTGACATTCGACGATTCCTTCCAAGTGCTTCACTTTTTATGGCAGACGACATAGAAAATTTTCTGAGTTCCAACGTAATGTGTTATCTCGAACATAATAACATCTCCAAGGCAACACGCCCGGCTTCGATTCCTGGAGGGGTCAGGGATTTTCTCTGTCTCGTGATGTCTGGGTGTTGTGTGATGTCCTTAGGTTAGTTAGGTTTAAGTAATTCTAAGTTCTAGGGGACTGATGAGCATAGATGTTAAGTCCCATAGTGCTCAGAGCCGTCTCCATGGCAACTAGAATGGGTTCCGAAAACATCAGTAATGTGAAGCCCAACTTGCACTTTTCTGTGTAGGACATCGCGAAAGCCATGTATCAAGGTAGTCAGATAAATGCCGTACGTCTTGATTATCGACAAGCGTTTTACTCATCACCACACCTACTCAAATTATGCAAAGTACTCTCATTTAGGGTATCGAGGGCCATTGGTATATGTATTGCGGATTTCTTAGCAGGGTCGACGCAGAAAATTACCGTGGATGAACAGTCATCGACTGATGTAGAAACTACTTCAGATCCTTCCCGGCGAAGTGTGTTCAGACCCTTCCTGTTCATGTTCTATATTAATGACCATGCAGTCAATGTTAACAGTAGAATCTGACTTTTTGCAGAAGAGCTACATCTACATTAATACTCTGCAAATCACATTTAAGTGCCTGGCAGAGGTTTCATCGAACCACCTTCATAATTCTCTATTATTCCAATCTCGTATAGCGTGGGGAAAGACCGAACACATATATCTTTCCGTGTTAATTCTGATTTCCCTTATTTTATCACGGTGATCGTTTCTCCCTAAGTAGATCGGCGTCAACAAAATATTTTTACTATCGGAGGAGAAAGTTGGTGAATGGAATTTCGCGAGAAGTTTCTTCCGCAACGAAAAACGCCTTTGTTTTAATGACGTCCATCCGAAGTCCTGTAGCATTTCAGTGTCACTCTCTCCGCTATTTCGCGATGGTAGAAAACGTGCTGCCTTCTTTCAACGTTTTCGATGTACTCCGTCATCCCTATGTGGTAAGGATCCCATGGCAGCGGTATTCTAAAAGACGACGGAGAAGCGTAGTGTAGAGTGTCTCCTTAGTAGATCTGTTACATTTTCTAAGTGTGCTGCCAATAAAACGCAGTCTTCGGTTAGCCTTCCTCAAAACATTTTCTATGTATTCCTTCCAATTTAAGTTGTTCGTAATTGTAATTCCTAAGTATTTAGTTGAATTTAGGGCCATTAGATTTGACTGATTTATCGTGTAACCGAAGTTTAACGAATTCCTTTTAGCACTCATGTGCATGACCTCGCACTTTTCGTTATTTACGGTAAATTTCCAATTTTCACACCACACATATATATTTTCGAAATAATTTTGCAATTTTACTTGATCTTCTGATGACTTTACAATTCGATAAACGACAGCATCATCTGCAAACAACCTAAGACCACTGCTCATATTGAATCCCAAATCGCTTATGTAGATAAGAAGCAGCAAAAGGGCCTATAACACTACATTGGGAACGCCAGAACCACTTCTGTTTAACTCCATTACTTTCCGTCAGTTACTACGAACTGTGACCTCTCAGACAGGAAATCACATATCCAGTCACATAAATGAGACGATATTTCATAGGAACGCAATTTCAATACAAGCCGCTTGTATTGTACAGTCTCAAAAGCCTTCTAGAATCCAGAAACACGGAATCAAGTTGAAATCCCCTATCGATAGCACTCAGTACTTCGTGAGAGTAAAGAGCTAGTTGTGTTTCACTATAACGATGTTTTCTATATCCGTGTTGACTGTGTGTAAATAGATCCTTTTCTTCGAGGTAATTCATAATGTTCGAACACAACATACGTTCCAAGATCTTGCTGAATATCGACCTTAATGATATGGGCCTGTAATTCAGTGAATTACTCATACTACCTTTCTCGAATACTGATAGGACCTGTGCAACTTTCCAGTCTTTCGGTACGGATCTTTCGTCGAGCGAACGGTTGTATATGATTGTTAAGCATGGAGCTATTGCATCAGCATACTCTAAAAGGAACGTAATTGGTATACAGTCAGGACCTGAAGACTTTCTTTTATTAAGTGATTTAAGTTGCTTCGCTACTCCAAGGGTATCTACTTCAACGTTGCTCATGCTGGCAGCTGTTCTTGATTCGAATTCTGGAATATTTACTTCGTCTTCTTTTGTGAAGGCATTTCGGATTGCCATGTTTAGTAACTCTGCTTTGGCAGCACTGTCTTCGGTAGTATCTCCATTGCTATCGGGCAGAGGAGGCACTGATTGTGTCTTGCCGCTAGCATACTTCACATACGATCAGAATCTGTTTGGATTTTCTGCCAGGTTTCGAGACAAAGTTCCGTTGTGGGAACTGTTGTAATCATCTCGCACTGAAGGTCGCGCTAAATTTCGACCTTCTGTAAAACATCGCCAATTTTGGAGATTTAGCGTTTAAATTTTTAAATTTGTAGTAAAGTCTTATGGGAACGAACTGCTGAAGTCATCGGTTCCTAAGCTTACACACTACTTAACCTAACTTAAACTAACTTGCGCTAAGGACAACACCCACACTCATGCCAGAGGGAGGTTTCGAACCTCCGACGGGGGCAGCCGCGCGGACCGTGGCAAGGCGCCTGAGACCGCTCGGCAACCCCGCGCGGCGATTTTGCGTTTGTTTAAGATGTAGTTATCTAAAACGAAGTACTGTCTGGAGAAAGCTGCAGAAAAGTTCAGTTAGATCTTGATAAGACTTAAAAGTGTTGCAAAGATTTAAAACTTGCATTATGTAGTCATAAGTGTAAAATCGTTAATTTCAAAACACAAAAGAATGTAATACTCTACTACTAAAATATCAGTGAATCACACCTGGAACTGGCCAACACATAAAACCTCCTGGGTAAAACAATTTTGTAGGGAAACGGAGCAATCACATACGCTCATTCATAGGTAAAACAGTTGGCTGAATTTGGAACATTGACAGAGTACTACGGAAAAGCTGTCAGCCTACAAAGGAAATTGCTTACAAACCACTAATGCGACCAATCCAGGAATATTGCGCTAGTGTATGTGGCCCTAACCAAATAGGACAAGCATATAATATTTAACGAATACAGAGTAGAGTAACACGAATTCTCGGGTGTTTATGACCAATGGGAAAGTGACGCTGAGAGACTGAGGGAATTAAAAGAAAGACAAATTATACATCTATATGTAGTGTCTGTTCTTTCAGACAAGTCCGAAAGACAAATGATGTATCTGTATGTGGTGCGCATTCTTTCGGACATGTCCGTTAAACAGAAACGACACAAATATATATAATCTTACGGGAATCGGTGAAATGCCGCGAGTAATGATAATAATTAGTAGTGTGGGATAAGCTGATAATTTGTGTCTGACGGGAGGCGTGCTACCGTAGTCCGTGCAGTTGTGATGACCACTGTGTCCGGATGGCTTACTGATCATGCTCAGTCGGAAATTTGGAAATTTGGGGTAAGGTCTTATGGGATCTAACTGCTGAGGTTGAAACGTCCCCTTATGAACATTTATACATGACTGTGCTTAAACTGACACACAATATTTTTTTGCGCAACGCAATCTGACTTTCAAAAATCCCTACAAAAGAATTGCCCTGACTAACATTAACCTATTCCCTTTCACAAATCACTTACCTCACAAAAATCTTCGTTACTCAAGCTACTGCAATACAGCGAGCGCCACTACTGCCAGCTAAATAAAAGATTCAACCTACGGAAGTCACTAACTACTGATAGGGATAGTTAGCAAATGAAAGATTTTAATAGAGAACAAACAATGTATTTACCTTAATAGTCATAATATATATAGCAGTTCATAATATACAGTATAACAAACTTCAAAACTCCGCCATCTCTCTCCCCACATCCATCACTGTTGGCGGCTCACCTCCAACTGCGCAACGCTACGCGCTGTTCACATCCAGCTGCCGCTGCCCAACACTACAATGGCAGACAACAATGCAAACTAACAACAGACTGCACACAGCACAGCCAGTGATTTTCATATAGAGCGCTACGTAACGTTGCCAATGAGAAAACATAAACAGCCTACTTACATAAAGAAAACATAAACAGCCTACTCACATAGCCCCCATGCTCCCCACAAAAAATTTTACAAATTGTTTTGGCCAGTGGCCAATAATGATTTGATAAAATTTTTCATAATTACAATAACAAAGATATCCAATGCACACACTTATTAATACAATGTTGGTCAAAAGCTAAAATTTTCTCACAGTCCATAAAGACAGTGCTAATCATTCATCACAGCAAAACTGCCGTTTCTTTTATCAAAGTCTGAGCAGTAAAAGACAATGCACACGGAAGTAGTGGATGTCCATGCAGTCTTGAAGTAGTAGTGTTGTCCTTCCAACAGAAAGACAGTGCTGACTCTTGACATGCTGACAGGTAATGGGCCACAACAGAGCAAACCCACAGCAGAGTCAGTCGAAGTTGAATATTGGTAGGTAGGTCATCACAGAGTAGACCCACTGTAGTCCTGGTAGAGATTGTGGTATTGGTGGGCCACCAGAGGTGCAGACCCACTGCAGTCCTTGTAGAAATAATGGTATTGGTGAGTCATCAAAGATGCAGACCCACTGCAGTCCATGTAGAGATGGCCAGCAGCCATCTGTTGTGACTGTGCGGGTGCACAATCACCATCGAAGAGTGTTGCAGTTAATATAGCAAGTCCATAATCACCATTTGTGCACTCACAAAGTTTTTGGAATGGTCCTTAGAACCAGCAATGCGGTTATCCAGTCCCTTGCTGAATTATTAACACACATGCAAACACAACAGTCCCAACTTCTCACATATTCTGCATTACTGTGACCAACAGAAACGTGTGCAGTGAAATGTAACTTACAAGTTACTTAAATTGATGAACTGGTGTCAATTACAATATTATAACATGAGAATACAATTACAAGGGTACAAAATACATCATTAAAGAACATAACAATACAGATAACATTTGTAGTACAGGCTTTACAACAGAATAGAAATAAACAGATACATCAATGTTACAGGAATTATGACATAAGTACATACATAAAAGATCAGAATAACTTGCGAAAAATCAACTTCACATATGAGCAACAAAACAGAACAGATAAATAATGTCTAAGTATATTTACAAGGTAAATAACATATTATTAATGCCAATTATATTCGAGGATAACAGTATTCCTCATCATAGTGAATGTAGCTTAGTATTAGAAGAAGAAAAAATTCTATGAAACTACACAGAGACAGGAAGAAAAAACTACACAAGGGTACACAAACACATATTGGGATAACACAAAAGGAAAAGACAGGGTTCGTTTTCTGTGTAACATTTGGTACTGCAGTCCATCCCAAAACTTCATTCCATAGATCTTTCGTCTTTTTTCAACCTTTGCTTCCACCAAAAAAATCCTATCCAAGCATGCTTTCTGTATTTATTTCACATATGTCTTACCTCATTATTTATTTCCAAGAAAATCCTACCTATACCTGTACTTTGTTCGTATAACTTCTCAGTGCATTTCTTCAAATTCATTGCAACTCATTCTCTTAGAGGCTACCCCCTGTTAAGCTAACTTAAATCTACTGAGCTCAGATGCTAAACTAAGGGACGAGGCAATGCAGCAGCAAAAAACAATTAACACAAACAGCAATGACAAAAAATTTAAATAGGCAAAGCAATTGCAATATTACAACTAATATAAGGCAATGCGCAGCAAACAAGAAAAATAAATCAGTGGTAAACTAGCTTAACAGAGTAATACAAAGTGAAATTTAGTAGCACGAAACGACGTAACAATGACCGACATGCGACTCGCCGACATGATGATTTTGATTATAAGCTGTTCATTACTACACGTAAATTCAAAACGTTAAAGAATTCTGCCAACGACATTCATCCAATAGCGTGGCTCCATCAATTCTCTCATTGTTTTCCTCCCAACTGGTCATTGGAGCACGGATTAGAATTTATGTGTGGCTGCTTGTAGAATGAACCAGCTGTAAGAATGCGATCGGTCATTCACGATTGTCACAGTGAAGGAGAATTTTATCATGACTTCCTCTCAGCGTATTGGTCTCAAGCTACACAAGACCGAGTAAAACATAGCATCATAATGATGAAACGTTTCGAACAATCTGAATTTTCCAGTCTTATTAAATATTTTGAAGACATGTTGCATAAGAATCAGCATCTTTCAAACCCATACAGCCCCTCAGAACTCATCCGCATTTGCTTAATCAAACTGCCTGAATATTTAATACATATTATTTTAGCAGGACGTTGCAAAGACGACATTGAAGCTTTTCAGGGATTGTTACAAGAACTGGAAATTGACACTGACAATCGCGGAACGCGAAAACAGGAGTACAACAATTACAGGTCACATCTGTCACAATTCCGCGATGACAGAAATAATACATGACAAGGCTATTCTTATAACGTAAATCGTGACCAAAACAGACACCACCCGTATGACAACCGTTGGCAGAGTAGTAATAATTACAGGGAAAGATCACCTCTCCGCGGTAATAACTATCACAGGGACAATCAGAGAAACAGACAATATGGAAACCAAAATAATTATTATCAAGGGAGACAGAATAACTTTAGACGCAACAGTCCAGCGCGCAGTTACGACTCAGGGAGAAATTCTCCACCACGTGACCGACAAGAAAGAAACTATGGAATCTACCGACATGACGACAGACGATATGATCGTAACGACAGACCTGAACTGCATGAGAACTGGCGGGATTTAAACAGAGCAGGGCCCTCTCGTCACAGCGAATTTGTAGAAGTTAGGTCTCCAAATCCCAATAACGACGCGCGCCAACAGAGAGACACTAGGCAATGACTCATACTGCTGGCAGCCACAAAAGGTATGTATGAAACTGACGACGCAGCTGCCGTAGCTAGTAATTACGTAAGAATGGAAGACATTAGAGACATCTTACTCCAGGAACACGACGTAGAACATAACAACATTGCATATCCTGTGATTCACATTACAGTAAATGACGTAAAATTTACGGCAGTACTTGACTCTGGCAGTCCCATTTCAGTAATTAGTGAAACAGCTTTTAGCAAGTGCAACAAATCGAACGATTGCCCCACACTTCCGTTACGTAAGATTAAATTACAAGGTGCAATCTTTGGAAAAAGTGTAGATGTACGCCAACAAACCAACTTAGAATTCTTTTGTCAAAGCCACAGCTTCTCTATGAACTTCCTTATTGTTCCATTATTGTCGACGGAAATTATACTGGGAGTAGACTTTTTGAATGAATACAAAGCAATCTTAAGCTTTCACGATGCTGAAATAAGTTTAGTGAAAGAAGGTAAGTCAATAGCTTTGAAATTTGAAGACTGGCTCTCAAACCATGACGAGGAAATTAATCGGCTTTACCTTCTGTTAGACAACAGTTCGGAATTTTCTACGGAACTAGACACTAACAATCACTCCGCAAGTACTGACAGGGATGATATCGACGGCATATTTGAAACTAATGAGTTAATTCAGAATAAATTTCAAACAATTGAGAATTGTAATGACACTGATAGGCAGGACCTTTTTGAGATTTTACAAGCACATTCCACAGTTTTTACTCCCAAGACAGGAACAATCAAGGGATTTCAATACCAATTTCGTGTTCGTGAGCATACTAAATTTTGTGTTAGACCATACGTAATTCCAGCACATTATAGGGACCGTGTTAGAACAGAAATACAATCTATGCTTGACGAGGGCATTATTGAGCCAGCAGTAAGCTCATACAACAATCCATTACATTTTGTTGAGAAGAAAAATAGGTCGATCAGACTTGTCTTAGATTCGAGACAAATTAATACTATCATCATTCCTGAAACAGACAGGCCGCAAACGATGGAAGAACTTCTTCAAAATTTTAATGGGGTAAAAGTGTTGTCTTCCATTGATCTCAGATCCAGCTTTTATCAGATCGAACTTCATCCAGAATGTAGAAAATACACAGCTTTCCTTTGTTTCGGCGTTTGTTATCAGTTTCGGAAACTTCCTTTTGGTTTGAACATTTCTTCGGCAGCATTCATTCGCGGGCTAAATTCCATTTTATCTGAGTTCTTAAAACGTCACATCACCTTATATGTGGACGATATTCTGATAGCAGAAGCCTCATGGGAACAACACAATCGCATCCTCAACAGCGTGTTACATATTTTTGCAGAATCTGGAATTACAGTTAACTTGGAAAAGTCTGAATTCGGTAGGACAAAGGTGAAGTTTTTGGGACATATTATTTCTTCTGAAGGCATTCAACCGGATCCTGAAAAGTTAGAAGCAATCAGAGCCATTCCAGTTCCATCCACAAAAAGACAAGTCCGCAGTTTTCTAGGTCTCGTAAATTTTTACCGTCGTTTTCTGAATATGCAAATTCTTGTTACACCAAAACTTTGTTCTCTCACTGGAAAAAATACTGTTTGGAACTGGGACGAACAAGCACAGTTGGAATTCAATTCTTTGAAAGAAGCGTTGCTTCACGCGCCAATACTAGCTCATCCAGATCTGTCACAAGATTTCTGCCTTAGCACGGATTCCTCTAAAGTCGGTCTTGGTGCCCACTTATTTCAAGAAGCCATAGAAAATGACACTACTGTTCAGAAAACCATTGCTTTTGCTAGCCGAGTGCTAACAAAATCTGAAAAAAATTATTCCGTTACTGAATTAGAAGCTTTAGCGATCGTTTGGGCATTTAACAAATTCCGTTTCTTTCTTTCTGGCAAGCACGTAAAAGTATACAGTGATCATCGTGCATTACAATTTCTTATGTCTTCAAAATTAAATCATGACAGGTTAAAACGTTGGGCATTGCTTCTGCAAGAATTCCGCTTCACAATAGTCTACATTCCCGGCAAGGAGAACATTGTTGCGGACGCGCTGTTACGCGCACCGGCTGGGCTTGAGAAAAGTAACACAGAAGGCAACCTTGAGAAAAATTTCAGTATTCTTTACAATCAGAAAGTCGCCTTTGAAAACTTCATCACCACATCTTTAAAGGACATTGCTCATGAACAAGATAAAGATCCGATTTGGAAAGACATCAAAAGTAAATGGCATGAAAAGACACACACTCAGATTCGGCATTATTACCTGGTTAGAAACAACATACTCTTCAAACGCTGCACTGTTGATGACAAACTATGGGTACTTTGCTTTCCGGACGATTTTGTTAATAAGCTCATTTGGTACATTCATTTCAGCTACGCACATTTTGGCCCACGAAAATGTTATCATATTCTTCGAACGACTTGTTATTTTAACAATATGGAAAAGAGAATTCGAAGGGTCTTGTCTATTTGTAAACTTTGTCAAAAGGCGAAACCATCTACTATCTCCCATCGTGCTCCGCTGTTTCCTATCATTCCTTCTAAATTAAAAGAATTTGCTGCTGTTGATCTCTTGGGACCGCTTGTCAGAACACCTAATGGATTTGCGTACGTTCTAGTCGCGGTTGAACTTACTTCAAAACTTGTTTCTTTCACTCCGTTACGTAAAGCCACTGGACGGTCTGTATCCAACGCCTTTGTTAAAAATTTCTTACGTGAAGTTGGCCACGTTGCTAAAGTCATTTCAGATAATGGACCGCAATTCAGATCTGCTGTTTGTTCACGCATGCTTCGGAATCATAAAATCAAACCTGTTTTTATTTCATTGTACTCACCACATTGTAACCCGTCTGAACGGATTATGAAAGAAATCAATAAGCTTTGCAGATTTTATTGTCACAGAAATCATCAGCATTGGGACAGATATTTACACTTATTTCAAAATGTGCTGAATGAAATGCCTTATGATTCCACTGCTTTACCACCTACTCTTGTACTAAAGAATGAAGAACCACCAAACAGAATCAGAGAGCTTGTACCTTTCCTGAATACACGTAAACTTCGACACAAAGACATAATTGATTTGGCTCTTAAAATTATAAAATCAGCAGCAGACAAAAGGAGAAAACTACACGGTAAAGCAAATGCAAAGAAATTATATATTGATCAGAAAGTTCTCATTAAAGCTCATTCATTGTCACATAAGAAGAAACACTTAAGTCACAAATTCTTTCTAGTTTACAATGGACCTTACAGAATCCGACGTATACCATATGATAATTGCGTTGAAGTTGAAACTCTGCGTACTAGGAAGAGTAAAGGTTTACACCACATTTCACATGTAAAACCGTTTATTGAAAGATAATCTGCTTTTTAACTTTGTCTTTGCCATAAAACGTTTCACTTCACATTTCTAGTATGCATTGTCACACTTAGAAACTGTTATCATGCTACAATGTTTGAAGTTAAATATCCAGTCAAGAACCAAGATAACTAATTTAAATAGAAATTACGAATGCATGGTTATTGTGAACAGACGACACAGTGTTATTGTGTGTGTACATTCTTGCTTGTTAGTTGCACGATTACGTAACGACTATAAGGCTCACATACTTAGAACATTTACCAGTACTGCTAATGAGATTTTAATGCAACGTTTCGGTTTACTTGGAAAGATACTCTTTATTTGTAGTACATTCGGTGAGATTAACGATGACACAGTGGTTAGTTGATGTGACAGCTACACGAATATATCACGACGTTACTAATGAGTGACAATTCACAATGTTGCTTTTGCGGTGTATCTGTTTTATATCTGCACAGTTTTTCTGAATTATTCTGGAAATTAAAACATGTTTTAGTAGTAACTTTTGTGGTATAGCTACAATGAGACAGCCTTTTCTGTAGCACAACAATACGTTACAGCACAGTAATTTCTTCATCACAACAATAAGCGTAATAACTAAGACATCTATACGCAAAGCATTTCACTTTTGTTTATCATGAGGTAAGTACATTGACTTCTGCAGAACTTAGCTTTCGGAGGACAATAACTACGACACTTCCACAGAGATTATCTCACAGCAAGAAGCACATTTAGCGCTACAGGACACGTATTTGAGTGATTAATTTTGTACTTTAATCATTTATTTTTTAAAATATTTGAAGTACAATGATACAAAGGTTTTCCATAAACATTTAATTCCATTCTTGTAATCTGTAACACCTGAGGGTATAATTACATTGATCCTCAGGGGGGTACACGCCTACTTTGTGTACCATGTGTTTGGCAAGCACAAGGAGCCCTAGCTAATATGGTATTTGCTTATACAACTTTACACATCGGTACCATATTCCTCTAAAACAGAATTACACAGCTATCTGATCATTTAACTGAGAGAGACAAATTTTTTTACTACAACAGTGACACATGTTTACGCAATTACACAGTTGAATAACTTCACACTTATGAAACTGTATTTTGTCTGTACTTTGTGAACTGTTCATATTTTTTTTGCAACCATTGTGATACTATGAGAGCTTTGAATGATGTATTTGGTATGAGATCATGATTTTTAAAGTACGTTTGAGGTAGCTGACACTACTGAAATAAGCAGAGAATTTTCTTTAGGTTCTGAAATTATTGCAGAAAGCTACGACGTTTTTGAGATTTGACTGAGGTGTTATGATGTTATTTTTACGATGACTATGTGTATTATGCTGTTGCGATATGTTTATGATCAATAAGCTGATGCTATATGAGAAATTTGATTATGCTACATATTTATAATGATGAAATATTGAAGAATGTCGACGAATATGTATATGTGTAACAAGGTAAGGAATAAGGAGTAGTGGTTAGGCACTCTGATTTGTAAAAAAGGTTGTTGGAAACCAAGAATCGTACTTGTAAGAGTTATGAAATGTGTGTAAATGCGTAAATGTATCACAATGCCGACAAAAATTTTTTGGACACTGTTATATTCATAAGATTTTGTTTCTACACATTTGCAACGCAAATTCTCGACCCGTGAAATTTTGTATATGAGACTGTCACTGTAGCAGAAACTGCTGTCGTAAATATTTCCGTAAGAAAGTTAAGTGACCACCTGCATGTAATGCGTCGTGGGCACCCAGCTGTGTCAGACGCTGGGAGAACAAGTCATTAGTGAGTGCCTCGTCAGAGGCACAGGTAGAAAAAAAAAGAAAGGGGAGGCCATTGTCCTCGCTATTGACATTTCCTTGTTGAAAGCATACTGTAGAGCTCGTAATTTAGGGTATTTACTAAAATGCCTAGTGAAATGATTAGAAACATTTTATATCTATTGTCTTTGTAGTTGAGAGATTGCTCATTTTGTTTAATATCTGGTTTCCAGCTGTGTTGCAGCATTAGTTTTATAAAATAAACTTAGATGCATTTGCTAATGTGAACACTTTCTGTCAACAGATCTATTAAATAATTATTTTATGACCCACATTCTTCGAAAAAGGAGCTCTTGGAATGGACAGAACAATAACAAGGGACTAATAACAGTAGCTGCATATATCATTTTCTTTTGAAGTACTTGGTAATTTCCTTTGTAGAAATAGTTGTGGTGCACCACTTTAATTACATAGACATTAAGATGTGAATATACATTTCCCTTGTCTGCATTGTTGTCTTTAGTGTAATGTATTTTTCTGCTTGAGCTATGTCATGCTTAGATATAAGTTATTTCTGCTGCTGTTTGCCAGGCATAGTGTTACTGAATTTGACTTTGTGTTACTCTGCTAAGCCAGTTTACTACTGATTTATTTTTCTTGTTGCTGCACCTTGGCTCATATTAGTTGTAATGTTGCATTGCTTTTAATTTAGATTTACTGTAGCTTGCTTTGCAATTTTCCATTTTTTTGTGTTTGTCATTGCTGTTTGTGTTAATTGTTTTGTGCTGTTGCATTGCCTCGTCCCTTAGTTTAGCATCTGAGCTCAGTAGATTTAAGTTAGCTTAAGAGGGGGTAGACTATTTAAGAAACTAACTGTGATGAATTGGAAGAAATGCATTGAGAAGCTATAAGAAAATGGTGTGGCCAAAAAAAGAATTTTGAAAGAGGATATGAACAAAAAAAGGAGGGTTTAGGGACAACAGGTTTAGGTAGGATTTTCTTGGAAATAATTGTTGAGGTAAGATAATGGTAAATAAATAATGAAGTAAGAAATGTGTGAACAGAATACAGAAAGCATGCTTGGATAGAAGTTTTTGGTGGAAGCAAAGGTAGAAATAAGAGGAACGATCTATGGAATGAAGGTTTGGGTTGGACTGCAGTACCAAATGTTACACTGAAAACGAACCCTCTCCTTTCCTTTTGTGTTATTCCACTATGTGTTTGTGTACCCTTGTGTATTTGTTTTCTTACTGTCTCTGTGTAGTTTCATAGAATTTTTTCTTCTTGTAATACTAAGATACATTCACTATGATGAGGAATACTGTTATCCTCAAATATAATTGGCATTAATAATATGTTATTTACCTTGTAAAGATGTTTAGACATTATTTATTCTGTTTTGTTTTAATGATCATGTGTGAAGTTGATGTTTCGAAAGTTATTCTGATCTTTTATGTACACTCCTGGAAATGGAAAAAAGAACACATTGACACCGGTGTGTCAGACCCACCATACTTGCTCTGGACACTGCGAGAGGGCTGTACAAGCAATGATCACACGCACGGCACAGCGGACACACCAGGAACCGCGGTGTTGGCCGTCGAATGGCGCTAGCTGCGCAGCATTTGTGCACCGCCGCCGTCAGTGTCAGCCAGTTTGCCGTGGCATACGGAGCTCCATCGCAGTCTTTAACACTGGTAGCATGCCGCGACAGCGTGGACGTGAACCGTATGTGCAGTTGACTGACTTTGAGCGAGGGCGTATCGTGGGCATGCGGGAGGCCGGGTGGACGTACCGCCGAATTGCTCAACACGTGGGGCGTGAGGTCTCCACAGTACATCGATGTTGTCGCCAGTGGTCGGCGGAAGGTGCACGTGCCCGTCGACCTGGGACCGGACCGCAGTGACGCACGGATGCTCGCCAAGACCGTAGGATCCTACGCAGTGCCCTAGGGGACCGCACCGCCACTTCCCAGCAAATTAGGGACACTGTTGCTCCTGGGGTATCGGCGAGGACCATTCGCAACCGTCTCCATGAAGCTGGGCTACGGTCCCGCACACCGTTAGGCCGTCTTCCGCTCACGCCCCAACATCGTGGAGCCCGCCTCCAGTGATGTCGCGACAGGCGTGAATGGAGGGACGAATGGAGACGTGTCGTCTTCAGCGATGAGAGTCGCTTCTGCCTTGGTGCCAATGATGGTCGTATGCGTGTTTGGCGCCGTGCAGGTGAGCGCCACAATCAGGATTGCATACGACCGAGGCACACATGGCCAACACCCGGCATCATGGTGTGGGGAGCGATCTCCTACACTGGCCGTACACCACTGGTGATCGTCGAGGGGACACTGAATATTGCATGGTACATCCAAACCGTCATCGAACCCATCGTTCTACCATTCCTAGACCGGCAAGGGAACTTGCTGTTCCAACAGGACAATGCACGTCCGCATGTATCCCGTGCCACCCAACGTGCTCTAGAAGGTGTAAGTCAACTACCCTGGCCAGCAAGATCTCCGGATCTGTCCCCCATTGAGCATGTTTGGGACTGGATGAAGCGTCGTCTCACGCGGTCTGCACGTCCAGCACGAACGCTGGTCCAACTGAGGCGCCAGGTGGAAATGGCATGGCAAGCCGTTCCACAGGACTACCTCCAGCATCTCTACGATCGTCTCCATGGGAGAATAGCAGCCTGCATTGCTGCGAAAGGTGGATATACACTGTACTAGTGCCGACATTGTGCATGCTCTGTTGCCTGTGTCTATGTGCCTGTGGTTCTGTCAGTGTGATCATGTGATGTATCTGACCCCAGGAATGTGTCAATAAAGTTTCCCCTTCCTGGGACAATGAATTCACGGTGTTCTTATTTCAATTTCCAGGAGTGTATTTACTAATGTCATAATTCCTGTAACTCTGATGTGTATGTTTATTTCTATTCTGTTGTAAAGCCTGTATTAATACAAATGTTATCTGTATTATTATGTTTTTAATTATGTATTTTGTACCTTTGGCATTGTATTCTTATGTTATAAAATTGTAATTGACAGCAGTTCATCAAATTAAGTAACTTGTAAGTTCCATTTCACTGCACACGTTTCTGTTGGTCATAGTATATGGACAATATGTGAGAAGTTGGGGCTCTTAGTGTTTACATGTGTGTTAATAATTCAGCAAGGGACTGGATAACAGCATTGCTGGTTCTAAGGACAATTCCAAAAACTTCGTGAGTGTACAAGTGGTGGTTTATGGACTTGTTATTTTCTCTGCAAGACTCTTCGATGGTGATTGTGCACCTGCACAGTCGCAACAGATGGCTGCTGGCCGTCTGTACAAGGACTACAGTGGGTCTGCACTTGTGATGACTCACCAATACCAATATCGTAATCTCTACCAGGACTACAATGGGTATCCTCTGTGATGACCTACCTACCAATATTCTTCAAAACGTCGAATGACTCTGCTGTGGGTTTGCTCTGTTGTGGCCCATTACCTGTCAGCATGTCAAGCGTCAGCACTGTCTTTCCGTCGGAAGGACGACACTACTTCTTCAAGACTGCATGGACCTCCACTACTTACGTGTGCATTGTCTTTTACTGCTCAGACTTTGATAAAAGAAACGGCAGTTTTACTGTGATGAATGATCAGGACTGTCTTTATGGACTGTGAGAAAATTTTAGCTTTTGACCAACATTGTGTTAATAAGTGTGTGCATTGGATATCTTTGTTATTGTAATTATGAAAAATTTTATCAAATCATTATTAGCCACTGGCCAAAACAATTTGTAAAATTTTTTGTGGGGAGCATGGGGGCTATGTAAGTAGGCTGTTTATGTTTTCTTATGGGCAACGCTACGTAGCACTCTGTATGAAGGTCACTGGCTGTGCTGTGTGCAGTCTGTGGCTAGTTTGCATTGTTGTCTGGGCAGCGGCAGCTGGATGTGAACAGCGCGTAGCGTTGCGCAGTTAGAGGTGAGCCGCCAGCAGTGGTGGATGTGAGGAGAGAGATGGCGGAGTTTTGAAATTACATATATTATGACTTTTGATGATATTAAGGTAAATACATTGTTTGTTCTCTATTAATATCTTTCATTTGCTAACTATCCCTATCAGTAGTTAGTGCCTTCCGTAGTTTGAATCTTTTATTTAGCTGGCAGTAGTGGCGCTCGCTGTATTGCAGTAGTTCGAGTAACGGAGATTTTTGGTGAGGTAAGTGATTTGTGTCCCCCCCCATGAACCATGGACCTTGCCGTTGGTGGGGAGGCTTGCGTGCCTCAGCGATACAGATAGCCGTACCGTAGGTACAACTACAACGGAGGGGTATCTGTCGAGAGGCCAGACAAACGTGTTGTTCCTGAAGAGGGGCAGCAGCCTTTTCAGTAGTTGCAAGGGCAACAGTCTAGATGATTGACTGATCTGGCCTTGTAACAATAACCAAAACGGCCTTGCTGTGCTTGTACTGCGAACGGCTGAAAGCAAGGGGAAACTACGGCCGTAATTTTTCCCGAGGGCATGCAGCTTTACTGTATGATTAAATGATGATGGCGTCCTCTTGGGTAAAATATTCCGGAGGTAAAATAGTCCCCCATTCGGATCTCCGGGCGGGGACTACTCAAGAGGATGTCGTTATCAGGAGAAAGATAACTGGCGTTCTACGGATCGGAGCGTGGAATGTCAGATCCCTTAATCGGGCAGGTAGGTTAGAAAATTTAAAAAGGGAAATGGATAGGTTAAAGTTAGATATAGTGGGAATTAGTGAAGTTCGGTGGCAGGAGGAACAAGACTTCTGGTCAGGTGACTACAGGGTTATAAACACAAAGTCAAATAGGGGTAATGCAGGAGTAGGTTTAATAATGAATAGGAAAATAGGAATGCGGGTAAGCTACTACAAACAGCATAGTGAACGCATTATTGTGGCCAAGATAGATACGAAGCCCATGCCTACTACAGTAGTACAAGTTTATATGCCAACTAGCTCTGCAGATGACGAAGAAATTGAAGAAATGTATGATGAAATAAAAGAAATTATTCAGATAGTGAAGGGTGACGGAAATTTAATAGCCATGGGTGACTGGAATTCGAGTGTAGGGAAAGGGAGAGAAGGAAACGTAGTAGGTGAATATGGATTGGGGCTAAGAAATGAAAGAGGGAGCCGCCTGGTAGAATTTTGCACAGAGCACAACTTAATCATAGCTAACACTTGGTTTAAGAATCATGATAGAAGGTTGTATACATGGAAGAACCCTGGAGATACTAAAAGGTATCAGATAGATTATATAATGGTAAGACAGAGATTTAGGAACCAGGTTTTAAATTGTAAGACATTTCCAGGGGCAGATGTGGACTCTGACCACAATCTATTGGTTATGACCTGTAGATTAAAACTGAAGAAACTGCAAAAAGGTGGGAATTTAAGGAGATGGGACCTGGATAAACTGAAAGAACCAGAGGTTGTACAGAGTTTCAGGGAGAGCATAAGGGAACAATTGACAGGAATGGGGGAAAGAAATACAGTAGAAGAAGAATGGGTAGCTTTGAGGGATGAAGTAGTGAAGGCAGCAGACGATCAAGTAGGTAAAAAGCCGAGGGCTAGTAGAAATCCTTGGGTAACAGAAGAAATATTGAATTTAATTGATGAAAGGAGAAAATATAAAAATGCAGTAAGTGAAGCAGGCAAAAAGGAATACAAACGTCTCAAAAATGAGATCGACAGGAAGTGCAAAATGGCTAAGCAGGGATGGCTAGAGGACAAATGTAAGGATGTAGAGGCTTATCTCACTAGGGGTAAGATAGATACTGCCTACAGGAAAATTAAAGAGACCTTTGGAGATAAGAGAACCACTTGTATGAACATCAAGAGTTCTAAGCAGTTCTAAGCAAAGAAGGGAAAGCAGAAAGGTGGAAGGAGTATATAGAGGGTATATACAAGGGCGATGAACTTGAGGACAATATTATGGAAATGGAAGAGGATGTAGATGAAGATGAAATGGGAGATACGATACTGCGTGAAGAGTTTGACAGAGCACTGAAAGACCTGAGTCGAAACAAGGCCCCCGGAGTAGACAACATTCCATTGGAACTACTGACGGCCTTGGGAGAGCCAGTCCTGACAAAACTCTACCATCTGGTGAGCAAGATGTATGAAACAGGCGAAATACCCTCAGACTTCAAGAAGAATATAATAATTCCGATCCCGAAGAAAGCAGGTGTTGACAGATGTGAAAATTACCGAACAATCAGTTTAATAAGCCACAGCTGCAAAATACTAACACGAATTCTTTACAGACGAATGGAAAAACTGGTAGAAGCCGACCTCGGGGAAGATCAGTTTGGATTCCGTAGAAATGTTGGAACACGTGAGGCAATACTGACCTTACGACTTATCTTAGAAGAAAGATTAAGGAAAGGCAAACCTACGTTTCTAGCATTTGTAGACTTAGAGAAAGCTTTTGACAATGTTGACTGGAATACTCTCTTTCAAATTCTAAAGGTGGCAGGGGTAAAATACAGGGAGCGAAAGGCTATTTACAATTTGTACAGAAACCAGATGGCAGTTATAAGAGTCGAGGGACATGAAAGGGAAGCAGTGGTTAAGAAGGGAGTAAGACAGGGTTGTAGCCTCTCCCCGATGTTATTCAATCTGTATATTGAGCAAGCAGTAAAGGAAACAAAAGAAAAATTCGGAGTAGGTATTAAAATCCATGGAGAAGAAATAAAAACGTTGAGGTTCGCCGATGACATTGTAAATCTGTCAGAGACAGCAAAGGACTTGGAAGAGCAGTTGAATGGAATGGATGGTGTCTTGAAGGGAGGATATAAGATGAACATCAACAAAAGCAAAACGAGGACAATGGAATGTAGTCGAATTAAGTCAGGTGATATTGAGGGTATTAGATTAGGAAATGAGACACTTAAAGTAGTAAAGGAGTTTTGCTATTTGGGGAGCAAAATAACTGATGATGGTCGAAGTAGGGAGGATATAAAATGTAGACTGGCAATGGCAAGGAAAGCGTTTCCGAAGAAGAGAAATTTGTTAACATCGAGTATAGATTTAAGTGTCAGGAAGTCATTTCTGAAAGTATTTGTATGGAGTGTAGCCATGTATGGAAGTGAAACATGGACGGTAAGTAGTTTGGACAAGAAGAGAATAGAAGCTTTCGAAATGTGGTGCTACAGAAGAATGCTGAAGATTAGATGGGTAGATCACATAACTAATGAGGAAGTATTGAATAGGATTGGGGAGAAGAGAAGTTAGTGGCACAACTTGACCAGAAGAAGGGATCGGTTGGTAGGACATGTTCTGAGGCATCAAGGGATCACCAATTTAGTATTGGAGGGCAGCGTGGAGGGTAAAAATCGTAGGGGGAGACCAAGAGATGAATACACTAAGCAGATTAAAAAGGATGTAGGTTGCAGTAGGTACTGGGTGATGAAGAAGCTTGCACAGGATAGAGTAGCATGGAGAGCTGCATCAAACCAGTCTCAGGACTGAAGACCATAACAACAACAAGTGATTTGTGAAAGGTATAGAGTAATGTTAGTCAGGGCCATTCTTTTGTAGAGATTTTTGAAAGTCAGACTGCGTTGCGCTAAAAATATTGTGTGTCAGTTTAAGCACAGTCGTGTATAAATTTTTCTAAGGGGACGTTTCAAGGTCATCGGTCCCTAAGCCTACACGCTACTTAATGTAACTTAAAGTAACTTACGCTATGGACAACACACACACCCATGCCCGAGGGAGGAGTCGAACCTTCGGTGGGGGAGCCGCACGGACCGTGACAAGGTACAAAGCGGCTACCCCGAGCGGCTGAGCAGTCGGCTCATAGCCATGACCTGAGGCGGCCGTCCTTGACGCTCCGAGCAGCGTTCTGCAGGAGTGTTGTTGTTAGCACGCTTGTCTCAGCAGGCCTAGGAAGGCCCAACAGTACTGGTCCGTCACCGTGTTATCTTCAGCCGATAGGCGTCACTGGATGCGGATATGGAGGGGCATATGGTCAGCACACCGCTTTCCCGCCCGTTGTCAGTTTTCGTGACCGGAGCTGCTACTTCGGCATGAAGTAAGTTCTCAACTGGTCTCACAAAGGCGGAGGGCTCCCTGCTCATCAAAAGCCTTTGGCAGACCCGGACGGCGACCCATCCTAGGCAAGCCCAACAGCACTTGGTGATCTGACGGGAAACAGTGCGTTGCTACCAGCGCGCTATGCTAAGTCGCTATATTCATCCCCGTTCTGACTTGCAATAGCATTATCTTACCGCCGGGCGACTCTAAAAATCACCTTTCAAGCTTAGCATGCACAACCTCGAGAGCATGTAGTAGAACATTTCATATGTGACAAACTTCTGTTCGGACTTACGATGTTGTCGGAATTCACTTCCCCATCACGAGCAGCGTCGCATACATCAAACTGCGGACCGAAGAAATTTGCACCAACGTTGTGCGACGTTCACTCAGAGACCGAAATTTAAACACTCTGATGGTCGTGTCGGAGCTGTTTCAGTTGATCACGCAGGGTTCGAACTACGCCCTCCGCGTGTTTTCCAACTTCATTTTGTGGTACCGGAAGAAGTGCTCGGATCTCCTTTCCGAACGTATAGAAATGTCGTCAGCCATATGACACAAAGGTGGCACACTTTCGAGACCAACGCGTCTTAAACTGCGTGCGTCAGAATCGTCATGTTTGATGGTCAGCCGCGAAACTTGACAGGCTGTGGGCAGGAGAGCCATGTCTGGTCGGACGCCTAATTCATACATCAGTTGGAGATATCGCACCACCATGACCCGTACAGTGCTCCTTGTCACCTACGCAGCTGTTACGAAGATATCGGATGTACCAGCCAACATTACTTCGAATGTGCCATCGTTGCAGGGCACTGACGGGGCGGCGAATCTTTAGATTTCCTCTCCATCCCCTTCAGCAGAAATAACGCCCTCCGACACACATCAGAACCAGAGAAGCGATGTTGCAATAGCCATGGACATCGATTCCGTCATCGTACCAACCTCTGCTAGGGGCGGCGTCAGATGACGGCTGATCTGACTACGATACGGAACAACATGTTCGGTAACAGAAGTAACCAAGGTAGCGCAAGAAACGTAGTCGTACACCATCTGAAGATTGTCTCCTCTGAATAGCCGGACAGAATGGGGATCCGGCGTCGGACGACGCATCGATCTCGAAAGGCCTGCTGATGAGCGTGCCTCCGCTGACGCCTTGCGTCTGCCGCCTGCGCCCATTGTTAACAAGCCGTCCCTGGAAGACGCTCACAAGCAGTGGCAATCCGATCATTCTACTCCTGGACAACACACTGACATTCTTCTGTTTCTTGGCGGATTACATACAGGAGGAATCTGAAAGTGCTATGAATACCAAAATCTTGTACATGGCAGCACGTTCAGAGACCGTGAATAGTTACAATTGAAGGAAAATCAGCCCTCGGTCACCATTTTTAACAAATTAACCTAGTTTCCACACTGCTAGGAGTGTCTTCCTCAGAATTTAAAACAAATAATGGTCTATATTCTATAACATGTTCACAGAATTATGACTAAAACTGTCTGATAGAGTATAAGTACAGAATCGTCATGAAAGACTGGCAGTACTTATATGTCATTTACAAAATAATAAATATGCCAAAAGGGGATTAGTCACAAAGATATTGTAACGTCCCCTTAGAAAAATTAATGAATGACTGTGCTGATAAACCCCTACGTTATTTGATTTTCAAACAGCTGAGCAAAACTGAACGTACTCAGACATTCACTAAAGTAACACACTATATTTTTAGCGCAACGCAATCTCACTTTCAGTAATCCCTACAAAAGAATGGCCATGACTAACAATAACCCATACCTTTCATGAATTCTTACCTCACAAAAATCTTCATTACTCGAACTACTGCAATACAGCGAGCGCCAATGCTGACAGCTAAATAAAAGATTCTAACTACTGAAGGGACTAACTACTGATAGGCATAGTTAGCAAATGAAAGATTTTGATAGAGAACAAACAAAGTATGTACCTTAATAGTGTTCAAAAGTCAAAATGTATATATCAGTTCATGACATCCAGTCTTACAAATTTACTGTCTCTGATCGACACACGTCCAAATCATCCGTTCCCAAAACTCCGCCATCTCTCTCCCCACATCCACCACTGCGCAACGCTACACGCTGTTAACATCCAGCTGCCCAACACTACAATAGCAAACAACAATGCAAACAAGCCACAGACTGCACACAGCACAGCCAGTGATTTTCATGCAGAGCGCTACCTGGCGTTACCAATAAAAAACCTAAACAGCCTACTTACAATATTTAAGATAAAGAAAACTGTAATGGCGAGCCACTAAGGGATGCTCGTTACTTGCGTGGTGCAGGTTGCGAAAGTACTGCCAGTCTTTCACGACGATTCCGTACTTATACTCTATCATACATTTTAGTCATAATTCTATGACAATGTTATAGAATATAGACCATGTTTTGTTTTAAATTGTGAGGAAGACACTCCTAGCTGTGTCGAAACCAGGTTATTTCGTTAAAAATAGTGACCGAGGGCTGATTTTCTTTCAATTGTGCTATGAATACTGTGGTCGTGGGCGTTCCACCAGTTGTATCTCCTCTCCCCCCCCCCCCCCATTCTCTCGCTGCTACCTCATCACAGTCAACGCCGCGGCTTCGACCGTCTTGTGCAGTCTGTCCGGGATGGATGCCAGTGGTGAACCCCATGTCTCGGCATCCGGAGCCCCGGAACAGACATATCTCATAGCTACAATTAATATCAACAATATCTGCGCGCCACATAAATTGATGATGCTCCACAATACACTTCGAGTGGCGGACATAGACGTGGCCTTCTTACAAGAAGTGCATGTTAATAGTTTTCTTAGCCCATCTGATTGTATCCCTTTCATCCTCCTCACGTCGGAGCGTTGGATACCCGTACCGGTTTGCCAGTCCTCATCCGTGAAGAGTTACCTGTCGGCGACGTCGAACATCTTGCGGAAGCTAGGGGCATGGCTCTCACACTCTTCAGCGTCCGAATTATTAACGTCTGCAGTCCTTCAGGATCAGAGAGGCCAAGGGAACGCTCTGCCTTCTTTGTGAGGGCAGTCTTACCTCTTTTCGTGGGGTGGCCAGATGCAGTGGTGTTGAATGCTGATTTTAATTCCACCCTCAGCCCCGAAGGAACAGTTGCCAGATAATAAACCTTACGCAGAACTTGCCATAATTATCGACCGTCTACATCTTAGGGACGCTTGGGACACATTCATGGTGATCAACCCCGTTTGATGCAATACGCCGCATTTTCCTCCAGTCGCCATGATCGCTTTTATATCTAGTGCTCGCTGGTGGTACGAACACGACAGAAGGAAATTTGGTATGTGCCTTTTTCCGACCTTGTAGCGTAGTGTGCACTGCCACCCTCGATCGCCAGAGTGTGTGGCATGGAAGGGGCGTTTGAAAGCTGAATGTGGCTCTACTGGAGTCTCCCGACAGTCGTCAGCTTATCAAGGTGACTGGGAATCATGTCGCCGCCGCCGTCGAGTTTCCCTGTCTACGATGTCGTGGTAGCTGTCACGCACAAAACCTGCCTTCCGCTGGGCTATGACGGTGTATGGCAAAGACGTGGCACCCTGGAGGAGGTAATCCTTGGAATTTTACAACCGAGTGTTGACGGACCGCTCTACGATGCCGTTTTCGTCTGAACGATGTACGATTGCAAACCGCGCCAAAGCACGTATCACAGCCGTCACGCGCCCCCACCTTGAAGGGACGCCGGTGCGAGGCTGTACTTGTGACCTAGCCGGCCGGAGTGGCCGTGCGGTTCTAGGCGCTACAGTCTGGAACCGAGTGACCGCTACGGTCGCAGGTTCGAATCCTGCTGCGGGCATGGATGTGTGTGATGTCCTTAGGTTAGTTAGGTTTAAATAGTTCTAAGTTCTAGGCGACTGATGACCTCAGAAGTTAAGTCGCATAGTACTCAGAGCCAATTTGTACTTGTGACCATATGGCTTTGGAATTTCCGTCGGTGTACTATCTACTAGCCGACAAGTGACAATGGTACTCGGCGCTGATTCACACCATCACTAATGACGCAGGCAGGCAACATGCCAGCGAATGCAGTACTGGACGCGCCTTCTGCACCCATTATACTATCTTGTACCCTTACCATCCTCATTCAGCGGCTGCTATTAAAAAAGTCTCTCGGCTCGAATTCACCTCAATACCGGAGGATGAGACAATGGAGATGGAGGTCCCAATCACAGAAGTCCTCGATGCTATTCTAGAAGGAGCTGCTAACAAGTCACCTGTTCCTGAAGGCATCCCCTTCGAATTTTATCGTGCTTTCCGACGTCTCTTAGCGCCCACGTATACCGTTATCTGCCGGGAACTAATGTCCACATGGTGAGGGTCCCCGTTATCTTCCTAGAAGGCCACATTGTCGCTATTCACAAGCCCCACAGGAGAAGAAGGAAGAAGGAGGTGGAGGAGAAAATTGGAAATTGCGGTAAGGACTATGGGACCAAACTGCTGAGGTCATCGGTCCCTAGGCTTACACACTACTTAATTTAACTTAAACTAACTTACGCTAAGGACAACACACAAGGACACCCATGCCCACGGGGGGATTCGAAACTCTGACGGGAGGAGCCGCGCGAACCGTGGCGAGGCACCTGAGATAGCATGGCTACCCCACGCAGCAAGAGGAGGAGGAGATTTATATTTACTGTCCCGGCTACAACGAGATCATTAGAGACGGATAGCTGGACGCGGGTTTGAACCGTCGTCCTCCCGAGTCCAGTTGCTAACCACTGCGCTGACCTGCTCGGTAATCCACACGCGGGTCCACACATCAGTGATTACCTCCCCCTGATCTTGTCAAATAGCGACATTAAGGTCTTTACTCGTCTTTCGGCAGCGCCACTTACGACGCCATCCCTTTATGTCATGTCCTGCGATCGCACGTCGCTAGGCCCCCCTTTCCTTTCCCCTTTCTTAGTTTAGGTAGAAATACTGGGATAGGCGTAGTAAGGAGCCAACGCCTTTAATGGCGCAGATACATTTTCAAGGCTCAAAGTGACGGCAGCAAAATAGACCTTTATTGTCTAGGTTCCTTTATAATAAAAAAATCAAGTGGAAAAAAGGAAAGTGGTCAGAGCATCAGCGTGGTAAGCAGAAGACCTGGGTTCCAGTTCCGTTCCGGCACAAATTGTGAACTTCCCACACTGGTATAACATATTCCCACTCCCAGTTATTGTCTGTAATTTCTTCGTGTCTGAATTATATATCGTTCATATTCCAGTTTAATTTGCTTGGGAGATAAACGATACATAATTATTTTAAAAGTATCGATACAGCTGCTGAATTCTCTCGCTTCATACTTGTGGGCTGTAGTGCTGCTGCATAAATTGAGCTGACAGAGGCTTCAAGACAGACGCTAAGTATCCCACAAAACCCTACGTACCAGATTTCAAGAGTAGGAAGGTAGTAATATACTACGACTTCCTACGTATATTTTTAAAACTATCAATATAGTTGCTGAATCCTCTATCAATCAGATACTAAAACCCCGTTTTCACGGAAAGATTTAAAAAATTAATCGATTTTCATGAAAGTAATACCTTTGTAAAAAATTAAATGTCACAAATTTTCTGCGTCCTAGAGAGTTTTTAAGGTTATACATTATTTCTCTATATAGTAATTAACTCATACTTTAAATAAGGAAGTACCTTCGAATCTGAAATCGTTAGCGTGAACGCACCACGCTGCAGTTTAGAGCTCAGCCTATAAACTTAAGTTCATTTTGAAAAAAAAGTATCTCGTCTTGGTTTGCTACTACTGCTCGGTCTGGAATCCCTCATTATTATCTACGTCTTAGTTACCTATCACATAGATAACAGAAGCTGTTTACAAATGAAGGGTTCCAAAATAAGCTCAATAAAACTATCACCTCAAAACTATGATTGCTGTAACTTTGGTAACAAAAAGTAACAGATGTCAAAACTTTTGAAAGTGAGGGAGCGTGGTGCACTGTCGATATAATTATTACGCATAGCGATGTTTTTGCAGAACGCATTGCAGTGTTCTTCTCGTTTCTACATAAGGTCACAAAAATCACAAGTTTTGGAGAAATACTATACAATCACGGCCAAACATACATGGCCCGTTATTTCAAACCCTCTGTGTGATGTCATGTAATGTACGCGTATATTAAACAGTACTTCATTAGTGCACCAATAATTACTGTCATAATTAGTAAACGGAGAAACACAATTATAGGTCGAACGATTCATCATGCGTTCTGGCCGGAGGCAGTTCGCTCCGCGCTCTTGTGTATGCAAGTTAAGTTAGTGTTCGTTATTCATCTAATTACACCTTATTCTACGTGACATTATTCTGGTGGAGGTGCTGGGTATTGGAACTTGTAATACCGCACATTATCGACGACACCGTGGCTCCCATCAGGCCACGACAGAGCCGCCGTTTACGTGGCGAGAAACCCGAGTTCTAGCCATATTCAACAGAACGCAGTCTATCGGAGACAGAAGACGAAGAGGACGTTACGATGACAGCAACTGAGTGCCACCAAATGAGACATCCTTCCAGGTTATCTGGTGATGATGGCCAAGATCCAAACAAGTGGCTGAAGATATATGAGCGCATAGCCAAATTTAGCAAATGGGATGAAACCGTGTGTTTGGCTAACGTATTTTTCTACTTGGAGGGCAATTCCAAGCAATGGTATGATAACAACGAGGAGAAGTTCACAAGCTGGGAAGTATTCCAGGTGGAACTGCGCAAGTATTTCGGCGACACACAACGACAGAAGTGCAAGTCTGAAGATAAATTAAAGTGCAGGGCACAGCGTCCAGGAGAAACTACGGCATCCTACATTCAAGACGTCTTGGAGCTGGGTAAAATAGTGGATCTTAGAATGAAGGAGGAAGGTAAGGTTGGACATCTCATGAAGGGTGTTGCTGAGTACATGTATAAAGCCCTAATCCTGAAGGATGTTTCGACAGCAGACGACTTCATAAAATGGTACCAGTATATTGAGACAATGCATCAAAAATGAATTACACGCAAGAAGTTTGAACGGCTTCCAAACGTCGTATCGATGTCTGTGATGGAGGAAGCAACTGATTTCACAAGCGTTCTTCATCAGATATTGAGAGAGGAAGTTCAGAAGGCACTTGTATTGCATGGCAAGAAAAAACCTAGACGCTTAAAGAGATCATAAGGGAGGAAGTGGAACAGACATTGAACCTAATCTCTCGTCCTTCATTTCCCTTTAAAACGGTGAAGAAGTTGAGACCCAGGCGATGTTACGTTCCTGCAATGCCCCATGAGGAACCTATTTCGGCACCAAGGAAGACTGACGTCTGGAGAGCCCAGGATAACCAACCAGTATGTTTCCACTGCGGACGACCGAGACATGTAGTGCGCTATTGTCGAGAAAAGCTGCTGATATTTGATGACGCCGGCGCCAGAAGACAGCAGACAGAACTTAGGCGACGCCAACTCCGGGACGACGAAGATGAACAAGAAGAAGTGGGTGCAAGACGACGTAGGTCACCATCGGCGCAAGCTGGCCGCTGGAGAGGACTCTCCCTAACACGCTGACCAAGGTCTCCATCACCGTTTAGAAACTCCAGCCGATCACCTAGCCGCCGCAACCTGAAAACTAAAGGGTGCGTCCTTCCTTGGAGGTGAGGCCACCGAAGAGAAAAATTCTCCGCGTCGATCACTACAAAAATGATTGTAAACTACGTCGATATCCTCATTGATAGCCGACCAGCCCAAGCTCTTGTGGACTCTGGAGCATCATATTCAATCATTTCTGGTAAATACCGTCTCCAGTTGCAGAAAACCGTATTCGTCGACAGCAAAACATCTCTGCTGAAGGTGGCTAATGGGAAATATATATAGCGTACAGGAAGATGTGTCATTCGTGTGGTTATAAGTGGCCATACACAGCCCTTAGAATTCATCGTATTACAAGAGTGTAGTCATGACGTCATTCTCGGATAGGTCTTTTTAAAAGCTTGTCAGGCAATTATAGATTGTGGTCGCTCGAAGATTATGCTAGACGAGATGAGATACTGTGGAAAGGATGATGCGCATCCGAGTGTGTGGAGACTATGTGTGCTGGATGAAGTGATAATTCCTGCAGTCAGCGTTAGAAAGGCAACTGTCATGTATCATGCCATGCATCAACCCATGGATCTTGTAGTGGAATCTAAGAGAATCATACCACTGAAGAATGGCTTGGTCATCCCAGCCTCTGTCGTCTCGTTTAAGAACGAATTCTGCGAATTGTGGATAGTTATCTGTGGCCGAGAACCGCAGATCCTTCCAAGACGCATGGGCGAAGCAAACGCTGAGCCGTTAATTGTGGAACAGCTGAGCGTCAAAGAAACCACCCATGCCTAGTTCGTAGGCGAAATTGGCGGTACCACTACGAGACAAGATCTTCTAGCTCGACTAGCACCAGATCTCACTAAGGAACAACATAAGAAGCTACTTGTCATTCTTCAACAGTTCTCTGAATGCTTCAATCCACTGGTGAAGAGCTAATTAGACAAATCTACGGCGAAGCACCGGATTAGCACTGGAGACCATCAGCCGATATGCTAGAGAGCACACCGTGTGTCAGCAACGGAACGTCGAATAATTCGTGACGAGGTAAAGAAAATGATGAAGAATGACATCATTGAGCCTTCGCAGAGCCCATAGTCGTCACCAGTGGTCCTCGTCAGGAAGAAGGATGGCAGTTGGCGCTTCTGTGTTGATTACAGGAAGCTTAATAAGTTAACTAAAAAGGACGTTTACCCCCTTTCACGAATTGACGATACACTAGATTGTCTGATGGGGGCTAAGTTTTTCTCAACCATGGACATGCACTCGGGATACTGGTAAATTGAAGTAGATGAGGATGATCGTGAGAAAACTGCATTCATCGCCCCTGAGGGCCTGTATGATTTTAAGGTAATGCCGTTTGGTTTGTGTACGGATGATGGATAATCTTCTAAGTCACCTGAAGTGGACGACGTGTCTTTGTTATTTAGATGACATTAAAGTGTTCTCAGAGACATTTGATGAACATATAAAAAGACTGAAGGCCATTCTTAAGTGTCTCCAACAAGGTGGACTGAAACTTAATCCAACGAAGTATCCATTTGGAGCAAAGGAATCAATATACTTGGACACCTTGTGTCAAACGAAGGTGTGTAATCAGACCCAGGAAAGGTGAATCTATAACGGAATTTCCTATTCGTAAAAGTATTAGAGATATGAGAAGCTTCCTCGGATTATGTTCTTATAACCGTCGTTTTATCAAAGACTTTTGTATCAAAGCCAGTCCACTCCAAGTGTTGTTAAAAGCCGATGCTAAATTTATCTGGGGTGGTGCTCAACAAGATTCATTCGATGAGCTGCGAAAAGCTCTGACGACTGACCCTGTGCTTGGACTGTATGATGAGAGAGCACCTACAGAACTACACACAGATGCCAGAGGATATGGGATCGGTGCTGTTCTGGTGCAAATTTCGTATGGAAAAGAGAAGGTTATAGCCTATGCTTCTAGGACACTTACAAAAGCCGAGAGAAACTACTCAACTACAGAAAGACAATGTCTTGCTGTGATCTGGGTCATATGCAAATTTCGACAGCATCTCTATGGAAGGCTATTCACAGTTGTAACAGACCATCATTCACTTTTTTGAATGACAGGTCTTAAGGATAAAACAGGACGACTCGCCAGGTGGGCACTACGTCTTCAAGAGTAGGACATTAGCATTGTGTACAACAGTGGAAGAAAACACCAAGATGCCGACTGTCCCTCAAGAAACCCTGTACAAGACCATCAAGACTTTGATGAAGATAGTGACTGTCTCGATGCACTGCTGGATCTCTCTGCTGAGCAGAAGAAGGACGCCAAGATATCTCAAATTTTGCTGGCCTTAAATCGGTCACAGGACGTGAAAGGACAATTTAAGGTAGTTAATGGATTACATTACAAGAATAACTTTGATCCCTGATTCCTATACACATGCGCTTAGATGTTCTACAGAAATTCCATGACACACCTGAGGCCGGAAATTTATGATTTATTAAGACATACGATAGGATCCGCAAGAGATTTTTATGGCCAGGTTTATTTAGGAGTGCCCGTCACTATGTGTCGCACTGTCGAGAGTGCCAGAGGAGAAAGGCAGTTCCTCAGAAACCACCTGGCCTACTCATACTAATTTCACCAGCCGAAACGCCTTTCCAGCGTGTTGAGCTTCACCTCCTCGGACGATTCCCAACGACTACTAGTGGCAGTAGATGGATTATTGTTTGCACTGATTATCTGACACGCTATGTCATTAACAAAAATGCCGCGAAAACAGCCGAAGCTTTCTAGGTATCCAAATTCATCGTGGAAGACATTGTATTAAAACACGGTGCCCCAAGGTCGTTAATTACGGATCAAGGGAAAATTTTGCAATCGAATCTTGTGACAGAGATAAACAGTAGGTGCAAAATTTCTCATAACATGACGACTGCCTACCATCCGCAAACTAACGGGCTTACTGAACGCCTTCATAAGACCTTGGCCGACTTTCTATCAATGTTCGTCAGTGTTGAGCAGAGCAACTGGGACGAGATGCTACCTTTCGTGACGTTTGCCTACAACACAGCCAAACAAGACACCACAGGATTTACGCCATTTTTCCTGGTGCATGGGCGTGAGGCGACTACGACGATGGACACTGTGTTTCCGTTACATCCAGACGACGTGGACGATGACTACATCGACCAGGTGTTAACCACAGCTGAGGAAGCTCGGCAGTTAGCTCGACTCCGCACGCTGCAGGCTCAAGAAAACGATCGCCGAAGGTATTATGCGAGCCACCGCCTTGTTGTCTACCAGTCTGGTGACATAGTCTCAATTTTCACTCTTGTTCGGAAGGTTGGTCTCTCTGCGAAGCTCCTCAGGCGCTACTTTGGTCCTTATAAGGTCTGATGTTACTCATGAAGTTGAAGATTTCGACCCCGACACAAGACAACGAAAGAACAGAGATACGGTCCACGTCCTCCGAATGAAGCCCTATAAGGATCCTGCAACCCAGTGTAAATTCGAATTCCAGCTACAGGCAACAAGCGAAGAGGTGACGAAAAGAGTAGCGGCAGAGGAAGTTCTAAGAAGATGACCGCCAGGGCGAACATCAGTCATAGGGAGTCGGAGTATGCAGGACCGATGATTCGTTCCCGGACTAGGAGGACGTTACACCGAGACGCTGTTCTCTTAAGAGGGAGCAATGTCGCAGAAAAAGCTGAGTAGCGCAGTCACTGTGGTGTAGTCGTTGTGATACTAGACTGTTGCATGCAGGATCGTGAATTGAAAACTCACATGAACTGTAAAATTTTATTTTCTTTATTTGGTTCCAGTACTTTCTAGAAGTATCCACAAATGTCAAGAATCATTGCACTGGAATGATCTGTAACTGTATATTTTCGTATGTGTTCTGGCTAGAGGCAGTACGCTCCACGCTCTTATATGTATAAATGCTGAATATACCTACGTTAAGTGAAGTTAGTGTTCGTCATTCATCTAATTACACCTTCTTCTACGTGACAAGATAATTATGAAGCTGTAAAGTCAGGGAACGATTAAGTTCATTGATCGTTCTGAGGGGGATATGGAATTAACTTATACAGACAGCTGAACAGTCCGACTGCACCAAAGGAAACAACGACGAAGGATAAATACGGTGGCGTCGGTCTCGGCGATGGACTTCGAAAGCGTCATAAGACGACGCGGTGAATAATAACTGCCGAAAGACTAGGAGAAGCTCTCGAAGCCGGAAAAACTGACTTGGGTAACTCTGGCGCCGACCTTTGCAGCAGCCGGCGGCGGAATACTCGAGGGACTATTTTCTGGTCAAGTGTGTGGCGGACGCGAATAGGTCCCTTGGAAGTGGCGGCCCCTGCAAGCGCACGTACCGCCACTTTGTATCCATCCGTTACGGCGACAGGTAGAAACCGCGACGCTGCGACGTGCAGGGGCCGTGTAGGCAGTACGCGCGCCGGACGTGCCCGAAGGGTTGCCGTTCGCTTTTGTGAAGATCTTCGGTGAAACAAAAGCATACCGCGAAAATCGGTTGTTGTACATATTATTCAGTCCTTGCTGCCTGTTAAGTAATTGAAATAATTGACAGTTTGGTTGTATAATGTTAACCAAATACATTATTGTTCAGTTTATAACAATATTCACAAGATATAAACTTTTCCATGAAGTCCTTAATCGCGAAATTATATTCATGATTTAAACGTAGATGAGCCCCATTTCTGTTTGATAATTTTCGTTATTGTTGAAATTACTTTCAAAATACATAATTAAGCTCTATAACTCATTTGAGAAACACACAGTTTTATAAGCACAGTAAGTTACTTCATGGAGGAAGTTTGCCAACTTTGGTAACTTGTACTGTGAACAAATGAATTGTAAGATATTAATACAATGTTGAAAAAAAAAACAGATTTACCAAATTCTTGGCATAGTGGTTCAAAAAAATCAATTATAACGTTTCGGGCCACTGAAAAATGTTTCACTGAGAGATAAGTAACGGTGGAGGATATAACACTTACAAGGGAGAGAGAGTGAGAGAGAGGGTGAGAGAGAGAGAGAGAGAGAGAGAGAGAGAGAGAGATCGTCAGGGACGAGGAGTGCTAGTAACTTCTATAATCGCAGATTAGACTTACAGATAACAAGAATTCTTTTCACATTTGAACAATCTTGGTATAGATTTTTTTCAAAAGTTCCAGCCGCGGGCGTACTTCATCCTTGTAAAACGCACTGTTAGATGTGGGTGGGGAGGGGTGGGGGACATTTAAGGCATTAACTGCTGTCTGCTGTCAGTGTGACAGTCGCCAGTTTGGAAGGCCACAGGGGCCGCTCAGCTACCTGCTACACTCCTGTAACTTCCGAACAACAGCGTTTAACGGTGCACGCTCATCACATTGCAAGATCTATCCCATCACTCACTTCCACTAGTGACAGAGGAGGAGGGCTATGCAACTGTTAAAGGCAGTTAATACTCGTGTAGCGCTTGCAACTCCCTAAGGACATGTGTCTTATTCTTTTGCGCGCTACGGTGCTGAAAGTGTTCAGATATAAATCAGAGTACATATTTTAGTGTTTCACAGTGTTTTAGTACATATTATTATTTATTCATTATATTTTTAGAGATAAGGCACTTATGATTTTAAAGTAGTTTCTACTTGAATGTGAAATTGGGTTGCCGAGGCAGTATGGATGAAGTAGCGGGCTCCTCAGAAAATACGAATATATCAGATTGTAAGTGTGCTGGAAAGACTGTGGAAACATTTGTTTGGAGTACCTAGTTTTGAGGGGAAAAGTGGCGTCATCAAAAAAGAACGGCCTACACTAGATCTTTCACGTTTGAAAACAGTAACTAAAAACTATTTCAGACATTTTGAAGAATCTAGGTACTAATTTTAGAAACTGTTAAGTGGCTGTAAACTGAAAAAAACTTTTACTGTTGGCCATGTGTTTGTTTTATTCCGCTGTGCTGTGGAAAATGGCTCTGAGCACTGTGGGACTTAACATCTGAGGTCATCAGTCCCCTGGAACTTAGAACTACTTAATCCTAACTAACTTAAGGACATCACGCACATCCATGCCCAAGACAGGATTCGAACCTGTGGCCATAGCAGTGGCACGCTTCAAGACTGAAGCGCTTAGAACCGCTCGGTCAGAGCGGCCGGCCGTGCTGTGGACAAATAATGTTGTAAGTGATATGAATAGTTTCAGTATCTCAAGGGTAAGTAACGAACATTGCTAGAATCATATCATATCAGTAAGGAGACAAGGACCAACTGTTGTTTGAACACTGCGTCGATATTCAATTTCACAAGCATAACGAACGAGTGAAGAAAAATAGACACACTGTGAGCTGCTTAACTGATGTCACATGTTTTCTAGCTGCACAAGATCTTCTTGCACCACACGATGAAATAGAGGACAGTGATAATCGGAACTATTATACTGACCTGTTACACTTAATGACACGGAAGGGTGAGTGTTTGCCATATCACTTGCAGACTTGAACTGGTTTTCAAAGTAGCTCAAGTCATAGACAGAATTACCTCTTCTGTTCCACTGGTGAGGTCACTCGTACGAAAATTCCGAAATAACTAAAAGAAACGCCATTTGTTGCGTTTCAAGTCAGTTACAACTTCCAACTGTTGTGCCACATATATTATTCACTGGTGACCTGTGTGGGAGATTTCTGAGATTGTTCGATGTCAGTGATTACCCATGTGCTGCTATCGTAGCGTAACATCTGTTTGGCTGAATAGGTGATCTTGATTACTTCATGGAGGAAGTTTGCCAACTTTGGTAACTTGTACTGTGAACAAATGAATTGTAAGATATTAATACAATGTTGAAAAAAAAAACAGATTTACCAAATTCTTGGCATAGTGGTTCAAACAAATCAATTATTACGTTTCGGGTAACTGAAAAATGTTTCACTGAGAGATAAGTAACGGTGGAGGATATAACACTTACAAGGGAGAGAGAGAGAGAGAGAGAGAGAGAGTGAGAGAGAGAGAGAGATCGTCAGGGACGAGGAGTGCTAGTAACTTCTATAATCGCAGATTAGACTTACAGATAACAAGAATTCTTGTAGCTCAGAAATACTATGTCAGTGTCGTCATGACTGGGCAAAATAATGGGGTAGAAAAACTTTGTAGAAGCAAATATATATCAGCCCTCTTCGTACATTACTATGCTCACAAACTGAATTTAGCACTATAACAGTCTGTTTCTTCAGACGATTTCTGGTTTGCCCTTTTTTTCTCCAAATTGTCTAAACGATCCAGCGCCTTGGATAAATTAATCAGACAACGTTTCTTTTAGCATCCTACACCAGATGTTTATATAACAGTAGATTAATCGAGCTAGTAGCGATCTATAAGAGTGAACTCGAGGAGAAAAAAAAGCCGCGCAGGATTAGCCGAGCGGTCTGCGGTGCTTCAGTTATGGACTGTGCGGCTGGTCCCGGCGGAGGTTCGAGTCCTCCCTCGGGCATGGGTGTGTGTGTTTGACCTTATGATAATTTAGGTCAAGTAGTGTGTAAGCATAGGGACTGATGACCTTATCAGTTAAGTCCCATAAGATTTCACACACATTTGAACATTTGTTTTTAGAGGAAAAAATCAAACGGCCCTGAACACTATGGGACTTAACATCTGAGGTCATGAGTCCCCTAGAACTTAGAACTACTTAAACCTAACTAACCTAAGGTCATCACACACATCCAGGCCCGAGGCAGGATTCGAACCTGCGACCGTAGCGGTCGAGCGGTTCCAGACTGAAGCGCCTAGAACCGCTCGGCCACACCGGCCGGCGACCTCGAGGAGACTTTCAGGTCTATGAAGGAGGATCCTAATACCCGAGATGGCGTAATATGAGCGTTTTCCAAAGGCTTTTACCTGACACTTAAGCAACTTAATTTCAATTTCTTGGTTAATGAAGATACAATAGCAGGTATTATCCGAGTATACGGTATCGCTCAGTAGGCCTAATTTTTACGAGGTTGGGCCTTGTACGTCAACAGACGGCATACGAAATCATTCAGCGTAATAGTAGGGCGGGATGAGATGCAATAACGGACAATTGTAAACAATAAAATAATAATAATAATCACAAAACTGTTACTTTTAACATTTTTTAAACAGCGGTGACCGTTACTAACACCTCATGTTTCACCACTCGTGTGTGTGCGTTTGTGTGTGCAGGCATGGTTGAGTAGACCAAATGGATTGATGGTTATTGGTATTCTACAGATGTCTTACGAAGGACCTGAATTCAGTAGAAGTAATCTGCCAGTGTGTGGCTATTTTCCCAGAAGAGGGCACAAATAATCAGTTTTGTTTCGTGTAAATATGAAGGAAGGAACGAGGATTACATTTTATCCTCCTGTCCACAGCGAGGTCATTAGAAACAAAGCAGAACGTCAGATTACGAAAATGTGGGTAACGGAATCGGCCGTGCCCTTTTCTACGTAATCATCCCGGCATTTGCCTCGAGCGATTTAGGGAAATCATGGAAAACCTAAATCTCCATGGCCTGGCGTGGATTTGAACCGCCGTTCTCCCGAATGTGAGTCAGTCTGCTAACCAATGCGCCACCTCGCTCTGTCGGAAAAAATGGAGCCAGTGCTGAAACAAAAGAATTTAAAAAAAGTATACAGTGGCAAATTTTATGATCACACCTTTCCTATACTACCGTCTATGGGAGTTGCTTGACCACAAAGGAGCGGAGGGAACGAAACGAAACTAGGTGTGTGTGACTGAGATTGCAATGGCTTGGTCCTCCTATGCTCTCTTTTGTCGCCTGACATATCCCACTACATAATGGCCTTTGGGGTTTAAACCGGTCGTGCTTTTAAATAAACAGGAAAGAGAAACTGGTGCAAACATCTCGTTCAAAGACGATGTGGGGTACCAATGTTAAACTGTCATACGACTTCCGCCAAACCACATCATTGGCTACATACATAACTTTTTATGTTGCCATCGCTGCGCCTTACTGTCTCTACTGTTTTGTGGTAAACTAAGGTGCGTTTGTCACCACAAAAGTCCTGAATACTCTGATTTCCATAACGAGACATAGCGCTTGCGTTCTGTCAGTGTAGAAGGTCTCGACTGGTACCGAAAGTGTGGCCAAAAGGCAGATGTTGATCCCTATAACTCCAACGTTCTGTAGCGTCCTTGGATTTCAGTTATAAACACGGGCTCCTATCTTCAATATACTCCTCAAGACACTCTTTGCGACTTCTCGAAATTTTTTGGGGTCGATTTGTTGCACAATTTTAGCAAGGCTGAATCGAGTAACATAATTGTAGTCTTATTTGTCCCTCTGTGAAAATTTCTCTGATACTGTTATACTGGCTGCACAGCGTTATCTTCCCTTACTATGCAGCACTGCAAATGTGTACACGAGTCTCAGATGATGATCCGACTCTCTTTGCTTTTCACAATTTACACCACTGAAACATTAGACCATAAATATTATAGACCACCAATGTTCTTATCACAGCCGTTTTAAGTTTACAAACCAATATCTAAGTCACGTGATGGGTGGCAAAACGCCGATCTTCAGTCATTACAGACTATGTGAAGTGGGGCCGACAGTCATAGTTCCCCCATTTGTAGATGAGATCAAGCATTGGCTTCAACAACTGAGCACTTATTTGATTACTATTACACATGTAACAGTTAACAATTTCTAATATTAACGCGATGGTTATCGGTTTCATATGTTGCAAGATGACGCGTAACAGTTCGAAATATAAACAGTTGTCTCTATTTACAAGCCACGAAATTACAGTTCTTCAGTTAATTTCTGTATTTTTTGGAACTGACAGTCATTTAATTTATTGCTTAATCAGGGATATAAGAGAAAACATGAATTGGGCAGGATCCATTCAGTTTTCTGACGATTCCTCAAAAGCTCGTTTCAAATGTTATATTATGTTTTTCAAGAGGTGACATTGTTTTCAGTCTACAATATCCGGTTAATGCACAAAATAAGAGTTTATGTTTTTGTCTTTTGCTTAATTCATTACAGCTACCGAAACAATATCAAGGCAAGGTTTACAATACATTTAAAACGCTGATTATAGAAAAGAACTCTTGTAGTGAATCAGATATTAACGTTCTTCATCAATCATCGAGTGTTAGATCTGAAGAGAAACAATTTTGACAAAAAGATATATAATGAGCCTTACAATTCAATTCGTAATATTTAGACACAAAAATACTCTCAAACAGAAGACCATTAGCATGTCTTTGGTGACGACTTCTTTCCTCAGCTTCAGCTGGTAATTCTACTGTCTTTATCTCGTAAAATTTGTTAGCAATTTTCTTGTTTTTAAGGCAGCTTTACCTATGGAACGAAATATTACTTCTAGTGAAATATCTTTCGGTGCAACAAATACCCACAGAAGATTTCATCATTGCAATAAGGAAATCTATAGTGAAATAACAAATATGACAAACTGAACAATATTCCAGAAGACACCAAGAAGTGGGTGCTCCACCAGTCAGCTGACCAAGATTCTGGTTTCAATGTAACGACGTCATTCGCAGTCAATATCATCTGTGGTCTAGGATTAAAGCTGTCGTTTCGGATTCCACTGCCCATACACCATTGATGTCTTAGACGCTATTGGGTAGCTAAATGATCGGTGGCGTACCGTGAGCCTAAAAGTAAAGTTTCGATATCAGTCACCAATCAAACTTTCTCTGCAATGAAGGCTCCATATTTGTTACATGCTACTATGCTGTCTGTAGTGATTCAAATGGCTCTGAGCACTATGGGGCTTAATATCTGTGGTCATCAGTCCCCTAGAACTTAGAACTACTTAAACCTAACTAACCTAAGGACATAACACACATCCATGCCCGAGGTAGGATTCGAACCTGCGACCGTAGCGGTCACGCGGTTCCAGACTGAAGCGCCGAGAACCGCACGGCCATGTCTGTAGTGCATCAGCCGGCATTGCTAAGAGTAAAAGCTGTTAAACACGAGCCGGATATAGCGAGCGATATGAAGAGCTACGTCTCGAAGGCAGTCTAAAGAACAACAGTTACATCAGTGACATTTGGGAGTTCGGTGTTCCTTCAGGCAAATCATTTTCCAATTTCAGCTGGACTGTCTCTGCTCACATATGGCGAGAAAGGCATCCGAATTCTTTGACAACTAATTATACCACTGTTTCTTTGACCAGCGTGTTCACCTGACGGGCTACCCGTTGGATATGCGTAAGATAAACACTGTCTGATCAAAATTATTCGGACTGTATTTGTCGATATTATAATGGGGTGTGTCCATCCATCGCCTTTACGACGGCTTGAATTCTGCTGAGGACACTTCGATTGAGATGTCAGAATGTCTGTGGAGGAATGGCAGCCCTCTCTCGCTCAAGAGACGAAACTAGAGAAGGTAGTGGTTTTGGACACTGGGACTGGAGCGATGTCGACATTCTAAGCCATACCAAAAGTGTTCCATTGA
This sequence comes from Schistocerca cancellata, assembly GCF_023864275.1. Lineage (NCBI taxonomy): Eukaryota > Metazoa > Arthropoda > Insecta > Orthoptera > Acrididae > Schistocerca > Schistocerca cancellata. The sequence continues at coordinate 387,561,947 of NC_064629.1, read as the reverse complement.
GTTCAAGAATGTCACGGTGCACAAACCATCGTCTCACAATGGAGCTTTTGACAGTGTACACTGCCATGCTGATACGTACAAACACTTATCGTCTCCAGTCTGTTCTTCTGGTATACGCGGTCCACAATGCTGTGAAACGTGTTCACGCAACTACGCAGACAGCGTTATCTTAAGCACAACAAGAGCACCATGAGATAACCACAACAACAGCCTCTTACGGCAACGATACCTACTTCATATTTCCATTTGGTACTACACATAACGGCGGGTAGCGTTCTCCAGACATTCGCCAAACTCAAACACTTACTTAGGATGGCCACAGGGTATAGAATGATTCATCACTCCAAATAACTCGTTTCCAGTCACCCACAGTCCTTCCCACCACTCCTAGCGTCACGTAGCACTGAGTACGGAAATGTGTGGCTTATAAGGGTTACTCAACGATTGTAACTCCAACTTTTTAACTTCTTATACATAGCCACTGTACTTTTTGGATTACCTGTAGCACTCTGCAACTCACAAGCGATTCCTTCTGCTCATTTCATTCAATTTTAAACCCCTCCCCTCCCCAATGCTTGACATCCCCGTCTGTTAGTACATTAGTTCTGCCTAGTCTTAGTTCAGCTGTCGTTGTTTCTTCACGTTTACATTTCTTAATCACATCACTGATAATTGACTTGAGCAACTTGAGAAGAGTTGAAATGCCAATGTTCGAAGTCACTGAGCTCCCCTGTCCAATCCATTGTGCTGTAACAGCTTCTCTTCTGACAACACAATATTATCCGCCACCTTTTATACTGCCGGATCGGCTTGTTGTGACATGAGTTTCACATTACGTAAGTGAAACCGGATGGTTATTATCAGATAGTGTAGTTGGTCCGCTACTTACTTGACACACCCTTTCAGTAAACGCTGTTGGACTCACGTATAAAATACATGGAGGGATATTGGCCGTAAACATATCTAGGTCCAGTTTAACTCCATAATCACGGTATTAACAGTTCTTTATGCAGTATATCAGTGTCCAAGGTAATGGTAAACCAGAGATGACGCAAAATTTCTTTAAACAGCTGAGTGTAATAGAAATTTGTAACATTTGGTAGTGATGTAATCATTAGCCCGTGTTAGGTTAGGTAGTAGGGACTGGTTTGGCTGCAAGAGGGAGGGCTTGGGAATATTCGTGGTCAGATATTGCAAGTTTTATTTGTTCTTCAGTGCATCGCCGTACTAGTTGTAGGATTTGTATCTGATGTGAGATTAGCAGCGTATTCCATGATGACTTTATTAGAACAGAACTGAAGAGTCAGGCGAGTCTCGCCATTTACAATAGAACTAAAATGACTCGTTCTACATCATTACGACTAATCGTTCAAATAATCCTTGAAACATGAAACTAACTTACTGACAAATTTATGTATATTGCAATTATATGTAGCCATTCCTTTAAGATTATATACAAATTTTCTGCATATTATTTCTCATAGCAATCTTACAATTAATGATACCATCCTACTAAATCCCGGTACTTGACATACAACATATCGCTTCGAAATACGATTGAGGATCACGTAACAATGTACAGTAGTATAATTTTAATCATTATTGTATTATCATGTGCCCAATTGGTTTACAAAGTTCGCTTCTGCCGCTTTCATACATCTCAGTGTGTATCGGTGTGATACTGTTCCTGTACACAAAAGTAGAGTCATTTCTGCGTGATTTGTTCTTCTGACCTCCTCAGAGCCCTATAATGAGTCTCTTCACCTTTGGAATGAACTGAAGTGTATCTTATATCCCAAGCCCATTAGTAAAAACAAAAGAACTAACGATTTTAAATATTTATAAAACAATAGAAACTGATTGTGTACGTATTTCCTCTAAAATTAAACGCTGTAACAGGAACATTAGTATTCCCTTATTAGTTTATGGCTCATGTTTTGTTAGTGAAGACCTACAGATAGCCTCAGATGTTCTGCCATACACCATGACGTATTTGGCTGATTTTATTCAAAAGTGGAAATTTATGTCTTCGACAGTCACAGCGGTGATTCAAGAGGCTATACAGCTGTTGTTTCATTATGAGTCCTGAAGATTATAAAAACATCCAACCACCGAGAAGATACCTACATCATGACTAAGCAAGCATCAGACGTTGTATGTCGGAGGATGCTTCTGGTACCTCTAACTAATAGTTAAATTCGCGAATCGCGCAGCGGAAGAATGGTTGTTGATAAGCCCCTGTATTAGCTCTAATTTCTCGAATTATCTCGTTGTGGTCATTTCCTGACACGTATGTGGGAGGAAAGTAATCTCTCGAAATTTCAATAGTAAAACTCTACGCGATGCACAAAGCGTCTCTTTTAGCCACTAGTTTCTATTTTAGAATCTCTGTAATGTTCTTGCGCCGACTGAACTACGCCATGACGAAACTCGCCGCACTCCGTTGGATTTTCTCTCTCTTTCCTAGCCGTCCTACCTGTAAGGGTTTCTGACTGATTAACAATACTCAAAACTCTGCCGAATAAATAAGTGACCTGTAAGCCACATCTTTAATTAATGAATCGCGCTTCCCCACAAGTTATTTGAGATATGAGTGGTCACAACAGGCTAATAAAATAATTTCCAGAGTATTTCATGTACCTTATTTACCATCTACATTAAAATATCTGCTTTATTTTCTTTAGATTGAAGAGTAATGCCGCTTGGCATTAAAACAATGTCATGTCGATATCGGATCACAACGAAAAATTATTACACTCGATATTCACGGAAATGGGTTCACGATTTTAAATGCCGAAATGTGTGGGAAGTGAAGGAAGAGTCGATTGTACTTCAAAGAAGTCAGGTACGCTCGTGATTTTTCAAGGTATACTAAACTTCTCATTAACCTTTCACAACGTCTTCAATATATCAAAGCAATAATATCATCCACTGATAGTATATAAAAAGGTAAGTTGTTAAAAAGGTTTTATCTGCAGGGAAGTTGAGCCGTCTATGGATTTCAGTGGAATGATTTATTTTCTTAATGGCATTCAGTAGCCCACAGCAGGGATAGTGGATTGACATATCAGTTGAAAATTTTTCACAGTTTTATGATTTTCAGTAATCCTTGAAACTGTACTACCTGCGAAATCAAAGTGTATGGTCACAATCAATAAGCCAAATCCATGTAACTATTAGTACTGTATACAGTTACGATTTTCCTAAAAAGTATAATAAAATTTCTTTTCTATAGAAATCAAATAAGACTCTTGAAGATGTCAGACTGGCAAAATCCTACATGCATCCATACGAGCAGCAGGGGTCACGTATTCGTCGTGGGTATGTAGAAACGTGTCTCCTCACCTTATTTTCTCATAATTCTAAACAATGGAAAAAAAATTCCCCATCTTCCCTTTAACAGTGCCACAGAACACGATAAACTTTTATCTCTCGACAAAACAGCATTAGCAGTGTTTAGGTGGTGGCTTACCTCACTGCTGCAGAGAGTCTGGGGCACAACTAACTGAATTAGAACACACAGTTTGTAGACAGATACAATATCCCCCTTATTTCCCATGCATATCAAACGTTTATCCAAACGATAAGCATCGCTTACTTTCATCTCGCTTTCAGTAACACGTTCAAAACAAGAATTTAATAAAATCTCTAATTTTCAATTGAAAGATGAAGTTTTAAATGCGCTGATGACGGTAATGGAGAATTTAAGTATATAGGCTTTACAAAATTACTTCAAACACATTCAGCTTCAGTGGTTTCTTACGGTTGGTACGACACAACATCACTTCAAGAATCACAGAATCTGAAAATTTCGTATTCTGTACCTTTTATCAATTTTGACAAAAGAATTTTTCACAAGTTATTCCAAAAAGAAAAAGGGTGTAGAAGTATCTCTGAAGCAGACGTTACGATAAAGAGCCATCTCCTTCTTGCCGTGGGCAACCCGCGCTACTCCGCCGTAATGGACAAAGGCTCGGCGATTCTTGCAAAAATGAAAGAGGAAGAACCTGGCGAGAAGAGGGAGAAATGAAATACGCCGCAGGAGATGGTCGCACGGAACTGGATGATAGGAGGGGGAAAAGCAATAACCGTCCGAAACAAGAGAAGATATGCGAGAAGCGTGATATGAGGGTCGTGAGGTAACTATGAATATTGCGCACGCAGCATGCTGTCCGTATTTCGCTAAAGGAAATCTATGCGGAGAACCAAGATGCTGCTATCCTAAGGAAACAGTCTAGCTGACGCGCAGCCAAAAATTGTAGCGTATTGTTTTTTATGGAATGTCAGACTAACAATGGTTTTCCAGTTCTGAAATGGTGGGCGAAAGCTGGTCGGAACTTCGCGATGCACAAAAAATTGTCGTGCAGTCTCTACAAAAAATAATGTTACATTGTCCGAAAAAGACATCATATGAAGTTCAGCTGTGATAACGAAACAAAGTTAATTCAAATTTTTACTCGAACATGAGATACGGCTCTAATGATCTCGTCGAAGACGGGATGTTTTACCTTTATTTTTCTTTATTCGTGAAGTGCAACGTTGTGGTAAAAGATGCACACCAGCATCTAATATACAGATCAGAACGGTTCTAAAGTGGGCAGGTAAAATATTACACTAATTAAGAAACATATGTTTTTTTCTTTTAAAGTAAATATCATTCATCGTAAATAACAATGTCATTTATGTATTAGAACCAGCAACTGTAAGATAAACCACACTTTTTTTGTTGATGGTCTTTACTTTCAGAACTCTACTGAGGTGAAAATGGGATAGAATGTATAACAAAAAATTGGAAAGTGTAATAAAAGTGCATCAAAGAGACAGGGACATCAGAAAGAGAAGAAAACTGTTGAGGATTGTATGTTTCACTATCTTTCAGCGTAACTTGGTAGATATTTAGAGGGAACGTGAGAGATAATGTAATCAGTTTTCTTATTCTTTCATTCGCAAGATCACAAGGATTCAAATATTATTGACCTTCCTCATGCTGTATATCTGATTTAAAGTTTCGAAAAAGGGCTATCAACAAACGAGAACATAAATACGTGGAGCTGTTTTCGTATTTTAATAATACCAATATTTTTTCATCTACTGTTACATTCGCTCTGAATGATCAAATGCCTCCACACATAAATAAACTCTGTGGCATAGCATATGTTCTCTTAAGCGCTCTTTAATACCATTAAGGTACGCATATAGTTCTATTTAAAGAAACCACTGATAATTAATGGTTTCTTTGGGTAGACAGAATACGATTGGAAACAAAGCAAGCCTGATTGTGAAACATCACTTGTCAAAACAGTGTCGCGAAGTCGTCATTTGTTTATTTACACTTGCATTCCATGTAATCGTTACGTAACGTGTGGCGTGGAAAGCAGTGATGTACAGACTTAAGGCCTGGAGATGCTGACAAGCTACCTCCTCGCATTTAACTTACAAGATCGAAAACCTGTACTGCTACAGGTTTTATTAGAAGAATTTTGACGAATCTTCCGAAATTTTCTAGAAGCCTACGATCTAACACTTACCGTCTCGGTGATCGATTACGTCAAAAAACTACAACTTTTACAGCACACATTTACCGAAAGGCCATTTCAAAATATTAAGTTTTGCAGTTAAAAGAGATTCCATCGTAACAGTTAGCTGATCAGCGATTTTGATTGTTTCATTATTTGGTCTGATTTCATTGAATTCCTGCGTTTGACAAATGGTCAAGGACTAATTAACTCATATTCGTAGCTGTTTGTAAGAGGAAATAAAGCTGCGTGTGTGTGGCACGAAAGTTTCCCAGTGCGCCTCTGGCAGAACGCGGAACGCAGTTCATTAATAAGATACCGACACATACTACTTAGTTTTCACTATCAGCACACGAAGACGAATAAGACAGATCAGTGATAGCTGCACCTGTGGCAGTGTATGCGTTCCAGAGCACACCTTGTAGAACTGTATGCTCTACGAAACCACAGCCGGTAATGGTCGTCAAGCTTTAAAGATGATGGATCCCAGAGCAGCACTGAGGAATGAATAAAGAGGGCGCAGCTTTGAAAATACGGCAGCCACAGTATCCAGGGAGGCCAAGTAAGACTTCTGAAGGCATTCAACCACACGACGGCTGTCCTGGCTAGAAAACACATGGAGAGAAGACAACAGACATCGGAAACCACTGAATGGAATTGTATTTCGATAGTTTTTATTGCGTTGGGGCAAGTATTCAAGAAATTGAGGACTCCAGTACGTTACAGAGAATGGTGAAATCGCTTGTTACAGTGGAAACTCTGCTAACGTGCTGCTTTATGCGCAAGGAATTCAGCAGAGAATGGCTGTTTACCGGGCTTATGAGAGGCCGGATCCATAGTGTTAGAAGTTGGGAAATTGTTGGTTAAAGCGTTTTATTATAGTTTTATAATGATAGACAGTAGTTGTATTATTACTATTTCTGTTGTTTTAGCATTTTTAGAAATTACCAGGATTAAATAACTGATATTCAAATTCATTATTTTTTACAAAATTTTGAATTCTATTGCCTACTTTAGCTTCTCAGATACTACGCTGTTACTGCGAAGAATAAAAAAAAAATTGAATACCACTAGACGAAACTGCTTTTTCAGGGCAGAGGAACATTAATAAATAGATCTCAGAATTTTTGGTTTACCATATTGCCTTTCCATGTAAAATTGATACAGTCCACTACATTAATCCAGTTTAGCCTACTGTCGTTCCAAATTCCAATGTTTATGTCGAAACAGTTCAAATAAGTACATGATAACACGTTACTTATAAGTAAGAACATATTGGTTACTTAATAAGAAACTTTCAAATTTACTGTCATCTATAGCTAGCTGGAAAATATTCCCATGAACCTACAAAACTGATAATTTGTGTACTACACATAATTATTACTTTCTGGTTGCTGGAGATCGTTACATAAATGAAATACCAATTATACAGGTTAGACACGCTTGAAATATGTGGGTTGTATATGGGAAAGTTGTAGTTGTTCCCGTGGCTGCAGAAATGAAACGTGTAATTACAAAGTTAAAACTGAGCAACATTTCCTTTGATGTGGAAAGATACGATATATCACCGTCTTCAGCGACGAAATTTAGTGACAACTCATTATAAAAGTAAAATAAAGGAATTAATAAACGAGAAATTCATTACAAGTTACATCCCCCCTTCGTATACAGGGTGAATTACCTAAAATTTGCACAGTATATACTGCGGAAATAGAAAGTGCTACTGATGTGCGATATCCATACAATGGATTGGTAGCCACAGGCTCGTATCGTTAGCAATTAAAAAGATTGTAATAATATTTAGAGGTGTATTTTTTGTGTAAATATATGTTTTTTTAAGTGAGCAATGTGTGTTGACATTAACCGAGTAAAATTAGGATAAATCTGAATGTCAGTGGTGTCTGTTGCAGGATTCTATTTCGCGTCGATTACGAGATACCGTATTTTGAAAAGTTCCCACACCGACAATTGTACAACAGCTGTGGTAACACAACGCAAGTACATACACTAGCTATGTGGATTCTGACAAGGAATGACACAAATCACCGTCACAGGTTGTGTTCAGAATGATCACCGGCAGCGCCAGTTCACACTTCCAGTCTGGTATGGAACGATTGCTGCACACGTGCTAGCATATCAGCGGAGATGCCCAAGCATGCTTCAGTAATACATCGTTGCATATCATCGGGTGTAGTTTCCATGTCCTTGTAGTCAACGTCTTTCAGCCTTCTCCACGCAAAAAAGTATAGAGCCGTCAAATGGGGGAACGGGCCGGACAAGGTACAGGTCCATTCCGTCCAATTCAACGATTTCGAAATAATTCGTGAAGATATGTTGTAGTATTTCGAACAATATGGGCTGGGCAGCCATTAAGTTGCTACCACAAGTTCCTCCTCGTCGGCACAGGAATGTCTTCTGGCATCTGAGGAAGGTGGTCTGTTAGCAGGCTGTGATACTTGCGTGCGTTCAGTGTTCCGTCTATGAAACTCGGCCTTATGAGCTGATGCTTCACAATCCTGCACCACACATTTACACACCAGGCTCGCCGACGTTCCGCCTGACGAAGCCACCGGGGACTGTCAAGAGACCAGTACTGCATTCCTCTGCAGTTCATCTGGGCATGATTGGTATATGTGGCTTAATCGCTAAACAAGATACATGATATATCTTTAATATACTCTTCTAATGCCCACATACAGAAGTTAACACGATACTCATAATCGCTTCCATGCAGCTCTTCATAGAGAGAGATAAGATAGGGATGAAACCTATGTCGATCCAGAATGCGTAGGACAGTTGCCTGTCTCATGCCACTTCCTCGTGCGGATGCACGGGAGCTGACGTGCGGCTCAAAAGCAACAGCAGAAAGAACATTCATTTCCCTCTCTCGTGTCGTTACTTGTTTCCTTCTGTCACGTTGTCCAAGTGATACACTATCACTTTGACGTAACTGGTTGAAGAGGCTGATATATAACTGCCGAGATGGTTGACATCTGTTGGGATACCTTGACGTATACACCGTATAAGAAGGAACTGCATTCTTCCTACACTTTTCATTCACCATTAGCATGTCGGCCTTTTCTACACTAGTAAATCCCATCATCCACTCACGACCTACTGCTGGGATTGTCACACACAAAGCGGCTGTCAAGTAGCAGTGCATTCAACGAACACACAAGCACATTGTATGCAAACGTAGCCGGATGAGGTGGCCAAGCGGTTCTAGGCGCTACAGTCTGGAACCGCGAACACTACGGTTGCAGGTTCGAATCCTGCCTCGGGCATGGATGTGTGTGATGTCCTTAGGTTAGTTAGGTTTAAGTAGTTCTAAGTTCTAGGGGACTGATGACCTCAGAAGTTAGGTCCCATAGTGCTCAGAGCCATTTGAATTTTATACAAACGTAACAAAATCGTACCTAGCCAGTACTCAGGTTGAATGGCACAAACAAGCGTCGGTGTGGAAACTTTTCAAAATACGATTTCTCGTAAGCGACTCGCACTACGATCCTGCAATAATAAATACCACTGACTTTCCTTTTACCCTGCTTTTACTTCTTTAATGTCAATAGGCAGTTTTCCATTTCAAAAGTGTACGTTTGCACAAAAGTACACTTTCTAAGTATTATTACGATCTGTTTATTGGCTAAGAATACGAGCCACTAACTACCTACCCATTCTGTGAAAATCACTCATCAATAATATTTTCTCTTGTCGCAAATATATGCGGTGCAAGCTTTAGGTACTTCGCCCTGTATACGTAAGTAACACGAATTCTACGTAAGTAACACGAATTGTCATTGTTCAGAAATTTTATGGCCACAGATGTTTAGTAATCACTCTATTGTTTTGCAAACAAAACATTAGAAATAATTATAAATGATTAAATTTAAGAAAAGAGCTTCGATAATGGTTTTATCATAAAGTTCACCATCGCCACCCTTTTTGTCATTTCGTTGAGTCTTCGAGAGATTTAGGAGCCAAATATGCTTTCGTTGCCTAACGCTCTCCACGTGGGAGAAAAACGCGATTCCGAAGAGGCTATTTAGTGCGTTCTCGACGCAGCTCCCGCTCTCGAAACAGCAACGTCCAAATATGCTCGACTGAATTTAAGTATGCAGCCATTCCAGCTCAGATACACCCAGACGCCTGTTTAAAGAATTTTTGGTTGTTTTAGATGTACGGACGCTGTTGTTATCTTGTCCGAAGAGAAAAATAGCCGCTGGATTAGAAGCTACATTCATTCTACCAATTTTCTCCTTCCACATTGTTCTCCGGCAACAATGTAATTGAGAGAATAGCTAATGTTATCAGGTCTTATTTGAGTCAGGTGGCCATCATTATCCGAACGTAACACCTGTTCGTCAACAATAATACGAGCATTAACAAATATTTGCTATCTAGAAGGTTCATGATGTACAACGATATGGGTATTTATGGAATATGAGACGTAATAGTTTGTTTTATTACAGACTTAGTGATTTCCTTAAATCACTCGAAGCTAATGATGGGATACTTGCTATGAAAGGAGACGACCTATTTTTTCCCCATTCTTCCCTCTCCAACTACCTCAGATATCTAAAACTATTGTTTCCAAAATAAATCAGTTCCGTAATTAAATTTCCCCCTCGTCTTTAAATTTTTGTTAACGCAACTCATCCTTAATACTTCAGTCATCTCGTGCTCCAACACTGGAAGTAATGTGTGCACAGTGCTTTGTTCACTGATACAATCCTAGTATGATGAACATGAGCCCACAATCGCAATTTGAGTCAGCTGTCACCGAATAATGCGTTTGATCGTGACTTTACAAACGGCAGCGTAGCCTGTGGAGCACATTAACGAGTACGCAGAAAAGCACACACCTCCAGACCACCAGGAATAGATTTCTACTTAGAAATCAATGCAGGAGTCGCTATACATAACGCTTTTGTGCAAATAGCCCCCGCTAAGCCCTTTCCTGTGCCACCAGTCTATCACCAATTCATGCTGCTGTCAGTCACTTTTGGATGTGAACTGCTCCGCTCCGTGCATATTCACCATCGCCCTCACTGGTCGTTGTAATTATTTACGAGGCAGAATTAGGTCAGCTGTAGGTGTACGTGACGTTACGCTTCCATGTGGAATTTACGTCTGCGTCAGGGTAGCACTGTGCAGCATGGCTCACTGGATACGACACTGGACTCGCTTTTAAAATATGGTTTACCAGTGTTTCCCTAATTAACCTAAGGCGAATCCAGGGATGATTATCTTGGACAGGTCACAACGATTTTCTCCTTCATTCTGAGTTTATGCTCCATCTGTAATGACGTCGTCTACAACGGTAGGTTAAACTCACACCGTTTTTCTTTTCTTACAAATTAGCGCTACGATGTACGTTAAAAACAAGAGATTTTCATATCAACCGTTCGAATCTTATTGCCACTGTAGAAAGAACCACACATAGCAGGATATGCTATTAAGTTTTGAGACGCTTCTTTACTAAAATACTACATGTTTGTAATTCTACGGCCGATGTGACAGTACCATCACATATATCGCTTTCTGATTGTAAGTAAAATAACAACTAAAATTGGAACCTTAATGTTCTTAACTGTGCTCTAGGGAAAAACATCATTAGCAGCTTCTTGTGTAAGATCTGTGAATTTCCCTTCGCCGAAGCTGGTCTGATAGGGTGCAACGCTATGAACACGAAACGGCTCAAGCCCTCCTCTACTGGGTTACTGGTTCACAGTAATGTTGTGACCACACTCTGGCCGGTTTCTGTTGTCCACAAGGCGACACTGTCTTGGAAAATACAGCAGGACGACCATAGGTCTAATGACTATTTCGAACCTGCATTTCCTGTTGGCGATCGCAAATACGTTACACCGCCATTGTGCAGGGTTTATGTGGAAAAATTCCTGAGTCTGACTGTCCAGATGATATCAGTAAGCCAGAAAGATTTCCGGTATAGTCGCTGTGACGTAGATGCCTCAACTAACGACTGGCGACACAGAATATACGGTGTACTAACTTATGGGCAGTTAATGAGAACACTGTGAGCAATAGTGTTGAAGTTACTGCATGCTACCCGTGCGTTTCAGTGTGTTGCGAGGAATTCTTGGTCAGCAATGTGGCGAAAATTGTGAATACTCCCGTCCGAGCGGTGTTTTTCTGGAAGGGGGGAGGAATCAGATGTAGTCGAGAGTCAATGCGGCGACCCATAGCCGACAGGTACAGGTCACACTGAGAGAGTCGACAGGTCGCAGTCTCACGCAGTTTTCGCGGAATTGATCGAGTAATTATCGCTTTTTGGAGCTAGCCCTGCTTTTGCTCTCAGCAGCTCACAAACTGCGAGGTAAATTCCTCAACTTGTATTGCTTGTTCAGTATTTTTACTTGGTTGGATCATGAAACCAGTTTTGACGTGCTTTTGCGAGCTCCACAGATTTACGAAAGCTTACCACGGCTTCATAGCAGTCTTCTGTTGAATTTGAGGCATCCACCTCTCTTTAGGAGAATAGGCTTTCCCAAGAGGTCTTCACCCAAACAATCATTTATTGTACTTTAGGGTATATCAATGTGTTTTACATTACGGAATCTGATTTCCTAAATTATGAAGATATAATCTGTCTCTTACCCGAGAATTAAATAAGAAACAGTTCATAGATTCAGTTTGAGGGAATTTTCACTTTACTTGTGAAGCAGTTTAGTGAAAATAAATCCAGTGCATCAAGAACTTATTTGTTTTTCCCTTTTTTATTGTCCTAAAACAGTTCCGACAACCCTCATAACATAATTTAAAAATAACCTAAATAGCTTCTGGCCTATCGGAGTAAAAATAAATTTATTAATAGCCATGTTGCTGGAGTTTTGCCAGTTATACAAAATTGCACAATGAGCGTGGGTTTTGTGCCAGAAACAATGAAGTCGTATGGGACGACCCTTGTAGCGAAGCGTTTCCACTCGTGTTACAAATATTTCGACAAAACTGTCTGGAAAATTCGACGTCTGAAGCATCCGTGTAACAGTGGTGAGCCGATACAGTTGCTGTTATTAAGCTCGAGGCTTTCAGATTAATTCTGTTTCACCTGGGTGGTTCCAAGCGTCAGGAGAAGGGAGAGGGTGTTACATACGACTCGTGCCAGTACGGAAACCTTTGAATTGGCGAGTGTGCGAACACGAATCTAGAGGAACATAGAGAAGGCAGTAGACGCCTTGCTTCAAAGGCGAAGAGCCGTGGCAAAAATCTGCAGCAGTTTGAGGAAGAGACGCCTCAAAAATCACGGTGTGTTGGCCCCGCGGAAGAAGCGAGAAAACGTAGCCGTTGGAATGATATATTTACGGGATCCTGCTACCCGACGCAGCATGGCATCCTGATTTTAAGCGGAGCAGATAACGAATCTGGACGAGGGTCGGGTTTGTATTCTAAACTTATTGAAATATTTTTGAAATCAGGAACGATTTGTTGGCGGAGATGGTAATTGCCGAAGAGCCTGTGTATCCGGTCATAGAAATAAGTCTTTACTGTAGTATGTCTCGTACGTAGTGTTTCTCTTGTATTTGTTATATTACGAAATGCATTTCGTAGCTTTGCTGGAGGAATGTTATGTGCATTTCACTTGTCCTTTTGGAGAATTTGTGTATTGTTGTGTACATGAGCATTGTTGCTTTAATTCTTAAGACATTTGATGTAGATCCTTTCATTGTGAAAAACCTTATTCACGTTTCCGGCTATTATAGATGAAGTAAAGCAACAGCGAACATCAAGAACCGTCGGCATCCTTTACTGAGAAATGTCACATGTACTTTGTATCAGAAGCTTTAACATCGAGAGGTACTAAAATAATGTGTGACGTGCCCTCACTTCCTTACCTTTCTGTATTACCTTGTACAGTGCCTTTATGCATTTACTGAAGGGAGAGGGCTCTTTCCTGTGATATTGCGAAAGTATTCTTGGTCTTCCCATCAGCTGCGAGTGCACAGTCCGGGGAAACAGCTATCTGGATTTCTGAATGATGCTTCTCGTCGGCCGAAAGCAAGCCATGAAAGAGCTGAGCGAGCTAGACGAGATGTTTATGTTAAGATAAGTATGTGTAGCCTCTCGGCGCCACCATAACGAATTGCTTCATAAATGCAGCGAATAGATGTAGTCACCCTTGCCGAACCAACCACATTAAAATTCCAGCTCATAATTATCTATTACCAAGACTGATTTGGAGTGAGAATACCAATCGTATCTTTTGATGAAAGATTTTTTCCCGTAGGGTGACAACCAGTTACTCTTCTTGCTTTCATTACAGAGAGTGGTTTAACATCCTCTTTTTGAATTTTGTTTTCAGCTGTGGAATCCATTATTGTCGTTTTGTTTGAATAAAGATTATTTCAAACAACATGTAATACCACAACTACGCTTGAACTTAAAATCCAATTTTAGGAACGACCGACAGGGTTGTAAAGAGCAAAATAAACAAAACGTTTTGGGCTCACATGTTATAACACAACTACGCTTTCACTTAATATCAAATTTTAGGAGCGACTGACAGGGTTGTAAAGGAAAAGATAAACAAAACTTGTTAGGGTCACAAGAGTCTCCGAATATTTCAGGAGCGGTGGTAATGCCGATTCTGAAGACAGACGCAAGAAGGTAGCGTTGCGGAGAAAAGAAAGGTAGGACGAGTGAACCGTTTACGTGACACTAATCCATCGAAAGGCGGCATGTTGTGTGCCTGTTGACTCGGCATGTCTTTGCCAGCCGAAAACACTTTGTGAACACGGCCTTCTCGCCGTCTGGGTTGTCCCTCCGTTATCCTTACCTTGGGTGAATGATGTAGCCTGGTCCCTCCGTCATTCTTAGATTGGGCAATGATGTAGCCAAACGGGTCTACCAGTTTGTATAGAATTGGGCCACACAAACTCTTACGCATAAATAGATGGTTTTATTATCAACCACTGAACTACACACTCAGACAAATGGATAAAAAGAAAGGTACAAGCCCACATTTGTTCGAACTTATCATGCTCAAGTAATTTAACACTTAAATTTTACTTTATTTATTTATTTATCTACTTCATGCATATGTCAGGCCGAATGTGAAAGCCAATACAAACTTACTGCTGGTTAATGGGACAAGTATTACTTCATTTTTTTTTATAAATGTCTAAACGTTCAAATAATTTGAAACAGCATATAATTATATAATGTTATTAACTCTTCTTAGATGTCATTACAAGCATGCCATGCGAGATCCAAGCTAAAAATGCAATTGTATTAATTTTTCATTGATTTAGGAATAAAGTTTCCCGTGGTTTATATTTTTACATGTTTCTCTTATCATTGGATTGAAGACTACTTGGGAGTTTCTTGACCATTTGATTTCTGGTGATCAATTTGGAACAGAACTCTTTTCTATTGTGGACCCATTAATCAGTGATAATCGAGGATCACCATCCAAGGAGTTTTATTCATTCAAAAACAGGTAGTAATTGGATGATGTCACAGTGCCATCACATATATCACTTTGCTTTGCAATAATAAGTAAAATTAAAAGCTTAATTTTCTTCACTGCAGCAGAGTGAAATACATCGTTAGTGGCTTCTAGTCTGACATTTGTGAATTTTCCTTCGCAGAGGCAGGACTGCCACAGTGCTGTGACAGACCTGGGTGGTCGCAGCGCTAAGAATATGTGACGGCTCAAGCCCTCACCTACTCGGCTACTGGTTCACAGAAATATTGTGGACACACGCTGGCCTGTTTCCACTGTCCACGATGCTGCACTGTCTTCATAGATATAACACGGTGACCGCAGGTGCTCTGAACGTTTCAGGTGTGACAAAACTGCGTTTCCTGAGTGCGTACCAAATACATGTCGCTCACAATGTGCCGAGTTCAGTGTAGGAAAATTCCAGAATCTAATAGTATGGATGACGTCAGCCAATCAGAAGAGTCTTTGGTATAGGAGCTCTAGCATAAATGTCTGAACCAATGAATGGCGAAACAGCATATACAGTTTACCAACTCCTATGCAATTAATGGGCATAGTGTAAGCGATAGAGGAAAAGTTTCGGCATGATTTCAGTGCGTTTCAGCGTGATGAGAGGAATTCTTGGTCGTCACTATATCAAAAGTTATGAAAACTTCCGTCCAAGCGATGCTGTTCTTGGAGTTGTGAGGAATGAAAAGGGGTCGAGAGTCAGTGGGGTGATGTTGGGCGAGATGTCACATTGACGGAGAGGTTCGCCTGGTCGCAGCCTGGCGCAGTTTTCACTGAATCGATCGACTGGCTATCGTTTTGTAGCGCTAGCGCTGCTTTTCCTCTGAGCAGCTCACAATGTGCGAGGTAAATTCCGCAACTTGTGCTACTTTTTCATTGTCTTTACTTATTTGGATCTCAGATTCAGTTTTAATATGCATTTGCGAAGTGTAAAGATTTTAGAAAGTCTGTCGATGTTTCATGGCAATCTGCTACTCAGTTAGGGGTATTCAACACTCGTCGGCAGAACAGTGGGTCCCAAGTGAGCTTCCCTCAGTCAATCATTTATTGCGCTTTTGGGCACATCAATTTGCTTTCCATTGTGGAATTTGAAATGTTGGATTTTGCGGAGGACATTTGTCTGTTGTCTGAGAATGAAATAAATGACTGATGAAAGCCGCTCTGATTTGAGATCTCAGTGCTTTTTCAATTACTGTGATTAGTTATTTGCTGTTTTAAGACAGTCTAAGTCTTAACAACAGTATAGACATCGTTTGTGAGATGAGAACGTATGTGTGGCAGGCAGTCAGTGCTTTCCAATGCCGAGCCGCAGGTCGTCATGGTCACAGCAATGATCCCTACAAGTTGCAGATTTTGTCATATTCTTTTCTCGAATAGATCAAAACATTACGCGATGCATTCCACATTACAGTTATCTAAATAATAAAACAAGAACCAAATTATTAACTGAAATCTGGTCTAACATGATTATGATACATTAACCTTGAATTAATAGTAAATCAACGTACATCGAGATAAGTAAATAAAAATTTATTTTATTAAACTGAAACATTTACAGTGAAAATATAATAACAACGCGACTTAGAGCTGTCATGACAAAATACTGAGCTTATTCAACTCTCCACAAAGACCTCAGTTTGATATGCCATTACGTCTTCTGTTCAATATCAAACAATTTGAAATTACCTCATAAGTGTTACGAACCGATACACTGAAATATTATACATGTAGTTTCAATACTGTGCTATACTGTTTCGGAGTAAGAGATTTACGCTATAGTGACACTAATATTCTCTCACAAGTCGTACTGTTCTTACCAAATTTTACTGACAGCTATGATGTAGTACTTATTATGTTTCAGCATTTATTTACAGGTTTACTTAGGTTTTAAGCCGCAGTAACGTTTATTGTACACTCCAAGACAAAAGGAACGACGCACCACGAAGGAGCTATGCAAACTGGTCACAAGCTGATATGGATATCGTTTGTTGTTGTTGTGGTCTTCAGTCCAAAGACTCGTCTGCTGCAGCTCTCGATTCTACTTTAACCTGTGCACGCCTCTTCATCTCCGAGTAACTACTGCAACCTACGTCATTCCGGGCGACGGATGAATGTGAGATGCAGCACAGAAGTTTCACCGTGCCACTGGCAAGGATAGTAAACAGAGGACACATCGATACCAGGGTGCAAAGTAGGGCTCAAAGAAATTGGTTTAACGAGTCAGCAAATCGTTAGACATGTGAATTGCAGCGGCGTTATTATTTGACGATTATGGCAAGAACGGGTGAACCACTGCCGAGCACAGAGTCAAGAAGGAAACGGACGACCTTGAACGACGAGAGAACGTGAGAACAGAGCAATCGTCAGAGAGGCACTCAGAACCCGGATTCATCACTACCATCGATCCGACGTGCAACTGATGATTCAATGACATCGAGGACCATTAATAGGCGGCTCACACAAATGGACGGAGCTCACGGTGCCCTGGCGCCGACTAACGTCGACCTAGTTCACCAAGAAGCCCGTCTGCAATGCTGTCGGGCACATTCGGTCTGTAATCTCAGTAACTGGAGTAGAATTGTCTTCAGTGATGACTGCCGCTTCGAGCTGAGCCCTGATGAGCATCGAAGAGGTGTCTGGAGAAGCCGCCAACATGATTGTCGTCCGTCATGTGGCCCGACAATCAGAAGTAGTCGTCTGGGGTGCCATTTGATTTCACAGCAGGACCCTTTGCTTATCATCTGCGGCACCCTTACAGCACAGCAGTACGTCGATGACACCCCGTTTTCTTGCCAATCATGGGATGCCATACTGAACTTGCAAGGTAAGTCAGCCTGCACATGGCGAAACTTTCTGCTGCTCGCCTTCTTGCTTGCAAATCCCTTCCTTCGCCAGCAAGGTCGCCGGATCTCCCCACAGTTGTGAAGGTTTAGAGCATTGTGGGCACGGATCTGTAACCAGCTCTGAATTTTGTCAATCTGACCCGCCAGTTGCATGGTACCCCTCAGGAAGACATCCAACAAATCTGTCAGCCAATGCCAAGCATAAGGGCCAGACACGGACCAAAGCGGTATCAATTTGCTCAATTTGTGAAACTCTTCCTCATGAATAAATCAACCAATTTCTCTGAAATTGTAATCATTTGTTTGTCTTTACTTGCACATCAGACAGACCAATTTCTGTCTCGTTCAGATGAATGCTTCGCCTTGGGCCTTTTTTTGTCTTAGAGTTTATTGTAAGGGGGCAATTAAAAAGTTTCCATTTGAGGGCCTTGCTGCAGTTTATATGCTATCTGGCTCGACACTGATTTTGTAAGCAACGAGATATTGGCAAGGGATTAATGTAGCAGTCGTTTCTTCCGACGTGCGTGCGGTAAATGCGGAAACGTGAACTATGGCGATGTTATTACCAAATGCGTACAAAAAGGACCATCGCGCTCTTATTCTTTTCTTGGCTCCTGAAGGACAGAGACCGGTAGATACCCATCGATGAAGGTAGAAAGTGCATGTGGCAGCATGCCTGTCGAAAACCACGGTTGTGCGTGGTGCTGCTGCTTAATGATGACGCACGTTTCCATATGGCAAATGTCGTATCGCAGAAGTTCCGCCAACTCAAGTGTGAGACACTAGAGCACCTGCCCTATTTTCCCGACCTCTGCCCCTGCGATCCCTCAAGAAATGTTCTGAAGGGTCGACGATACCTGCTGGACGAGGATGTGCAGCAGGCATTTGCCGATTTATTTGTACCTCACGCATCAGGACACGGTGTGTGTGTCGGTGTGATGATTGCCTCAGTGCTCACGGCGATATTGTCTAACTGGCATACGGATTCTGGACTGTACGGCATTCGAACGGAAACTTTTTGATCGTCCCTCATTATATATAGCGTTAGGGCACTTCATTTTAATTAGTAATCTACATGAGATCATGGATGCTAGACTACTGGCCATTAAAATTGCTAAACCAAGAAGAAATGCAGATGATAAAGGGGTATTCATTGGCGAAACATATTATACTAGAACTGACATGTGTTTACATTTTCACGCAATTTGGGTGCACAGATCCTGAGAAATCAGTACCCAGAACAACCTCCTCTGGCCGTAATAACGACCTTGATACGCCTGGGCATTGAGTCAAACAGAGCTTGGATGGCGTGTGCAGGTACAGCTGCCCATGCAACTTCAACACGATACCACAGTTCATCAAGAATAGTGACTGGCGTATTGTGACGAGCCAGTTGCTCGGCCACCATTAACCAGACGTTTTCAGTTGGTGAGAGATCTGGAGAATGTGCTGGCCAGGGCTGCAGACGAACATTTTCTACATCCAGAAAGGCCCGTACAGGACGTGCAAGATGCGGTCGTGTATTATCCTGCTGAAATGTAGGGTTTCGCTGCGATCGAATGAAGGGTAGAGTCACGGGTCGTAACACATCTGAAATGTAACGTCCACTGTTCAAAGTGCCGTCAATGTGAACAAGAGGTGACAGAGACGTATAACCAATGGCACCCCACACCATCACGCCGGGTGATATGGCGATGACCAATAAACGCTTCTGATATGCGTTCACCGCGATGTCGTCAAACACGGATGCGACAATCATGATGCTGTGAACAAAACATGGATTCATCCGAAAAAAATGACGTTTTGCCATTCGTGCACCCAGGTTCGTCGTTGAGTACACCATCGCAGGCGCTCCTGTCTGTTATGCAGCGTCAAGGGTAACCGCACCCACGGTCTCCGAGCTGATAGTCCATGCTGCTGCCAACGTCGTGGAACTGTTCGTGCATATGGTTGTAGTCTTGCAAACATCCCCATCTGTTGACTCAAGGATCGAGACGTGGCTCCACGATCTGTTACAGATAAGCGGATAAGATGCCTGTCAGAACAACGTTTCACCAGGCAACACCGGTCATCTGCTGTTTGCGTACGAGAAATCGGTTGGAAACGTCCACTGTTCAAAGTGCCGTCAGTGCGAACAAGACGTGACCAAGACGTGTAACCAATGGTATCCCATACCATCACGCCTGGTGATACGCCAGTATGGCGATGACGAATACACGATTCCAATGTGCGTTCACCACGATGTCGCCAACACGGATGCGACCATCATTATGCTGTAAACAAAACCTGGATTCATCCGAAAAAATGACGTTTGGCCATTCGTGCACCCAGGTTTGTCGTTGAGTACCCCATTGCAGGCACTCCTGTCTGTTGTGATGCAGCGTCAAGGGTAACCGCAGTCATGGTCTCCGAGCTGTTAGTTCGTCTTGCTGCAAACGTCGTCGAACTGTTCGTGCAGATGGTTGTTGACTTACAAACGTCCCCATCTGTTGCCGGCCGCGGTGGTCTAGCGGTTCTAGGCGCGCAGTCCGGAACCGCGCGACTGCTACGGTCGCAGGTTCGAATCCTGCCTCGGGCATGAATGTGTGTGATGTCCTTAGGTTAGTTAGGTTTAAGTAGTTCTAAGTTCTAGGGGACTGATGACCACAGTAGTTAAGTCCCATAGTGCTCAGAGCCATTTGAACCGTTTGAGCCATCCCCATCTGTTGACTCATGGATCGAGACGTGGCTGCAAGATCCATTACAGCCATGCGGATCACATGCCTGTCATTTTGACTGCTAGTGATACGAGGCCTTTTGGATCCTGCACGGCGTTCCGTATTACCCTCCTGAACCCACCGATTCCATATTCTGCTAACAGTCATTGGATCTCGACCAACGCGAGCAGTAACGTCGCGATACGATAAACCGCAATCGCGATAGTCTACAATCCGACCTTTATCAAAGTCGGAAACGTGATGGTGTCAATTTCTCCTCCTTACACGAGGCATCACAACAAGGTTTCACCAGGCAACGCCAGTAAACTGCCGTTTGTGTATGATAAATCAGTTGGCTTGCCTCTGAGCACTATTCGACTTAACTTCTGAGGTCATCAGTCGCCTAGAACTTAGAACTAATTAAACCTAACTAACCTAAGGACATCACACACATCCATGCCCGAGGCAGGAGTCGAACCTGCTACCGTAGTGGTTGCTCGGCTCCGGACTCTAGCGTCTAGAACCGCACGGCCACTGAGAAATCGGTTGGAAACGTTCCTCATGTCAGCACGTTGTAGGTGTCACCACTGGCGCCAACCTTATGTGTGTGAATGCTCTGAAACGCTAATCATATGCATATCACAGCATCTTCTTCCTGTCGGTTATATTTCACGTCTGTAGGATGTCATGTTCGCGGTGTAGCAGTTTTAATGGCCAGTAGTGTATATATAAACCCACGTTTCTGTGAAACTGTAACCGCTATGGCAATTACAATTTTATGACGAAATGTAGCTCACCTGAATCTGTGCCACATAACTTTTGAAGTGTGGAACTACAACTTTTGCTAAGCCTGTAAACGGACACTAAATCTAAATCAAACAATAATGTTGACTACAATAAGTTGGGTTGGGTTGTTTGGGGCAGGAGACAAGACAGCGAGGTCATCGGTCTCATCGGATTAGGGAAGGACGGGGAAGGAAATCGGCCGTGCCATTTCAGAGGTACCATCCCGGCATTTGCCTGGAGCGATTTAGGGAAATCACGGAAAACCTAAATCAGGATGGCCGGATGCGGGATGGAACCGTCGTCCTCCCGAATGCGAGTCCAGTATGCTGCCCACTGCGACACCTCGCTCGGTTTGCTAAAATACGAGTAAGTAACTCTGACTGTTCCTCCATTCATTAAAGATGATCAAAACACTATCTGAAAAGCTTGTAACGGTGTTGCAGGGTAGACTGTGCATAGAAATAGTTGTTAAGAAAAAGTTCCATACAGTGACCGTTCCTAAGTTAACTGGCCTTGAATTTAGCCAGTCAGGCTGTCACGAGAGTAGATTGAAGCGGCTCACCAGATACAATTAGTGTCAGTTGTTCTCATTGCGTAGATAATGACATACAAGACTGCTCAGTTGTTGGATCGGTTTCGATCCCATGTCCAGTTTTTCTATCGTTCTGTTGTTCGGATTTAGAAAACCAAACGAAGGACACATAGTGCGACACAGTCTTGATTTTTCATGTGTTGGGATCCGATTGGCTACCTTCAGTGCTAATTAATACGAAACGGCGCAACGAAAGATTTTTTTTCTTAACAATTGTTTCTCAGCACAACTCACCGTGCAGCACCCTTACAAGCTTTTCAGGCTGTTTCTGACCACCCAGCAAGCGCAATGTTATTTTTCCTGCCTTTCGGAAGTTTCTAATTAACTGAAAAAAGGAACGGTGGTATAGTGAATCAATCATCAACTTCATTGACTACCTGTCGTCGGATGTTGGTCTTGATGTTGGTTTAGACGTGACATTTATAACTGCGTAGGCTTCCGTGGCCAGAGTCAGTCGCCGGTAACGCTCGTGCCTCGTGTTGACAGTGGGGTCTGTTGGGCTCTGATTGCTGGCAGCCAAGATGGGGCAAGCCTGAAAATTTTGGAAATCTGTGGTAAGATCTTATGGGACCAAACTGCTCAGGTCATCAGTCCCTAAGCTTACACACTACTTAATCTAATTTGAACTAACTTACGCTAAGAACAACACACACCCATGCCCGAGGGAGGACTCGAACCTCCAACGGGGGGAGCCGCGCGGACCGTGACAATGCGCCCTACACCGCGCGGCTACACCGCGCGTGGGCAAGCCTGAGTCCCTTCTCTCTATTCATGGTATTGGGATGTTTAAGTATTTCGATGGCTTCTCTGATTTTGCGTTTCGTCATAACCGCCTGCTTGGCTAACACACAGGCTTCGCTGAATATTGTTTCTTTTCCACAGTCTTGCTGATGTTCTGCCACTGCAGATTTGTTTTGTTGTCCGAGACGAATGTAGCGCTTGTACTCCAGAATGCGCGTTGCTATTGGCCTGCCAGTCTCGCTGATGTATGTCTCTCCACATTCGCATTCCACCTTGTTCACGCCTGCAGTGTGTAACGCAACCACCTTGTCCTTAGTGCACTGTCTCGTCCCGTGCATGTTGTTCAAATATTCGTGAAACTTGTGTAGCTCCGTTTCAGAATGAGGCCATATAGCGAACGTGGCATCCACGTATCTGAGCCAGTAACGTGGGTGTAAAGGAGCAGAACCAAGGGAGGTTGGTTAGAGAAGAGTTACAGCAGCATATGTCAGCTATAAAGAGTACACAAGATACAGTAGCCATGAATGTCTACCAGATATGTCAGGGGGTAATAGAGAATGTTAGAGGAGAGGCGTATTGATCTTTTGTAACACTCTCTGTCATGTTACGAGAGCTCAAGAAAGAATAGAGTCGGTCAATTCAGACTTGTCACACAGCCATGAAACGACAACCCCGCTCACCAACGCACCTTAACCGTTACCTGTCACCTTAAAGAGGTACCAACCGCTACCCTAGCTGGCGAATTCAGGAAGCTAAGAGAGGAGACCATCTAAGGAAGGGAGGCAGCAACAGATGCAAGTGCTCCATGGACGGAAGTCACCAAAATATCGTGAAATCTCATTCATGTCACAACTGACGGTCAGCCAGTCCAGACGCTAGCCAGCTCAGGGGCTCTGTTTTCTCTAATATTGGATGCCTATCGTCGCCAGCTAGAAATTAATGTTTTCGGTGATATGAAAAAAAAAGAAATTTGATGAAAGTCACAAATGAAAAATACATTCAGACGACAGGCACATGTATTACAAGAATAAACAAATAAAGTACTCGCAGTGAATTCTCAGATGGGACTTCTTGTGGACAGCAGTCATAGATTGATGAAGATCGGAGTTCCAGATTGTGTACACTATTCCAACAAGCGTACTTAACAATGAACGCTCTGGAAGATTGTTTACTGTTGAGGACGTAGTTATCCCGTCTTCATTGGGATGTATTCCAGTTGTCATATGAGGTGCTCAGTTAAACTGTGAAACTTTTGTCAAGACCAAAACGTTTTTCAGGCTCACAAGTGAAATCTACATCTCAGTGACAATTGTAAGCATTTGTGGTGGTTATGTAGAGGTCTGGATCATCAACTGCAACGAGCAGCCGCAAATCATCTCTAAAGCTATATGCCTAGCAACAGTCGAACAAATCCAGCATGGACAGCTCGCTTCCAAACATAGTCAATTGTAGCTGGCGACGATAAGCAACCTATATTACAAAAAAGAAGCTCATGAGTCGATTACCGACAGACAAGTTGGCCGTCAGTGGTAACGACTATGATATTTTGGGACCTCTTGGTGAATCGTGCTCCGCGACCATTACAGACAATGCAGTGGTGGGACCTACTATCAAGCTACCAATAGGATCTCGCCTGACCGAGGAACAACATCGGCTTGCCGTTCAGCGACTAGCCGTTCAGCGACAGTTTGCGTACGCTTCCAAGTCCGGATTGGAGAACATATAGACCAAACAGTCATCGGTAAGACACCGTGTAATCACTGGGGACCGTGCACCAGTTTTCCAGCGTTCATATAGGTTGTTGCTGCCTGAATGGCGCATAATTGAGGAGACAGTGGAGAAGACGGTGCAGGATAACATCGATGAACCTTCAGGGAGTCCATAATTCAGACTTGTGGTCCCTGGGAAGAAGGACGGCACATGACGTTTCTGCGTCAAATACCAACGACTCAACAAGATCAGAAAGAAAGATGTCTATCCATTGTCGTGCACTAATGACACTCCAGAATGCCTGAAAGGAACAAATTACTTCACAAATATTGACATGCTGGCAGGCTAATTAAAAATCGAGGTTGAAGAGGCTGACCGAGGAAAGGCTGCCATCATAGGGGGTGACGGTCACAACGAGTTCAAAGTTTTGCTGTTTGGACTGGGTAACGCTCCAGATACCTTCAAACGTATGACAGACAATTTTCTTTGACTTCTGAAATGGAAGATGTGCCTTTGCTATCTGAACGACATTGTTATTTTTTTCGATTCATTTGAAGAACTTCTAAGACGCCTGGAGACCGTGCTGAAGCGTTTTCCGCCTGCAGGACTCCACCTGAATCACAAAAAGTGCCTCGTCTTTGCACACGAAATGAGAATCTTGGAGCAATCAGTTAATAGCAATGGAATACCTCCGCCCCAGAGAAAATAAGTGACGTCACAATTCCTCATCACGTTCGTAATGTGAGAAGTTTTCTCGAAATTTGTTAATACTACCTGCAAATCATAAAAGCTTATGTACCAAGGCACGTCCCCTGCAATAACTACTGCAGGGAGGCACAAAATCTTCCAGGAACGAGGCGTAAGAAATGGCTTCCATTGTCCTTAAACAGGCCCGAACATATTTTCCAGTCCTAGCGTTGTATAACGGGAACGCTGAATCAGAACTTCACTCAGACCCCAGTTGTTTTGGGATAGAGGCAGCTCTAGTAGAAATTTAGGGGAGTGCTGAAAAGGTAATAGCTTATGCTTCCATAGAACTCCCCAAGTGTGAGAGGAACTACTCTACAAAAGAGAAAGAGTGCCTTGCAGTTGTTTGGGCTATAACAAAATTCCGGCCGTATTTGTTTTACAAACAATTCACCCTTGTGGTAGACCAGCATTCTCTGTGCAGGCTGACAAGCCTGAAGGGTCTGTCGGGTCAGCGACGAGTTGGGCAGTGAGGCTCCAGTAGTGCAGTGTCTCAGAGGTATTCAAAAGCTGACGCAAACACAAGGATGGTGGCTAACTTTCCAGCGATGATTTCATGGGAAACAGCAGCGTGAATGAAATCTCACTCATCACTGCATTAAATTAGATTTCTGTTGATCAGAGGGAGAGCCTAGCACTGCTGAAAACCATAGAATCCCGGAGAAAGGAGGAGCCTACCACAGGAGACTTCTAATCAATAAACTAGGCATTCACTGTATAAGAAGAACTGTGATCGAAGAGGGCGAAAACGCTTGTTCCTCATCCAAGCTCATCTACAGACAGCAGTCTTGAAATATTTCCCTATCTATCTATCATCTGATCACCTGGGATTCGTGTTAGATTGTGGACAGACACCGATATAGGTATCACTGGTCAGGTTGCTATCGATCCATTGACACTATGTGAGCCACTGTAAAGAATGCCAACAACGGAATAACATGGCGCAATCACTTGTTGGGCTTGCTTCTCGTATCGATCCCGCTCACAGCAGCGCCATCCCACCACATATTAAAATCAACATGTTGGTTAGAATCAAGACTTCGACAGACGGGACTCGATGGATAATTGTCATCATTAACTATTTTCTCAGGCATGATTCACCAAATCTGTGACGACTGTCGGAAATTGCGAATTTCCTCATAGAAGAAAGAGTTTTGAAACAGGAGCACCCCGTGTCATGATGTCTGGGAGTTGAAATGTTTTCGTAATAAGACTAGTATCAGAGATAACTTCACGTTGTGAGATCACCCATAGGATGATAACTGCCTACCATACCTAGAATTTTGGTCTCACAGAATACTTTGAATCAGACATTGACAGGTATACTCTCGATGTATGGTGATGTCGAGCAGAGGGATTGGAATACAGTGCTCCCGACATTCGCATTCAGCACAGCGAAGCAAGCACAGCAGATTTTACTTTGTTCAACCGGACTATATTCGGGATTACTATGTGAAATGCATCATCACCATGGCCGAAGAAGCAAGATAGCTCTCTTGCATACGGACCCTGGACGCCCTGGAGAAAGACTGAGAGCGCTATATGCCAGGCACCAGCGAATGAGATACAGCCTTGATGGTTCTTGACCATCTCACAACTGTAATGTTTGTGTATTCTGGAATACTCGATATTTGTTTAAAAACAGCCTTCTGGAACATTCCGTATTTGTATAAATAGCTCCACCCTCCGTCAAGGAGTTCAGCCCTGTTCCAACTGTTCGTTGGTGTCAATAGTAAACGTGTTTCCAATAGCAAGTATTGAGCTTCTCTGACGACTCTGTTTACACATTTGGACTTGGCTTTGGTTTAGGCGCGACAATATGTATAAAAGTGATGGTAGACCACAGAAACGTTTAGAAATGTAAAGCAAGAAGCAAGAAAATCATCTACATGTTGATATTACATGACTTCTAACGCCCTACTCGTGCTTTGAAAGTATTAAGAAAAATAATATACAGAAGGGTAATGGAATATGTTCCTCGCCTAGGCCTTGAAGACCCAAGGAGTGCCCGTGATCATCTGTCTTGCATCGTCATGCAGATGCGGCATGGAGGGGCATGTGATCAGCACACCACTCTCATGGACGTTTTGGCTACTTTTCACACCGTGGAGCCACTACTTCTTATTCAGGTACTTCCCAATTGGAGTAAAAGGCAGATTGCATCCCGTACCAATCCTCTCAGCAAGAAAAAATTTTTGGTAGTGCTCAGAATCGAACCCGCGCCCTCCTTTTGCAGCCATCAATGTTGACCACTCAGCTTCGAAGGCGGGCGTCATACACATTATACTTAAAACGTTTTACGGGAATGCAACTGGGTGAGGTCTTCGACAACCAGCGATATTTCGATAGGTGCTCACCCCGTCATTAGCAATGCAACGAGACAGCGCTTAACAAATAAATTTAAAACTCGGTATGCGTACGCAGAAATACAACACACGCACACACCCTAATCACTAGCGCCACCACACAATTTAAAATGACCGACACCAGAAGCTATCGACAATGCAAATTAATTGCCAGTGGGTGAGCAACTAGAATTAACTCGGTCCGTCTGTTATTTGACCAAAGTGAGAGCAGGAAATCTCTAAGAAACCTTGGTCCATCCAACTCCAGCTGGTAGTACCTCGTACTGGACCCTTTTCCGGACTACGACGAAGACTAAAACGGTCAGCAACCGTAAACGAGTCGAAGACATACGCACCATGGCTCAAAGAAAGGGGGTAGAAACCCTCTCTGTGGGGGTAATGAACAGAGATGCTGCTGCCTTGCAGTAAGGCGTTGGTTCGCCGGAGGCTAGTGGAAGAAGACCTCGATTACAGATTTCCCGGTCCTGCTGGTTGGGGTTTGCACAGCTGAGTTAGTAGCCCACTCATGAAAAATTCTCATTCTTCGTAGCACTGTTCTGCCATTCAACTATGTTCCTCTGTCACTGTGGCCCCCTCTTCCTCTCACACTGCCATTGTCTCCTTCGCTCTTTCTATATAACACAACCACGGTCTGCTGTCTTCCAGTATTTATTACTTTTCCACTAAATGCGTTCACAGTTGCGAATACGGACAACCATCAGCTGTATGAGGGAATGACAACAACAAAAATTCGTGCCGCAACTCGAAGCCGGATTTCCTGTTGCACATGAGCGGTCGCCTTAACCACGTGCACAACTGACGGCTGGATACAAACTTCCATATGTTATCGTTCTTGCGTCACAACTTGTACACACATTATGTAATTTCCATACAGGGGAGGACATTTTAGTTGAAAGTCGCTTGCCCGGTATGGGGGGGGGGGGTAAATACGATATTGCAGTTACTGTATTGTTAAAAAGAGCGATGCAATGTCCCTAAATACATAAAATGTATCCACAGTTGTGAATACGGACAACTATCACCTGTTCGAGTTCGGATCTGGCAAATTTTTTCAGTGTCGTCAATCCCTCATGCAACTGTTGGTTATTCGTATTCGCAATTGAAAATACGTTTCATGTATTTCAGGATATCTTTACTCGCAGCAGTTCTGTTCCTTCGGACATGCGTGCACCTCTGGAGTTGTTAACCATTGTAAGATTCATACATCACTATTTATCTGTTTGCGAGGTATAAAGAAGTTTATTGATAAACTCCTATATAATTCCTTTTACTTTATAATTGTATTCCATCTTGCATGTTTGCCCTTTGTTACTAAAAGTAAAATAAAGCAACAATTGTATTTTAGGTTCATCTACCTTCCACATGTAAAATTACTTGCAAAGATGTAGCCCAAGTCTCTCTACCACTGTTTACGTTTCTAATCCCTTGACGCATTTCGTCACATATGTGCTTACGCGCATGCGCTGGGTACCATTATCGGCGGCCGGGGCCGGTTGAGCTCTGTTCGTCAAGGCGGTCACTGCGGACTTAAGATTGTAACAACGATGTTAAGCCTTATGTATGTCTATACAGGATTTTATGTTTTCCCTTGTCTTGTCCTTTTATTAAGATGTCGGTCTATTTTTTATGCAGCATTTTATCGAAAGTTGACTTTTTGTACATTCATATAAGCTCTGCTTTAAGATGTATTTTACCCTGCCAGTGTAAACGTAACTTTTACAACCTGCACACATCGTTTGTTCTAGTTTGACATCCATGTCGTTTACCACTTTGTTCTTATCCCAGTTTTCTTATACGGGGATCACAACCGACCTATTGACGGTTAGACAGATTTATCACAACGGACAAAGAATGTTGGGTCATCTAATGCTTATCGTTTTTAGTAAATTGTAAATGTAAGTACATATTTACTCTTACAATTACATTTTAAGCGGAACACAATCTTTATTCGTTTTTAACCTTGTTTACATACAACTGTATCCCTGAAGATGTGGCTCTGACGCCGCGAAACTAGTTGGATGAGAAATAAAGATTTATCACACAGCTGAAGCGGTCTCACGCATTACGATTTAGCTGATGTTTTCTCGTATCCGCAATCCGCAATTCGCAACTTCGAATACATTTCACAACTACTGTTGAAACGTCCCCTTTGAACAATTTTACATATGAAATGTCCACTTAGAACAATTGTACAAGCCTGTGCTTAACCTGACACACAATATTATTTAGCGCAACGCAATCTGACTTTCAATAACCCCTACAAAACAATGGCCCTGACTAACTTTAACCTATACCTTTTACAAATCACTTACCTCACAAAAATCTTCGCTACTCAAGCTACTGCAAAACAGCGAGCGCCACTACTGCCAGCTAAATAAAAGATTCAAACCACTGAAGGTACTAACTACTGATAGTCTTAGCAAATGAAAGATTCTAATAGAGAACAAACAATGTATTTACCTCAAGATTCATAATATATACAGCAGTTCATGACATTTTTCAAAACTCCGCCATCTCTCTCCCCACATCCACCACTGCTGGCGGCTCACCTCCAACTGCCCAACGCTACGCGCTGTTCACATCCAGCTGTAGCAGTTCAACACTACAATGGCAGACAACAATGCAAACTAGCCACAGGCTGCACACAGCACAGCCAGTGATTTTCATACAGAGCGCTACGTAACGTTGCCAATAAGAAAACATAAACAGCCTACTTACATAAAGAAAACATAAACAGCCTACTTACATAGCCCCCATGCTCCCCACAAAAAATTTTACAAATTTTTTTGGGCAGTGGCCAATAATGATTTGATAAAAATTTTCAGAACTACAATAACAAAGATATCAAATGCACACACTTATTAATACAATGTTGGTCAAAAGCTAAAATTTTCTCACAGTCCATAAAGACAGTCCTGATCATTCATCATAATAGTAATTACAGTTTTTTTCACAAAGTCTCATTAGTAAAAGAAATTGCACACAGAAGTAGTGGATTTCCATGCAGTCTTGAAGAAGTGGTGTTCTCCTTCCAACAGAAAGACGGTGCTGACTCTGCCTACTTACATAGCCCCCATGCTCCCCACAAAAAATTTTACAAAATATTTTTGGGCAGTGGCCAATAAAGATTTGATAAAATTTTTCATAATTACAATAACAAAGATATCAAATGCACACACTTATTGATACAATGTTGGTCAACAGCTAAAATTTTCTCACAGTCCATAAAGACAGTCCTGATCGTTCATCATAATAGTAATTACAGTTTTTTTTCACAAAGTCTCATTAGTAAAAGAAATTGCACACAGAAGTAGTGGATTTCCATGCAGTCTTGAAGAAGTAGTGTTGTCCTTCCAACGGAAAGACAGTGCTGACTCTTGACATGCTGACAGGTAATGGGCCACAACAGAGCAAACCCACAGCAGAGTCAGTCGACGTTTCGAAGAATATTGGTAGGTAGGTCATCACAGAGTAGACCCACTGTAGTCCTGGTAGAGATTGTGGTATTGGTGGGCCACCAGAGGTGCAGACCCACTGTAGTCCTTGTAGAGATGGCCAGCAGCCATCTGTTGCGACTGTGCAGGTGCACAATCACCATTGAAGAGTCTTGCGGATAATAGAGCAAGTCCATAACCACCACTTGTGCACTCACAAAGTTTTTGGAATTGTCCTTAGAACCAGCAATGCTGTTATCCAGTCACCTGCTGAATTAGTAACACACGTGCAAACACTAACAGTCCCAACTTCTCACATAGTGTCCATATAGTATGACCAACAGAAAAGTGTGCAGTGAAATGAATGCTTACAAGTTAATAATATGATGAACTGGTGTCAATTACAATTTTATGACGTAAGAATACAATTACAAAGGTACAAAATACATCATTAAAAACATAACAACACAGATAATATTTGTAGTAATAGGGGCTTTACAAAAGAATAGAAATAAACATATACATCAGTGTTACAGGAATGATGACATGAGTACAAAAATAAAAGATCAGAATCACTTTTGAAACGTCAACTTCACACATGAGCATTAAAACAAAACAGAATAAATAATGTCTAAGCATCTTTACAAAGTAAATAACATATTATTAGAAAAAGTCTACAACAGAGCTCTCATCAGCTAAACACATAAAGACAGGAAAAACACAAATACACAAGGGTACCCAAACACATAGTGGGATAACACCAAAAGGAAAGGACAACACACAATTACATATTGGGAAAAAGCAGCAAAGAGGAAAGGACAGGGTTTGTTTTACTGCAGTATTTTGCTTGGAGATCTCCCTTCATTCCATAGATCGTTCGTCTTATTTCAACCTTTGCTTCCACCAAAAAAATCCTATCCAAGCATGCTTTCTGTATTTATGTGTTCACATATTTCTTACCTCATTATTTATTTCCAAGATAATCCTACCTATACCTCCTTCCTGTATTCTATTCATATTTCTTTCAAAATAATTATTTCTGATTGTACAATACTCATTGGGGCCCAAATCTTTCTTCGCAATGCATTCTTTACCTATTCTCCATAGTCAGTTTCTTATATAGTCTACCCCCTCTTAAGCTAACTTAAATCTACTGAGCTCAGATATATATACCAAGGGACGAGGCAATGCAGCATCACAACAAATCAACACAAACAAAAATGACAAAAAATGCAAATTGGCAAAGCTAGCAGCATAAATTAGCAAAAGTCAAATTCAATAACACTATGCCTGGCAAACAGCAGCAACTTATACCTAAACATGACATAGCTCAAGCAGAAAAAATATTACAGTAAAAACAACAATGCAGACAAGGGAAATGCATATTCACATCTTAATGTCTATGTAATTAAAGTGGTCATCTTAATGTCTATGTAATTAAAGTGGTGCACCATAACAACTTATTGTAATATGTAAGTAGGCTGTTTATGTTTTCTTTATGTAAGTTTGCTGTTTATGTTTTTTTATTGGCAACGTTACATAGCACTCTATATGAAAATCACTGGCTGTGCTGTGTGCAGTATGTGGCTAGTTTGCATTGTTGTCTGCCATTGTTGTCATGAACTGCTATAGCTGGATGCGAACAGCGCGTAGCGCTGGGCAGTTGGAGGTGAGCCGCCAGCAGTGGTGGACGTGGGGAGAGAGATGGCGGAGTTTTGATAATCTGTAAGACTGAATGTCAATTATGAATATTAAGGTAAATACATTGTTTGTTCTCTATTAATATCTTTCATTTGCTAACTATCCCTATCAGTAGTTAGTACCTTCAGTGGTTTGAATCTTTTATTTAGCTGGCAGTAGTGGCGCTCGCTGTTTTGCAGTAGCTTGAGTAGCGAAGATTTTTGTGAGGTAAGTGATTTGTAAAAGGTATAGGTTAAAGTTAGTCAGGGCCATTGTTTTGTAGGGGTTATTGAAAGTCAGATTGCGTTGCGCTAAATAATATTGTGTGTCAGGTTAAGCACAGGCTTGTATAATTGTTCTAAGTGGACGTTTCACATGTAAAATTGTTCAAAGGGGACGTTTCATATGTCGACCCTTAGCCTAGGATACCTCACTGGAATCTTCTGATTTTTTCTTGTAGTTTGTGTATTTAGTGTAGCTTTTGTTTATTGCTAGCGCGTAATTGTAGAGAGAATCTCCTTTGTAGTTGCAGTCTTTCATTGTTGTAATGTAAAACAGTTGTGGCATGCATGTAGATTTGCAACAAGTATTTCGCAGCTGCGCTTGTAATTAACTACATATTATTTTCAGTGCTATGTTAATGTGTTCTCTTATTTTTGCTATTCAAATTGTGCTTTTCTGTGTTATCGTGTGAAATATTGTCACAATAATGGCGTGTGAAAAACGTAACACTCGGCTCCAAAGTAAAATGAGAAACGACAGTGAAGACGAAAGCAATGTGTTAGCGCCACTGTGTAATGAGTTAACTAATGTTCAAAGTAGTAATTTGGTAACTGTGCATAGGGAAATGGAGCGGGCGTCAAACAATGGCGTAGACAGTCAAACAGGTAGTGAACAGGGAAGCATTATCGATCGATCGGTCGGCAACAGCTCACCTCAGGAATCCGAAATGATAGGACACAATTTTGCAAATACTGTAGATTCAGGTTTTGCGTCCTCACCGTCTTCTCAAGTGAGTCAAGACACATTTTCTGCTTGTCAAAATGTGAATGTTGCTGGTGCAAATGCACTGCCGAAAAGCGTAGAGGAACAGATTCCAGACACTAATGCATTGTTATTACAATTAATGCAACAAATGGGACAAAATCTCCTAAAGTTAGACACAATGGAACAAAATCTTAAAAAGTTAGACACAGTGGAACAAAATCTGCAAAAGTTAGACACAATGGAACAACACCAGAGACAAACACAGCAACAGTTAGACACGTTGTTGTTGTTGTGGTCTTCAGTCCTGAGACTGGTTTGATGCAGCTCTCCATGCTACTCTATCCTGTGCAAGCTTCTTCATCTCCCAGTATCTACTGCAACCTACATCCTTCTGAATCTGCTTAGTGTATTCATCTCTTGGTCTCCCTCTACGATTTTTACCCTCCACACTGCCCTCCAATGCTAAATTTGTGATCCCTTGATGCCTCAGAACATGTCCTACCAACCGATCCCTTCTTCTAGTCAAGCTGTGCCACAAACTTCTCTTCTCCCCAATCCTATTCAATACCTCCTCATTAGTTACATGATCTACCCACCTTATCTTCAGCATTCTTCTGTAGCACCACATTTCGAAAGCTTCTATTCTCTTCTTGTCCAAACTAGTTATCGTCCATGTTTCACTTCCATACATGGCTACACTCCATACAAATACTTTCAGAAACGACTTCCTGACACTTAAATCTATACTCGATGTTAACAAATTCCTCTTCTTGAGAAACGCTTTCCTTGCCATTGCCAGTCTACATTTTATATCCTCTCTACTTCGACCATCATCGGTTATTTTACTCCCTAAATAGCAAAACTCCTTTACTACTTTAAGTGTCTCATTTCCTAATCTAATTCCCTCAGCATCACCCGACTTAATTTGACTACATTCCATTATCCTCGTTTTGCTTTTGTTGATGTTCATCTTATATCCTCCTTTCAAGACACTGTCCATTCCGTTCAACTGCTCTTCCAAGTCCTTTGCTGTCTCTGACAGAATTACAATGTCATCGGCGAACCTCAAAGTTTTTACATCTTCTCCATGAATTTTAATACCTACTCCGAATTTTTCTTTTGTTTCCTTTACTGCTTGCTCAATATACAGATTGAATAACATCGGGGAGAGGCTACAACCCTGTCTTACTCCTTTCCCAACCACTGCTTCCCTTTCATGCCCCTCGACTCTTATAACTGCCATCTGGTTTCTGTACAAACTGTAAATAGCCTTTCGCTCCCTGTATTTTACCCCTGCCACCTTCAGAATTTGAAAGAGAGTATTCCAGTTAACATTGTCAAAAGCTTTCTCTAAGTCTACAAATGCTAGAAACGTAGGTTTGCCTTTTCTTAATCTTTCTTCTAAGATAAGTCGTAAGGTCAGTATTGCCTCACGTGTTCCAACATTTCTACGGAATCCAAACTGATCTTCCCCGAGGTCGGCTTCTACCAGTTTTTCCATTCGTCTGTAAAGAATTCGCGTTAGTATTTTGCAGCTGTGACTTATTAAACTGATAGTTCGGTAATTTTCGCATCTGTCAACACCTGCTTTCTTTGGGATTGGAATTATTATATTCTTCTTAAAGTCTGAGGGTATTTCGCCTGTCTCATACATCGTGCTCACCAGATGGTAGAGTTTTGTCAGGACTGGCTCTCCCGAGGCCATCAGTAGTTCAAATGGAATGTTGTCTACTCCCGGGGCCTTGTTTCGACGCAGGTCTTTCAGTGCTCTGTCAAACTCTTCACGCAGTATCGTATCTCCCATTTCGTCTTCATCTACATCCTCTTCCATTTCCATAATATTGTCCTCAAGTACATCGCCCTTGTATAAACCCTCTATATACTCCTTCCACCTTTCTGCCTTCCCTTCTTTGCTTAGAACTGGGTTGCCATCTGAGCTCTTGATATTCATACAAGTGGTTCTCTTCTCTCCAAAGGTCTCTTTAATTTTCCTGTAGGCAGTATCTATCTTACCCCTAGTGAGACAAGCCTCTACATCCTTACATTTGTCCTCTAGCCATCCCTGCTTAGCCATTTTGCACTTCCTGTCGATATCATTTTTGAGACGTCTGTATTCCTTTTTGCCTGCTTCATTTACTGCATTTTTGTATTTTCTCCTTTCATCAATTAAATTCAATATTTCTTCTGTTACCCAAGGATTTCTATTAGCCCTCGTCTTTTTACCTACTTGATCCTCTGCTGCCTTCACTACTTCATCCCTCAGAGCTACCCATTCTTCTTCTACTGTATTTCTTTCCCCCATTCCTGTCAATTGTTCCCTTATGCTCTCCCTGAAACTCTGTACAACCTCTGGTTCTTTCAGTTTATCCAGGTCCCATCTCCTTAAATTCCCACCTTTTTGCAGTTTCTTCAGTTTCAATCTGCAGTTCATAACCAATAGATTGTGGTCAGAATCCACATCTGCCCCAGGAAATGTCTTACAATTTAAAACCTGGTTCCTAAATCTCTGTCTTACCATTATATAATCTATCTGATACCTACTAGTATCTCCAGGATTCTTCCAGGTATACAACCTTCTTTTATGATTCTTGAACCAAGTGTTGGCTATGATTAAGTTATGCTCTGTGCAAAATTCTACAAGGCGGCTTCCTCTTTCATTCCTTCCCCCCAATCCATATTCACCTACTATGTTTCCTTCTCTCCCTTTTCCTACTGACGAATTCCAGTCACCCATGAC
Organism: Schistocerca cancellata; assembly: GCF_023864275.1. Lineage (NCBI taxonomy): Eukaryota > Metazoa > Arthropoda > Insecta > Orthoptera > Acrididae > Schistocerca > Schistocerca cancellata. Next base: position 387,525,640 of record NC_064629.1, on the reverse strand, counting down.
TATTAAATTTTCGTCTCCTTTCACTACCTGAATAATTTCTTTTATCGCGTCATACATTTCATCTATTTCTTCATCATCTGCAGAGGTAGTTGGCATATAAACTTGTACTACTGTAGTAGGCATGGGCTTTGTGTCTATCTTGGCCACAATAATGCGTTCACTATGCTGTTTGTAGTAGCTTATCCGCACTCCTATTTTTTTATTCATTATTAAACCTACTCCTGCATTACCCCTATTTGATTTTGTATTTATAACCCTGTAATCACCTGACCAAAAGTCTTGTTCCTCCTGCCACCGAACTTCACTAATTCCCACTATATCTAACTTTAACCTATCCATTTCCCTTTTTAAATTTTCTAACCTACCTGCCCGATTAAGGGATCTGACATTCCACGCTCCGATCCGTAGAACGCCAGTTTTCTTTCTCCTGATAACGACGTCCTCCTGAGTAGTCCCCGCCCGGAGATCCGAATGGGGGACTATTTTACCTCCGGAATATTTTACCCAAGAGGACGCCATCATCATTTAATCATACAGTAGAGCTGCATGTCCTCGGGAAAAATTACGGCTGTAGTTTCCCCTTGCTTTCAGCCGTTCGCAGTACCAGCACAGCAAGGCTGTTTTGGTTATGTTACAAGGCCAGATCAGTCAATCATCCAGACTGTTGCCCCTGCAACTACTGAAAAGGCTGCTGCCCCTCTTCAGGAACCACATGTTTGTCTGGCCTCTCAACAGATACCCCTCCGTTGTGGTTGCACCTACGGTACGGCCATCTGTATCGCTGAGGCACGCAAGCCACCCCACCAGCGGCAAGGTCCATGGTTCATGGGGGGCAGTTAGACACAGTGGAACAAAATCTTAAAAAGTTAGACACAATGGAACAAAATCAGAGACAAACACAGCAAAAGCTTCAAAAGTTAGACACCACACTTGAACAAACACGTGAAGATTTAACTACTGAGTTACATAACATAGAATCGAAATGTCAAAAAGTCTGTAATGACGTAAAAACACAAATTTGTGAACATTTTCAGCCTATTTTTTCGCGGCATGAAAATGCATTACAGAATCACGAAGCAGCCATAAAAGAACTGCAAACTATTGTTCATGAAAATCATGAGACCTTGCAAGCTAAAATGGACTCAGTTGCATCTACCGATTCGGTTACGCAACTTGCAAAAACTCAGGAAAACTTAAAGGACACAGTAGAAAGACACATGGGGGAAATTAGTTCATTATCAGAGAAAGTAGCCGAACTTTCGGATCAGGTCACTAACTTATCTACAAAGGTAGATGATGATCTGAATGACACAAGACCCGTAGCCTTCACTGACACAGAAGAGTATGAACAAATAAGAAAATTCAAACAAAATCAGAATCAAATTAATACGCAATACAAAAGAGAAATGCGGGAAGTACAAGATCAGCTGACACAGGTAATACAAGAATTACGTATTTCAGAGGACACTCGCGCCCCAATAAGGGAAGAGGGACATAGAAATACGGAACAGCCACAAAATAATAACACAGAGCATTTCGGTAATTATGAAAGGAATTGGCAAGGTGCACCGAATTTTGATATGGAACCGCCGACACGACGTAACAATGACCGATATGTGACTCGCCGACATGATGATTTTGACTATAAGCTGTTCATTACTACACGTAAATTCAAAACATTCAAGAATTCTGCCAACGACATTCATCCACAAGCGTGGCTCCATCAATTCTCTCATTGTTTTCCTCCCAACTGGTCATTAGAACACAGATTAGAATTTATGTGTGGCTATTTGGAGAATGAACCAGCTGTAAGAATGCGATCGGTCATTCACGATTGTCACAGTGAAGGAGATTTTTATCATGCCTTCCTCTCAGCATATTGGTCTCAAGCTACACAAGACCGTGTAAAACATAACATCATAATGATGAAACGTTTCGAACAATCTGAATTTTCCAGTCTTGTGAAATATTTTGAAGACATGTTGCACAAGAATCAATACCTGTCAAACCCATACAGCCCCTCAGAACTCATCCGCATTTGCTTAATCAAATTACCTGAACACTTACGGCATATTATTTTAGCAGGACGTTGCAAAGACGACATTGAAGCTTTTCAGGGACTGTTACAAGAACTGGAAATTGACACAGACAGTCGCGGGATGCGAAAACAGGAAAACAATCATTACAGGTCACATCCGTCACAATTCCGTGACGACAGAAACAATAAATGGCCACGACAAACCTATTCTTACAACGTAAATCGTGACCAAAACAGACACCACCCATATGACAACCACTGGCAGAGTAATAGTTACAGGGAAAGATCACCTTTCCGCGGTAATGACTATCACAGAGACAATCAGAGAAACAGACAATATGGGAACCAAAATAACTATTATCAAGGGAGACAGAATAACTTTAGACGCAACGGTCCAGCGCGTAGTTACGATTCTGGGAGAAATTCTCCACCACATGACCGACATGAAAGAAACTATCGAACCTACCGACATGACGACAGACGATATGATCGTAACGACAGACCTGAATTGCATCAGAACTGGCGAGATTTAAATAGAGCAGAGCACTCTCGTCACGATGAATTTGTAGAAGTTAGGTCTCCAAATCCCAATAACGACGCGCGCCAACAAAGAGACAATAGGCGATGACTCACACCAGTGGCAGCCACAAGACGTACTTATGAAACTGACGACGCAGCTGCCGTAGCTAGTAATTACGTAAAAATGGAAGACATTAGGGACATCTTACTCCAGGAACACGACGTAAAACATAACAACATTGCATATCCTGTGATTCACATTACTGTAAATGACGTAAAATTTACGGCAGTACTTGACTCTGGCAGTCCCATTTCAGTAATTAGTGAAACAGCTTTTAGCAAATGCAACAAATCGAACGATTGCCCCACACTTCCGTTACGTAAGATTAAATTACAAGGTGCAATCTTTGGAAAAAGTGTAGATGTACGCCAACAAACCAATTTAGAATTCTTTTGTCAAAGCCACAGCTTCTCTATGAACTTCCTTATTGTTCCATTATTGTCGACGGAAATTATACTGGGAGTAGACTTTTTGAATGAATATAAAGCAATCTTAAGCTTTCACGATGCTGAAATAAGTTTAGAGAAAGAAGGTAAGTCAATAGCTTTGAAATTTGAAGACTGGCTCTCAAACCATGATGAGGAAATTAATCGGCTTTACGTTCTGTTAGACAACAGTTCGGAATTTTCTACGGAACTAGACACCAACAATCACTCTGCAAGTACTGACAGGGATGACATCGACGGCATATTTGAAATTAATGAGTTAATTCAGAATAAAATTCAGACAATTGAGAATTGTAATGACACTGATAGGCAGGACCTTTTTGAGATTTTACAAGCACATTCCACAGTTTTTACTCACAAAACAGGAACAATCAAGGGATTTCAATACCAATTTCGTGTTCGTGAGCATATTAAATTTTGTGTTAGACCTTACGTAATTCCGGCGCATTATAGGGACCGTGTTAGAACAGAAATACAATCTATGCTTGTCGAGGGCATTATTGAGCCTGCAGTAAGCTCATACAACAACCCATTACATGTTGTTGAGAAGAAGAATGGATCGATCAGGCTTGTTTTAGATTCGAGACAAATCAATACTATCATCATTCCTGAAACAGACAGGCCGCAGACGATGGAAGAACTTCTTCAAAATTTTAATGGTGTAAAAGTGTTATCTTCCATTGATCTCAGATCCAGCTTTTATCAGATCGAACTTCATCCAGAATGCAGAAAATACACAGCTTTCCTTTGTTTCGGCGTTTGTTATCAGTTTCGGAAACTTCCTTTTGGTTTGAACATTTCTTCGGCAGCATTCATTCGTGGGTTAAATTCCATATTACCTGAGTTCTTAAAACGTCACATCACTTTATATGTGGACGATATTCTAATAGCAGAAGCTTCATGGGAACAACATAACCGCATCCTCAACAGTTTGTTACGTATTTTTGCAGAATCTGGAATTACAGTTAACTTGGAAAAGTCAGAATTCGGTAGGTCAAAGGTGAAGTTTTTGGGACATATTATTTCTTCTGAAGGCATTCAGCCGGATCCAGAAAAGTTAGAAGCAATCAGAGCCATTCCTGTTCCATCCACAAAAAGACAAGTCCGCAGTTTTCTAGGTCTCGTAAATTTTTACCGTCGTTTTCTGAATATGCAAATTCTAGTTACACCAAAACTTTGTTCTCTCACTGGAAAAAATACTAGTTGGAACTGGGACGAACAAGCACAGTTGGAATTCAATTCTTTGAAAGAAGCGTTACTTCACGCGCCAATACTAGCTCATCCAGATCTGTCACAAGATTTCTGCCTTAGCACTGATTCTTCCAAAGTTGGTCTTGGTGCCCATTTATTTCAAGAAGCCATAGAAGATGACATTACTGTTCAGAAAACCATTGCTTTTGCTAGCCGAGTGCTAACAAAATCTGAAAAAAATTATTCCGTTACTGAATTAGAAGCTTTAGCTATCGTTTGGGCATTTAACAAATTCCGTTTCTTTCTTTCTGGTAAGCACGTAAAAGTATACAGTGATCATCGTGCATTACAATTTCTTATGTCTTCAAAATTAAATCATGATAGGTTAAAACGTTGGGCATTGTTTCTGCAAGAATTCCGCTTCACAATAGTCTACATTCCCGGCAAGGAGAACATTGTTGCGGACGCGCTGTCACGCGCACCGGCTGGGCTTGAGAAAAGTAACACAGAAGGCAACCTCGAGAAAAATTTCAGTATTCTTTACATTCAGAAAGTCGCCTTTGAAAACTTCATCACCACATCTTTAAAGGACATTGCTCATGAACAAGATAAAGATCCGATTTGGAAAGATATCAAAAGTAAATGGCATGAAAAGACACAGACTCAGATTCGGCATTATTACCTGGTTAGAAACAACATACTCTTCAAACGCTGCACTGTTGATGACAAGCTATGGGTACTTTGCATTCCAGACGATTTTGTTAATAAGCTCATTTGGTACATTCATTTCAGCTACGCACATTTTGGCCCACGAAAATGTTATCATATTCTTCGAACGACTTGTTATTTTAACAATATGGAAAAGCGAATTCGAAGAGTCTTGTCTATTTGTAAACTTTGTCAAAAGGCGAAACCATCTACTATCTCACATCGTGCTCCGTTGTTTCCTATTATTCCTTCTAAATTAAAAGAATTTGCTGCTGTTGATCTCTTGGGACCCCTTGTCAGAACATCGAATGGATTTTCGTACGTTCTAGTCGCTGTTGAACTTACTTCAAAATTTGTTTCTTTCACTCCGTTACGTAAAGCCACTGGACGGTCTGTATCCAACGCCTTTGTTAAAAATTTCTTACGTGAAGTTGGACACGTTAGTAAAGTCATTTCAGATAATGGACCGCAATTCAGATCTGCTGTTTGGTCACGCATGCTTCGGAATCATAAAATCAAACCTGTTTTTATTTCATTGTATTCACCACATTGTAACCCGTCTGAACGGATTATGAAAGAAATCAATAAGCTTTGCAGACTTTATTGTCACAGAAAGCATCAGCAGTGGGACAGATATTTACACTTATTTCAAAATGTGCTGAATGAAATGCCTCATGATTCCACTGCTTTACCACCTACTCTTGTACTGAAGAATGAAGAACCTCCGAACAGAATCAGAGAGCTTGTACCTTTCCCGAATACACGTAAAGTTCGACACAAAGACATAATTGATTTGGCTCTAAAAAATATAAAATCTGCAGCAGACAAAAGGAGAAAACTACACGGTAAAGCAAATGCAAAGAAATTATATATTGGTCAGAAAGTTCTCATTAAAGCTCATTCATTGTCACATAAGAAGAAACACTTGAGTCACAAATTCTTTCTAGTTTACAATGGACCTTACAGAATCCGACGTATACCACATGATAATTGCGTTGAAGTTGAAACTCTGCGTACTAGGAAGAGTAAAGGTTTACACCACATTTCTCATGTAAAACCATTTATTGACAGATAATCTGCTTTTTAACTTAGTCTTTGCAATTTTCACTTCACGCTACTTGTACAATTTGTCACACTGAGAAACTGTTAACATGCAACATTTTGGTTTGCTTACGAGTGGATTCTGGATTTGAGGTGCTTTATGTGAAATGCCAGATGACACAGTGGTTAGTTTATGTGACAGCTACACGATTATATCACGATGTTACTAATGAGTGACAATTTACAATGTCGCTTTTGCGGTGTATCTGTTTTATATCTGCACAGTTTTTTCTGAATTCTTCTATAAAGTGAGACATGTTTTAGTGGTGACTTTTGTGCTATTGCTACAAGGAGACAGCCTTTTCCGTAGGACAACAATACGTTACAGCACAGTACTTTCCTCATCACGGCAATAAGCGTAATAACTAAGTTATCTATACGCAAAGCATTTCACTTTGTTTATCATGAGGTAAGTACATTGACTTCTGCAGAACTTAGCTTTCGGAGGACAATGACGACGACACTTCCCAGAGATTATCTTACAGCAAGACGCACATTTAGCGCTACAGGACACGTATTTAAGTGATTAATTTTGTACTTAAAACATTTATTTTTAAAGATTTTTGAATTACAAAGAAAGTTTTTCGTGATACATTTCATTTCATTGCTGTAAGCTGTAATACCTGAGGATACAATTACAATAAACCTCAGGGGGGTACACGCCTGCTTTGTGTACCATGTGTCTGGCAAGCACAAGGAGCCCTAGCTAATATGGTATTTGCTTATACAATTTAACACATCGTTACCATATTTCTCTAACACATAAATTACACAGCTATCTGATAATTTAACAGAGAAACAAACTTTTTTTTTATGTCAGTGACACATGTTTACGCAATTACACCATTGGATAACTTCACACTTACGAAATTGTATTTTGTCTGTACTTTGTGCACTGTTCGTATTTTTTTGGAACCATTGTGATACTATGAGAACTTTGAATGATGTATTTGGTAAGGGAGTATGATTTTAAAGTACGTTGGAGGCAGATGACACTTTTGACATGAGCAGAGAATTTTGTTAGGTTTTGAAATTATTGGAGGAAGCTACGACGATTTTGAGATTTGACTGAGGTTTTATGATGTTATTTTTACGACGACGATGTGTATTATGCTGCTGAGGTAAGTTTATGATCCATAAGCTGATGCTATATGAGTTATTTGATTATGCTATGTATCTGTTATGATGAAATATGGAAAAAGTGTCGACGAATAAGGTAAGGAGTAATGAATAGTGGTTAGGCACTCTTGACTTGTGAAAAAGGATGTTGGAAACCAAGAATCGTACTTTAAGAGTTATGAAATGTGTGTGTAAATGCGTGAATGTATCACAATGCAAGCGAAAATTTTTTGGACACTGTCATATCAATAGCATTTTGTTTCTACAGATTTGTAACGCAAATTCTTGACCTGTGAAATATTTTTATATGAGACTGTCACTGTAGCGGAAACTGCTGTCGTAAATATTTCCGTAAGAAAGTTAAGTGACCATCTGTACATAATGCGTCGTGGGCACCCAGGTGTGTCAGACACCTGGAGAACAAGCCATTAGGGTGTGCCAGAGGCACAGGTGGAAGAGAAGGACAAAGAGAGGCCTATACTCCTGTTAATGACATTCCTTTGTAGAGGGCATCGCTAATGCGACACGCTCGTTACTTGAAAACATATGATTTTTGTAATGCGTTGTGGGCACACAGCTGTGTCAAACACCTGGAGAACAAGCCATTAAGGTGTGCCTTTCACCGCTAATGCGACACCCTCGTTACTTAAAAACATATGATTACTCACACTTTGTGCTAATTATTGAAATGCTTATGAATTGATGGGAAATATTCGTACATCTGCACACCTGATTATGACAAGTGTCTTTCTACGAGAGTTGAGAGCCATTAACTTATGAAATGAAATGTCACATGACTACTGAATGATATTTTTATGCTTTGGTTTGCGTAATTGCTTATTTCATTTGATATCTGGTTTCCAGCTGTGTTACAGCATTGCTTTGATAAAATAAAATGCATTTGCTAATGTGAACTCTTTCTGTCAACAGATCTATTAAATAATTATTTTATGATCCACATTCTTTAAAAAAGGAGCACTTGGAAAGGAAAGAACAATAAGAAGGAACTACTAACAGTAACACAAAATTTTCTTTTCAAGTACATGGTAATATTTTTTTTACAATAAGTTGTTATGGTGCACCACTTTAATTACATAGACATTAAGATGTGAATATGCTTTTCCCTTGTCTGCATTGTTGTTTTTACTGTAATATTTTTTCTGCTTGAGCTATGTCATGTTTAGGTATAAGTTGCTGCTGTTTGCCAGGCATAGTGTTATTGAATTTGACTTTTGCTAATTTATGCTGCTAGCTTTGCCAATTTGCATTTTTTTTGTCATTTCTGTTTGTGTTGATTTGTTGTGATGCTGCATTGCCTCGTCCCTTGGTATATATATCTGAGCTCAGTAGATTTAAGTTAGCTTAAGAGGGGGTAGACTATATAAGAAACTGACTATGGAGAATAGGTAAAGAATGCATTGCGAAGAGAGATTTGGGCCCCAATGACTATTGTACAATCAGAAATAATTATTTTGAAAGAAATATGAATAGAATACAGGAACGAGGTATAGGTAGGATTTTCTTGGAAATAAATGATGAGGTAAGCAATGTGTGAACATATAAATACAGAAAGCATGCTTAGATAGGATTTTTTTTGGTGGAAGCAAAGGTTGAAATAAGACGAACAATCTATGGAATGAAGGGAGATCTCCAAGCAAAATACTGCAGTACCAAATGCTACACTGAAAACAAACCCTGTCCTTTCCTTTTGTGTTATTCCGCTATATGTTTGTGTGCCCTTGTGTATTTGTGTTTTTCCTGTCTTTATGTGTTTAGCTGATGAGAGCTATGTTGTAGACTTTTTCTAATAATATGTTATTTACCTTGTAAAGATGTTTAGACATTATTTATTTTGTTTTAATGCTCATGTGTGAAGTTGACGTTTCAAAAGTTATTCTGATCTTTTATTTTTGTACTCATGTCATAATTCCTGTAACACTGATGTATATGTTTATTTCTATTCTTTTGTAAAGCCCTATTACTACAAATATTATCTGTGTTGTTATGTTTTTAATGATGTTTTTTGTACCTTTGTTATTGTATTCTTATGTTATATAACTGTAATTGACGCCAGTTAATCAAATTAAGCAACTTGTACGCATTCATTTCACTGCACACATTCTGTTGGTCATAGTATATGGACAATATGTGAGAAGTAGGGACTGATAGTGTTTGCACGTGTGTTAATAATTCAGCAAGGGACTGGATAACAGCATCGCTGGTTCTAAGGACAATTCCAAAAAACTTTGTGAGTTCACAAGTGGTGGTTATGGACTTGCTCTATTATCCGCAAGACTCTTCAATGGTGATTGTGCACCTGCCCAGTCGCAACAGATGGCTGCTGGCCATCTCTACAAGGACTGCAGTGGGTCTACACCTCTGGTGGCCCACAAATACCACAATCTCTACCAGGACTACAGTGGGCCTGTCCACACTTTCTACAAGGACTACAGTGGGTCTGCATCTCTGGTGGCCCACCAATACCACAATCTCTACCAGGACTACAGTGGGTCTACTCTGTGATGACCTACCTACCAATATTCATCAACTTCGACTGACTCTGCTGTGGGTTTGCTCTGTTGTGGCCCATTACCTGTCAGCATGTCAAGAGTCAGCACTGTCTTTCTGTTAGAAGGACAACACTACTTCTTCAAGACTGCATGGACATCCACTACTTCCGTGTGCATTGTCTTTTATTGCTCAGACATTGATAAAAGAAACGGTAGTTTTACTGTGGTGAATGATCAGGACTGTCTTTATTGACTGTGAGAAAATTTTAGCTTTTGACCAACATTGTATTAATCAGTGTGTGCATTTGATATCTTTGTGATTGTAATTATGAAAAATTTTTTCAAATCTGTATTGGCCAGTGCCCAACACCATTTGTAAAATTTTTTGTGGGGAGCATGGGGGCTATGTAAGTAGGCTGTTTATGTTTTCTTTATGTAAGTTTGCTGTTTATGTTTTTTATTGGCAACGTTACATAGCACTCTATATGAAAATCACTGGCTGTGCTGTGTGCAGTATGTGGCTAGTTTGCATTGTTGTCTGCCATTGTTGTCATGAACTGCTATAGCTGGATGCGAACAGCGCGTAGCGCTGGGCAGTTGGAGGTGAGCCGCCAGCAGTGGTGGACGTGGGGAGAGAGATGGCGGAGTTTTGATAATCTGTAAGACTGAATGTCAATTATGAATATTAAGGTAAATACATTGTTTGTTCTCTATTAATATCTTTCATTTGCTAACGATCCCTATCAGTAGTTAGTACCTTCAGTGGTTTGAATCTTTTATTTAGCTGGCAGTAGTGGCGCTCGCTGTTTTGCAGTAGCTTGAGTAGCGAAGATTTTTGTGAGGTAAGTGATTTGTAAAAGGTATAGGTTAAAGTTAGTCAGGGCCATTGTTTTGTAGGGGTTATTGAAAGTCAGATTGCGTTGCGCTAAATAATATTGTGTGTCAGGTTAAGCACAGGCTTGTATAATTGTTCTAAGTGGACGTTTCACATGTAAAATTGTTCAAAGGGGACGTTTCACTGTACTCACTGCATTGTCTAATCCTTCGAACGTGCATACATGTCCGAAAGATGCATGTCCGAAGGAACGTTGTATCGTTTTTTTTTTTTTAACAATACAAAGTGGGAAATTCGATTTCGAGTTTCGTTCTGACACAATTTTCATTGCCGACAGTCCCTTACACAAGTGAAGGTTGTTTGTATTAGCAGCTTCGCATACATTTGATGTACTCCCTGTATTATTGACAAATAGCTAACATGTATTCAGGGTATAACGTTCTTGTGAAACGCAACTAGATGTTTATTCAAACGAAGTAATGAGTGCTATTGACAGGGAATCGCAAAATCATTTCCAGAAGATTTTTGACCCCGTGCCTCACAAGCGACTTGTAATCGAACTGCGCTGTTACGGAATATCATCTGAGTTGTGCAACTGGATTCGTGATTTCCTGTCAGAATGGTCACAATTCGTGTGAATGACGGAAAGTCATCGATTACAACAGAAGTGGTATCTCGCGTTCACCAAGGATGTGTAGAGTGTTCGGAAATGGTGCTGTCATTTACCATCGCGTTAAGCCATCAGATAACCAACACCGATTTCAAAATAAATTTCACAAGATATTTTTATGGTGTGAAATGTGCCAATTTACTGTAAACTATGAAAAGTGTGAAGCCATCCACATGAGTACAAAAAGGAATCCGCTAATTTCGATTACATGATAAATCAGAAAACATTTACAGGCTGTGAATATAACTAAATACTAATGGATTTCAATTATAAATAAATTAAATTGAAACGACCACATAGATAATGTTGTGGAGAAAGCAAACCAAAGTCTACGATGTAATGGCAGAATACTTAGAGCATGAAACAGGTGTGTTAAACATACTGCTTACACTACATCTGTTTGTTGTCTTCTAAAATATTGATACGTGACGTGGGATCTGCCACAAAAACTCTTTTTTCTAACTCTTAACCTCGTGACAGGAAATAACAACGCGTAAAAAAAGGTGTAAAACACAGTTCGTGTCCGCAGTCCTGTGATTACCTAAATGCATCGCATCATGAGTCTTCGTAATACGAGGCAACACAACGTAATCCGTTTATAAGGCGTTCAGCCGTGTGAGGTGACGACGAACAATAGATGCCGTTGCAGCTAACAGCAGCCTGCAGGGTTAGTAGGACAGGGCGCAACTGAAAAAAATGGTTCAAATGGCTCTAAGCACTATGGGACTTAACATCTGAGTTCATCAATCCCCTAGACTTAGAACTCCTTAAACCTAACTAACGTAAGGACATCACACACATCCATGCCCGAGGCAGGATTCGAACCTGCGACCGTAGCAGCAGCGTAGCAGTTCAGGACTGAAGCGCCTAGGACCGCTCGGCTACAACGGCCGGCGGCGCAACTGAAGTCCTAAATTCAGAATACCACGTTAGCGGAGCTGCAACAAGCGGCGCAGCCTACAGCTACATCAAAGGCGTCGCGCAAAGGAAGAAAAATTAGCGTATCACACCTACACAGCATTGTTTAATGTACATAGTGGCTGGTACAAAGAAAGGTTTAAACTGAGCATTATAATAGTGTGTGTAGTAGTAATCACTGAAGTTTTATATATTTTG